>NC_090265.1:1109003791-1110253791 GCF_040414725.1 Anabrus simplex | reverse complement strand
AAACATCATGTGATTTAATTTTGATTTCAACCTTGGCATAGAGCTCGGAAGTGAACTAGTAAGTTCTTCACGAAGGCAGTACTTTAAAATATTAGGATTTTTTTTCTCCTTTGCATGAACACATACATCTTTTGGTTCTGTTGCCATTGTGATAGCAATGAACACTTTTATATTAATTGAAGAACACTTTGAAAATATGACACTTTCTGAATTACACTACACTGCATGTATGAAGATGTCTGAACCAGTTTATCACTGACTAAAGAGTGCAATAAGACAACATAATAGCCAAGTTTACAGGGACAATGCAGACACCCTTCCCCCCTGTCAACACTTTTTATAAGCTCATAATTACCTTGATCATCTGTTAATGATAATATTCTATCCAGAATGAGTGATGTTTTACAAATTTCACACTTCAATCTTTGAAGAACTGCTCTTACACAATATCCTGACAAATATGTGATAACAGGCAAATATTCCTAAATGGATAAAAGTTGGTCTTCACTGATATCTACACAGAGATAAGAGGTGCAGTTGGGCATAATTGTTGGCACTGCTCCTGTTTCAGATGAGGTTTTGAAGAGGTATACAATACTTATTTCCAGTCTTACTGTCATAGCAGTCACTATGTCTCAGGATTTGGTCCTCACTGAAATGCAGTTCACAGACCTTAAAAAGAAAAAGAAAAGTCTGATTTGTTATGCTAGTACCTTAGAAAACAGTGAGGTAATTAATTAACTACGGATAATCATCTCAAAGTGGGCCGTTAAAATGTGCAACAGGACAGCAACTTGATATGTGTGGTTCAAATTAGGGCGGTCTTAGTCTCAAATATTATAAATCTTAAATGTTTACGTTTATCACCTAGTTCAGTTTGAGAGATAATGAATAAGGTATAACAAGCGTCCTGGACCTTTAAGGGAAAAATAAGAGCTCACAACCTAAAACGAACAGAATTTTCAAAATATCAGTACTGAGCTTACCTTTGAATTCTGCGTGGCCTGGAATTGTCTCGGCGGATTGCGTTAACCCACATCTTGCGAACGGAACATTTAAACAGCATTCTTCTACGAACTGTAATACACTACACTCATTTTTCAACCATACGCCAGTATTAAACAGATTCAGCACAGCATTATTTTGTCACATGTTCCTCAACATAGCAGCCATGTTTGATGATACTCATAGCAGTGGTGCCAACATGGAAACTTCAATTTTTCTCCAGGTGAAGAGGCAGGGAAGGGAAAATAATTTGGTTCGAAGTACATTTAACCGTTTTTATTCATCAATGAACTTCGCTGTTCTTTGTAGTTCATCATAATCATATTTATTTACGATGCTGAGCGTGGAATTTATATTCCATATGTGGGGTGAAATCATAGACATTGGCACCTCTACTATGATTAGTTCCTCCTTTTTACTGCCAGGGAATCTCTCTCATTGCCGTTATCTAAACGCTGGGTCGTCGACTGGCCACGTCTGCCTATCCCCGTGACGTCACATACCTCACGACACATCTGTTGTAAGGCCTGTAGTATTAGTAGGTACTGGTCTGTCTGTCTGTCTGTCTGTCACTAGGTCCATGTTACCTTGGTGATATAAGATGACGTTACAGAATGCTACTATAATATGTTATCCATCATCGTTCTTCGCCACTTTAACCTCATATTTATGCATAAATTCACACATAAACAAGAAAAAACATTATTTGGAATGTTTATCAAAAACAAACTTGAAGTATATAATGGATATTTTAAGACTCTGAGTGAAACAACAAATGTAAGATTTATGGATAAGAAAACTGAATCCATTATCAAATCCGCTGGCCCATGAGAGCGGACTATGCGAGACATTTCATATCGTCAAGCTACCGCTAGGATGGAAGTGCTTCCGTCTTGATTAATGTAGCACTTTCCTCTCGTGACGTCCCACTTATTGCTAGCGATCGATCGAGTTAATAACTCGTTCAATTCATAAGAAACGATGGTTCAGCTCTTGGAACAATCTCCACTTCAAATGTGGATCAGATTTATAAGCACTTCAGTGGAACTAGAAACCATGATCTGTTTAAAGGACAATATAACAGGAATTAGATTTCTTGAACGCCCTTATTCATCACTTCGTAATTTTATCTCGATACTTGCATAATACTCCCAAAAAACAAAGGGCGAAAACTTTAATTGATTCCTAGATGTTAAGATATTAATAACCCAAAAATTATCTCGTGTTCACAATGTTTACCGTAAATCCGGTAACCCAATAGAAAAGTTGATGTAAAAAAAATGAATATCGTCTTGTTCCTCATTATAAACGCAGAGTCATTCTGATATCAAACGGTAGTTTCCTGAAAAGCTTTCCGGGTTATCGTTTACGAAAAAATTGTGTGACCATTCATTTCCATCCTGGATGAAACCCACGATAACAGGTACAGCAGCAAACTATATGCCGATCCTCCTAAGGCCATTTTCTGAATAACAAACAGAAATTGCTCTCAGTTTCTGAATGGACCAGTGCCCAAGCAATGTCAAGCAACAGTACTGAGGTATTATCCTACCTTATCTTGCTATTGGTACCCAGACTGGAGGGAGCTTTAAAATTCAGGATATTTGTCGGTATTGTGTCCGAAAGAGAGGTGCTTATTAATGCAAGACATCTTGAAGTAAAGACAAATTTATCCACGGACCTAAAATCTTTAAATTTAGGAGTGTATGAGGAGGTCCATATCTTGTCACCCAACGACTGCACTGAAATAGGTAGACACTATTGGTATCAACCGTCAGTTAAGAAAGCTGAAGAAAGTGAATATAAAATATGCTTGCATATGAACCGTGCCTTATGTACACTGACTGAGCAAATGTCTTGGGATAGCGGAGCACTGATGCGCAGGTGTGTTGTCTGCGCACCACACGCCCCCTGTACCAGCGGCAGTTGTATAGGAGACCTTGCGAGCAGTGGCTGTGCATGTGACAGGTGTAACATGGAACGTCGTCGTGAGATGACACCGTTCGAACGGGGTATGGTGGTCTGTGCCAGACGGATGGGAAGGGCGATTTCGGAAGTGGTGCGGGATTTCGGCTTCACACGATCAACCGTGTCCAGGGTGTATCTTGAATGATTGAATGCGGGTGTCACCGTCCACAACAGATGAACGACCGGCCGTCCAGCCACCCTCGACGACCTTGATCGGCGACATCTGAGACGGATTGTCAATAGTGACAGACGGGCAATCGTGCAACAAATCACGGCTCAATTCAACACAGGCCGTGCTAGAAACGTCTCCCAGTGGACAATCCGTAGGAACATGGGTTCTATGGGGTACGGGAGCCGGCGGCGCACAAGGGTGCCACTGTTAACCCAACGTCATTGGGCACAACGATGCTCATTTGTCGCCAGTCACGAGGGATGGACACTGGAACAAAGGCGGAACGTCATATGGTCGGACGAATCACGATTTCAACTGCACCATGCCGATGAGAGTCACCGTGTATGGCGCAGACCATATGAAGGGATGGATCCCGCCTGCCTCGAAGATGTGGTCCAGGGAGCTGGTGTCTCTGTTATGGTCTGGGGAGCATTTTCCTGGTATGAAATGGGCCCCCTAGTTGTTCTGGAAGAGATTTTGAATGGTACACGGTATGTTGAGCTGCTCGGAGACCATCTCTACCCATTTTTGGCCTTCCAGCAACCAGACGGTTCTGCGAGCTTTCAAGATGATAACGAACCGCCGCATCGCTCCCACGTCGCCCGGGAATGGTTCCAGGAACATGCAGTGGAGGTCCAACGACTGCCATGGCCACCCAGGAGTCCAGATATGGAACATATCGAGCATATCTGGGATGTCCTGAAACGCAGGCTCCGTGCCATGGATCCTGCACTCACGAACAGACCAGCATTGGCGGCCACTCTGCAAACGATTTGGTGTCAGCTGTGTCCAGAAGACTACCAGGGACTTTCGACTCACTTCCACGGCGTGTCACTGCAGTTCGCAGGGCCAGAGGAGGCCCCACACGCTATTAGGTGACTATCCCATGACATTTGCTAAGTCAGTGTATATCTCTCCAAATTCTGCTGTGTCCAACAACACCAGTGAGTAGTAGGGGATCTACTGTTTGACAGCCAAGACGTCATTCCTTAATTTATGTAGAAGTACGTTCAACGTTTCGGATCGCCTAAAAGTATTTGAGAAATATATAGCCTACTCATGGGAATATAATCGAGCTCTTCTTATATAACATCAAGGTACGTAGAACACAAGGTAGGGATCACAAGAGAGGTGCGCAGTAGCAAATCAGAGCTGTGACGTCACGCAGGACCCTCGCGTTGAATCTGCCTGAATGTGGTAGAGGTAGTTCGAATAAGAATCGCTGTGCACGCAGAAGCTAGGTGCTAATTATACACAATAGTAACATGTCGTTGGAGTATAAGAAACCGTGTATGTCGCGAAACCAAGAATCGTGATGAGCTGCTTGAAGACTTCACTGGCTATATAGCTTTTAGGGTAAAAAAGAAGAACCTCGATACAGAAAGCAATTACGGAGAGAAAACAGGTCAACCTATAATGGGTAGAAATTAGATTTCAAAAACGTCTAGAGACAGTGTGATGCAGCCTACGGTAGTGCAGATGGAGAAAAGAGGTTTTTGTTTACGTCGCACCGACACAGGTAGGTCTTATGGCAACTATGGGACAGGAAAGGCCTAGGAATGGGAAGGAAGTGGCCGTGGCCTTAATTAAGGTACAGCCCCAGCATTTGTCTGGTGTGAAAATGGGAAACCAAGTAAAATTACAAATTTTACCACGGGGAAGAACTGAAAGAGGGTTCAAATATCATCACAAACCTTACGGACATCATGAAGAAGAAATTCCCCGAAATTTATGAGCTTGCAAGTTGCTTCGTGAGAAGCCGTTCTTTTATTCGAATGGACGCTTTAAACAAAAGTAAGCCATTCAAGAGACCGTATTTCAGTAAGTGCAATACCGATAAAGAAAGAAGATAAGCAAAGAAATTCCACTGATGCTATAGATAAGTGTGTTTGATATTCTTTTTTCAAAAAATATCAGCATTATTCTTTGTGTATTACATACTTGTTATTTTTTATGAAAGGCAATTTATTATGTTCTATATGAAACCAGTGCTAAGAATGTTAATATACAGGCTCATTAATTTATATAGCATATCCAATGTTAACGTGGAATTGGTCAGTTCCTGGCACTTGGAGGAGAACATTTACTGTACTGTTTGTGTTGTGGGCAGTGTATATAGCTTCCCAATATTGCTGGTAAAAACAGACACATTTCTTGCAGTCATCAAGCTTTAATGTTCGAGTCTGTAACAATTAGGGCCCCTTGTTATTGTTATCATAGGTGTTGAGAACATGAACATATGGAATGGCCATTCCACTGCGATCACAGTCTTAGCATTGTTACAACCTTTCATATAGATCGAAATACTTCAGAAACGCTGCTTGATTCACACTGTATTTGATCTATTATTACTCTACTGTAATAGTGAATGCATTTTCTGAGGTGATGTTAAAATAGCAATGAAGTTCTCTTATCTCTAACTTGTGGCTAAAAGAGAATAACCCACAGCTGTGTATTAGCCTACCTCATACAGAAGAGAAGGAGCTGAGGGTTCACGATGACGTCATCGACGGCTAAGCGTGGTGGGGAGACCTGCGCGTGATCCCTACCTCTTACTCTACCTACCTTGATATAACATTATATAGTTAAATTCCGTACTTACATATCCATTCTGACTGCATTTGTTCCATTGCAATTGAGTTCTGTGCCATCGTAATTCTTTTTCTTTTACGTTACTCTTTCGATTTTAGGGTTCCTTTGAGCTGGTGCCACATAGATTTGTATATACCGGGTGGTTCACCAGCCCCTTATTTTTCGGAGACAGGCAACCCAAATAACGCATATAACCTAAAGAACCTTAAAATTTAGTTTTATGAACAACAAATAACTTTAAATTTCTCTTCATGGTCAGTATGGGTCTCCCCTACATGTGTTTCATCACTGTAAATTGACCCATAGACCTAGCAATCGAAAAACTACTATGCAAAACTCTGCCCCAAATACCGAGGACCATTCTACAAACATGTGATTTATTGCGCCGTGTAATAACACAGGTGTCCGTCTCTGTGGTGTAGTGGTTAGTGTGATTAGCAGCCATCCCAGAAGTCCGGGTTCGATTCCAGGCTCTGCCATGAAATTTGACACGTGGTACGAGAGCTGGAACGGGGTTCACTCAGCCTTGGTAGGTCAACTGAGTAGAGGTGCGTTCGATTCCCACCTTAGCAATCCTGGAAGTGGTTTTCCGTAGTTACCACTTCTCATCCAGGCAAATGCCGGGATGGTACCTAACTTAAGGCCATGGCCGCTTCCTTCCCTCTCCCTTGTATATCCCTTCCAATCCTCCCATCCCCCCGCAAGGTCCCTGTTCAGCATAACAGGTGAGGTCACCTGGGCGAGTTACTGGTTATCCTCCCCAGTTGTATCCCCCGACCCAGAGTCTGAAGCTCCAGGGCACTGCCCTTGAGGTGGTAGAGGTGGGATCCTTCACTGAGTCCGTGGAAAAAACCGACCCTGGGGGGTAAACAGATAAAGAAGGAGAAGAAATAATACAGGTACCCGTAATACGATCGATTTAATGGGTTATGCCACGTACTCTATAACGTTAGAAAGTTAAATTAACACTGTAAACTTTCATTGAAGACTTCGACACGTATGTTAACTTTCGAGGTGGAACGGCCGTACTTAAGTACCAAACCTCTAAAAGCGTAACGTATGTTGACTTCGTGGCAGAATCGGGTAAGGGCCTGAGCAGAAGGTCTGTAAGTATCGGTAGTGTAGTAGTTCGAACCCAGCAGAACGCAATGTTTTTTGAAAGAAAGAGGTGTTCCATTTTAGCGGGAATACAATATTTTCTTGCTATTGGTTTTAAGGTGTGCATTCTGATTTGGCGTCTATCCCCTAAGAATGGTTGGGGGAAGAGTTTGGAAGGAAATCATCATTCATATTTTATTAAGATATGGTCCTGGCGTTCGCCTAGCGGTGAAAGGAAAACCATTTTAAGGACGGCCAACATGAGATTCGAATCCGCAACCCACGGAATCCAACCCACGAAAATTATAATCCACAGCCGCCAGGTTTCATCACACCACTTACTCATTTCCTCACGATGTATTCCTACAAAAATACATTCAATTGTTGTTACCGGGTGAGTTGGCCGTGCGGTAAGGGCTGCGTAGCTGAGAGCTTGCATCCGGGAGATAGTGGGTTCATACCCCACTATCGGCAGCCCTGAAGATGGTTTTCCGTGGTTTCCCATTTTCACATGAGACAAATGCTGGGTTGTACCTTAATTAAGGCCACGGCCGCATTCTTCCCACTCCTAAGGCTTTCCTATCCCTGTCCTGGATCTTACAACTGGGGAGGATGATCAGTACCTCCTCAGGCGGCCTCACCTGCCATGCTGAACAGGGGCTTTGCGCGGGGATGGGAAGATTGGAAGGGATAGATAAGAAAGAGGGAAGGAAGCGGCCGTGCCCTGAAGTGAGGTACCACCCCCGCATTTGCTTGGAGGAGAAGTGGGAAACCACGGAAAACCACCTCCAGGATGGCTGTAATTGGAATCGAACCCACCTCAGTAGGGGAGAAATAGCGGTTCAGAAACAATGGGAATCTGAGACAGCATTTCCCAATGAGATCACTGACCCCGGCCAACGTCATTGACCCCATGACATCATGACTACGTGACCGTGACGTCACAATGTTTGTAAACAAAGCCACGTGCTTGGCCACGTGCTTTTTGATAGCTGTCAAGGTGACAGCTGTCATCTTCAAGGACACTATCCTCACTTTTAAGGATAACAGAACATCGCTAACCTCACTGCTGCCATCTTGACGGTTCTAAACCACATTGCTGCCACCTTACGCACGTAGTGGCGCGAAATTTTTAAAATCCACGTGATTTTTATAGCTGTCAAGGTGACGGCTGCCATCCTTAACCACGTGGGTTCGGAATTTAACATCCACGTGCTTTTTGACATGTGCCAGGTCCTAACTACGTGCACTTGTTGATCATGTAAACGCATTTAACCTCACTGCTAACATCTTAACAGACCCTAACCTCATTTCTGCCCCCTTAAGCATGTGGGGGCGCGGAATTTAAAATCCATGTGCTTTTGACAGCTGTCAGGTCCTAACTACATGCACTTGTTTGCTGCGGAGTTTAAACAAGTGAACATGGCTAACCTCACTGCCGCCATCTTAACAGACTCAAACTCCACTGCTGCCATCTTAAGCATGTAAGGAGAGCGCGGAATTGAAAATCCACATGCTTTTTGACAGCTGTCCAGTATATATAGCACGTGGACTTGTTCTGAACGTGGCTAACCTCACTGCTGTCATCTTGACAGCGCCAAACCTCACTGCTACCATCTTAACTATTTTGGGAGCGCAGAATTTAAATGATCATGGCAAGACTTAGCCACGCCCCGGAATTTTTTCGAACGATCCTAAAGCCAGGAGGTCTAACCGTTACTATATTGGAGGGGACCTAATGACCATAGTTGAAAGCAAGCTGCCCTTCTCGACTTGCCCCTTCTCGTTACCATCTTGGAGTGGATCTAACCTCAGAGGTTTAGGCAAGCTGCTCTTCTCGTCACGACCCTCCCCGTCATAGTTTTCATGCAAGCTGCCCTTCTCGACAAGACCCTTCCCGGTATTTTAATGCAAGCTGCTCTTCTCGACAAGACCCTTCCCGTTATAGTCTTAATGTAAGCTGACCTTCTCGACATGATTCTTCTTCCATGACATAGTTTTAAATCAAGGTGCCCTTCTCGACATGGCCCCTTCCCGACACCATTCTTGAGAGAGTATTATAGTTTTAATGTGAGCTGCAAAAATATAGAATTGAATGTAGGATAAGCAAATGCTGTATGTCTCCATCTGACAAGACAAAACATGATGACAGATTTAATCTTGTTACAGATGACTGTTGTTTTCTTACAGTAAAGGATAAGATTCGATCTCTGTGCCCTTTATATTAGAAAAATATCTTAATACATGCATTATGGGATTCGAACAGTAATATCTTTGTTTGAAACAGGCTATACATGATAACAAACGCACTTCTATGCAATCAGCACACTCGCAATAATATAGAATTGAATAAAGGACAAGCAAATGCTGTATAATTTATCTGAAACATACATACAATGGCTTTCTGCGGTTTTACATAAGGTGCAGCCCCAGCATTTGCCTGATGTAAAAATGAGAAACCACGGAAACCCATCTTTATGGCTGCTGACAGTGGGGTTCGATCCCGATATGCCCAAATGCATGCTGATAGCTACGTCACCCAAACTGCGCAGCTATCGACCGCATTGTCACACGCACAGGTGTTCAGAACAATAAATGTTTAATTGTAAACAAATAATCTATCTGCAACACACATACAATGATTTTCTGCCATTTTACGTAAGGTACAGGCCCAGCATTTGCCTGATGTAAAGCTGAGAAATAGTAACTAAAAGCGTAAGATTACTTTGCCGCATAGTGGTAGTAATTACTTTTTTAAGAGGAAGTACAACTGTACACTTTTAAATCCCATCAATCAAAAAGGTACTGCACGTCCTCCTCCTATCATACAATCAAGGTAAGTTTTCCTGTTTAGAACACGATAGGAAATGTATGCTGTCTATTCAAATCTTTACTGTAAGATAACAACTGTCCTCTGTAACGGCCGAAGGGAATTTAATGAAAATTGGTATGTAATGTCGGGGTATTCTAGGCCATAAATAATTTTATTCACGCTCAGTGAAATGGCAATTCAGGGGAAGACGTAAAATGTAATTTTTAAACATTTATGTTATAAGTGGTACTGTCAATAAATACTACATAACTTAAGTTATATAGTAGGCCTATTAAATTTCCGATCATTTATGTCTTACAGAGTTTAGCCATAGCGGCTATGATAACCAAGATGTTCATGATTTACATTTCTGTTACGTAGTCCATATCAACGCCGAGCTACGAGAGAATGGCTCGATAGAATTTAATGAAAATCGGTATGTAAAAATAGAAATAAGGCACTACAGTCTAAGCTATGAGTGGGTGAAATGATATTTTAGGGCAAGGACTAACTGTTTTAGTCCAATGAGGTGATCATAGGCCTACGACTTTAAGCTTCGGGTGTGAATAATTACTCACACCATTAGACGTTCTTGCTGGTTGTACAATAACAGTATACATACTAAAAAGTGGTGAATCGAAAATCAGAGCATTCTACACAAATCGAGACCCTTCTCGTCATAAGGTACAACTTTTAAGTTATTCAACTTGCAAGTAAGAAAGCGAGAACGGAAATGGGAAATAAAAGAAAGCTGTATAAAGTTTCAGTAAAAGGGATAAAGCATAAAACACTCCGCGAAACCTGTGTTAAAATATAACATTTCCTGGAAACTTAATAGATGAGTTTTTAAAACATTCTAACGGCTGGTAACTTTTCCAGAAGAAAGTCACTAGGCTTGTTCCCAACATCAACTGTCAAAGACAGAAACACATCGTGAACAGTACATTATTTCCCACACTGTACAGTTATTTTCACATGACTTTTTATTTTAATGTAACAGTGACTGCCGCCATGCTTTAATGATTAGAGTAACTGACAGCCAGATTATCCGGGGATTGATTCTCACATTTCAGTCAACATTCCTTCTTGATATGTGGCTCAGAAGCAATTGTGTTTCAATGTCAGCAAATAAAGTATGCTATTATCTAGTTACACTAAACCTGTTTATTCCACACACAAAAAGGTAGCCATGCATATTTTTATGCCACATTTCAATTTTAGGGAAACTTTAACTTTCCCATTTTTCATAATACGGATCTATCCCCGAAATCTAAATTTTCACACCTAATAAAACACTCTCATTTTAACTTGGCCTTCCTCCTTCCATTACGGTTACCAACCACCCATTGTTCACTCCGTTCCGTACCAACCACCCATTGTTCACTCCGTTCCGTAACAGTAATCATTCTCGCTCCTACCATGTCTTTCAGGGCTCCCTACCTGAGGCAGATAGAGGGGGAAACTTTAGAAATGAGATTTCCAGTTCCGAAGAGGCACGTGGCCCTGAGGTTAACTGAACCTACACTAGAAATAAGAGCCTTCTTGCCCCGTACAGGGATGATTTTTCGTTGCTTCTATACTCTCATATTATGAGAGAGATACCGTGATGGCGTCCGCCATTTTATTGTAAGGTCTTGGGAGGACAAAGTTAGCCAGGCTCCAGCCACGAGTGACATCACCGAGCTAGGGGCCCGTCACTGCAGCAAGCAGTCAAGGACGAACCAGGTGCTCAAGGTCAGCCCCTCCTCCACAACTCTGTCGTCGCCCCGTTATCTCACTGGAGTCCTACGCGGTGGTATGAGAAGGAACTGGAAAGTAAACCCAGAGCTTTTGGATTCCAGATGACTCCGCAGGCTTCTCATTTCTTGAAGTATCTGGAGGGGCTTTCCTATTTAACGTACGCTGGACGAGCTTCAACGCTAGAGATCGAGACGGTTCAGTTCAGTTCTGCCAGTGGCTGAGCTGTTCACTGTGTTGAGCGGTCACAACTACTCTCAGTGCTGTGTGTGTACTAACAGTGAGTGCAAGACCGTGCAGTTCAGCGGCAAGGTACACGGATGAAGTCGGTTGTGAGTGTACGGACAGTGTACCACGTACAGATATTTAAGACTATGTTGGGCGCGCGCAACCCGTGAACTGTGTAGCCGTGCTAGTGTACAGCGAGTGTAACTGTGAACTTCTCTAGGGTCTACGTGTGATGGTTTTAGCTGTAAGCAAGAGAACGAATAACTAGTGAGACTGATAGTGAGAGCAGAGGGACAGACCTAGTGTAAATTGTTGTGTGCCTATGTAGTTGTGTAAGCAATTATTAGTTAGTAAATTCTAGAGTCAAACGCTACCATCACTTTAATGTAGAATACATTGAGCAGAATAAGGTTCCTTTTCCAGACAGCAAAATCAATCTAATGTCAGACGAACTTATTTATGTCAAAAAATATGTCATACGCCCCAGGTGGTAACTTGAAGTACTGACTCTCATAATCTTGGTTTGATTTTCTGCAATTTATTGTTATACTAAGAGTTGAACAATTTGAAGTAATCTACATGTTGCTATGTCGTATTGCTTAAGTAGCTTACAGCTTACTCTTTTATCTCCGTTGTGATCTTCCATAGCTTTAGAGAGACTCATAATAATGTGCCAAGTAGCACGGAAGTGATGAGTGCACACTGCTAGTTATTTTCAAACTTGGATAACTTACGTCTGAATAATCTGTCATCGTCATCATGTTCTGAATTTTCCCTTGTCACTGCAACCACTCTCTTCATCTTGTTATAATAGCATCAACTGTCAAATGCAGAGATATGGCATACAGAATTGTACACTTCCGGCGTCGTTCTGTTCCTTTCACATCCTTTCTTTGCATGATTATATAACAGAAACTACCGTCATGATTTAATGATTTTATATATATATCACCACAGTGAAGTCCGACATAGAACAGCTAGGGATTTCAGAACAAACTATACAGGATCGTGTATTATTCCGGCAGTTGACCTTTCAAGGTGTCTTTCCAAAGTCTCTCACCAGCAGACAGAGTACAGGGACCACCCGACCGAAGTGGACCGAGGAAAGGAAACAAGCACACAGCCAGAAGATGAAAGCTTTCTGGGCAAAGAAAAAACAGAATTTCCATACAAGGAGTCGAAACGAGCCCCGTGGTCCTCAGTAGGCCCAAACGACAAGAAGAAGAAGATATCAAATAGGGATTCAACGGCACTTGCGGTTGAACAAATGGATCAGAAGGAAAAAATAAATACGTATTTCCACTGAATGTTCTAAAACACTGATAAGACTCCTAACTTGAATTAATAAATCATTTAAAAGGAACTTTTCAAACACAAAAAATTGAAAACTGATAGACGTCTTAAGAAATACAAGTGTGTGGGTAAACTGTTAAAGAAAATTTCAGAACCGTTAGAGATATATGTTGTACAAGCTTGAGTGTTAATCCCAGATTTTTGAGGAAGGAGTGTGTGCCCATGAAGGAGGTTCCTCTGAGACTTCGCGTTAGTGAACTATTTTATTTGGTAACAAGATAGAAACATTATGTTGATCTGAAGAAACTGCGCGATGAATTGAGGAGAGCTCATCTCTATGTATAGGGGCTGCCTGCCCGAGGCGGTAAAGGCGTTATCGGTTCATTCGCAAGGACGTGGGTTCGATTCCCCGTCAGGAATCCACAAATTTAAGAAACGAAATGTTCCCTTCTAGATGTGCACATGATCCTGAGATTCTCTCATCCTACACCAAAAATGAGTACCAGGTTAATTCCTAAGGGGTAAGACGGCCAGGAATAGAGGTAGCCGCTCTACCCCGATAAATGCCGATATTATGGGTAGTGGAAGCCTTTAAGATCCATTCCTCCAATGGCCTTCATGGAGATGACTTTGCTTTTGCATTTTTTATTATTAATAAAAATTAAATGCCGTATGTCTATCATTCTAAAGTATACCTCGTCTAAACCCCGGGCAGAGTTTCATGAAATTTTGCACAAACATTCTGCTAGTAATCTTTTACATGATTAACTATGCTTTGTTTTTAAAAAAAACTTCCAAACCCTTATGGTGCTAGAGCCCTGATAGACCTTCGCCTACCAAATGACCACCGCGTATTTCGAGTGCCTGTAGATTACGAGGTGGCACAGGATGAGCTTGACGAATCCTCTCGACTGTTATTCCTGGGATTTCTAGACCGAGGATGCTATCTCGCCACTCAGATAGCTTCTCAACTGTTCTCACGTAATCTGAGTTGACCTTGAACCGACCCTAAGATACAAGTAAAATTATGTCACCTAACCGGGAATCGAACCCTGGACCTTCAGGTAAGAGGCAGTCACCATGCCTATTTCTATACTTCACACTTATTTCAAAATACTAAACATACAATCACACCGAAACAACGGGACCAACTGACATAAATTAGTATGATATATCTTATGTACTTATTTCAAATACAGACTTCTTATTTTCCAATAATTAACGGTTTCAAGATCGCGAATATTAATATTGAGATACTTACTGAATTTTCTGGTATTTTACCCGCTAAAAAACAAAATGATTGGGTAATGGTTAGATACCATCACAAAATAATGCTTAGCACTTGTAATTAAAGCTGAGTTCTCCCCATTTCCTTGTAATTCTAATGATTCTCGAGGAATCTAGATCTTTACGTGTTACCCAAAGTGCGCGTTCCAGAGATAGTAGCGATTAATTTGTAATTTTTTACTGAACTTGCGCATGCTTTATCTACTAAAAACCTAACCATTTCGCTACCACTAGCTCACAAATTATAGCTTACACGCCAATGATGATTACAAAAATAAGTCAGGGACATCGCCAACTATCGGCTCTGCAACGACGGGTACGTATAAATTTGCTAATAGAAAATAAAGTAGATCTATAATAAGAAATCTCTAAATTAACTAGAAAAAGCACAAGATCTTATAGTACATGAGCGTATATATCTATTTCCTCAAATACGTAAAAGAGGATTGTCTAGATCTTAGTATACCTTGCTTTCCCAGTACTTTCCCTTCAGTGATATTAATCGGGAATTACTTGATTTCATTGCATGACTAACTAATTTTATCTTCCATCGTTCAACTTCATAAGCTTCCTTCGTGTCTTGATCTTTTTTATAACTTTCTATTTTTATTTATCTTCAAATCATCTTGGCTTTTTGATTCAGCTCCTTGTCCGCATTTCATCTGCTTTCTAGTGTTCTCTTTCCGTTTCCCTAACAATCCAGATCTCACTCCGATACTTACTTGTGCCAGGCTCCTCACTTTCATCTGTCCTTTTTTACCTCCCTTGGTCAAGTCTTGTTCTTTTCCGATCCCGACGGTATTACGTATGAAGGTCTGGGGAGTCTTTCATTTTCATGCCCTTCGTGGCCCTTGTCTTCCTTTGGCCGATACCTTCATTTTTCGAAATGTCGGATCCCTTCCATTTTTCTCTGTGATTAGTGTTATATAGAGGATGGTTGCCCAGTTGTGCTTCATCTTAAGACAATAATCACCACCACCTCTCAATCCCATACAGCAACAAAGACAAAACAAAAGCTTGTGCGAATAAATCCTTCGTCAGAATAGTTAAGCACTTGTTTGTTAAAAGATTCATCCGACCCCTTTCTATAAGCTTTGTCATTTCTTCAACATTTTAACATTGTCATGTGTGCTTTTTTGAAGAAATATAATGTAATCCAGCTGCATGTTATGTGATCTAAGGATTTCACGGCTAGTAACAGGGAAAAGAAAAGTGGTGGGTACGAGCGATATGCGCATTATAGTGGATGGTAATCTTCTTGAATCTGGCGGATAATATGTTTGCTTAGACCACACAATAAACTTGGGTCGACAAAATGAAACAGCGGAACTCACACGTATAATTGGGCTGAGTTAGGCAACCTTTGGAAACTCCACTATACTCTGAAAAAAAGAAACCACTTTCAAACCACGAGGCATGCCAGTCGTGACTTACGGTTTTGAAACCGGTACACTGTCACTACACATGCTGGAGAACTATGCGTTAGCCAAGGAACTATGGAAATGGCAAAGTTAGATATCAGCGAAAGGGACTGTGCGAGGAATGAAATCTTGAGAAGAACAAGAGAGACAGACTTTACAAAGCGGGAGACAACGCTGAAATGGAGGTGAGAGGGACATGTGACATGATGCTCAGAGGAGGAGTGGACCAAGTGTCTCCAATGCTGGTGTCTGAGAGCATATCGTCGCTGCCGGGACAAAACCTCCTATGTGAAATATTTTAGCTTAGAACTTTGGCTGGTAAGGTTCTGTCATCTAAGGTGCAATATTGTGTGAATATTGTCAAGGCATTCTCGCTCTTCATAATGCATGTGCTGCGGGTCAGTATATCTCCAAAAATATTATCACATAGGAGGTAACGACAATATTCGAGGAGTGTAGGAGTGTTAGTTCGCAGTGAAACATCAGTTCCACGATAATATAAAGAGATGAAGCGGAGTAAACTGTACACAGTTTACCCAGAAAATAACGTCATGGAAAAGACTGGAGGAGGCCTATTTCCAGGAGTGGACGTCCCCAGGCTGAAGAAGAAGAATAAATGGTATTAGGACAGAGGAGAAAATACCAGGTTGACTTCCCGCACCGTAATCAACACACAGGTCCAGCACTACATGAAAGAGAAAATATCACACCTCCATAACCTAATAATATGACCTCATAAGTACTTCACACTGAGCAAGTTGGCTACGCGGCTTCGGTCACGTAGCCGTGAACTTGCATTCGAGAGATAATTCGACATCACGAGATCAGAGGATACTGTTACAACCGTAGAGAGATTTCGAACAGAGTGCTCCCATATAATATTTGGCTGCTTACATAGCATACGCAGGTAATAAAAGTACACAACAGACGGAACTGATGATTCCGCTAGGCAAAGTGATACCAAATACACAAAGTGCGGAAATGAGCTACCGAGAAATATACAAAGAACAAAATCAGTGTAAATATAAACTTTTCACAACGGAGAATGCTAGGCAGAGTACGATTACCCCGAATTGCTCAAAAATTCATATATTTACATGAATAAAATTAATATTACAATGTAATTTACAATATTAGTTCTAATTTCGGATTAGATAAATTCTAGGTCTCAAAAGTACCATTGAGTAACAATAAGAGAGAATCATACTCATCTTTATGGGTACATTTGTGATACGAGTATTATATTCATTTACAAGCTTTCTTCGCCCATTACAATGCTCAAAATCATACAACCAACTAAGAACCGAATATTAATCATAATGGTATTAATTATTAGAGTTGTATAGTATACAAAATGGCACACGGTCAACTCACTACTGGAGAGCCGCTTAGCCCTACAGAACTATGAACTATTCTTATCAGGGTATGTGACGCTTCTCACAGGACAGTATGGACTGGAACTAGTGGAGGAAATACCGGCCAGCCTAAGTATGCATCACATAGTATGCATTAAAATGAAAACCGCATCACTCGAAGTGCTCACTTCTGGGTAAGGTTGAGCAATCTGCTAAGGCTACTTAACAGACCCGCATAAATCATCGAGTAAAACTAAGATAATAAATCGTGAAGGAGGAAGGATGGAGCAACCATGTAAACCTACTTTTGCATCCTATCCTGTCGGCATAGCTGGTAAAATTACCACTACACGCCTACGTAATCATAACATTTAAAGTGCTCAGTGCCAATCGCCTACTGACCTGCTTATGCTGGCTCTTACATTCCAGGTTGGTACATCATATACTACCTTGCATTTCCCTTAGACATTGTTTTTTCACTGCGCATAGGAACTTATTCAGGCCGCTATCATTTCTCCACTGTTTCGCTATCCATACAGTAATTTTTTGCTCATCTTTTTGCCTAGACATGTTTTGCTGCTGCACATTTAGAAACTTAGTCCTTAGTTTCTCTGTCCCTATACAATCACAGAAAAGGTGTAGGTCATCATGCTTAGCATCACATAGTATGCACTGCGAGCTCTTTTTGTTCCTGATCCACCCCTTATTTCTATGCAACCCCATCAGCCGAATCTTATACTTAATTTGGAGATCCGGTAGACCTTATAGAATAGGTTGAGCGAAGTCCTTTCTCTACATTCTTCCAAACAATTCTCTATCTGGGAGTCCATAATTCTCATTGTCTGAGCCCTCTGCATTCTACTGTTTTCCCCTCCCAACCCTCTCGCCAAATATACCCCATACCCAATTTCTCGACATAACGTTCAATTTCTGCTAGCCAACCCTCATCATACATTCCTTCCAGTTCGTATCTATGTGCTTTCTGCAACAGGATACCGCCGCCACCCCTTCTTAATCAAGATCAATAATTTAATACCCTTTTGACACAGTCTAACTCGATAAATTCTCCGCGTAAGATTAATGCCCCCACATTCGCTCTACATTGCGGTAATCTCACAACCGCCTTATGAATTTATATATCGTCGCTTCACCGGTAAAACGTTGTATTCCACAAAGCTCTTCCTATCCATTATTCTCCTTAAGACTGGTCACGCCTCACAGCCACATATGGATATGCAGTCCATCAGAACAATGTCCGCTGTGTTCGTTTTCCTATACCGACGAGTAACCGAAAATGAACCTTAGATGCGTTATACAATAAGAGTTCGTAAATGCGTAAGCATACATTCGTATAGTACGGTGCAGTTAAGTTAATTTTCCTTTACACATGGGCATAGGAAAAATGAACACAACAAAATTTGTTCTGATGGACTGCATAACCATATGTGGCTGGGAGGCGTGACCAGTCTTATGGAGAGTAATCGATAGGAAGAGCTTTGTGGATTACAACCTTTTGCCGGTGAAGCGACGATATTATTTGGTTCAGGCTCACCCTTTTCTTTTCTAATTCCTATAATTCAACTCCATATAAGGCTCTGCTTAAGACCAGAGTTTACAGGACTAGCCTCAGTAATTTATAACCCCTGGGTACTTAGCGACTAGGATTTTTATTGCTTCGAGGGCTGCCATCCCCCCCAATTTGCACCTTTGATGTGGTCATCCCATCCTCCCTTCCTACTTAGTATCACTCCTAGGTATTCTAATCTCTCTACTTCCTCTATTCTTATCCCCTGTACCCACCATCCGCTTCATTTTTACCCTCTTCTTCTTACTTATAATCATCACCTTAGATGTGTTATAGTTTATTTTCAGCGACCACCTATTCGCGTAATCTGCTAATTATTCCAAACATTTCTGCAATTCAATAACAAAATATCATCAGTGAAAATCGAGTCTGGGATCTTTATATTGCCCACCGCCGGTACAGCGAAACTAGCTCCGCCGTGCCCGTCCACTATATCATTTATAAATAGTACAAATAATATAGGCGATAATTTGCATCCTTGTTTAAGACCCAGCTTGCATTCTATCGGTTTGCTTATTACATTGCCCTCTAGCTTGACGCTGCTGTATAATCTCTGGTACAGCGCCTCTACCGCACACATCATTTTCCCAGAGACTCGCAGCCTCACTAATTTTTTTCTATTAACTCCCTTCTACTCACGGTGTCGAACGCTTTCTCAAAATCGACCGCACCCAAAAATATACTGCCTCTTCCCCGCACCGCGTATTTCTCCGCTATCAATTTCACAATCATGATATTATATATTGTTTGCCTCCCCTTCCAGGATCCTCCCTGATATTTGGAGATTAAACCGTTGTGTTCAGGCCACTCCTTTAGTCTATTAGCTAAGACTCCATTGTATATGTAGACTTGACACAAATCTCATCAATATGGGGTACATAATCCCATAGCCGGGCTGAGTGGCTCAGACGGTTGAGGCGCTGGCCTTCTGACCCCAACTTGGCAGGTTCAATCCTGGCTCAGTCCGGTGGTATTTGAAGGTGCTCAAATACGTCAGCCTCGTGTCGGTAGATTTACTGACATGTAAAAGAACTCCTGCGGGACTAAATTCCGGCACCTCGGCGTCTCCGAAAACCGTAAAAGAGTAGTGAGTGGGACGTAAACCAAATAAGGAAATAAGAAAAAATATTCAAATTTACAATGTTCATTGAAGAAGAACAGTAGGTACAAAAATATTATACCATAAATGATGCTCCTAATTTGTTTCATTTAAGGAAGGATAAAATTGGTAAATCTTTAGGTTTTTATAATATGAGTGACTGTAAACTACAGATAAGGGAGTTTTGTCTTGATCGTACAATATTTGTAGACAATCGATCAAAATTGCATTCATAACATTTTAAATTAAGAAGAAATCTTGGACAAAGGTACCAGGGGGAAAGATAAGCAAGAACTAAGTTATATAAATGTGAAAGGAAAATTGTTCAGTGATACGTCATAATGAAGTCAGATGTGCAAGCGCAAATAGTTTGAGTTCGAGAAGTGAAGAGTAACAAGTATAATTCATTATGCAATCAGTCAGGAATTGATTCACACATATTTGTACTTAGGTGTTCATTGAAATAGAACACAGAGATAGTTATCACTCGCGGAAATATTTTAGTAACAATTTAGTTCACTAGACCGGTGAGTGATAATTTACTTTGACGTACTGCATAACCAAAACCGCTAATTAAACTTATGTTTTACAAAAAAGCACCAAATTCTTAACTCTCTCCGAATGGCCAGACTAGAACCTGATATTACAAGAAGGGGGAGCAGATCTTAAATATCATACTTCCCCGCCGAGTTGTTCAGAATTTAAATGTTCCTCTCATTTTACTACCTCGTGGAAAATGACCGAATCGGAGAGAACCAGCTCCCGGATTAAAATTCACAACACCCTCAGCTCGAACACGAACTGAAGAATGGAGGCAAGGTTGTCCAATTTATATTCACTCAGTGGTAAGAGGAATGAGCACTGGGTAAGAGAATCGAACGCTCTCGACTATAGTAAATAGTAAAGCACTGAGCCACCAGATGTAACCTCAGAAAAAGCAGAAGTACTAAAGACCCGCACTGAGTAAAGGCCATTCATGCAGACGAATGGAGTGAATTAAAGACAGCATAGAGGAACGTACTGTAGAAAGTTGAAGTCCACTGAGGACGAAAGAAACCTGATGAGTAGTGCTGTCATAACACGCAACGGGATAGAGCTCGGGACGTGCGAGTCAGTCATGTGAGTCGTACCAGTGAACGAGTTGTAGACGCACAGACCTTCGAAGCAGGAGAACGTTCGGACCAGCTTCGAAAGGTTATTTACATCAACAAAGTATCGTAAGAATGCATGAAATCACGCGGAGCACCATTCAATTTAGTCAATGAAACAGTTGCAATTTCAATGCGACACAGTTACTGCCCTGACCATTATTAACGGACAATGGTTACGAATAGCCCTCTTAACACAATAAGGTGTCCATTTTCGACATAGTTTGTAAGATTAACTCTTCGAAAGCTTCTCATGGGAGCTATCATAAGGATGACCACTTTCCAATTTTGTCTAAACATTCTCAAAATCATATCATAATCCTAGGTTGTAATTTTTCCTGACTTTAATGTCAAAATGAATCTCATCGGAATGAAACAAGGATACGAATGAATGAATACGATTCACTCGCGGTTTCATTATTGCTCCCTTCTTTACCAAGCTACGCTTCTCCAAGGCATCCATTTTAGAACGAAATTGATGAATAGGATTCGGTAGGAAAAATGTTTCATGAACCAGATTATACATACAGGTGCTCAGAGTACACCAATCCGCTGCCAGCGTAGAAGTAGATTGAGATCTATGATGCACTTGGAGTGGATAACGAAAACCTCTTGTGGCGATTTCCTGAGATAATTCCATACGTATCGCTGTACCATATGCTGATTGCGAATTGTAATCGTTCCTGCGGTTGAAAGGATATTTAGTTTCACTAAATCCGGCTCGGAGGAACAAAAATGTTGTGTGGCGTACAACACATCTCCGGTGGTCAGAATTAACAAATCATATAAAGGTGCCAATGCTGTAATCATACAACAAAATTACACTGTCTTAATACACAATAGTATTTGGTAACACTGATAAGTTATGCCGAGCAGGCACGATTATACAAACGAAAAAATGACATTCAGCAGCTGTTGTTAAGGTTACAAGGAAGACATAAGCAACACAAGGCAGATAGAGTGCATTTTTTGATATTTGTTTAATAATAATGCCCCACTATCTACTTTTACAGTTTTCAGAGATGCCGAGGTGCCGGAATTTAGTCCCGCAGAAGTTCTTTTACGTGCCAGTAAATCTACCGACACGAGGCTGACGTATTTGAGCATCTTCAAACACCACCGAACTGAAACAGGATCGAACCCTCAAGCTGGGGTCAGAAGGCCAGCGCCTCAACCTCTGAGCCACTCAGCCCACCTGCTATTTCTTTACGTCGCACCGACACAGATAGGTCTTATGGCGACGATGGGATAGGAAAGGCTTAGGAGTGGAAAGGAAGCGGCCGTGGTCTTAATTAAGGTACAGTCCCAGCATTTGTCTGGTGTGTAAATGGGAATCCACGGACAACCATCTTCGGGGCTGCCGACGGTGGGGTTCGAACCCACTACCTCCCGGATGCAAGCTCACAACTGCGCTCCCCTAGCAGCACGGCCAACTCACCTGGTGATAGAGAGATTATTATTATTATTATTATTATTATTATTATTATTATTATTATTATTATTGTTGTTGTTATTGTTGTTGTTGTTGTTGTTGTACACTTTGCCCGAGTCAGAGAAAGAAGAGAATAATGGAATACAATTAAATTGTTTAAATGAGAAGATTTTTTATTTACATAAAAGTGTAGTACTATCTATATTAAAATGTCTTCCATTGCATTATAGTGGATATAAGCCAGTGTTATCAAACCAGAGGTAAAGCGGATATATTCATCGTGCTGTTTCTTCTCACTCCCGTACTTTGATATCTGTTTAAAATGCTCGATGTGCTGCATAACTGTAGGAGACGGCTCGCTTTGTGTTCACTTGAGTGAGTTCAACTGTCGGGGGAAATCAGTCTCCGCTGAGTTGTCTGTCTGCGCCCAGTTTAACGTTTCATGTTACAACCCGCAAGACAAGATTTGCTAGCCAAGTGGACGTCTTCTTTAAGACGCCGAATATTAAGTGGTCGTACATCCTCATCCACAAGTTACGATTTTCAACGGAATTTTGTTAAGATTTTGTGTCTGTAGGTTGTTGAATTTTACCCCTAGCTATTAACTACAACCTGTTTTACAGTCAATGACTGGGTCAGGGATGGGATGAATGAAGCCCCCAACTTGCGGCGAGGATAGGAATTGTGCCGACTGCCAAGGCCTGTCGCACTCTTCTGGGGCAATGATTAATGACTGACAGATGAAATGAAATGACAGTGGAGAGTGTACTGGAATGAAAGATGACAGAGAAAACCGGAGTACCCGGAGAAAAACCTGTCCCACCTGCGCTTTGTCCAGCACAAACCTCACATGGAGTGACCGGGAATTGAAACGCGGTATCCAGCGGTGAGAGGCCGTCGCGCTGCCACCTGTACCTATTAACCGATTTAAAATAAGGTTGTTTTACATTGCACCAACACAGACAGGTCTAATGGCAACGATGGGACAGGTATGGGCTAGAAGTGGGAAGGAAGCAGTCATGGCCTTTGTTAAGGTACAGCCCCAGTATTTGCCCGGTGTGAAAATGGGAAACCACGGAAAACCATCATCATGGTTGCCGAGAGTAGGGCTCGAACCCACTATCTCCCGAATACTGGATACTGGTCGCACTTAAGCGACTGCAGCTATCGAGCTCGGTATTTGTGATTTTAAAAGCTTGATAATGAGCAACAGTGTTGGGGGAAAATGTTATCACCCCTTCTTAACCCCAATCATAATTCACATCACTATATACTGTACCCGCACGTGCTTGATTGGAGTCTGGGAAGAAATGTTGCACTCCACCCCAACGACAATTAAGTGGTTAAGCCATCTCTCTGTAAAACAGTAAATATGTAATCTCGTTAGGTTTGCAACATTATTTTTACCTGTAAATTTGTAAATATATCGTCATTCGAGCTTTCTTAATCTTCGCTATAATCTCAACTTGTAATCCCTAATTTATCACGTTCAAATGATTTTTCCAAAACCTATGATTTCTTTTGCCTTTTGCTTTACGTCGCAGCGACACTGATAGGTCGTATGGCGACGTAATATGATTTAAAATCTAAAACGTGTAGTTTACATAACTTCTGTCAACTAAAGCAGTGACGTTTATAGTGTCATTTTGAGTATCTTTTATATCTTGTACCATCATTATTTTACTTATGTTCCAGTGCATATTTTTTATTATTGTAATTCTTTTGCATTGTTATTTAATTCGCACTCAGCTGTGAAATATATCTTAGGTTTCGTATACAACAGTGCTGCGGATTGCCATAAGGCAAATAATAATTACAGAAGAAAGCACCATCTGTGGCACAGTGATAGAGTGTCGGTCTCCAAGGCCCAATATTATAGGTTCAAACTCGGCAGAGAGAGCCGAATTTTTGAAGGGCGAACAAAAATGCCCATTCGTCACTTTATGTCGTACGATATCGGCATATAAATAATCTCTGTGGACATGTTTGGTGTTTACCAGACAAAATTAATCATAAACTCAGCCATAGAACACCCAAGAGAGATCCGGTATATTTCGTCGTCTAGTAGAGTAAAACAGAACACCAAGACAGTTTAGATGACATCAAATAAAAATGTCTGCATACAATTGATAAGGTCGTACGATTATTAATGTTACAGTATCCACCATTTTAATGTATGGTCTTGGAAGGAGCAAGTTAGCCTGGCTCCTGCCACGAGCGACATCACCGTGTTAGGGCTGCACTCTCGTGCCACTGCAGCGACCAGTCAGAGACGCGTCAGGCGCTCAAGGCCAGCACGTCTGCCACCACTACTGTCGTTGCCCCCTTATCACGCAGGAGGCCTCTCACTGGTGTAAGAACCTAGTGCTTTGGAAACTGAAAGATATCCAAATCATCTGGAAATCCGAATCATCTGGTAGGGCGGGCATCCCTATTTACTTCAGTTTGGGTTGATTTCTGCCAGCTATAGAGACGGATCGGTTCTGTGAGTGACAACGCTGTGGAACGCGTGCTGCTGTGGTGCGGAACAATGCAGCGGAGCGACGATGGACAATGAACGAAGGCCGCCACGATGGTACGGATTACGTATCAAGTTCAGAGTTGTAAGACTGAGCTGCGCGTACCCAAATTGTGATCTGTGCGGCAGCGGTAGCTGTACAGTGAGTTTAACAGTGAACTGCCTTAGGATCCATATGACAATTCTAAAATCCTTAGTTCATTGTAGACCATCATATTTTGTTTTCTTCAGACTCTGTGATATCAGGGTGAAATGTTTGTTGTTACATTGTTCAACAGTGATGCCGTCTAGTGCAGATGAGTGAAAGAACAAGAGCCGAAGACACCTCAACTAACAACAAGAGTCAGTCGGTTTGATGCATTTCTTGATCAGATTTATAAGTCAGGGATCTGTAAGCCATCACATTTAGTTTTCTCCTGACTCGCTGATTTAGGGCATCCGACGGCAGGGGAATCTTATTTACCCTTCCTTTCATGTCGCCCTTGTTCTTCTTTGCGTTTTCCTTCCAGTTCAGTCTGGGTTGATGGCCACGTAGTTTCTCACCTTGTAACAACACGTCAACAACATTCGTTATCACCAGTTAACTCGTTACCATGCCGATTCAACAATATTTCGATGTTCGGCGTTGATGGACTTCACACTGAATATTTAAATTCGTAAATATCTCTGATATATGGGATATGGATGATCGGAAATATTAGTTTGTGAGAAATGTAATTATCGTGAATATCTGCATTATTATAGCCTACCTCCTACGATAAAATGGCGTGAAAAATGAAATGCCTAAAATTATGTTTGTCATAACTTTCATGATGATTTTGACATTTTCGGTTTGATTCCCTTAATATTGCTATAGCCTAGTGCACAACCTAGCTATTCCTGGACTTGAATTTAGCAAAGCCGTTTTCCCATTATTTCAACACAAACAAAGAAACAGACTAATAAAAATGGAAATGAATCTATTTTCGACTTCTGCATCAATGGATGCATGAACTATTTTAGTTCACAATATATTCTGTAATTTCTTCACATTAACTTTTCGACATCAGCAAATTATCAGTCACATGTTTGATATGAATGCCCACGCAGAAGATAGTATTGGGAAGCAACTCTAAAGCTTGAACTTACTAAAAATTCAGTACCCTGACAATCGTGTTATTCTTATCGAGCGAGTCATCTATCAGAAAAATAAATTTTCTGTTTTGAAGCAATCAATGAAGAAACAAGAGCAAATTGGGTCCTTTGTTGGCAGTACCTTCATGGTAAACGTAAAGTTTTGACTTAGTGCTATTCAGATCTTTGACACAGAATGGTGAGCTGGCGTAGATAAAATTATTCTTATACGTGCATTTGAAATCTGAATATTTTGCACATAATCGAAACATAAACCTGCCATTCTCTTATTTTCTACACACTTCTGCTTTATGCTTCCATTAATTTATAATCATTTATAATCATGACTCTAGTACAAATTAAAATTGTGTAAACAGATACTGATGATAAATGTTCAATGTTTAAACCATGCTAATAAAATGGTTCTCTTGTAAGGTAAATAAATTAACAGCGTCAAAGTTCTTACCAAAATTTCTATCTCGCAAGGGCAGCATTAGTCCACAAAGTTTAAAAATTTGTTGAGCATCCTATATCATCTTCATCTTTTTACAGAAAATTTTCAAATACTGTCCATTAGTGTTGAGCTATAAAAAGACATTAGTATGCTCCACATTTTGATGCTAAATTGTCGTGTACTTCTTCTGTAAAATTTACCTTTTTTTGGACTAAAGTAGTCTATGCAATTACCGAATCATACATAATTCGAGCAAAAATGATGTATGAGGCAAACATTTTAAGTGCAGAGTTAAAATTGTAATTTCGTTGTACACCAGTACATGCATTATCATACCATAAATAATAAACAAAGAATCATAGGAGAATGACGTCCGCCACCTCCATGTATGAAGACATCTGCTAGGTAAAAGGAAGAACTATAAAAGGCGGACAAATTAAGAATTCTTATGTCTCACAATCGTTTCTATAACTGCGGTCGAAGAGAATAATAACTGGCAAAGGGAAATCAGATTGGTAAAATGAAAGAGAGGAGTCTGCAACAATAGGTGGAAGCAATACCACGCTTAGCTCTGTCCCCGTTGTCACCTAATCCACACTCACAAGACCCCTGGAAATGTTGAAATTAGAATTTTTAAACACAACCATATCTACTATTATACTGTCTGTAAACCTGAGAGTAAATACCCCGTAATAGTTTAACACTACGTCAGGTGAATGGTTGATCCCCAAATACGGTCCATAAAATAAAATACATACTTTAAATACTCTCCATACGATTAACATTACGGAAGTTTTAATACGTTCCAGCTACAAATACGATCTCATATTAGAATTTTTTTTGAACTTGGACTATCCAAATTCACATTAAAATATATTTTTTCCCAAAAAATATGATTCCAGATACAAATATTGTCGCTTGCATTAGCCTTCTCAACTAAGGCATGGTTCAACCGTTCAAAATACCAACAATCTAATTATATGGCACTTTCATAATTATATTATTACAGAACTGCTATAATATACGTATATGTCCGTATCACTTGGCCCTCACATTATGTACACCAGACTGTACCATTATCAGTGATTGCTACTCCGGTATTAGTTCGGACGTGTCATCTATTTGTATCAAACGTCGAATCTCGAGAGATACCAAGTGATGTCACTGCAAAGTTCAAGAACTCAATATCAGACGGAGCATTCGGATGCTTCGATGGCACATAATGTTCTCCGTTATCATTCGCTCCCTTGTATTTACTACTTGTGTAGTGTTTTTCTAAATAATATTTAATATCCTTCGGCAGTTCATTGAATATACAATTCTTAAATATTAAAAATGAGAGGTAACATAGTGGTATTTAATAAAATTATATTTTATTGATATAAAAATAGTGTATAGGGAACGAACTAAATCGTATTTCAGATAGTGCCTTCTTCTCTTTGATATAATACTGCTATTATAGGCAAAGATGACTCTCAACAATTACATTAATCAATATGTTACTCCAGAGATTTCAGGAATTAGATCTACAAGTTAATTGAAGTAAATCCTTAGCCATCACCATCAAGAAGGGAAAATTATCCGCTAATCATTATGAGACTTTAAAATACCTACATATAAATTATATAAACGAACAATAGTGTATTGCACATTTGGGACCCAATTTTGTCGATTCCATGGAATTTAATTCTCAAAATCTGCTTACTACATTAAATGATGTTGGAAATTTTTCCTCTTCCCCTTCGCTACATCCAGACCAGAAGTTCAATTTCCTGAATTCTTCAATTTGTCTCATCCTAATAAACCACTGTTTTTATGTCTCCCAAACTAGACGATGCCAAATTGATTTTCTGAATGACACCTTTGAAATTATAAAAGCAACACTGAAAGAAGTAATGACTTAACCCAATGATACTCCTGATTCTTTGCTATGCACTGAGAAAGAGTTGAAAGGTTTCGGTTTGTTTAAATAGCTTGGGGACAAAACTCCAACAAATAAATTGCTGTGAAATGTTATCAGAATCATAAAATCCCTATCTACACGGTATTTAGATACTCAGTGTATCCACCTTCAAATTACAAGTTAAAAACCAAAACATCATATACATCCAACAAATAATAATAATAATAATAGAGGGCAATTTAATTCTAGTAAGACAAGCAAAATATTACGTCAGTAGGAACACACTAAATAGTGTCAACTACCACAAAAGCTAAAATGTGCATGTTTATATCAAGAATGTACTACAACCAATAGTTAGTTCCATCACCACAAAGGTCATTAAGATGACTGATAATGTAGCCCCTGTTCGAGAGATACCAGGCAGGTCCCTAAAAATTAAATATTGTAGACGATGACTCAACGATATTGAAACTCTAGCACATGTCTTGGTATCCTTGGTACATAGAGAAATACTTGTTTTCTTCAGGCCCACAACATTAGGTCCATTATTGCCACACTACTACAGAAAAGTGGATATAACACATATGAAGAAGTCCATGGTTTAGCAGATAATAGTAGTGTTCATCATATCGACATCATTGCCCTCAAAACCAGGAACCAATAAAGATTTCATAACAGATACTACCATCTGGTTTGAGTCCAATCAACGTCAACTTAAAGAAGTCGACAAAGAGAAGAAATCTACTAACCGACCTTTCCTTAATATAAGAATATATGTGGTCTTAAGTATATTGAAATCATTGGCCTCATATTTCCTGCAAGAGGAACTATCACCAAGTACTTCGTTTCCAACCTTGGACCCATATGCTTCCTTGTGAACATCATTATGGAAATAGCCATCGTATTATTGAAATCATCAATCTATATATTAGGCTATGAAACCACTTATAATGAAAACATTAACCTTTGGAGGATATTGTATTAAAAGTAATTCGCCGTTATAATTATATTGTAAAAAATTATGTTATATAGCGAAATTCAATCTCATTACTCTCCTTCTGCAGACACCCTTAACCTAAATGTATAACCTTTCCATTAACTTACATGTATGTTAATTGCCGTAAGGCCATCTCACAATTTGATGAAGATGGTTAAGTGAAAACATGTGTCTATATGGATTAAATGCTTATTTCTGCTTTGGAAGGTAATTGACGACCAAACAAACCCTGTAGACACTAATAAATATTTTATTACATTTACGTTGTATTCAGAAAGGAAGCTGTATGAAAGATGATAAAGTATTGTTAAGGATCATTGACTTTAAGGGGGTGTAATTTCAGACTTCCAAGGGCAAATAAAAATTCAAATAATGAGAAAAGAAGGCACGAATGCGTTACAATAAATTATTTGTAATATCCATACCAGTACTTGTTATTCAGAGGAGTCATTAACTTATCCGAAACGACTTGCGAATATTTGTATTGTTAGTGTAGTATATCTTATTGCCACATGGAGATGAGCAGAAATAGGGACATAACCTGCTTAACAACCTTCGTTCCAAGACTGGTTTTATGACTCTTACAAAGATTGACTTGGCGTATACGATTTATGAGCAATCTCTTTCAACGAATCCACGTTCAACTTTATGCTGTGCTACAATTATTCAAACTGAGTTTTATTAGGTAATAGAACGTCCTCTATAATACAGTTGTATAATGCCAAAACAGAGTTTTCAACACGTTCCAGGCGTAGAATAGGAGAGGAGAAATTGTATAATCTTTCTATGAGAAATGAATAGTATTAAACCGAGCTCGATAGCTGCAGTCGCTTAAGTGCGGTCATTATCCAGTATTCGGGAGATACTAGGTTCGAACCCCACTGTCGGCAGCCCTGAAGATGGTTTTCCGTGGTTTCCCATTTTCACACCAGGTAAATGCTGGTGCTGTACCTTAATTAAGGCCACGGCCGCTTCCTTCCCACTCCTAGCCCTTCCCTGTCCCATCGTCGCCATAAGACCTATCTGTGTCGGCACGACGTAAAACAACTAGCAAAAAATAAATAGTATTAAATAGTAAGTTACTAAAGAAATTATGTTTTCTATCTGTGTTGAGGACATAATTGATATAATGCTTCCTTTATCGATTCATAGCAAAGAAAACAAAACAAATTACCTCCAAGCTCCTGTACAAGAGGAAGGCAAAGGCTTCCAATTTCCAAAACCTACGCGCTAATTCGGATGGAGTGGTTAGCTATACGCCCGTCCTTTGCTCCCCCCGCCCCCGCCACGTCAGGAATAGTAAGCTAGCCTCTGTCGAAGTGGAAGCCTCGTTTCCAAATGTGTCTACATTCTAGCGGAGAATCGCACTCTCATCTTCGTGAGGGAAGCAAGAACACTTTTATCACATCGGTTAGGCAGCCCCTTTCACTGATTAATGCTAAGGTCATATAAATGGTACTGGGGGTGCGTACAAGAAAAAGCTAACAGCATAAACTACAAAATGTAAGTCTGAAATTGGTATCAGATTATCTCCCGAAAATACTGTAATCATATTCTTTCCACTTTAGAATGGAAGAATAGAAACTAGACTGAAGTTATCATCTTGAGACGTCGTTGTGTCCTTCGGCATGTGCATTTTCTCTAGAATCCTTTTATGGCCTGATTTTATTTCAGATGAACATTGCATGTTGAAGTACTACTCTGAGAAATCAAATCATCATACATTTTAATAACCTTATTACTACCAGTTGTTGCATATTCTTGTCATAGCATTTCGTCCTCAGTTACAAAATTTCAGGCAATCTTCTCTGTTACGAGATGAACATTTGATATTACCTACGAACATACATACATACATTACAATTATAATCTGTTATGCCTTTCAGCGTTCAGTCTGCAAGCCTCTGTGAATATACCAAACGTCGCCACAATCCTCTATTTGTAACTAGTGCTGTGGCCTCATTTAGTTCTACACCTCTTACTTTTGAATAGTTAGAAACTGAGTCTAACCATCGTCGTCTTGGTCTCCCTCTACTTCTCTTACCCTCCATAACAGAGTCCATTATTCTCCTAGATAACCTATCCTCCTCCATTCGCCTCAAAATGACCCCACCACCGAAGCCGGTTTAGGCGTACAGATTCATCCAGAGAGCTCATTCCTAAATCAGCCTTTATCTCCTCATTCCGAGTACCCTCCTGCCATTGTCCCCACCTGTTTGTACCAGCAATCATTCTCGCTACTTTCATGTCTGTTACTTCTAACTTATGAATAATATATCCTGAGTCCACCCAGCTTTCGCTACCGTAAAGCAAAGTAGGTCTGAAAACAGACCGATGTAAAGATACAGTAGTTTCGACTGGGAGCTGACTTCCTTCTTACAGAATACTGTTGATCGCAACTGCGATCTCACTGCATTAGCTTTACTACACCTTGATTCAATCTCACTTACTATATTACCATCTTGGGAGAACACACAACCTAAATACTTGAAATTATCGAGCTGTTCTAGCTTTGTATCACCAAGCTGGCATTCAGTTCTGTTGAATTTCTTACCTACTGACATTAATTTAGTCTTCGAAAGGCTAATTTTCATACCATACTCATTGCACATATTTTCAAGTTTCAGGGTATTAGACGGCAGGCTTTCGGCACAATCTGCCATTAAGACCAAGTCGTCAGCATAGACCAGACTGCTTACTACATTTCCACCTAACTGAATCCCTCCCCGCCATTTTATACCTTTCAGCAGATGATCCATGTAAACTACGAACAGCAAAGGTGAAAGATTACAGCCTTTTCTAACCCCTGTAAGTACCCTGAACCATTCTACCATCAGTTCTCACTGAAGCCCAACTGTCAACATATGTCATATGCTTTCTTTAGATCTACGAAACATAAACACAACTGCCTATTCCTCTCGTAGCATTTTCCAATTACCTGGCGCATACTGAAAATCTGACCATGACAGCCTCTCTGTGGTCTGAAACCACACTGGTTTTCATCCAGCTTCCTCTCCACGCTGATTGCTCCCTCCCTTCCAAGATGCCAGTGAATACTTTGCCTGGTATACTAATCAATGAGAAACCTCGATAGTTTTTGCAATCCTTCCTGTTCCCTTGCTTATAGATAGGTGCAATTACTGCCTTGGTCCAATATGAAGGTACCTTACCAACACTCCATGCTAATCTTACTACGCTATGAAGCAATTTCATCCCCGCCTTCCCTCTATACCTCACCATTTCAGGTCTAATTTCATCTATTCCTGCTGCTTTATGAAAATGGCGTTTATTTACCATCCTTTCCACTTCCTCAAGCGTAATTTCACCAACATATTTTTCCTCCTCCCCATGAGCTTGGATGTTCGCAACACCGTCAGAAATATTTCCTTTAACGTTGAGATGTTCAAAATATTCCCTCCACCTCTCCGGTGATTCCCTGGAACCTATAATGAGTTCACCTGAATTACTCAAAACACTGTTCATTTCCTTTCTCCCTCCCTTCCTAAGATTTTTTATTACTGTCAAGAAAGGTTTCCTTGCTGCTTGATCTAGCCTTTCCAGGTCATTACCGAAATCTTCCCACGGCTTCTCTTTGGATTCAACAACTATTTGTTTTGCTCTGTTTCTTCATCTACGTCTAATTCGGCCCTTGTTTGGAGCCATTTCTGATAAGCCTTCTCTTTACCTTTACAAGCGACTCTCACTTAATCATTCCCCCAAGATGTTCGCCTTTTCTCATTTTTACACACAGTTGTTCCTAGGCATTCCCTTGCTGTTTCTACTGCAGTATCCCTGTATGCCATCCATTCTCTTTCTATATCCTGAACCTGCTTACTGTGTACTGCTCGAAACTTCTCACTAATCATATTCATGTACTTCTGTCTAATTTCCTCGTCCTGGAGATTTTCTACCCTTATTCCTTTGCAAACAGATTTCACTTTCTTTGCCCTAGGCCTAGATATACTTAGTTCACTACAGATCAGATAGTGGTCTGTAACATCGAAAAATCTCCGGAAACCTCGTATGTTCCTAATAGATTTCCTGAATTCTAAGTCGGTTAAGATATAATCTATCATGGATCTGGTACCCCTAGCCTCCCGTGTGTAGCGATGAATACCTTTATTCTTGAAGAATGTATTCGTAACTGCTATACCCACACTAGCACAGAAGTCCATCAAACGCTTCCCATTCCCATTAGCTTCCCTATCTATTGAAGAGTAGATAATAAGGGTTCCGTTATCTGCAACCTCGGCATAAAATTGTTCTATATGCTGTCGCCTTTGACCCAACTGCATATGGTACTTATTATTAGTATAGGATGAATAAACCATACAGTGATTTATCGCTTCTGTCGAGAGATTTTTTTTTCTAAATATTTTGACTTCCTGACAGCGAATCGATTCCACGTCCTTCCACAAGAATCAAACACCCCGCCATCGCCTTGGATAGTCTCCATTTAGAACATACATTAATTATTATTGACTCAGTGGCTGATTAAAGTAAGAATATGCTTTTATTGATACATTTACATCCTAGAATAATAGATCATTTAGTTTAGTGGGATAATGGAGCGGTGAAACGAGACAAACTGCAGGAAAATATAATTTTCCGTAAAGAGTTTTCTCGACATCATCAGAAGTAAACCACGGCTGTTATGATACTGCTGAGGAAATACCACGAATATATGTCCTTGTATAACGGCATTTTGTGACGGATAAGGGTACCATTTCATCAACATGCCAACGGTAAAATTAAATATGAAATATATTGTTATCATTAGAGAATCAAGATTTCGGCCAATTCTGAGGAAGCGAAGTAATTTGTGCGTAAAAGTGTAATTTCTTCAACACTGTTTTGACTTATAATGCGTACATAGTTTTGGAACCCTACATGCGTTACAAAATCATAGAAATGTTAAAGTCGAAACAGTTTCTAGACAGCACGTGCAACGAGAGTGTTCATTACCTCACTGTAAAGAGTAAGGACCACTGTACCTGGCAAGAAGGGTCAGACCTCGGTACGACGTCATCTTGAGATTCTGAAATCGCCGTAGCACGCGGCTAACAGTTAGCATAGTTCTGGACTCCGGCGTGAGGTGTCGCTTGTTTCCTATCAGTAAGCTCTACAATAGAACCGTAAATTAAAATAGAGAAATTATGAGAATATTCTGGTGCGGAAAAATGTATTTCATTAGTGACATACGGGCAATAATTAGGTTGGCTTCAAAGCTATGAAAACGTATTTTAGAGGGTAGAGTGGCTTTCTAAAAGGTCCCAAATCACCAGTGACGAGCGTCGAAAAGCGAGTTCTGCGCTACTGAAGCCCCTCCTAACACATCTACTGCCTCAGTGGTGAAATACGATTTGGAACTGTTGGACGTGGTTACTGATCACTAGATGCGGTGTGCCTATTGAAGCTCCCACAACTCTGAGTAGTACAAAAATATATAATCGACTTTCGCTCGTAATGTTATGTCGATCTTTTCCCAATATCGATCTTTTCCCTATGCACGTTACTTGTCATACCACAGATCAATTGTACAGCGAAATTTCTTTGAGGATGTGTAAATTCGTTTAGGATTAAGAAATGAAATGATGAAAGAAAAACTTCAAACCCTCATTACTTAGATATTATTTCGACAATGCCTATCACGTTGCATGAATTCTACATTAAAACGTGCGGCCGTGACCATGAAACAGTCCCGTTCGAAATTATAACTCAACATAAACCCAAAAAATTACCGTGCCTATAGAAAGAATAGTTTTACATTTTATTCGAATCGGGAATGTACAGAACGCCTAAAACTAACAAATGCTGATACCCAGAAAATAACTACCAAGAACGGCCTGTACGATACTAAAAAGATCCGTCAAGAGCTACGAGAACGTGAAATCACCTCCTGGTGTTCACTACCCCAAAAAGGAGTACAACTTTTCAAAGAGTATACACCAGCAAACCCTTGGGTGCGAGATCATACCGGACTGTCTTGTAACGAGTGGAAAGAGGCTATAAAGATGACTGCTAATGTTTCTGCGGTGCGTTCGGTGCCAGGCAAATCCCTGGACAACAACCTATGTCGGCATTGCCACGGAGAGAAAGAAACTCTTGATCATGTCCTGGGATTCTGCACACGCGGGGAGCTCCTAAGAAACATGCAACACCACCAGATCAGATCCTTCATTGCCGAAGAACTGAAAAAGAAGGGATTAAATGTACACGAGGAGTTACACGGACTGGCCATAAATGGTAGTTGGCAGAGAATTGACATCATAGCTTATAAAGACAACAGCTCTCAAGGATTCATATTAGATCCGACTGTCAGGTTCGAGCACCATAGCGGCCATCCAGAGGAGGTTAATCTAGAAAAGATTAACAAATACAAACCCACTATCCCTTACTATAAATCTAAATACCACCTTCAGGAAATTGAAATAATAGGGATAATGGTCGGAGCTCGCGGTACCGTACCTCTCACTTTGTCGCTACGTGGAAGCGCTTCCAGCTCCCAAAGAAGCTCATCCCAGAAATCGCGATCCTAGTCCTCCGAGGCTCCATCAAGATCCTGAGGCACCACCTCTACATCTAATTTTGAAATTTCTTTAATTAATAGATATTTACAGAAAATTGATATGTTTTACCTTGTTCTCAGCGGTAGCCTGTAAATACAGGAGGTCCTTCCAAAATAAGTGGAAATTATATAAGAATGGCTCAAATAAGCGTGCGGATATTGTTGCCAACAACCGCAAGGAGAAAGAATAGCTTCCGTTGGATTCAGAAGGCGTCACTGGGAGACGAGGAGAAGAAACTGCTTATTTCCCACGTGTTCCTCACTTAAGTGAGAGCTACAATACAATATTGAACACACATGGGAAGTAAAGGGTCTTCTCACTGGAGCCAGAGGAACCTCCTTTAACGGCACAAGCTCCTTCCTCAAGAACCTCGGATTAACACTCAACGATCTAAAACATTTATCCCGTAAGGTCTTGAAGATTTCCTTGAACATTTTATCCACACATTTGTAGTTTTGTTACTTTTGTTTTAGTTTTTACATTTTCTTTCTTTCATAGTTCGGAATGTTCTTTACAATATTTTATTAATTCATGTTTGGTACCTTTATAACTTATTTTCTCGATGAAAATAAGTATATCATCGCTGCAGAAACAATACTGCCTATCTGACAATGCCTTTTCTATCCATTATTTCCCTTAGTACTAGTCAGGCATCCCAGCCATGTGTGGGTATGCAGTCCATCAGAACAATTTTTGTCATGTTCAGCTTAATTCACATCAAAACTTTCACCCTAGACATTGACACAGCCCTGTTCGATTTTTATCACAAAGTCTACATTTCTTCCTATAGCCCTAGGTCTAAATTTTGCGCTCTCTCGTGACTTCTCAGTGACTGCATTTGTCCAGTCTGTACTGGATTTCTATCATTCAGTGTAACTTTGAAACTTTTCAGTCTGTTGGAAACACGTCATGTAACACCATAGCATACCCGTAAAAACAACACTAATAAGAAAGGTATGATATGTTTTGTTCGGCAAGAACATCCTGAGATTCTATGAAATCTCCTTGAATTGTGTGTGTAAGCCTACATGAGCAATATTGTTTTCGTTTTATTGTGAATTGGTGATGTAGTGAACAATGTGAGACAATAATTACGATTGCAGAAGTTCTCCACTGTAACCTTACTAACTTTCAGGAAAGTTTCTATACTTAGCCAAAGCTGCCTATCGTCCGTTACCTACACGGATTACGTTTTGGGCTGAAGCCATTTCCCTTACTCCAATCGTAGTTGCTATTTCAGTGGAGAGAGGAGAGGGAGTGCTGTTTTGGTCATCTTACGTCCCTTTTAGAATTTGGAAGCAAATGCATAACAATGGTATCCATGTTACAACAAAAGTGCGGAATTTAATTAATGAGAATCGTGTAGAATATTATGTTTTGTGATGGAATGTCTCGAGTGGTGAGAGCACTGCCTAAATTCAGAGAACTAAGTGCAGACTAGAAAATGTACCCGTGCTTCGCTACGGTATTCTACCTTGTATACTGAGTTTTACTTGAGAGTTGCACAGTGGAGAAATTTTCATGATAATGACAGGCCACACTTCCTAAGCCATTCATATCGAGTTCGAGTTCTGGAGTTTCTACAATAACGGCAGAATCACTTGCCAACTGGCATTTACAACAGAGATGGATAGTTTTCATTATAATGACTGGCCCCCTAATGCCAGTCACAATCGAGTTGGAGAGATTAGGTAATAATCGGGATATGGTGCGCTATTTAAAGTACTAAGAATCTAGATACGAAAATAAGGCATAGGACCAAAGTTGAAGATCTTTCCAAATTGAGCAGCGATTGTGTAATCTGCTTTGTGAAATATCTTACCGTTTAGAAAGCAGCCACCACGACATCAAGGTCAGTATTGAAATTGCCTCCAGATTTCGATACTTGGCGGGGCCTCAAAGTAATACATTTGAACGGCCTGGAATTTTCCCGCAAAGGGAAGATTGTCCAGTGACCAAACGAAATTATACACGTATCAAAATTTGTCTAATATGAAGCGACGATTCACAAATCGTCCACGGATTTTACAAAAATTCAATAGTATAAGAGAATATGGAAGGAAACTGAAGTGGTTTCTCTATAAACCCCCAGTCTGTTCAATGATTCTTAAATCGTATGCATATCTAAACCTTCCCCTGGATGAGTATACTCTTTATATAAAGTTTGGTAGAGATATATCTAGCCGTTCCGTCGTCATGGTGGAACAGATGGACAAACAGACAAGAAAGCAAAAAACCACTGATACGGTCTTGACTTGACCTGAATCGGACAAACATCTAAAAATGGCAAAACAAACGAAATTTGAGACAACGGACCCCTCAAAACTTTATTGATGTAGATAATAATGTGCAAAACCACATTCTAGACGTTTAGCGTCAGTGCTGCCTCCTCTGAGATTCATTACGAGCTATTTCAAAAAGTAAGAAATGTTGTTCCGAAAATTAAGTAACGCGAAGATGGCGAATTATTAAATGTTTGTGATCGTTGAGGTTGGTTTGGTGACATTTCTTGGTATGCGCCTTGAAATGAAATGTCGTATGGCTTTTAGTGCCGGGAAATCCCAGGACGGGTTCGGCTCGCCAGGTGCAGGTCTTTCTATTTGACGCCAGTAGGCGACCTGCGCGTCGTGATGAGGATGCAATGATGATGAAGACAACACATACACCCAGCCCCCGTGCCATTGGAATTAACCAATTAAGGTTAAAATCCCCGACCCGGCCGGGAATCGAACCCGGGACACTCTGAACCGAAGGCCAGTACGCTGACCGTTCAGCCAATGAGTCGGACGGTATGCGCCTTTATATAGCTTCTTAAATTTCGAAGATATGCTTTTATGAACGATATGTAAACTTTTTAGATCTCTGTCATGTCTGTAAAATGGTGTGAGTAGTCGTATACATACTCTCCGAAGGCTGAATGCCGATCGTATCTAATCGCATTTTTGTGTTCTTTGTATCCGGTGTGGCAATTAGGTTTTCATTTGAGCTATATGTGTGGCGTTACAGTTTGTTTCTTGATATTTCTGTTCATAAACTTCTGATTTGGATAAAAATAAATTGAAATTAAGCTTGAATTTGCATATGTATCCCTGCAGCGTGTTGTTCATTTTGAAGGCTACTTTCAGACCTTGTTTTTGGAAATTATTAGCTGTTTTGTACGTTTTCTTGTTCACGTACTTCATAATAATGTATTTTTGTCTTCAATGTTTGTTACTCTGGTGTTTTCCCTTTATTTATTTGACAATTTATCTACTGTGTCAGGAGGGTGGTTATTTTCTTCCGCGTTGTTTGTATTTCATCATCTGTTGTACTTATTGGTATGGAAATGTTTTTCTGTTTCATTGTATTTAGCCTTGCTAATTTGATAGTGTATGGGTGGCTAGATTCGTTGTCTGCTGTGTGTGAATTTTGAATGGGTTTTATGTGTATTCTCTATGACAGGTTGTCATTATTGCTACACATGGTGATGTCTAAATATTTCCTTCAAAATACTTTACTCTCTACAGAACAGAATGATGTAACATCGAAACACGAACAAGGGCTCTATGTGGCGGAAATGTGAATACTTCGTTGCAGCCTTGGGCTTATGCGCTAGTATCATATCACAAATGATGGTGTTCGCCAATGACTGCGTGTGGCGTTAACGTGGAAAATGTGGAGACGAAGCTTAAATGGTATGGCCATGTTTGCAGAAGCCAGTGCGGTTCTGCGGCTCATTCACAGTGAACTGAGATCACGTAGAAGACCAAAGAAGCGGCAGCTAGGCCAAATTAACAAAGACATGAATAAATCCAGTGTCACCCCCGAGGTTGCCATTAAACGCTATAAGTTATAATAATAATACTGTTATTTCCCTTACGTCCCACTAACTACTTTTATGGTTTCGGAGAAGCCGATATGCCATAATTTACTCCCGCATGAGTTGTTTTACGTGCCAATAAATCGACCGACTCGAGACTGTCGTATTTGAGCACCTTCAAATACCACCGGACTGAGCCAGGATCGAACCTGCCAAGTTGGCGTCCGAAGATTAGCACCTCAACCGTCTGAGCCACTTACCCCGGCAATCGTAGTAAGTGAAGCCGATACTCCACTGCACTGCGAGAATGACACTAGGAAAGAGAGAGGGAGTCTATAATAACGCATACGTGGATCTAACATGCGAAACAGCATCAAGGCATATCAAATAGTTATATCTAGGGGTATTATTTGAATGCATTCGTATGGACTTCCAAGTACGTCAAGCATAGTTGTAAGCATTGCCGGTGCATATTAGTAATGGTCGGCCTAAATTTATTTGGGAGAGGTGTCTCTACTCCAGCATGAGTCCTTTCAACAATATGAGCCCTCGTAAATGAAGATATTTAAAGTGTACATACAGAGAATTTTATACATCAGAGCTTTTTCACAATTCCTCGTCCGTATCTGAAAAAATAAAAAGCTTCAGAGTAATTGGAAGCACAAGGTGCAGAAAGTCTTATGATAGAAAAACGAAAGTTATGTAAAGGTAGCATTTCAATGGTTGAAAGAGTAACGCAACGAGATCGAGTGATATTGTGCTTAAAGGAGAGCGACCCATGGAAAACGGTCCGTTAAATATAACTTACCGGAAAATTCACTGGATAGACAAAACACAATGTCGAGAGGAAAGAACAGTGGGACTGAACGTTTAATTACACGATCATCTAAAATGGGTATGTCTCTTGCAACAAGTAGAAACGCAGCAACGGATTACAAAATAGATGTTCCCATTTAAAGTCAGAAAGCGCTTCACGGCACGCCAAGAGTGAGCCTATTCGGTACCCTAAAATTTTTCAAAAATGTACAGTGTTGTTGAAGGAGAAATGAACTACAAATTGAACGTATGTACATCAAACAAAAATACATAATATCTTTAATGTTATTAGTTTTGTGAACCTTTAACAGCTCTTATGGTTGTCGGTACTTTGTCGGAGGAGACCTATTACACGGACGTAAACATACCGACAGCAGGATGGGCGTATTACAGCACATAGCACCTTCAAATACCACCGGACTGAGCCAAGATTTTCAGACACATAAATAGAAGTATCGGCACTCTTCATCTTTGTCATATTTCAATGATCTCTCTGATACGATCCCAATATCCAGAGAGGAGAAGAACAATAACTAAACCACTGTGCCAATAATAGACTTTCAAGCTCAAACATTCAATTTCATTAGAGAGATAACAGTAATGATTTATCTTCAAAACATCACTTTCCTGGTTATGCATCCATTTCATTGCAGACGGTTACATAATCGCAGCATTTCTTTCGGAGTGTCTGTATGGAAATTGAACTCCCGGGTCATATCATATATTCGGCTGCTTTTTGTTATTTTCTTGGATTTCGTAGCTCTTGTCCAGAATGCATTGCAGAACAAGGAAGGAGACTAAGAAATATCCTACGAAGTTTTCTAGGTAATATGGGCTGCGGAGCTATAAGGGTGAATTCGGAAGATGGTGTGTACGAATCACATCATCGACAGCCCTGAATATGGCATTCTATGGTTTCCCATTTTCACACTAACCAAAGGCTGGGGCTGTAGCGTAACAAATGCCACAGTCGCTTCCTGTCCAGCCTAAACATGCCTTCCAGGTAATAGCTATCAATTTTTCCATTAATAATAATAATAATAATAATAATAATAATAATAATAATAATAATAATAATAATAATAATAATAATATATATTCGTTTACGGCCATTAGAGACCACGTTAGATAACATATACATGTTTCTGGAAGCCTTCCTCACAGCCCAGAACTTCAGCATCCTCTCTCTGGCAGCCTGTCTTCTGTCCCACCAAGCATTACCATGAGGTAACATTATGCATGATGGAAACACTTTCAAGGAAAACTACCCCAGGTGGTACCCAGCAATGGAAATCCACCGTCGCACCAGGCGGCGCAAACAAGCCTTCGGATTCTGGGGAGCTTGTACCAATAATAATAATAATAATAATAATAATAATAATAATAATAATAATAATAATAATAATAATAATAATAATAATAATAATAATAATAATATCATGTGGACTCTCAGAGGCCTGGTGCTGGTCTTTCGAGTTGACTCCCATAGCCGACCTGCGCGTCTGTGATGATGGAGCCCTATCTATGATGAATTCTAATGATGAACCTGGCACAAAACCCAGTCCCCGGAACTAACCAATGAAGACTAAATTCCCCGACCCGGCCGGGAATCTAACCCCGGACCCTTGGACCGAAAACCGGAACGCTAACCATTCGGCCATGGAGACGTGCATTTTGGTTTGATTGTAAGGGAAGAGATGACTCAACTTCTTCGCGTGTGGTTCAGTCTAATTCCACAACCAAAGGCGTGGTTTTTCGTGTCGTACAGCAAAAAAAAATGTAATGAACCACCTTCAAAAAATGGAGTGAAAATGTTAGACTGCAGTGGAAACAACCAGGAAAATATCTATGCCCGGGACAGGTACAAGATAGAGATAATTTTAGCAGAAATTATCTGTTGTAATATAATGAGAGGCCCAGATTTCTTCTAGAGAGAATTTGGAGTTCGGGTTGTATAAAGGTGGAAACACCGGGTACATGAGCGTTAGATGGTTGGTCATGCTGATAAATAATTTGAAAAAACCGATATCTCGCGCCGTTGTAATGTTATCAGCTGCTGAAGTTTAGCCAATCAGATTGCTTCGTAGGTGAATTCAAATAGACTTTTCGGAGGTGTTGATAAATCTGCACGTGGCTCAGACCGGCTTGAAAGCCATACCAAAAATTCAGCATCAAACGCAAACACACCGTGGGGTTCAGCCGGTGTCAGCGTAGCATATCTGTCAGTTCAGGGGTCCGAGTTCAAATCCCTATACTGGTGAAGTATTTTTCTTCGATTGATGTTCTCATTTCGGTCTTAAACGACGTGAATATTTATCAAAACAACTTCGCAAAGCCTATTTGAATTTGCCCAGAACACAATCTGATTGGCTAACGTCTTCAGCTGATAATATGCCAACGGCATGAGATCATTTTTAAAATTATTTATCAGCATGACCAACAATCTAATGCTCAAATACCCTGTTTACGTTGTTTCCAACCACCCTGCGTATTATTCCTATTTAGTGAATAACCACAAAATGAAATAATAATAAAAATTAAGTTGAATAAATATAAAACAAACCAAACTTCGTAGCTAACTGATTTGAGTGTCATGGACTGGCATTAACCTATTTGGAGGACATAACTTTCAGCACGAAAGTATACTGTTTTATTTTTATACTTTAAGCTCTCTGGGCTCAGACTGCCAAGTATGTCGGCTGTCGGCCTCTTCAGACGAACAGAACTGCAGCTTGTTCATTCTGCGCTCTGTGGTCAAATGTGTTATAATAGACAACTGATGTGTAGAAACTGTGAAGATATTTCAGTGCACTGTTCTGGTGAATACGTTCACGTAGGGGCGATAATACTAAGTGATAATACGAAAAAATATAAAATTATGGCAACAGGCAGCTGTGACAGTTTGAAATTTCTGATATTTTATCGGATTGGTCATTGATTCATGAAGGGTAAATAGTTTGTTTAATAATTTATCGAGTTCAAGCTCGTTTTCAAATCTTCAGTACTCCTCATTATTATATTTTCCTGTGATGTTTTCGTCTCTTCAGTCATTTAGTGGACGTGCCACATTAATGTCGTTATTTCTGAAAATGCACATTTTTATTTGTATTTAATTTCTCTGTGATCTCTCAGTAAATTTAATTATATTCTCTTATGATAACTCCCTACATTGATACATCACCTCCACGATAGAACCAATTTTTCTAACTGTGCTTTGGCATACCAGTTATCACACGTAACATGCTAAAAGTTTCTTAAAGTTGAGTGGAGCTTGTAGAAACTTCCAAGACAGTTACTTTACTACTAATATGTATTTTGACATGATGTTCTGAAAGAAGACAGGAGCTTATGGAAGTAGAAGAGTGATTTCTCCAGAGAAGTAGGTCACTCTCAAATAGCTTACGAGCACATGTCGTCCATCTGTCTAGCCGCAAGAACAGTTTGTGATGAATCATATGGACTTTAATCGGTAACGGACATCACTCCCCTCAAGAGTAAGGAGACGTCGTCTCTCGCTATGCAACATTTCTATTAACAGCCTTAAGAATATTTTCTATATAAGACACAATACTGTACATGCTTGGAAAATATAAAATACGTAAATACATTCATACTTTACTTTTGGTGTACGGGGTACAGTTAGTGGCTCGTTCTTTCACCACATGCCGGGGAATAACACCTACCTCTGCTTCCTTTCTTGTATAGTCGCTCGTAAAAGAAATGCATGCATTGTGTTGTATGTTCCTCACCTTTAATATTTTGTCATCATTTTAATTATTAATCAAAATATTATTCACGTACTATGAAGATTAAAACTCTGTGGATACACACAAAAGGGTTATATCTATAAATTAAATTATTGTTTCCGATAAAAGTGTACCTGCGAGGAACAGTACTATGCACTCATTCTTCATTATTCTTTTGAGTTACAGACCTTCGAAATAATTTCTACTTTTTAGCATTTTTATTCTGTTAGTTTAATGTAAATTGACACAGGTGTATAATTTCTTCGATATCATCTTATTATTCCACAATTACATATTCCATTTTTAATGGTGTACGGTATATTTCCAAGGGATACGCAAATTAACCTCCAATTAATTTTCTTCTTTTCTTCTATCGGTCGCACTAAAACTAAAAGGTTTTTGGCAATGGTAGGATAAGAAAGAATGACACCGTGGCCTTAGTTAGGTACAGTCCTGGTATTTGCCTGGTGTGAACATGGGGAAACCAGAAAAACTATCTTCAGGACTGCCAACGTTGGCACTCGAATGCAAGGTTACAGCTACATGACAACTTACGAGTAGCCAATTCGCTCAGTGCTATAAATTCTCATTTAAATCTTCAAAATTATCTGTTGGTGCTTTCCAGAGGGTTTTTTGCAAGTTGCTTTACGTCGCACCGACACAGACAGGTCTTATGGAGACGATGGGACAGGAAAGGCTAGGAGTGGGAGGGAAGCAGCCGTGGCCTTAATGAAGGTACAGCCGCAGCATTTGTCTGATGTGAAAATGAGAAACTTCGCAAAACCACCTTCAGGGCTCCAGACAGTGGGGTTCGAACCCACCATCTCCCGAATACTGGACACTGGTGGGATTTATTTAATTGTTTTGATCGTTACTCAGGTCACCAATGTATATCATGTATTGTCGTATGAACAATGATACATAATTTTATCCTCTATTGTAGATTCATCTTAAAAGGAACTTATACTGAGGCCACATCCAGATAAGAAGGCATTTCGTGCAAAGTATCGAAGTAATATTTACCACTCTAGTCATACCAGAGCAACCCAATACTCTGTCACTAACCTGAACCTCCCAGATTAAAGATAATGAAGTAATATACACACACATATCCAAATGAACTCCAACTCTTTGTGATATTTCCAAGCATTATATATGTCTCTTTCTCTCCAACGTTAATAATTAATGGAATGTTCTCACACTTTCCCATCACAGTCATGCCATAAATTAACCGCCAGAGTTTTAAGGAAACCCAGGTCCTGAGAAAGATGACATTTTGGATTTTCGGTTGACTATGAAATAAAATACTACAGCTTTCCCTCTAAGTATGTATGGCATTTATCTTGTGTTGACTTCATGATTTGTCAGGTTACATTTTTGTCTGCATTGCCGTATTTATTGTATATCGTTGTTTACATTGAGTCATTCGGTGGTCAGTTCAAGATTTGTATTGCATTATTTCTATTGTGTAACTGAATTTTATCGATCACTCCTCGATTTAGTAATAGAGTATATAAGACGGAAAATCCTCCTTGGAGACACTAGTGGGGCTGAGACAATTTCTCGTACTGTAGGAAATGATTCTGCAAGTAGTGAGGTAATATATGAAGTGATATATACTCCTGTCTCTATCATAAACAAGAAGTTGCATGGATCAACTGAAAAATACTCCTATTTATTGGAAAAATGTACTGATGATAATGCGAACGAAATAACTAACATTTCATTGATACAAAAGGTGACAGATAATTCAGTATTTTGTAATGAATGTTGTAAAATTACCTTAACCGGCACAACGGACTTCAAAATCAAAATGAAAGTGTGAATAATGTAATTTGGGAAAGAATCCCCAATAAATGAGTTCGTGGGAATTGTTCACATTATCTTTGAGTAATATGATGCTATTGCTGTATACAAGAAAGGTATTATTATAAAGTCCGATGTGCTTCAGAAGATGGGAGTGATACCCGGAGAATACATGATCACTGCTATGATGTCTTTAGATAATGAGAGGGGAATGCTGAAAGGAAATAAAAGGCGTGTGAGAGGCAAGACAGACAAATAATAAAAGGTGTAAAAGGAAGGCTAGATCGGGAGATGTCTACTGACAGTAATAACAAACCCTCTTATGGTGCTGGACTCCTCTAGAAACTTAGTTAAATTCTAAACCTCTTTTTCTACCGCAAGTTTACCTTTCTCCCATACAAAGAACATTTTTTCCTAAATATTACAGATACTGCACCCATAAGCGAATGTGCATAATTAATGCCTAAATTAAATGTTTAATAATTCGCATATGGGAATACTGCAGTAGGCTGGGAAAAGCTTGCAGTCTCACAAAGCAACAGCCAGGCGCCGTTCAGACTAAAATATATCCACAGAATACGTCTTAAGGCACGAACAGGAAGTAGCTAGCCTGAGTGGTACGTCCAATTATGTTTTATGATGCCGACGAGAAGTGGAAACTTTCTATCCAGTTCCCACGTGAATCCGCACGTCGGAATTTGCCCTGCCTAAGACGTGCGAGAGAGACACGAATACTACCCGTCATCCCTTGGCAGAAAATGGAAGAATCCAAACTACTAAGAGCGCGAACGTCTCAGCCAATCACAAAATTGCAAATTTTAATGTCTTGTCATAGCGGGAATCTACAGCTAGTATTTCGCGATTTGGTGCCCGAAGTAGCTGTGAAAGATTGTGTCCTTACTTCCTAACAATATTTGAGGATTTATCAGTGCAAATGTGCGGTTAATCAGTGGTTAAATAAGAAATTTTCAATTTTACATTGAAGAGTGGTATCGCCCAGGAAATGAACAGTCAGGGCGGGAAGGCGCCATACTCTTACAGAAAATAGAGTCAGTGACGCGCACCGTCGTATAAATTAACCTGTGACCGTTTCTCATAACGCAATGTAACACATAAATCGGACCAAAATTAGGAATGTTTTGAACACATTTTCTAGAATCCTAACCTACGGACATATGATAAATCGGTCCCAAGTGCAGGATTATTACGCCACATCCCTTCCACAGAACTATTTTCGAAGTGGGAGGAGGACTGTTTACAAAAACGACAACACCAGTGTGGTGAACTTCAGTCTTGTACGAAATCTCAGTCTCGTCAGAATTCTCAGTCTTGTGGTGAATCGCAGTCTTGGAGAATTTCAATCTTGTAAGAATTCGCAGTCTTATACAGTAGTTGGCATTCGAGTGAGTAATGTATTTATTTGTGTGGGTAATATCTTAGCCGAAATGAACACTTTGACAAACTTTTATTCAACTTTAGTTTATGCAGAGATAATAAGGCTATCTATGACAGCTGTTGGTGGAGCTGTAGAGGATCAAACCAGCCTTCGGGCTGAATACCTAACATACAACATACAATAAGGCAATTAAATTAACGAATGACAATGGTTGTTATATTCTCAACACTTGTCTTGAATGAACTTATAACGTGCTAGGACCGGAATGAACAATGAATTTCTTCGTAACACGTAGCTGCATAACATATCCCTAGTTCACGTGTATCTTGTATATTTCGTGGAAAAGTCATATTATTATAAAATTCTCCACATCATTGGGAACATCACATTTAATTTTTCCACACTCTCATAGAACTATTATTGCAAGTGAGATATTTGGGAGCAGAATTAGTCAAGCCAGTTACAGGAAGAAAAACTTTGTTTTCACAATTGGAATGCTGCCGCACTAAGACCTTGAGTCCAGTGTTATGGTCAGAGAAGGTGAATAACCAATAATCCTTTACACAAACTAATTGAGAGGGGTGAGAGAGAGACGACAGCAGGCAGGTTGCGGAGTCCAGACTTTCAACTTCACGTCAGGTGCTCAATGCAGTGTCATTGTATATTCTTCGTAGGAGTGTTAAAAAGGCGAGTGCTAATATAAATATGGACGTGTGCAACGCTATTGTAAAAATGCATGAAGTTTGCGTGTGTGACCTCTTGGATAACATCAGCTTGAAGATGGAGTACTAAATTCATCATGACGGAGTCCGGAGGATGATCTGACCTGCCTCCAGCACAAATAAGGTAAATGAGCAAAATGTAAATATGTAAATATGTAGGACTATGAACAATCGATTACCGGGCGAGTTGGCCGTGCGCGTAGAGGCGCGCGGCTGTGAGCTTGCATCCGGGAGATAGTAGGTTCGAATCCCACTATCGGCAGCCCTGAAAATGGTTTTCCGTGGTTTCCCATTTTCACACCAGGCAAATGCTGGGGCTGTACCTTAATTAAGGCCACGGCCGCTTCCTTCCAACTCCTAAGCCTTTCCTATCCCATCGTCGCCATAAGACCTATCTGTGTCGGCGCGACGTAAAGCCCCTAGCAAAAAAAATGAACAATCGATTATCAAAAATGTAGTTTAGAATTTTAGATAGGATTGTAGATAATTCACGGATCAGATGGTATTAATTATAGTTTGATATCATTTTCATTTTTGAGTTAAACTTGAGACTACGACAATTATATTTGGCGATTCCGAATATAAATGCCATACTGTCACGATAATTGCAATTGTGAAATTAGGATCGTAATAATAATAATAATAATAATAATAATAATAATAATAATAATAATAATAATAATAATAATAATAATAAATAAGGTTTAGCGTGTGTTATCTACGCAGTATCCTTAAGTAAATGTTTTTCATATTATTTCTGGATCATTTTGAAATAAGTCATTTGACATATGAGAATCCTATTTTACTAAGAAATTTACATACAGTGTAGTGCAGATTTTAAAGTGATAATAATAATAATAATAATAATAATAATAATAATAATAATAATAATAATAATAATAATAATTGAGGTAATGAGTGTTATTTTGTTGACGTTTTGATTTTGTAGATGCCGCCGTGTTAGTTTAAATGTTTATTTTTTTTTTTTTGCTACGGGCTTTACGTCGCACCGACACAGATAGGTCTTATGGCGACGATGGGATAGGAAAGGCCTAGGAGTTGGAGGGAAGTGGCCGTGGCCTTAATTAAGGTACAGCCCCAGTATTTGCCTGGTGTGAAAATGGGAAACCACGGAAAACCATTTTCAGGGCTGCCGATAGTGGGATTCGAACCTACTATCTCCCAGATGCAAGCTCACAGCCGCGCGCCTCTACGCGCACGGCCAACTCGCCCGGTAATGTTTATTTTTGCTATTAGCGCATTCAGTTTATTATTTCATGTTATGTAACCATTCGTCAGATGACCGTTTCCGGTAACTCTCACACTTTGTATTTCGCGAAGATCTGGTTGATACGCGAGAGTTAATTTCTTTATGTAAACGTGGTTACACATTTCTATAGCCGTGTTTTTGAGAGGCAATCTCGTCATTTCAGTTAATTAATTAGTGAAAGGAAGCCATTGGTAAGTTAGCTTTGATATTTCATAATATGTGAAACGGTAGATGATCAAAATAACGAGCAAAGTAATAGTAATATCCCTGATGATTTGCGTTGAGAAATGGAAAATGTGATATTTGGACCATGTCATGAATAATGTCGTAAGAATGGATGTGTGAACGACACAGTTATTTCGCCCGCCTGATATGAGCGTGGCCGTATTATGAGTTACTACGTCGAGAATATTGATGAATAAACAGAATTGAGAGATGAATAATTTAACCCAGGTGTGTTAAATATGCGACGACATGTGTTATGGTTGTAGGCGGAAAGCCTGTATTGTTTCAAATAATTTCCAGGGAAAGTAGATGCTCGGAAAATATGCAATTTAGAGTCCGAGGTAAATTGTGAACAGAGCGACCGATCAATGTGTGTTTCGACAGTCATATATAATCATTGATGACATGTAATACCAATAATTATTGTCCGTAAAGATTGAATAGTGTCATGTCCAGACATTTTCGTCTGAGGTGAGAAGATTGCCATCAAACTCACGTAATTTTGCTACTTGAATCAGGGTGACATTCTACATTGCGCATTTTTATTTTAAATTTTATTAGGCAGCGATTTTTGGGATCTAGATTTTTATTATGATATCATTTCTTTGTATATATTTTGTCACCGTATCATTTTAGAATCTGATACGTGAATAGTGTTTGATTTAATGTCTGTAAAGAAAATAAAATAGGTGTAGTCAGGTTATTTTAATTTCAGTATTTCTTGGGAGCAGTGTTTCTCCATTGACATGTTCATTTATGTAAATAAGATTTCATGTGTTAGGGTAAGAGATCATCGATTAGTTCACAGTCAAAACCATTGTAGTGGTATGCTCATACCAAAAGACAGTCAGCAATCACCAAGCCTTAGAAATCCACTACATTTCAGTTAGGCAAATGAAGCGATCTTTAATAAGCAGTTGTTTCACAAGTGCCGCAGATGAATTACATAAATAAGATGGGATCTGCCTCCATCTAGAGTTGGTACTACACAAATATGCATTCGCAATAAAATGCAGGTAGCGGCAAACTAGGTAAAGTTAACGATGTAAAGGGATCGCTTTCATTTGAGATGTAAACTTGAGGCACTTGGCCTAATTAATTTAAGTATTTTAAGCGTCCAGACTATCACAGTTAAGTAAGTAAGGTTTAAATAATTAAATGAGTGGTGGTAGCACTCAGGTTTTTGGTTCAATAAATTTTCTTGTTTTCAGCCACGAGTAGTTTAAATATGTGGCAAAGGTTATATAACGGATAAAGTACCATGTTCATGGTTGTTTTGTTTTGTTTTTCTCTCCTTTTTATTGTTACACATGGTTAGTGTATTCTACTATTATTTTAGAGTTGGGTGTTTCCGAACTGGAGTTGAACATGGGTTAAATATTTGATAGACACCTCAAGGTCAATGTCGAGTTGATGAATTAACAAATTAATTAATAATTACTCAAATTTATTTCGAGAGGACATTTTCTAAGGTATTGTAAATCATTTATGCAAATGATGCTGTATTTCCGACCAGTGTTTGAATGTGGTCACGTCATCGTCATGGAGACAGTGGTTCGATGTAATTCAGAATATTTAAATTTAATCGACCTTCAGTCGAAATTTATTAAGGCAGATAGTTAATTTATTGTAATGCAGATCTTTTAATTGTTTTAAAATTTAATTTCATTTTACATTATTTTATCTTACACCATTTTACTTTCATTTTACACTTTACAATTTTTTGTTAAATAAAACATTTTATTTATTTCAATTTTAATTCAGTCTTTGGGTACCGTCATTTAATAGTTTAGTTTACCCCATCTTTCATTTCCTCACCCCCCGATCGACGTGTGTCCCATCAACCCGAGGGATCCAAGGACGCACTACCCCTGAGGAAGAAGAGTCTACATGAGGCGGTAGGTATTTTTTAAATGTCATTATTTCCAGGAGCAGCCGGCGCACATATCAAGAAAGAAGACCACCGCATTGGGTGCCTTTAAAAGGGCACAATACGGACCTCAACGTTTCATGGGTTGTAAACAATGACAATATACACTTTCCTATTTAACTGATGACATATTTTATGTCAAAAGTTATTGTGTCAATAATGTGGCAATATTTTCAGTAACAAAATAATGAATATCTCCCCAGAAAATACCAATACACTAAAATTCCTATGGTACATGATGGTAATTAAATGTACTGTAATATACAACTGTAAAAGTTTCATCTTTGTGGTGTTAATAGTTTAGAAGAAAATGTCCCGTACATTTAACATTGGAGGTATAGGAAGGTCCGGGTCTCCTTAATGGGATGCATTATCCAGCTTGTATAGCCTCTAGCTTGTCATAAGAGTAGGAGACGGGTTTCAACCTGCCAATGAGGACAACCGAGAATCTTCTGTCGTGAAATATCCCACATCAGACCCCCACACTCAGATTAACTACACGTTGACTAGTTTACACTGGCCCCGCCAGGAAGGCAATCACCGAAACCTTCAGAGGCAATCATTGAAACCTTCGTATTTTTATCGTTTCTTATTAAGTGATGTCAATAATATTTATACTATTATTCCAGCAGATGTTTGGATTCGAAGGAATCAATTGGGGGTCTATATTTCGGATATCGTCCAGGTATTTCTCTGGTGTTGAAGTAGGGAACCAAGCAATATCGCTTCTAGCATGATCAAGAGTGTGATTTGAACTCACTTCCCTTACTTCCCTGTTGTTGTATCTGACTTTTGAAATGCAATATTATGTTAGGTAAACGGAGTAGTATCTAACTCAATTCGAAAAGTCGCTGGCACTTAGCAAAATATACACTTCTCGCACTGCGTTTATAGTTCTTACTCTGACAACCTTGTTTTAGTTATGTTTTAATGGCAACGAACCAACATTTGCTTTAGTTGAACATAGTAATGTTCTTTCCGACGTGTGATATCTTGTTATTGGAGTTGAATATTAACTAGTGACTGTATGTATACAGACAGCCCCGATAAAATGTATTCACACTTCGTTCTTTAATAACGTTAGAACAAAGTGAAATAAGCGAACTGGGAAATGTGGTAGGCGCAAAAATGCCAATTTTCGTTTTTTCCCTTAAAAATTTCCAACTTTTCCTGAAGAATTTCATGTATCAATTATTGTGCTGAATTTATATTTGAGGCAATCAAATTATATTTAAACATAACTCTGCACTCTGAATATCATTAGATGCCAGCTACAAGTCATTCTTTTTGGATTTTCCGCGTCATATTCTTAATAATAATAATAATAATAATAATAATAATAATGTTATTTGCTTTACGTCCCACTAACTACTTTTTAAGGTCTTCGGAGACGCCGAGGTGCCGGAATTTAGTCCCGCAGGAGTTCTTTTACGTGCCAGTAAATCTACCGACACAGGGCTGTCGTATTTGAGCACCTTCAAGTACCACCGGACTGAGCCAGGATAGAACCTGCCAAGTTGGGGTTAGTATCTTAGACACTATATGGTTCTACTTGCGGAAGTAAATTTAATCAGATACATTGTTTAGTTCATGGAGGCCAGCTTGAACAGTATTGAAAATTTTACAGAAAATTTCAGGTTTCAACTAGGATATAAACAAATAATAATTCCTCAACTCTTGTAAAAAATAGGACAATAATTTTTGCTTCATCAGCTTAGAAAAGGTTTAAATATTATGCACGCAGAGTTTTTTGGGTCTCGTTTGAGTATTTTCTCAGAAAAAAGTGCATCAGTTAAGGGAATTTTTAACAATACTTTATCATGTATTTTCTTACACGAAATATTAAACATAGAAGCTTCATATTCTACCAAAATATTGATGTATGTATTCTGAATATATCAAGAGAACATTTAAGAAAATACCACTTTTATTTTCTGAGATATTTAACTAAACATCGGAAGTTATATTTTACTATCGTTTCACACTTCCCGGTTCCCTTAATAACACTAGAACAAACTGAAATAAAATGCTCCAACATTGTGTCAATAATGAGCCATTTCATCTTCTGCTCCAGCGTGATTAGCCCCGCTGACACGTGGAGTCGCTGAAGCGGATCCGTCTCCTCCATTCATTTGTAATGAATACTAGACCCTTTTCCAACTCCAGTTTTTTGAGGCCTTGCTATATTTCATGTTAGTGATAGAAAATAAGAATATTATTGATTTTTAATGCCTCGCTATTTACCTTTACGGTTTTCGGAGATGCCGAGATAGGACAGTTGCCCGATTGCACTTTATCTTTTAAATTATATTCTTATTTAGCGTATGTGGCAATATTTTCAGTAACAAAGTAATTAATATCTCCCCATAAAATACCAACACACTAAAATTCCTATGGTACATGATGGTAAGTAAATGTACTGTAATATACTACTGTAAAAGTTTCATCAATCTGGTGTTAATAGTTTAGAAGAAAATGTTCTTTACATTTAACATTGGAGGTACCGTGGGTGTCCGAGGACATTTTCGGCTCGCCTGTGTGCGGGTCTTTTTCTATGTAACGCGATCGGCAACCTGTGTGTCTACTTGTGTGATGATGATGATAATGATGATGATGATATGATAGGTAGGTAAAGGGTTTAAATCCGTAATGTACACAAAGCCTGCACCTGTCGAATATCATTAAGATGTCCCCTCAAGGCTTAATGTCCCCAGCCGATGGATGCATCACTGAAGAGCACCACATGTCATAACTCCATATGAACAATGTGGAGAGGTTTGGAATTTAATCAAGGCATTTGGCACGCAAACTAGTTATTATGAATTGTATGCCACCACCTCTCCTAACCTGCCAGGATATATTCTGATGTTGGAAATGTTTTCCACTAACAAGACTCAAACCAGATAACCATAGTGTCCGACGATATAGGCCTGACGCTACCTGGTGGGCTTCCTCAAAAAATAGTCTCAAAAATCAGGAACCGAGATGTCGGAAGTTTGTCCCGCAGGAGTTCCTTTACGCACCAATAAATTTACCGGCACGAGGCTGGCGTGTTTGAACGCAGCATTCAATTGAGTCGTGATCGAACGCTCCAACTTGAGTTCAATATACTGCTTAGCTCTATGTGACTGATCTTCGTCGTCAACCCATCCCAATTTCAAAGTATAAAATTACCGGAGTATTATATTCCCACGCCACTACATACCATCTTCCGACATTATTGTCCTAGGTTTGACTCCTGACTCCACAACTAAGATGGCAAGTGGGCAACATTCCACCTCTGAATGTAAACTGCATGGCTTTAATTTCAATTCCAAGCGGATGTAAAGGAGCATGTAGCATACAGGCCACAACAAATTTTTCCCCAGCCCTAAACCAACGTAGTCTATGTTTTATTGTATGTGCTTTACTGTATGTACATTCGTTCGTTGTGTAATTTTTAAGATATTTATCCACTTTAGATCAGCTCAAGATAATATCTTTGATTTTTAGCTTTCCTGTATGTTTGTTTTACTATTACGTGGAAAGCGTCTACCCATCCAGCAGCAGGTTTGGATATGCATATGATTTCCAAATAACTAACCGGACAGGAAGTTTACGGGAAGAACAAAGTTAACTGATGTTTTATTTCATAAACTGTTTATTTTCTGTATATACAGACCATTTGCAAAACATCTGCTTATTTTGAACATGTTTTGTCCTGTGCTTGTTTTTGTTTACTCTTGAATTCTTGGAAAAAATTAATGTTTTCGGGATTTGTGGTCTGCTACAAGTGGCTGACTCTCTTGCAGCTTCTAATGTGGATGGGGTCAGTAGAAATCATCCACGGTATCCCTTGCCTGTGGTAAGAGGTGACTGGGTGAGTCTGGCGGTGCTCGATCTTGGTTGCGGCCGGCTCCTTCTTTCTAATAGACTCCCTTGGTCAACTCTTGTTCCTTTCCGACACCGACTGAATTAGTTCATGAGGCCTAAGAAGTCGTTCATTTTCATGACCTTCGTGGCCCTTCCCTTCTTTTGCCGCTACCCTCATTCTTGGAAAGATTGGAACTTTTTCGTTTTCATTTCTGATGATAGTTAAGAGAGTATAGTTGTCCAATTGTAGTCGGCACTGCTAGGCAGTGAATCTACCGGTTGGCATGACAACGCCTCAGCCTGCCTGTCACCAGGGTTGTCAGGTAATGCCATGCTCGTCATCATCCGCGTAAACTCGTGCTAGTTCCTTCAGTAGCAGGTGAGAGAGGCATCAAGCTGCCATTCTGTTAAGATGAACAGAGCACCATTGTAAGTTACACTCGTACTTTTGTATGCTATGCGTAGTTATCAATATTCGAAGAGTACTTGTGGAATGTAGTCCATTTCTTCACACTTTTAGGAGTTCATTTCCTGTACTTCTCCTCTGTTTATAATTTCTTGGTTATCACTTTTTACTCTACCTTGCTCTTTAGACCTTGGTGACAACAACATCAGTCATCTTCTTATCTGAATATTTATCAGGTCCTGATCGTAAATTTCTCACCTGAGACCGATTTCTGAAATCCAGACCAGCTATGACCAGAATTTAGGGAAGGACGCTTAATATTTCCAACATAGTTTGCTGGGCAATAAGTAATGTCATCACCATGGTATGCCTATTTACACATTAGTTGTTCTACCCGTCTGCATCCTCAAATATCATCCTATCTTGAATAGTTTCTAACTTTTCAGTTACCGGTATGTCTTAATTCCGCTCTGTATGGGACTGCTAGTCCCGAAACCTGGACTCACCTCAGGCGGTAGAGCGTTTGTCTCCTGAACCCAACTTGGCAGGTTCAATCTTGACTCAGTCCGGTGGTATTTTAAGGTGGCTCAAATACATCAGCCTAGGATTGATAGATTTATTGACACGTAATGGAACGTCTGTAATACAAACGTCCGGCACCTCGAAGTCTCCATAAACCATAAAAATACAGTTATATTATTATGTTTATGATTAATATTTATTTCCTACATAAATCCCATCAACTCTATTATTACCCTGGATAAGTCTCACAATGTACCGTTAACTATAACTTATTGAGTAAAGTTAGTTGGTGTGTTTTGACACTTTTTTGAATTGGTGGCACTTAAAATGACCCCCACGAAACGAGCTATCCTTGGAAAATTTTCGTTCAAAGCTAAAAGGAAATATTATCCAAAGTGCCTGAGATTACTTTTGGGCATAGACCCAAACTCAGTGCCCATACAGAATGTCACTTCACGTGCAGGGAGTCTGATAATGTTTCTAAACGTGAGGCCAGCCTGAATGCGGTGAGATTGAGGAGAAGTATTTCCCAAAATTCGGAGAGTGATGCAGAGGCTAGGCCTGTTAGCAGAGAGAATGCCAGTCTATATCCAACAGGTGGTTTTACTTCCGACTTACCACTTTAACATTTCCGAAGACGTCAAGCAGCCGGACTATTGTCCTGCATGAGTCCTTGTACGATCGAACCCATCTACTTGGGCTCATAAGGTTAGCGCCCTATCATCTGAACCCCTCAGACCCGCTCGAAGTATATAAATGACTAGGTATGCCTTGTTTTGGGTGACATGTAGTAATAACTCGTGAATTATGTTTTTGTACTGTGATGTGAGGCACAAACCGCTGTGACCTACCTCCTTTATGAATGACCTACTAGTGAATTATTAACGCAGGGAAAATGCCCACTACAACAGTAATGAGGGAGTGTGGAAATGCTAGTACTTCGCCATCTACATCCAGTCACTCCGGAAAGGGGAAGTTATTGGAGGACCGGTACTTAAGGCTACTCCTTCACCGTATAAAGTCATCCCCGGAGCTGGACTCACTGTCGCTGAACAGCCATCGTGCATTCGCGGTTCGTGACTGCCAGCAAGACTTTGAAGATGGAAATTGTAAAACGAACCTATTATGTAGCTAATGAACAGGATATTTTGATCGCGGTCAAGACAGAATCTATTTTAAAACTGGTAGCCTTGCAAATGCGCATGCTATGTTAGGTCATGGATTATTGCAGCCACCACTTATAACATTAAGGAAGAACTGCATAGATAATTCGATTCTGCACTATTTTTGTCAGGCAAGGCATTAGAGAGACTTTTATCTCTGAGTTGAAACTTCCATGGTCCGTTAAACTGCTGGTTCATACTTCGTCTGGGTTGAACATGACGTTGTTTTATGTACCTTGTAGCCGACAATTCGAGTACATTTCAGTATTCTTCATCAAGTCACCTGAAGAACTCCCTTCTAGGTCTGAAGACTTCGCACTTCCCAGCTAGCTAAAATCAACTAGGAAGCTGGTCTCTATGCCTTACCTTGCTGTATACAGTATTTTCACCCCTAACCTCACGCGAGTCCTAAGGATATCTCTGGAACATCGGGTATGTATCTCTCGCCCGGTGGTAGATGGAAATGTTTCGTTATTTGTTCTCTAACGTCGGGGTCCCAAACTGGATAATTTTATAATCCTCTAAATTCACATTGCTCGAGTGCTTATAATTCTATGGCTTCTCGAAGTTTTCTTTCGAGAGTATGGTTCACAGCTGATTAAAACACTTTTCACAATAGAGGAAGCTCTTGGTTTGTTTTGGAGGCATAATTTTGTATAATTGAAATTCTCATATTATGTAATGGATATGTTCTTTGATTTAATAGAAATTAATCGCTTCGTTTCCCCTGCAGAGTAAATAAAATAGCCATATTCATTGGGGTAGGATCCAGGATTTTGTAATTCGATGGTGTCTTTGTAGAGCATAGGAAACGATCTATCTTCCTGTGTTGCAATAAATGAAATCAAATATCACAGTCAAATAGGTCATCACAGAGCCTTCACGTGCTTCTACGCAGAGCTGTTACGAACAACAGCAGAACAGTACAACATTTTTTTCATAAAAATCAAATCCAAGACTGATATTTTTTGATATATTATATTCAACTTTTTGACCAATGGTTCTTATTTTTCTCAAAGTATTCCTCTATTAAAAAAACGCAACTGCTCAATTTCCAAAAGGTTATGGAAGGGACTTCATAAAGTACCTCAGCTAGACAACAGTCCCCTAGATAACAGAAAAGTCCTTACGCCACATTCTTTCCAGCGTTCATTTCGTCCAGGTATAAAGTACAAATCATATAGTGAAGTATCAGGAGAATGTTAAAGAAATGCCCAAGTATTTGTATATATGATTTTAAAGAGACTTGTTTTATCGTGCTTAACTCCCGATATACTTAGTGCGTGTGAAGTCCGTCATATAACTTACAGTACTTGAATGTTATTTGCACTGGTGTTTTTATTCTATTTATTCAAAAATAAACCAGTTTACCGACACTGTATCCTGAACCGTGAACTTTTACATGGTGTGGACCAAGTATATCGTGAAGTCTGTCTTATCATTCTCGCCTGTGAACATTTAAATGATTAGACATAACAGTTAATAATAAAATGGTTATATCATTATGCGAGTTTCACAAGGACATTAAAAATACAAAATCATCGACATCTGATTTTCAAGTAATACAGTTAGTCTCCTCTTCTATGATAAAGAGAGTTCCTTCATGGTTTAGATGGAAAGAATCCAGGTTGCTAAACTTGACCGTGGCAAAAGGCTAGTGTGAGAAAATATGGCAAGAAAAGAGCCCTTTATCTGTTCATAATAAGCATATCGTGACAGAGAAGATTACTTCAGTCCCGGAATTTAAAAGTCTAAAACCTATAATGGGAAGAATACATGCAAGAGTAGCCACACGGTGCTAAGGAAAGGAATATTACAAGCTATAGAGGTGGAGTAACTTGAGGCGTTTCTTTGATTGAACTGCGAAGTTTAATAGCAGAGAGAGGTAACACGAGTTTAAGTTTGTTTTATATTAAAGTACGTTATAATGTTTCGTCGTTGTTTTATGACACTAAAATCATTCTCCAAGTCAATTATAACGGAGGGATTGGTAGTCTTATGACGCCTGGCAGTAATTACATGCGAACGGCAGAACTGTTCGTCTGAAGTAAAGGCATTAGAAAATAAATGTCGACATTCTTGTACCATATTAACACATGAACCAATTTTCTTTTGACGACTGATGAGATTAAATCAGAAAACTGGTCAGTGAATGCTCTCTGAGAATCGTCTTCTGATGCTGCAGACTCAGAAGGAAATAAACATACAATTTACGTAAGAGCTTCAAAATGCATTTAAGAAAAACGGATTTAATCCAGTTTCCCCACAGTGTTAAGATATGTTCAAGTAATAAGGCTGCATGCAATATATATCGTTTATAATATTGAACTCTCACTGGAGCTTCACAAATACGTTTCTGTTGACGATATTAAGTTATGTACGTTTGTAAAACTACTTTTCAGTTATTCAATGACACGTTGTAATCAGTGTGCTAAACTTGTGTAATGAACGGTGTTAGGGTAAAAACGCAGTGTTTTAGCGGCTTTCGTCATACACAGGCTATAAAACAAGGATCTGCATGTATTCCTGCAGGCCACGAAACTTACAACCTGCCCTTAACAAATCGTGCAATAGTTAAATAGTTCATTAATTGCAGGTTTCTCGAACAGATTGGCTTGCAGGGTCTTCTGGATCCGGTTACCCAACAACAATGTTGAAAACATAACATCCCAATACGTCTGTCGTTTCATCCACTGCGATCCAGATGCAGGAGTTCTGAATATCACCTCGAACATATGTCAGTATATTCTAGTTGCACTCGTCCAGAAAACTCTTTCGAAGCTTACGCTCATCTGGAATTAGCCCACTGAAATACTTTCCAAAAAATGAACATTAATACGGCACCTAAGTTTGTTCCACGGAATGTTTAGACTTACCATGGCCCGACACATGTCTTAAAAATACTCACTTTCTGAACCTCGCTGTTCCATTTGAGTTACGAGTACCTGCTTAGAAGACACACTAGGTTTATTGTTTGTGTGCAATGCACTGCGTAAATGTCGTCAAGTTGTGACCCTATAGAACACCCTTCAGTTTTATTACACACTTGGCATTTTAGAGAAGTATGATGTTAACAACACAGTTGGCTACCAAAGAACTAAATATTAGTTACGACAGTGAACAAATAATGTAAAATGTACAATTTATTAAGATTTATTGATGTCCATAAGTGTAACAAGCAGCCCTGATTCCTCCTTAACTTCACCAATAGTAAGGATGATATCTATCTGGAATATTTACACAGTTTCAAAACCGTACTTGCGCCGGTGAGCGTTATACAAACATGTAATTTTCAAAATTGACATAATTTCTACACACTACGTGCAATTACAGTGTTCAGTATCTACTTTAAAAATTTAAAAAAATACATTGTACCTAGTAGTGATAGTCTGACCTCCATAATTCGTTTATGAATGATGCAATACTTGTGTTATCTTGAAATACTAAAATCGCAATGCGCGTGGCTAATAATTAGTGTATTTCTAGATTCTGATGCAGCAGCATATCGTATTTGATTTTTATCAGTGAATACAGGCAAAACAATCCAATAGAGAGCATTTGGGGAAACTGTGGTGAGAACAAGTCCAAAAAATATTCCTTCATGATTCATGGACAAAAATCACTCCAAAATTATTTTAAAATTATTCGAGACGATAGAGTAGCTTTCCAAAATTCCAAAAAATACAAAATATCCAACGACGAGCGTAAAAATGCATTTGCGAAGCGTCTGAAAAAGTAAGGCGGCTGAGCGTTTTGAGGCTAGTTCCGCGTTAATGGAGCCCCAGGATCAACGATAGAAATGGGTTTGATACTCCTGCATATGGATACTGGGTGATCCTCTGTTGATCAGGTGGCAGCGCGCCGGCCTCTCGCCGCTGGGTCATTCCATATGAGATTTGTGCTGGACAAAGCGGAGGTGGGACAGTTTCTTTCCGGGTACTCCGGTTTTCCCTGTCATTTTGATTCGTGCAACACTCTCCAGTATCATTTCATTTCATCAGTCAGTCATTAATCATTGCCCCAGACGAGTGCGACAGTTTTAGGCAGCCTGAGAAATTCCTATCATCGCCGCTAGATGGGGCTTCATTCAGTCCTGACCTGGTCTAGTACTTGAAAACTGACTGTGGATTTTCATTTTCATATGGATACTGATCACCCTGATGATCATGAAGACACTCCGGTGCGCCCATCGAAGACTCTGAGTGTCACAAACAGAGATTTAGCTTTCACCCGTAAAAATGCCGTCCATCCTTTTCACAGATCTATTTTACATAGACTTTGTCTTTAAAGGGGTATTTTTATTTAGAATTGAGAAATGAAATGGCGTATGGCTTTTAGTGCCGGGAGTATTCGAGGACAAGTTCGGCTCGCCAGATGCTGGTCTTTTGATTTGACTCCCGTAGGCGACCTGCGCGTCATGATGAGGGTGAAATGATGATGAAGACGACACATACACCCAGTCCCCGTGCCGGCGAAATTAACCAATTAAGGTTAAAATTCCCGACCCTGCCGGGAATCGAACCCGGGACCCCTGTGGCCAAAGGCCAGTACGCTAACCATTTAGCTATGGAGCCGGACAGAATTGAGAAATAAAATATCAACAGTAACATTTCAAATCCATACTGTCTAGATATTTTATTTCGCCAATGCCTATCATATTGATACTGGTAACTTTGCCAGGATAAATAAAACACATTGACCTTATCACGCGTTACGTATTCTACGACAAAACTTATGACCGTGTCCCATTCGAATTATTCCTTTCAACATCTTTTTCAATTTGCTAGTTGATTTACATCGATTTCATAGAAGTTTTCAATCAACGGGCTTCACTAATTTCCAAGCACTTAGCTCCAATGCTTTTGTTTAAATCTATGAAGTCAGTTTTAATTGCCAATGAAAAGAATAATAAAATTGATTAAATAGTACTAAAATTTGACTTTTCGTCTGGCACCACAGAGTAGTACACATGGAATAAACATAACCTTGCTGCTTTCACGCCCCATCATTGTAGGCATGATAATAAGCTTTTGGGCTTTTGGTACGTCAGAACACAAGGTGAAATTCTTTGTGTTTCGGAAAGAACTTCGATCCGCGTCTTCAGAAGAAAATTTCGTCTGTTCATGAGCAAGACTTCTCTAATAATATAGTTTTGAATTTAATGTAGGCTACTATAAATTAACTGTAAAGCATTCTTGAATTCAAAACTTCATTATAGGGGAAGTCTTGCTCGTGATCAGATCAGATTTTCTCCTGAACACGCAGAGCAAAGTTATCTGCGAAGCGTTAAGAATTTCACCTTGTGTTCTGACACGGTAAAAGTCGAAAAGCTTATTATCATGTCTCCATACTGTTTGCTACTCCCTGAGTTCCCCAGAAGGTGGGGAGGGGACCCAGTGGATTTTGTAACGTGGGACCACAGACCTAATTAGGGCCTATGTCCTATGCCAAGGGGGTGGATTTATTGCCTGGTGCAAGTAGATTTATTTGCAATATGATTGTCTATATCAAATTCGTGCTATATGTTAATGTTTACTGATAAGGGGGGATGTCAGTGAAAATGGTTGAAAATTTTGATTTTTTGAAAATGGTGTTTTTTGAATATTTGGGATGTTTTCATCTTCTGAAAGTGTCATGGTAATATCTTTTCTAGAAGTGGGTGAAAAAAAATAATGTTTATGTGGGTGCGCGAATGTGTCGCACCAAGTTTCAACCTACTCTGTTGCTTTTGGATTCAGAAATCCTTTTAAAGCTAATATACAACTCTCTTGTGAATATCTATGGCTTAAATTGCTCCTTTTTCTCTTTGTAGTTCCTTGTTTTGCCACCAGAATGCAACAGAAAACAGTAGCCTGCATGGAGATCGAGTCTTTCGTTTTGGTTGGTTTGTTGATTGAATTGCGGGAGTGTTATTTTCCGTGACATTTGTGAAAAATTGGTAATATAATGTGGGGAGGGTAAGTAATATTTATAGGAAGAGAAAGTTTTGTGGCAATCGTTATACCAAGGCAGCAAATGCAGTAGGCCTACCAGCAACAACATCAGAACATAACCTATCTTCTTCATTATCATCATCAAAAATTGACTCAGTACCGTCTATGCCCCAAGGATGACTGGTGTAAGTACAATATTGACAGAACCACTTAAACACAAACATTCACTCCCTGAGGCAGTTATGACCGAGTTCGATAGCTGCAGTCGCTTAAGTGCGGCCAGTGTACAGTATTCGGGAGATAGTAGGTTCGAACCCCACTGTCGGCAGCCCTGAAAATGGTTTTCCGTGGTTTCCCTTTTTCACACCTGGCAAATGCTGGGGCTGTACCTTAATTAAGGCCATGGCCGCTTCCTTCCCACTCCTAGCCCTTCCCTGTCCCATCGTCACCATAAGACGTATCTGTGTCGGTGCGACGTAAAGCAACTAGCAAGAAAAAAGCAGTTATGAATGAAATAAAGCCAACATTCAGAGTTCTGGCTGACCGAGAATTACTAAAAAAGTGTATTCATGGGAAGACACAAAATAATAATGAAAGTTTTAACAACCTAGTGTGGAGTCGGTGTCCAAAAACTACATTCTGTGGACTGAAAGTGTTGTCTATTGCTGTTTATGATGCTGTGTTGTGGTTTAATGAGGGAAATAAAGGCAGAGTTGAAGTTCTAAGGAAGGCAGGAATGGAACCAGGAGTACATACTATCCGGATATTAAATGAAATAAATCAGGAGAGGATTGCGAAAGCTGAAGCGAGTCTACTAAAATTACAGCAGACTGCAAGACAGCACAGAAGATCAGAGACGAGAAGGCAAGAGGATTATGAAGAACACTATTCTTATGGAGGACATTAATTCTCTGGATTTAAAAAATGAGTATGTTCATACTGACTGCAAAGACAAAATTTTAAACCCTCATTTCTCACAATCACATTTTTCAAACTATTTTGTATCTTTTCTCAGCAGCTATTAGAGTCAGAGTAATGCAATTTTCAGTACTTACTTATAGCAACACAACATCACTTAAGAACTAGAATAACGAGACTAGAGTTATTAGAAACCAAATTATGGGGTTATTATGAACTGAAAAATGGGGTTGAAAAATTTGGAAATTACAATTTTAATTTCTACAGAATCATTTCACTCAAATACAAAATTCTAGTTCCCAAAACTAACATACTTTTGTACATTAAGCACAACAAATTTCATAGTGATATGTCCATTGGTCTTGAGAAAAAGGTGCACTTTTGTTACAGTGGATTTTCTAAAAATGGTATTAAATTTTTGACCACACTGTATAACATTTCTAATTGTAATAAAGCACTTAGACTCACTAATACCATTTTATTACATGTGCAAAATATAAAAATCCTATCTTGAAAAAGAAGCCCACAGTTGTTTTTTAAACAAACACTGAATTATCGTTGACTTCCCCCCTAAACCTCTCTCCTTGTGCGATATGTGTGTGTGAGACAGGCTACCCGTTAATCTTGTATGTTGAACGTGTTGCCTATAGTCCCCTTGAGTCTTCAACTTTATATCGGACTATAGCTATATTACCCGGCACTGCCAGGGCATTTTATTGATTGATTACATTTAGGTATTTTATTACCTGTTAATTATGTGTGAAGAGATTTTTGTAGATTTCGTTATTGTGACATTGACTGATTAATAAATATTTTGCAGTTTAGACATTATTGTTATGTGTTTAATTTCAATTCTTATAGATTGTTTTGTTTCTCGTTAATCAAACTTATCTCGGTAAGTTTAGACATTTTCTTCATCACCACTTTTCGCCATACCTACTCAAATGAACTGGTACTTAATCAGCATCAAGAGTGACACAATACAACTCAACGATACGGAAACTATGGATTCGACGCCGATATTGGTCGTTTTTTATTATTCTTGTACGTCATCCCCTCCCCTATGTTTGCTAGAAGGTATTTGACTCCTCCAGTATCTTTGTGAGATAGTAATTCGTATTTGTACGAAGTTTGCTTGAGAACCATTCTAGAAGACACTGTACACGCGTACATCTACAATTTGGGTAACTTTCTTTTTCACACCTTTTACTTTTAGAATTCGTATTACCTGATTCAAGTGGTTTGCTTAATTGTGACGTCACTTGATTGTTTATGAAATCTTTTGTAAATTTGTAAATTTAAAAATTTCTTTATATGTATAATTTTACGTTTGAGCTTGAAATATTTTTGTTTTACCTTAAAGCAATAATAAAAAATTATTTTATTTATTTATTTATTTATTTATTTATTTATTTATTTATTTATTTATTTATTTATTTATTTATTTATTTATTTATTTATTTATTTATTTATTTATTTATTTATCGTATAGCATGCATGAAAGTTATTTATAATTCTACATAAAGATTACAAATGTATTGAATTGCCTGTTGTGTCCCTAGGAAGAAGACTCTTAATTCACCACTGTAAGATGTTTATGGGCATTCTTGAACTATGTGTCTAGCATTCTGTCTTACAGCTCCACACTCGCAACATTGTGAAGAACTTTTCCTCCACTCGCACAAGAGATTCCCACATACACAGTGATTGGTCCGAATTCTATTTAATTTCGACCAGATCTTTCCAGGTTGAATGAAACCTGGCACCGGACTAGTTGGTCGCGCGGTTAGGGGCGCACAGCTGTGAGCTTGCATCAGGAAGATAGTCGGTTCGAATCCCACTGTCGGCAACCCTGAAGATGGTTTTCCGTGATTTCCCATTTTCACACCAGGAAAATTCTAGGGCTGTACCTTAATTAAGGCCACGGTCTCCCTTCCAACTCCTAGGCCTTCCTATCCCATTGTCGCCATAAGACCTATCTGCGTCGATGCGACATAAATCCACCAGCAAAAAAGTTATGCAGGGCATATCTGGACTCCCTGCAGGGGCAAACAATTTCCAATCACGAGACCATCTTTCCGCCAGTTTGAATTTTTGAGCTACAAGGTTCTCCGCTCTGCAGATAGATGAACGCAATCGTTTCACATGTAGATCGGCAACGTCACCATGAATAGGTGGTTGTTTGTTGGTCTGGATCTTCCCATATTCTCCTATCAAAACATTGTATCGCCGCAAATGAGGTGGAGGGATGTGGATGAGAATAGGGAGCCATTGTGTGAGAGTTGACATAGTTGTTCCTGTAATCATGCGCATGGTGTTATTCAGTTGCACATCTCTTAATCTTACATGAGGACTGTTTATCCACACTGGAACACAATACTCAGCGACAGAATAAACTAAATCTAAAGTTGAGCAACGAAGAGTTGTTGTACTGGCACCCCAAGTGATATCGCATAGTTTCCACAGGATGTTGTTTCTTGTCTTCATTTTATCAGCAGTCGTTCGGAGATGTTCTTTGAATGACAGTGTTCTGTCCAGTGTTACACCCAAATATTTGCGATGTCTGTTGTGGTGAAGTAGGGTGTTATTAAAGTAAACTGCAAGTTCTCTTGTTGCCATTTTATTGTTCAGGTGGAAACAAGCATCTCCGGTCTTAGTTGTACTTGGTTGAAGTCTTCGGAAGTAGTCTCCAAGAAGAGAGAGATCATTTGTCAGCATCTCTTATGTGTTCTCAAAACATGGATATCTAGCGGCAATTACCCAATCATCAGTATATCCAAACTTCCTGTATTGTGTGGAGGGTAAATCCGATTTATACAGGCGGAACAAGAGTGGGGCAAGCACTGATCCTTGAGGTAAGTCCACTAATTAATTTACTTGGCTTTCTTATTTCACTGACAATGATCTGGAAACTTCTATCATTCAATATGTTGCTCACAAGACAAGTCAATGTCTCACAAGGGATAACCTGAAGTAGTTGGTAAATAACACCCTCTTTCCAAACAGTGCCATATGCTGCCTTTAGGTCTATGAATACCGCATATGTTTCTTGGAGATTCTGGAACCCGGTCTCAACGTAGGTGGTTAATGAGAGTACTTGGTCCGTACAACTCCGTTGTGGTCTGAATCCTGCTTGTTCTATGGGAATTACCTCAAGAAATTTTGAGGCGATTCCGTTCAGGATTAGTCTCTCAATTAACTTGTAGCATAGACTCAAAAGTGAGATAGGTCTATAGCTGTCTGGTCTGTCACTGGGTTTTCCAGGCTCCAATAGGGCAACGATCTTCGCCAATTTAAATAAACAAGGTAGCTTGCCAGTGTGAACAATATTAGAGGCTAGCTTAGATTGCCAAAATTGAGCGAGTTTGCCACAATTTATCAAGAATTCGGGATGTATTCCGTCAAACCACCGTGCCTTACCGCTTTTGTCGTTTGTCAGAGCTGTGTCAATGTCCTAGGCGGTGAAAGTTCTAGTATATTCTGACCAGAATTACTTGTGGCTTTTACGTTGGCCAGCCCCTCCTTGACATATCTTGTGCGTCTTCTGTCTCTAGATGTTCGAGACATAGAAACAATATGGGTAGCAACCATTTTTGTGGTGACAGGTTGACTTCCACGAGTGATTACGGTACCTTCTCTGAGTTTTTTAGGAGTGACCAAGCTTTTCTGCTGGATTTATTGAAGTTAATAGATTTCACACTTTCAACCCACTTTTCCTTCCAAGCGTTATCAAGGCTATTATGTAATTCGTCTGCAATTTCTTGTTCACCACTGGCCAAGAACTCTCGGTACATCTTTTCACTTGTCATTCCATCCAGGAACATAATCTTCCTGAAACATCTTGGAATGTGTTTTTAGGCTATGGCAACTACAGCTCCTACAAGTATCCCATAATTGTCACTTGTTGTCCATCGGACACATTTATCTAGCTCATCTGAGAAAGCTTTACAGTGTGATTTTTTGAAGTTCTAGCATGGGTGAGGATGTGAACTCACGAGAGGAATCTATATTCCCACTTCAAAATAAACTGGGCGGTGTTAACTGTGCGGAAAAGCTTGAAGAACTTTCCGCGTAGCACACAAAGGCCGATAGTTCTTGTCAGTGGATACAAAAACCAGGTTCGGTTTATATTCCTGTTTCCATGCAACTGACCTAAATGTGCCTCAATTTTTATCAGCGAACACAAGATGGTTGTTATGTTCCTCAGCCAAACTCATGAGATTTTTTCCATTGACATCAGTGTCAGCATACTTCTACTCCTCATGGTGGCTATTAAAATCGCCTATATATACAGCAGGATGGTCTTGTACTTGAAGGACTTGAGGTGGCCATGTAGAGATCTTTATGACAACAGCATGAATGTTCTCATCGATGTTAGCTTTCAATAGTGAAACATTATCAATGATACTCCGCACATAAGTCGCCACACCATATGTATGGTGGTATGTTGCACCGATTATACCATATCCTAGTATTCGCCCTCTTAATCCCAGTTGGTCTTCATCTGCAATATGAGTTACCTGAATAACAACCACATCAATTTTTCCACATAGTAAGAATTTTGACAAATATTGGCACTTGGATTTATTTATACCTTCTACATTTAGTTGATAAATTTTGAGTGTAGGTCCTATACAATTACTGTTAGCTTGTTGTTAGTTGTGAAAAGAACCTTTTGCATCACGTTTGTTTTTCATTTTCATGTTTGATAGCCAGGAGATCACAGGGATATTCTGACTGCCTGATCGCTATTACTTATTTAGCACCACCCGGGGGTCACGTGTAGAGCAATTTAAGGTTATGCCTACGGACGTGAGCAATGTTCAACCCACAATAAAACGTTATCTGCAAAGCGTAAAGGATTAAGTTATAACGTAATGTATTTACGCGTCGCATCATAGATATAATGTGTACGGTTCCAACTGTCACTGGGACTGTAACCTATCAGCCTAGCGACACCGAAAACTGTGTAAACAACATTAATCTCGGTGAATTTGTCATTCACCCCTTCTAAATCACCATGTCGATGGGTGCTGAACCGTTGCCTACGAGATATACAAGGCCGGGCATATCTATTAATTTGCCGCTGAAAAGGTGGCCCGACCGTGTTCACGGTTTGGCCGCTAGATGTCAGGTTTCTGTACACAACAGTGCTTCAAGGTATTTGAACTTGACCAAAAAGTAATCCAAATTGAAAATAATGGTACAAATTATCATTTTAGGAGCTTTATTCCTGTTAGAACAAACTGAATCTTACGGGAAGAAAGAGTGAAAATTTGCCTCCTCTGGCATAGGAAAGCACCTAGCGGCTACAGATTTGAGATATTTGTACTGCCTAACTGTACCACATCATAAGATTCTGAAAAATTATATAGGATTTTCTAATGGCGAAATGGGCATAACATCGCTCTCGAAACAGCGGCTTCAATACGAATGTCGCATCATCGGATGTGTGGTGGAAAAGGTAAGATGGCTGATAATTTACAAGATGGTGATTAAACCCAAAGTTATTTATGACCGCAATCTAGATCAGTTTATCGTATTCACTGAGGCAGAATTATAGAAAACGGGAAGAAGTGACAAACTCGCTAATAGACTTCTCTGCTTATTTCGTGAATTACGTATTTCGTATAAGCTACTTGCTTTTGCGTCGCACCGACACAGTTAGGTCTTATGGCGACGATGGGACAGGGAGGGGCTAGGAGTTGGAAGGAAGTAGCCGTGGCGTTAGTTAAGGTACAGTCCCAGCATTTGCCTGGTGTGAAAATGGGAAAGCACGGAAAACCATTTTCAAGGCTGCCGACAGTGGGGCTCGAACCCACTATCTCCCGAATAATGGATACTGGCCGCACTTAAGCGACTGCAGCTATCCATCTCGGTTTTCGTATAAGCAAAGTGTAAGAAATACGTTGTAGAAAGTAAGGCATACAACTGTTCTTGGTTTATTTTTTTTATCTCACATCTGTTTGGTGTCTTGTGAAATTGCTAGTTTTAATGAATTTTTATAGGTATTTGTACTGGAACGTGTTCCAATGAGCGGGCGAGACAGCTCAGTAAAGAGAACTCTAGCGGCGCTTGTTCGGGGCCGAGTCTAGTGTGCTGTATTTCGCGGCCTTATGTATCTCGTAGGCAACGGCTGAACTTGCACTTAAACGACATCCGGAGTGTCACAATTTATCACAGTGACCCCGGAAACTATGGATTCGATACTAATATCGGCTGCTTTCGATTATTTTTCATGTCACCTCCTCCCTCAGGAGCGTCTTACCTCTACAGTATCTTTTCGAGATAGTAACTCATACCCATACCGAGTTTAGTTGAGGGATGTGGTGGGGTATGACCTTCAAATTAAAAGCACCCGGAGTGTCAGAATTCATTTAAAAGATCCAGAAAACTATGGATTCGGCGGTAATATTCGTTGTTTTTGATTCTTTTAGTATGAACCCCTCCACCAGGGGTGTCTTAACCCACATTTTTTTCCCCAGATAGTATAGTAAGTCGCGTGTACACCAGTTTTAGTTGAGAGCTATGCTGGAATATAACACATACATCCATAATCTCGGTCATTTTGGGCATTCTTTACTTCACCCCTTCTCAACCTCCATTCCGACTGGGACTGAAATGTGACTTAAACGGCATCCAAGGAGTCATGGTGTTAGGAGAGTCCTACCCCCACAGTCATTTTTGTTTGTTCGTTTGAAATTTATGCTGGAACATACATTCTTCCATAATATCGGTTATTTTGGATATTTTCCTTTTTACTCCTTCTCACCTCCACGCCGATCCGGGTGAACTTGGACTTAAACGCTATCTGGAGTGTCAATATTCATCTCACCGAAGCCGAAAACTATGGATTCTACTTTAATATTGGTCGTTTTTTATTACTTTACACTTCATCCCCTTTCCACTCCCGCTCAGATGGGCGAATGCATATAAATCCATAAACTAGGCCATTTTGGACCTTTTTCAGCCCTTCTCACCCCCATGCCGATGGGGACTGAACTTGGACTAAATGACGTTCGGAGTGTCAATGTTCACCTGAACGACCCCTAAATCTATCGTTTCGACCCTATTTTCGATTGTTTTTATATATGCCACACCTCCAGACCACAACCGCCGAGGGGTGGCTTACCTCCTCAGTGCTTTTTTGTGACAGTCATATGTGCAGCAAAATCTCTCCTTGACCTAGCCTACTTTTACGCACGTGTCTATTTCGAACACCAGGCCTGTATCCTACTGCAGAATCCTTGAGCTGATGTTGCCATGGTTACTGCTGGTCATTTCTTCAACCAGTTCCTAAAGCGGGGTAGTGATGCCAATATCTCCAAAACGGTTGCTTTTAGGGCCTTAAAACACTGTTTTCTTGGCCTATAGGGTCTCATTGAGTTTTGTTCTACGCGTCGTGTGGCTTAAGATGAGATTTGTCTTGTCCTTATACAACAAATTGAATATTTTGCCTATATTAGCCTTTGTTAATGTGTCGAAGGGTCTAAATCTACGGAATGGAGAGGGGTGCTTAAATGCCTTGTAGATGGGGTTACCCGCAGCTTCCTAGGAAGTAAGTATATTAAATTTGGCTCAGGTTGGTGGAACGGTATGGATTTGTGTAACGAACAGAAGGACATATATACAGACAGACAGATATTCTGATTTTATAGTAAGATTAGAGCCTTGGGATGTTTTTCAAGAAGTACACCTTTTCGTCCATGCCGTGTACATCTTTTATTAGTGGGTTCCGAGCTCTTGGTGTTTTCTAGTAAAATCTTTTGGCATAAGAAATAATTTATTCCTTTATTTTGATGACCTGATACTTTTTCCCTATGTCTCTATTCGTGGTATGGAAAGGGGCATCATCGATCATGCGGGGAAGTTTCGTTTGAAGGAGCTGAAGTCTGTTAATGTAGCAATATTTTGCAACTCCCCATGCGGGTGCAGCGTACAGCATTGTATTTTTTATGAGGTCTTTGAAGAGCTACGTGCATTATAAATTTATTTCATCTATGTTGATTCAACTTCCCCCATGAGCAGGCTGCTTCAAGAACTAGGTATATCGATTACAAAATAGTATGTTTTCCAAAGCATTGGGAAATTTTCTAGGATGTGTCAGATGGAAATAGCAAAGAACACAGGGTTCAGAAGTGAGTTTGGAAATATAGCGTAACGTACAACTCGTCAAATGCTCTATTCAGGATGGTCGTAAACAACGTGAAGCGAGTAAGTTATATGAGCGTTGGAGGGTTGGTCATACTGATAAATAATTTCAAAAAAATAATTCGATATCTCTCGCCATTGTCATTTTATCAGCTGCTGAAGTTAGCCAGTCCACCTCTGTGGTGTAGTGGTTAGTGTGATTAGCTGCCAACCCCGGAGGCTAGGTTTCGATTTGCGGCTCTGCCACGAAATCTGAAAAGTGGTACGAGGGCTGGAACGGGGTCCACTCAGCCGCGGGAGGTCAAATGACTAGAGGTGGGTTTGATTCCCACCTCAGCCATCCTGGAAGTGGTTTTCCGTGGTTTCCCACTTATCCTCCATGCAAATGCCGGGATGGTACCAAACTTAAGGCCACGCCCGCTTCCTTCCCTCTTCCTTGTCTATCCCTTCCAATCTTCCCATCGCCCCACAAGGTCCCTGTTCAGCATAGCAGGTGAGGCCGCCTGGGCGAGGTACTGGTCATCCTCCCCAGTTTTATCCCCCGATCCAGGGTCTGAAGCTCCAGGGCACTGCCCTTGAGGCGGTAGAGGCGGGATCCCTCGCTGAATCCGACGGAAGAAAAGACCCTGGATGGTAAACAGATAAAGAAGGAGAAGAAAAATAAGTTAGCCAATCAGTTCGCTTCGCGGGCGAATTTTAATAGGCTTTGCGCGGCGATGTTGCTAAATCTACACGTGCCTAAGACCAGCTTGAGAGCACGATAAAAACTTCGCCATGGGCGGAGGGGGGGGGGGGTTGAACATGGACCTCCATGTTGACACGATCGTTCCTTAACAATTACACTACGGTGGTGACACCCACAGTGTGATTGTATTCGGTGTTGATTTCTCAGCATGGCTCTCAAGCCCTTATAACCTACGTGCAGATTTAGCAATATCGCCGAGCAAAAACCATTTGAATTCATCCGCGAAGCGATCTGTTTGGCTAACTTTAGCAGCTGATAAAATGACATTGGCGAGAGATATCGAATTTTTTTTGAAATGATTTATCAGTACGACCAACCCTCTAACGCTCAAGTTCACGCTGTTTCCGATCAGCCTGTACATGATAGCGTAGGATGGATATTGAACCTCGTATTGCAGCCATAGCAGTGTCATGAAGTCGTGTCCGGTTGGGAACAAGAGAGTCCCGTAGCAGTACGAGAAATTTAGTTATTGTGCCTCAAGCTCCGTTCATGAGTCCATGCACGGAGATATGGTGTTGGTGTTATTTGCTTTTGTAATAGTTTACGGTTGCCTCTCACATTGATTTACTCTCGGCGTCCTCTTCTTCAGGCTTGCCAACGTGCTGCTAAAACTTAATACTGCTTTCCTTTTTTTCTTCTTCTTTATCTGTTTATCCTCCAGGGTCGGTTTCTTCCCTTGGACTCAGCGAGGGTTACCTCCTCCTCTGCCTCAAGGGGAGTGTCCTGGAGCTTCAGACTTTGGGTCGGAATATACAACTGGGGACGATGACCAGTACCTCACCTAGGCAGCCTTACATGCTATGCTGAACAGGGACCTTGCGGGGGGATGGGAAGAGTGTAAGGGATAGACAAGGAAGAGGGAAGGAAGCGGCCGTGGCCTTAAGTTAGGTGCCATCCCGGCATTTGCCTGGAGGAGAAGTGGGAAACCACGGAAAACCACTTCCAGGATGGCTGAGGTGAAAATCGAACCTACCTCTACTCAGTTAACCTCCCGAGGCTGAGTGGACCCCGTTCCAACCCTCGTACCACTTTTCAAATTTCGTGGCAGAGCCGGGAATCGAACCCGGACCTCTGGGAGTGGCAGCTAATCACACTAACCACTAAACCACAGAGGCGGACCTCCTTTCTTAGTTGTGTCCAAGTTAAAGAGCGCGGTTGAACCTGTTAGCTTGATGTGACGTCTTCTTATTATTATTCTTCTTCTTGTTCCAAAATCTTTTCACGAATTCGCTGTTGTGCTTTTCCGTTCTTCTGCCCATATTTTCCAGTGATCTTTTCAGTTTTTCCCACGATTCTGGGATTTGTAACCAGAATTCAAAAGACTTATTGAACATGTTTTCTGGACCTATTAATTGATGTCTATACATTTCCAGAGGTCTACTCAGCCTACAGTACGTGAGGAGCTATCTAACAGTGAGATAGCGACTCCGACCTAGAAAGCGAAGGATAACGGCCGAGATGATTCCCCATGCTGATCACACGACAGGACTTCAGGCTGAGCAGCGGTCGCTTGGGGCTGTTGTGCCATGAAGTTCGGTTTGGTTTGTAAAATGCTCAGTTGTATCCCTGTAGAATGTGTGTGTATAAAGTAGAGGAACAATTATTTGTCACTCTTTCACCATCTGACGATGGAGCAAATTTCTGTAACGCGTAGTGGAGTAAACAATTTAACATATAACTGGTAACAGCTTCTACTATCTCACAAAGAATAAGAATATTTTTGAGTGAAGTTGAATGTCTGAAGTCGACTACAATATTAGGAGAGATATATTGTAATCGCTACGAGAATCCAGAGGTCCATTAACCTGTGCGGAGAGGAGAGGTCCATCAAAATGTCTGTGTACGATCATGCATTACATAGTGTAAACATCTATGGTACACAAGTACTATGTACAGCTGTTGTCACTGTAAGCAAAGCGTCCGGCTAGAGTTAATAACAGTTATGTAAATTCAGCAAATTATTCACTTCCTATCATGTGGCATACAGGATATCTTCATTGCGTACAGAATACAAATATAGTAACCACTGTTCACCGAAATCAATCACAATATGTTCTATATTACATAGAATACGTCATCTGTTGACTGCACTGCATCCGTAGAATTCTGTTATTTGTAATTCGTAATTCCAGGTTAATCTTAATTAGATCATCATTCTTGAGTGTTGAAGTACAAACATGAGAAGTCTAAAAAATGATAAAAAAATTGTAACGGCAAAATGGCCTCGTTCGAAAACTACGGATGCCGATTTAAATATTATTATTATTATTATTATTATTATTATTATTATTATTATTATTATTATTATTATTATTATTATTATTATTATTATTGTACCGGGCGGTACACCTCCACGCCGCTAATTTAAAATTTGCGCCAGTTGAAACTCCTCTGCTGGAGGAAGTCTGAAATTTATATACGCTATTAATTCGCTACCTTCTCAGAAGATGTCACCACGTGGAAAATTTTGAGTTTTTGAACTGTGTCATTTTTGATGTGTTTTTGTTTTGCTTGAAGTAAGAAGTGTGAACTTTCTCTTCTAGAGGACACTACTGAAGATCAACAATAGTGCACCCTAGTGCGGAGTCAAAGAACTATTTTGTTGGAGAAATTTTTATTTCAAATGTTCGTTCTTTGCTAAATTTCTTTCAGTCATTGGTTAAGTTGGCAATATTAACCCCTTCTTTCCCCTTGTTTTAAATCTAGCCTATCCCGAATTTCTTAAATTAATTTTCCACCAATTATGTGTTTCTTCTTAGTATTGTGTAGGGGGTTTATGGATGAACCAATAAAATCCTCGTGGGAGGGTGTTCTCATTCCCCTAACGCCTAGAAACTTCCGCGAGAGTATATAAACTGCTAATTTTAGGGTCTCCGAGCCACTTCTGTTCCATCTTTCAGTGTATTAAGTACATAGCAGGAGGCGGGAAGCGCCTCTTTCCTCGGCAGCGGTCAACAACAAGGTAATGGCCGATTAATAACTTCTTTCTTTGCTTGCTCAGCAGTTTAACTCTCGGGGCGGGTTCTAAGCGTTCCACCATGTAACCTTTTCCTAAATGTAACTACTCCTTTTATATATTCTCTTTTAAAGCTACATACTGGGATAGAGAGTGCTAACCCTCTCGAGCTCCCACTCATATTGTTTTGAGGTGAACTTATTTTTCTCAACCTATTCTTTGTTAATGTAAAACAAATTGTTCTCTTCTTAAGTCACCTCTTTAGTATGGGATTAGCCCTTGTATTAACGGCCTAGTGCCAAGTAGGTCTTAATCAAAGTGTATTAGGAGTGCAAGTTCGCCTCCTCTCAAATTGTTATTTTAGAGGTCATTTAATTAACCTCCCTTGCATTTAATAGACCTCAGTAGATTGGGTATTTTACCCCTGTGTTTATGTCCGTTGAGGACAACTTGAAGGTGGAGTTTGGTGTGGCCTGGGAGAGGCTTAAATTTGAGAGCGAGTGGCTCTTTTGAAAATTGAGTGTTGTATGCCTCGTGGAGGCTTTTCAGTGTAATTTGGAGCTAGGGCTCCTAGGCATGAATGTGGGGTTTTCTGCCCCTCTGTTGAAACTTGTGTTTGGAGGTAAAACTGCGCTGATTGCCCAAGCATTGTGTTTTCAGGGCTCGAAGCCCAAATCCTGTAAATATTGTAACTACCCTTTGACTTGCTACTTTGTACCTGCCATGCTTGTTATTTCCTTGTTTTTGAAAAGAAAATATAACCTGATTAAATTTTAAATTAATTTTACTTTAGTAGCTTCAGAACCCGTTCACCACCCCGCACCTTCTTTCACGAATAACTACCACAAAAACACGGTAACAAGTGGTAGCAGAGCGTGGTTGAATGGGTCTCAATTTAGCCCCTTTTGACGGCTAAACATTGTTTTGTTCCGAACTCTAATTATTTTTTCAGTTGCTGGAATTTTTTGAGTTTTTCAAAATTGTTCTGTCACCATGCCCGGTCCTCGCGATGTTCTCCATCTTAACTATTTGCGCAAGGAGGAGTTGATCTATGAATTGACTATTAGAAATGTACAATCCGGAGGCACGGTTGCAGTAGACACAAACAATCTTAGAGAGTCCCTAGATTTGCCCATTTCCATCCCCAATTTGGGAGAGAAAGAAATTGACGACTCTCTTTCCACGATCACGGAGAATATTACTGGGCTAGCTTCTGTAGTTAGTTTTTTTGATGAAAATGATCCTTCTCCTAATCAAATTAAGCGTGTGCAAGCTAGGCTATATCACTTTTCAAATAGAGTTAACGATCTGTTGTCTCTAAAGTTGATTGACGTTCAGAAGAAGGAAGCTAGTACGCTGCTTGAAAATATGTCTGAATTATCTAGCAAGGTCACTCAATTGTTAACTGGGGAAGTTCCTCCCAAATCTGATCAACCCACCATAGTGAATGTAGGTAGTGAGGAAGAACCTCCTAAGGGAGAAGTAAAAAGGAAAACCATCGCCGCTCAAACTATCTCTGCCCCATTGGACAACGAATCTGAACGCCGTGCATCGTTGAGTAACATCCGTTCTGAATTAACTTCCTTGCCATTGAAATCTTTACCTACTATGTCACCCGGGTTTAGCAGCTTGCCTCATCCATTGGCAATGTTGCTCAGAGGTATCTCTAAGTTTTCGGTTAATACCACCAGTGAAGTAATTTCATTTTTAAGATTTCTGGTTGAATTTCAGGATCATGCCCTTGTGTTTTCTCTTTCTCCATGTCAAATTTTGCAAATCATCTATCCTTATGCAATTGGTATTCTTTCTGACAAAATAGTAAGAGCCATAGCCGAACAGTCATCTATTGAAGATTTTCATGCACACTTGCTTGCAAATTTTATTCCCGCCCGCGCGAGGTCATCTCTGATTCAGAAGTACTATTATCGTGTACAGCGCTTGGATGAGAACTTGGCTGATTTCATACAAGACATTAAGTTTTATACTAGGGTGTTTGCCCTTCATTTTCCTGAAGATCAGATTGTACAGGCTATTGTAGAAGGCATTTCACCATCTTATAGGTCATATTTGTGTTTCGCGGCGTGCCCGCAAACTTTCTCTGAACTTGAAGCGTTGGCCGTCTCAGCGGAAGGAGTTAGGTACGCCGATTCTTTGCGTGTGGCAAAAGAACCCCCTCCTTCGTTTAGTAATACTCGGCCTCCACCTCGCCGACCAGTCACACCCTGTAAATGTTATGCTTGCGGGTCGCCTGACCATCTTCGCAATAAATGTCCATTGGTCAAAGCTAGTAGGGCAAATAATGGAGCTGGTTCAGCACAAGGCTGTTTTAAATGTGGGGCTTTCTCACATATCGCCAAGAATTGCCCAAACTCGAATAGCACCCCCTCCTGCTCAACTTCTGGTGCAAATTCTACCTATGCCAATAATAAAAAGTGACTAGTGGCTTCGGCTGAGTCGACTAATCCATCTTCCCGAGACTCAGCCCCTGGTAAACAGGTTGTAAATTCAGGGAACGAGCAATTTTCAAATTTATCTTTTGAAGGTCCCAAAGAGTGTCTTAGGATTGCGGCGGATTCCCCCGCACCTGTTCCTTTTCTTAAGATTGAGTTAAGTAACGAGCCTATTTCAGCTCTCTTAGATGCAGGCAGTGTTTGTTCGATTATTTCGGCTGAATGGTATTCTAAATTGAAATCTGTTTGTAAACTACCTGACTATGTCTCATCTCCTGTTCAATATGTTTCGGCTAATTCATCCCCATTAGAAATTCTAGGTTCCTTATTGGTCAAAATTCGTATTTTTAAATTCACTTGGAAAGTTAAATTGTTTGTGGCCAAGCTCTTGTCTTGCCCCATTATATTGGGAGCGGACTTTATTTTTCACACTGGTCTGGTACTCGATCTTCAGAGTAGGTCTTGCACTTTCAAATTTGCCTCTAATTGTAGCATCCCTTTATTAAAGTGTAATTCTGCATCGTGTTCTTCTATTTCGCCTACCCAGGATGAGATGTTGTTAGACCTTAGACATCTACCTGAGGAGCAGGCTGATAGTATTCGTAAGCTGTGTCAGTCGTTTCCAGAGGTGTTTTCTGATACTCTTGGTGTTACTGACCTGATAGAATACAAAATTGAGGTCACGGATTCGATTCCTGTCCGTTTTCCACCGTATAGGCTATCTCCACCTAAAATGAAGGCTCTGAAAGAAATTATCGATCAGATGTTGAAGGATGGTATTATTAGGCCCTCTAAGTCAGCGTATTCCTCGCCTATTTTTCTAGTCCCGAAACCCCAAAGGGGCTTCAGGCCTGTCATTGATTACAGGGCTCTCAATCGGAAGGTGGTGTTACAATCTGTGCCCCTTCCCGACCTTCATTCTTGTTTTTCATGGTTTCGTAAGGCCAAGTTCTTTACTATCTTGGACTTGAATCAGGCCTATAATCAAATTCCCCTTGCCGAAGAGTCTAAACACCTTACAGCGTTAGCCACGGACTGGAATTTATATGAATACAACCGCGTGCCTTTCGGGCTCCCCACGGGAGCAGCTGTACTCACTAGGTTGCTAGATAGGGTCTTCTCCGACATCAAATTTGAGTACTTATATCACTACTTGGATGATGTCGTCGTATTTTCAGAGACTTTTGAAGAGCATCTAGATCATCTGCGAGAAGTTCTCGATCGCCTTCGTAAAGCTGGGTTAACTGTTAAGTTGTCCAAGGTTGCCTTTGCTAAGCCCTCTATGTCTTTCCTAGGGTATCTTGTGTCAACTGATGGTGTAGCCGTCGATCATTCTAGAACACAGGCCATCCGTGATTTTAAACCTCCCAAGGACATCAAAGGCATCGCCAGGTTTATTGGTATGGTGAATTTCTTCAGGAAGTTTATTCCTAACTTCGCTAATAGAGCGGCGCCCCTAAACCTTCTTCGTAGGAAAGGCATCAAATTCGAGTGGGGACCTTCTCAACAAGCCGCTTTTGAAGACCTTAAATTAGCGCTTTGTAATGCCCCTGTACTTGCTATGCCTGATTTCTCGAAGAAATTCATCGTCCAAACCGACGCGTCGTCGTCAGCAGTAGCGGCAGTCCTTCTTCAAGAGACTGAACTAGGGAGGCGACCCATCGCCTATGCATCTAGGACTTTGTCGGCTCAAGAAGCCAAGTATTCCATATATGAGCTCGAAGGTTTGGCAGTCTTATTCGCCTTAGAGAAGTTCCGTCTCTATCTGGAACATGTTAAATTCGATCTGGAGACAGATAATCAAGCCTTAAGCTGGGTCTTAGGTAGGCCGCGTCGTACTGGTCGTATAGCCCGTTGGGCCATCCGTATTTCTGCCTTCCAGTTTGATGTTAGACATATCAGAGGTACCGAAAATATTGTCGCTGATTGACTCAGCCGTATGTTTGCAAACGACGTCGAGACCCAAGAACCGGTCGACAGTTCATCACCTCCCGAGTCCATACTATCTGATGTTAATGCCATCTTAACGGATGCCCCCATGCTCTTTAGGGATATCGAGAAATACCAACATGAAGATCCGACGCTGGCTCCGATAATGGAAACCCTTTCTTCTGGGGAACATGTCGTCCCTTATGTTCTGAGGAATGGTGTTTTATGTTGCCCTTCGAGGCATGACAAGATGATGAAGGTTGTCGTTCCAGCTGTCCTTGTGCCTATGATCTTCAAATACTATCATGAGACCCCATTGGGGGGGCATCTGGGAATATTTAAAACTCGTGAAAAGATTCGTGAAAAGTTCATCTGGAAAGGTATGGACGGTGAAATCCGTGAACTTGTAAAAGCTTGTAAATCTTGTTTGCTCAGTAAACCCACCATGTCCACCAAGGTAGGCCTTTTGTTTTCGCATCAAGCATCGCGCCCCATGGAACGCCTGTATATTGATTATGTAGGACCCTTCCCCCAGTCGAAGGGAAATGCCAACAAATTCATCTTTGTATGTGTAGATGGTTTTACAAGATTTTCCTGGTTATTTCCGACTAAGCTGGCTACCGCTCAGTCCACCATTACTTGCCTAAATTCTATTTTTGCTTCTTTTGGTCCGTGCCAATATATTGTGTCCGATAATGCTAAGGCGTTTACATCAAATCTTTTTCGTAAATTCTGTTTTGACTTATCCATCTCTCATGTAACTACTTCTGCTTATTACCCTCAACCATCTCTGGCTGAACGGGTTAATCGTAATCTCAGGTCCGCACTTATTGCCTATCATCATGATGATCATTCCAGGTGGGACACGTCCCTGCAGTGGTTAGCTTTTGCTTTGAATTCGGCGGTTCATGAATCACATAAATTTACTCCAGCTTCTTTGATGTTCAAGTTTGTTCCCAACTCGCCGCTCTCTAACCTCTGGTCTCTGAGTGACATTCTACCCGAGACAATAGATCCGGATAATATTAAAGATCTTTGGAAGAAGGCTAAAGCCAATCTTAAGATATCTCATGAAAAGGTTAGGGAAAGGTATGATCGTGGACGGAGACCCACCACTTTGAATGTAGGTGACCAGGTGATGGTCAAGAACTTTGTTCCCGCGGGCAAGCTTGCCCCCAGATTTCATGGGCCTTGTATCATTCTCGATTTTCTTACGCCAGTTACGTTGTTAGTAAGCAATCCAGCCACCGAGAGGATATTTAGGGTTACCTGTCACAGGTGAAACCGGTGTAATTTCTGTGTTAACTTGCTTCATATTATTTTGAAAGGAATATGAAGGTTATATTTTTTTTGGAGTTTCACTTTTAAGGCTTTCTGCCCCTTCTATAATATTTTGTTTTATATGTAAGCATTTGTGTGAAACCTCCCCCGATTTGTTAAACTGCCATCCTGTCCTTGCCTCGGCCATTACCACGCTCCCGTCTCCTGCTCCAATACACACTGTGGCTGAATTATATTAAATCCCATGGACATCTGCACGCCGCTGACCCCTCAACCTCTTCACCAAGCCCGGCCCTCAAAAAGATGATGGTCCAACACAATTCTGCCGCCTAGCTTTAATGTTTCAGTGCCCCCGCAGCTGCGCGGCGCCGTGCAGCAACTGGGGCAGAGGACGGGCCCCCTCTTCTCCAGCGAGTACGTCAGGTGCACGGCGAGCCGGAGCTCTCCTCCCGGCCGAGGCTGATGCGCGGCGCACGACCTGCTACTTGCCCGCAGCCTGTATATGTTCACCGCGGGCGCGGCGTGTTTCAACACCTCTGCTCCCCTCATAGTGCGGGCGAGCGGTATCTCAGGGTACTTGAGGGGTCCGAGCGGCCTCCCTTTGGACGCAAGCTGCAACGGCCGGTCTGGCCATTCAACTTAATCAACATCAACTACATGGACAGTTACGATAAGCCATGACTAAACTTGGGAATTCAACAGCAATATTTGGTGGCAATTGCAAAATTTTTCTTCACCTCTAAGTATTAAAAGTTTATCTTCAGAAATTCAACTTCTACAAATATAAAGACTTTACTTCACCTGCAAAAACAAAATTTTGATACTGAATCAAACCAAATTAAGAAATCTTATAAATGCTTCTGCAATCAATCTTCATATCCACAGCATAACTTGGACCTTGTTTCAAACAGATTTCATGTGTCACCCCTGGAGGTACTTTTGGGGGGGGAGGTCTGTACCGGGCGGTACACCTCCACGCCGCTAATTTAAAATTTGCGCCAGTTGAAACTCCTCTGCTGGAGGAAGTCTGAACTTTATATACGCTATTAATTCGCTACCTTCTCAGAAGATGTCACCACGTGGAAAATTTTGAGTTTTTGAACTGTGTCATTTTTGATGTGTTTTTGTTTTGCTTGAAGTAAGAAGTGTGAACTTTCTCTTCTAGAGGACACTACTGAAGATCAACAATAGTGCACCCTAGTGCGGAGTCAAAGAACTATTTTGTTGGAGAAATTTTTATTTCAAATGTTCGTTCTTTGCTAAATTTCTTTCAGTCATTGGTTAAGTTGGCAATATTAACCCCTTCTTTCCCCTTGTTTTAAATCTAGCCTATCCCGAATTTCTTAAATTAATTTTCCACCAATTATGTGTTTCTTCTTAGTATTGTGTAGGGGGTTTATGGATGAACCAATAAAATCCTCGTGGGAGGGTGTTCTCATTCCCCTAACGCCTAGAAACTTCCGCGAGAGTATATAAACTGCTAATTTTAGGATCTCCGGGCCACTTCTGTTCCATCTTTCAGTGTATTAAGTACATAGCAGGAGGCGGGAAGCGCCTCTTTCCTCGGCAGCGGTCAACAACAAGGTAATGGCCGATTAATAACTTCTTTCTTTGCTTGCTCAGCAGTTTAACTCTCGGGGCGGGTTCTAAGCGTTCCACCATGTAACCTTTTCCTAAATGTAACTACTCCTTTTATATATTCTCTTTTAAAGCTACATACTGGGATAGAGAGTGCTAACCCTCTCGAGCTCCCACTCATATTGTTTTGAGGTGAAATTATTTTTCTCAACCTATTCTTTGTTAATGTAAAACAAATTGTTCTCTTCTTAAGTCACCTCTTTAGTATGGGATTAGCCCTTGTATTAACGGCCTAGTGCCAAGTAGGTCTTAATCAAAGTGTATTAGGAGTGCAAGTTCGCCTCCTCTCAAATTGTTATTTTAGAGGTCATTTAATTAACCTCCCTTGCATTTAATAGACCTCAGTAGATTGGGTATTTTACCCCTGTGTTTATGTCCGTTGAGGACAACTTGAAGGTGGAGTTTGGTGTGGCCTGGGAGAGGCTTAAATTTGAGAGCGAGTGGCTCTTTTGAAAATTGAGTGTTGTATGCCTCGTGGAGGCTTTTCAGTGTAATTTGGAGCTAGGGCTCCTAGGCATGAATGTGGGGTTTTCTGCCCCTCTGTTGAAACTTGTGTTTGGAGGTAAAACTGCGCTGATTGCCCAAGCATTGTGTTTTCAGGGCTCGAAGCCCAAATCCTGTAAATATTGTAACTACCCTTTGACTTGCTACTTTGTACCTGCCATGCTTGTTATTTCCTTGTTTTTGAAAAGAAAATATAACCTGATTAAATTTTAAATTAATTTTACTTTAGTAGCTTCAGACCCGTTCACCACACCGCACCTTCTTTCACGCATAACTACCACAAAAACACGGTAACAATTATTATTATTATTATTATTATTATTATTATTATTATTATTATTATTATTATTATTATTATTATTATATCCGACTCGTTGGCTGAATGGACAGCGTACTGGCCTTTAGTTCAGAGGGTCCCGGGTTCAATTCCCGGCCGGGTCGGGGATTTTAACCTTCATTTGGTTAATTCCAATGGCCCAGGGGCTGGGTGTTTCTGCCGTTTCCAACATCCCTGCAACTCACAGACCACACATAACACTATCCTCCTCCACAATAACACGCAGTTACCTACACATTGCAGATGCCGCCCACCCTTATCGGAGGATCTGCCTTACAAGGGCTGCAGTCGGCTAGAAATAGCCACACGAAATTATTATTATTATTATTATTATTATTATTATTATTATTATTATTATTATTATTATTATTATTATTATTATTATTTTACCGCGAGGTACACCTCTAAGACGCACATTTAAATCTTGCGTCTAAAAGAACTCCTCTACAGGAGAAACTGTGAACTGGAAACTAGACCTACTTAAACCTTTACTCAGAAGATGTCACTACAGTAATTTGATGTAATTTTCTTATTGTGAAGTTTCATGTACTATGAAATTCTACGTGTTTTTTTACCATTCTCAAGAAGTTTTGACTTTCTTCAACAGAGGTCACTGCTAAAAAACTATGATTATGCACCCTGGTGCGAAGTGGAAGAACCTTGATTTGAAGAAATTTTGTATTCATAAGTTTTTGTTTTACTAAATTATGTTCATTCATTTTTGGGTTGGCAATATTTATATTTTCTTTCCACCAGTTTTGAATTTAGCCAATCAAGAATTTCTGTAATTAATTTTCGATCAATCGCCATCTTCTTCTTCTTCTTCTTCGATTTTGAGAGTAACTTTTAAATTCTCCAATAAAATTGAGAGGGTGTGGCTGGTTTGTTCGTGAAAGGTCTTGAACTTTCCCCGAGGGTTTATAAACTGCGGATTTTCTCGTCTCTTGGCCATTTCATCGTCGTCTAACTAAGTGTGTGTGTCAAGCAGGAGGCGGGAGGCGCCTCTTCCATCAGGCAGCAGTTCTTCAGCAAGGTAATGGCCATCTAACATCTTACTTTTGCTAGCTCCGCAGTTTAACCTGAGGGAAAGGTCCAAAACTTTAGCTATGTAACCAACTTCTCTAAAATGTAAGTTCTGTCGGCTAATATAAAAAAAATCATAAAATCTCTAACTGTAACTTGGGGATAGAGAGTGATGTACCCTCTCGAGCTCCCCTTCATATCGGTTTTAGGTGACTACGTTTTGTAACTGGTTTTCTTCCTTTCCGTAATGTCTTTATTCTTATACGAGTCACCTCAGTAGTTTGGGAATAGCCCTTCTTTCATCGGCCTAGTGCCCCTTAGGTTTTAAGAAATCATATCTAGGTGTGCAAGTTCTCGCCTCATTCAATTTGTGTTTCGGGCCATTTACTTAAGCTGTTCTTTTCTGCTACGGCCCAATAGGTTGGGTACTAGATATCCCCGTTTCAAATTTTGTAAGTTGTTCCTTGATGGCAAGTAATTAAAATTTTCTGATATTGCCTTGTGTAGGCTTGAGAACTGAGAGCACGTTAGCTCTGATTCAAATGCTGTAAAAGTGCCTCGGGGAGGCCGGATTTTGTAATTGCTTGAGCAAGGGCTCCATGTATTAGGGGATTTGTGCCCTTAAGTAAAGTTGTGATCCTTGTAAATTCGAGCGTGTAGCTCAGGAAATGTAAGCGAGGGGCTTGAAGCCCAGGACTTGTAGAATTCACTACCTTTTGAAATTCAAAATATATATATATATATATATATATATATATATATATATATATATATATAACCTTTGTTAAAGTTTTAAATTCCATTCTTGACTTGGTAGTTAGACCCACTCACCCCGGCACCTTCTTTCACCTCTGCGTCCACGGGTAATCCTGTAACAATTATTATTATTATTATTATTATTATTATTATTATTATTATTATTATTATTATTATTATTATTATTATTATTATTATTATTATGGCAAAATGGTTAGCGTGCTGGCCTTTGGTCACAGGGGTCCCGGGTTCGATTCCCGGCAGGGTCGGGAATTTTAACCATCATTGGTTAATTTTGCTGGCACGGGGCTGGATATATGTGTCGTCTTCATCATCATTTCATCCTCATCACGACGAGAATCAGATCAAAAGACCTGCATCTGGCGAGCTGAACTTGTCTTTGAACACTCCCGGCACGGAAAGCCATACGCCACTTCGTTTCATTTTCATTATTATTAGTAGTAGTAGTAGTAGTAGTAGTAGTAGTAGTAGTAGTAGTAGTAGTAGTAGTAGTAGTAGTAGTAGTAGTAGTAGTAGTAGTAGTAGTAGTAGTAGTAGTAGTAGTAGAAGTAACAATGTGCATCAGAGGATTAAAGCCACGGTAGAATACACAGGTTTTCTACTGGCACTGGGATAGGAAAAGGCTGGAATAAAGAAAGTTACGCCCATGCTATTAATTAAGGTACAACCTCGGTATTTTCTAGCTTTGTATTTACTGGAGGTTAGTCTGCTGAACGTACTAAATTGTTAAGATACACAGGAGCTCTGCGTAGGACTATCCTTCTTCGTGCAGTCACTTTAATTAGCGCACAATTCGTGTTGAACCTTTTGGTGCTTTCAATCTGCTCTTCCCTAGAATTCGTCCGTGTTAGAGACATTTTACTGTGATCTGTACAGGTAAAATGGTTCAATGGAGAAATAACTTCTTGTCTTGATTTTTTATTAATATTTTTTACACAGATACGCACACGTTACACAAGAAAAATTAATTACGCTGTTGAACATATATCTACATTAGTTTCTGTCATATTTGATTAATTCTGACATTTCGGTAAGACCTTTGCTGTGCTTTGTCATTGTAATCTCAGCCTGAAAGTGTCTGGCTCCATGGATAAATGGTTAGCGTGCTGGTCTTTGGTCTAGAGAGTCCCGGGTTCGATTCCCGGCTGGGTAGGGGATTGTAACGTTCATTGGTTAATTCCGATGGTTCGGGGCTTGGTGTGTGGGCCGTCTTCATCATTAGAGTTCATCATAGATAGCCCGACATCCTCACAGACACGCAGGTCGCTGTACGGCGTCAACTCGAAAGACCTGCACCGGGCCTCTTCGGAGGCCACATGCTATTATTATTCATTTCACCTGAAAATCACAGTCTCTTAACTGAAGATAACAGAAGGATGTACGGCATACAGGGGTTTTCTCTTTTTAAATATACGAAACTCCAAAATCTCTGTGGATCTTTTAAACGTATAACTAGCAAACAAATGTCATCATCATACAGTAATATTATAAGGAATGATGTAATATCTTCACAAAACTCAGGATGACCTGCGGCTTATTATTAAATTCATCGAAGTCCTAGAGACCATTTAAATATAACCAGCATAAGCTAATTCCTTCGTCATGAAAAGAGATGGATTTTAGGTAGATGTCCCTAATCCAACTGCTCCATAAGTGACATTTGAGAACTCGATTGTAAGTTCTTTTTACACAGATACCCACAGGTTGAACAAGAAAAAATTAATGACACTGTTGAATATATACTTACATTATTTTATGTCATATTTGGTTCATTCTGATTTTTCTTCAATACCTTTGCTGTCCTTTGTCATTGTTATCTCAACCTGAAGGTCACAGTCTTAAACTCTGAGTATCCACGATGTTTTTCTTGTATACTTACGAAATGCAGATAGAATATCCGGCCATAAGCTACCGGTTAAACCTAGAAGTGATTTTTCTTTTTTCTTCTTTTCTACAATTACCTTTACGTCGCACCGACACAGATAGCTCTTGTGGCGACTATGGGATAGGAAAAGGCTAAGAAAGGAAAAGAAGCGGCCGTGGCCTTAATCAAGGTACAGCCTCAATATTTGCTTGGTATGAAAATGGGAAATCACGGAAAACCATCTTCAGGGCTGCCGAACCCACTATCTCCCGGAGCAATTTCACAGCTGCGTGGCCATCTCTCCCAATAGAAGGGAATTATGATGGCTCCTTCGAAAATAACAAGAAATGAGGTGACAATGGAACACGAAATAACCATCGCCATCACTTAGTTATCCCTTTATGATAACGTAATTATTATACATTGTTCCATAACATACAATGGGTTTGAGGTGGGTTATTGTTATCAAATAACCTAGGAATAAAATGAATAAACAAAAGTATACACATTTGAACATATTAGAGGGAAAATGTAGATAAATTGAATACATATTTTACAATTATACACATATACATATATTTATTTCAGAAAGAACAACATATTCAACATATTACAATAAAAACCCTTATGACAATATACTGTATGTGGTTTAATATACTCTCAAACTCAGTCCAGGGTTCCGTTCCAATATATTTTTGTAATATCGGCAAATATAGCCATCTCGTAAGGCACCACATGTTGAATTGAGAGGCAGGTCCTCACCACCACTATAATATTGTAGTGTTCCCACGAATTACTCTCCAAGTCCATCTTATTTTAGGACGTGTCAACGTTCCCATGTTTGCGCATTGCATGTACACTAAACGGATGACGTTGAAGTCGACTTCCCTTCCGCTGCATTGATCAGAATTTTAGAAAACTCCTTGTAGACTCAGAACCAAGGCCTTCACGATCCTAAAGAAATATTTTCTTATCAAGTATTTGTAACAATCAAAGGAACAAGTCACAAAATCCCTTTCCAGGTCGTAGTCAGTTTATTTTGTCAAACACAGAGAGATAACGTACCAAATTGTTAAGATACACAGGAGCTCTTGGTAGGAGAGTCTCCACATCGCGCCGTCTGAATTCACAGCGTGCACTTTGTGTCGAATGTGTGGCTTTCTTGAGTTTCTTTGTCTAGTTGTTAAATCTCTGGAAAGAAAGGAATGCATTCCCCTTACCAGAGGCCTGTTTAGGTTGGACCAGACCAACTGCAAATAATTTTGGTAGGATGACCACTTAGGGTATTATGAACTTGATGGTGATAGTCATTCTGTTGTGAAATGATATTTACGAACTGTAAATCGAGGTGAAGCTGTGGCTAGTAGGGTGAAGATATGACTATGAATGTTTTGTTATACGTTACCCGTATTTATGGCAAATCACTAAACACTCGTAATCGAAATAAAATCATCCTCTTCATATCTTCAGTAACTTTGTAACCTCTTCTTTTTAACATGATATCTCACTGCAGTGTCAACACTGTATTCATATTTAGACAATGTTGGGTGTGAGACAGTGTTGAAAAAGTAAGAGAACAAGTTGAAGTAAATTTAATCGTCAATCATTGTGTGCGATTTCTTCCTTCCAAGTTGCCATGCAGAAATGATGAGTATTTAATGAGAAAGCGGAAATCCAAGAGGTAAAATTGTGGCGAATTATGTACTAAGAATGTCTGATGTAATTGTACAATAATTGCATAAACATCTGAAAGAGAACACGAGTGTGGAGGAAAGACATAATAATAACTGCAGCTCTCAAACCGGAGACCAAGATTTCAAAAAGCTTCTGACTCATTTCACTGCTATGCTATTTATACACGATTGTAGAACTGACGACCTTTGGTAGACTTACAGTCGCCATCGAGCTATTTCTCGTTCCAGACCCATCTTTCTGGTTTACGAACACAAAATAAGGTTGACATCAAAGGTTCTACATCTCCGCAGTGTATTGATGATGGTTATGACGACCTGAAAATCATACATGTGCAGTGTGAGACACAGTTAAGCACCGTATTATACTGTTACGTAAACTCTATAGCATGACAACGGACTAGTGGATTACACAAATTGTTCCTTGTCTTCTTCAAAGTCGTAGATTCTCTTTATCGACTTTCAAGGTCACTGTGGTCGTTAGAGGAAACGAAAGAATGGTTTACTCCCAAGGAAGAGATCTTGCCCCAATCCTCTTTAATATTTATACGAACGACAAGCCTCTCCCGCGTGGTAACTTTATATATACCGGTGAGCGAGCCATTGTAACTCGGAGAATCCATTTTGAGTGTGTAGAAGAAAACCCCTCAGAAGCGCTAGTTGAAATCACCTACTATTACAGTGAAAATCAACCGACACTAATAAATTCAAGTATGTGCGTACTACCTTAGAACAGGCAGGCCTGAAGGAGATTTCCAGTAATTTGGGAGCGTAATCAGTTATAATACTGACCAACATCCAAGTAATTAGTCCTAACCTTTGACCATGCTTTCACTTATAAATAGTCCGACTCGTTGGCTGAATGGTCAGCGTACTGGCCTTCGGTTCAGAGGGTCCCGGGTTCGATTCCCGGCCGGGTCGGGGATTTTAATCTTCATTGGTTAATTCCAATGGCCCGGAGGCTGGATGTTTGTGCTGTTTCCAACATCCCTGCAACTCACACACCACACATAATACGGTCCTCCACCACAATAACACGCAGTTATCCTACACATGGCAGATGCCGCCCACCCTCATCGGAGGGTCTGCCTTACAAGGGCTCCACCCGGCTAGAAATAGCCACACGAAAAAACTTATAAATACAAAACAGAAGATATAAAAAACATGAGGAACATTGGACTCCCTGCAAATCGTTTAACAGGCTTCGTACTAGTGCCTGTAGATCCAGAGAGAGTATGGCTTCGCAGTTTTCCCAGTTTTGTAAATGTGATGATCAAATTATGGCCCATTAACCTGCACAATAGAAGACATGATGGCTGTGACACCCAGTGCCCGTTATTTGGCCACATTTTGGGCATATGCGTACCATTTGATGTTCTACGTTCATTTAGATGTTGTTAGTCGTTCGACGATGAACCTTTTATGCAATGCATTTTTTCTTTTAATTGCTTTTAATAAATTTTTGTGCAGCGTTTGCTTCCCATTCTGAGACGGTACAAATTACATGAGATCATCATCATCATCATCATCATCTGTTTACCCTCCAGGTTCGGCTTCTCCCTCGGACTCAGCGAGGGAACCCACCTCTACCGCCTCAAGGGCATTGTCCTGGAGTTTCAGACACTTGGTCTGGGATACAACTGGGGAGAATGACCAGTACCTCGCCCAGGCGGCCTCACCTGCTATGCTGAACAGGGGCCTTGTGAAGGGATGGGATGACTGGAAGGGATAGGCAAGGAAGAGGGAAGGAAGCAGCCGTGGCCTTAAGTTAGGTACCATCCCGGCATTCGCCTGGAGGAGAAGTGGGAAACCACGGAAAACCACTTCCAGGATGGCTGAGGTGGGAATCGAACCCACCTCTACTCAGTTGACCTCCCGAGGCTGAGTAGACCCCGTTCCAGCCCTCATAGCACTTTTCAAATTTCGTGGCAGAGCCGGGAATCGAACCCGGGCCTCCGGGGGTGGCAGCTAATCACGCTAACCACTACACCACAGAGGCGGACAATTACATGAGATAATATACCTAAATGGAACATATTTTAATAAACGATAAATTAATATTTCAACTTGAACAGCATCGTAAACTGTGTTTAGTAATTGAACAGGTCTCGAGAAAATACATTTATCACATGTAAACAACCTGATTACCTGCACTAATAATAACAAAGGGTCGTTTGGCATGAAATGTTTATAGCATTGCACATTGGATTCATTATGAACTGTAGTGCCCAGTAAACAATTGCGTTGTCTTATCAGCGTAACCTTGAAAACCCGTTGGGTGCTTGGGAGTTCGCTGGTGTGTTGAGGGAGGTAGCATTCCGCGGCTAAAATCCGTTGCCCGTCCGTAAATTAAATCCAGGTGCCTCTTCGCATAATACCTATACGCTGTCCATTCATTCAAAGAACTGATCTGGTGGAATATTTGTGAGAGTCACAAAAACCACAACATTCATGTACAAATGTCAGTCGTGTCTCTCGGACTTATTCTTGCTCGCCCGCTTTTCTCACAACCTGGTGAAGTCGCGGATGTAAATTTTGCCTTATGTGTAGACTTGGTTCATTTTTACGGCCGGATCCCCTTCCCGACACCAGCCGTATGTGGCGGTATGTATTCATTAGTGTGTGTTCTTGTGGTGGTTGGCGGTCTTGTGTGTTGCATGTACTGAGATCTGTATCTTGAAACAAACACAAAACTCGAGTCCCTGAGGGAGAGGAAATAATCAGCTGCGGCTAAAACCACCGATTCGTCGGTAATTGAACCCAAGGGATTCTGCACAGAAGACTAATACATTGACCAAAGCCGGTCTGGTGGAATATTCAAGTTTGTGAGAACATAATTCATATCTCTATAGACATGTTCAGCATAGCGAAAAATGCCATCGTTTGTACAAATTTATATAAATATACCGCACACCCTCAATTCGACTACGCCATTTTACAACCATATCGTTATCCCAATCTGGCTGTCGGTAACTCATCCTGGGTAAGAACGATATCAGGTAGCATCTAGTATTTACGTTTGTCCCAGATTTGGTTACTGAAATTACTGAAAAGAATTTAAAGTCTTACCATGGTGAGATGTCATTATTCATCATTGTGAATATCGCTGGCAACATAAGTCGTGCTTTAATGCTCGAGGAAACTAGCCACGCTGCCCTGTGTGCCATGTCCTGGCAATCTCTATCTTTATGTGGTTCGCTTTTCGGACGAACTGCTTGCCCTGTGTTACTTATGTGTACTCATTGACTTCGGTATCATGGCTGACTTCGACTTTTATTGTACACGCAAACTTAGCCCAAGGAGACCAAAGATGTCGCCTTTTCGTCCTGTAATTTTACGACGTTTGTTCCCGATCCTGTCTTTCTTGTTTCTCCATGGCTCTTCTTCTAAGCTTTTCTTGTCTTGGTGAAGGGTTATGGCGAGCGACACTCTGTTTCAATACGCTTGTTTCTACAAGCGTTATTTTAAACGTTTTATGACGTAAATGATTTTCGTCTCGGATGTTTCTAACGTGTTCTATTGCACATATATGAATGGCTTGATTAAGGTAATATAAACACCACTTTTTCTTCGATTTCTTTCTGTTATTTGAGGTTGGCCTCATGGATCATGTTTGTTTTATATCAACATATTTCATTCTGGTTGGCCAATATGTCTTGATCTCCGTGGGTATTTATTAATTTGGTGGCCCGTGTAACGTTATTTATATCAGCTATGTTTTTCTTTGTGCCACGGTACATTAAATTGTGTCTTACTGTAATTGAGTGTCTATTGCGTGAATGAGCACTGTTTCACCTTGGATGTGTGTCACGTTCATTTTATTCTACGGTTCATGTTGTGGAAGTCTCTTCGTTATTATTCATTTACCAAATTGCTCTCCGATGTTCCGGGTACGTTGTTGTGTGTCGGAAGGTCCTGTACATGGATGGTTTGTGGTGGTTTGATGTGATTTGGGCTTCCGATCGTGTGTGGGTTTGGCTTCGTATACCCGCGTAATAATAATAATCTCGTGTGGCTATTTCTAGCCGAGTGCAGCCCTTGCAAGGCAGACCCTCCGATGAGGGTGGGCGGCATCTGCCATTTGTAGCTAACTGCGTGTTATTGTGGTGGAGGATAGTGTTATGTGTGGTGTGTGAGTTTCAGGGATGTTGGGGACAGCACAAACACCCAGCCCCCGGGCCATTGGAATTAACCTTTAAGGTTAAAATCCTCGACCCGGCCGGAAATCGAACCCGGGACCCTCTGAACCGAAGGCCAGAACGCTGACCATTCAGCCAACGAGTCGGACGTATACCCGCGTGAGACGTTATTTATGAACCGTGCTTCCACACTTTTGGGGTCCTTTTGACCAGTGTTATCTTTTATACGTTCCCTGTTTCTTGGACCTCCGTTTAACCTATTGTGTGAGTGTTCGAATGCGAGATATGTAGGACGCATATCATATTGCCTAGTTGTGTCATTTGTTCTTATGTCTGCATTTTTTGGGCGCTGGAATTTTATAAACTTGGAAAAATTAAACATATATATCTTATTGGAACCAACCAGGATATTGAAAAAACCCTTCTTGGAGGGTATTTGTTGAGTAAATTCACAAGGATAGGTCGTTCTGCACGCGCTAAAAAGACCGTATCAATCAGTTAACTTCTCCATATTTTAGACTTCACTCTACTCCGATTTTACGGCGTTTTCAAGGCCGCAAACCGAAGTTATAGGTAGTTATGAGTTACTGACTGATTTAATCGATACTATACACTATACGAAATATTTTCCACCAAAAATCAACTGCCACTTCTTGCAATTTTTTGTTGCTGGCGGTATTTGCTTATAAGCAACCCTAAAAATTTCACCGCACTACTTCTTCTTATCAGGGGCTGTCTGTAAACACATATTATTATAAAAGTTCGTGTAATTGCAAATACTTTTTATTAATTTTAGGGATTAAGTACAAGTATCGTCCTAATCTAGCCTAGACCGGGGATAAGTGTAGAAAATGTAAGTATAGATTACACTCTCGATAACCATTGTGATAGCCTAATATGAATCTCGATCGTCAAACCGTGCTGTAAGACGTGCACATTTACGAAGGTTGATAAGAAAAATTCAAATAGAAATTGAATAAATCGATGAGTGGATGACAACATGCTTCGTAGTTCATCACACACCTGTATTGTACGCGATAAGAAGATTGCACTTTATAAACCAAATATATTTGTTTAGACTTGACAGACTGAGATATAAATCTTATCAAATAATAGCTATCAACTGAAAATATATCTCAACAAAATCAACGCTAATCATAAATCCTAAAAATTCGTCTGTGCAACCGCACGAACCTCCTAATGCATAATTCGAATGAGATAACCACCCCGAAATCATTACTGTGTAAACCCCCAAACACATACACACCTAAACAATGTAAAAACTGAAATTAAATATAAATAATATTGTTATAAAATGATTAATTATTCAGGTTAATAACGCTAAAATGAATCTAAACATAGGATAAAAAGATCAATAAATAATTTGATAACACAGGACGTTTCTTTAGAAAATAACTTAATACATCAGTAAACGGTTGAGTAGGACCAGCAAATCCTACTGCGCTAGGCACCTTACAAATTTGAATATACGCTAAATGCAAGGAGGAAGATGAACGTATCGAAGGACAGCGGATGAAACTAAAGAAATTTTTGTTCAATAACATTGTTTGCATTCTTTCTTTCTTCAGCCTATTCCAAAATATCTGGGATGGTTGGAACCACCCATGCCAATGATGTGACAGGATGCCCTTCACGAACTCATCTTATTTACCAGGAAAATTCCAAATTGGGGTCACTTAACCTCGGCCATCTGAACAGCAACCTAAGGTATTACGTCCCCTATTCAATGTTCTAAAACTTGCATAAACATGCTTCACGTAGAATGATTACAGTCACGAAATAAACCAGTATTTACTACCATAAACTTGTATGTGAAGGAACCAAATAAACGTGAGAATTATAGCTCTAGAAGTTACAGCCTTAGCACATAATGCAAATTACTACAATAAACACTGAACAACTCGGATACACTCCAGTTGGTGTAGCTTTGGACGTACTGTGCATGGCTTCTTCTGACTGTATATAGTTCACTGATAAAAATACTATTGACTTCCACAAATCTTCTTCATTGAAGATATTCTATTTAACTTGCAGGTCGTGTCATGAATAAGTGATATTTAAAACTATGACTTTAAAATGCACGTAGAAGTAAGAGACAGTATTCATATATATTCAGTTCCGTTCGAAATAAGGCACTTAACAGTTCATAGGGACATAGACATACGTGAGAGATAGGTACTACAAAGAGAAATTCGGACTTTCATAGTGGTTGACATTTTCACTTCACATAAGTCAGTTTTCATTGTTCTTGATTAAAACGAGCGGTGTACAGCCACTGGTGACCACAAGTTCGCCAATCTGAAACGAAATAAATACAAAATGTACTTCAATAAATTAAATGTAATTAATGTAATAAATGTAATTAAAACTCGTATGACTTCACACCTATCAATTTTGTGCAAATGCAAAAACTGCAAATCAAATACTGCAATTTGGCTTACGTCACACCGACAAAGATAGGTCATATGGTGACGATGGGATAGGAGTGGGAAGGCAGCAGGCTTGGCATAATTAAGGAACTGACCCCCAGCCCCTGGTATGAAAATAGGAAACCACAGAAAACCATTTTCAGGGCTGCGGACAATGGCGTTTGAACCCACTATCTCCCTGATGCAAGCTCACAGCTGCGCACCCCTAACCGCATGGCCAACTCGCCCGGTGGCGTTGAAGTGAAGAGTGTCGATTTCACTGATCTAAAGCAAGTTTTCAAAAGGTGATCAGCATTCGTGGATTAAAATCGAGTTTTCCGTGGTAAAAATACATCAGAATGTTATCGAAAATTACGTGAAACCTGTGGCGAGAATGTATTACCGTATAGGACAGCTGCACGATGGGTCAATGCGTTTCGTGCGTGCGCAAAAAATGGCAAGTTCTTATTGCAACTGTGGCATCGGGAGATCTTGGAACACCCTCCGTACTCACCAGACATGAGTCCTTGTGACTTCGACCTGTTTCCGAGGCCGCAGAATTCCTGACGTGGCATATTTACTTTGTGCATGACCACGCTGAAGGAATGTAATGTACTGCAGTTGTATTTGTTAGTTGATGAAATATTGCTTTCTATCAATATTGCCAATACAGCCCTCGTATATGGGTAGGTGAAATTTAATCCGGGGTCATTAAATCGTTCAGACGTGATCGTTACAAAACATTCGATCACAAGTACAACTTTATTAAACTGTAATACTCAGGAATAATAATAATAATAATAATAATAATAATAATAATAATAATAATAATAATAATAATAATAATAATAATAATAATAATAATAATACCCTGTGGGGATTTACCGGTTACCTCCATCGGGCGCGTCCCATTGGAATTGGGGAAGCTCGCTGGCTTTGCCGCCAGCAGAGTCAGAGGGTAGTAGGGAAATAAAATACCACCGTGAAAAAAACTGGTCCCTTGCCAGGGTTACGGCGAAGACTGGTAAATGACCAGAAGCCAGAAAACATCTTGAGGCAACCTCTAGGGCTAACAACCCTAGTTGTAAAAGGATGGGTACCCGTCCAAAGCAAAGTCAAGTCAAAAAGCATGATGGCACAACATTTCAAGAAACATACCCCAGGGGCTAAATCTTCGGATAAATCGCTCGTCGTGAACGCCACGGCGCACGAGTCTCGTTCGGATTCTGGGGGAGACTCGACATCATGCAAGAGACGAGTCGGAGCGTCTCGGTGTACCCCGAAGAGTCAAAAACTCAGGCCAAAATCTAAAACTTTTCTAGCAACTTTCAACATAAATTCACTTACACAAACTGGCAAGCTGAAAACCCTCACCAAAGCTCTTCACGAAAATCAGATATCCATAGTGGCCCTACAGGAAACAAGGTACCCAGATGAAGAGATTTTTGAATCTGAAGGCTACCGATTTTTCAAGAGCAAAGCGCAAAGAGGAATCCTCAACGGAGCTGTGATGCTTGGAACCGCGTTTGCTGTTAGAACCAAGATCCTTAAATCGGTGGCAAATTTCGAACCTGTGAATGACAGATTGACTATACTCACAATTAAATGCGCGAAAAAAACCTATGCCCTAGTTAACGCACATGCTCCTACAAACGATAAGAACAAGTCTGATCCAGACGAAGTTGATAATTTCTGGGACCTACTGGATGAAAAATTGAACAAAATCCTCAAACACCATGTCAAGCTTCTTTTGGGTGACTTCAATGCCCAACTAGGTCGTGAGCAGAAGTACAAGAAAGTTATAGGAAATTACCCTGCTCACAAAAGAACCAATCCCAACGGCAAAAGACTGGTGACCATTTGCGAAAATCACAACCTGCAGGTCATGTCGACCCACTTTCGCCATCTACCCAGAAAGCAAATGACTTGGCGTTCTTCCGTCCAAGCTCTCGGGGAGTTCCAAATAGATCATGTTGCGATCTTCAGGAGAAACAGCCCTGTGATTATGAATGTCAAGGTAAAGAATGTGGCCTCAGATCATTATATGTCTCTTATCAAATTCAAACCAATTCCCGCAAACACAAGGAAGACAACCAAACAGATCACACGCTTCGACAATGATAAACTTCGGCAAAGGGTCGAGGAGTTCCAGGAGAAGGCTAGACCAAATGACTGTGACTTTAACAACGCCAAAAGTCTCTTTGTTGAGGCCGCCAAAGACGTTGCAGAAATCAAGAGAAGCAAAAAGCATGCCTGGTGGAATAGTACCTGCGAATCAGTCCTCCAAGAAAGACTCAATGCGTGGAAACAGTACAACTCTACGAAATCAGAAAATGATTGGGAAACCTACAAAACCCAACGTGCCCAAGTAGCTAGGGTGTTCAGAACTGAGAAACGTAAATACGAAAAATCTCTCATTGAAAAGATAGAACAAAACTTTAGGAAGAATGAAAGCAGAGAGTACTACAGAGCCTTCAAACGCAAACTCACTGGCTATAAACCACTATCTCTATGCTTTGAGCGAACAGATGGCACACTGGCGACGTCAAATGAAGAAAATTGCAGCATTCTGGCAGATTACTTCAAGAATTTACTTAATTGCTCTAAACCGCAAAGCGCCATTGAGACGAAGGAACCCTTACTCAGGTACCCAGATTCCAGACCACCCGACAGAGATGAAATCAAGCGCCACATTGCCCGTCTCAAAAATAACAAAGCGCCGGGGGAAGACTCAGTAGTAGCAGAACTATGGAAATATGCCCCAGAAGAATCACTTGATATCTTGCAAAAGCAAATAGAAGAAATTTGGAACAAGGAGACCCTACCCGAAGATTGGAAAATAGCTTTGATCCATCCATTACACAAAAAAGGCAGCATCAAGAACATCAACAACTACAGAGGAATATCTTTGCTACCCGTGACTTACAAAATTCTATCACTTGCCATCCTGGAGCGTTTGGAAGCACAAGTCGAACATCAAATAGGTGAATACCAAGGAGGGTTCAGAAAAGGTCGCTCAACAGCTGAACAGATCCAAAATCTCAAAACGATCATCAGATATTGTACACTAAGGTCCAAGCAGTATGTGTCTCTCTTTGTGGACTTTAAGAAAGCGTACGACTCCATTGACCGGGAAGTCCTGCTAAACATCTTAAATGAATTTGGAGTTGATTTGAAACTGCTGGCATTAATTAGAGCCACCCTGACCGATACAAAATCCAAGGTGAAGTTCCACGGATGTCTCTCGCATTCCTTTGACATCAAAACAGGAGTCCGACAAGGTGATGGGCTATCCCCGATACTCTTCAACTGTGTTCTTGAAAAGATCATCAGAACCTGGCGGGTGAGATTACAGGAAACCAACTACAGTCCATTGAGAATAGGAACCAAATCCAAGGGGATCGCAACGGACTGCTTAGCATTTGCCGATGATATTGCTGTTCTCTCAACCGACATAGAAACCGCTAGAGCTCAAGTTGAAATTTTAAAGAAAATTGCCGAACAAACTGGTTTGCAGATATCGTTTGAGAAAACAGAAGTAATGACTAACATCAAAGAGGCCCCACCAAAACTCCATACAAAATACGGGGACATCACCCGAGTAGACAAATTCAAATACCTGGGTGAGATCATCATGAAAAATGGACTGGACAAAGAAGTACTTCAGGAGCGAGTACGCAAACTGGAAATAGCCTACCAAACATCCCGCACAATCTACAACAAAAAATGCCTTTCCCAAAACACCAAGATACGTCACTATGAAACAGTTCTGAAGCCAGTAGTTCTATATGCAGCCGAAACGCTGTCTCTAAATGCCAACAAAGGACTCCTTGAAGAACTGGAGAAAAGAGAACGCAAAATTGTGAGAGGAATCTTGGGATCAAAGTACAGAAATGGAATCCATCGAAAGAGATCCAACAAGGAAGTCTACAGCAAAATAGAGAAAATGACCGACACAATCAGAAAAAGACGGGCACGATTTTACGGTCATCTTAAAAGAATGGACAGAAGAAAGTTAACTAAAGAAATCTTTAACTTTTTTTATTCAAACCCCAAAACCACAATTCCCTGGTTTAGAAATACCAAAGAAGACCTGCAAATGCTACATATCTCAGCTGAAGACGCCTTTAACAGAGATCTCTTCCGCATGAAAATATTGACGAACGGGGTAAACCGAGACGAGCAACCGAAGAGAAGACACGGTACCCCTTGTACAGAGGAGCGTAAGCAGGCCCAATCACAAAAAATGAGGGAAATTTGGGCTCTAAAGAAGGCCAAGTTCAGTGTTAAATGCAACAAGACTTAACGTGGTCCTTGATGGCCCCAGCGAACAATATATATATATATATATATAATAATGATAATAATAATAAATAATAATTAACACTCATAGACTGTACCTACATCTTCTGCAAGACTCTGCAAACAAAGCAAACACCTCCTCAATCCTCTATTTGTACTAGCTCAGTGACCTCGTTTATTTCCATATGCAAATCATTAGAAATTGAGTCTAACAATCATTGTCTCCCTCCACTTATCTTACCCTCCAACTCAGAGTGCATTTTTATCCTAGTAATCCATCCTTCGCTATTTGCCTTATATTACCCGCCACCAAAGCTGTTGTTGTTTTTTTGCTAGTTGCTTTAGGTAGCACCGACACAGATAGGTCTTATGGCGACGATGGTATAGAAAAGGCTTAGGAGTTGGAAAGACGCGGCCGTGGCCTTAGGTACAGCCCCAGCATTTGCCTGGTGTGAAAATGGGAAACGACGGAAAACCATCTTCAGCGCTGCCGACGATGGGATTCGAACCCACTAACTCCCAGATGCAAGCTCACAGCCGCGTGCACCTGACCGCACGGACAACTCGCCCGGATAAAACCGGTTTATGCACAGATCTTCATCCACTGAGTTCAGTCCTAAAATCGCCTTTTTATCCTCATTACGAGTGCCCTGCTGCCATTGTCCCCACATGTTTATATCAACATTCATTCCCTATACTTTCAGACTGTTACTTCTAATTCTTATCAAAAAGATAAATTACGCAAAAACCAAGTTTATATATGAAGCCATTTTCCCCTGCATTCCCACTATAATTTTCCTATTCAGGTCTAATTGAATTTAATCCTGCTACTTTATGACGATGTAATTAATTAAAAAATCATAATTTTAAAAACTTAATTGCTTCATAATCCAGTAAAAAATCCATGTTCTTGTTTGGAACGTAATATTTCATACGTTAACTAAATAATAATAAAATAATTATTATTGTTACTATTATTATTTCGTTATCCGGTTGTCTTGGTTACCTTGCTTTTGCTTTTATGCATGACGATATATTAATCACTATCTGGAACTGGTGGAAGATAGGCGTGTTTAAAAAGTCTAAAATATTATTCGAGTTCAATTATTAAGCAATGTAGGGTATTAAGATCAATTTCAATTGTTCATTTAATAGTTATCTTGCAAGATTAGATAATTTCAATTATTTATCTGAAGGTTTATTGGAACGTTGATTTCAAGGTTTTCCGATATGATTATACGATTCATTGCTATCTATAGTCTGTAACATTGTTCGACTTTAATTAAAGGGTAGTTGGGGATATTGAGAATATATTCACTTGATAATTTTAATCTACGAAATTGAATAACTTGAGCTAATGAAATTTGTTTACAAGGTTAATTGATATGATTGTGATTAATTATTTCCTAATTAAGTGATGAAAGGTAGTTTAATATTATTGTTGTGAGGTCAAAATTGTTTTCAAAGTTTACTATTTATAATTTTTATTGTATAGAAATGGAACTTACATATTATAATTTCGTTGCATTTATATGTTATTAATTTCAATCAGGACATTGGTGGAACATAGGTTATAAATCACACTAAAGAGCACAGGGGAAAATGGCTTCATATATAAACTTGGTTTTTGCGTAATTTATCTTTTTGATAAGAATTAGAAGTAACAGTCTGAAAGTATAGAGAATGAATGTTGATATAAACATGAATTACTGTCTGATTATTTATTTTTGTACTTCTACCCGTCGGAAATTTTACTTCAGTTTCTTACTTTGCTGTCATTACTACTACTATTACTGCCTTTGCTGTCAACGCCGTTACAGATCTGTTTCTCTCATATACATACAATTCACCATCTGCATCGGTTCTTGTTTGTGGCCATTTTTGATACATATTTTACGTTTGCAAGCTGCTCTGGATTCGTGATTCCACCAAGATGTTCGTTTTCCCCATCTTTACACACAGTTGTATCTAGGCATTTCCTTCTTATTTCTACTACCGCACCCCTGTATGCCACCCACTCTCTTTCTATACCTTGAACCTATTGACTGCCTATTCTTTTGAACTTTTCACTAATCATATCCATGTACTTCTGTCTAATTTCCTCGTCCTGAATATTCTCTACCCTCATTCACCTGCATGCAGTCTTTACTTTCTCAATCCCTGGTCTAGTAGTAGTTTACTACAGATCAGATAGTGATCTGTAACATCGGAAAAACCGGAAATACACAGATATTCCTAACAGATTTCCTGACTTCAATGTGGGATATGATATAGCCTATTATGGATTTTGTGCCTCTACCCTCCCATGTGTAGCGATAAATAGCCTGCTAATCCAATATTATTATTTCATGGTATCTTCTGCATCTTCCCCACATTCACTCACATTCTAATATCCTTCAGTACTGTCTTCAACTCTCATACTGAAATTGCCCATTAGCACTGTTTTATCCTTGCTGTCAATCCAGACTACGATTTCACCCAGTGCTTCATAAAACTCGTCAACTTCATCCTCATCTGATCGATCACACGTGAAATGCACTGAGACGATTCTCGTCCTAATTCCTCCAAATGCTAAATATACCCACATTATTCGTGTATTTATGTGCCTAACATAAACTATGTTGCGTGCTGTGATGTTCTTAATCAACAATCCCACGTCACATTCAGCACTTCCTTCCTTATCCATATTAACCCAAGAAGTGTCAAGGATCTCTAAAAGTGGCTCACTGCGCCTTCCTGTAGTGCCAGGATCGCTTTTTGACATCTTCAGTAAATGTGTGTTTTCTTTACTGTTATGTCACCTGTTTGGGAAACATTCGTACTACATCAACTTGAATGTTTCTAGTTCACACTTATCACCACTATTGTCGCTTTCGGTAGTAATTGTTACAGTTTCATGTCTATACAAATCTTGTATCTAGTAGTTACCATGTGACTGTAGTGAACAAACATTTCAGCGTCGAAATTAAAAGCATTGCTAACTGAAACGGATATTTTACAAGTTTTTTATGAGGGTAGTGAGTTCAGTGAAATTGATCATGAAAAGATTCTGAGGATATTGAAAATCCAGGTAAGGCTGCAGGAAGTTTGGATAATTTGTCAGATGACAATACACCATTTCAGTAAACTGAGGAAGTGCGTTGTATGTGCGACAATAGAAAAGCGAGGGCGATCCAGACATTGGTATCCAGAATGTAATATGGGAGTGCATGAAACATGCTGAGATCAATTAGAGCACTTCTTCAGAGCAAGGGGTCACAAGAAGAAGAAAGTCCAGGAAAAGGAAGTAGAATCAGAATAAGCTGCAAGAAAAAAGTGAATGTTCTCTTCCCTATTGTGACATAAACTGTTTTAGGAGTGCCAATTACGTACAGATTTTCTTGAAACTTTCAGGGTTATTTCGACATTTTATGTGGAAAATTTTGCGTATTTCTGCTTTTTGTTATGATGACATTTCTTGTGCAATTTTACGTTGTGTTTTCAAGATAACAAAAATTCAAACCAACAAAACGTTTGATTTCTATAAAAGATATTTAGTTCCAATATTTTCAGTTTGTATACATCTTTATATCGTGAAAAAACTGTATGTATCAAAATGGTGCATATATTGTTGGTTTATGATAATATTTACCAATTTTATAAAATATTTTCTAAACCACTACAGTTTCAGCATTAACGCATGGCACTACAGAATATAGCATTGACACTTGTAGGGTTAAGAATACCTTCATAATCTTCGATCTCTTCCTCATTATCTCCACTTACCCGGGCATCATTAACTCCTAACACATATTGATGCAAGCTCTTTGCTAACTCAACCAGTTCTACTTTCTGTCTTCCATAATGTCTATTGTTTTTATTTACAGCTATTTCTGAAACGTACAAAAGGCCGGTTTCATCTTCTCGAGAACTTCAAAGTAAAGAAAGAACCTTGGAGGAGAAGAATTTCTAGACTGCACCATCCATCACCATGAGACAGAAAGAGCTATCCTTATTCCAGCCCCTTAACGACAGCTTCTCCAACACGTAAGCCACTCGGCGTTGATCCCCGTTTCCGTGCAGCAAAATAGGGGATCGTCCACAACGCGCCTCACCCGTGATATGAACGGTGACAAGCGGTCTTCAGTTCCATTGCGCTACTGATCTTTACAACCCTCTTGAGAATGTCAAACACAGTCTTCGATGAAACATTGGAAGCTTCAAAGATCCCTATACCACGCCCTACAAATCCACACGGATTTTCTTATGGTCATGAAGGCTGTAGCTCTTATATGATTATTAGGGCTCATATTCCTATGACCTAAAAACCCGGAAACATGCAGGTATGCCCCAATAATACCATAATATGACATCAAAAATGGAAAATATGATACAAATGAAATTAAATATAATGCAACATTTGCTTATAAGACCAGCAACAAACTGGTCACATACCTAATATCCTTTTATTCTTTCTCTTTCGACAACATAATGCTCGCAAAACCGGTTACCTTCAAACTTAATCCAACCATAACATTTCTAAAGAAATGTAAAAAAAACAAAATAAAAGCATAACCATTTGACAATGTCGTCACAAAACATGTGAATAATGCTTGGGTAATGGCGAAAATTTCTATATTGCGTGTATGTTCAGTCCTCAACCCGAACTCTGGTTGGATCGTCAACAATTCAACTATTGGCTGTCATAGATGGCCTAATGATAAAAATTATCCTTTAATGTCATTGTTACCGAGCTCGATAGCTGCAGTCGCTTAAGTGCGGCCAGTATCCAGTATTCGGGAGATAGTAGGTTCGAATCCCACTGTCAGCAGCCCTGAAAATGGTTTTCCGTGGTTTCCCATTTTCACACCAGGCAAATGCTGGGGCTGTACCTTAATTAAGGCCACGGCCGCTTCCTTCCCACTCCTAGCCCCTTCCTGCCCCATCGTCGCCATATGACCTATCTGTGTCGGCGCGACGTAAAACAACTAGCAATGTCATTGTTGTCAAATATGACTAAATTATTACATACGGTAAAATGAGCGTGTAATATGAACATGCACTATTGGAGTCCGGACAATCCTCACTGGGTGGGAGAGGTATGCCTCTGCCCATTGTATTTTTTCGAGTTGATCGCTGAACAAACGAGTATGTGAGTATAAATTACGTATGACTGCGCGGTTTTGAGTCACGTAGCTATCATTTTGCTTTCGGGTGAGAGTGCTTTCCAACCCCACTATTGGCAGCACTAAAGATGGTTTTGTGGCCCATCAAATACGATGGGAGTGAATGTTTGGTGTGGAATCATTTGGGGATCGCCTAATTGGGCCTTATTTCTTTAAGGGTCATTGGACGGGCCCACGCTACCTGAGATTTCTGCGTCAGGAACTTCCACTGCTGCTGGAGGACGTGCCCTTGCACGACCATTTGACGACGTGGTTGGAACAGGATGAGCTCCACCATATTCAACATTCGACTTGGCCCGTTCGTAACCATCTGAACGAGGAACTGCTAGAAAAATGGAAAGGACGAGGAGACCCCGTTTCTTGGCCCGCCAGATCACCGGATTTTACTCCGTTAGACTTCATCTTGTGGGGACATTTAAAGAACGTCGTTTACACTCAAGAGCCGGAAAACTCCGACCAGCTCCGGCAACTCATCACGGGCGCCTGCCGAGCAATTACACCTGGAATGCTTCAGCACGCTGGACGATTTATTGGACATTGGGCCAGAATGTACATTAACCAAAACGGTCATCACATCGAGCGTTTGCTGCGATAAACCATTGTCAGGGCAGTTGGGTTCCTATTATTTCCAGTTTGTATGTGTCCAGCCTACTGACTAATCGGTCCTTGTCAGTGCCACAAAGACATTCATTCACACACAATGTGCATGAAACTGGGTATTGTACTTACATTGCGTGCGGTACGTATTTCGAAAAGTTGTTATCTTCGCCCCGGACTCGAAACTCCCACCTGACAAGCAAGCCCGCTCTGCTACGCCTTTACCAACTACAGCACTGTTCCGTAGGGCATACTGGGCAACTTATAGCAAGTATTAGGTTCACTGCGGTCACATTATCAATTTAGTGTTTCGCGGGCATGTCAGGTTCATGTGATCTAGAAGGCACATGCAAGTCTTCCAATGTTTAATACGAGTATAACATTACGGCATCCTATCATGGTGAGGCGTTAGATGCCAATATATCCGGTTGTGTTGCCTGAGCATACCGGCAGGGCAGATGTTTTCAGAACGGAGTGAATATTGTGGGTTGCAGAAAACTACATTGGAAGGAGCGGCTGAACCACGCTGTATAAACAAGTTCGTCATTCGTATAACGTGATCGTTTTAGTACAATGCGTTTGGCTAGAGTTAATGTTTACGTGCTATTGCTGTTTGTACCCTGAAAAAAGCACAGAGTGATCTCGCTGCCTCAGCAAATTGAATTCCCTATTAGTGTGTAGCACACCGAGCGAGTTGTCCGTGCGGTTAGTTGACCTTGCATTCGGCAGATAGTGGGTTCGAAAGTCACTCTCGGCAGCCTTGAAGATGGTTTTCATGGTTTCCCATTTTCACACCAGGTAAATGCTGGGGCTGTACCTTAATTAAGGCAACGACCCCTTCTTTCCAACTCCTAGCCCTCTCCTATTCAATCATTGTCATAAGAGCTATCTGTATCAGTGCGACGTAAAGTACTTCTTCTAAGGAAGAGGTGTGCCGTGCCTGCATTATTCTGAAACTTCTGAAGCTTTACTTGTTGCGTATAGCTGATTCGTTCTTCACAGTGAATGTTTCTACAGCGGACTATAGAAAACACCCATTTTCCTGCGGTGTATGTATCGGATGCACCCGGGACATAGTTAAACTTGTCTATTAATTAGAATGAAATCGGCAGTATAATTCATTGGAGGGTTTTATTTATCGAACTAGGCATGTGCCAAGGGACCTCTGTTCCCACTTGAACGACCTTCTATAAGTTTACAATGTGATCATACCTAACGTCAGGAGAAGTGCGTCCTGACCACCAGAAGACACGTTGCCAGCAGTGGAAGTGGTGTCACGCCTAAGTCTGATCGACCTGAAACATACATAACCAAAATTAGCCATCAGTAACATTTCAAAGGTCCTATAAGTATTCTTGAAATTTATAACTTATAAATGATTTATCTATTTCCAGTGACTACGGTCCGGGAATGGGAAGGGTGTCGGTGTGTCCCACATGCTTTTTGATTTCTCTTCGAGAAACACAGAGCAAATGTCCTTGATATGACAGTAAAGAAACTTTGACTCATTTCTTTCCTCAGTCACGTCCTTAGGTTCAGTTCACCACGTTCCAGATACTTAAATTAGTATTTATTTTAGATATGGGAATCGGACCCGTAACTAACCCTATTGACACTCTATTAACTAGAGCCTAGTAATGGAAAAGTCAGATAGTACCATTTGAGAAAATGCCTAGTCCGCTAAAGAGCCAATAACTATTATATTTCATTTACTGGTTTTCAATGAGGCTCACTCCTATAGTCTCTGAAGTCAAATGAGGCCAAATTAACCTTTAACATCACTTAATCGTTTGAAACAGGCAAAGGAATGTACGAAATTGCTCTTTAGAGACGGGAAACAAAGTAGAGTTGCTTACAGACTCTCATCACTAAATTTATATATACATAATGTTCCTAATGTGTCACTGTTGAAAGCTAACAACGATGACAACATTCATGCAATTGGCATAAAGATCGTTGAGATCGTCGTTACAAACATTTATAAGCCTCCAGTTTCTACACGACTACCTCGAGTCCTTCAAGTGCAAGACCATCCTGCTGACTATAAAGGCGATTTTTATAGCCATCATGAGGAAAGGAAGAATGATACCAATGATGATTGTGTTCGATGCTAAAGATAGAGGCACATTTAGATCAGCTGTATGGAAACAGGAATATAACCTGGAGCTGGTTTTCGTATCCACTGACAATAATTATCGGCCTTTATGTCCTACGTGAAAAGTTCTTCCAGCTTTTCCGCACAGTCAACACCGCCCATTTGATCTCGAAGTTGGAGTACAGGCTCGTTCGTGACTTCATATCCTCGCCCACGCTGGAACTTCAAAAAAGCAGACTGGAAAGCTTTCTCAGAAGAGCTAGATAAATGTGTCCGATGGATACTCCCAACAAGTAACAATTATGGGAGATTTGTAGGAGCTGTAATTGCCATAGCCTAAAAACATATTCCAAGAGTGTTCAGGAAGGAATATGTTCCTGGGTGGACTGACACAAGTGAAAATCTGTACCAAGAGTCCTTGGCCAGTGGTCAACAAGAAAATGCAGAAGTGGAATCTATTAACTTCAGTAAATCCAGCAGCAAAGCTTGGTCACTCCTCATAAAACTCGGAGGAGGTACCCTAATCTCTCGTGGAAGTCAGACTGTCATCCCAAAAATGGTTTTACCCATATAGTTTCTATGAGTAATTTAGATAGATTAAGGGGGACTGTAGTTAAGGAGAAAATGTTGGAAGTATAAAAATTAAGTCCAACGGTTTGAGGCAAGTGTGGTGTTGTAGATTGTGAAGACTGAGTGAACTGATGGACTTGGAATGGAAACTGTCTGTTTGTGTGTAAGTGAAAAAAAAATTTGTTGATGTTTAAGTCTTAAGTTCAAGAAGGTGAGATGTAGTGGGCGGGAATAGTGCGAGAGAGGAGAAGGTGGCGTATCAAGGGAAGAGGGACGGGTTGGGGCTTGACCCAACCCAAAGAAGCTAGGCTTTAGCATGTCTGCACGGCAAGAAAAGAAAAAGAAGAGGGAAGGTCGTGAGCTGACAATGAACAGAGAAGGTGTGACGTATATAGCGGAAGTGTGTGACAAGCCATGTGATGGGTCTGGTTTCCGCCAAGCTGGCTTGGCACACATGGTAGGTAAGGAATACATTGTCAGCAGGTGTAGGTGAGAAATAAGATCAGTTCTCACGTGGCGAGGCTGGTCCCTGCGATCAACGGGTTGGTGGGCATGTATTCCATACCAGGGCTGACGCAGAGACCGGTCTACTATATATATTTTTTTTTCTAGGTGGTTGGTAGGAATAGGGGAATAGGGAAATAGGGTAATTTGTAGTGCGGTGCTTCCTGCACGTTTGCCGGCTATCCGCGTGCGTGTGGGAGGACACTGAGTAGATTTAGAGGTAAATAATTTAGCTAAGTAGTTTTAGGAGAGATGTAGTGCCTAGTGTTTGTTTGTTTGTTCTTTTTGTTTCTGGGTTTCGCTCTGTCTGTCTTTATTACCTGTAAAGCCGATGGTGTATTCTAGGGTGGGTAATAAAGATATGTATGTATGTATGTATGTATATAGTTTCTATGTCTCGAACAGCTAGATACAGAAAACACACACAAGATATATCAAGGAGGAGATGGCCAGCCTAAAAGCCACAAGTAATTCTGGTCAGAATATACTAGACCCTTCACCAGCTAGGACATTGACACAGCTTTGAAAGATGTCAAAAGCGGTAAAGCACCACGATTTGACGGAATACATTCCGATTTCTTGATAAATTTTGGCAAACACGCTCGACTTTCGCTATCCAAGCTAGCCACTAATATTGTCTTTACTGGCAAGCTACCTCTTTTGTTTAAATTGACGAAGATCCTTGCCATATTGAAGTCTGGGAAACCCAGTGACAGACAGCTATAGACCTATCTCACTGTTGAGTGTATGCTACAAGTTAATTGAGAGAATAATCTTGAACATAATCGCCTCAACAGTGCTTGAGGTAATTCTCATAGAACAAGCAGGATTCAGACCACAACGGAGTTGCACGGACCAAGTACCCTCATTAACCACCTACATTCAGGCAGGGTTCCAGAAATGCCAAAATACAACTGTGGCATTCATAGACCTTAAGGCAGCATATGACACTGTTTGGAGAGGGGGTGTTATTTACTATCTACTTCAGGTTATCCCTTGTAAGATATTAGCGTATCTTATAAGCAACATGTTGAATGATGGAAGTTTCCAGGTTATCGTTGGGAGTGAAATCAGCAAGCCAAGTAAATTAATCAATGGATTTCCTCAAAGACCATTGCTTGCTCTATTCTTGTTCAGCCTGTATATATCAGATTTACCCTTCACAAAATCCAGGAGGTTTGGATATGCTGATGATTGGGCAATTGGTGCTAGAGATCCATATTTTGAGAGAACAGATGCTGACAAATGGTCTCTCTGTTCTGGGTGACTACTTCCGAAAAATTGAGACTTCAGCCAAGTACAACTAAGACAGAAGTTGCTTGTTTCCACCTGAACAATAAAATGGCAACAAGGGAACTTTAATAACACCCTCCTTTGCCACAACAAACATCCCAAATATGTGGGTGTAACACTGGACAGAACACTGACATTTAAAGAACATCTATGAACGACTGCTGCCAAGATGAAGACAAGAAACAACATGTTGGGAAAATAATGTGGTACCCCTTGTGGGGCCAGTGCAACTACTCTCCGTTGCTCAGTTCTAGGTCTAGTTTATTCTGTCGCTGAGTATTGTGTTCCGGTGTGGATAAACAGTCCTCATATATGATTAATAGATGTACAACTGAATAATACCATGCGCATGATTACAGGAACAATTATATCAACTCCCACACAATCGCTCTCTATTCTCAGCCATTTGCAGCGGTACAACATTCTGATAAGAGAATATCGGAAGATCCAGGCCAATAAACAACTACCTATGCATGGTGACGTTGCCGATCTACATGTGAAACGATTACGTTCAAGACAACCTTGTAGCTCACAAATTCAATATGGCTGAAAGATGGTCTCATGATTGGAAACTGTTTGCCCCTCCAGAGAGTTCTGAAATGCCCTGCATAACTGACAAGGTGCCAAGGTTCATTCAACCTAGAAAGATCTGGTCGATATTAAAAATAATTCGGACCAATCACCGTGTATGTGGGGATCTCCTGTACAAGTGGAGGAAAAGACCTTCACTATGTTGCGAGTGTGGAGCTGTAAGACGGACTGTTCAGCACTTATTTCAAGAATGCCCACAAACATCTTACAGTTGTGAATTAAGAGACTTCTTGCTAGGGACACCACAGGCACTTCAATACATTTGTAATCTTGACGTAGAATTATAAATATTTTTTATGTATGCCATACGGTAAATAAATAAATCCTAAAATATCTCACTACGTTACCCATAGGATTGCAACAACATTCTAAACCTAGGAATGTATTCACACTATATACATAATGTAGAATGTATAAAGGTAATGTGAGAAGGAAGGAAAATTTCACATAGGGAGTAAAGTCCTGAAGGGAACAAGGAGAGATATCAGAACTGAATGCAATCAAACGCAACGATATGAGTCTAGGGAAAATCCTACATAGAGATTTCAACCAGGAACATCAATCCATTAAGGACAAAAAGGCAGCGGGTACTGATGAGCTTCCAGCTGAATTGATCAAAGCTGCAGGTGATGGAATGAAGAACAAGCAATTCAACTTGGTGTGCACCATTTATAAAACTGGACGCTTGCCGAGGTCTTCACGAGGTCTTCATTGTCCCAAGACCAAGGAAACCTTTTGCTAAAAGCGGTGAACTTCACTATACTATACTTTCAGTCTACTTTCGCAAGTCTAAAATATCCTATTAACAATTTTCATGTATCGGATGGAACAGAATATTGAGGTGATGCTCACTGAGAGCCAAATCGACTCCAGGAAGGAAAAGAGGCAAAAGTAAAGTGGCCATGGCGATGAGGCTGATACTAGAGAAGCGAATTCTGGAGCATCAACTTCAAAAACGCATTTGACAGAATGAAGTGGCCTCAGTTTTTTCAGGTGCTGAGATCGGCAGGAGTAAAATTCAAGGACAGGAGGTCATTTGGCACCTCTACAAAAATGAAGTGGCTGTCATCAGGTAAAATTAAGATCAGAAAGAAGCAAGAATAAAGCATGGGTTAAGAGAGGCTTGTTCACTGTCTGTCCCGCTGTTCAAAGTGTACGTCCAACAAGTATTTATTTATTTATTTATTTATTTATTTATTTATTTATTTATTTATTTATTTATTTATTTATTTATTTATTTATTTATTTATTTCTTTATTTATTTATTTATTTATTTATTTATTTAAGTGAGTGAGTAAGTAAGTAAGAGGGAAGTTAGGAGAAGATGGCGAAAAATCAGGACAAGTCCAAGACCCTCGTGATGAGCAAGTGTGGGCGGAGACCTCCGTGGTCCTGCGTAGACACCGATTAAAGACTGTGGAGGATTTTACCTATATAGGACGCAGGATAACATCCGACAACCGAAGTATGGCAAATATTATAAAAAGGATTAACCAGGCCAAGAAGGCCTTCAACAAGGGGAAAGAACTCTTCACTTCCAACGACACCAACTTAGTCCAGAGGAAACATCTCTTCATGACATTTGTTTCGATCGTGTTGCTCAGCGATAGTAAAAACAGGAATCTTGATTCAATGTGAAGGAATATAATTCGCTTTCGACATGTTTTGTTATCGGTGGATCCTCAAGATATCGTGCGAAGGCAAGGCTACCAATGAGGAGGTGCTAAGCAAGATAAACGAGGTCTTTGGAACACCCGCTCACGAAGGGATGCCTGGATGACCGGGGTGCCATCGACAGCTCCAATGCAACCTGACAGACCCAGGCTGGAGTACATCGAACAGGGGACCTGGACTGCTCCTTATACGTGGAGTTGAAGGGGTTGACCGACTACAGACGAAAGTGCGAAGAAGAGAGACAACCATTGTAAATCAGTCTTAGGATTAACTACAATAAAAGAAAGAATATCAGACTAAAGAAAGTCACCTTCGTATAAGCTCAACTAGAGTGTAAGATAAAGGCTTGCAATATTAGCAAACTTGGCACAAAGTGAGTCAGAGTGGATAGTTCTACGACTGGCTAGAGTTGCCTCCAGGAGTTAATCGAATACTCAGTTGTGATGTAACCTTAGGTACATAAACTTCTCCAAAAGTTGAAATTTTGAAATCTTCTAAAACCTTCAACTTTCTTGAGGGTAATCGAATGCCTTCACGACCTCGGATAGGCAGTCCCCAATATCAAAGAGGAGGAACAATTGAAATAATAGGGTAAATATCCTAAACAGTAAAATAAGCTTTGACAGCAAGAGTCTGGAAGAATTTCCCTAAATAATGGTAGTTTCTCTCATCAAACGTAGATACGTGTATTAGAAAGCACATTCGGGGCGTATCTGACTGAGTAAAGCAGATAAAAGTTAGGGTGTGAAAATGAATGAATCACTAGGCTTCGCAAATCTAATAATGTAGGTCGGAAGAGGCAAGGGTTTGCCAAAGAGGGCAGATAGGAGAAATAAAAGTGAGTACGTTGGAATAAGTGAAAGCAATTTCAGACCGGAGCTATGGGTCCCGTAGTCGCCAACCAAAGTAGAGAGCCTCCTCTCAGCCTTGCAGTGGATATCAGGAATGTATTCTAGCGCACCGCAACTATAGCGAGGAAATACAGGATATTTATAAGGAATATCTAGAGTAAGAAGAATGAATGAGGCATTTGAAACGTAATTTTATAGAAGAAAGCTGGAGATACCTGAATACATTGAGTCTCAAAGCAAGTTCGTAATTTTATTTCACGTTCGAACCACAGGTACGTGAATATTCATTGCAATAATTCCGAGTGTTGAGGTATGGTCATCTTGGTGATAAGGCAGTGATGGTGTGACTCAACTATAAAAACCCTAGATTAGAAACAAAATTAAATATACTACAGAAATTGACCGAAGAAATAAAATATGCCCTGGTTAGAACATTGAATTATAGAATATATTATGAAACACGCACGACTCAATTGCCTCGTTTTCGAGGGATCAGTGGGGGGGTTACGACATGGAGAAACTAGGCCAGAACTCTGACAGCAGGTAGTTATCGATATATGATACATTCGCCATCTAGAAATGAACAAGGGAGCATGGCGTGATTATTTAACTAGTATAACTGCAACAATAAGTATGGTGTTAAAAGAAAATACTGGAAAATCTTCTTCTTCTTCTCTTTCCCACACATTGGTAGGGTCAAGAATACGCACTATGCCGCACATGTCGAGTTGGCACTGCGTGTTTGTTTGATGCTTCGTAGTGTGATGTGCATATAAAGAGACAAACACTCAGACCCCGAGTAAGAGTAATTGACCAGACGCAGCTAGAATTCTCAGCTCTGTCGGGAATTAACCCCGTAATATCCTGAACCAAAGCCCACAATGCTGATCATTAATCCAGTAAAGAAAATATAGGATCATACAGACTTCATATTCTCCTCTTCTTTCTTTAATTTTCTCTTTATTTGTCCTTCTCTCTCTCTCTCTCTCTCTCTCTCTCTCTCTCTCTGTCTGTCTGTCTGTCTGTCTGTCTGTCTCTCTCTCTCTTTCTCTCTTTCTCTCTCTCTCTCTCTCTCTTTCTCCACTCTTCCATGCATGGTACCAAACCACATAAAATTTAATGAGATTTTTAAAACGGTATTTTAATATTTTATATTCATGACTACAAATTTCAACAAAATTACTGATACATCCTGTCTACAAAAAATGTTAATCTTGAATTTTAAAAATGTAAAATACTGTGTTTGTTATACATGCTAAATTGCACAGAATATAATGGCCACAGTGGAGATCCACACATTACAAGTTTGAACTCTGAGTGGACAGGAATCTAAAATCAATGTACTCATATTGAACCTCTCCGGAATTAGCTTATTACATACTTGCTAGTTTAAGTAGCACTTTTCGCTCCTTGAACAATTAAGGTAATAGGTGGTGGACAAATTCCTACCACAAACAGATATGTCACACACTCGCGAACTCACATACATACAGATGGAAAGACAGAGAGAGAGGGAGAGATATATCGAAATCTCATATTACAGAGTTGTCGTTCTAAAGTTTCAGTTTCTTCATTTCAGAAGGTAAGAATCACGTTGACCACGTTCTTAAGTATATGTGAATTTTTATGTGCCTGTAAGACGGATGTTCAATATAATTTTTGGTAGAAGGTGGAGCTTGCATGACGTCTTTGGTACTTGAGTGTAAACCACATTCGACAGTTACCGTAAAGTTTCAAATTTTGTATATCCGTCACGATTTTGAATACTGCTCTCATGGGCTTTACTCCAGAATACTTCGAAGTCAGTGGACTTCCTTAGGTAAACAACCAAGTGATAATGTGGAGAACAAAATCAAGTAACAAATTCTTAAACTGCAAATGGCGGATACAAACTATGAAAGTGAAGTGTTCCCTGAGATAATGATAATATTATTAAGCCGTTACGGAGACAGTTATTAGATGATGATCATGTCATAACTGACAAAATCTACAGGAACTTTATTAAGAAGTCTTCGTATTTACATGGATGTGCAAAGAAAGTGTATTGAAGACTTGGTAACAATACCTTAGCATTATCAAACAAAGATTGACTGACTAATATTGAACAGTAAAAAGGTCATAGTGAGAAAGCGATTATTCAAATACGCCGACTCAGAAGTTATGAACGCCAGCAACATGCTATGATCAAAACGAGGATACCTGTTCAGATATCACTCCATGTCAACATTGAATCACATTAAATATAATTTATGTTGCGTATGCAGAAGAATTTTCTTTACAAGTATTTACTGCGGGCTAGACAGCCAGTTTAAGCCTCCATGCCAGTGAAAAATGCCACAGAGATCTTAGGGGAGATACGCCAGATTATTGTATTATACATGGCCATGAAACTTAGAAGACTAATACGTTCCTATATATTCATACAGAGAATGTATCACTCGACGGATGATTGAAATTCGTGTATTCCTGAATGCGCGTGTAGAAAGGAATCTTTCACTTCTAAAATTCATTTCCGATTCAGTTCAGTATTGGACGAATCGTAAGAAGTATTTGTTTGAGAGGAAGAAACAGTTGGATTAGTCGTCTAAGTTCTTTGTGACGAGTACGAATGAAACGCTTTGGCCTCATTTAATGCGGATGTTGCATAAACTGAATTACTTCTATAAGTACACGAGTATAAGTGAAAGTAGCATTGAAGATTTACTCGAATAAATTATACGATATGAAAATTTCAGCTCGTTTTATCATTTCAAATTACAATACACGATAGACGCTTCATAACTCTAACGGCTGTACCTAGTGCAGACTCTCATCTCCTCTTTTTGAATATTTGTAATCACTCAAATAATGAATGAATAAGTGAAAGTTTATCAATAAATACTGTCGTAATTTCCTCTTTTACAGTATCCTTCTTTTCCTTTCTCCTTTTTTTACAGGTTGCTTTACAACTCATCAAAACAGATATGTCTTACGACGACTATGGGATAGGGTTAGGAGTCGGAAGGAAGCGACCGTCAACGAGACAGCTCCAGCATTTTCCTGATGTGAAAATATCAAACCACGGAAAGCCATCTTCGGGGTTTCTGACAGTGGAGTTCGAATCGTCTATTTCCCCAATGCAAGCTGGCAGCTATGTGATTCAAGTCGCTCAACCATTTTACAGTATATCTACGTGCCTTCAGAGGTGGCTGGCAAGCTTTCCCCGCTCGAGTTCTCAAGTCTGGAACGCGGATTGTGGCCATGGAACTCTAACTGATTCTGGCATTGATCAACTTACTTGGCCTAAACGTCTCACTTTCATCTTTCCTATCCAACCTTCCATGTTCAACTCTTGTACTAGACTGGGAGGCCTAGGGAGCCACTAATTTTAGGACCTCCGTCACCCTTCCCGATACCTTCTTTGCCCTAAGGTTTGGATATCATCCATTGCCTCTGATTAGTGTTAAGAGACGATGATTCTTCCTCTAAAAACAATTTCTTAATCTATTTAATATTTAGTGAAGTTGTAACTTGAGAGGATGAATGTAGTAACACTGGTTAGATGACTAGATGTAGGAAACGCCATACAAGCAGTAACTGCTGGTATAAATAAATACGCTACCTCTGTCTACATTTTGACAGGATCATTATATCACTCACCTGAAGTAACAAGCTGCTCCTGAGCCAGTATCTGGTTGGTGAACGCTCCCAAGACAGGGGTGGCCAACTTCTGCCACACTCGGTCCCCTACAGTAGCAGTGCACCGTAACTCCATGACGCCTCCTGGACGCTCAAAGAAACGGCGTTCTGCAATAAATCGTAGAGGGATGGACCTAGTGATGAGACCCTGGCTATCCAGCTCATCATGTGGAGGATCTATGTGTAACAACCAGCGCTCTGCCTGAAAAGAAAAGTAGCGTAGGCTGTATTTTTCCAAATTAACCAATTTAATGAAAATATGCATTCATTTAGAGGACTTCCAAGTGGTCAGTCAATATGAATATAATGTTACCATGGTGGATGTTCATTCAGTGAATTCTAAATATAACCTTAGATTAAGGGTAACAGAGGATTAAGTGGAAGTCATACCCTTGCGTCTCAACTTCTATTACCACAAACGTTTGTACGATGATCTGACATTTATGGAAATTATGTCACTTATTTAAGATCTTAGTTCTTAAAAGACGTCGAGATGTCCAAAATTTCCTACGGCAGGAGTTATTTTGCCTTTTTCTAAAAGCACCGACGCGATATTAGGGTATTTGAGCACTGAACTGTAATCAAACTCAACAACTTCGTCTCAGAAAGCCAGCGCTTTATCATTAATCCACTGTCTGACTCTGATTTATTTTGTTCCTCCATACCTCCCGAAAATATTAATTTCATTTGCTGTCATTCGCGACGTGTATCATAGTACTCATAAGTTTATCACCTGTAATGTCATATACACCTCGTTCATCTATAATAATAAAAGGAAGTGTTTGTCTGTGTTTTGGGTGTGCGTGTGCCCGATGCCCGGCACGCATAGACCTGACATTTTGAACATAGGTAAATGGAAGGGTTCATGAATGCACCTCGAAGTCGGATTTTCCATTTTCATTTTTGTTGGTGAGTTATGAACTAGAAAAATGTGTTGGGATATGACAATCCAACGTGCTGTCACCAAGATGAAAGGCATAGATTCACTGTCACTAGGCAACGTACATGAGACAGGCAATACTAGTCAAGGAGCCATTTTAAGTCCATGGTGTAGAAGCCTCCTTCGGTCCAAGACACGAAGAGCCGCATTCAGTCAATGATATCCGAAAGTTTTTCATAGTAATAATAATAATAATAATAATAATAATAATAATGTAAATTCCTTGCTAAAAGCCGGCAAACAGAAAGAACTGGAAATTTTCTTAGATAGACATGAAATCCAGATCTTAGCAGCTGAGAATGTAACAGAAACCAAAAATTATAGAATCATTAAAGGTAAACCAGCAATCAAAATTATGAAAGGAATGCCACTACTAGGTACCGCCTTTTATGTCCATAAAGCAATAGTTGATAATGTTATGGAATTCAAATCTAGTTCAGAAAGGTTATCTCTTCTCACACTTAAATGCAAGAACAAAAAGTATACATTTGTTAACTGTCATTCACCAATAAATGAAGATAATTGCAAGAACCCAAGTAAAACTGAAGAATTCTGGATGATGAAATGTCAATAATTCCAAAATCAAATGTTATTATTCTACTAGGTGATTTTAATGCACAGATAGGCAAAGAAAAAGTTTTCAGCAAAACAGTAGGGGCATATCCGGCACACAAAAGAACAAACAAAAATGACATGAGACTAATTAATCTCTGTAAACCCTTTCACTTAAAATTAATGTCGACCTTCTTTAAGAAACTTCCAAGAAAGGCTAAAACATGGGTGTCCCCAAATCCGATGTTAGGTGAGTTTCAGTTGGACCATGTAGCTATTTCTCAAAAAAGTATTAAGGAAATTATGAATGTTAAAGTAATAAGAAGTGGGGAGTTTGACTCCGATCATTACCTCTCTAAAATTAAGCTAAAGCTTCTACGTCACAGGAATCAAAGAAGGTCGAGAAAATTAATGAAATACAACATAGATAGGCTCAACATTACACAAGCAACTATAGAAAACTTTCAGGAAGAAATTAACTCAGCATGGCAAATGGCCAGAATTATCTAAACAGATTAATGGTGCAGCGAAGAAAGTATTTGGATCAGTTAAAATTAAAAAGAAAGTATGGTGGAATAACGTATGTGAGGAAGCACTTGTGGAAAGAACGAAAACGTGTAAAAAATGGAAATATTCCGGAAAGAATGAACACTATGAGCTATTTAAACAACAAAGAAAAGAAACAACAAGAAAATCGCAGCTAGTAGAAATTGAGAATAATTTTGTAAGAAATAACTCCCGAAATTTCTATCAGACCTTTAAGAATAACCTGAAAGGTTATCAATCCCGGAGCATTTGCTTCAGAGATGCAAATGGTAATATTGGCCGTAACAATGCCGAGAATTGTGAGATTCTGTCAAAACACTTCGAAGACCTGCTGAACTGCCCTGAGCCAGATCATAAATTAGAATTTTTAGAAATTCAGGAAAATCTAGAAGCTGATTCACCTCAAACAGAGAAAGAAATAAAGGAATAATTAAAAAATCTTAAAAATAACAAAGCTAGTGGGGAAGACTCCATAACAGCTGAACTTTTAACATGGGCTGAACCAAAAATTATAGATCTACAAATAATCTTTGAAAAAATTTGGGAAACAGAAAAGATCCCAGAGGATTGGAAAGTGGCTCTAATACACCTATTACACAAGAAGGGTAACAAGCAAGATGTCAACAACTACAGAGGTATATCTCTCTTGCCAGTTGCTTACAAGATATTCTCAACAATACTACTAAATAGAGTAAAATCGACACTGGACAGTCAATTGGGTGAATATCAAGGTGGATTTAGAGAAGGAAGATCTTCCTCCGAACAGAATTTCAACCTGAAATCTATAATTCGACACAGATTAATAAACTCCAAAGACATAGTTGTAACATTTATTGACTTTAAAAAAGCTTTTGACTCTGTTGATAGGGAAACCCTAGATAAAGTAAACCGTGAATTTGGATTTAAAACTAAATTGGTAAACCTAATTCGTGAAACACTTACAGACACTATCTCGAAAGTAAAATTTATGGGTGAAGTATCTCGACCTTTCAAAATAAATACAGCCGTCAGGTAGGGCGATGGTCTATCTCCACTCCTTTTCAATTGTGTCATGGAGAAAATTATAAGAATATGGAATGAAAAACTGAAAGAATCTAAAATGTTGCCACTCATGCTGGGGAAGAAGAACAAAGGTGTTGCAATAAATTGCGTAGCATTTTCAGATGACTTTGCCATACTTTCAGAGAGCCTTACAGATGCAGCAATGCAAGTCAATCTCCTTGAGAATCTCTGCCGAGAAAACAACACTTTTGACGAATATAAAAAGTGCCCCAAAGTTTTTAGTAACGGATATTGGTCAAATAGAAAAGGTAAAGAAATTGAAATATTTGGGTGAGACAATTCAAGAAAATGGTTTAGAAAAATCTGCTATAGAGGAGAGGATACAAAAGATGGAAAGAGCGCACGGTATAACTAAGAATGATTACAACAAAAAGTGCTTATCAAGAAAACTTAAAATAAAGCACTACAACACAGTAGTGAAACCAGAATGCCTTTATGCCAACGAATGTCTAGCACTGAACTACAAGCTTGATAAATTAGAAACATTAGAAAGAAGAATTATAAGGAAAATATTAGGTCCTCTAAGAATTGCAGAGTTTTGGAAATTAAGAAGTAACAATGAAATTTACCAGAACGTAGAAAAAATATCAGAAACAATAAGAAAAAGTAGATATCTATTTCTTGGACACATTTACAGAATGGATGACAATAGACTAACTAAACGAATCTTCAAGTACCTTTGGGAAAAGAAATCAACTACCACCTGGATTCAAGAAGTCAAGAAAGACCTGGAAAGGAACAACATACGAGAAGAAGAATTATTGGAAAGAAAGATTTTTAGGAAGAAAGTGTTACAATTGGAAGGATTCCAAGGGAGAAAGGAAAAGAAAACAGTCACAAAGTGGACTGAAGACAGGAAAAAGAAACACAGTGAAACAATGAAAGAATACTGGAAGAAAAGGAAAGAACAACTAAGGAGGAACAATTGAAATTGCAACGTGGTCCTTAGAAGGCAGAAACGCAATAATAATAATAATAATAATAATAATAATAATAATAATAATAATAATAATAATAATAATAATAATAATAATAATAATAATAATAATAATAATAATAATAATAACCGTAACCAGAAAGTTAGATTGGGTGTGTGTTAAGCTCCGAACTGAGTAAGAGCAAAGCACAACCCTGCGTCAGACACTGGGGTGGGGGCACCTCAACCCCGACACGTGGTGTTCTAATGGCTGATAGGAGAAGTTCCTGTAGATATGCAGGACATGTGTGAATAAGGCTTAGCCATATAAGCACTCGCGGATCACCTGAGGTGAAGGGAAAAAGGTCAACGGCCTCGACGACAGAAGTGGGCAGAGAGGAAGGAAGAACCGATTCAAAACCACTTCGCGTCTGACTTCTAGCAAGCGGCAAAGTGGTCAGCGTCTGTTCATCAGAGGTACGGCTGTAAACAAGCTCCAAGAACTAACAATCCTTGGTACAACACCACTAGCGAAAGTTAGAAGATTGATTACAAGCTATCATGACTCGTATAAGTAAAGATAATATTACCCCAGGTGAACGATCAACCCACGCTAAAGTGGTAACCAAGCATTCGGATTCTGGGGAGCCTGGATTTCTACGAGAGAGCAAGTAGGAGTGCTCTGGTAAACTTCCACAGAAAACACACACTTACATTGGCACTTTCAACATTCAAACACTGATTCAAACAGGAAAACTGTACAATCACACAACAGAACTTACGAAGCAGAAAATTCAATTTTTTTTTTTTTTTTTTTTAGTTGCTTTAAGTCGCACCGACACAGATAGGTCTTATGGCGACTATGGGACAGGAAAGGGCTAGGAGTGGGAAGGAAGCGGCCGTGGCCTTAATTGAGGTACAGCCCCGGCATTTGCCTGGTATGAAAATGGGAAACCACGGAAAACCATCTTCAGGGCTGCCGACAGTGGGGTTCGAACCTACTATCTCCCGAATACTGGATACTGGCCGCACTTAAGCGACTGCAGCTATCGAGCTCGGTAATTCAAATTCTGGCCCTGCAAGAAACACGTTTCACAGACTCAGAAATGATAGATGATGCAGGACCTTCTGAAATGGAACAAACAAGAAAATTGGCAAAGGAGCAGCACTATGTGGCATGTCCTTCATTGTAGACAAAAATGTTTTAGAACCCGTAAAAGAGGTGAAACCCATCAACAATAGACTTATGATTTTATGAAACAAACACACCAATAAAAGCTACACCTTTAGTAATGTCCATGCCCCAACAAACAATTACAATTAAAAAAGAGCACGAAAAAATGGTAAGATTCTGGAAAGAACTTGAAACAGAGATGGCCAAAATCCCAAAAGGTGATGTGAAAATTCTACTCGGTGATTTCAAAGCACAAATTGGCAGGGAAGGCAGATATAAGGAGACAGTAGGAGACTATACGGCACACAGATTCACCAATAAGAATGGCACACGTCTCATTGGGTTGTGCCAGCAAAATAACTTGAAAATGACATCAACTTCACTCCAGAAAAATCCCAAAAATCAAAAGACATGGCGATCGCCCATCCACCATTTAATAGGATTTCAGATTGATCATGTGGCAATATCGTGCCTTTACCAAAAGGAAATTCACGATGTGCAAGTGCGCAGACGTACTAACATCGATTCGGATCATTATTTAACCAGGATCAAAATTAAATTCACACCCAAAATAAAATTCTCTAGGAAAACGCCGGTAATCCCAAAATTTGATCTACACAAAATTAAAGACTCCAAAATAACAAGAATGGGAAGAACAACCTGCGGAGGATTGGGAGAAATTTCAAACTAAGATCATTAAAACGGCGAAAGATCTCATCCCCTTCACAAGAAACCAAAACACCCATGGTGGAATCAAGAATGTGAGAGTGCACCAGAAGAAAGGAAAACAGGCATTTCAAAACTACAATTGCAACAAATCTGAAGGAACACAAAATAAATTTTTCGAAGTTAGAAAACAACCATCTAAGATTCTAAGACAAAATAAACGGTAATACGTCAACGATAAACTGAAGTCAATTGAAGACGATTTCAAAAATTACAACACGCACGATTTTTACCAGACCTTCACGAAGAAAATTAAAGGGTTTTCTCTACAGAACCTTTGCTTTTGGAAACAAGGTGGTAAACTGGCCTTAACAAATAAAGAAAATTGCCAGGAACTAGCCACGTATTTTTCACAGCCTTTAAATTATCCAGAACCTACAGAGGGCTTCCCGAAAATACAGCCAGAAATAACACTAGAAAATTTGTCACTACCAACACAAGAAGAAATTTCTTCACACAACAAGAAACTTAAAAATAACAAAGCATCAGGGAGAGACGGAATTTTAGCTGAACTTTTGAAACATTTAGGCGCAAATTCACTCAAAAATATTATACAAATAATTAAAAACATTTGTCAAACAGGAAAGCTCCCAGATGATTAGAAGAATGCTCTAATCCATTCACTACATACGAAATGTGACAAATTATTTGTAAATAATTATAGAGGCATCTCTCCAGTACCTGTCACCTATAAAATTTTATAAGCATGTCTCTTGACAAGAACACAAAGACCGTTATAACCCAAATTAACTTAATATCAAGCAGGATTCAGACCAAATAAGTCATGCCCCGAAGAATGTTTTAACCTCAAAACCATACTCATAATGCGAGCTATCAGACAAAAACCCCTCGTATGCACATTTGTAGATTTCAAGATGGCTTACGATTCAATCGACAGGTCCCCACTGTTCCAAATTCTGGAAGAGAGGAGACTAGATTCCAAAACTGGAGAACTTATAAAACAAACACTGACTGGCACTAAATCTAAAATTTATGGCGGAAATCTCAGAACCCTTCGATATTCAAACAGGTGTGATACAAGGTGATGGTCTCTCTCCTATTCTGTTCAACGTCGTTCTAGACAAGGTTATCGAAGAATTGGAGAAATAACTCAAGAACTGTGAGTTTTGGAAGCCAATCCGTCTGGACATTCTCAAAGATTACATCTACATACCTTACCTCTCTTTTTTAGATGATCTGGCGATACTAAGAGAGAATGAGCAGACCGCCGTTAAAAAGCTCGAGATAATGAAAGTGCAGAAAAGATGAGACTACAGAGTTGTGAGTTGAACCGATTACCTCAGAGAGTAGAAGTGATATTTCAGTGTGCTCAAGTACGAATCCTCAGGGCGGTAGATTTACTGGCACGTAAAATGAATGCTGCGGGACGAACTTACGACACCATGGCGTAGTTCTTGCCATATAATTGATGTCATGTAGGACATTCGGTCGTAAAACCGGACCAATTCCACTCCCTAGGTCTCACAAACGTAACAACGTTGGTGTCGGACCTGAGTAAGAGATGGGTATCTATAGTCTGTGTTCAAGGAGCTATGAAAGTTAAAAGTTTGGCTAGGTCTCGCAAGCTAAATTCTGTCGAACTCGGAAGACTACAAGGGTTGAATAAGTGAGGTCCAATAGAAAGATGAATGTGGTAAAGATGGTAGAAGTCCATGGAAACAATATCAAACATAGCTAGGGGCCCGGCGGTCTCATGTTTAGAGCCTAGTTCTACCCCTATTAGTGGCCTCTTACGACAGGCAGGGGATACCGTAGACATATGCTACGCCCCAACAAACGGGCACAGGTTGTTGCACAGGTACTCTCAGAAGGTAACAAAAATTACAGCTATAAGTTACGGAAAGCGTAACATCTAAGAAACTACAGTAAGAAGAATATTCACAAATTATAGTACAATTTAAAACGCTGCGGTATCTACCAAACCACAACAATGAACTGATTAGACGGGCAAAATGATGGGTAACTCCTCTCTCAGGAACTGGAAGTTGGATCATATCTTCCTGTAGTGCATGCAATGAGCTAGAATATCACAGAGAGGAGGAAGCGCTGCTTGGCTGAAGCTAACTGAACGAACGTCCACCACGTTTCCAGTGTCACAAAAGCAAGAGAGAGTGGCTCTCGAATGACGAAAAATGTTGAAAATACGCATTATATAGTAACTATTGCAAAATTTAAGATCGTTAGCCGAAAGTGTAGAGCATTAATATTAGTTAAGGTTGCGAATACAGCCACTTCATCCATATTGTGGCGTGAGGCAAGATCACGATGAGCTGATTGTAGGGTAGTTCGAAAGGTACATAAGAAGAATCGTCATCCAGTGTCATACGAACCGGCTACGAAATCGGATCAAGAGCGTCACCCTGGTCGGATGTTGTGGTTAAGCGTATATCACAATAAAAAAACCGTCGACATTATTGAGTATTTATGACGCAAACCCTTAAAACGAATGGAACCCTACGGTAGGTTACAACCTCATTCTTCCACCTAGCGAGTTGCCGTACGGTTAGAATCGCGCAACTGTGAACTTGCATTCGGGAGATAGTGGGTTCGGATCCCAGAGATGGTAGCTCTAAAGTTGGTTTTCCGTGGTTCTCCATTTTCACACCAGTAAAATGCTGGGATTTTAACAATTAAGGCCCATAAGGCATATCATTTTTCACACTACCATATCATGACGTTCAACCGCTACGTACAATCTCCCTGACATCAGATCATATGTTCTCGCGCAAATTCGCTTTCTTTTGACAGCTCGAAACATGGCAGCCCTTTTTGAACTTGTTTATGTCAGATATACAGCCCGTCTGTGTGTGTGTTTGCGCATGTGTGTGTGTTTCTTTTCTGGGTGCGTGCTTGCCTGCATGCGAGTGCGTGCGTGCGATGTCCAGCCAAATCTACGGCACGCAGAGATCTGAAATTTTTATCATAGGTAGATGTAAGGAAGTCCAAATGCACCTCGAACCCGGAATTTTAATTCCCGAAAACGTGTGCTGGGTTATGGCAATTCAAAGTGCTGCCACCAGGATTAAATGCATAGATTCACCGTCGCTAAGCTACGTACATAAGACAGGTAATAGAAGTCAAGGAGTCATTTTAAGTTCTTGGCGTAGGAAGCCATTTTCGTTCCCTGACACGAAGGGCCAAATTCAGTTCGTAATAAGCGGAAGTGTCTGTGTGTATGTGTGCGATGCCCAACCAAATGCACGACACGGAGAGATCTGAAATTTTTGTCATAGGTGGATACTGCATTACACCGATCACCCACGGCTGTGTCAAAGAGAAATTCTTACACCAAGAAATGAAGTTGTGAACATCATCAACAAGCGACTTTTGCAAGAATTATCTTGTGTTCTACAAATTGCCAAGTCCAACGGCACAACATATAATAGGGATGAGGTTGTCCACTACACGACGGAGCTTCTGAACAACTTGGGACCGGGCGAGATGGCCGTGCGCGTAGAGGCGCGTGGCTGTGAGCTTGCATCCGGGAGATAGTAGGTTCGAATCCCACTATCGGCAGCCCTGAAGATGGTTTTCCGTGGTTTCCCATTTTCACACCAGGCAAATGCTGGGGCTGTACCTTAATTAAGGCCACGACCGCTTCCTTCCAACTCCTAGGCCTTTCCTATCCCATCGTCGCCATAAGACCTATCTGTGTCGGTGCGACGTAAAGCAACTAGCAAAAGAACAACTTGGAGTCACCTGGAGCACCCACGAACATCTAGAAGTGGACGATTATGGCACCAATTATCGTTCTCAGGAATATGAATCCTCCTTACCTGTGCAAAGGAATATGACTCTCAGTCAAGAAACTGACCCCGAATATTATTGAAGCCACCATCATGACTGGTTATTCGGTGGGTATAGTATTCATTCCTTGGATTCAAATGATCTCTTCGGATATATCGTTTCAGCTTAGACGTCTGCAGTTTCCATATTTTGTTTTATTTTCGATCTGTGCATCCAAAATCCAGAAGGGCAATCGCATAAAGTTGTAGGACTCGATCATCGAAAACGGTGCTTGTTATGATCAATTGTTCGTGGTTTATTCAAGAGTTTGAAAGGTAAACATACTATACATCTTAGCTCCAAATGTAAGGACAATTAATATAGATTATCAGGAAGCTCTATCATATTATTTAATATTATCTTTACCATCCACCAACCTGGTACATCTTAAGCATTAGTGTTACAATATTTTTAAAATAATGAAATTAATGCAATTTATGTAAGAACGAATTGAGTGAACCTGCATTTAAATAAATGGTTTGAAAATCATCTACCTGTTGAATAAATAAACGTGGGTGAAGTCGCGGATAGATGCTAGTAATCAGTAAATTAACCTAAGGTGCATAGGTGTTTGTCTAGATCAGTAGTTGTCAAATCTATTTTATATTGTACCCCTTAAATCTGACAGCAAAGTTACTGGACAACTTTCTCCAGTTAATCGTCTGTCATACATACCTGATAAATTACTGAGAAAATGTTTTATCTGCATTCTACCTACAGCTTAAGTATACCTATTAAAAGTATTTCATACGTTCCGAAAGCGTTAATTCGTTTTTTAACAAAAATAATTTATCGTTTAACAATGCTCTCACTAAAAACCGTTGTCATCATTTTAGGTAGGAACATATCAAAACTGAGGTCGTACAAACAAAATTCTGAATGTTATTCTCTTCTTTCATTCCAATTAGAGAGAAGCGCTTGCATATCATTCATACAGTCTTTTGATTTCTGCTTGTCCAGTTAATAGTTCAAAACGGAGGTCTATTTTCAAATATAGTCTATGTCGACGTCTGTTTTTCACGTGCAACAGAGATTAAAATTTACTCTCAAGAACGTAAGTTGTTGAGAAATCTGTCAGAAACTTGATGGCAAGCTCAGCAACATGAGAAAATTCGTTCAGTCTGTGCAACCAGAAGTCGGTCAGAATTTTTTTCTTAAAATTACATTTGAGAAGTTCACACAAGTTAGTTCAATAATTTCACCCTGTTCATTCGGATTAGTTTCTGAAGAATGTGGATTTCCTATCCAAAACTCGTTATCCAAATTCACAGGAAATATACTTTGAAGACTTCAATAAATATTTGGCAGGATTTAGCTACGTCGTTGATTACAGAACTATGAAGCCCAGGTTCATTTTCTTGTATGAACTTTCAATACATAGAAAGGTAGAAGTTTGTTCTTTCTTTTGCATCAAATTCCTTTTCTTCTTCAAAGTCTTCATTTTCACAAAAGCAATGAAGGAAGCTGTATATTTACACGGCAGGTTTTCTTCCAAGCGCTGGAAAATTTTAGCCAAAAAAGTTAACCTTCACAACCGCGGCTCGTATGTGAATCTGCTACTAAAACCAAACTCGCATTCAAATAGGGAAGCTTGAACTTCTTGTCTAAATTCATACAAAAGTGCAATACAATGAGGGAAAAAAGAACATATTTTTACTCTATTGGGAAAGAATTATTTCAGGTTTTGGATAGAGAAATCAATACCAAGGTAATAACATGGGTAAACTGTTTATAATTTAGTTGCGACAATGCAAATGCATTGGCATGCACATTTTAGGGAGTCTCAGCCTTTCTGAAACAGCAGAATCCTTCAAAAATTATACGAGTGTGTATCTGTTACCTTCTTTAATTATCTACCCAGAAGGCTACTGAAACATTGGAAACAAGTATAAACATCGTGGGCAGGCATACATTTCATTCTTAAAAGAAGCTCTGAAAGGAAATACAATTGAAGATGCATCAGGAAATGAGTGTTCTCGAGCTTAAAAGTCACAAAATCTTGAAATATGTTAGCTTAAGACGGTTATCTGATTTAATAAGCAGTGAACTAAAACAGTGGGAGGCCCTTAAATTGTTTTTTCATGTTGGTGAAGAAGTCAATTACGAAGAAAGCAGCAACAGAAAACTTCTTGCAGTGAAAGCAACAATGAAAAATGATGCCACTTAGTATTACTTGTTATTTCTGAATAACACATCCCGTTTTCTCAAAGTACAACAACATGTTGCAAGTAGAAGCTTCCTCCATACATAAAGCGGCCAGATATATGAATGGATTGTCGATGGAGTTAATTGTGAGGTTTCCTGGATAACAGTTATTAGTATGTTTGGAATGCATTACCGATATAAAGTTTAACAGCAGGTGTTGTCAGAAAGATGACTGCTATTTTGTAAATGGAGTTACAAGAAGAGAGCACATTAAGTGAGGAAGTGAAGCTGGCATTTATCTGGCGATGACGTGGGACAGTTCTTCAAATCGGACAGAAATGTTTTCACTACAGCATACAACTCTATTTTGGACAAAATTCCTTTTCGTGGCTCTGTGATGAAGCATGCAGGAGTATTGGACGTTTCAATGAGAGCAACCACTTCGCTTTCATTAGTGCAATTTGATTTTGAATTGTTTCCAGACATAATTGAGAGCCCTGACCAAGACAAACTGGAAGTGGATTTTGCTGCCTATCGAGGAAAACCATTAAATTATGACATTTCAAACTGTGAAACAGTGGATGTAGGATGGGCTAAAATTTCGAAGCTGAAATACGCTTCTGGAAAAATTAAATATTCAGTTCTTCTTCAAGTGATGCCTGCCGTTCTAGTGATACATCACAGCAATGTTTCAGCTGAGTGAATATGTAGTATTGTTGGCAAGAATCACACCAACTTTCAACCAAATATAAGTACAAAGACTCTTTCTGCTATCCCGGTGGAAGAAATAAAAATATTGTTATACAGTACTCTGAGATCTCTTATCAAAAGCAGTTTTCTGAGAAAGATTCATGTGTGGCTAAAGAAACAACTGTGAATATGTTGCAAGGAGAGTGCCTTATTTATGTTAGTGTGTGTATTTTTCTAACACGTAGGAATATGAAAACATATTGATATAGTTTGAAATTTCATATTATAATTCGCCCGAGATGTCGCGTTCACCACCATCTCTTCTGAGATTCACACTATTGATGACTATCTTTGAAGGCTGGCATTTCTGAATCAATATCATATCAGCTCTCTCCGAAGGTCTCGGCCGGATCTTCCCCTGTTCAAATGCTAGAATTTCTACTGAAATTTAATCTGTAAACGCGCTCAAGTAGTATTTTATATTAAAATACACAGCCCTTATTAAAGCCACTGAAGGCACTAGAAGTGCTATGGATAAGAAGAAAGTAATTTTATTGTCTTTAGTCACTTTTAGCCATTCATTTTACTGTGGGGGTAATGATATCCGTATTACAGAGTTCATAAACCTCAATATGATGAATGGCATGGTGCAGTGATTCAATTATTACCTCAGGGATGGGTATCGCAGTGTAATTTTTGGCAATAGTTCATCTTCCTACAGTAAAGTAAACCGTGGAGTCCATCAAGGTTCTGTCCTGTGGCCATTAATATTTTCACTTGCTATCAACGATATTTCCATGGCATTGACAACCACTGGTTATCATATCTAGGCCGGTTATCTGCAAATTATAAACACTGACTCGTGTAAAATCTCGGAAACCATACTAGATCTAAAGTCTGAACTGTCATCTCTTGGTAATTAGGCTACAAAAATTGGATTTAACATCAACCTCGCTAAGACTCAGATCATCGTATTCGGACAGACAAAATCTTTACTTCATGTTAGATGTGAAAATCTACTGTACCTAGCATTGCGTTAAATGACACAAAGGGTGCACTGAGCAAAAGAAGTAAAAGATCTTGTTGTTATGTTTGCCGAAGACCTTTCATGACGAGAGCATATAAAATATATATTGCAAAGAACTGGAAAATTCCTTAATTTATCAACAAAAATTAACTTAGTGAGCATTCTAATAATACCCCAATTTCATTGTACAGTAGTAAGATAACAGGTTAAAAAGAGCTCAAAATTGTTTCGCTAGCTTCATCTTCAGTGTGAAACCACGTCAACATATCTCTCCTTCTTTCATCCTTCAGTCAATTTTAATATACATATACTCTTCGGTTTTCATGTTCTCCTCTTCTGTATTAATTTTGTAAGTATGTATATAGCGTATATTTATTGTATTGTTATTAATAGTAGTAGAATTGGCAGTCTGGTACTTTGTTATTATTTATATTCATTATATCCTAGCTAATTGAAGACGTATTGACTTCGTTGATGATAAATAAATCAAATCAAAACAAAATGTCTGTGATAAATCTCTGCAATTGAGAAGAAAACTTCATGCCCTTTGCCTGATGCACAACATTGTAAGTACGTCTGAACCACAGTTCCTAGTATTAAGGTTTACCGAGCTCTCAGAGAATCATCAACTAAGCATTCGCTCTCACGCAACAACATCATGACCATCCCATCACACACCCACGAACGGTACCCTCACTCCTTCACGGCAGGTACAGCGCGCGTCTGGAACTCCATAGCCTGACGTCAGGCTCCTCGTTCGAAAACCAGTAAAAGAAATATTTACTATATGTTTAGTTGGGACTGTTATTACTGTTAAACTTACTATTATTATTTGTATAATTTATTATTATTATTATTATTATTATTATTATTATTATTATTATTATTATTATTATTATTATTATTATTATTATTAGTATCAACTTCGTAACACAGTTGCAATTATTTAATAGGTTAGTTTACAGTTAGTTTACCACCTACTGCAAATTGTATTAGTTTCATGTATTTGTTAATCTTAAGTACATATTTACCACATATCTCACAAATAGTGATCACAATTAAAGGTTGTCCAGGTTGGCTTCACACCTTCATCTGATTCTTGTTTAATTTTATTTATATCGTGTCAGAAGCATACATAAGTTTAAAATTAAAGATAAGGAAAAACATAAAACATAATATAAATACTCCAATGGCGAAGAGCCACATTAAACAATGTGAGCCCAAAACCTTGCAACATCAAGTGCATTTGTCTTCGCTTTAACAAGGTCTTCTGTTGTGCAGCTGAATGGGCATGAACTGCATTGCAGCAAATGGGCTGTGGTCTGCTCTTCTCCACATACACACAAGGTACTGTCCACATCGAAACCCCATTTCTTCTGGTTTACCCTGCACCGCGTAACACCAGAGCGCAGTCTGTTCAGTGCTCTCCAATTCACCCGTATCTTAACTGATGTATGTTTCTATTCATACCCGTCCATATATTTCCTCCTGATAATATATATTCGGACAAATAATTTATTAAATAATCACTAGTTTATTACTCAGTAAAGTAATATCTTATCCTTGGTATTAGTGATTAGCAGAGATCTATAGAATAGAATAGAACAGGACAGAACAAAATACTCCCCTCCCCCATTTTCGGATCGCCTGAAACTGTGCAGGGAGTAATAATTTATTGTAATATAAAATGCGTGTTGATACATACAATCTTTTCCGTATTATTTTTTATCTATTACCGCATTAAACGTTACAATAAAACTTATTAACTATTGCAATCCAATTATTAAATTATAGTTTTTATGTTGTTTTTTATTTTGTCCTAGACGTACAGTGTTATATAGTCTAGGAAAAACATGATCTTACCATCCCTAAGTTGTATTAGTGCTTACTGCAAAGATCTATACATTTTGCCATATTTCATTGAAAAATGAGCTTACAATACACGCCGGCACCGGTTTCCAACAAGCGATTTGAAGTTTGCATCACGTCATTCATGAAGATAATTTATCCAATATTAACTAAAAAAATCTACATTGTGACGTAACTCAATGGTTAAAAGCAAAAAAAAAGTAGGAACTACGTAAATAATAGCTCCGCATATTATCAGTCAGGAGCTTGTTTTCTAGCTCTCGGCAGAGTAGTATTGACCGTGCCCAATGGAGAGCGCCATGCGCTTATGCAACCCACGCGACTCATCTGTCAAGCAGGTTCTCTAAAGCCGTCAGCTGCAGGAGTTGACTGGGATTATTGTGATGTTGGAGTCTGGGTAGGCAGTAAGCCTTCTTCTTGTAGGGAGACAGCTCGTCCACTTAGCACTAATCAAAGAGCGTTGAAAATTATCACGAACATATTTTTAACGAGATAAACCATACACAGATTCTCATAGAGAGAGCGGAAAGTCAATTATTACGTCGCAGAAAATGTTTTAGAAACGTTTCGACTGAACTACGCCTTGCCATCGCGTAATCAAACACCACTACTCCTTAAATTATGAATCAAGACTACAGTATACCTTTGCCGTAGAGAAGAACTGAGGCTGACGGTAGAACCGCACACTTCAGGAAATGACAATGATGTGGTGGTTCAGTAGTTAAAATACAGTCACAATTATAACAACATAACGAATATGAACTTCACAAAATTGGTATAAGTACAACTTAATACTACCATGCAATAATTTTCAACACAGTCATCATGAACATTCGAATGTTTGACCCAGCATTTCACAACTCTCCTTCCTTCGCGGTACTCTTTCTGCTTAAGTGTGGTGAACACCTGAAATTCAACGAATATTAATTCTTTGATTTTTCCTTAACCAGACTTCGACAACGACGCAAGTTGTATAATTCGACATAGAAGACGTCTTTCGTTTCTTTCGAGTTATGTGCCCCGTGTATAATTTAGATTGTCACACACGGGAATGTATAGTAAGTTCGAATTCATAACGTTTCAACTATAACTATAAAGACAATTATGGGCGGTGTCATGGCGAGTGGTGAGGTCATCCGTCATTTTGTGTTGAAATTTATATTATCACGACACAGTAAAATTAACATATTGCAGATTAACATATTAACAGATTGCGACCCTGTGATAGAGGATTGATGGAAATCTGAGGAATAAAGAACGCCTAATAACTCTGTATTAGAACATGCCAAAGAAAACCGAAAGCTCAAGAAAGCGAAGGCGTCTACACAGCAGGATGTACAGCCCAGCATATATAATGCGGCTGTCGTTCATGTGGGCCAGAGTCAGCTGTAGATGGTGAAACAGACCCTCTCGCAAACTATCTATGACCGCCAATAGTTCGTGGAGGATGACCAGACCCGAGTGGAGGATGCGAGTCATATCGCCGATTACGTTCCTATAGTTATAATGGAAGATTTTAACATTGCCACAATCTTGTTAGATCTTATGACGAAATATTTCAGTTGGATCTCGTCTTCAATCGGACTACGCAGCGGAACACGTTCATATACCTTACCTGCGCTTACAACATGCCGCACATTTGTTACTTCTCCTATCATAGGTCTGTCATCAACAAGACCGTTCTCCAACGTTCCTGATCATCGTTCGCCGCGTCTTCATCCACTCAATAATAGATTAATATACATATCAAATAAAAGTCATCTCCGTGCAGGCCATGAAGCCCCTTGGAAGACTGAAAGATAAAGGCATCCACTATCCGTAACCTCGGCTCTTAGTAGGGTGGAGTGCAAAGCTCTAGGCCCGACCGCCATTGCCCCCAGGAACTAATCTGTTACTCAGTTCAGGATACATTATAATTTCCTGTGGCTATTTCTAGCCGAGTGCAGCCCTTGTAAGGCAGACCCTCGATGAGGGTGGGCGGCATCTGCCATGTACAGGTAACTGCGTGTTATTGTGGTGGAGGATAGTGTTATGTGTGGTGTGTGAGTTGCAGGGATGTTGGGGACAGCACAAACACCCAGCCCCCGGGCCATTGGAATTAACCAATTAAGGTTAAAATCCCCGACCCGGCCGGGAATCGAACCCTGGAACCTCTGAACTGAAGGCCAGTACGCTGACCACTCAGCCAACGAGACGGACAGGATGCATTAGTCTATAGTGACAGATATTTAAAAGCACATTGAATAAATATTTTTCTTATGTCTAGTTCCATCCGCCAGCCCCGTGGTGTAAGGATAATGTGCTTGCCTCTTACCAGGGGGCCCGGGTTCGATTCTCGGAAGTTCAGGGACTTTTATTTGAACTTGATGGCTGGTTAGAGGTTCACTCAACCTACGTGATTATAATTGAGAAGCTATCTGATGGCAAGATGGGAGCCCCGGTCTACAAAGCCAAGAATTAACGGCCGAGAGGATTTTTCGAACACTCTTTACCTCATATTCTCTAGGATTTTGGACTGACCAGCGGTCGTTTGGCCGATTGCGCCATGGTGGGGAATTTAATTCGATCCCCCTTTACTGTCGTCAGTAAACTATAATCCTTGTGACCTTGTCTCCAACGGAGCCCATCCGACTTTTTGTTTGTTTTACCGACACAGGCAGGTTTTCTGGCGATTATGGGATAGGAAGGGGCTGGCACTAGGAAGGTAGTGACCGTGACTTTAATTAAGGGATAGCCTCAACATTTGCCTGCTCTGAAAATGGGAAATTAGGAAAAACCATCTTTAGGGCTGCCGACAGTAGAGCTCGAACCAACCACCTCCCAAATCCAAACTTCGTGATCCAAAATGGCACATCTAACTCGCTCAGTGAATCATCTGTCGTACATTTCTCTTGTTATGACACGTTCCTCCCACAAACGGTACTATCGGGCTACGAATATCACTCTATAAAATGTAATAACTGCTCGCAACTCAAGTATTATATAGCCTACTGTATCATTCAGTCATATAAACCATGTTGTTCGTTTATCGTATTTCAGGCTGGTTGAAGGTGGACTTGAAATACCTATAAGACCAAGACCAGAATATTTCCTTCGAATAATCGACTATCCACCTTGACATCGAAGTTGTTCATACACCATCACATGTAGTGCTGACAAATTTGATGTTAAAAGTAGCTTTTAAACCATTTCACTCAAAGTTACGAATAATTACAAAATACATGTTTTTAGTATCCATTAATTTAATGTAATTTATCGCAAATAAAAAGGAATTTCAAAAATAATTGAGAGAGTGTAATATTTACAGCAAGGGTCGGATTCGAACCAATGGCCTGATCCATAAACTACTCAGCGAGGGTGCTAGTAGGCCTTGAAACATTCTGGATGTGAGAGTTTCACACTTCTCATATAAGTACAGGATTTTGTTTTGGTATACTTTGCATTGTTTTCGCTTGTCTGAAGCATGTCTTACTATCAAATGTCCAATACCATCGTACTTAAATGTAGTAGTGATAGGAGCTGCAATTCATCCCCGATTGGGATTTCGTTCCATTTGCATCATACTTATGAAATACAATTACCACAACGCATCTTTCCAGTCTTTTTAATTCTTTAAAATAACTTACTGAAGAATATAAATTGCAATCATTGTGTGGGAAAGATAATAACCAAATGACAAGTCGCTGGCTTCTCATCAAGGTGGCCGAGAGTCAAATAACAAAAATGTATGGTTTAAGTAAATGGAATTTCACCTCCCCAGGATTCGGATTCTACATAGATGTGGATGTCCGATAGTTAGGAAAACAGTATCAATTATCTCGTAGTAATGTACGAAAATATAATCTCTTTCCCCAGTGTTACGACTTCGATCCAAACAATTTACAGAAGACTCAACGAGATATTTTTTACGTTATGTGAATTACTGCTAACCCATCGAACCATGTTCAAGATTGTTAAACATTCCTTAGCATTCGTGACTGTGTAATTCGTTCAGAACATTTCTTAGCGTTGCATTGGTTCGTTCCTTTCAACTGCACTTTTTTCTGCTAGTTCTTTTAACGTTCCACTGAAGCAGACGTATTTTCGATGACGTGAGGAGGAGAAAGGTTTATGACTGTGAAGGAAGTGACCGTCGCCTTATTTTAGGCAGTTCTATCACTCACATTTCGTGCATTTCAGAAAACTGTGGAAAACCATCTTTAGGACTGCCGAGAGTTGCGCTAGAACTTTGTATCTCCCGAATGAAAAACTTCCACCCACATAAATTTCATCACGCGGCCAACTCGTTCGGTCCTTTCTACTACACTAACAAGTACAACTCAACTAATCCTAACATTTAATATTCCTTAATTATGGAGACCTCCAGTACAAGTAAATCATTTAATGCAAACTCATACGTCGTGTTTTAAACTCCTCCCCTCAGTTACTGAAACCAGGGTTTGTCCTTTGACTTCCAACTTTTTGTTCCTTTGAAGTTCCTCTTGGTTTCATCACAAAGAGCAGTAGAGGAAAGGCAGAAATAATATTTGTTCTCTGCTCCACATGAGCAGCAGATCTCAGTGTGGACTTTGGTTGGAGAACAGATTCTTTTTTTAGTTTCCTATTAGCATATCTACAAAAGTGTCCAATAGCAGATATATTTACTCTTCATTTAAAATTCTAATGAAACGGCAGCTTGTCGGTTGAAATGTGTCACCAGCCCTGATACACAAAAATTTCCGACCTCCGAAAGAATTCAACTTCGAGTATTACCAGGACTAAGGACAAAATGAAATCGGATATCAAGCAATGAATATGCGATACCAAACTAAAATTATTTGCATATCCTTCATTACTGAAGTTATAGAAAATCACTGTAAAAATAATAGTAGAGGATCGAATATATGATCAACTGTCGTCTGGGTTCGAAACTCGTCACTTTCAGTGACTACCTATATTGCGAATTTTCCACAAGGTTTTCTAATAGTCTCTTCAAACAAACTCTAGAGTTTAGTCTCGTTCAATGTCTCTCGAGCCAAAGCCATTATAAATACATTTAACATTACTACCATAGAATCTAAAATATCATGTTATAAACAGTTCCAATGCACACACACAGGTGAACCTCTGAGCCCAGACTTGGACAACTGTTACACACAACTGAATGCACGCACAGTGTTGATAACGTGCAAAAGCACACCAGGTCACTCCTGGCGAACACTCTTGTGTTTACATTTCAAAAGTTGACGCAGTCATCATCTAAATACTGTATATCTGGGACGTGCAGTTTTTTCATTTAAAAAAGTGCAAATTTCAAGTGTTCGTTATGCGACCGTATACTCGTTGGCCGTCGTAACTTTGGTAACACATTTATGTCTGTTCAGTCAATCTTCACCACAGAGGCTGGTTTAAATCCTCAAGACGTTTAGAGGGAAACAGCAAAAACTTATGGCGGCACCATGAAAAAAAGTACGAAGCATGATAAGGAATGAGGTAGTTTTAAATTGATTTCCTCATAGGCCAGAAAGTATTACTGCAGAACGACCGGCCCTTTAAGGCAGTAGTCGTGCTCTAAATGTCACCAACCATACTTCGGTAGCTTCCATAAAGTTACAGCCATAAATGAGATATATTTCTGTGGAAGCTATATTTTTATCTGCTCTGTGCCAAGAGACAGAAGCAAAATTAGTTAATCCATTAAGAAATAACACCAGGCTAATCCACATATATATGTGAGAGATTTTATCAGTTGTGATAATAATGAATCGAGGTTGCGAAGAAATATTACAGATGACTATCTCCGAAGATCGTTCTGTTTTGACTGTGCAGAAACTTTGTCCCAGACATTAACTCCGTTTTTGTTTCCAAATTAAAATCCCGAGCCTATTTCCAGTCATTCGACCGGGTCAGGAATGGAATGAAGGAAAACCCCATCTAGCGGTGAGGAGAGGAACTTTGCCGGCTGCCGAAGCCTGTCGCACTCCTCTGGGGTAATGATTATTGACTTACAGACGAAATGATATTGGAGAATATTGCTGGAATGAAAGATGACAGGGAGTACCCGGAGAAAAACTGTCCCGCCTTCACTTTGTCCAGCACAAATCTCACGTGGAGTGACCGGGATATGAACCAAGAAACCCAGCAGTGAGACGCAGGCGCGCTGTCACCTGTGCTACGGAGGCTTTTCGACTGGTAATAGTAAAATAACAAGGCTCTTCCTTAACGCTCTTATAATGTAGCAAATGTCTTCTTGAAATGTTTTTCGCACGTAATGACAGAAGCCTGGTAGAAAAACGTAAACATCCTAGAAAACGAAAACACATTCTTGGAAGGCGTAGAGACGGAACACACTTGCTGGTTGGGACGGTTGCCTGCACTTCTCCTCTCCAGGGATGATACTGTAATGTAAATTGGTGTCCACGTTCCGAGGTGGTGCAAATCTTTTGAGGTTCCCCCTCATTGGAGGTATATAATTTATAATTTCGTGTGGCTATTTCTAGCCGAGTGCAGCGCTTGTAAGGCAGACCCTCCGATGAGGGTGGGCGCCATTTGCCATGTGTAGGTAACTGCGTGTTATTGTGGTGGAGGGTAGTGTTACGTGTGGTGTGTGAGTTGCAGGGATGTTGGGGACAGCACAAACTCCCAGCCCCCGGGCCATTGGAATTAACCAATGAAGGTTAAAACCCAAACCCGGCCGGGAATCGAACCCGGGACCCTCTGAACCACCGAAGGCCAGTACGCCGACCATTCAGCCAACGAGTCGGACTCATTGGAGGTGAGTTACAAGTACATTTCATTATAACCACATACTAACCCTCTTGCCAATCTTAATCTTGTTACATTACCGGGAATCGAACCAGGGCGTCGAGGCGGGCAGCTGATAGCGCTAACCTTTGCACTACGGAGATGGATTATTACAGTGATGCAGGAGCGAATGCTCGGCGGTAGACGATCCAAATGGAGCAGCTAGGGCTTGTTGCAAGTGTTTATAATTCTATAACATCGAAAACGCATACTGGCGTTCTCTTACCAATCGTAATACATACTTCCATCACTATTCTCTGTTATCCAGACTTGCATTCCTTCCAGTCTGATGGCGAGCAGCCGCCTCTGGGAAGCTGATTATGACGGGAAAGTATGCAAGGCAACGACAGTCGAACTGCACGCCTGAGAGATTTACGCCCATCCCCGCCTAAAACGAATCACCGGAAACTATAAATAATATATTGTAACATGATGGTGGGGTAGTAGATAAATAAAAAACACGGCTGGTAGCTTCTACTCTAAGATTTATTATTAATCACTAATACTTACTTTCACATATAGTTGCGCTAGTTAGTGCTCTCTCTCCTTGTTCTTAATGTTAAGTCACACTAATTCACACAGACTCCTACAGCCTAAACAACTACACTGTATACACACTATCACTCGAGCCCTAGGACACTTCACGATACAGCTCCCGGAACAATATTTACTGGCCGTACGGTTCACAGTTTAAGCGCGCAACACAGTGGCAAGTACTCAAGACTATGGGAGTACCAGATCATCTTATTTGCCTTATGAGAAATCTCTACTCTGATCAGGAAGCTACGGTGAGAACCCTCTATGGAACAACTGAATGGGTCAAGATTGAAAAAGGTGTTCGTCAAGGCTGCATATTGTCACCTCATTTATTCAACGTATATGCAAAGTATATGATGAGGAATGCCAAATTAGATGAAACAGAAACTGGAGCTAAAATTGGTGAGAGAAATATAAATAACCTTAGATATGCTGATGACACCACCCTGATGGAAGAAAGTTAAGAAAATTATATACTAATTAAGGTGAAAGAAGAAAGAGCAAAAGCTGGGCTAAGGTTGAATGTCAAAAAAACAAAGATCATGGCAACTAAACCTATCGCCTCCTGGCATATAAATGGTGAAACAATAGAGGTTGTTCCTAGTTTTATCTACTTAGGCTCCAAAATAACTGATTACTGTGAATGCAGGCATGAAATAAAGAGACGCTTGCTCCTTGGGAGGAAGGCAATGATCAACATTGATAACATTTTCAAGAGTAGAGACGTAAATTTAAGAACAAAAATTCGTATAGTGAAGCAATGTACGGAAGCGAGACCTGGACAGTAAGAAAGGCTGAGCGTCGAAGAATAGACGCATTTGAATTATGATGTTGGAGAAAACTCCTTAGAGTTCCTTGGACTGCGAAAATATCTAATAAGTCCATATTACAGGAAATCAACCCAGGCTGTTCACTGGAAGGTCAAATACTCAGACAAAACTAAAGTACTTAGTGATATTATGAGAAAGATTCACTGGAAAAGACCTTAATGCTGGGGAAGACTGATGGTAACAGGAGAAGAGGGCGACAACGAATTTGGTGGATTGATGGCATCAATAAAGCCACGGCTCTCAATTTAGAAAGACTTCAGAAAATAGCACACGACAGGAAGAAATGGTGCAGGTCTATCGGGTCACGGAGAGTCGAAAGCGACTAAACGACTAACAACAACAACAACAACAACAACAACACAGTAGTATAAGTCTGTTCATGGTACAGAGTTTACACTCGCACACGGCAGTCCTCTGTCCAGGTCTCGCATTGATCAGCTGAATTGTTCCGTTCACACGCTGCCCTCCCATGCTCTGAAGCACTAGCTCCCGAAATGAACCGTCAAGATCGCTGCTCTGCTCGCTTTCAACCGCTCACTGAAGCGCTCACACTGACCAACCTCGCGCTCGTCCGTCGCCTCTTTACAGCTAACCTTTCGAAATCCTTCAGACGAGGAAAAGCCGCTGGAATTCTGTGGAGGTAGAAATCTCTGGGTTCAGAATCTTGTCATTTCTGCACTGCCTGGTAGGATACAAGTTGGCAGCAATGGGAAAGTAGCGAGCCCGTCTCGTCGCCAAATAGTTGTCCGTAGTGGCGCGAGGGTGGAGTACGCAACTCGTCTATTCGCCCGCCATTAGAGCCAGGCAGACTTGCTCCAGCCAGGCGTTATTAAAAAATGGCATCGCACCACAATATGACACTTTCTATCGTCATAATTATACGCCGTCAAGTAGACAAGCAAAGTATCGTCATGACAATGTAAACACTCGAAAATTTTGAACTTAATTATCGAGAGAAAATTTACTTAAATCATCTCTAATTTTAGAACTCGACTTCGTAGAGCATCACATATATCGATGGCCTAGTTCTAATGACACTTATCTGACAATTATGTTCGTATCCATTACAGTGGTCAACACATATTTTGTTGCCACTCATCTGAAAGTCACTTTAGTGTGAATTTTTTTTTCACTGATTCTGAAAATGACATCAATTTTGCCAGATCGGCTCTAATTTTTTAGATATACTGTACGTAACATAAATTCGTGAACAATGCAAAATATATATATTCTAAGGTAGGAAAGGAACACAGTGTCAGCGAGTGTCGGTGAGATATGATATGAGTTCTCACGTGGCGAGGCTGGTGGCTGCTGTCGACGGGGTGGTGGGCATGTATTCCATACCAGGACTGACGCAGCGACCAGTCTAATTTTTTTAGGTGGTAGGTAGGGGTTGGGTTTAGGGTAGTTAGTAGTGCGGTAGCGTCCTGCATGTATGCTGGCTATCCGCATACGTGTGGGATGATATTGTGTAGATGTAGAGGTAGTTAATGTAGTTAAGTAGTTTTAAGAGAGATGTAGTAGCTATTGCTTGTTTGTTTTTGGTTTCGCTCTGTCTTTATTGCGTGTAAGCCGATGGTGTATACTAGGGTGGGCAATAAAGATATGTATGTGTATATTCTAAGGCTTAAGCTATCCACAAATCACATTAAAAATAAATCAAATTGTTTTAGACGACGTACATGAAATGCCAAATATCGTTCAATTCAGTGCGATGAAAAATAATCCCAATTAACACTTAACAAATCTCCATCTATTTATTTTCTTCTATGTGTATCATCAGGGCAATCACGTTGAAGACTCCAACATTAGTCAGCTATCATATGCGCGTCCCACCTTCCTTGGTAACTTTCTTCCATCACCTTTATATCATGGTGAAACCTCTCCTATTGTTCCTCACTAAAAACACCAAGATTGTCTGGAAACCGGTCTAAGTTACTATGAAGAAAGTGAACTTTAATACTCATATCAGCACCCAGAAAGCATGTTTTGTACCAGTTCATAATTTTCAGCTTTGTGGTTACAGAGAAAGTTCTTAACAACCAGGAAAAAGCTGTCTCAGGCAGATGATTCAGTATTAGTCATGGAATTCATGATATTTTGATCCTTGATGAGTTGGCGAATTTGATGGCCGTTAAAAATCCTAGATTTTAGTTTTCCGTACTCAATCCAGGGAAAAATCTGCAAATGTATTTGACACAATAACCACCTTTTGTCTACGGCCCTAACCAATTGCTTCATAAGCCCCAGATTTATATGGAGAGTGGGGGAAGAATGACTTTTTCCCTGCCAGCCAATGGTTCTTTAATGATGTTTGAAGCACCTGCAATCGCATGTTTCCTTGAAGCCCATACTACGTTTCTCCAGAGGTTTTCTTTTACTCTGCTCTCCCACAAGCAGATGAAACAAGAGTATTTAGTTTATCCACTTTGTTGTCCTAGTAAGACGTTCACCTTCTTTGCATCGACACATATATATCACTGGTGCTCGTGGTATCGAAGCTTCTGCTAGAATATTTTTATATTTTCATATTCCTCTTTAAGTTTCGTTGAGTGACCTATTGGAATAGATGCGTAGTAATTTTTCTTATGCAGAAAAACACATTTTATTCTTCTGCTGGAACTGTCCATAAAAAGTCGCCAATTTTCTGGTTGGTATTTATGTATCCATATTTGGAGGAGTCAATGAATGTTATTACAGTATACTAGCTCTTCATCTTGACTAAAGAAGAAGTGCTGCCTCACTTTTAGATTCAGGCTTTAAACAGTTCTTTCATTTTAGTTTGGATGCTAATAAAAGTTCAGAGTCTTGCTTTGACAGACTTAGGTCTCGTACTAACTACCTCAAATCCTGCGTATCTTCAACATCACACACTGGAAGGTCAGGAAGTGCTGTGTGACACAGGTCACCCTGCTGATATTCTCATTCACTTTTCTTGTAACGGCTGAGACCTTTCCCATTCACAACACAAAAAACAACATGCACTCTGGCTCTCTCCATACCATAGGTACACCTTTTCTTCCTCCAGTTGTCTAATGATGGAGAGTTTCTACAAATGTTTTACAAACCACATGGAGATACCAAGACAAATCTTGGTCTCCAAGTTCTGTTCCAAAATATGCCAGATATGCTTGTTTCACAAAGTTTGTAATATTTTTTCTACGTTTCTCCTGGCAATATTCGCCACAAATGTAACAGAATGCATTAGCGTTATTCAAACAATTTCTTCATAAAGAACTCATACTGATCTGACAATTTAAAAATAGCCAAGTTACCTATGAAGTAGAAAAAAATAATAGATACTTAAAATACTGTAAAGAGTTATTAAGACTTACTGAAATAAAATATTAAAATAAAAATTAAGCACATTTCGATAACATTGTTACTTTCATGCCCTGTATATCAAAAACTAGAGCCAATCTGGAAGAACTACCATAATTTATGGAATCAGAACCCTCAATATCCTATAAATTCTTTGAAAACTTATTGACAATAGAAAAAAGAGGTTTTTTTGTTGACCAGTATTATCATCTCCAGCCACACGTTGATATGCAGTCCATTAGAAAAATGTTTGTTCATTCATTTTCCTATGCATGAGGGTAAAGGAAAATGAACCTTAAATACATTATTCTGTTTGAGTGCTTAAATACGTCATACAAACAACATTCGTACACTACGATACGGTAAGTTTCATTTTCCTTTACACATAAGCATAGAGAAATGAAGGCAACGAAAATTGATGCTATGAACTGCATATCCATGTGTGGGGTGGAAGGCGTGACCAGTCTTAAGGGAAATAAAGGACAGGTACGTGCCAGATATGTGGTATTAGAACTAGACACGTTTATTAAGGCCATGCAATAATGACAGCCAGTTTCTCGCTGACACACTAGACACACTCACCTTGATACTGTTGATGTACCACGTGATTGCAGGAGCAGGGTAACTCTTGTCAGCTGTACAGATTGCAGTCACTTGCTCACCAATAGAGTAGGATGGCTGTAGCCCATGGATTGTGGGTTCGGATCTGGGCAGCGCTGCAACGTGGATTACAGAAATACTTCTTAAACTCACACTAGACATAAAAGACGTATTTGCTTACGAAAATTACACAACGATATAATAATGAGGTGTAGGAAGGACATTTATTTATGTAAAAATTCATGAGATTTAAACAAACCACATGATGCTAAAATGTATATTTATAAACCATGTACGAGTACACGGGTTCGGAATTTATCAAAGAGGAAGTTCTCCTCCGATTTATTTAAGATCATTGGGTTGGTGAGATACCTACTAGAGAAGTACATGCTAGAAGTAACAATTCAATGACCATTGTAAGAATAACAATGTAAAAGAACGTAAAAGTCATGAATTCGTTCGTCAGTTGACCTCCACTGCATTTTAGTTCTCCATTTAAACTCTGAAGTAAACAGTACAATTCATCCTGTCTCTCAGCCCACGTACAGTTGTTTCCGGTGTTAGACCCCATCAGCGATCAAAATATACAGGTTAATTGTTATAGTAAATCACAGGGTGCAAGGATATAAAATAAAAATGTCAAATAGCATTCTGTGATGAAATAGTTTTACCTCGGACTGCTAACACGGACGAAGGGAATGTTATGTCTACGTGGATTTTTATTTCTACAAACAAGATTTTTATCTAGACATTCAGTGAGTTAGATCTAACAATGAACTTGATAACCATATAAAGCACCACAACGCGAACTACTTCCCTACCTGTTCGCTCGTACTAATGCAACATTCCACCAAATCTCGTGGCAGTTTTGTACAGAATGCTGAAACTCATTTTGTTTCTTTCCCATATTGCTGTTTAATCTCTCTCTGCTCCTATAAGTGAATCTAATGCCCTCCTAGACTCTTAAAGTCTCAACGAGTGTTGAATGAAGAGAGTTGGCTTGTAACACAATTACCAAGAAAGGCAATAGAGTCATAATTGCTCCATATGGTGAATAAAGATAATTTGTTGCCAGGCAACGAGACTTTAGCACAAGGGCCGTGTCACACTTTCTCGTACGAGATAAAACAGAAAATTCTTTGCTAAAACTTTAAAAAGACGTTGTCTAATAATGTTGAAATTAATAATAATGATGATGATAATAATAATAATAATAATAATAATAATAATAATAATAATAATTGAGATAAAAAATTGGCGATCTCCCCACTACCTTCAACCTTTTAGCATGATGAAAATGTTACCTGACATAGAAACTACCCCCGTTCCTAGTGATTGCTCTAGGTTTTCTCGGTAATCGGATTCTGGGGGACCGAAAACTTCATGCAGGAATCTATCGGAGCTCCCCAAATCTATTTATCCAAAACGGAAGCATTTCCCTTGCACCATCAACATCAACACACTTCTCAAAACTGGCAAACTGAAGCAATTATCGGACGTGTTGGACAGACTAATTATCCAAATCTTAACTCTTCAAAAAAACATATATACGGTGAAAATGTCTTCGAGCCAGGCAACTACAGAATATACAATGATAAACCAGCAATTCCAGTCCTTAACACACCAGGCACCGGGTTCGCACTAAAAAGGAATATCATAAATTCAGTTATGAGTTTCGCATTTGCCTCTGAAAGAATTCAGTGATGGGAATCAAATCAGGAAACAAAGCCTATTCACTAATCAATGCTCATGCACCTACAGAAAATTACAACCAAACAGACCCAGAAAAGGTGGAAGAATTCTGGGAACTTGTAGAAGAAACAGAAGCCCAAATTCCTAAACATCGTGTCGAAATTTATATGGGAGATTTCAATGCACAAATAGGCAATGAAAAGAAGAACAAAGCCACCGTACGTCTCTAACCTGCCCATAAAAGAACCAATAAAAATGGAGAAACATTAATCAACTTCTGTCAGACATTTGATCTGAAACTAATGTCAACTCGTTTTCTAGCACGCCCGCAGAAGAAAACAACCTGGAGGTCCCCGAACATCTATTTAGGGAAATTTCAGATAGACCATGTGGCTATTACAAAGAGGAACCAAAAGGAGATCATCAATGTAAAAATCAAGAAGGTTATCATCGACTCTAATCAACACCTATCCCCAATCAGAGTGAAGTTTCAACCTAAAAGACCGAAATGTAGATCACGGCGAAACCCACGAATCGACCCAGAGATTCTGAAGCAAAACTCAGTCTCTTTCCTGGTCAATATCTCCGAGAAAAATGCTATTAGTTGGTCAGAACTTAAAGATGAACTTGTAAAAACAGCCAAGTGCACTAACAAGCCACCGAGGAAACAAAAACATTTTGGGAGAAGAAAAATACAACGACATCAGCTAAATAAGTTCAATCGCGCTCCTTAGCTGGGCACAACGAGGAAAGAATAAGAATAAAATAATAATAATAATAATAATAATAATAATAATAATAATAATAATAATAATATCACATAATGCTAAAACTGAAACCTTACAAAACAGTTATTCTACAGAAATGTCTATATACATCAGAAACCTTAACTTTAGGTCATTCTAAAATTGCAGATTTTGACAAAAAAAGGAACGCAAAATTCCTTAGAAGATGTTCAGACCAATACAGGAAAATGGATTTTGGATCAAAAGGTGAGCTTGAAATAGGAAATAGGAAAATCGATAATAGGAAAAGTCCTCTCAGTTTTAATTACTGGATTGATGGTGTGAAAGTTCCTTTTGGGGATCATTGTAAATATCTGGAATGTTAATATAACGGAAGATCTTCATTGGGGTAATCACATAAATGGGATAGTAAATAAAGAATACAGATCTCTGCACATTGCTGTGAGGGTGTTTAGGGTTTGTAGTAACGATGTTAAGGAGAGGGCTTATAAGTCTCTGGTAAGACCCCAGCTAGAGTATGGTTCCAGTGTATGGGACCCTCACCAGGATTACTTGATTTAAGAACTGGAAAACACCCAAAGAAAAGCAGCTCGATTTGTTCTGGGTGATTTTCGACAAAAGAGTAGCGTTACAAAATTGTTGCAAAGTTTGGGCTGGGAAGAACTGGGAGAAAGAAGCCGTGCTGCTCAACAAAGTGGTATGTTCCGAGCTGTCAGTGGAGAGATGGCGTGGGAGGACATTAGTAGACGAATAAGTTTGAGTGGTGTCTTTAAAAGTAGGAAAGATCACAATATGAATGTAAAATTAGAGTTAAAGAGGACAAATTGGGGCAAATATTCATTTATAGGAAGGGGAGTTAGGAATTTGAATAACTTACCAAGGGATATGTTCAATAAATTTCCAATCTCATTGAAATCATTTAAGAAAAGGCTAGGAAAACAACTGATATGGAATCTGCCACCTGGGCGACTGCCCTAAATGCAGATCAGTAGTGACTGATTGATTGATTGATTGATTGATTGATTGATTTATTCAGACTTCTATAGTTACACAAATAGTTTCATTAATACTGTACCGAAGAGAAGTCTGAAATTTTTGGACACATTTTGAGGATGGTTGATAACACACTGAGAAACAGTTTGTACAATGTAATGAATTCCCAAAACAGGAGAATAAATTGCCTGGGGGAAGCAAGAGGGGATCTGAGAGTAGTGAACATCAGGGAAGACATCATGAAGAATCGCCAAGTCTTCAGGACCTCAGTAAATATACACACATGTGTAGTCAAAACTAGCATCAAGACTGGTACAAAGTGGTCAAGTTTTATTACAAGGGGCTTTACGTTGCACCGACACAGATAGGTCTTATGGCGATGATGGTACAGGCAAGGGCTAGGAGTGGGGAGGAATAGGCGTGGCCTTAATTAAGATACAGCCCCAGCATTTGCCTGGTGTGAATATGGGAAACCACGGAAAACCATCTTCAGGGCTGCCAACGGCGGGGTTCAAACCCACCATCATGCTGGATACTGGCCACACTTAAGCGGCTGCAGCTACCGAACTCTGTAATAAATTGATCAGAAGGACGGAAGAGACAACACCATGAGTTCATGAAGAGATTGTGGAAGATAGGAAGGCGAAAGTCATCAAGCCAATGCACACGTTCCAACGCGCTCTATGAATGGGTATAATTAAACAAGAAGAATACGATCGGTTTGAAGTCATACTTTTATCTGTTAACTTGTTAATAATTTTAAATACTCCACTCAGTAGAACACAATTTACAGTGTAATCAAACTATTAAAACACGAGATTAAATTAACGCATTAACGAGTTTTTCACGTTGGCATAACGAAGAAACGACGTAAACAGGTAAATAAAGTATTTTATATATAATTTCTCACTATACAAATGTATTTATTTCCGTTTAGAGGAAATTTCACTCGCGCCAAGTATCAACTACCAATGGAACGTTTTAATATCCTTACATAACTGTTTATGGTGTGGATTACTGTAGTCACGTCCTAGTTCGTGAACCATGGGCAACGGCTGAGTGGCCTAGTAAGTGGTGCTGAGAGTCGGTTTATCAGTTGCTATGGAATGGGAGTGGACATATTTTGAGTCATGGCCCTCCTTGTGCTCAAGCCGTCAGGGCTATACAATCCACCGGTGGTCCCTAACCCGTTAAAGGAGAGATCCTCACTTAGACTATGTGTAGGTAGTGAAGCATTCTGCTTCATGAATTTACCTAACTCAAAACATTTTAAGCAAGCCTCGGACCTATGTGAGTAACAGAGTCAAACACACCCAATTGACAGGCGAGGGATTCCTTGGAAACAACTTGGCAAACGAGATGTAATTCGATGGGGAGCTATCAATATTAATATCAATATTAAAGAAAGAAGTAGAACTGGATGAGTTAGCAAAGAGGATGCATCTGCATGTGCCAGGAGTAAGTGATATTCGGGTAAGGGGAAATACCGAAGAAGAGATCGGAGATTATGAAGTGTACTTGACGAGTGTTAAAAAGGGAAGGGCAGAGTCTGGGGTAGGGATGTTCATCAGGAATACTATTCTACGCAATATAGTTTCTGCAAGGTACGTACATGAGCGAATGATATGGGTAGATTTGGAAGTTGGAGGAATTAGGACGAGAATTGCCTCAGTGTAATCACTATGTGAGGGTGCAGATGAGGACAAAATCGACATGTTTTATGAAGCATTGAGTGACATCGTAGTCAGGGTCAACAGCAAGGATAGGATAGTGCTAATGGGCAATTTCAATACCAGAGTCGAAATAGAACTGAAAGATACAAAAGGGTGATTGGTAAATGTGCGGAAAATATGGAAGCTACTAGTAATGGGAAGCGTTTGCTGGACTTCTCTGCTAGTATGGGTTTAGCAGTTATGAATACATCCTTCAAGCATAAGGCTGTTCACCGCAACACACGGGAGAGTAGGAGTATCAGATCCATAATAGACTATATCTAAACCGTCTTCGAATTCAGAAAATCTGTTAGGAATGTATCGGTTTTTCGGGGATTTTTCTATCTGATGTAGTGAAGTAAGTATCTCTAGGCCTAGGATACTGAAAGTGAAATCTGTCTGCAAACGAATAAGAGTACTGTAGAATATCTCCAGGATGAGGAAATTAGATAGAAGTACATGGATATCATTAAGGAGAAGTTCCGAACAGTGGATAGTAAGCAGGTTCAGGATATAGAAAGAAAATAGGTGGCATACAGGGATGCTGTAGTAGCAACAGCAAGGGAATGCTGTTTGTGGTGTTTTCAGTGTTTATAATTTTTAGTTTCTAGTGTTTACTAATATGAAAGAACTATCTGAACAATTTGTTTTGCCAGCTTCCGAAGTTAAATTCAGTTCTCTGTTTATGAATTATTGCAAATAGTTTTAAAATATTATTAAAACTATTCCATTCGACCCCCAGATTACATCTTCATGTTTGAGAACATTCTGTATAAGAGAGAAAATATGTATATTTTGTGTTTTTCACTTATTTTAAATAATTCAAACAAATTTAGATTATTTAAACCGTGTAAGTGTTCTGCCCTATAAAGGGCTAAGGAAGATAGAGCACCGATATTTGCCTGATATGAAAATGAGAAACTGCAGAAAATCACCTTTAGGGCTGCGTAATTCGAGCCCATCATTATAGATGTAATTACAGCTATACGACGCATTCTGCTCAGACTCTTCTCTTTCACCATGACGACCAAGCCCTTACTCGACTGAAGTTCACTTCGAACACTGGCGGTATTACTCTCCCATCCCTAGGGAGATATTGCCTTTCTCACCTTGCATGGCCTTTCCCTTAACTCCGTCGCTTGAAAACAGGGCTGAGTGGCGCTCAGATGGTAGAGTCCACGTACGTGAGTTCCCTCCAGGATAAAACTGGAGGTAGCTTAAGAAGCTCAAATATATAAACATCTTCTCCGGAAAGCATTAAAGTAGTTAGTGGGTCGCAAAACTAATAGTATTATAATTAGAATAACAACTATTAACTTATTACTATTACCGCCCTCTGTGGATCAATGATAGAGTGGTGGCCTCCGTATCCGAAGATCGCGGGTTCAAATCCGGCAAACTAGTCGGATTTTTTTAAGGGTTGAAGGAAGTCCATTCGGCACTCCATGCCATACGATGTCCATATCATTGATCTCTGGTGTCACATTTCGTGTCTACCCGACAACATTAACGAAAACTCAGCTATATCTTACCCAAAAGAGATCCATTTGTCTGCTGTTTGGTAGTGTAAAAATTGACATCCGGGCAGCCTGGATAGCGTCAAATCAGAACGTCTACACATGGTAGCTGATACCGTATTATTATTATTATTATTATTATTATTATTATTATTATTATTATTATTATTATTATTATTATTATTATTATTATTATTATTATTATTATTATTCCATTCGTGGTATGAATTACTGTAGTCATGTCCTAGTTCGTGATCCAAGGACGACTGCGAGGCCTAGTGAGTGGTCCTGAGAATCGGGATACCAGTTATTATGGAATTGGAGTGGGCATCTCGGACATATTATAAGTCGTAGCCCTCCATGTGCTCAGGCGGCTAGGACTATGCCATCCACCGGTTGTCCATAACCCGTTAGAGGAGATATTATCACTGGGACTATGTGCAAGTAGGGTAGCATCCTGCTTCGTGAATTTACCGAGCTCAGAACATTTTAAACAAGCCTCGGACCTATGGGACTAACGGAGTCCCACTTCCATTTGACAAGCGAAGGACTCCTTGGAAACAACTTGGTGAACGAAATGGAAGTCGATGGGAAGCTATTAATATCAAAGGAGATCATGGCAGAAAGAAAGAAAGAAAGAAAGAAGAACTGGCTCAATCAGCAAAGTTAGGAGTTAATTATATCCGGGTGAGGGAAGGTAACGATGAAGTGATAGGAAATTGTATTCTTAACACGTATTGAAAAGGGAAGGACAGAGTGTAGTGTACGACTATTCATCAGGAATACTCTTGCACAAAACGTGGTTTCTGTTAGGCACGCAAATGAGCGAATGAGATGGGTATTTTTGGCTGTTGGGTGAATTTTGACGAGAATTGTCTCCGTGTATTCACCATGTGTGAAGTTGACAAGTTTTGTGAAGCAGTGATTGGCATCGTAGTCAGAAGGCAACAGCAAGGATAGGATAGTACTAATGGGCGATTTCAGTGCTAGAGTTGGAAATAGAACTGAAGGTTACGAAAAGGTGATGGGTAAATGTATGCAAGATATGGAAGCTAACAGGAATAGGAAACGTTTACTGTACTTCCGTGCTAGTATAGCATTGGAAGTTACAAATACATTCTTCAAGCATGAGGCTATTCACCAGTATACATGGGTGGGGACGGACACCAGATGCATAATGAGTTACATATCTTAACCGACTTCGAATTCGGTAAATCTATTACGAATGTGCGGGTATTATTGGGATTTAATAATGGTACAGACCAGTATCTGATCGTCAGTGAACTAAGTATCCCTAAGCCTACGGTAGACGAAGCGAAATCTGTCTGCAGACGAAGGGCATAAAATCTCCAGGAGAAGGAAATTAGGCAGAAATGCTTGGATATCATTAGTAAAAAGTTCCAAGCAATAGGCGACAGGAAGGTGGCATACAGGGATGTATAGAACCAGGAATGGAATGCCTGATAACAAATGAGTGTAAAGATGGGAAAATCGGATAGGGAACTGCTCATTGATGAAAGAAACAGAGTGAAACTAATAACTGTTGAATCCAAAAAGGAGTTGTGGAAAAATTTCAGTAATAACCTGGGAAGGCTAGGTCAAGCGGCAGGGAAATCTTTATGGATAATAATAGTCATACAAAGGGAGGGGATAATGGAAATGAATACTGTTTTGTGTAATCAGGTGGACTCATAATATATCCCAGGGAATCACTAGAGAGGTGGAAGGAATATTTTAAAAATATTCTCAACCTAAAGGAAATTTTTCTGGTTACTTCGTGAATGATCAAGCTTATTGGGAGGAGGATAATTATTACGCTTGAGGAAGTCGAAAGAATGGTAACCAAACCCCGTTGTCATAAAACAGAAGGAATAGAAGAAGTCAGGTCTGAAAGGGTGAAATATAGTGGAAAGACAGGGATAAATTGGCACCATAGAGTAATATGATTAGCATAAGATTAGTAGGGAAGGTTAGCAAGATACCTTCTGATTGGACAAAAGCAGTAATTGCACTTATCTATAAACAAGGGAACAGGAAAGATTGCACAACTATCGAGATGTTTCGTTGAACAGTATACCGGACAAGTTGTTCACTCGTATTTTGGAAGGGAGGGTGCGGTCAGTGGTTGAGAGTAAGATCTAAGATAAACAGTGTGGTTTCAGACCACAGAAGGGCTGTTAAAATCAGTTTTTCAGTAAGCGCTAGGTAATTGAAATATACTAGGAGAGGAATAGATAGCTATGTTTATGTTTCGTAGATCTACAGAAGGAATATGACAGAGTACCGAGGAAAAATGCTAGCGGTACTGGGGGACTATAGGGTTAAGTATAGATTGTTAAAGCAATCAAAGTTATGGATATTGACAATTGTGCTGCAGTGAGAATTGATGGTAGAATGTGATCTTGGTTCAAGGTAGTTACAGGGGTTAGACAAAGCTGTAATCTTTCACTTTTTTTGGTCATAGTTTACAAGGATCGTCTACTGAAAGGTATAAAGTGGCAGTTATGTGGAAATGTAGTAATCAGTTTGGTCTATACCGGCGACTAGGCATTAATGGCAGACTGCGCTGAAAGCCTGCAGTCTAATACCTTGGAACTTGAAAATAGTTGGAGTATGATAATTACGAAAATCAGCCTTTCCAAGACTAAACTAATGTCAATAGGTAAGAAAGAATTAAATGTCAGGATAGAAATACAAAGCTGGAAAAGGTGGATAATTTCAAGTACAATATTTAGGATGTATATTCCCCCCGGATTGTAGTATAGTAAGTGAGATTGAATCAAGTTGCAGCAAAGCTAATGCAGTGAGTTCGCCGTTGCGATCAACAATATTCCGTACGGAGCCCCCGTACGAAACTATGTTTACACCGGTGTGTTTTCAGACCAACTTTACCTTACGGGAGTGACTAGGTGGACTCAGGATATCTTATTAATAAATTAGAAGCAACTTTCAAGAAAGTAGTGAGAATGATCGGTGGTACAAACAGATGGGAACAATGGCAAGGGCACTAGGAATAAGGAGATAAATGCTGATTTGGTAATGAAATCGACTGATAAGCTGTTGGCATAAACTGGCTTCGGTGATGGGGCTTATGGAGGAATATATGTTATCTGAGCTTTAAATCATTAGAAACTGAGTCTAACCATCGTGACCTTGGTCTTCCTCTACTTCTCTTACCCTCACTGACCCAACCCATTAAAGACAAAAAGGTGATGAACTAAACAAGGCCACAGAGCAAGTGGCAAATAAAGGCTTGTGGCGGAGTTAAGTAAAATCACAGAGGCTTGCAGACTTTACGGTGAATTGTATAACCGTCTATAATGGAGATCTATATATTTGTTATTATTATTCCAAGTGTCGGAATTCTTCTACCTGTTAATGCTAAGATAGGATTGATAAACCCATTATTTTACCTCGGGGACCGATGACCTTAGATGTTAGGCCCCTTTAAACAACAAGCATCATCATGATCATCATCATGATCATCATCATATTTTACTTCGTAAGACAACAGTATCACCAGTTAGGTCTAATGGTTAATAACTTCCTTAAACAAAAAAGTTACTACGTCACCAGTTAATCTCTACTCGCTCGCCGTACCGTTTATCGAGCTCTTAAATTATTTACAAGTTTATCGGACGTCACGTTTAATCATTCACGTGTTCTTGAGATGTCAATGTTGTCCTTATTTTTATTTTTTTTTTTTTGCTAGTGACTTTACGTCGCATCGACATAGATAGGTCTTATGGCGACGATGGGATAGGAAAGGCCTAGGAGTTCGAAGGAAGGCAATGTGGCCTTAAGTAAGGTACATCCCCAGCATTTGCCTGGTGTGAAAATGGGAAACCACGGAAAACCATCTTCAGAGCTGCCGACAGTGGGATTCGAACCCACTATCTCCCGGATGCAAGCTCACAGCCGTGCGCCCCTAACCGTATGGCCAACTCGTCCGCTGATGTCAATGTTTACTGGCATGTCTGTATTGCTTCAATTTTAATAACCCACTTCCTAACTCCACGAGCTTCATAAGAGCTTAAGAAGCAAGTCCCTCTTCTTTATTGATCCCGGAGGTGACTTGAATAATCAATCGCTACAGCAGCATAAATTTATAGTGATAGACTCTAGGGAGAACTCAAGGTACGAAAACAAAACTGTAAAATGGAAAGAAGGACTTCTTCAAACCAACCTCGTAGCAGTCATTGCCAACTGTTTCTCTAACCGAAGCTTATGGGCTTAAACTGGCATCATTTTGATACTATTATTATTAGACTCACTTTATCATCGTATGGCCTCAGCAGCCATTTTAATTTGACGACATTTACGTAGCTTGCGTGCCAATTTCCATGTTCCGTTTTACTTTCCTAGATATTGGGGAACCAAACTCTTTTGGGTGACCCATTGCTGAGTTGTAATTACTTAAATGTAAGACATAGTCGCCTCATCCCCCAACCTCACTCACCGTTCTTACTTTTTCTTCACAAGAAACCACATCCCGTGCTGAATATGGGAAGTTTACGAGGCCAGAGAATTATTCTTTCAACGATGTATACGTCTTTCATAATTTACTGTTTTATAGTGAACAACACTGCAATTACTATAATTAAAAATTACACAGCCACACAGCACACACATTACTTTCGACTTCATATTCAAACAGCAAACTCTGAAATGGTACTGATAATCTTGAACTCTTCTAAGGTGGGTTTCAACCGTAAATGGTCTTTTTTCACTGTCACCACATCACGAGGTCTAGAGAGAGGTTGGAGGTGTCCTTTACGGCTTTCTGGAAATTGCTAATTTGTAAAAAAAAAATAGTCCAGAACTATATATGGAAAGATGAATTTAATTTAATTTATTGCTTGCTACAGGATTTTCATCCGAATTGCACCAGCATTCTTTGTGATACACAGAGAACTTACAAACAATTATTACTTAATTTTACCTAGCCTAACTTAAATCTATTCTAAACTAATCTTAATCTAATCCTTTTTACTGAAAACTGAACGACTTTGTAGACATTCTGCATTGCCATAAGAACAAAGTTTAACTACATATATAAAACTCTCACTATTAATAAGAATAACACAATATACAGTCTACAGCATTAATGGATATCAGTATAGTTTAAGGTGTAAACATACAAAGCATCATACTTCCTATTACGATATTCCATCTAAATGTTTGTGCCTGTGCATTGTGCCCGTGAGCCTATAATATAAAATACCAAGTAATTAGCTCGTGTCAAGTATCACCCGATGCAGCACATTTTAATTGGCAGGTTCCCAATGTACACAATCAGCCAATTACTTCCAATCATCCGCGTGCACAGTTGATTTACCAGACCACTCTTTTCCCTCTCCGCAGTCACTGTGGACCATGTTTCATTACAATGGTAAAGACCACTGGGTTGTAACTGTGTCGTCACATATCGGTCACGATGATGGTGATGGCGTTCATGATTGTTTACTGACCTCCTTAGACATTGTTCCTTCTATAGTCATTAATAGGATGCATTTTACACCCTATTAACTGTTCGTGAGAGGCTAGGATGTCAGAAATGTGTTCACAGAAGTATTCGTTGACGTAATACTTAATACTCTGATACTAGTATATTATGGTACTTCTCTTCAAACAATTATCACTAACTTCGTACCTAATGATGATTTGCTCATGAAGTATAAATTCTTGCTGTTGTATATATATAAGTTCTTAAAAAAGTTTAAAGACACCTGCATATTTCATGAACATGATTCCTGTCCTTAAACTTTTGGTCTCAGGCATACGATTTTTACAGGGAACTAGTACGAATTTAGAGGAACATTTGGTGAAATTTTCGTTAAAATATGGGCAGTTCAATATGTGGATTACATTATTAATTTTTACTATGGAAAAATATAGTTAACTGTAGAATATTTGTAATAATAGAGCAACAGAATATGTTTCCATTAAAAAAATCTCCCGTTTTATACCTCGCAGTAGAACTACAGAAAGAAATCATAAAACAAACATTTCTTGACCTTGGCTGGACAGGAGACCCCTCAAGCTACCTCAAGCTACCAAGATCGTTTGTGTGTTACGTTGTAGTGGGATATTTACACTATAGTATGTATATTAACTTAGGAGATACCAGAGATGAAGGAAAAAGGCTTACATACACACATGCATACATATTCCGTATAGACTATTATGCTTTTCAATAAAAAGTCTGCAAGTCTCTGTGAACTAACGTTTCGCCTCCTTAATCCTCTATTTGCAACGCGTCCTGTAGGCTCACATTGTTCCACACCTCTTAAATCATTAAACACTGAATCTGACTACCATCGTCTTGGTCTCTCTCTCTTACCCTTCAAGGTCGAATTTATTATTCTCCTATGTAACCCGTACTCCTCTGGTCACCTCACATGACCCCACCATCGAAGTCTGTTTATACACACATCACATATACGCATCCATCGAGTTCATGACTAATTTACCCTTTATCTTATCATCTGAATGCCATCCTGTTAAATCTTCATAATAATTATAACAAAATCATCAGAATCAACACGTCAAGTAATTCATTTTGTCGGGTTTCATACAGTTTAAATTCATAAAGAATGCGTTTAGGACGCTCAGTAAACACTAGTGTACTGTATATTTTGAAGGTTAAAGATGGGTCTATTTGAAGTATTTGAACCAATTTTTACTTCGCCATACCAAGAAGATAGAACATATGGAATGTTGATGCCAAACTGATGGAACTATCAACATCGGTGGAGAAGATCTGAAGAAAGTGACACACTTCAAGAACCTCGACTCCCTTATATGCAGTGACGGCGGCAGTGTTCCGGATGCTCGTGCACGAGCAAACACCACTGCGATGAAGGGGCGCCAAGGGACTGGGGTTCTATGTGGTCGACGGATCTCCCTGCATCTTAATACGAAGATTTGCAGGACAGTAGTCAACCCAGTCACCCTCTATGGGTCAGAATGTCGGCCAGAAACAGCAAATCACGAGCAGGTTCTGCAGGTGATCGAAGTGCTTGACCTTGCCATGAACAATGGCGCTCAACGAGTTGCGCCAGTTGGGGCGAAACTGCGGAAAACCAGGTTTAGAAGGTATGGACAAGTGGTACGCAGCAATTATGACTCAGTGTCAAGGACAGATATGTGCCTTGACCCTGGTGGATAGAGGCCATGTGGTAGAAATTAGAAGCGGTGGATGCACCATATCATGGAGGACATGGAGTATGTGAGCATCATCCATTAGGATACCTTGGATCGGGAAAAAATGAGACAGATGTGGTGACAAGCGAACCTTGCCACAGTACTGGAATAAGATATTAATCGGCGTTACATTAAGGTTTATTCTTAACAATATCCATAGCCAGGGAAAAGGTCTGAACGACTCGAATGCTGTCTGGAGATTCATAGATACCACACTTATAAAAAGAAACGGGGGATGAAACAGGCCTGGCAAGGCATGAAAACATGATGATTATTACTTATGTGAACAAATTTCTGCAAAGTTAAAATAACAGGAAATTTTGAAGTAATTTACTGAGTGTCTCGAGTTGATCCGTTATACTGAGTGTAATTGCCTTTCTTAGTATGATATACATGAGATGAGCGTGGGAACTAATCTTTAGTTTTCACAAAGGAGAAGTGTTTTATCTTGTTTTTCTTTCGAGCGTGGCGTCTCTTTCTAGAACATATAAAAGAGCGTTGAGAGAAGATGCAGAAGGCATTGGAAAACTGACGGCGAGATAGAGTGCGTCGCAAAGTTGCGGGAGCTAAGCAATCAAGTAGTATAATAGTCTGTGTTGATAGCTTCATTCTGAGTAGCTAGTGAACAATAGTAGTAACATGGCGCTAGGCAGAATATTGGAATAAACTTATATTGAAGAATCAGTGCGCAGATTTCAGTAGCAGTTCGTAATAAATAATTTCTTCATGTGGGTGTAACTTACCCGTAATTCGGATCTATACGGGACGGGCTATGAGCCCGAATAGAGGAAATATTCAATAGATTTCTGAGTCCTAACCGGCGAGATATTAATCTAGGAGCGACAATCGTATTAATTGTATGCGTAAATTGCAGTTACCGGCAGTACGTGAATCTAACGACAAGAGCTGAGACCTTCCTACAACCACCAGTATGGGCAGGCAATCAGCTTTACAAACGAGACCGTCTTACAAACCAGGTGATCAAGTAGACAGCAATACAATGGGCCATACCATGGAGCTGAACAGCGGGCCTGCTGACCAAGACACCGTTAGCGCAAGGATGTGCTAAATCCATGTAACCTGTTCAGATAGAGGAGCCATGACGTCGCAGTGTCACAGATAAGCCACAATAGATATTTTTCTTAGTATGAGGGAGCAATAGGTAATTTCGTTTTGTTTCTTTGTATGTAAGTGTTCGACGGGCCTAAGGGACGGTAGTGTAAATACGTTAGGACCAATGCATGCGTTATACAGTTCTATTAGCTTTGTGTGAATTGAAGACTTGACGGAAAAGGATGTAAGTGCCAAAAAGTAAATGTTTCAGGAGAAAGGATAAAGGTAGTTGGGATCTCAAAAATGCTTCATTTGTCTATTTGTCATGCACAATCAGTGTGGCTTTGTGTTTAGAACTAGTATCACTAATAATATTATCAATAATTTGTATTGAACATAATAAGGATAATTCTGAACAATACAAAATTAGAAAGGACAGATTTCCTGGTAGAAGTCGTGATATTGTGCATGCGTGTAATCCAGTATCGCCAATAAGTATTTTTTCCTACCATCACTTACGATATTACCTGTGTATCATTTCTGAAAACCTCTATGTTCCTGAATTCTGCATGATTTCCCTTCGTGAAGACAACATGGTTCTCCCAATTTTCCATTTCACTGAAAGATTTTTTTGTTTTAATTTTTGGTAAATATGTCACTGTTAGTTTGATCTACGATTTGTTAGTGATATGCAATGATTTTCTTTGTTTATAAATACATCAGCTGCACCTGAGAAATAGAACAAATCAAATTTTTCCAATGTAATCACCCGAAATGGATGTTGAAATGGTGCTGTTCTCACTACATTCTGAATTTCTTCAGGCACCATGGTCTTGCAAACCCGTTTTCGTTTCACAATAACGATAAAGTCTCAATCACAAGGTGCATAAGAATGTACAAAGACCAGAAATTTCAGTTTAGTGGAATCATAATATTCTCTAACCACCAGACACGTGTTATTTGACACTCTGCACAAGTTCACAGAAAATGTAACGCTGATTAAGGTAAACAGATAATGTAACACAGAACGTTGAACAGCGTTGCTTCAAATAACATGTGGCATTTTCATCCTTCTTCATGCCAATAAGCGTGCAATTAAATCCTATGCTATGGTACATAGGTTGTTGTCGATACAAAATCTGATTTTTGACAAATTTGGCACTTACATCCTTTTCCATGTCAAGTTTTCAATTTATGTATTCAATTAGGGTCATTTAATGTTACGTTATCCAGTGATAAGCTTGTCTGAGAGTGATGTAGGATTACTTTGAGATGCTAAGGTCATCCGAAGATGAAGGACGGCAGTAGCTTCCAGGACGTCGAAAATTCAGCTTTTACTATGAGATAGCGGCAACACAGGGAATAGGTTTGCGTGGAATGTTAGGATAAGGCACGTAAATTTCAGCTTCTCAGAGGGGGAAATGATGATTTTACCCAACGTTGTACTTATAAAGGGTTTCAAAATAATTCCGGCAAAGTAACACGAGCCTGAGCACGGGGCACGAATCCGGATCTATGGCACGTTGAGATGAGAGGTAAGAAAGATATTCCTGATACCTGATGTGTGAATAAATATCGAGGATTATTTATTGAAAGTACGACTCTGGGGATCATTGGACCAGGCGCAAGATATTTAGTATAACGAGTGATTTTCTGGCGCGAAAAGTGAGCCCATATAAGGTTATCTCCTCGAGTAACAGGGGGAGAGTTGTGTGTGTGTGTGTGTGTGTGTGTGTGTGTGTGTGTGTGTGTGTGTGTGTGTGTGTGTGTGTGTGTGTGTGTGTGTGTGTGTGTGTGTGTGTGTGTGTGTGTGTGTGTGTGTGTGTCCAGCTGAGCGTTGCCATGTGTTATGTCAAACACACAGGGTTTCTGCATGAGAAGAGAAATATGCCAGACTTGTGAACCTTATACGTGAACTAGCGAAGGGCTGAATGTTTTATTTTGTATAAACAGTTTACAGGCGTCCTAGCCTTTCTCCTGGCATATGAAGGTCATTGACGTCGGTGGAGCCAGCTGGTCGAGTGTCCGAAACCATTCCTCATTACTCAAGACCATTGTTTATTATGGGTTTATTTTCTGGCCACGTAAATAATTATGTGAATATGTTATTGAAGTAGTTTTCGGTTTATGTTTTTGCTTGTCATTGTTGTTGATTGCACACAGGACGAAGCCCGCAAGCTTCTAGGGGAAGAGAGGTTTTATTCCTCATCTGTACTTATGGGACCGTTCTCATGCTACATAGAGTGAATTTTGGACGTAACAGGAAGGTTATAAACAAGCCTATAGTGTATATTTGTGTACCTAATGATTTAGGGAATCATTTTAACGTTACTTTTATTTAATGTGAAGTTTCTATAGTTTAATCTCAGGCACATAGAAGTTTTATTTAAACGCGAAATCTTAACCTCTTCAGACTTATTTAAATATTCAGTGTAGCGTTTATGTAATTCACACACGTATTCCAATATTGATGATTTAAGATTTCTTTAGACGGTCACTCGATGGCAAACAACTATAAAATATATCAGAAATGTTGTTGTTTTATTTAAGGGGATTTATTTTCTTTATCTAAGTTTTATTTTATAGCGTATTAAACTATTTCAAACCAATTTATTTCACTTGAATTCTCATTCACTCATACAAGTGCAATTCATGTCCTACTTACATCTTTAAGAGACCTTACTTAGCGGTTCTTGAAGAATAAATTGCAGACGTTCCGCGGGCGATGCTGCTAAACTAGCCAGGGCAATGGACAGGAAAATGATACATTTTGTTTTGTTACGTGGTGTCACACTTTGTTTGTATTGATCTAATTGTTTGTCGACCCAGTAGGGTAAAATAAATATCTTATACTTTCTGCTGGCTTAAATATATCGAAACACTTTTGTAGCTCTTCATTTACAAACTATACTTAAAAACTTGACAATTCACACAAATTCTTTATCATTTTTGAAATAATATTCAAATTTTTAAAGGACAAGTAATTATCTGCAATACTGTATGAAATCTGTATATTAACGTTTCATTGAGTTGAGTGGAGTTTGTGTTATAAGTACTACAGTTCATTTTAAAACATGATTACTTTGCTGAATTTATTCGTATTTTAAGCTTTATATAAACAAAGTAACGTCCATATCATTCTTTCCTCATTTTCGCACCACTATTTACTGGTTAAAAGTGACATTACTTAAGTGCAACAAAACATTCTGATGCATGTCACTCACATAAATAAAATACACTAACATGTACTTTTAAGTTCAAATAATTTCTGTAGATTTTAAATTGTGACGAAGACTATGTGTGAAAATTAAAGATCGCAAGCGAGTAAAAATCATATAACGGAGAGGGATGGACGAAGTAACATTTATATTTCTAAAGTTGCAAAATCAACAAAATAATTCTACCAAAGTTAAAAGGTGAATATACTCTTTATATAAAAGATCATTGAAAATTTCCATACGCCCTTAAGAGTCTTGGTCGTTATCTACATGTACTGGTGTATCTATATCATTTGTCTGATAACCTTTCTGAGCCTCGCGAGTATCTTATAATACATGAGCAATACACCCATTAAAAGTTTCGTTTTTTGTTTAACTGCTAGGAGTTTGAATTGAAAAACGAACAAGTATTCCTTCAGGGCCTGCATCTAAAGATTTATATGTTAGATATTTACGTTTTTAATCCCCCATCACGAAAAATCAGACTATGGAAAAATTAATGAACAATGGCTCGACGTCTTCTAAAGTCAGATTTGAAATTCTTCCTCTATTCGCACTTCCCATAGGACACGCTGACCTGCCGGCATCTATTGGTTAACAACGTCTAACCTTCCCAATACACTGGAAGATAGTTTACGATGCAACGTCGTGCTCTAGTTTGTGGCTGTATTGAACGAAACAGTTCTTTTACCGAGAAAATACGACAGCAGATAGCCCGAGGGAGTAGAAGTAGGAATGGAATCTATTTCACATACCAAAAGGGAAAGGCAGAAGCGAATTTATGTAAACTAAACTACGTCTCACTGGATATTTCACTAGAAAAGGAAGAGATGTGGGCTGAATAATTTAGATGGAGGCTGATCTCGCTTTAGTCTGTCTACTTTAAATTTCCTGTTTCTCGCGGAAGACTTCATCTCATCCTCATGAATGTCAAGGAATAAAAAGTTATTACAAAATCATAATAGTTTAAGTGATAAATTTCCGTTCATTACGCCAAGTTTCGATTCAGACCCTGGGAATAATTTTAAGCTATTTTAAGGTAGTTTAGAATATAAAAAATTGAAAATTTGAAGCTGTATGTTCTGAGCTGTCAGTGGGGAGATTGCGTGGAATTGCCTAGACGAAAAAGTGTGAGTTGAGTTTGTAAAAGTAGGAAAGATCACAATATGAAGATAAAGTTGGAATTCAAAAGGACAAACTATGGCAAATAGTTGTTTATAGAAAGAGGAATTAGAGATTGGAATAATTTACTAAGGGAGATGTAGATAAATTCCCAACTTCAAAATTTATACTAATATATGATGAGAGGCTTGTTTGTATGTAACGGGTAATCTCAGAAACTAATTGACCAATTTTGAAATTTCTTTCATCGTTTGAAAGGCAAATATCATTTCGGATAATATAGGCTATGCATCATCCCGAATATCAAAAGCGTTCCCGCGAGAACCTTGATTTAATAAAAGATGGCAGCAATAATAAATCTCAGAGTTTGTATGTTTGCCGATCTGTGTTTTTCACGTAAAAGCTATTAGACTGATGGAGTTCAAATTCTGCTCATATAGCTCATACATTTGGTTAACACACATGCTACTTACTATTACGCTATATTTTAAATGGGTTATGTAGCGAAAGGAAATATGTAGCAAGTCTTAGGACCCTTCAAATTGAATACCTTGTCTAAACGCTTAGTCCTTTGAACAATGGACCGCACCAAGTGTACCTGAAATTCGATTTTCCAGAAAAACATGATATGAATTTTCTTCGCATCTCTAATAGTTTTCGAGAAAAATATTTTGCTATGTTTGGGCGTATGCTCTATCCTTGGTGTCTTTGTCCTGGTTTCTTTCAGGTAAAAGCTACTTGATGAACCATTCTCAAATTTAGCAAGCATACAACCGAAACCTTTGGTTAACATAGACTAACTACTAAGCCGGCTCCGTGGTGTAGGGGTAGCGTGCCTGCCTCTTACCCGGAGGCCCCGGGTTCGATTCCCGGCCAGGTCAGGGATTTTTACCTGGACCTGAGGGCTGGTTCGAGGTCCACTCAGCGTACGTGATTAGAATTCAGGAGCTATCTGACGGTGAGATAGCGGCCCCAGTCTAGAAAGCCAAGAATAACGGCCGAAAGGATTCGTCGTGCTGACCACACAACACCTCGTAATCTGTAAGCCTGGGATCTTTAAAGTGCCTAAACGGTTAGTTTGATCAAATAATGGAGTCAGCTAATGTACTTAAAATTATATTTCTAGCTCTGCTATGTTGTACGACAAGCGTGAGACTGACATTTAGGATTTTTACCTCAAGTATCTGCCAGGTCAGTTGCCTTTGTGGCCACCCAGGGTGCTTATATTCATTATTACGGTATTTCTGTGTGTTTCTGCCACCCTGTATTAAATGTTATAAATGTTCCGTGGGCCTGACATTTTTATCAATATGTAACACCTTCTTGTGAACCAAATTTGGGACAGACATATGAATTCCACTGGTTCTGCTTTGATGCATTTTGAGTATAACCATTTTTTTAAGTTTCTTTGAACTCTTCCAATCAACGTTACTTGCAGGTAAAGATTTTAGAAACGCGTGTGTAATTTTACATGTTAAGGAAATATTCACTAAAATCACTTTCTTGATTTTAGAATTCTCTTTTTTTTATCAAATAACCTGTATTTTCTCAAGATCAGTACAGTGATGAATCTAATTAATCTATTCGGAGGAAATAGACATAGAAATGAAAACAAAACAAGAACATAAAATAGAATGCAATACAAGGCTAACGGCATAAAAGGTTAACTGCATCTACAAGCTTCCTCTTGGGCTGTGGCCGCACATGCTCCTTTACCTCTCCCTACCTAGGTCACTACTCTCTCGAGTAGGCCAGGTCGCCTCCACGTGAACACTTGCTCTCACCCCTCCCTTCCTCCCTGTTAGCCAGTAGTGGTAAAGTCCTCCTAACCAGCGCTGAGTCGTGTCTTCAGAATCACATTTCATTCTACATCTAGTTCTTGGTCCCTCTCCACTTGACACACCTGCGATTTTGCTTTGACTGCAATTGTACATCTGCTCCTAATTCTACTAAAAATTTGCATAAATTTTCAGCACACTTCCATTCTTTCACTACCCACTTTAAAAGTTTATCTCAATTAACCGGTTGAGCTACCATCTTCAACTGCTGCTCAGTCGGCATAAATATACGTTTCCCTGCACGTTGTCAATAAATTAAAATCCTCTCTTTCATCACCACATAATATACACACCGTATTATCCTTTAACTTACTCCAGCCCCTATTCATATATATTCCTAATAATCACCATGGGGCCGATGACCTTCGGTGTTAGGCCTCTTAAAACAACAAGCATCGTCATCAAGCAAGCAATATCCACCATATTAAGCCTCTTCTCTCCACCCTGTTCATAATTTACACTTTCATATTCAATGCCTTATTTAAGCTCATACATATCTTTAGAGTCACTCTCTTTCTGCATTCGGTTCTTGTTCTGCAATATATCTTGCCCTCTTTATCACATGTTTCCAATATTCACCATTTCTCCTCTCCCATTCTATATCGTAATAATCTCCTAAACCCAGTATATCTAAAGCATTATTCACGTTATCTACCCAGTAATCACCAAAATTACTCTTTATATACTGGTACACCGACTGCAGAATTAGGCCCCCTTTACCTCTTCTCAATCTGCACCAGTAACTAAGCACCCTTCTAAAAATGCCAATCTTTTTTTTTGCTAGTTGCTTTACGTCGCACCGACACAGATAGGTCTTATGGCGACGATGGGACAGGGAAGGGCTAGGAGTTGGAAGGAAGCGGCCGTGGCCTTAATTAAGGTACAGCCCCAGCATTTGCCTGGTGTGAAAATGGGAAACCACGGAAAACCATTTTCAGGGCTGCCGACAGTGGGGTTCGAACCTACTATCTCCCGAATACTGGATGCTGGCCGCACTTAAGCGACTGCAGCTATCGAGCTCGGTGAATGTCAATCTTGATATACTATTTACACATAACACTCGCGGCGCACAACTTACTCCCTATTTGTTCTAAGGTACTCTAACTTATCCACCACCCCTATTTCCTCACCATTTATTGTCCACTTCTTCTCCGACTTCTTTTTGTTACCTTTCCTAAAAACCGTCCCCTTCGCCTTGCTACTGTTGAACTTCAATGACCATTTCTTCGCGAAACTGTAAACCTCATTCAAGCTCTTTTTCAGACCGCCGGCTGTGAACGTTAACAATAATACATCATCAGCAAAAATCAACCCTAGAATTTGTCGAACCCCTACCACTGAACAGGCCCAATTTCCCTCCCCATGGCCACCTAATAAGTCGTTAATGAACAACAGGAAAAGTTTTGGCGACAATTTACACCTCTGTTTCAGCCCACTTTTCGATTCAATCAATCCACTAATCACTCCCTCCTCTACCCTAATGCTACAAAAGACTTTATCATATATGCTTTTAATCGCTCTTCTCATCTTGGCAATAAGTGTACCTAAAATTAAAGTTGTAGTAAACAAAAACTTAGCCCCTACCCTCCTCAGTCTTTCAAACAAGGCTTCCCTGCTCCCTGTATCTATCGCCTTCTCAAAGTCTATAGCTGTTATAAACACTTTGATACCTTCCTTTCTCCCGTATTTATCTATTATTGTTCTAAGAATCATTAGATTATCCGACGTCCCTCTACCGTTTCTAAAGCCACTCTGAATATCGATAAAATAGAGTAGTCTTCCGCCCACTTCCTCAGACTATTAGCCAAAATACCCGTGTACACCTTGCTCAGAGAGTCCATCAAGGTTATGCCTCTATAATGCCCCCTCTGCTTTGCTTTTTATAAATAGAACATATGATTTCCTTCTGCAATTCTTTCGGGAATTTCGCCTCTTCGAATACCTTGTTTAGAAATGTAACCAAACTCTCCCTCATCTGAATATTTTTGCTACTTCATTCCAATAAAATTTGCTATCCCATTTTCCCCTCCCACTGTCCTGTTCTTTAATTTACTTATCACTTCCACCACCTCATCAGCTGTTATTCTTTTTCCCAACTCACGACTACCCATCTCTAACACCCTTTCAAACTCATAACCTCCTCATGCCCTTACCCAGACTTCCTTCTCTCCTAATAGTTTCTGGAAATACCTCGCCCATGTTCCACACTCAATTTTGGCTTTGAAGCTCCACTTGCACCCCTGTTAATTTTATTAACTCTCACCCACACATTTTCTCCTTCCTTTACACTCCGAGTTTATCGCTTCCGTTTGGACCTTCCACCATGCCTTTTTCCTCTCTACTAGCATTTTCTTAAATTATTTTCTCAACCTGAAAAACTGTACCCTTATACCCCTCCCTCCATGATTCCAATACACACCTAGAGCTCTCATCACTAACTTCCTTTTCTCCTTACACTCTTTATCGTACCATCCCTCTCACTCGTCTCTAATCGTCTTCCTGCATGCTTTTTTCATCACCCCTCTCCTAATAGGATATTCCAGTAACACTAAATCCCTATCAATATTATCACCCTCTAATGTTACATCGATCCCTAGCCTAATAATCTGAAATTGTGTATCTTCTAGGTTGTTATTTAACTTAAATTTGCCCTCCTCTGTCCATGAATACTCAGGAACTCTACGATCTTTTTCCTTCCCCTCTCTTCCTAATCTCCTCTCCTCCACTATACCTCTCCTATCCACGATTACATATCCCGGGGAATGGTGTGATCCCACCCAATCAACAACCTCGATCTTGCTTATTCTATCTAACATATCTTCCGAACTAATTACCAAATCAACAATACTTCCCCCTTGTTCGTAATATATGTCATTTTTCCTTCTTTATCACTCTTCCACCACCCGTTCAGAATATACAAGTTGCTCACCCCACGTAAGTCTACCAACTTCTTCCCGTATCCGTTCCTTCCTTTATCTTCACTTCTCCTACTTCCCATATTTAATCCCGTTCTCTCTTTACTATACACTGGGCTGAAACTCCCTATTCTCGCGTTCCAATCCCCTAACATAATTAATTCAACCTCTTCGCACTCCCCGCCAATCATATTTATTTCCTCCATCAACCCGTCAAAAAATAATCATTCGCATATATCTAGCCCCTCGCATGATTGTATATAAAATTCAAGCACACCTTCTTCATCTCTCCTCCCTCCAACTTAAACCTAGCCCACATTACCTCATCCATCCCATTTTCTATTTCTACAATTAGATCACTTAACTCTTCTTTAACTAGTAACGATATTCTCCCAGGAATCCTTCCCTTCCTTCCCTGCTTCTTTCTCGTTGTATTCTTTACCGCGAATCCACCCATGTTAATTTTTCCTTTCTTCGAGCCATGTCTCCAGGAGGGCCACTATATCGAAACTCTCTACAATCTTACCTACTTCTACATTGCCCAATTTACTTATTACCCTCCAATGTTTATAAAGCCTATCTCTCACCCTAGTTACCAGCCATCATCTCTTGACCCCACCTTCTCTCCATTATTTCTATTTCAATCTGCTGTATTTGTCGTTTTGCTTCTAGTTCTCCGCATTCATTCTCTTTCCTCACTGCTCTTTTCCTTTTTAGAAACCTTACCAAATTCTTTTACCCCCTTTCCTCCTGCCCTTTGCTTTTCTTCCCCCACAGATATTTTAGACTTAAGCTTCTAGCCATGCTCATTACCTTTCCTCGGCTTCTCCCCTCCCACACCACCACAGCAATTGCCACTGTCACTCTGCTGCCCCCTCCTCTCGCCGCTCGTTGATCATGCGCTTCCTCGACCCTTCGGTCTTCTATGCTGACTCCCCTATCCTTGCACTGGACCTTGCTCCTCTCATCACCTTCAGTATTTGATCCGTCATCACCAGCCGCACCCTCCTCGTATCTTCTTACACCTTCCGCTACCGTTTGCATAACAGCCGGTAGATAGTTTTTGTCCATTTCTTGCAACTTATCAACTGGCCTTACTCTTGACTATATTCCGTTCCTCACCACCAACTGTTGGCCTCTTATGAACGCTCTCAACCCTTGTTGCCTCACTCTCCCCATATGTCTTCTTAACACTTCAAAATCTCTACTCGCTTCACTGCCTATATCCTGTTTCATCCAGATCTTCTCTTCTCTTAGGTTCCCTACGTTCCTTAAAACTATATCTGCCATCAGGGCAGATACTAATGTAAGCTTAATTGACCTACCGCATTTCCCTTCACACTTCCCACTCTCTGGACCTCATCGATGTCCACCTCATTAAATTTTATCTTCATTCAATTCTGTATCATCTCAACCAACTTATAAGTGTCATCTTCTTCTACTCCATCTATAGAAATATTCCTCTTCCTTCGTTCTTGGTTTCCATCCGCTACTTCTCTCTTCAGTTTCGCCACCTCTCCCTCCAACAACTGCACTTCTTTTGCATTTTTTCCATTTCCTCCTCGTTACTCTCGTTTTCTTTTATCTCTTCCACTTCCTTCGTAGCTCACTGCCTGAAGTCCGTAAGCTTCTTGGAATGATCTCTTATAATTTCCTTCAATTGCTCTATCTGTCAGGCCTCCCTCACCACGTCTTTTATTGCCTCAATTTCTTCCCACCCCAGGGCACCTACTGGACCAGGCCCTTGGTTCATCTCCACACACCATATTATAAGCAGCGCTACCATCACCGCCGCCACCAGCAGCCCTGCCGTCTTCTTTATTTTTTCTCCCTTCATCCTCTTAGACGACTCCGTTTCATTCTTCTTCCTGCACAGCCAACTTCCAATCCTCACTCCATAAAACTCCAACGTAATCCCCATCCTTCAGCACTCACTCGATACATCCGCTCACACTGCTTACTCAATCGAGACTGTATAATTCCCCTTTTATCCAAGCTCTTAACACGGTGAATGACTGTATTTCCAAAATGTTGATTGAAACTGGGTTGGTAGGAGTAGGTAGATGTTTTCATATTTACATTTCCAGTGACTTTTGTTGACAAAGCAGTACACCGCGTTGTGTTTGAATTACGATATAGGAACAATTGGATCGAATTCATCCCTCACTGTTGGCTGCTATAAACACAGCCAATGTTGAAGGAATATCTCAAACAGTAATGAAATAGTACGAAGTGTAATCTCTGTAATTTACTGCCGGAGCCTCTATAGAGGAGAACAACCAGACTGAACATTAACATTTCGTGCAAGAGATTTATTGGCGGTTCTATTACCTGGCTACATTAAGGGGTCTATACTAACAGCACTCTGCTCCTCATAAAGGAGCACTATTTTCTGCACATTTCGTTACTTAGTTAGTGGATTGTATAAGTTAACACATTACATCCAGAAAGATCTCTGCATTTACGCAATATTCAATATGTCCTTTAACTGAATATTTATTTATTTATTTATTTATTTATTTATTTATTTATTTATTTATTTATTTATTTATTTATTTATTTATTTATTTATTTATTTATTTATTTATTTATTTATTTATTTATTTATTTATTTATTTATTTATTTATTTATTTATTAGCCGATGTGCCCGTGCTTCGCTACGGGATTCTCAGAAAGACCGACTTTGTGGTTTTCCTAATTGAAGTCAACATAGGTCATTACAAAGACGTCAGTAAGAAAGTAGCGTTTAAAAGCAATGTTATCCTTATAAAATAAATGAAAAACCGCACATTTTCTCACTTTTAACGAACAGTACTACGGTGCCGATTTAACAGTCCAAAATTCCAGAACTGGAATGACCAGGCCACACACAGCCGTGAACACTCCTCTGCCAATACTCCGTTAAATATGCACACAGCTCATTCCAATCAGTGACTCAGTGTAGGGAATGATAGCTCGAATTCTATGATGAACCAATGTGTTATGTACCAATAGTATCAGAAAATTTATGAACCAGAGGAATGGCATGCTAAAGAAGAAGGTTATCTAACACCCCAGCTACTTCCCGCCAATATCAAGCAGATTGTTACACTCGGTAGGACCGGACAAGTTGGCCGTGTGGTTAGGGGCGCGAAGCTGTGAGCTTGCATCCGGGAGATAGTGGATTCCAACCCCACTGTCGCAGCCCTGAAGATAGTATTCCGTGGTTCCCATTTCCATACCAGGCAAATGCTGGGGCTGTAACTAAGTCCAAGACCCTTCCTTCACACTCCTATCCTTTTCCTATCCTATCGTCGCCATGAGACCTATCTGTGTTGGTGCGACGTAAGGCAAATTTTAAAAAAATACTAGGTACTCAACAGTAATCCTATCTGAGATGAGTAAGACACAAAGCACATCACAACAAACAATGGTCAATGTAATGTTATTGTTGATCAATTTTATGAGCTTTCTATATTGTAGGCCTTCACATTTAGTTTTCTTTCGACTCTGTGATATTAGGGCGTCTTATAAAATTACTTATAGCGTAGACTGTAGTTCCTTATTCTCCAAATTTACATACATATTTTCATTAAAATCTGTTTAGTCATTTTCTCGTGACAAAAATCAAAATTGATTAATATCTATGTGATCATAGCCGGTACGGTAACAATGTATAAGACATAAATGATCGTAAATTTAATACTATATAACTTCAGCTATGGAGTATTTATCGATACGACCACTAATAACATAAATATTTGAGAATTAAATTTCAGGCCTTCCACTAAAATACCATTTCACTCAGCGTGAATAAAATTATTTATGGTATAGATTGTAGCAACATATTCCCGGACTTTGCATACCGATTTTGATTAAATTCTCTTCAGCCGTTTTCTCGTGATGCGTGTAAATACATACGTACATACAGACAGAGAGAAATTACGGAAAATTAAAAAGTGCATTTCCTTGCTACTGTGGACACTACTGATATAGAAATACCATTCTTTTTAAATTCTAAGTAATGTACAGACAAAACTCTTATTTTATTTATTTATTTATTTATTTATTTATTTATTTATTTATTTATTTATTTATTTATTTATTTATTTATTTATTTATTTATTTATTTATTTTTGATCGGTCTCAAATAGTGAGATGAAGCGTTTATAAGATGAATGAATGTTAAAGGAAATACTATTTTTGCACTCAGGCGTACTGCAATATCATTGTAACCTATGCACTATACATTCTAACAATATTCACGTTTCTTGTTCAAATAGTGTATTAATAGTTCATTGCAACTACGAAGAACTAACTCTTGAGTTCGAAAGATATTGTTCTTAAGATCTATTCTAACTAGGCTATGCCATCTACTACAGTTTCTAATTTAAGAGAAAATTACTTGTGTAGTAGAAAGGTTGATAGTTCATTATGAATCTTAACTAAATTACGTCATAATGTATTCATATTAAAGGAGTAAATGCGATTGGCAGTATGGGTATCAAATTACCATTTCTTGTCTGGCGTTTTCAAAGGCTGTTCAGTAGTATCTATCCTTAAAAGAACCATTCCATGAATTACTTCGCAAATGAACATTCCTATTGAATATTCTGTTAATTCTGCTGATGAATGCGTACCAGTATTAGAGTAAAGCATTTCAGTTTAACGAAATTATACCCTTATCAAATTACTTTGCAGCACCTTAGCCACCTACAAGTGACCATTAAAGCAACACCACCATAAGATATTACAGCAATACAGTATACTATATTAATATATGCTCTTTAAATTAATATTTCAATATTTCTCATATTGAAACTATTACCTTTTCAACGTTGTCGATATTTGCCGGGTCCAAAAGCTTTATCGTGGCTGCCAGTGCACATCATACTACTGCTCTTCTTCTTGTTATGATACCACCAATGGTGGCTTACGGAACGAGCTTACATGAAACTTGATAAACCTGATTTAACACATCTGAATGCCGATCTGAAGAGAACGTCAGTTAGGGTCTTTGGAGAGCCAACCTAATATCTACTTGGTAAAGGTTATTCTGCCCGAAGGCAGGTCCGAACCTCCGCAGAGGTGTTCCTGAGCCGGAGTTTACGTGCGGTAGGGTGGCCAGTTCCTTTCCGCTCCTCCATTCCCTTACCCCCCCCCCCCCAACAGCGCGTGGCAACCCATCCAACTCCTGACTACGCCCAATGTTGCTTAACTTCGGAGAACTCACGGGATCCGGTGTTTCAACACGGCTACGGCCGTTGGCTAATATCTACTAAAACTAGGTTATTTAGGACCAAAACGCCTAATGTTCATGTAAGTCAATGGAAATGTGAGTCCTGACACAATATTTTGTCTTTTAGGAAAGCTGTGACAGTGACTCCGTCGTGTCCTTAACGCTAATAGCAGCCGAGTAAATTAAAAACAACACGATTATTGTTATTATTAATAATAATTTTATTGTATTTACGTCCCACTAACTACTTTAACGGTTTTCGAATATTATTAATATTATTATTACTATAGGTCAGAAATATTGTTGGACAGAAATGTTTAAATTAATTTATATTGTCCCAAAACGAGGAATTGTAATCAAATACTTTCTACCTTAGGCTATTGCGATGTGGATAAAGTTGTTCTTCACTCAACAGCACGGAGATACAATATATTTATTATTTTTATTTTCTTCGTATTATTTTCAATAATAATAATTTTGGCCATCATCAAACTTAAAGGATTATCTTGTTTCGGCATTATATCAACCATCTTTTATTAGGTTGTCCAAGATCTCTCTCGCCCTTTTGATTATAAGGAAGGCTAATGTGATGATTCTTGACCTATCAATGAACAAAATCATATTTACCTCAAAGCTTCAAATAATTATCCGTTAGTCAATGTTGTGATAAGAGCTTCCCCAGTACTGTATCTTAATTCAGACAATCGCACTCTTGTGCGTATATCACCCTTGCAAATCTGTGACTGAGCTCTAATCTTTGACTTTAGTACCCAGATGTCACTGTCATGTTGTAATTATCTGATAATAATAATAATAATAATAATAATAATAATAATAATAATAATAATAATCTTCACAGAAGTCGACCTGGGCTTGTTCTTTAATGTACTCTGCAGCGTGCTTCACTGTGCCACTTATTTGTCTGTATTTGTTAGTTTCTAAATGCAAGTCATAGTGTTCCTCTTTTTTCTCCTCCAATACCCGCTTGTGTATCTCGTAATCTCGTTGTTTGCTCAACATCCAACTCACGTCCCGCCAGATACAAATCTATCGTAGGCCAATGATCAAGCCAACGAAATTGCTTGTCGTTGCACGTTGGAAAAATGCTATGTTAAATATTTCAGCGTAGAACTCCCGCCAGAAATGTTCTGTCACATGCAGTAATGTTCAATATTGTACGAGTTGTATCAAAATTCTCATTCATAAGGAATTGTGGGTCAGTATTTTTCCGACAACACTCTCACATAACAGTCGATTCAGGCGCAACAACTATGTTGCACTAATCCCAGGTAAGTGAAATGCATTACTTGTCAAGCACTTCCTCATATTATGATTTTTACTCAGTTTTCATCTTGGAATTCCATTTTGTTTATCTTCTTGTACTCCAGCTTCAAGAATCTGAAATACAGCTGCTTGCAGATTATTGCTCAGATGTCTGAAATACTTTGAGATTATCAGAGGCAAAACAGAATTATTAGTATATATACACATGCTCCTCTAAGGAGCACGTAGAACCATTATTTAACATTGGTATTCTTGATCTTCTTGTTCTTATTATCTTCGCAAAAGCTCCTCATCCTTTCATTATAGGCCTGTTGTATTTCATGTGTCCACGCGTTTTGTATTTTCAAATTTCGTGCCGTCGGTTTCTTGGGTGCAAACTTGTGGGTGTTGATCTTTTGTCTGTTGTCCGTGTGGTTTCCAGTGGGTTAATGTCGACTACTGCGAGATCTTTTTGGGTGTCTACTAGCCAGCGCACTTTAGTTTGTCGTGTTCCATTGGTAAAGAAAAATATTTTCTTGGTCAATCGTCAGTCATCCATTCGAGCTATATGCCCGTAGAATTTCATTCGTCTTTTACGTGCACGTGAAGTGAATCGCTCAGCTAATGAATAGAGTTCCTCCGAGCTTTTTCGCATCCAAATGCCATCTTCAAACTTGGGTCCGAATATTTCCCTCAGTATCTATCGTTCCATTTTCTCAATGGCTCTAATGTTGATGTTTATTGATGATGTTTCAATTGCGTAGAGTGCTTCTTATGAATCGTGTACAATACCATTGGGCCTTGAAAGACTTTTAGATAATTTTCAAGTCTACACATACTCGAAATACGTGATATATATGCATACGCCATAATTTTATTTCCCTCAGACTCTCCGGACAAGTCCGGCGAGCCCCCCTATCCGCCACCTGGGACACGCCTGATAGGGGAACAGGTAAACCCCCAACAGGATTATTATTATTATTATTATTATTATTATTATTATTATTATTATTATTATTATTATTATTATTATTATTATTATTATTATTATTATTATGTATTTCCATCCTAATCAGTGCCGACAGAATTGCACGTAGTCACCTCGTGTGACTACTGTATAATAGACTATCATCTTCAACTGAAACTAAGCAGCAAGCCCTAGTGTTCCTTTTCTCCTCCAATACCAGCCTGTGTATCTCGTAATCTCCTTGTTTGCTCAACATCCAACTCACGTCCCACGAGATACAAGTCACTCCATCGTAGGCCAATGATGATGCCAACGAAAGTGCTTGTACTGAAGTTTTTCGTTGATTACGGCGACGCCAAGTAATCCTCATCCGTGGCCACACCAAAGCTGGTCACATAAAATCACATCTGATCCTTTATATCTAGGACGCGAGAGTCCGTTCAGATCCTCCAACATAATGACACAAGAGAATCGGAATCACTATCGAGGCTGTACTCTATAACCCGAAGACCTATAAATCTAATTTAAAATATATTTTGTTCCGACTGACCTGCACTTCAAGTATATAACATTTCCTTTTATGTGGCCAGAGATGAGGCACTATGAATGAAGCCACCTAATAAAAGTAGTAGGCCCTACTCGTGGATTATCTTCTCTATTTATGGATTGTAACATTTATTATTTAACTTTATATGTAACCTCCATAAAGAATTAAAGTTTTGATTTAAAAAGTATGAATTATATTACGGGTACAAAGAGGTGGGAACAATGCCAGGTTTGTACTCGCGAGGAAGTTAAGGTTAAGTTAGAAGCAAACTCGATATATGACATTATGCGTGATTTTGCTTCGATGTTTCGGTTATGTGAGTCGATTTGAAGAGGACAGGTTACCTTAGAGATTAATGGACTCGCTGTGAAGGTTAAGAGAAGCGGAGAGAAGACAAGATGACGACTCAATTTGTAATTGTTTGGAGATAACAGATGTGGATCTGAAGGAGGCCACAGAGCTACTTACGAGAAGAGAATTCTCGAGGCGCTTCGTTTATTCAGAGGCTTGCAGACTATAACGAATATGTATGTATGTATGTATGTATGTATGTATGTATGTATGTATGTATGTATGTATGTATGTATGTATGTATGTATGTATGTATGTATGTATGTATGTATGTATGTATGTATGTATGTATGTATGTATGTATTTAATCACTGCTTGTATCTTTCGTTAATACCTTCAAGATCACTTCAGGCTACCACTACCTCGCATTAGTGAAATACTCATACAAAATGTATTGTTAATTATCGGTTTTCAGCGGCTTCACTCGTGATGATTTCGTAAGTTGATAAAATTAATTGTTCAGCCGTACTACACTTAAGACGTTTTCTGAAAATCCGTAAAGCGTAAAAACTCGCCGAAAAATTTCATTTCATTTACACCAGAACCTCTTTGTAAACCACGTTTGTGGCATTGCCATTTGGGACTAAGCTGACCAGGCTACTGGCAGAGCTAAATCTGGAACATGCGTCATGGAACTCTACATGTGAGAAACAGTCCTCTTTTAAGTCGGAAAAAAAGGGTTTTTTTATGTCTAAAGGAGATTCCAAATATCGATGTTCACGTCTGAAACATCTTATTTTTTGAGATATAAGTATCCTCATCAAGATAATTCAACTCTTTCTTGACTTATTTTCGACCTCCAGCTTAAGTTGATTTTACGGCAACAAAAAGTACGTGTACCGGGGTTTACAAATACCATTGTTCACGTCTGTATCATGTTACGTTGATGAGATATAATGTAAATATACTCATTATAAAAACTTCTCCACTCCTTGACTGGGTGGTCAGCGTTGAGGTCTTCGGTTCACAGGATTTCGGTTTCGATTCCGGGCTAGGTCGGGGTTTTTAATCGCTTGTGATTAATTCTTCTGGCTGGGGGACAGGTTGTTTGTGTTTGTCCCAACATTCTCCACTTCATATTCACTCAACACACCACATTACCAACCACAACAGGAACACGCAATAGTAATTACATCCCTACACATACGGTTGGCGTCAGTAAGGGCATCCGGCCGTAAAACAGGGTCAAATCCACATATGCGACATAGCTCGCACCCACAACCGCACAGGTATGGGTAAAGCGGTAGAAAAAATATACTCATTTTAAAAATACACCCGGTTTTTTATATTTTTCACCCCCTTAAGTGGATTTTCAAAAAAGTGTTCACTTTTCCAAGTACCAATTTTAAAGTCTTAATTTTATTAGTTATATTGAAACCGTACAGTGTCCTGGTACAGCTCATTGGAATTATAGGTGCCTTTCTACTTCATTAAAATCACTCCTAAAAGTCACGTCATTGGTAGCAGTATGGGCGATGGGGATCGAGCGGCGTCCGGCCACAATGGAACCCGCGGAAGAGCGCCTGGAAAACAAAGGGAAGACAGAGCAGGGGCCAAGCCCCCGCGAAAATACCCTCTCAACTTGGAGAGAGAGCTAGAAGAGGACGCGATGCTGGAGTAGTCAGATACGCCCCGAGGTGTGGCTTAGCTTCCCAGAGTTCCAAACTAACATAAGGAACTTCCGGTTTTTTATGCACGGGTTACGGGTGCCAACGTCGGATTTTGGCGCGTAAAAAGGGGATATTTTGATCCAGACATAGGAAAATTATGTGAGACACACCAATGCATAGAGCTGAATTTTCTGCGTTTCCCAGACTAAAAATATGTAATAATTTATTCAGGGGAAGAAATGAGGTCACCAGCTGTCCAGATGTAACATATTGCTAACACATGTGAATACAACAGCGTCACCCAAGCTAAGAGTCGCGCTCAAAGATGACTCCACCCCCCAAGGGACGCTAATGAATTAATCAAAGGCGGGAAGCAAATTGCATAAAAACTGCCGATCGTAGGTCCAGCACGCCTTGCTCAAATGAAAGAGGAGATAGAGGGCCACAAGATACACTATTTAAATGTCTTCAATTCTTGGTATGAAAGGAGCTCTTGTTCTTAATGAACCGTGAACGTTTACGCCCCCAGGCTTCCGGCGAGCAAAATGATATAGGCCGGGCTGGCCATCGCAGAAGACAGTTCTTTGCGGGTCGTTGAGAAGGGACATTGTGTCCCGCGGTGCTCCAGTTTTACAGTCCGAACCCATGGACCGCTTACTAAGAGGGTTATTGTGTCCGTCGCATCGTGAAGTACAAAGCCTCTGTGAAGTGTAACGGGAGGCCAAACGAGCCTAGGTGAATTGTCTCTGTGCCGCGTGTCAAACTAGTTAATCAGCGAGCGTAATTTACAAACGAGTAGCGGAAGACGGCTGGGACAGTGCCGGCTTAAAGGAGCCAGTTATATTAATAAATTGGTATCACCCAAAGTGTTATTCTGAATCAGGGTGCTCGAGTCTCGTGAGCCACCCGATCCCTGCTGTGAACGCACCCGCCGTGATTTGAAAGACCGGCTTATTCGTGGTGTAAACTCTGGAAATAGAGGCCGTGTGACGAGTGGTGAAGTGTTACCCATTTTGGATTACTGTAAGATTTCAGCTGTGAACGAGTTCCCCAGGATGTCGGACTTGTATGGACCAGGGATGAAGGACTGCACGCCCGCCACCAGCCCCGGGGTCATGCAGCAGTAAACTCCACCATGGGTCTCCCGTGGAAGGAAACGCAACGGCCACCAAACAGATGAGTGATGTTCAAATCTAATTTCTTAAGCATGATAATGTAACCGGGGATAGGATTAGCTTTCTTTTGTAAATATCAGAATGTTGTAAGATAATGCATGTCCAAATATGGAAATTTTATTAATCTTTATAATGTTGAAGTAAATTCAAGGGAGCTGAATTCCCGGACGACTCATTTTCTTCTTAATGTTTAGCTTATCGTGAGGGTTATAGTTTTAGTAATATGTAGAATGTCCTAGCAAATAAGGAAACAAGGTTAGGAGAATATTTGAGTTCCCCTTAGGGGTGGCTGGAAAAATAATGCTGGCGAGCAGGGGAAACCATGTCAAAATGTTGTTAGTTACTGTCCCACGTGGCTGTCGTATATGCCGGGGAAACTCATGGGTCAGTCAGACAATGCATGCCTAGCTTACACATATAATCAGTGCATGTACCGCAAGAGAGAAGAAATCCCGACCGGGAGAGGTATATGCTGTGTTATTTCTGTGAGGGACCATGTGCAAGTCTCCCGTGATTTTTTGATTAATTGGCCAGAATGGTTTGGAGTGGGTTTTTTATCTATAGCCGGGGTGAGACACAGAGGCAGGAGTCTCTAATCTTTGGTCAAAAGATTTAAACATATGTATATTTCCTGTGCGAGGAACGAGGAGTATGGAAACAGTGGACTGAGGAGTCATGAGAGCCCTATGCCCAAGGGAAGAAGATACGCGATATGAGACGTAGTGAGAGGGCCGAATGCCCGAGGAATTTACGATGAGATGAGTTAGAAGTGATCGTGCCCACAGTCAGCGTTCAGCGGTAATAACGAGAAGGGAGGGAATAAAAGAGTATTTCATGGGAATTCTACGATAATATGAATAAACAAATGAAGTGGGCCATGGATATGTCCCCGAGATGAGAAGGGTGGACGTGTGAGGGAGAGAAGAATCTGGCGTGGCCAATGAATGAGAAATGGTCGTGCGAAGTAAATGGCCGCCCTTCTTTTTTGTGTGTGAGTGTCTGGCTCTCGCCCTCCTGACAGAGGGATCCCGCTGTACTATTGTATTAAGACTTGGGGCTCTGGGTCTTCATCGTGCTCTTCTGTTTGGTTTAAATGGCTTAGCTAAGAATACTTATATAATGATATTATCACGCTGATTTTGAAGGTATTTAATAAATGAGTAGGGATCTCCCCCAGATATCCGGTGATATGAGACTGTAGCTAGTCTAGGGATTTTCAGAAATCCACAGTACCTCTCGGTCGGGAGTCGGCCAGTTCGACTCTGGATTATGATGGCGCCCTTGAGCGAGCTGCCCCAAGCTTGCGCCTTGGGCCGGAGACAGTGATAACCATGCTGTTTCTTTCTAGGAATGGCTCTCCTTTGTGCATGAAGTGTATAAATATATATCTGTGTATGTGTAGAATTAATGTGCATATATTTTTTGAGTTCAAACAGAACCTTTGTGCAGCGTTGCGTGGTCTTGGTGATAGATGAGGGAGTCCGGGGTTTAGCTAAATGGTATGTGTGTTTGTTTGGATATTATGCAAATGTTTCTTTTAATATGGTAATTATGTAGCGTAGGCCCCGGTTATTTTCGTGCTAAGAACAGGAAGTAATATGTGAGTAGGGACATCAGATCATCTCACGGTGTGATCGACAGAATAATATAAAAATGTCATGAACGGTCTGAACTAGTGAGGAAATATGAACGATAGCAATCGCAAAACCTCAATCACACCGTTATGCAGACGACGTCCATGGGCGATCCATATTTTAAAGTGATCATTATTTTCTTTTCCTCCCATATGCGGAGAGTTCATTGTATAGAGCTGTATCAATTTCTTTAACATGTCATATTTGAATAAATTAGTATTCGTAACCCCTATTTTATGATTATTGTCATTTGTAGCAGTGCTAAGCAGTATCCAGTAGGCATTTGAACCCAGAGATCCTACTTTCATATCATATACATAAGGCTCCATCTTAAGTATTTGTTTTTTTCTTTCTTTCGAACGTACCACTCCCCAAGTGCTCAGGCTGCCGGGCCAGCACAGAAAGTAGGAAGGGGAGCGGTTCGAAGCTCGTTAAGCAATTCGACCCGCTCTTCAATCCAATCTCATCCGTAGATGTTTACCCCGTTACGTGCATGCATTCGTATGCGTGGGTCATCCATTCGAGGCCCGGAAAAGTGTAATATGTATCCTCATATATTTAATTCAACTCCTTCCTCGCTTCTTTTCTCTCTCCTCCCCTTCCTTAAGTGGATTTTCTGAAAACGAACATTTGCGTTCTTTTATTTTTAAAGGAGATTCCAAATACCAATTTTCATGCCTGTAACATGTTAGGTTTTAGTGATATATTGTAGAGAATTTCGCTGCTGTAGAATCCTGGAGCTGACGTTGCCATGGTTACGGCAGTTCATTATTTTATCCGATTCCTGGAGCAGGGGTAGTGTGGTGCCAACATCTCCGTAAAGGTTGGTTTTGGGGCCCGTAGGGCTTACCGAGTTTTGTTCTTTGCGTCAAGGGGATTAAAATGAGCTTTGTCTCGTCCTTGTACGACAAATTCGATATTTTGCCTTTATTAGCCTATCCACCCCCGTGCCCCCCACCTAGAATTGTTTGAATATAAAATAGAGCTCATGTTACTCACTGGCAATGTAGCTTTCTATAGGTGAAGTTTTTTTTTTTTAATCGGTTCAGTAGTTTTTGAGTCTATCTGTTACAAACAAATATACACATTTTTCGTCTTTATAATATTAGTATAGATTAACCCTACAGGTTTTAAAAGAACAAATAATTAACACAATTCAATGAGAGTACCTATTGGTTGTTTAATCTCAGATTAAAATTTATATCAGTATTCTCCATTGATGCGTATTTTAGAGTCTTGAACGTCAAAAAATGACCACCATACAATAAATTGTGATCAGATAAGACTGTTCCTTTCAAGTAGCAGAATAACAGAATTATAACCTCTTTTCCTTTCAAAGCCAGTTACATGGTTTTGTTTGTAATAAATTTGCATTTTATACGTCTTCAAATTTTCATGATGTAATAAATAATCCACCAATACTGAATTTAATCTCCAGAACATTTTATTGTATTGTATTTTAAAATACAGTACTTACCTATATTAATACGAGACTTTCTATTCAAAACGGTAGTTAACTTGAAGAAAAGTCCGGTTCTAGGGCTGAATGGTTAGCGTACTGCCCTTTGGTATAGAGGTCCCGGGTTCGATTCCCCGCTGGGTCAGGGATTTTAACCTTCATTGGTTAATTCCGCAGGCTCGTGGTCTGGGTGTGTATTCCGCCTTCAGAATTAGATTTCATGACAGTTAGGGCCCTATCTTCATAGACTCACAGGTCGCCTATACGGCGTCAACTCGAAAGACCTGCTAGAGGTCACACGCCATTCTTTTACTCGAAGAAAATACCGATTTTATTGATTTGATTTTCCTTTCGCATATACAAAATAAAATATATATTGGTTGGATGATTGTTTTCTTTAGTTGTTACGTTTCCCGAAATTTCAGTGCCATATTACAGTATTTATAGCGGATAGTAATTTCATATAATAAAAAATGAGTCAAACGTTTGCCTGCAAGTGAAACCTTCTTAATTACCTTTGAATAATAATAATAATAATAATAATAATAATAATAATAATAATAATAATAATAATAATAATAATAATAATAATAATAATAATCGTGCATCGGGTTGTAGGCTTGTGAACTGGAGCCATTTTGTCAGTTTGCGTACCAATTCGACGTCTCTACTGTATTTGCTCCTATATAGGAACGAAGCAGGCCTCATTTAACGGGTTCTGTGTTGAATGTATCGGTGGAACACAGAGTGAAACATACAATTATGTCACGGAGTGCCAAGATGATTGCCTCCCCTTCAACAATCGGATTTCTCAGCCAAGATCGAAATTAGGAACTTGTTTTTATGAGTCTGATATTCTATTTTTGTTCCACTGAAGCAGGTAGTTTTGAAGAAATTGTTTAAGTTGAAATGGACCTATAATCAATCACATTCGGTTATAGACTTTTTGGGAAAATACAACCAGAAAAGATTTCATTCATACAACTAGGTTATATTAAAAATCAATCACTAGTCCAGAAGTTTTAATTAGTAGAACACTTAATAAAGTCGCACACGATGTTGAGATGGCAATGACATCATCTAAATTAGAAAATGTGTAATGGCTTTTTAGGTCGTCCATTATATAACAATCAAAACTATATCGACTTTTAAATTAATTTAAGAGAAGGTACTCTAATGCATTTATCTATAACTGAGTAACAGTAACGTGTTCTATTATATAAATAAGAAAAATGAATGTTTCATGTCCCTTCAACAACTATCGGTCTTCAGAGTTGCTGAAATTCTGGAGTTTTGCTCTGAGAAGTAGGTCAGTAAATTTATTTATTTGAGTCTCTCACATTGAAGTACTCGGTGCCGATATATTTGATGCCACAACTTTCAGCGTAGGAAACGAGTGCCTATGCGTACGCTTCCCAGCCGGTTTACCTAATAATTGGCACGTATGAGTCGTAAGCAGTCACAATATGCAAAATAATTTAAACTAATTGTTTAACCATTACGTGACTGTTGATATCGTGATCATAGCCACGGTATCTCCAGTTTTATTACGTGGAATCCGAACCACAGGGACATGAATTTTTCATTTCAAATATCTCACATGTATTGCAACTCCTCGGTGAAACGTCTGTTATAATGCCACTCGGCTATCATACTCCTAATTTGTTAATTGTTTAGGGTATTAGTACAGGATAAATTACGTCCACAATTAAAAACTAACAATTCCAGCATACTTTACTGAAATAGTTTATTTTCAAATGTTCAAAATTAAGGAATTCGTTACAAAAGTCGTCTTTCTCGAACACTGAATGTTGGATGTTAAAGGACAAAGTGTATACACCGAAGTACAGCCGTAAAGGTAACTTTTTATACTGTAAAACTAGAGGTGAATATAAAAGGTGCTCAGAAATTTCCATCAGAAAATCCTTTGGCTTGTGGAGGGGACAGAGTAGAAGACGTTTTAAACAGAAATTCATGTCCGGAGACGTAAAGTTTCCGTGCTACGTGTACAATAACTTCTAATCAAGTGTCCACATTTCCCGCTTCAGCTAGGTGTATCAAGTTGACCTCTTTTTGTATGCAAACGGCTTGATGTTTTGGTGCCCACTTAAACTCCACGTGCCCGCGTAGACTTCTCGAACATCCCAAACTGAGACGGTGTGTGAGCAAGCGAAGATGGGGGCATTATTTAAAGCTGCCAAGTTATCACATTTTCAACCCAGAATGGTCGTCAAGTTAGCTACCGACGCACCCGACTTGGGCCACTAGAAACAGATGTAATACACTCACCCGCTAGCTCACACGCAGGCTCAGTCTGGGATGTTCGAGAAATCCAAGCTACGCGCGCTGAGTTTGAACCACCTCTACAACATTTGACAAAGTGCGGACCAGATTGCTAACCATAATTTGAAGAAGGGAAAACAGATTGTTATGTTTATTTGTAAACATTGCTAATGCCGGGCTGAGCGGCTCAGATGGTTAAGGCGCTCGTTTTCCGAGCCCAAGTTGGCAGGTTCGATTAATGCTCAGTCCGGTGGTATTTGATGGTGTTATAAATACGTCAGCCTTGTGTCGGTAGATTTACTGGCTTGTAAAAGAACTCCTTCGGGACAAAATTCCTGCACCTCGGCGTCTCCAAAAATAGTTAGTGGGACGTAAAACCAATAGTATTATTATTTTTAAAAATCGCTAGTGGGACAAAGTATTTCTTTACTTTTCTTGACATTGAACAACGTTACCACCTGGTTCGTTAGAAATACAACGATCACAAATTATATATTACTATCGCTCCTTCTTCCAGCAGAAGTGGAGGATTTAAACTGCTGTATCTGTAGTACGGAAAAGATACATTTCTGGACTTGGTTTCGTATTCAAAGCGTTATATACTCCCCTTTATAAACCCAACATTTGTAATGGGAGTTTTGCAACATCCGTAGAATAGAATGTTCCTCCAATATACAAAATTTCCGTATTAAGAGGGAGGAGTGGTTAATAGGAGAATCGTCCACAGTTTGAGCAGTGGTTACATAGTCGGAAATGTCAATGTCCACTATCATGCGAATTTTAGTAGTTCCTAGATCAAATTTGTTACAGGAGAAAAGAGTAAACAGTGACAGTGCACCAGTTACAGTTGACAGCATTAACAACAACAAACTGTGTAAAAGTAGGAACTATTTAAGTAGTTCTTTCATAATAAAGCACGAAAGTTCAGGCATTTATTTTGGTTAAAATAGGAAGGCAAATAAGCACTTGAAATTTAGAAAATACGTAGTAAAATAATTAAAATAGGCATTTGACAAAAATGGGCAATAAAATCATAAAAATGGTTTAAATGTAAGCTACTTAATACACATCTGCATCACATCTTACATAGCAGGTACGATATTCAGCAACCCTCTCGACCATTTGGCTTGTGGAGTGAGATTGTCAGTGCAAATACACTGACTGACAGTGACAATGCAACACCCAGGAGGAGTGGTTCGAAAGGGATGAAAGTTGGGGAAAAAACAGAGACGGCACGGACGAATAATTGATGTTTATTTCAAACCGATATGCAGGTTACACAATGCGCACGGCATCGACTCAGTAGGATGTAGGACCACCACGAGCGGCGATGCACGCAGAAACACGTCGAGGTACAGAGTCAATAAGAGGGCGGATGGTGTCCTGAGGGATGGTTCTCCATTCTCTGTCAACCATTTGCCACAGTTGGTCGTCCGTACGAGGCTGGGGCAGAGTTTGCAAACGGCGTCCAATGAGATCCCACACGTGTTCGATTGGTGAGAGATCCGGAGAGTATGCTGGCCACGGAAGCATCTGTACACCTCGTAGAGCCTGTTGGGAGATGCGAGCAGTGTGTGGGCGGGCATTATCCTGCTGAAACAGAGCATTGGGCAGCCCCTGAAGGTACGGGAGTGCCACCGGCCGCAGCACATGCTGCACGTAGCGGTGGGCATTTAACGTGCCTTGAATACGCACTAGAGGTGACGTGGAATCATACGCAATAGCGCCCCAAACCATGATGCCGCGTTGTCTAGCGGTAGGGCGCTCCACAGTTACTGCCGGATTTGACCTTTCTCCACGCCGACGCCACACTCGTCTGCGGTGACTATCACTGACAAAACAGAAGCGTGACTCATCGGAGAACACGACGTTCCGCCATTCCCTCATCCAAGTCGCTCTAGCCCGGCACCATGCCAGGCGTGCACGTCTAAGCTGTGGAGTCAATGGTAGTCTTCTGAGCGGACGCCGGGAGTGCAGGCCTCCTTCAACCAATCGACGGGAAATTGTTCTGGTCGATATTGGAACAGCCAGGGTGTCTTGCACATGCTGAAGAATGGCGGTTGATGTGGCGTGCGGGGCTGCCACCGCTTGGCGGCGGATGCGCCGATCCTCGCGTGCTGACGTCACTCGGGCTGCGCCTGGACCCCTCGCACGTGCCACATGTCCCTGCGCCAACCATCTTCGCCACAGGCGCTGCACCGTGGACACATCCCTATGGGTATCGGCTGCGATTTGACGAAGCGACCAACCTGCCCTTCTCAGCCCGATCACCATACCCCTCGTAAAGTCATCTGTCTGCTGGAAATGCCTCCGTTGACGGCGGCCTGGCATTCTTAGCTATACACGTGTCCTGTGGCACACGACAACACGTTCTACAATGACTGTCGGCTGAGAAATCACGGTACGAAGTGGGCCATTCGCCAACGCCGTGTCCCATTTATCGTTCACTATGTGCGCAGCACAACGGCGCATTTCACATCATGAGCATACCTCAGTGACGTCAGTCTACCCTGCAATTGGCATAAGTTCTGACCACTAATTCTTGGTGTTGCATTTGCTCTGTCAGTCAATGTACTAATGCAATCTTTTATATATGAAATTAACATGAAATCGCTTATTTGATTTCCGTTCAATAATTTTAATATGTAAATAATAGAATAAAGTATCCATAACAACTCAAGAAAGGTAGAAGAAAAGCAGTAAATATTCAAATAGGCAACGAGAGCTAAAATAGGCATACAAAATAGGCAAAGTAATAACTGGTCCTACCGATCTCAAAGGTACTGAAACCTGTCTATCTCTATTTGACTCAGATTAAGAAGGCATTTTGCGTCATTTTCTGATTCTAATAACAGATCACTTTTCGAATTATACACTGTAATTTAGGAGTTAATCGTATATGGATATTGATTCCACAGCACCAAGGCTGGTTGTATCACCAAAAGCTATACCTTCAGCTGCCATAGATGACTTAGGATTCACTAAAGGTCATACTAGGGGAATGAGGAGCTGTTTAGTTTTCCATTGCTTTCCTCACCGAGCCAGAAGGTGTTATTACATACCAGTCTGCCAAGCCCGCAAACACCGCGCACACTAACTGCATAGGGGATGGCGTTACTAGCCCATACAAAAAAAGTGCACTGCAGACACTAGGTGTTACTCGAAATGAGGCTGCACTCGTACTCAAGTGGTGTGATCTAAATGTAGTCGTTAATAAACTGCAAAGCAGTGATTATGTGACTATATTCAACAAAAGTCGAATGCCAATGAGAAAATAATTCTTCCATCACATAAATGTTCGATTGAAACGATATCAGCCAGTGGTAAGTATTCAGTAGTGACATATTTTACAGTTGACGGCTCAGATGTAGTCGAAGAGGATAAATGTCTATCAACAGTAACAACAGTAAGTTATCTCTAAACTCCAATAATCAACTATTTGTAAATGAGCCTTCATCGTAAAAGTTCTGATTCATTTTTAACAACTCTTTAGAAATCATTTGAAAAGTATTCCAATTGTTAAAAATGCTTCATTCAAAGTTTCATTGTAATAATAATAGTAATGTTGGTTTTATTTATATTCCACTAACAACGTGTTTTGTCCTGCAGGATTTCTTCTTACACGTGGCTAAATCTATAGACACGTGGCCAATACATCTGAAACACCTTCAAATACCACCAGCCTGAACCTGGATTGAACCCGCTAAATAGCTCACAGAAGGCCAGGCCTCTATCACATGTGTTATTCAGCCCGGCTGGGTTCATTGCACTGACTTTGCCGAAGTCTATGGAAGTAAAATAACTAGGTATACGCAAGCAAATCACTAATGGTATGACGCTTCATAGTTCTTGTCAGATCAGCCTTTCGCTTGTGCATTCCGGAACCAGCCACGCAAATATACGAAGGTCGAGTCATAAGTTATGGCAACTTTTTTCTAGCGAACAGGAGACAACACGGAAAATCTAAGATATGCAATTGGAAATATAGAGCATGTACTTATGCATAGTGCCTGAAGACAAATTCTGACTTCAGGAGATTCTCGTAGGAAAGTGACAGAACACAGACCATTGATAAACATTGTTTTATTTTGGTATAGACAGCAAATACACAAGACTACGTACAAAGGACAGGTCTCCACTGTTTACAGACTTTCGAAATAATCACCCAAGGTTTCCACTGTGCGTACATCTTTGTCCATGGAAACTGGACGGCCTGGACGAGGAAAATCATCAGTTGATACCCTATCCCCTTTGAACGTCTCCACCCACCTCTCCACTGTTCTATAGGGCATGGCATGCACACCTCATGCTTCCCGCAGCTCTGCATGGCATTGGCGTGCATTTCTGCCGCGGAGAACTACTATTTTAATATACGATCTTTGCTCTTGCTTGTTGACTCCCATTTTGTGACGCTCTCACTCACACAATGAACTTGGGGGCATGCTTAGACCCACACTGCCGTTTACATACACCATCTAGTAGCATCATACGCACGTACAAACCCCACGTTTCCAAATGCTTATCTTAGATTTTCCGTGTTGTCTCCTGTTCGCGAGAAAAAAAGTAGTTGCCATGACTTATAATTCGACCTACGTACAGATGGACAAATCGTCGTTGCCGGGACAAAACCTCCTATGTGATAACATTTTTGGAGATATACTGACCCGCAGCACATACATTATGAAGAGCGAGATTGCCTTGACAATATTCACACAATATTGCACCTTAGATGACAGAACCTAACCGGCTAAAATATTTCACATAGGAGGTTTTGTCCCGGCAGCGACGATATGCACACACACCAGCCGGAGAGATCCCATTTTCTCAAAATTCGAAACGAACTCTGAAGTAATAGCTATGTAATAACCTATTTTTAAATCTAGAGTGCTGATAATTATTTAGCTTCTTATCATCTATTTTACAGTATTTTCTATGTGAAAAAGGATTTGACAACCAGTCATATAGGCCTACCACAACAATTTTCGTAAGCTAAAGACTAGGTATAGGGACAAAAGATCCACAAAGGTCGACGCACCGAATAAATAACATTTAAAAAAGAAAAAGACTAGGTATTGAACATAAACTCACCCATTACAGACATATTCTGTTTCTGCAGTATTGTCTCGAAAATAGGCCCCTCCGTGCTCACCTCACAGCCATATGTACCAGAACTGTTAAAAGTCAGCTGAGTGAGTGTGACCTGCACTCTGTCTTCTGCAGACGATTTGCTCTAGAACACACAAAATGTATGTAACATGAAATCTAAGAAAAGCTTTTATAACTTTGTGACCCTTACTCACCAATGAGTACATTCAGCAGGGTCACAAGCAACCAGCGCGGGATATAAAAGGTAAGTCATACTATTAACTCTAATACTTCCTACAAATTTCATAGACATTTTCTAACGCTACAAATTTTCTTTTTCATTCTGTATATCCCATATTACACAACCAAATATCAACAGCTCATTGTTAGTCAAATTAGATCAACTTACGAGTATTCAAGGGAGGTTCTCTCCTAACCATCAATGCAATACTCATAAGAAGACAACACATCAACAATTACAGAGGGCAATGAACTCATGCATTAGGTTTATATTTTCAATTAAATTTTCAACTCATATCTCCCCCTATTATGAACTTCTCACCTGGTTAAAAATCGACAAACTGCAACATCTTCACGTTGCTACTCTCGTATTTCGTCTGCTGAATGAATCTAAACCCCAGCATTTATCCTCAAAGTTTAATTTACTCTCCTCCTCTCATGAACAAAACACACGATCGACTACTACACTCGCAATTCCTGTGCATCACTTATCTTCATTTAACCGCTTCTTTCAAGTGTCTGGTGCAAGGCTATGGAATTCCCTTCCAGTTAGTGTTAGGAATTGCACTTCCTTAGCTTCTTTCAAGCGGTCTTGCCGAGATTACCTATTAAATGTATAACCAGCTTGTATGAATGGCAATATGAAAGGAAGAATGAATGAGGTTAGGATTTATATTTTGTTATATTATTTCATTATTCTGTTTTATATAGTTTATTAGATATGTGGTTAAGTGTAAGAGAGGGCCGTGGGCCTTAACTTCGCCACAAATGAAGGCATGAAATAAATAGACGGCAAGAACTTCCATATCAGAGTACATCGGTTTTGAAAGAGGAACAATTTCAACCCAGTTTTACTGAGTGTGACAGCGTCACTGATTTGAACCATGTTTTATTACAGACTCTGTTGACGAATTTGACCAATTTGTGTACACCTGTCTGACATAGCAGATCCTGTACGGTTTTCCCACCAAATGGTTACAAGTGCTATTGCGATTACTAACATTTAGACACAGATCTGTGCATGTGAATTTTGATTCAACAATGCGCTATGTAAACCGCTGCAACTACAGTAGTATGTGAAGGTGTGAAAGTGAACGTTGAACGAACTCAGATACATGATTATGATGTTAACAATGCTGTTAACACCATAGTTTAGATATGTACATATCTTAAACAGTGTAATATTTTTAATTTAATACATTGATATCTTGATATATTTATGTTCATGATACATTTAGCAGCTGAAGATCCTAACAGAGGATCGAAACTAGTCCTGCATTCATAATGTGCCTTCAAACGTAAATAAAGATAATTAACACCGTACAAGAATGGATTAGGCGAATAACCCCAAACCTACGATTGTGAACTGTTGAACAATCAATACGGAACTAAAATTGATAACATATTAATTAAATTATTTCATTCATCCGCCTGTTGCCATTTCTTGATGGATGCAGTAATTTTGTATCCATCTCTTGGCACAGGTCAGAGCAAAGTGTAGCTTCCATTGAAGTCCGAGTCTCATCCATGGTTGTGACAATATGGAAGCTGCTGGGGTATGGGTGGTGCTGAGTAATGACATTTGGAGCACAACTAGTGTCTGAGTGTTACGAAAGGTGTTGCGCATAAGATCAGTCGTGCTGCAGTAGCACCTTCTGGTCCAGTGAGGAAAGCAATGGCAAACTACCTCACTCCTCATCTTACCTAGTACACCTCATTTGGGCATAACTGCATAGTTTTTGGTGGTGCTATTTGGGGATCCAACCAGCCTCTGGGCTGATGACCTGACAGACAGACATTTCATTCATATTCCTTGACTCATTTTTAAAGTTATTTTAATAACTATCGAAGAACTGGTATAAATGTTCCTTCATAAACCTGAAGTAGCCGTGAGTGTAAAAATTGACCAATAACCTCTGTTATTGTGGTGTCAGTGGCTACGTGTGTACTTAAATTATATGATGATACGATACGAAGAGATGCCCCTGAAGTTTATTTTTCACCCAATAGCCTAACTAAAAGTGTTTAATATATTATTTAGTCAGAGAGAAGGGGGACACGAGAGAAACCTCCCAGAAGGGTGTATTTATATGTGATATTGTCATACGTCCGGGTGTCTCCTGGGCAACGGACTAGGACTATTCCTAGACGGCTGAATCTGTTACTCCAGTAACACTATTACAAACTCAGAATGGTTAATAAATATTTCAAATGGTCCTTTTCAGGACCAAAGCTAACAATCCTGTCAGTAAACATAGAGGGCATGACATCGAATAAAGAGGCCATATTACAGCAAATGTGCCACACACACACATGTGACGTTCTTTGTGTTCAGAAAACTCACTGAAGTAGTACACAAAACCGAACAAAAGTACCAGGAATGCGACTTGTCGCCGAGAGACCTCATTGAAAATACGGCAGTGCCATTTCTGAAAGCCCTGAACTCAATATACTACCAACCTCCGTTTCTGAAAATTATGATATAGAACTGATATCAACAGAATTATCAAACTGTATGTTAACGTCAGTTTATAAACCACCAAATGTTCCATTTCACTTCTCCCAGTCCGTTAATCTTCTGGGAAGTGAAATCCATTTTGTTATGGATGACTTCAATAGCCACAGCTCCATTTGGGATATAGAGATGATAACGAAGATGGACTAGCTGTTACAAATTGGGCTGAAATGAATCACTTGTCTTTAATTCATGACAACAAGCTTCCACCGTCCTTCAATTGTGGCAGATGGAGACGCGGATACAATTATGATCTCATATTTGTCACTGATACCATATCCCATCAATGTGTAAAGGAAGTCTGTGAACCTATTCCTCATACTCAGCACAGACCAATTAATTGTCCGGTGTTCTCAGCGGTTCGACCTCAATAATACCTTTTCGAAGAAAGTACAATTTTCAGAAAGCTGACTGGGATAACTTCACCAAGCGTCTAGATGAAACGATCTTGAACATTGATCCAAGTCCAGAATCATATGATAAGTTCACTGATGCTATCAAGAAATGTTCATGCAAGTCAATCCCACGTGGTTACATAACTCAGTACATACAAGGTTTAGATCCCTGTGCATTAAAAGATCTGGAAAAGTACATTTCGCTTTTTGAAGCGGATCCTTTTAGTGAAGAAACAATACAGGCTGGCAATAAACTGATAGAGACTGATGGTACATTGAAAAGGGGACGTTGGATTAATTTGATGGAAAAATTGGATATGTCGCAGAGCAGCTTGAAATCCTGGAGACTACTAAGACGTTTGAATAATGACCCCACTAAGGCATCTGTGCATTATAATGTATCCCCAAATGAAATCGCCCATCAGCTCTTGTTGAATGGCAAAGTTAAACGCAGAGCTAGACCACCAAAATTTTCAAGGAACATTGAAGATGAAACCTGTGAAATATCCAAACCTTTTGTTTTTGGAGAGCTGGAAAACGCCATCAAGATGTGTAAAAACAGAAAAGCATATGGTCTAGACAACATTCTTATAGAGCAAATTAAACATTTTGGAAATGCTGCCAAAGAATGGATACTCCAACTCTTCAGTAACTTCCTGGAGCGCTGTTACATTCCAAAAATCTGGAGGAAGGCCAGAGTAGTTGCTCTCCTTAAAACCGGCAAGGACCCTAATGACCCTAAGAACTTTCGAGCGATATCCCTTTTGTGTCATCTCTACAAGATCTTTGAAAGAATGCTTCTTAACCGTCTTGCACCATCTGTGGAGCCTTTGTTGATCACAGAGCAAGCTGGTATTAGGCCAGGAAAGAACTGTACTGCACAAGTAGTAAACCTAACACAGTATATAGAAGATGGTTTTCGATCCCGAAAAATCACAGGAGTAGCGTTCGTAGACCTTTCTTATGCCTATGACACCGTACAACATCAAATCATGTTAAAAATATCGGTACAGCCTTACAAAGGATTTCAAGCTAACCAGAATTGTTCCTGCCCTTTTACAGAATCGACGATTCATTGTTGACTTTCAGGGAGAGCGAAGTCGATGGAGAACGCAAAAGAATGGTCTTCCTCAAAGAAGTGTGCTAGCCCCCTTACTTTTCAATATATATACCAACGACCAGCCACATCCACCTCATACTGAAAGCTTCCTATACGCTGAGGATCTGGCCTTCGCTACTTGGTGTGAATGCTTTGAAAGAGTAGAAAACAATCCCACTTCAGCATTGGATATTTTGTCTTACTACTATGAGACCAATAATCTCAAACCAAACCCATCAATAAACTCAAGTATGTGCTTTCCATATGAAGAACAAACAAGCTTCAAGGAAGCTGCAAGTGAAGTGGAAGGACAAAGTTATAGAACACAATTACACACCGAAATATTTGGGTGTTATTCTGGATCGTTCTCTAACTTACAGGGAGCACTGTTCAAACATCAGAGCAAAGGTCTCCTCTCGGAACTCCCTGCTCCGTAAAGGGACAGGTTCAAAGTGGGGTGCCCACCCTCATACGGTAAGGACAACAGCCTTAGCACTTTGTCACTCAGCAGGGGAGTATACTAGTCCCGTTTGGTATAAATCTACACACGCCAGAAAGGTCGATGTTGCGCTGAATGAAACATGCAAACATATTACAGGATGTCTGAAACCAACACCAACAGACAAACTGTACTCCCTTGCAGGAATAGGGAATAGCCCCTCCTGAGATCAGACGCGAAGTATCTGCAAATGGGGAGAGGTTAAGGCCTTCTACCAGCTCAGCCCACCCCCTACATGGACACAAAATACCACCAACTCGATTGAAGTCAAGGAACATTTTTATGCACTCCTCATCCACCGCTAGTGCAGATGCAAGGAAGATCGGACTTCTACTCTGGAATCAGAAGATCCCTTTTCATCCAGAACGCCTAAATTGGAGGAAAATCTTCCCCCTGGTAATGAAGAAACCTGGACTACATGGAAGGCACTGAACAAACTAAGAGAAGGCGTTGGAAAATCAAAGGACAATATGAAGAAATGGGACCTCCTGAAGGGGGATCGGACGCTATGTGAATGCGGCGTGGTACAAACGACAAGGCAGCTTATTAATTGCCCGCTATGCCCTGTTAAATGCACATAACTTGATCTGGCACAGGCCATTATCAGTGCTGTTAACGTGGCCAAATTCTGGGCCGATATTTTGTAAATAACTCTTTAATTTTATGTAAATATTGTAATTTCATATATTTGATCTAATTTGCATCTGTAATCTATATTGTTCTACTGACACGAATAAATAAATACATGAATAAATAAATAAATAAATAAAATATAGTCAGTGGGAAAAACTTTCGGAGAAAGAGAACACTAAGGAGAGAAGTTCTCGAAGTCGGGATAAAAATATCGAATAACCGAATGATGCCCATTTCTAGCTGTATTTTCAAATCGTATCACTTACTGCTAAAAGTTTAGTCAGTAACATCCAAGTATTTTGGAGAAATTCAGGCAAAATAATGAACTGAAGTCATGACTCACGCACATTTTACTCAGATAGAAATCTTTACAGCAATTTGATTGGTAGGTATGTAACTACATATTCAGTGTACACGATTATTAATATTCAAATCTTTTACGATTGATGTTTAAGAGGTGGCCACTGTCCGCAAACTGTTTGAAAAAGGGGAGATTGGAATTTAAATATCATCCAATTTTAAACTTATAGCCAAATGAATCTTCTTCCAATCTTAAGTTCCAGAGATGAACGACAAACTAAAAATCGCAACTCATGTGTTCAGACATTTCTTGAATACGTGATGTACGAACAGAATTACTATACGCTATTAAAACAGCACTTCTTCCTCACGATCATTCAACCTCTCTTAAACCACTGCTCTCCAATTTGGACAACAGCTTCCCCCTCTAATACTAAGCAGTTTAACAGAGCAGTGTCCTTCTTTGCTGCAATTGTAAGGAACAGAAACACCAAGCTCCGAAATCTGTCTACGCAGCAGGTATTAATGGCAATTAATATGTCACCGCTGCACATCAGGCGACAGGTAGCTGACCTGAGTTTCCTCCACGGGATCTTAAATGGGCATTACCGCTCGGAACATCCTGTCTCACTCTTCTCTCTCCGTGTTCCTTCCCGCTCCACCAGAACCAAAGACCTTCTCCACATTCCCCACACTCAGCACTCAATACTTCAACGATCTTTCCTAATCCGCCTCCCAACACTCTTTAACAATATTAATAGGAGACAAGAGCTTGATATAGCATAAAATTAAAGCATATTCGAGAGGGGTGCAAATAGCCTCTTAAAGATAAGTTGATGTGAAGGGATTATACCGTCATCTTGACCCACGACGACTTGGCTATTGAAACCGTACAGTGTCCTGTACAGCTCCATGGGAATGATATGGGCCTTTATACTCCATTAAAATTACTCCTAAAGGTCGCGTCATAGGTAGCAGTATGGGCGAAGGGGATCGAGCGGCGTCCTGCCAGAACGGAACCCGCGAAAAGAGCGCCTGCGAACAAAGGGAGGACAAAGCAACAGCCAAGCCCCCGCGGAAATACGCTCTCAACTCGCAGAGAGAGATAGAAGGGGACGCGATGCTGGAGTAGTCAGATACGCCCCGAGGTGGAGCTTAGCTTCCCGAGTTCCAAACGAACATAAGGAACTTCCGGTTTTTTATGCACGTGTCACGGGTGCCAACGTCGGATTTTGGCGCGTAAACAATAGAATGATATTTTAATCCAGACATAGGAAAATTATGCGAGACACACCATTGAATAGAGCGGAATTTTCTGCGTTCTCCAGACTAAAAATATGTAATAACTTATGCAGGGGAAGAAATGAGGTCACCAGCTGTCAAGATGTAACATATCGCTAACACATGTGGATACAGCGGCGTCACCCACGCCAAGAATCGCGCTTAGGAGATAGCTCCACCCCCCAGAGGACGCTATGAATTAATCAAAGGCGGGAAGCAAATTACATAAAAACTGCTGATCGTCGGTCCAGCACGCCAGGCTCAAATGAAAGAGGAGACAGAGGGCTACAAGATGCACTATTCAAATATCGTCAATTCTTGGTACGAAAGGAGCTCTTGTTCTTAATGAACCGTGAACGTTGACGCCCCCGAGCTTCCGGCGGGTAAGATCATATAAGCCGGGCAGGCCATTGTAGAGACAGTTGTTCTTTTACGGGTCGGTGAGGAGGACACTATATCCCGCGGTGCCCCAGTTTAAGTCAGAAACCCTTGACCGTGTATTGAAAGCGCCATTGTGTCCAGCACGCTTTGTGAAGTGAACGGGAGGCCAAACGAGCCTAGGTATTGTTCCTGTGCTGCGTGTCAAACTAGTAAAAACCCGCGAGCATAATTTGCAAACAAGTATTGGAATTCGGCTGAGACAGTGCCGGCTTTAATGAGTCAGTCAAATTCATAATTTGGTATCACCCAACGTGTTACTTTGAATCAGGGGCTCGAATCTCGTGAGCCACCCGATTCTTACTGTGAACGCGGGTGTAAACTCTGAAATAGAGGACGTGTGACGAGTGTAAAAGTGTTACCCACTTGGATTACTGTAAGATTTCAGCTGTGACGAGTTCCCCATGATGTCGGACTTGTATGGACCAGGGATGAAGGACTGCACGCCCGCCACCTACCGAGTGGTCATGGAGTACTAAGAACTTCACCATGGGTCTCCCGTGGCGGAAGAAACAACGGCCACCAAACAGATGAGTGATGTCCAAATTTAATTTCTAAGCATGACATAACCCGGGGATAGGATTAGCGTTCTTTTGTAAATATCAAAATGTTGTAAGTTAATGCATGTCCTATATGGAAATTTTATTGATTTTATAATGTTGAAGTAAAATTTAAGGGAGCTAAATTCCCGGACGACTCATATTTCTTTCTTAATGGTTAGCTTATCGTGAGGGTTATATTTTTAATGTAGAATGTCCTAGCAAATATGGGAACAAGGTTAGGAGAATATTTGAGTTTCCCGTAGGGGCGGTTGGAAACATAGTGCTGGCAAGCAGGGAAATATGTCGAAATGTTGGTAGTCACTGTCCCACCTGGTTGTCGGATATGCCAGGGAAACTCATGGGTCAGTCAGATAATGCATGCCTAGCTTACAGATATAATCCGTGCATGTACATCAAGAATGAAGAAAATCCCGACCGGGAGAGGTACATACTGTGTGATCTAGATAGGTGTGAGGGACCATGTGCAAGTCTCCCGTGATTTTTGATTAATGGGCCATAATGGTTTGGAGTGTATTTTTTTATCTATAGCCGGGGTAAGACCCAGGGGCATGAGTCCCTAATCTTTGGCCAGAAGGTTTAAATATAAGTGTAGTTATGTGGTATGGACGAGGAGCCATGAGAGCCATAGGCCCAAGGGAAGAAGATACGCGGTATGAGGCGTAGTGGAAGGGCCGAATAGGAACTTACGATGAGATGATTGAGAAGTGATCGTGCCCACAGTCTCAGTGATAATAATGAGAAGGGAGTGAATAAAAAGAGTATTTCATGGGAATTCCATAATGATATGAATAAACAAATGAAGCGGGCTGTGGATATGTGTGTCCCCGAGATGAGAGGGTAGACGTGTGAGCGAGAGAAGAATCAGAACGGCCGTGCGAAGTGAATGGCCGGCCTTCCTTCTGTTGTGAATGACTGGCTCTCGCCCTCGCGACAGAGGGATCCCTTTAAACCATTGTGTTAAGACTAACTTGGAGCCCTGGGTCAACCTCGCGCTCCCCTCGGTTGGTTTAAATGGCTCAGCTAAGAATACTTGTATAATGATAATATCACGGTAACTTCTTTTAAAAGGGTATTTAATAAATGAGTAGGGATTCCCCCAGATATCCGGCGAGATGAGATTGTAGCTATTCTCGGTATCTACAGAAACCCACAGTACCTCTCGGTCGGGAGTCTGCCAGTTCGACGCCGGATGATGACGGCGCCCTTGAGCGAGCTGCTTACAAGCTTGCGCTTTGGGCCGGAGACTGTGATAACCATGCTGTTTTCTTTTCTAGGAAGGGTTCTCCGGTGTGCATGAAGTGTATATATCCATATGTTTTGTGTATGTTTCGTAATGATGTGCACATATTTTTGAGTTCAAACAGAACCTATGTGCACGACGTGTGGTCTTGGTGACAGATGAGAAGTCCGGGGTTTAGCAAAAATGGTATTTGTGTTTGTTTGTGCATTATGCAAATGTGTCTTTTAATATGATATTATGTATCGTAGGCCCCGGTTATGTTCGAGCTTAGAACAGCTAGTGATATTTGTGTATCGGGACATCAAGTCATCTCACGGTGTGATCGACAGAATAATGTACAAATTTCATGAACGGTATGAATTAATGAGGAAAAATGAACGATAGCAAGTCGCAAAACCTCAATCATACCGTTATGCAGACGACGCCCATGGGCGATTCGTATTTTAAAATGATTATTATTTTCTTTTCATCCCATATGTGGAGAATCATTGTATAGAGCTGTATCAACCTTTTTAAATTGTTATTTTTGAATAAATTTGCATTCGTAACCCCTATTTTATGGTTCTTGTCATTGGTAGCAGTGGTAAGCAGTATCCAGTAGGCATTCGAACCCAGAGATCCTACTTTCATATTATAGACATAAGGCTCCATCTTAAGGATTTGTTGTTTTTGTTTTTCTTTGAACGTACCACTTCCCCAAGTGCTCAGGCTGCCGGGCCGGCACAGAAAGTAGGAAGGGGAGCGGTTCGAAGCTCGTTAAGCAATTCGACCCGCTCTTCAATCCAAATCTCATCCGTGGGTGTTTACCCCGTTACGTGGAGGCATTTTTATGCGTGGGTCATCCATTCGAAGCCCGGTAGGGTGTACTATGAACATGGACATTCTCATGGTTTTCGATCTGGACAGTTGTTATTAGTAGGCTGTGTACGTGATCTTGTTATATTTTGTTATGTTTGTTATATTTTATTATGAAAATTTACGTTTGTTAAATAGTCTGTTGACAGTGCAGGTGAAATTTGCTCAGTGTAGCTGTATCTTGTGCTTCGTGAATGAATGAATAAATAAATAAATAAATAAATAAATAAATAAATAAATAAATAAATAAATAAATAAATAAATAAATAAATAAGAACAACTGTAACTTCATGTGCTACAAAGGCGTCTTAAAATCAATTTTAATTTTTACAAAGTTGAGTGGCTGGAAATCCTGGACTTTCTTTGGAATAAACGTTGTACACCATTTTTGGTTCTCAGCTGGTGTAAAGTGATCGCTTAAGTACGTCTACAGCCACTCGGGCAATGGGAATGCAAGCGCGTCTGACTCGGAAGTGGTTGAATTGAATATTTAATCCCTGTGAGAACATAATTCTCAATGCGCTGAATTTATAAAATTCAGATTTCTGGTTCCACATGCCACTTATGTGTTTCTGACATCATTTACCAGGTTTTGACAAAAGTAATGAGTTAAAACAGTATGATATTTGTCTTTCGTTACGAGCGGTTTTACATTTTAAGTGGACTACGTAAGAAAGCCGTCCCCGTGATCTAGGTGTAGCGAGCCTGCATCTTAACCGGAGGCCCCAAATTCGATTCCCGACCAGGTTAGGGATTTCTTACGAGGATCTGAGTACATTCAGCCTACGTGAAAACACTTGAGTAGGTATCTGACAGTGAGATAACGGCCCCGGTCTAGGAAGCCAAGATTAACTACGCAGAGGAATTGTCGCGCTGATCAAGTGTTACCTCGTAATCTGCCCGCCTTAGGGCTGAGCAGCAATCATTTCATATACCAAGGTCGTTCAAGACTGTAGCGCCACTGAGGTGGGGGTGGGTGGTTGATAAAATATGAACTTAAAGCTACTTCCGTTCCTCCATTCGAATTTGTAAACGTCCACCAGGTGATTAGTGGAACCTCGAGTCTAGTTCTAGTTTAGAACGTATCTAGTGAGTTAAATCCACTGTACCTGCCAAACGAAAGTGATATGAATGGAAAATAAGAACATTTTCATTAGAGAGTAGAACCAGTATTCCACTAGAAGTAAACCATTTATTTTCATTTAATTATTCAAACCTTCCCTATAAGGAAAGTCTTCTCTAGCGAGGAAACCTTCTCACTTTGAGGTCGAAATAGTACAGTATTTTCCATATCGTCAAACACTCCACATTACTTATAATTCGCTCGCACAGTTATAACTGCGAATGCAAAACTTTGCCCACGGGAAAAGGATTTAAAGTTTAACTTTTAGCTGTGCGATGATCATCTGCCCCTGGATAGGAAAATGATCGATAGGATACCGGAATTATATTTCAAAACTTGTCATAATTAGAGTTCACGAAATGATAAAAGCAGGCTTTCAAATTCAAACATGAGCAGTGAATGAAGAACGAATTATCCCACCGATAGCAAATCTTCACTCGATTTAAGTCAAAAAAGAACTCTTTCGGTGTGGTAAACCGTACAGGATGATCACACTGCGACTCGGCATGTGTTATTTAAGAATTTTTTAGATCCGATTGTCCTGAGTAGTTACCAACACTTTAATTTATATAGTTAATTAAGTGGGCGTATGTGATCAGTGACTCGTTTTGCATTCCTTACTTATTGTGATGTTAAATTCTCCTTTGATCATTTTGTGAACTCTGATGGTGACCATCTTGTGGAATGTCTCCCAAAAATCATATTCCCATTCAGAGACCGATTCTCTTCCCATAACCCAAAAGGTACAATTTACATCATTGTTGGTGGACAAGGTTTTCTATTGGCTGTGTTGTTGAATTAATCACTGTATGGTCATTTCGACAATGTCAACAACACTATGGGATAATATTTGAAATAGTCTTTTGAGCGTCAAGTCAAAATTCTCATCACCTCGGTATGGTCCAGATGTTAGGACTCCAACAACTCTACTCAACCTTCAATGTAATAAAAAAAGTATCTAAATACATGATAGAATTCTGAACCTCCTTAGCTTCAGTAAGTGAACACGCCTTTTAGGAATAGCGTTCAAAGCGAGGTACAGCGACTCCATAAGGAAACAACTCAAAACCACTGCACTGCTCACTGAAGTAGTGCAAATTAATAGATGTTAACAAGCTGATATGTAATGAACTTGTCGATTTATTTATTAACAATTAGGATAACATTTGAGAGCATGGTGTGCGAAGCACAACAAAGAAAATCTACTTTTCCGTTACATTGATTACAAGAATGACATCAGCAAATACATGACACTTTTCCATACCAGTCCCAAAGACAAACCCGCAGCGATATGAAGTGTACGATCACGCTATATAGCGAAGTATCAAAATTCTCACTTACTTAGTTACAGACACAATTCAAATGATGGAAATATGACGTCGCTCAAGTAGAATTCCCCAGGTTTGACGGATCTCTTTTACTCAATTTCTTCAAGGAGCTCCTTAAAAGCTGTGGTGGCTGTCAGAAGCAGCTTCAGGCGCAGCTCTTCCGCATAGAACATCTGTCTTGTCATTTGATATACAAGGCGTGAGAGGGTGTACTTTGATAGGCAAATCACTCTTCTTACGTAGGCTGTTTTCAGTTTCTCTATATTACTTAGCTGTTCCTTCTTTAGGTGCGCGCACATATTTTCCACGCCGTACGACACTATAGGGTGAACTTTATTATGAAAAATCTATGGTTGTCGGGAATCATAGACTGCTTAGGTGTTTTAGGTCAGTTATTGCTCTTATGGCCCTTTCTTCACGTGTAGTGAGAACAGGTTTCCTGGTGTGGGACACGTAACCGCAAGGTGCCAAAAATTTGTGACTAACTTCAGTTGCCGGTCACATGTCGAAGCTTCCCCTTTTACCGCCCCTTCGAAAGATCATTGAGACTGTCGTTTGTTCATTTAGCCTCATCTCTATCTATTCGCCCGTTTTATCACTTTTCGTAGATTTGTTCCCGAGATAGACATCCGAATTATGCCATCGGAGTACATGATAAGTTTTGCGTTTTCTACTAATTCGGTGATGTCTGCCGTGGCAGTAATGAGAAGCAATGGACTGAGAGAGTTATCTGGTAGAACACCAATAGTTTGCATTATTTGGCATGACTTGTCGATGCCATTGTTAATCCCTATCCTGTGTTAGTAAGCTGATTAGTGATGAGTGGGAGTAGATAGAAACTCGGTCTAATAATCATCTCTCTAACAGGATAGTTCTGCGGATCGTGCAGAAGGTTTGGCGTAATAGATAAATATGACGCGCAGATTCCCTCTAAGTCGTGCCAGGCCTCCTCTATGTCCTCTTAATGATATTGGACTGCTTGAGTAATTTCCTTTTTTTGCTGGAACCAAACTGTGAGTCCGGAAATTTATCATCTATGAAATTTGTTTGGACACTAGCATAGTCAGGATCTTTAGAAGTGTGTACCTTAATAGAATCCCTCTCTATGAATTGGGGTCTGCTGCACTACCTTTTCCCTTATATAGCATTTCTATTGTGGACTTTGTCCAGCAGTCTGGTACTGTACCTTGACGTAAGCATTAGTTCACAAGTCGAATGACTTAATTCCTCAAAACCTGGGAGAGTAGTTTTCAGATAATCAATAAATATGTTATGTGGACAACATGCCATATTATTCATCAGGCAATGGATAGTTTCTGGATCTAAGAGAGGGGCTGCCTGGCCGAGGCGGTAAAGGCGTGCTCGGTTCTCCCGGAAGGACATGGGTTCGAATCCCCGTCAGGAAGTCGTAAAATTTAAGAAATTAGATTTCCACTTTCGGAGGTTCATATGGCCCTGACGTTCACTCAGCCTAGACCAAAAATGAGTACCAGGTTAATTCCTGGGGGCAAAGGCGACCGGGCGTAGAGCTAACCACTCTACCCCATCACTTGCCGAGGTTAACAATGGTGGAAGCCATTACCTTCCATTCCTCCAAGGGCCTTCATGGCCTGTACGGAGGTGACTTTGCTTTGCTTTGCTTTGTGAATCTAAGAGAATCGTTCACGACGTCCGGAGAAGGTGCCAGGAAGTTGACAGGACGTATCTCCCTCCGTTTTAGAATTGCAGCTAGGTGAGTCTTTCAGGCATCCATTGGTATGTTCCTAGGAATCATTGATATCAATAGCGCTCTTCAATAAGTTAATTGCTGATGATGACCATCAGCTTGGCGGAAAACGTACATTGAGTAATTGCAATAAGATCAATATATTCAACTGCACAGCACCATAAAATGAATAGAACTGTACATAACACTACCTTACCCATTATTCTATTTCTTTTACCGTATGAACTCATTTATCGTGTCCAGAAGTTTTAATATGACGTCATTTAGGCTGCCTGTGCGTCAATTTTGACGTCTATTTTTGCTCAATAAATGGCAGAGAAGTGGATCTCTGCTGGTCGATCTATAGTTGAGTTTTAATTACACAATTTAAAATGTTTACAATGTGCTTTACGTCGCGCCGACACAGATACGTCTTATGGCGACAATGTGATACGAAAGAGCTAAAAGTGGGAAGGAAGCAGCCGTGGCCTTAATGAAGGTAAATCCCCAGCATTCTCCTGGTGTGAAAATGGGAAACCATGGAAAACCGTCTTCAGGGCTGCCGACAGTGGGGTTCAAAACCGCTATCTCCCGAATTCAAGCTCACAGCCGCGTGCCCCTAAGCGCATGGCCAACTCACTCGGTGAGTTTTAATTAATTTTGTTGAATAAATTACAAATGTCTCACCAAAGATCTTTTTTATGCCGACAATGTACGTTAAGGAGAGCTTCTGCCGGGTTCGCATACTGAATTCATCACGCTATATTACTTAGCTGTTCCTTCCTTAGGTGCGCGTACATCGTTTTCAAAGCAGTACGACACCATAGGGTGAACTTTCATATGAAATATATCTAAGGCTGTCGGCAATCATAGATGCTTAGGTGTTTCATCTCACTTATTGCTTATATCACTTATTATGTGACTTATTGGCTTCATTCATTACATTCCTGACACAGTCGAATGACTGGAATCAGGATGTTGAATTTTCAATCTCATTACTACTAAGTTCATAACGAATACAACTTTGAAATAATTCATAATTTTTAAGGGGTTGGAATTATTGAAAATTATGATAGACGCAGGAACATGTAATGAATATTAAGGACAGACAAACTGAAAGTAGTACGTAGAAAGTAGGAAATGTCGCCATACAGTATTTAAAAAGTAGAACACCAATGATATAGGCCTAACTGTATATGACAATTATGCACCACGTAGCTTGACCGACTTTTCTGCAAAAATGCAATCAATTGGCCATGAACGTCTGCCTCATTATTATTATTTTTTTTGACATTCGTCCATCCCTCATTAACAAATTATCAACTAAACGTGCAGTATATTGACGAGTCCAGAATATGAGGAAAATTGTCACATAATCACACGATTATTTAACGAGCATTTGATGTTTTCTAACTGGACTCTCAACATACTGAAATAATGAATACGGTAACAATTAATTTATTCTTGCTTTTCGGTAGAAGCAATCAGATTAATAAGTTACAGGTCAACATAAGCTTTAGAGCTTCAGGTGTCGACCATGTTGAATTCTTAACTGCTAAACGTGATGTTGCAGTGGATAACATATACAGTATGTTTATCTACATTACTCCCCTAATTCAAAACGTTTATTTAAATATTTTTCAGTCATAATTTCATTAGTCTAAGCCTCCGTCGCTCAGGCGGCAGCGCGTCAGCCACTTCCCGGTGAGTTCTGTGTTTCTAATTCCGGTCACTCCATGCGAGATTTGTGCTGGACAAAGCGGAAGCGGGAGAAATTGTTCTCCGGGTACTCCGGTTTTCCCAGTCATATTTCATTCCAGCAACTCTCTACAATATCATTTCGTTTTATCTGTCATTCATTAAGCATTGCCCCAGAGGAGTGCGACAGATTTCGGTAGCCGGCACAATTCCTATCCTCGCCGCTAGATGGGAGCTTCATTCATTATATCCCTGGCCCGGTCGAATGACTGGAAACAGGATGTGGAATTTTCAGTCTCATTGCTAGTTAGTTCGTAACGGATACAACTTTGAAATAATGCGTATTATTTAAGGGGATGGAATTATTGACACTTATTATAGATGCAGGAATATGTACTGTACGCGAACCTTTTCTTGATACCTGAGCCTATCAATCGCTTATGCATCGCCGTGAGACATCTGGCGTACACTTTACGTACTAGTACTGTTGTTGTTTACACAGTAAAGCCAAACTATAGAATCCATACTAGGAACAAGATTCGCATCGAGAAATGTTATATAATGTTATAAAATGTATGTGTGACACAGTTGTTGGCTTTAATAAAAGTTGAGAAAATTCATATCGATCGATCATATTATAGATTCAATCTAGATTTCATTTCCATTCAGTTGGCCGTATAACCGGAACCGGGAGAGCTCCCTCCTTACTCCTCACCCACGTAAAACTTGGTATCAAGAAAAGGTTCGCGTATAGTAATGAATATTAAGGACAGACAAGCTGTAAGTAGTACGTAGAAAGTATAAAGTAGGAAATGTCGCCATACAGTATTTAAAAAGTAGAACATCAATGATATTGCTCACCTGTAGTTTTACTCCCGGAACAGGAAACGACTGATGTTGAGGTCTGTTGTCCGGCATATACCGGAAGAACTCCAAATCATCCTTGTACCATTTGACCGAGTAGAGTCCCTGGGTACCCCCAAGTTCAAATCGACATTCCAAGGTAGCGTTAGCGTCTCGTACGTCCACCAGAGTAGGAACTCGGACTTCCGTGAGACGCAACTTGCGGGACACTGAAACAAAATTAAAGCAAGACTCCGATCATCTATTGTTTGTGGTGTAAAGCCAGAAAAATATATTGCAACAAGTTGTACAAAGATTACAAGATAATTACGCTCTTGTATCACTATTTTTGATCAGATAAAAATTGTGGAAACATTTGTTATAGAACCATCTGTTAATACAGTGGGAGCTTCAGTCGAGTTGCGGTTTATTTCCTGTGTCGTATCTGAGCGATTGGATAATGTAAGAGCCGCCTGACCCATATAGCTCACCCTGTGATATCATGTTCTCAGTAGTCTGCGATAAACTTTAATACAGCGTCCAACATCATTGCTTCTTATACAGGAGTAATCAATCGGTTTAATGGGTTTCATGGGTTCTTAATTAAGCGCTGAACAGCGTATTTTTGTATGCTGTAGATTTTAAAATGAAGTTCACATCGAACGTTTTAAGATTCATGAGGCAGAATCGCAGAAAATAAACTTGAATATCATCACATGCTACGCTCGACTCCATGGCTAAATGGTTAGCGTGCTGGCCTTTGGTCCAGGGGGTCCCGTATACGATTCCCGACCGAGTGAGGGATTTTAAACTTCATTGGTTAATTCGGATGTCTCCGGGGCTAGGAGTGTGTGACATCATCTTCATTAGAATTCATCATGGGAAAGGACCCGTTCTCACAGGCGCGCAGGTCGCATATACCACTTCAACACGAAAGACCTGCAACAGGCCTCTTCAGAGGCCACACGTCATTTATTTTCCACATGCTATAATGCTTATCATTGCTTATCAACACTTGGGTATACTGTGCTAGAGGAAGTCGTATTCGTTTTGCTTTTCAATCTGATTATCCATTCATCGAAATGTGTATTTTCTACGGGCGTAAAGAAATGGTGTGACAGCAACCGAGATCTCGTTTACCGACACACGGCATGCTGGAAGGGCGGCAACCGTTGCGGGACTCGCCCTTTACTTGTTCTATCAGTCAAATAACCGCTAGCAAGAGAGCGCGATGACGTTTGTTGGCGTATGATGCGCAGACGTATGCACACTCACTTCGAAGAACTGTTCAAGATTAATATCAGGATGAGAATGCAGAATACAAGTCACGTGCTGATACCAATGTAATCTATTTAAATCTACAACTTTCCTCAGATAAACGCTATAACAATTCATTAACATGGATACGGTCACCAGAACTGCTCTTTAAGAGAAGACCTACATGTAGGCTACTCTTGTTAGGATGTCTGCTTTTGTTCTGTCTCTGTTTTTCGTAGAGTACTCTTGTATACACTTTTCTTGTACTAAGTATTCTAATTAAATAACAAATTGAAATTAAATGAATATACGGCGGAGCTAGGGAAGGAGCGTCAGCCAATCGCAATACTGCCAGCAAAGTTAACGTAATTACCAACAATAAAATATATCAGTCAACAGCGAGCCGTTCTTATACAGCTAATTTCATTGGCTACTATTCATATTCATTTAAATACTGAGAAGTCTGTAGCATTAATTCAAGATAAAGAAGTTATTAATTTTAAGAAATCCCTCCTATTTGGTGATTTTCAAATTTGTAATAATAATAATAATAATAATAATAATAATAATAATAATAATAATAATAATAATAATAATAATAATAATAATAATAATAATAATAATAATAATAATATTAATAATAATAATAATAATAATGTTATTTGTTTTACGTCCCACTAACTACTTTTTTTAAGGTCTTCGGAGACGCCGAGGTGCCGGAATTTAGTCCCGCAGGAGTTCTTTTACGTGCCAGTAAATCTACCGACACGGGGCTGTCGTATTTTCAAATTTGAGAGGACAGGAGGGTGATAAGGAGTTCAGTAAGCAAAAGTGGGTAAGCTATTTCAGTGCTACTGAAATGTCATTCTGTTCTGAATTTCTAAAGATATATGAGTTTTTTATGCTATAGGCTACCTGTTTACAATGTCGGCGCATAATTTTTAGTTTCATGGAAGCACAGTGGAAGCAAAGGGAATAGAATGTGACCGAATTCAGTAAAAAAAATATTTTTGACTCAGTTCAGTTTCAAACACCTAAAATGCATCCAGTTTTATGAATATGATTTGAGGGACAATGAGCTACATAACATAAGAACATCTTCAACATACAACTAAAGATAAGATTGATAGTATAATATTGCACCCGTTATCGTGTTAAAAGGGTACAATATACTGTATATACATGTATATTGGCAATATGGTGAGTGCAAATTATCACTTCAAACCAAATTCCGGGTTGACAGTTCCATTTCAGAGGCCGTATACGATTCCTTCCACCTCCTTACCCAGCATCATTCACCATAATTAATTTCATCTTCATTAGTTCCTCAGCTGATGTTAGCGTCGGGAAGGGCATCCGGCCGCCGAACATGCCAAATAAATTAATCTCATCTCATCCCCGACCCTGTATCAAGAGCGGGACTAAGGGGTAGGACATGCACACATTGTTTTATACTGTACCTTGATCAGGAGGTAAAAGCTGTCCTAGGTGTACGTCAGCTAAACAGTGAAGGTATTAGTCGTGCTAAAAGTGAAGCCTTGTCTTAACTACTACTTTCTTATGAAGTTGATCTGGCAGTCATACAAGAAAGACTCACCATTGGCGAATAGCAGCTGCGGGCTGGAGGAAAATACCAGGATACGATCTTCTGGGTGCAACCTATCATCAGATATATGGTAATACTTCATATGTGCGAAATACAATAGATAATGCCTTTCTTCTGTCATCTAGTACCGAGCAGGACGTCCACTCAGTTGTCTTTAAAGTAGGTGACAGTGAGGTCTCAAACATCTACAAACCTCCGAAATCCAAGTGGGCCAACCGTGTTGTGCAGCCTATATACTACCACACCTAGCAGTATACATTGAGGATTTCAACAGTCACCACCAAGACTTGAAATACAAAACTAATGATGAGAATGGTGAAGCAGTAGTGGAATCCGATTGACAGAAACAACCTCTTTCACGCCTTTTATGCCGAAGACCGAAATATGTTCAAATTAGCAGCCTGGAATAGAGAGTATTGTGCTGATCTATGCTTTGTGTCCAGAGACGAAGGAAACAAACCTCTACCAACTACTCGAAGGGGACTTAATGACTTCCCACATAGCCTAGATAGACCTGTGATATACAAAATTGGCATCCAAATCCCTGTGATCACTTCTAGCCGCCGACCACCCTGAAATTTCAATAAGACTGATTGGCCTGGCTTCACAGAAGTACTTGATAAATGTATACGTCGGATACCACCTAAACACGAAGCTTATGAAAGATTTTTAGGAGCTATGACATCTGCGGCAATATCCATAGAGGCTTTCGCAAAGAATATATCCCTGGGTGGAATGAAGAATGCGAAAAGGTTTGCCAACAGTTTCTTGAGAATAGTGACAATGAAATTGCAGATCAACTCTTACAAAGTCTACATACAGCCAGGTGGAAAAATGGGGAGATAAAGTTAGCTCACTTGACCGCACAAAATCAAGCCGAGAAAAACGGTCTCTTCTCAGGAAACTTGGAGATGGAAAAATAACTGCACGGATGACGTCAGAAATCCATCCAAACAAGATCTTCTCTCATATAGTCATGACTTCGAAAATTAAAATGAGCAAAAATCATACTAAGGACATAAAGAAGGAAATGAAACTCCTTAAACGTGGCACAACCATTTAGCGTTGAAGAAATAAACACCGCCATCAGTGACATTCAGTTAAGTAAAACCCCTGGAATTATTATTATTATTATTTAGCGTATGTCAATTGGAATATACAACAATATATAAATGATATACTAACTTTTTTTTGCTATTGGCTTTACGTCGCACCGACACAGATATGTCTTATGGCGACGATGGGGCAGGAAAGGGCTAGAACTTGGTAGGAAGCGGCCGTGGCCTTAATTAAGGTACAGCCCCAGCATTTTCCTGGTGTGAAAATGGGAAACCACGGAAAACCATCTTCAGGGCTGCCGACAGTGGGGTTCGAACCTACTATCTCCCGAATACTGGATACTGGCCGCACTTAAGCGACTGCAGCTATCGAGCTCGGGGATATACTAATATAACTAGGGCGTTATTACTATTAGACATAAAACAGAGTATACAATGACAGTGTGTGCACTTATATAGTGAGAGTTAATCCTAATAATAATAAAGCCCCTGGTGAGGATGGCTTACACCCGGAATTTTTCACGCATTGTAGAGAAGGTGATTGCGCCTGGCTGACCAAATTCTACACTGATATCCTCGAAACAGGCTAAATACCAAAGCTTTTCAAACAGTCAAAGATTATTGCCATGCTAAAGAAAGGCAAACCAAGTGAAAAACCGGAGCGCTACTGCCCTATTACCTTGCTCAGCGTTGCATACGAACTCCTAGAAAGACTTCTGATTAATAGAATTAGTCCTGATATCCTCAAGAAAATTCCAGTGGAACAGGTTTTAGACCGCAGATAAATGCAACAGATTAAGGTATGTCTCTTACAACCTACACAGAAGCAGGCTACCAAAGAAAACTCAAGACTTCAGTGGCATTCATTGACTTAAGAGCGGCCTATGATACAGTCTGTAGATATGGAGTACTCTACAAGTTCCTGAAAGTTATCCCGTGCAGAATAACTGCACGACTTTTGAACACCATGTTGAGTCAAAGACAATTTCGTGTACACAAGGGGAAAGATGTAAGCAACCAAAGCTCGCTGAACAACGGACTACATCAAGGGTCGCTCCTTACTCCCTTGCTGTTTAGTTTATACATTACAGGAATGCCGAAGGCAATTTCAAGGAAATTTGGATACGTTGATGACTGGGCAATCGGTATCAGAAACCAAACAGTTGAGCAAACGGGAGAGATCTTGACAGAAGACCTTAAGAAGTTGACATACTGCTTTAAAATGTGGGGACTCAAACTAAACACCATCAAAACTCAAGTTTAGTGCTTTCATCTAAGCAAAAAAAAAAAATAGCTAATAGGGATTTAAAGGTGTACATGGACAACCAGCAATTGAGACACAATGGATATCCTAAATATCTAGAACATTGTCTTATAAACAACATATCCAGAACGATGCTGCAAAAGTAAGAACTCACAACAACATCATTCATAAACTATGTGGAACAACTTGGGGAACTACAGCTGCAACTCTGCGATGCTCAACTCTAGGGTTGGTGTATTCGACTGCTGAATACTGTGCTGATATCTGGCTAAATAGTGCACACACACATTTCATAGATATCTACTCAACTGAACACCACAATGAGTCTCATTACTGCCATTCATACATTGGTTACCAGTGCTAATTCATTTTCCTCCTCCAGATCTCAGACGTAAAAATGTTCTCCTAAGAGAATTCAACAAAATAATGAACAATCCAGAACTGTCGATGCATGATGCTATCGGTGATGCAAATACTAATCGCCTGCATTCAATAAAACTCAACAGCAACTACCAAACTTCCGTTGAATGGCTGAAGAGATTCAACGACAAATACTACCCAACAATGCCTCCTGTGAAGAAAACGCCACCACCTTGTTTCAGCCTACCCTTAGAATATGGTCTACACTGAGCAGGATTCGAACCAATCACGGGAAATCTGCAGCCTTCCACTCCAATGGAACAGAATTTGAGTGTGACTGCGGTGCTACACAACAGACGATCCAGCACATCATCACCGATTAAAGACAAGAAAGTATAATGGCTGTACTTGTGACTTCACTATCGCGACCCTAGAAATTATAGACTACATCCAAAATTCAGATATACGTATATAGAACTGTATACCTTACCTAAGACAACCACTGTATCTCCAGCCATAAGCTAAATACATGATGAGAGCAGGTTTGGTCACTTTAATTAGCATTTCTTTTTCTTCTATTTTTTTTTCTTCTATTTTTAATCACTACATACTACGGGTTAAGTGTTTTCTATTGCTGGCAGTCCCACTACTCCCACCAATTGTTGCCATGTTCCCACAGGTCTTTGAAAAAAATTACTGATAGATAGTTTGAAAAAAATTATATCTTGCGCCCTTGTCATTTTGTCAGGTGCTGAAGTTAGCCAGTCAGATCGCTTCGCGGGCGAGTTCAAATGGGTTCTGCGATGCCGTGTTGCTAAATCTGAACGTAGCTTATGACCGGCTTGAGAGCGCCCAATAAAAGAAATAAACTTCTCCAGGGGAGGATTTTGAACACGGACTTCCTTGCTAATAGGACCACCCTATACCAAGAACGCTACGGTGATATCGGCTGAAAGCAACGGTATGTTTGAGTTTCATGCTGATTTTTCGTCGTAGCTCTTTTCGCCTGCGTAAAGATGCGACAATATGACAGCGGCGTGAGATACCGAATCATTTTTCTCAAATTATGTTTCTCTGTGGTCAATTCTCTAATGCTCATACATTCGGTTCACGTCTTTTCGACCACCTTGTATTTACAATAGCACGACGTTACGTGGCTAGAGGAGCGGCTCATTCCTCTTCTTCCGCCTGGTTGTACTGTTGTTCTTGACAATGCATCCTATCATATAGCGCAGGAACAGATCTGCGATGGGCCAGTTCTTTCAATGCTGACAGGGAAAGATGCGTGAAATTGCTTGAGGCAATTTTTACTGCATTAAATTCTATAGTACTTCGATAGAATTCAGGTTGCAATGATAAGGAAGCAATCGCAGAATAAATTCGTTACTCCTAAACGCCGTGTCTGCAGATTGAGGTTGTTTTTTCATTCACAAATTCCACCAGTTCTCTCTTGGTCATGCCATCTGACACTGAAATAGTATTATCTTTCAACGAAGACAATATGCCTTTATGAAAAGTGAAATTTGGAGATCTGTTCCTGCGCTATATGATAGGATGCATTGTCAAGAACAACAATGCAACCAGGCGGAAGAAGAGGAATGAGCCGCTCCTCTAGCCACGTAACGCCGTGCTATTCATTTCGTCGTGATAATCTAGGGACTGAGTCTTGAAATCATAAATCTGCTCTGCCCCTTGAATAAATCCCATTTAACCCCCGCTACTCTCCATCCCCCCTCTCCCTACGAATGTACCGCACGTTGGTTAGCCATAACTCCAGCAACTTCTTCGTGTTGCCAGCCCTTCTTCAAATTTTAAATGAAACCACCGCGGACAACGTAATGTTTACAACTATGAGATGACGCAACGTTACTTGCTACTCACTCGTTAACGCCGTGAAGGTTGCTTAGCATTCTTGTAATAAATAAGTCGACATGATCGGTCATTCATATGTCATAATAATAATAATAATAATAATAATAATAATAATAATAATAATAATAATAATAATAATAATAATAATAATAATAATAATAATAATGTTCATTTTACGTTCCACTAACTACTTTTTGACGGTATTTGGAGACGCCGAGGTGCCGGAATTACTTTACATGCCAGTAAACCTACCGACACGAGGCTGACGTATTTGAGCACCTTCAATTACCACCGGACCGAGCCAGCATCGAACCTGCCAGTTGGGGTCTGAAGGCGAGTGTCTCAACCGTCTGAGCCACTCAGCCCGACCTTGTCTTTATAAGGTATATTTTTAACTATATTCACTAGATTTAAACGTTTCTATAATGTTAGCTTGTTTTATTGTTTTTTATCTTTATTGCAACACAACTCTCCTCTACATTTTAAAATCAAGACGAAACAGTAATGTGAATTTTAATATGTTGATAGTAATGATTCATTGATGAGGGAACTATCCGAAAACCGGTTATGAATTAAATCAAGTTAATGTGTGCTGATATAGACTTTTTCAAAAAAAGTGAATAAGTTCTTCGACGGGTAACGGGAATGAACCCATCTCTCGTCAGAATACGCAACAGTCTTATTTTTAGCTTATGTCTGTTTAGCCTCATTGCGCGCAAAAATGCAATATGTGCCCTACATTTTCATACTTCGTAAATTTAAAACCCGCGTTCATTTTAGTCTCAGAATTATTATTACAGTGTGCCTCTTTTCCCTGAAAATTGTATCTTCTCTAAGGAGTTTGGGTAAAGTAGGAATTTATTTCCATACTTCACAGAACTCCAAGAAATGTTGGTACCCAACATTTTTATCGAAGTCGACATATTCCTACTTCGAGCGTGGTCGGCGTTCACCTGGAGTTAGAATTTCACTTCTGCCCAAATTCGTTTCTTTACAATGCCTAACAATGTTACGTACTTAGCAGTCTTTTCTGTAATGAAATATTGAGATATTTCCTCTTTACGTTCCTAAAGAATTTTACAAAATTGCATGCGATCTTTCCACTTCGAGAACGGATCACATCCCGTGATTTCTTTGGAGACGTTTCCATTCTCTAAATAGCTAGAGTTCCATTAACCAACACAGAAGTAATACAAAAACAACTGACCTCTGACGGCAGTTTGCAATGATAGTACTATTCCTAATACAGTTCACTCGTATTGTGACCGCATCGTTCGTGCTGAAATAACAATTTCGTCACTCTGCTTACAGCGTGTGAGATAAATGTTTAATCGTCCCTACGTGGTGCAGCCAATTTTCATACTATGTCCATCTACCTCTTGCAGTAATGGGAATCGAACCTTGGCCATCGAGGACGTCAGGTATTAACGCTGACCATTGCACTACGGAGTAGGACTACACCGAGTAATTCCGCTCACACCAAGTAAGTTGGCTACGTGGTTTGGGTTATATAGCTATGAGCTTGCATTCCTGTCCCATGGTCACAATAAGACCTGTCTGTGTCAGTGCGACGTAAAACAAAACAAAAATATACGTTCGCTGCAATCACTCGTCAGACGCGTAATACAGTAACTTATGCTGGGTTATTCAGCTAAGTTGTCCACCTCAAATATCTTCTAATTCGGTAAAAATATTTAGATATACTGATTTATACTTCTTCTTCTTAATCTTTCTACCCTCCATGGTTGGCTTTTCCCTCGGACTCAGCGAGGGATCCCTCCTCTACCGCCTCAACGGCAGTGTCCTGGAGCTTCAGACTCTAGGTCGTGGATACAACAGGGAGGATGACCGGTACCTCGCCCAGGCGGCCTCACCTGCTATGCTGAACAGGGGCCTTGTGGACGGATGGGAAGATTGGAAGGGACAGGCAAATAAGAGGGAAGGAAGCAGCCGTGGCCGTAAGTTAGGTACCATCCCGGCATTTTCCTGGAGGAGAAGTGGGGAAACCACGGAAATCCACTTCCTTGATGGCTGAGGTGGGAATCGAACCCACCTCTACTCAGTTGACCTCCGAGGCTGAGCGGAACCCGTTCCAGCCCTCGTACCACTTTTCAAATTTCGTGGCAGAGCCGGGAATCGAACCCGGGCCTCCGGGGGTGGCAGCTAATCACACTAACCACTACATCACAGAGGCGAACTATTCTGATTTCAAATTCTTAAATTGTATTAATGGACTCATAGAAAGAACACTGTCCAATTCGTTTCCATCACTTAGGCAATCACCAAGAAACTGGGAGAAACTTTGTTTCCTTTCCTAATGTCCGGCTCCATGGCTAAATGGTTAGCGTGCTGGCCTTTGGTCACAGGGGTCCCGGGTTCGATTCCCGGCAGGGTCCGGAATTTTAACCATCATTGGTTAATTTCGCTGGCACTGGGGCTGGGTGTATGTGTCGTCTTCATCATCATTTCATCCCCATCACGACGCGCAGGTCGCCTACGGGAGTCAAATCAAAAGACCTGCACCTGGCGAGCCGAACATGTCCTCGGACACTCCCGGCACTAAAAGCCATACGCCATTTCATTTCATTTCCTTTCCTAATGGGAATATACTCATTTCACCAATAGGAAAACTAATAATCGAACGATAAGTTCAGTGATGTACTTATTTTGCAAATCTGATGAGTACTTTTGGAGCTATTGAAGGGTTTCATATATGAAGGAATTAGAGAGGAAGCGATGAGTCACGCAGCCTCACAGCGAATGGCGCACGATTTTCATCTGCATAAAATGCTGTTGTTAAAGCACAGAACACTTTCACAGCGTCACATCAATGTCAGCCATATTAACTAATTTTATATGAATTTTCTGACCAATATAACTTTGAAACCATAAAATATGAAAGATATTTAAAATAAAAATTTTATTGAAAATGTATGTGGGTTTTCCTCAAATATGTAAAATTATATACTATAACCAGAAATATTGGACAAGTTTTTCTTTTTTTACAGTCCATTTTATGTCGCGCGACTCAGATAGGTCTTATGGAGACGATAGGATAGGAGAGGCCTAGTAGTGAGAAGGAAGCGCCCGTGGCCTTAATTAAGGTACAGCCCCAACATGTTCCTGGTGTGAAAATTGAAAACCACGAAAAACCATTTTCAGGGATGCCAAAATCGGGGTTCGAACCCAACATCTCCCGGATGCAAGCTCAAATCACGGAATATAACCTGTTTATCAAATGCGAGTCTTCTTGTTCAGTTAATTGTTGCTGCTTATCCTTTGATCTCTAATTGTTTTTAGTCTTGTAAGATAATATTATTTTGGTTTCAACTACAAAAGAATTAAATAGCCTACTGAACACTGGCTGGAAAACGTTATAATGAACAAGTGAAATGTGTCTTTTTCACGTCGCATTGACGCAGATAGATCTTATAGCGACGATGGAATAGGAACATGAACTGGAGGAACATGACGAACTAGGCTTACTGGATGAAGTTGAGGAGAACAGTAGACGAAATTTCTAACCGCACGCCCAACTCGCCCGGTAAAATGGACAAGTACGGAAATAGGGTATGCTTTTAATCGTAAACAAGCGAAATGTATTAACTCCAGGTAATGGAGAAATATGTATTTATGTACATAGAAATCCCCACCCTACTTTCAATCCACAATGAACCAACTCTATAATATGCGTTGTGATATCCAGTACCTCGGAATATTTTTACAGCTCACCATACAGTAGACCACTAGAATCCTGGACGTGCTTTTCTTCCAGACCTCTACTTCCATAACATCTATCGAAGAAGCTGGATTAATTACGTTTATCAAGTTATCAGTTTCAGCCCTGGGCTTTTTACTGTATAAGGAATTTCGTCTGCTGTTCCGTAACACACTGATTCTACAATAAAGTTAGAAATCAAAATTAAGCTGGAATCCTGAACTACCAGAAGAACGGAGTCAGAAATTCTTAAGGTGGATCGAAGAACTGCCGCATCTAATGAATGTAACAGCCCGAGGTGGATATCACAGGAAGAGGAAAACGTTTATACATTGCATACCTTTCGCGATGCATTCAAATTTTCATATGCAGCGTTAGTATTTCTCAGGTGTGAAAATGGCCAGACTGTGTATGTGCAATTATTACAAGCTACTTCGTAAATCTAGAATTGCACCTTTAAGAATAATAACTATTCCAAGACTGGAGCTATTGGCCTGTTTAATTAGATTACGCCTACGATTGGCTAAGCTTGTGAAGCGTGAACTTAATATGGGAGAGATAAGAGAATATTACTTAACTCTACAACAGATCTGCACTGGATTACTAGAGAAGGGAAATGAGCAATGTTCATAAAAAAAACAGAGTCAAAGAAATTCATGACTACTCCAGCACCGAAGACTGGAAACGTGTTCCTGCCACCCAGAGGCTGTATCACAATTAAACTACTAGATTCCTGATGGTGGGAAGGACCGAGTTGGCTTAAACTTCCCGAATATGACTTGCCGAATCAGACTCAGTTGCCAATGAAGAACTAGTTGACCAAGAGAAAGAATACTTCGATATGACACGTATAGCTGTCACCGATCACCAAGAGAAGTGGTACTCGAGTTATTTTTCGACTTACACGAAGATTCTGAGAATGGTAGCCTGGAGTTTGCATTTTCCCAACAATGCAAGAAAGAAATACGAGTTACGTGTTGACGGGGAGCTTTCTGTGAGTTAGATGTTGCCGAAAAATCAATAGTAAATATCATACAATGGGAGTCATTTGATTCAGGAATAAATACAATCCCCAAGAGATTGTGTGTTTTGAAGGACTGTAATGATTTTATCAGACTCAAAACTGAATTAATAAGACGTCAAGGTGAAGACAACTTTCGGCTTCCTATGCTCCTTTCAAATAACCACAGGATGACTGATTTAATAATACTTGACCACCACTTGAAGTCAAACCATGCCGGAGTTCATATCGTACTTACGACCTTACGAGATAAGTCCTGGATTCCAAAATGAAGAAAGACAGTACGGAAGGTACTCTGTTACATTGCGTGAAGATCTAATAAGAGATGCAAGTGTATTCGAAGTTACAGGAGCAGAGTTAACAGGTCTTTTGGTACTCAGAGATTGTGGAAAATGTTGGATCGTATTGTTCACATGTGCAGTGTTTCGAGCTATGCATGTAGAACTGACAACATTACTTTCTACAAAGTGCTTTCTATGGGGGTTCAGGAGATTAATACAACCTGTGACAAAGTTTGGTGAATAGTCCTGTACTACATATAATTATAAACAGAAAAGTTTTCCACCTATCCAATATGCGTGTATTTTCATTACATGAGACTAGTTTCAACCCTGTTCGGGGTCATCATCAGTTATATTTAAACAATACACAAATTTTGACGAAATCCTAAAACATGTTTCCAAGCAGTATGAACATTATGAATATATAATTAACACTATCGTGTGTGGTTGAATTACTATGGTGCTCAAAATGTTGCAAATGAAAGTGAAATATTACGAGTGACATAGGTGAGCAATATACGTATAATACAAAGCACACTAAACACGTTAAAAAGTCTGGGTATAAAAGTACAAATGAGGTGTTCAATGCTGTAGATCAACTTAAGTAAAATGTTAGACACATTGTTTCAGATAGAATTCAGTAAGTCCTGGTATTATATTACGGTTGTGGACCGAGTGCTATGGTACTAATAATGGACAATATAACGTGACATATATAATAAAATTATACAAGTATGTACAAATGTTTGAGATCCTCTCAAAAAGAATCTGTGAAGAGTTGATTATATACTGTATCAGCATAAGCAGAAATTTGATCATTGGTGAATTAGGTAACCAAGCTATGTTGAAGTATGTAATCTCAGTTCAATGCGGACCAACAACCTGTGATAGTCCTGTGCTATCAATATAGATGAACAATGCACGACAGTGACCTTACTGTCCTTCGAAATAGTCCCCTCCCATAACTGTGCACTGCTGACATCGGCGATACATGTCCTGGAAACTTTACAGGACGGCTTCATTTGGGATGGTGTTCAAAAGCCTCTTCACGTTTTGTTGGATGTCAGGAATATCGTCAAATCTCGTTCCTTTCAATGCTAGTTTTGGTCGTGGAACCTTTTCCCTACGAGGGGATCACTAACAACGTCATTCTATGCTTTGCCGTTTCGTTTCAGGGTCGTACCTGAGACACCAGGTTTTATCCTTAGTGACAACACAATTCAAGAAATTTTGTGTCGCATCCGCCGTCTTGACAAAATCCCGTGAAGCCTCTAAACGTGCCTGCTTCTGATCGTCAGTCAAGTGATGTGGCACAAGACGAGAACACGTTTTCCTCTTCCCTAACTTCTAGGTAACGATTTATCGCACGGATTCACGATTAATCTGCAGTTCATCCGCTATCATGCGCACAGTTAATCGCCGATCGATCGTGATTAATGTCCTCACCTTCTCATTGTTTGCGTCACTGACGGCGGTCGCCGGTCTTCCGCTACGGGGGTTGTCAGAACACTTTCTTGGTCTCCTCGAAAACGGGCGAATCACTCGTACACACTTCGAGGACAGTGCTTGATCTTCACAAACACGTACCAGCATCGCATGCGTTTCTTTGGATGTCTTGCCAAGCTTAAAACAAAAGTGTACATTGATCTTTTGGTCGTTCATGTTCCACACACACGATGCTCAACTGAACAACGTTGGGAGCAGATAGTCAAAACCTGCTGCTACGCAGGTGCAGCGTTGTGTGTCGCCAGTGTTGCCGGATCACCGTTCTGACTTCATTCACCGAACTTTATTGTCACAGGTTGTGGTTAGACGTGATAATATACAGTGATAATGTTAAAAGTTTCATTGGAGCGGAAAATAATTTGAAATACATTGATTGGGAGAAAGTGGAAGCCGAAGCATCAACAAAAATAATTCAGTGGAAGTTCAATCCACCCACAGTTGCCTGGTGGGCGGTTGGTGTGAGCGCCTGATACAGACTGTGGAAAGAATACTGAGACGTAGGCCTACGTTGGGAAAACCAAAATCAAAACCAAACCCCATGGCGCAACAGTCCCGAAGGACCATGACTACCAAGCGACCGCTGCTCAGCCCCATGGCTTACAGATTACGAGGTGTCGTGTGGTCAGCACGACGGATCCTCTCGGCCGTTATTCTTGGCTTTCTGGACCGGGGCCGCTATGTCACCTGTGAGATAGCTCCTCAATTGTAATCACGTAGGGTGAGTGGACCTCGAACAATCCCTCAGATGCAGGTAATAAGCCCTGGCCTGGCTGGGAATCGAATCAGGGGCCTCCGGTTAAGAGACAGGCACGCTACCCCTACACCGCGGGACCGGCACCGTACGTTGGGAAAGGCGTCGTTAAACTATGAAGAAATACTTACTGTGTTGTGTGACTGCGAGGCGACCCTTGATGTACACCTTAGAAGATCTTGAATATCCTATACCACTGACACCAGCTATGTTTCTTCAGGACATGACGGAAGCAGGGGTAGGCCCTACCTGATCTACACTACCTGGACCAAGTGGATAAGAGATTTAGATATCAAGAGCGGCTTAGAGGAGAGTTGAGGAAAAGGTTTCTGGCAGAATATCTCAGCCAACGGGTACAACAACGTAAACGAAAGGAAAACAAAATTGAACCAATTAAATTTGAAGACGTAGTTCTTGCGGAGAATGAACTAAAACAGGCACTAGTATGGCCCATGGCACAGATCAATGAAATTTACCCTGGAAATGATAGCCAAGTCAGGGTTGTGAAGCTGAAAACGGCTGGTGGAGGGATAGTGAGACCTACACAGCGAGTCTTCCGTCTCGAGATAGCAGTATCCGCTGGGTGTGAAGAGCAGGAACAAGGACCGACGCCAAAATCAATGGCGCCCATCTTCCACTCCAAGATAAGAGTTGACTACAAGAAGTTAAAGAAGAATTGAACTCCCACTGAACTTTTTGGAATAAACTCTTTGTTATTGTGTTCATTTTATTTTTATATCATGTTTCGTTTTCATTTAACTGTGTAGCTGTTACAACAAAAAGGCGGGAGTGTGTTAGGTTCTAAACGAATCTTTATTGTATTCTGAGGGAGTGTTTATTCTTTTGGGCTTGTTACTCAACGGGAGTTGTTTACTCTACGTCAATATGAGACCGTAGGAATGGCACTGTTTATGTAAGGGTTTTTGACAGTTTAAAAAAATGAAAGTATGCTTGAAGTTTGTAAATTAGAATAAAACACTGAAGTGGAAAGAGTAAAACGGGTATTATTACTTCAGTTCTTGACACAAGTATAAACAGATTAAACAATTGTTCCAGCCCTGACAGCAAATTTTCTGAAACGTGAATATTTAATGTCATAATGCAGGTTAATAATTTCCGCACATACAGCGTGTATCCGTGGTGTTATAAAATTTCGGGGATGATGGAGGACGGCAAAGGTGGTGGTGGTGATTATTGTTTAAAGAGGAAGTGCAACTGGGCAACCATCCTCAATATAACACTAATCAGAGAGAAAATATGGAAGGGGTCCGACGCTTCTAAAAATGAAGGTATCGGCCAAAAGAAGACAAGGGCCATGAAGAGCGTGAAAATGAGACACCCTAGGCCTCCATACGTAGGCTAATACTGTCGGGGTCGGAAAAGAACAAAAGTTGACCAAGAGAGGTCGGATAGGATAACTGAAAGTGAGGAGCCTGGAACAATTAAGTGGAAGCAATACCAGGTCTCAGCTAAGGGTCCCGTGGTCGCCAACCCACGCTTCAAAATTCAGAGGCCCCTGGGGCCACTTTTAGTCGCCTCTTACGACAGGCAGGGGATACTGTGAGTGTTATTCTATCGCCCCCACCCACAGGGGAGAGGACGGCAAATGGATCAATTTCAAATAACGAACCATAGTCCGGAAACGTTCGAGTCAAAAGTTATAATAATAAACCACGTTGTTTAACGGCCGTCCGTCCGTTCTTAACACGCCGAGGTGTTGAATTTTTGTCCCGCAGTAGTTCTTTAACGTGCCGAAAGCCAGCGATATAGAGGTGTCACCTTTAAACATCCTTAAAAGCCACCGACCTCAGTCGGGTTTGAACGGGTTAACTTGGGATTAGTAGACCATCGGCGTGTCCACTACACCACTGCAGATGGCAGTCAAAAGTCAAAAGCAAAACTCAGTCGGATACCTCTGACTGTACTGTACACTACATGTAGGCCTACTAAGAGTACAATAGGGGAGACAATCCCGACGATCAGAAGAAGCTAGGATAATAACTCAACGACTCCAATGCAGATGGCGTACTGTGTACTAACGTGATGCTGTAACCTATGTGTTTATGGGTTGAAGGGGTACGTTGATCAGCCCTATCCAAGTGGAGTTGTACTCGGTTACGAAACTTACAGATATGGTGTTCGTGTATGGGCAAGCAAATTGCAGCAGCAGAGAAGCCGAACGGTTGTACAGGACCAAATATCGACGTAGGAGACAGCCGGGTCCCACCATGTTTTCACGACTGTTCTAACGATTACAGTAAGTGAAATAGGACAATTGGTACCACAGTACAATGACCGAGGAGGACGACGAATTACACGAACTCCCGACTTAGGAGATGCAGTGCTTGCTCGCGAAGATAAGGCGCCTGCAATCATCACTCGAGCAGTTGCACATGAAATGAATATTTCGCACATCACTGTGCGGCGAGTATTACGTGCCACAAAGAACATAAGATTTCCCACACAACAAATGATTAATTTTATTTTTTAATTTTTATCCATTTGTTTTTGCACTTTATAGTGCGATCTTTTCCATTGATTCATGTATATTTTGACATTTGTTTGTATATATCAATCCGGGCTCTAGTTGTAATGTTTGTAACGTGAAATCTAACTCTGGTTCAATGAAATGTATAAAAGATAGTAAAATATGCTTATCATGCAGTAAACCTTTGTTGACGTACTCAGATATTATAATACTCAACTCGAGGACAGTTTACTGCCGAGAAGAGAATGAAAACTTCGCCCACTTTAGTCCTGTCACGTTTCCGAGCCTGACAGCCCGTCTTCCTTAATTAACTTCCTGCACTTGGAAAGGAGAGAGACATCCTACTGTAAAGAATACAAGAGGCGTCTTGACGTGCTTTACATTAACCTTCGCCGTATTTTGGGAACACACATTATATTGATTCACTGTCCGGCTCTATGTCCGTGCTGACCTTTCGTCTAAGGGATCCTGCGTTCTATTCCCGGCCGGGTCAGGGATTCGTTAATTCCAGTCTTCAGCATTAGAATGTATTACAGGTATGGCCCCATTCTCACAGACGTCAACTCCCAAGATCTGCACCAGGCCTCCCCGGAGGCCACACGCCATTAAACTGATTCACTTTACTCTTTAATACTATTCATTTCTGAACGTACACAATCCCGTAGTCTATCTTCTCACTCTGATGGCCTGGACTCGATTTCTGGTTCTACCACTGTCTTAAAATAGCCTTAATTGAGAATGGAAGTTGGTTAAGAAATATATTCCTGGCCTTTCTTCCAGTTTATTGAGGCCGATCCAGTTTTACGGTTGATGTCCTTCACGACGCAAACCCTACATGGAGGGATGCATTCACTACTGTGTATTTCTGTAGTGGTTAGTGGTGTATTGAATGTAGATGAAGAGCAGTGCATTACAAGAAACACAAACAGCCATTTCTCAAGCTAGAAAAATTAACTATAAGCAGTTAATATCCTCAGCATGGCTGGGAATTGAACCCAGGGCCTCTGAACAGAAATAAAAATACGCTGGCCATTCAGCGAAGGAGCCGGAGAAGTAGACATTTTTCTTGCGTTTTCACGGCACATATAGCCGTTAAACACCTTGGCATGCCAAGACGACTGCTGCTCAGCTAGATGACCTGCAGTAGCTGAGTGCCAACTGGTAAGAATGACGTCATCCTTAGCTTATTACTTTTAGTCCGGTGCTATTTGAAGATGCTCAAATACGTCAGCCTCGTGTTGGTAGATTTTTTTTACCATGTTAAATAACTCCTTCGGGACAAAATTCCGGCACTTCGGTGTCTTTGAAAACCATAAAAGTACTTAGTGGGCCGTAAAATCAATATTATTATTATTATTATTATTATTATTATTATTATTATTATTATTATTATTATTATTATTATTATTATTATTATTATTATCTTATTGCTAGGCTTTCGTGACCGGGCCTGTAGCTTCTCATTTTTGCAGCTCCTCTTTGATCTGAGGACTCATTTAAGAATAAATACCACGGGGCTGAATTATTATTATTATTATTATTATTATTATTATTATTATTATTATTATTATTATTATTATTATTATTATTATTATTATTATTATTATTATGGACCACGAGAAGTAACTTCGTGATTTTCTTCCTCTCCTTGCCTTCCTATCTTCTCAGTATTTCTTCATTCTTTCACTATGTTCTCTCCTTCTTTCCTGCATTCAGACAGATTTCTTCTGCTTCTTTTCTCCCTCTTGGAACGTCATCAAACTCATTCATCCTTATTTCGGAAAATGTTTCTATCTACAGCAGCGTCCTGTTCCTTGTGATTCATAAAATATTTTTGCGATATCCCACTCAGTCATACCCTCTTTATTTTCAACGAACCGTCGGATAAGTGTTTTGTTCTTTTTATCAAAATTATCAAGTATTCTCTTCGTAAGCCTCTCTGAATTCATATATAAGCTACAGGACCTAGACTAATGCCAAGAATCCCAACCACTGGAAAGTGACTGTACATTTTGCAAATATAACTTGCATTCATCGTGATTCGAATCACAGCCACGTTGAAGACGACGCATTCACTCGAATATCGTACCGAGGGAGCTGCCTGTACGGTAAGGGTCGTGTAGCTGCAAGGTTGCACTAGAGAGACAGTGAGTTCTAACAGCAATGTCGGCAGCCCCGAAGATGCTTTTCCGTGGTTTCCTATTTTCACGCCAAGCAATCGCTGGGATTGTACATTATTTAAGTCTACATTCACTTCCTTCCCAGTGCTGGTCAGAAACATTTCAGTGATAGCACCACGTTAAACTACTAGCAGAACGCGCGAGGTGGCCGTGCGATTAGAGGCGCGCAGCTGGAGCTCGCATCCGGAAGATAGTGGGTTCGAACCCCACTGTCGGCAGGCCAGAAGATGGTTTTCCGTGGTTTCCCATTTTCACACCAGGCAAATGCTGGGGCTGTACCTTAATTAAGGCCACGGCCTGTTCCTTCCCATTCCTAGGCCTTATCTGACCCATCGTCGCCATTGTAAGTATTATCATTGTAAGTATCTAGGTGTTAATATAAGGAAAGATCTTCTTTGGCGTAATCACATAAATGGGATTGTAAATAAAGGGTACACATCTCTGCACATGGTTATGAGGGTGTTTAGGGGTTGTAACTTAGTAAGGATGTAAAGGAGAGGGCATATAAGTCTCTGGTAAGACCCCAACTAGAGTATCGTTCCAGTGTATGGGAACCTCACCAGGAACACCTGATTCAAGAACTGGAAAAAATCCAAAGAAAAGCAGCTCGATTTGTTCTGGGTGATTTCAGACAAAAGAGTTGCGTTATAAAAATGTTGCAAAGTTTGGGCTGCGAAGAATTGGGAGAAAGAAGACGAGCTGCTCGACTAAGTGGTATGTTCCGAGCTATCAGCGGAGAGATGGCGTGGAATGACATTAGTAGACGATTAAGTTTGAGTGGCGTCTTCAAAAGTAGGTTGCTAGTGGCTTTACGTCGTACCGACATAGATACTGTAGGTCTTATGGCGACGATGGGATAGGAAATGCCTAGGAAGTTGGAAGGAAGCGGCCGTGGTCTTAATTAAGGTAGAGCCCCGGCATTTGCCTGGTGTGAAAATGGGAAACCACGGAAAACCATCTTCAGGGCTGCCGACAGTGGGATTCGAACCCACTATCTCCTGGATGCACGCTCACAGCCGCGGGCCCCTAACGGCACGGCCATCTCACCCGGTTTCAAAAGTAGGAACGATCACAATATGAAGATAAAGTTGGAAGTTGGAGCAAATATTCATGTATAGGAAGGGGAGTTAGGGATTTGAATAACTTACCAAGGAAGATGTTCAATAAATTTTCAGTTTCTTTGAAATCATTTAAGAAAAGGCTAGGAAAACAACAGGTAGGGAATCTGCCACCTGGATGACTGCCGTAAATGCAGATGAGGATTGATTGATTGATTGATTGATTGATTGATTGATTGATTGATTGATTGATTGATTGATTGATTGATTGATTGATTGATTGATTGATTGATTGATTGATTGATTGATTGATTGATTGATTGATTGATTGATTGATTGATTGATTGATTGATTGATTGATTGATTGATTGATTGATTGATTGATTGATTGATTGATTGATTGATTGATTGATTGATTGATTGATAAGACCTATCTGTGTCGGTGCGACGTAAAGCAAAAATAAACCATTAGGAGAAACAAGTTACTAATATATTTACCCTTAGAAATATTGGGGCCGAAATACTGCGCACATGCTAACTTCACAGAGCTACAGACAGCGCCATTTCTAGCACCTTACATGAAGAAAAGTAAACAAGTTACTCTTCTCCTTTGAATTATACCTTCTCCATTTTAGTCTACTCACTGCTATTTATTTGGCTCGCTTCTGCAATCAGTGATATTTAACATTAGAGGTTCGTCTGAATTTCTAGTGAATTTCTACCCTCTCTTTCTCTTTACTCGTCTCAATGGCAAGCTATAAATCACTTCACCACTACATACTCATTGATCTATAGAGGGTCTGTCTGAGTTGCAATGTTCGGTATTTCTCTATGTCCCTTTCGACATCTTGCGTTTCATCGCTATTGTTTAGACTCAAAACATTGCATTTTGGACAAACTGAACAAAGTTCCAGCTTCAAGAAAAGTGTCTGCTATTATTGTTATTAGATTAATGGAGTAGCTTCCCGACAAGGTGTTCCTGGTTTGATTCCCAGCTCAGCCACGACGTTAACACTGGTTAAGGTCTAACGTTAGGTAATATAAACGAGAAGTGGGTTAAAAACCAATTTTGGTCAACCTAGAACAGTGGTTTGCAAAATGGGGGCGTGAGAGATTTGCGAGGAGGACACACACAACACACTCGGAAGGAAAGAGAAACACGCGACCTGATAAAGGTAAAAATTAATATACATACACCATTAACAGTTGTGTGAGAGAGTACAATATATATTTTCTTAGTGAAAACATATTATAGTGCTTGTTTCATATCCACCTTACGTCCATTCTACCAATATGTCTGCTCCAGGTTTGTTTACTAGTGTCTATGGGCTGAAGCACAAGCGCAGCTCTTAAAGGTGAACTTGCTTTCAATAATCTCAGGTAAGTTAATGAAAGTGGTGTTAAATAATTTATTTACATGTTTCTTTTAAACATCAGCTTCATACTGGCATTCTATTGACGTATGATTATTTTAATGTATTTCAAATTACATTCTTGTTTCAACTACACATCCCAGTTTTGTAAAAATTAGTTACTGGACTGTTGTCAGATTTGTCATCTCCTCATTTATTCTATATTATTCTCAATTACAGCTCCCTCTTTTGATCAGTGGCAGGGTGTTAGCCTCCATATCCCAAGTCCGGAAGAAGTAGTCAGAGTTTTGAAGGGCGGAAGAAACTACATTCAAAACTTCATGTCACACGATGTCGGCTTGTAAACGATCTCTGGTGACACATTTATAGTTTACAAAATGTAGTAAATCTCATCCGTACATCACAAAGGAGAGATCGGAAGGTAAAAGGAACGTCAAAATTCATCATATTAAAATGCCTGCTCACGGTAACTGAGGCCACGCGATTTTTAATCTTTGTTATTCCTTTGCTATGGATTTGCGTCGCACCAACACTTCGAAGGTTTTCGGCAACGCAAGGATGGGAAAAGGGCTAGGAATGGGAAGATAGCAGCCGTGGCAGATTTTGGGTTCGAACCCCACTGTCGGCAGCCCTGAAAATGATTTTCATTGTTTGCAATTTTCACACCAGGTAAATGATGGGGCTGTAACCTTAATTAAGGCCACGGTCGCTTCCTTCCCCTCCTAGTCCTTTCCTACCCCATCATCGCCGTAGGACCTATCTGGGTCGGTGCGACGTAAAGCAGATTGTATAAAAGATGGCTGAAAATAATTTAAGGAAAAACGGTATATACACTCGGGGAATAAGGCACTACAGTTTATGATATGAATAATTTTATTCACCCCATGAAATGGTAGCTTAGGAGAGTCCCTCAAATGTAGTTCTCAAATATATGTGTTATTAGTGGTCCTAGTGGTGCTTAGTCCATTATCAATGCCTAGAACAGCTAACGTGTTAATCGTGTTCAATCATGTTAACTGACGATGGTGGTGGTTTCTGTCGTGGTTGTCTTAAGGAAAAACCACGTGGTCATTAGCCCATTTCGACAAGAAAAATTGTGAAGTTGACTATCAAATGAGGAACAAAAATCGTGAAGGAACAATCGCTTGAAGAATATGACAAGAGGGAGTCGTGAAAGGAGTGTGAAGAAAACTAAAGGTGAAGGCCTACAACAGGGCCTCTCAGGGTGCATGCGCCTGGTGCATGCACTGTGCACGGTGCAAAAGACGACTTGGCTTGGTTATCCAGACCCCCACTCGTCGATTTGGAGCAATAGTGCTGTCTCTCTCTTTCCCCACGCCTGTCTCGCTTGCTCCTCCTGTCTCCCTCTTCCTCACTTGCTCCGTAGCGCTCCAAATCCGAGCCGAGTTGAGCCGAGCTTAGTCGAGTAGTCCAGAGACGAAGCGTTGGTCCGAGCCGAGCCGAGCGGAACCGATGCACAGTGCACGGAGCTCTTGCGCCTCGATTTGCACGCGTGAGATTTTGGGCGTTTGAGAGGCCCTGGCCTACAATATAGAAAGCCCATCAAATTAATCAAAGATAGCATTACATTGACTACTGCTTATTGTGATGCATTTTGCCTCTTCTGCCATTACCGTTCTCCGATAGATGGCATTACTGCTGCGCGCCGCGTGAGCTAAGGGAGTTACCCGAGTAGAACAGTCTGCCTGAAGAGTGGCGGGAAATAGGTAGGGAAAAGAACATTTAAGCTCTTACGTCTTTAGGCTTTTTCAATCATGAAATTACCAGCGTTTCGCTCAGTGTAGCAGTAGGCTCATCAGTTGGAATGCTGCTGCAACTTTCCAAGACGCTCGCGCTAGTGCGCCGTTGAGACACCACTGCAAGCCTACTCCGTAGGACAATGCAATGACGGTGCACTAGGGGAAGCATGTGCTTTCACTTCTATAAATGCCTGCCTTTGGCCTATATCAAAAAATACGTTTCCTAGGAAGAAAATATAATTTAATTTCATTGATTGAAAATGTTAAAAATATTTAAGCTCTTAAATCTTTAGGCTTTTTTCAATGTTTTTATCATTTTCAATCGATGAAATTAAATTACGGTTTCCTTCTAGGAACCTCAGTTTTTGAAATAGCTATGGAGTTAGAATTATTTTTTAAGGTGTCATTCTTCTGGTATTACACCTTCTGATACAGTAACTACTGGTACGTAACACACTTGATCATCATAGAATTTCAGCTATTCAGTCCAAGCTATGAGGAGTGTGAATACTTGAAGGTAAACTTCGTGTGACCGGATTATTCAAGCTCTGGAATTCGGCATTGTTAGAACGCCAGCGTAGTTAGTACTATTCGTGAAAATCGAAGAAGTGTGCAGTTATTTATTTATTTAGCGTATGGCTTTACAGGTACAACACACAATGATTTTGAAGAACAAACTATATATTTATATCCAGGTTATTTATATAGCTAACTGTCTCTGGAAGTGCATGAGCAAAGTCACTGATATCGCCACTGCACTTTCTTTTCTTCAAGAAGTTTATGATAAAAATAATTTTAAATAATTCTAACTAATAACTAATTTACTAAATGAATGTGTTGCCGAATCCTATATAAATTCAGGAAAGTAACCCCATCGCTGTCCGCATTCATGAACAAGCAAATATAAAATAAACTGCTACTTGATTAGCGCAGTAGGAAGATTTACTACTACTATTATTATTATTATTATTATTATTATTATTATTATTATTATTATTATTATTATTATTATTATTATTATTATCGTGGATTTTTCTTGGTGTCCTCGTCGTCTCGAAATAACGACTGTGTAGACATGGTGCCACATTCACAAATATCGTGCCTCAGCATCTCTCATTTTCTGCATATGACAGCTCAAGAGGAGGCTCACCACGACATGCCAGACAGAGAGTACTTCCTTTCTCTAGGTCTCTATTCATTTATGTTAACAGGCTTACTGGTACACATCTAAATAAAATATACAGTTAATTTAAACTTTGCGCGTCATACTAAGGAATTGTAAATTCACCTAAGCTTTTTTAACTATAAAAATCTATATGATCACGTTTCTAATACAGTGAAGAAAATGGAAATTGAAACACCCAGACGGAGTGGCACTACATAACTGCAATTGAACATGCAGGATGAGTGTTTGATTGTGCTTCGATGATTACACTTTCAGGTCCCTCTAACCGCAAGTTTGGACACCAATCAATTCAGGATGTGCCCACCACAAGCTGCAATACATTGATGAATTCGTCGAAGCATGGAGTCAATAAGGCCCTGGATCGCTTCCTGAGGAATTGTGGCCCATGCGTGCTGCACTGCACGGGTCAGTTGTTCCAGAGTTGTGGGTGGCTGAGGACGGTTGGCCAGTTGTCGACCCATCATGTCCCACACATGCTCAATAGGATTGAGGTCCGGGGATCTGGCGGGCCATTCTAAGGTTGTGATGTCGTCGAGAGCTTCTCTGGAGATGCGTGCAGTGTGAACCCGGGCATTGTCCTGCTGAAACATCCCATTAGCAATGTTCGCCATCATAGGGACAACCACTGGATTGAGTACCCTATCAACGTACTGTCGAGCAGTCGTACTGCCCTCAACAAGCACTAATTGTGATTTCACATTAAAGCCAACAGCTCCCCAGACATTAATGCTTGGTGTTGGCCCTGTGTGCCTCTCCACAATAAGATCTGAGCGGCCCCTCTCCCCGGTACGTCGGCGCACACGATTCCGGCGATCACTGTGGGCAAGACAGAAGCGCGATTCATCACTAAAGACGACCCTATGCCATTCGTCGACCCACGTCGATTTTTCTCGACACCAGGCCAGTCTTACACGTCGCTGTTGTGGGGTCAATGGAACACCTTTTGCAGGGACACGGGCTCGTAAGCCAGCTGCACGCAGGCGATTACCAACTGTTTGTTGTGTAACGTTGGGTGCCACAGCTGCTCGAATTTGCGCTGCTGTTGCATAGGGTTCCATCCGGGCCATCCGAATGATGCGGCGATCCTCTCTCACAGTTGTCTGTCGCGCTGGGCCTGTGGCAGGTCTACGAGTGTGGGTACCTTCATTTGACCACTGCTGGCTGCCATACACGTTGTACCGTAGATGCCTGTCGGCCAACACGTGCAGCGACAGTCCTTAGCGATAATCCAGCCTCACACAGCCCAAACATCCGAACCCTCTCAAACGGCGACAGTTATTGATAGCGTGCTCTTCTCTGTTGTCGAGGCTTGTTTGACGGTGAACACTTCACTGCACAGACTGCAAATCATCTACGCTACACCAGAATCCGTATACTGGAGTTGATTCCTCCGCGACCCATCACGTGGTGAGATCTGTAGCAACAATGCAATGGGTCTGAAACTTTGATCGTTTACATACCTAAATGACATCGTTCCATATCTTGAAAATCAACAGAAACGACCATTGCCTTCATGGTGTTGCAATTTCCATTTTCTTAAGTGTATAAAAATTGTTTGTAGTAATCTACCTCGTGTATGGCTGTCCATCCGAAGCAGTAAAGGAGTGCTCAGTTTATTCGGAGACTGCTGGATTCGCTTTACAGCCAGGATATCGACAAATTTTGACATTGCATTTTTACTTTTAGAGGGGCTCATCCTCTTGCGGTTCACTCAGCGTTCACTAGAAATGAGTGCCAGATTAAGGCGAGGGTATAAGAAAACTGGGCATAGAGCTGACGATTCTATCCCACTCAATACCGAGGTTAAAAATAGTAGAAATTTTAATTTCGAATCCTCTATTGGCCTTCATAACCTGCTCGGGTACGAGTGCCTAACATCGTACTCTCTTAAATCATAGTTAGAGAATTTACGTCAGACAGTTCTTAAAATCTGATAGTCACATTATTTATTAATGAACTTATATTTTCACAATATTTCTTCCAAATTACCTAATATTAGGGGTCAGTTGCCTCGATGTATTTCTTCCACCACTGTTGATTCGTTGTGCCCTCTTCTTTTGGTCCGTTTCCCATCAGGTCTTTCTCAGATATACCTCTCCATTCCTCTAGATCTCTTCCCTGTAACGGATAACCTGCATCTCTTTTAATAGACTTTTCTTTGCCTCTTCGCATCACATGACCGTACGATCTTAATCTTGCTTCATTTATAATTTCACTAATCACTGTCACTACAGCTCTCTTCCTTCCTTAATCTATCTTTCAAAGAGGTATCTATCTGAGCATTATCATCTCTGTTCTCTTCAGAAAACTTATCTTCTTTACGTAGAGCCCATGTTCCCGGTCTTACAACTGTTCAATACATTTTTATTTTTTATTTTTTTGTCGCCTAGCCGAGGTGGTAAAGGTACGTCTGGTTCACCTGGAATGATGTGGGGTCGATTCCTCGTCAGGAAGTTGATAAATATAAGAAACGAGATTTCTACTTCTGGAGCGGCTTATGACCCTGAGATCCACTCAGCCGACACTAAAAATGAGTACCAGGTTAATGGGAGCAAACATGGTCGGGCATAGAGGTAACCACTGTACCTCACTTAGTGCCGAGGTTACGAAAAGTGGAGGTCTGTACCTTCCACTCCTCCAAGGACCTCCATGTCCTGTACGAAGATGACTTTACTTTTGTTTCTTCTGCAGCATAAACATTCCAGACACTTCTCTTCATTTGTTCTAGCCAGCTCTTAATCTTGCTTTCACAACTGCTTCACACTCACATTCTTATAGACTCACCCAAAACTACCTTCCTTATGCCTGCACCTTCACAGGAACAATAACTCAGGGAAGCAAACCTTTACAACATAACAATTCACACCCTCCCATGAGACACCACTGTGAATTAATAGAATAGAATAAAACAAAAGAAAATAACTGAATTGTTTTACTGTCATTAAACAACGTACGTTTGTAATCGACTAAGTCGAGCACACAGTAAAATAATTCAAACTGTTACGTAGGTCTATGTAAACTAATTAACTTATTGTTCATCAATGCTGAAATCATGGCACTAGACTGAGTTGCTTCAAAGCTATTCAGTGTATGGTAAATTATGATAAATGTTATCATGAAAGGCAGCGCAAGAAACCCACCGTGTACACAATACTATTTGTTGATGATCTTGTGCCTTGAATAAAGGGTGTGTGAGAATTCTAAGGACAACCAGGTGCAATAATTGAAAAGTTGGAAGATTGGAAAATTAGCAACTGTATAAAGAAAACCAATACAATTGTGATTACAAGAGTAGCGGGAGAATAGAAGAAAGCAATATAAAGTGACGGTACGGATATTAATTGTAAATTACTTTTAAAGATAAATAAAAGGTGATGCAAGCTTTAATATGGGTATAGGTAGGGTGTGGGCTCTCCACCTGAAGCAATCCTAACATATGAATATAAAAGACTGCCTTTCCATTTTCAGATGGCTGTTGGTCGAATACGCTGTCTATCTGAATTAGTGCCAGACAGATTTCCACACCATCGGAGTATTCCCTCAGGGGATAAAAGTCGACCAAGCCGCAGTGCTGACAATGCTATCCACATCTCATGCTCCAAGGATTTGAGAAAGGAATGTGGTTTTGTCTCCAACATCGCTTAGTGGATCAGAACAGGAACTTTACCAAACCTTCATTTTAAAGCATGTAAATGAAAGCTTAAATTAAATGTGTAAAAGTTGTTGGAAGTTCTGAACATGGATTGCGGTAAAGGTAAACTTCTTCTGCAGCAAACTCTCTTCGTATGTCCGAGCAGACTAATTTTCATTAGTCTCACCTTCATCTGAATGTATGTCAAGAAACCTACTAACGGCAAATATATACGCAGGTGAAGTTCATAAAATAGAGAACAATTGTTCACCCTTGTTGAGTACCTCAGACGATAGTACACTGGCTTTCCTAAGTTGGTGGGTTCGACCCCGACTCAGTCTAGTAGTATTTGAAGATTCTCAAAAATGCCAGACTCTTGTCAGTAGATTTAATAGCTATTAAAATAACTCCCGTGGGAAAAAATTCTGGCGCCTCGGTTTCTCCGAAAACCGTTTAATTAGTAAGTGGAACTTGAAACTATTATTATTATTATTATTATTATTATTATTATTATTATTATTATTATTATTATTATTATTATTCGTTAATTATATTATATACAACAGACATTGTAAAGTAAAATGAAAGCATAAATTAACTTCAGATAGCTCATAACCTTTTGTTTTTCTGAATAATGTTAAATAAATATAGGTTGTATCCAAATATTAGATAATAAGCTGATGAGAACGTCTTAAATATTAAACAGTGCTATGTTTTACGAATAATGGAATGAAAATAAAATTCAAGTAATAAACTACAGGTATGGGGCCAGAAAAATAATGAAAAACCATTCTGCTTCATATCAATCAAATTTACATGTAGCCAAACATAATTTCCTCTATTTTACACCGCAACTGTACGATATCCTTCCACAGAAATTGAAGAAATGCCGCGGACATTTCGGAAACCACAAGAAACGTATCATATTTCTCTTTGAGTATAAATTAAAAATTGATGAAATAATATTAACTAAGGTCTGAAATAAATAGTATAAACCTTTAGAAACTTACATTCCTCTCTATCATAAAATCAGTAGATAATTACTATTTTCTTTCATAATACTCCAAATCAGTTATTTATAGTATGCTCAATCACATTCAATAGTTTCCCTTGCTCCGTTTGAATTTGATATCACATAAAAATATTTTGATTATATTCTATACAAATGTTTGATCACTTATGTCATCATTTTTGTAAATATATTATAAATATTGTAGATCACATTGCTTTGTATAAATTTTAAAATAATACAAAATCTATAATCATTTATATCACTTGTATCACACCATAATTTTGTTCACCGGGCGAGTTGACCGTGCGGTTAGAGGCGCGCCGCTATGAGCTTGCATCCGGGAGATAGTGTGTTCGAATCACACTGTCAGCAGCCCTGAAGATGGTTTTCCGTGGTTTCCTATTTTCACACCAGGCAAATGCTGGGGCTGTACCTTAATTAAGGCCACGGTCACTTCCTTCCAACTTCAGACCTTTCCTTTCCCATCTTCGCCATAAGACCTATCTGTGTTGGTGCGACGTAAAGCCACTAGCAAAAATGGAATGTTGTTCCACGGAGTCCTTTTAGGAGCTAAATATAGATGAGCAAATATATATTGTTGAAATGTATGTATAATGTTATCACTGTAGTAATTTTTGACGACGGGTAAATATTGTATACTGTAGATTGCTTAAAAGTATGTATGTATAACGTAATATACTACCCAAAAATGATGTGGCATTTTCTATTAATGGTTATTTTCGTAATTTCATGTCATGTAATGCGATATAATGTTTAATATGGTTTAATATACTTAGAATAATATGAAATTTCAATATGTAACAAACTCGTTAAGTATTCCCGCACTGTTCATGTTTATAGTTGAAGATACTGAACGGTAGTGATTTTATCCGAGGACAATTTATTAAACATGTTAACTGAACGATGAAATGGCTTGAACCTCTCTTTCGTACCCTATAACGAAGTACTGTACATCGACTTCATCAAGTGACCAATTTCTATATTATTTTGTGAACATGGCTCCTGAATTTGATTTACTAGGTTTTCGATCTACCTCAAGAGGTTATCATTAAAAATATATGTATTTACAACAGTCATGGCAGACAGCTTAACAAAATAAGGCTTGCAGTGAGTAGTGATAGAGAATTTTGTTATGATGAATACCGTAAAATAATTCAAACCAGATCACTAAAATAAATGTTCTGGGAACTTCATCACATGCTCTCAAGTGAACAGAGTAAAATTACCTGTGTGGTGCAGGCCGTGTAGCTGTAAGCTTACATTCGGGAGATGGGGGTTCAAATCCCATTATCGGCCGCCCTGAGGATTTTTCCGTTGATTTTCCATTTCAGACTGAGCAAATTCTGAGGATGTACCTTAATTTTTTGTAAGTACATGACTGGTTCATTGGCATTTCCTTCTTATACTTGACCTTAAATGTCGAGTTTCAGGAAATTATGGCAAGCCGACAAGTTATGTTTTCTGTGATGTTGGGACAAAAATTCAGACAGACGAAAACTGAACTGAACCGAACTTATTTTCGACTTTTTTTGTACCTAATCCGAGATAAATACGAAGTATGAAGTCAAAATTTGAGGGTATAGATACAATTATAATGTTAATTATATTGGTTATTTACAGAAATCTTGTGTTCTTGAGAGAGTAGCTTGCTCATTCTAGGCTGAGGGCGGTCTTGTTGACGACATGCCGATTGTATGAGACGTAGCTCAATTAGGTTTCCGAGGGCTATGGAGGCCTTCATTTTCACGCCCTTCATGGCCCTTGTCTTTCTTTGGCCGATACCTTCATTTTTCGAAGTGTCGCATCCCTTCCATTCTTTCTCTCTGATAAGTGGTTGCCTAGTTGTACTTCCTCTTAAAATAGTAATCACGACCACCACCTGAGACGTAGCTCATGTGTGGCATGAGATCGACGCTGATTTTTCTAGTCACATCGATGTACGAGGTTCTCAATGTACTGACAACCTATACAGCACAAAGACCAGGTTGAACTGAGTCTTCATGAAATCGAGTTTGTTTAGATTTCTTCCTGCGTCGACGTTAAAGCCTCTTATGATTATCACGGTACCTCTGTTCTATACTCATATCCTTGTATGGTTTTCTTGGCGTCCTTGGAGTGCCTGATCATCATAACTAAAGAAGAAACATGTTGAGCTTCAAGTTGGAGTCGTTCTGGTAAATGTAAACCAGGTCCTCTCAAACACCAAAAATCTCACGCGTGAAAACTGACGCGCAGAGTTCCTGTGCACAATGCATTGGTTCTACTCGGCTCGGCTCGGACCAACGCTTCGCCTCTGGACTACTCGGCCCAACTCGGCTCGGATTTGGAGCGCTACGGAGCAAGTGGGCGGAGCGAGCGACACAGGCGTGGGGAAAGAGAGAGACAGCGCTATTGCTCCAAATCGAGGAGTGGGGGTCTGCACCCTGGTAAACCAAGCGAAGTCGTATTTTGCACCGTGCACAGCGCAATGCACTGGTGCATGCACTCTGAAAGGCCCTGATGTAAATAGTTTTGAGGATGAAGTAGGCCTACCGTTAGGTGCGTTGTCGACGAGGCACCTTTTTCCAACGTAGTCTTCAATTATGCGTTTTGTCACGTTCAAGTCGAGCTTGATCACTCTGCTGTCGGTGGCGCTATTTAGATTTCTGTGGATTGCTATGTCACCAAATTTTTGTTATCGTTTGGTCACCAACACTTTTTTGAGAGGGAGGATTGACTCGTCTTCTTGTGAATCTTATCTCATATACTTATCCATGCAAATAAACAAAAGGCTGAAACTTCCTGCACACCTTTCTGGCATCTGTGCATGAAACTGGCCAGTAAGCGTCTTAATTCTCTTTCATAAATTATGTTATCCTATGGTGAATGTTTTCCTTCAAATCGTCTATGGTGAGCGAATTCATTCCTGTAAACACAACGTCTTGCTATTCAGGGAAGAATGATGCTCAGTGGGAGTATTCTCCCTCCTAAGTACAACCGAAAATTCACGTCTTTTCTAGTACTAAAATTTATTTTCTCCCCATATTTTCTTGTTGAAAATCTTGTATGTTACTTCTCGTCATTAATGTGAGATATCGCCAGCTGTTAAAATGTCTTAGATATCCTAAAATAACTAAGCTGACAAAAATATTGAACGACTTAATTTTTACATTCCATTCTTTGTGCAAATTAGTGATGTACCGTTAATTACTCAAACCCTATTTCAGTTATTAGTTACTAAAATAGACAGGTTAGGTAACGTTTGTGAATATAAATCAAATGTAGTAATGTGTTCGCCTTTAATAAAACAATCAGTATTATTGAATGACCACCATCGAATTAGTCTCATACTGGCATGTGTTGATACTACCTTCCCTATAATGAATTATATAGAGCCAAAAAATAATTCCTTATCTGAGTGAATCGACTGATTCTTCTCGACAAAACTACAAGGCTATTGCATTCAGACTTATGATGGTGACTGCACCGTTCCTCAGTATCTTCCACAATAACTTCAAGCTCAATCACATATATCTCGAACCTATATTTAAGTAATCACAACATTTAGATAATCTTGTTATTGCAAAAGCTAAAATAAATAATTAATCAGTAAATATATTTCAATCCACAACAGCAATAACTAAAGTAATTAAATCCTCGGTGTACTGATGAGCTGGATAAAGATTGTCGGTCTCCTTTGAAACATTTTCTACAATCAAGTGAAAAGGGAAGTAAGGCGGAGAAAGCAGAAGAGTATAAAGATGGTTCATTTGAAACATACAGCATCTCTCCCAAAGACGGAAGCATACATAGAGAGTCTCTCAACCAGATACAATAGCGACTCAAGGAAACGCCAACTTCAGTCATAAACTACATAAAGAGAGGTCTTCGATAGATATTCTTCACAAGAGATTTCTGTGAGTTCATAATAAGAGGAGAAACGAAATGAAAGGATTCGTTTATAACAGTAGAATCCTTGCCAGCAGCTTCTCAGAATGCCATCGTGGTGTAACCAAATTCATATTTTATAATCCATCGGTAGAAAGACGGTCATATTGATTTATTAATGAATTTTGTGATAAATTTGTTTCTGATCATTACATAAGTTGTACTTCCTTGTAATGAAACTTGCCCTTTAGAGCTTAAAGGTTACCTGTTATTCAATAACAAAACTGGCTAAGCTTCAACAAGCCCACTACGACGAAGAAATTATACTTGGAATCCTACCAACTGCATAATATATTCATTCTACACTGGCAGAAAATGAAATCCCAACACCAAGAAGACATGAGTTTAGAGGCTAATTCAGGCTAAGCAATTGTCTAGGTAACATATTTAATTGATTAAAGTTTCCAGATTACAGGTTCACGTATGCGCGATAAGTCACGTGGCATGATGGTACATTAATAACCGCTGTAGATGCTACGATGTTAATTGCATTGTGTCTTACAAGTGCCGTATGTCATTTTGTGGGATGGAGTTCCACTTCTGCTGTACTTGGTCAGTCAAATCATCAATGGTTAATGCTGGTAATGGATGACGCTAGATTTGTCGTCCCATAATGCTCCATACGTGCTCAGTGGGTGAAAGGTATGGTGATCTCGCAGGCCAAGGCAACTGATAAATCATGTATGTATATGTGTACGTGTTATAGTGAAAAATAAAAGCCAAGTGAAGATTGTTATTTTCTAGTGATTGTCGATGTTCACTGAACCTCTCAGTGTAAGTTCAATATATCAGTCTCAAATGCTGAGACAATAAGAAGAAGAAGAAGAAGAAGAAGAAGAGCGTATGGCTTGTAGTGCCGGGAATGTCCCAGGACAAGTACGGCTCGCCAGATGCACATCTTTTGATTTGACTCCCATAGGCGACCTGTGCGTCATGATGAGCGGAATTAAACGTTTATGGTCTATGGGAATTGAACCGGGACCCCTGTGACCAAAGGCCAGTACGCTAACAATTTAGCCATGGAACCGAACAGTGCTGAGATAATCAACATTAACTAGTGAAGGTAGACTAATGCTAGTGAATGATAATCTTTCCTACTTAAGTTCAAAGAATGTTGAGGATAACTAATATACCATGTAGGGGAAAAGTTATTAGCAAGTTGCTATGTTCTTCAAGTCTGATTTTACCAACTGAACTCCAATTACTCAAATACTTCAAAAATTCAGTAAATATTAAATTATAACTGAACATAATCAGAGTAAGTTTTGAATAACTTTGTAACATTCAATTATTTTGTTATTATGACATATTAATTGGTATTGTTTCCCACTTATTACAGTACAAAAGCGAACCGTGACAAGTAGATTTACAACATTTTTATACAATTCAATAGTGTAGTTTTTCATGAAATGGAGAGCTTGGAGCAGTAATAAATTTTATCGCAATATGAACTTCTGGAACACTGAATTTGATAAACGACAAAGTTATTTCAGTTGAATAACTGATACCATGTTTCATTATGTTATCGAAACATGCACCCTCAACAATAAGGACTCATCAAGGTTACATGTATCTGGGGTAAAGTTCCTGAGGTGCATAATTCAAAATACAAAACTGGGCAAGTTAAGGCATGATATGGTGAAAAAAGGAAGCTGGGAGTGAAACATTATTACTTCGGGTCAGAGTATCCAGATAGAAGTGGTTCGGGCATGTAATGAAGATGGAGCCATCAAGGACAGCTTAGGTTAAATGGAAAGGAATGTGGCAGTAAAACGGATAGTGGGAAGACCAAGAACGCACTGAATGTACATTGTAAAGATAGACCTTGCAGATCGGGGGACACTAGAGGATGTCATTAATAATAGAACGTATGTTATAAAGACAGAGTGGAAGAGGGTTGACGGGAAACTGGAACTATAAAATGATAATGATGGCGATGATGTATTTTGTTATTATAGTGTAAAACGCAATAACCAATTTAAAGAAAGTTGGCGTTTTTATTTTTAAAATACAATCCTTATATACATAAATATAAAACTATTTCAACGGCTATTGAATAATTTTAAAGCTAAGGGCCCCGTACATTTTAAAGAATTTTCTGAGTTAGACATACCTAAGAGCTTCACTTCAATGAGATATTTCATTGTCCTACATCCAAATGGTTAACATGAGTTTTGACATCCTGAATAGCTGTTTCGACACTTAGCTGACTCTGGGAATGCCTCGGATTTCCGTGGATGATTTTAAAATTCGGCCACTTAATTTTTCAAATTATTCATATTTTCTTATAAATTCCCTCCCATTGTAGGGCCATAGAACAGAAGGTGCTCTGAGAAGTGCAAATATCTCGGTGGTGCTACCACAGAATTCTTTAGCCTTCTTTGATTTAAGAGGTTTAAGAAGAATAAATTTCGTTAAGTTGTCCTGATATATCATATCTGTACTCTTCATTAGCATGTGATTGAAAATCGATTAGATCAACTTGGTTTATAGAATTCAAGTCTTGAAGCAACATAAGCTTCTTAACAACAACTTTTCTGACTCTTCTGTTTTTTGCAAACAAAGCACACACAAAATCGGATAGGTTTGCACATCCTTGTAAGTCGCGTTCAAGTATTTCCTTTCCAAGTGTTTTACCACGTGATCCCTACCTCCATCTCACGTCCAAATGTGGCAAAAAACTGGCAAATTTCGTTTATAAAAATACTGATTTATTTGAATTTAATATTAACTAGCTACTCGTCCCGGCTTCGCACGGGAACAATTATGACTTTAAGGCGATAGGTTACTTTAAATGGAGCAATTATAATATTTCCTTGTATACGGCATTAGTCGTTTCTCCTCCGGTAGTGAACACACAGACAGACAGATGGGATCCACGTCTGTATTTTATACTATGTTGAGATTTCATTTTGAGACAATTTGCCTCAAGTAGATGTTAGCATTTCAAAAACCTTTAATCGTTGCCCGTCATTCAAAGCTTTATATTTTCATTTACTCATAGTAAGAAAATTGACACTGCAGAAAGTACGAAAATTTATTTTCTTCATTTCATTATTCGTAATCCACCATCTTGTAAATACAGAAAGTACACACAGTTGGACACAAAGAAGCTCAAACAACAAGCAATATCATTAAACGAAATTTGCTGTTACGAAATTCGTGGAAGTAGAGGAGGGATTGGACACATTGTTGAGCTTTTGAAAATTGAGCAAAGAGAGAGTACATAATCATATTCAACCTTGACACTGTAACCGAGGTTATGCTATCGTCCCTTCCATTATTAACATTTTGGGTATGGAACTCCGCCTTGGAAATTTGTGTTACCTGGGAATTTATGTCCCATTATTATTATTCTTTTATCTTCTCTATGACTGGCTGTCACATTTTTGTTTTAAAACTTTACCTCGCCTCTGAGCGCTGATATTCTGTCATATTTCATTTATGAATCTTTCCGTCTCTGCTCATGGAGGGTTAGCTCATGCTTGGTGCTGCCCCCAGTTGACAACGAGTCTAACTTCGTTTGCTCTGACCAATGAGCGCATGGCTGCTTCTTTAAGCTAAGCGGTAGGCAGTCAGCCAGAATTTGTGCGCCATTCTGTGTACTGGCGACATGGAGCCAACTGGTGGAGTGAAACGGCGTGGCGTACGAGCTTGGCCTGTAGTGATGGTACCGGGATAAACACACTTGTTCAGGGTGTCATCACCCAGGAATATTTTTGGTCATCTTCGTTATTTTCTTCCATCAACTTTACTGTGAATTATCCTATTTTTAAAATAACATGTTAAGGTGCATCAGTCGATCTTCAAGAAACACTAAGTAACGTTTTGAATTCATTTTTGGAATCTTTCGCCATGTGATTCAAAAATCCTTCTGGACCAAGAAATCAGCTTCACGTGGTCATCATTTTGAACTACGTCGCGGATCTTACGAATATGACATCCCTGTTTAGAACATTGGAGAAGTTTTTTAAACTTATTTTTAATAGGGCTTCTCTTTATGTATTTTGAAATTTAAGTTTGCTAACAAGTTATACACTATTTCCATCATGTTTGGGTTACACTGTTTCACCGTGTATGAAAGTTGAGTTAATTACCTTTTTATTATTATTATCGCCAGCAGCTCCCTTTGAACTATTATGTAATGCTTTATTAATTGCAAAATTTTGTTAGAGGCGGTTTAACTACCATGTGAGTTTCCACAAGAGTTTTTAAATTATGATCAAATCCCATTTTAATATTATTTTTCTGTCCCCCTTTTATTATTATTAAAATTTAATTCTTTGAGTTATGGAATCTACTGATTCTAATTTGTTTGATCTAGCGTGAGCTTCCTATTGTTGCGTATTGTTTCGGGATTGGTTGTTCTATCTCCTTGTGGTTCATGCGTCCATGAACGTACAATTTGTGGCAATTTTCACTATTTTCGGTACCTCTCCTACTTGTCTGAATTTATGTTAGATGTTGCTCTTACCTTAATTGGTTCGGTTACTTTTCGTTGATTTATTATAAGATCCCTTTGACGTGCAATCATGTCACAGGTTATATGAACACTGCTTGCCTATTTTGTTTCTCTGGCTCCGCTGACTTACGTCATTTTTTATTTACTGTTGATTGGTTACATCACCTTGACATGACTGTTTGCGTCACGGCAACTTCATTTCCAATTGGTACCGAGAATATATTCTTCCGCGTCATTTTACCTTTTCATTGGTTATTTCTGTTATATGACTTTTGCCTTTGTTATATTATTAATGTCCGACTCGTTGGCTGAATGGTCAGCGTACTGGCCTTCGGTTCAGAGGGTCCCGGGTTCGATCCCCGGCCGGGTCGGGGATTTTAACCTTAATTGGTTAATTCCAATGGCCCGGGGGCTGGGTGTTCGTGATGTCCCCAACATCCCTGCAACTCACACACCACACGTAACACTATCCTCCACCACAATAACACGCATTTACCTATACATGGCAGATGCCGCCCACCCTCATCGCAGGGTCTGCCATACAAGGGCTGCAATTGGCTAGTAATAGCCACACGAAATTATTATTATTATTATTATTATTATTATTATTATTATTATTATTATTATTATTAATCAATTGGAAATTATTAATATTCTTTTTGGACTTCCTTTCTCTCGTTATTTTGTATTTGTTGATAAGGATTTGTATGTACTTTTTAGTAATTACTACTGTTAGTCTTACAGCACTACTTTATGTCGGATCTGGAACCTTCTGCTGTGCTTCTTAACGACTGCCCCTCATCATGTTCTCCAGGATTCGGCTCCTCACTTCCTACGAGGAGCTCACAATAATTCCCGCTCCGCGGCAGCCTTGTATGCTGACTTCTCGTCCAGGCTGATATTTCGCCACGCACACTGAAGGCGGCATTTTGACGACATGCATTTTACTTCGCCGTGCTTGGGGCCGTTGACCTGGGCTTTGCTCACCTGTTTGAACTAAAGCATGTCAAGCCGAGCGCTTTCGACACTTCTGCAGCTGGCCTGTCCGGCACTTCTATTCTCTTACTGAATTCTACTCATGACAGCCTGGACTTTGCATTCTGCACAAATCTGTGCATCAATCTTATGAATATTTTAATCTACGTTTTGTCAGCATGTCTGTTTCTGGAGGACTACATTCTTATTCAAGTGGTTTGAGTTCGAAGATTTGTCTATAGCACTGCAGTGTTGGACTATTTATTTTCCAGTTTAATGTTTGGCAACCATTTCTTTCAATTGTTATCTCCCCGGCGGAGAGTTTAGTGCTGTAAGCTTAAGTGCGGCCAGTATCCAGTATTCGGGAGATAGTAGGTTCGAACCCCACTGTCGGCAGCCCTGAAAATGGTTTTCCGTGGTTTTCCATTTTCATACCAGGCAAATGCTGGGGCTGTACCTTAATTAAGGCCACGGCCGCTTCCTTCCCATTCCTAGCCCTTTCCTGCCCCATCGTCGCCGTAAGACCTATCTGTGTCGGTGCGACGTAAAGCAACTAGCAAAAAAAAAGTGCTGTAAGCCTTGCTGCAAGTTTTGTCATTAAATTTTGTGTCTTTGTTAATCTATTGGTCACAGAGACCACTTTATGTTCAACTTTGTCATTTTTTTATGTCTTAACATCTAATCTTGCTATCAAGTTTCAATATTGGTCTGGCTTGGACCGGCCTTCAATTTAATATAATTTTTTCAGATATTCTGAATTTTGTCAGCTTCAATTTATATTAACATTTATATGCACAGCCGGTGACCGTTTTTTCGCTCAAGGACATGTGTTCGCTACTGGATTTTCAAGCTTAGTCATTGTTTAAATTATTCAAATTATTTATTGTTGTTTTCTTAAAGATTATAATAAATGTTGTGACTGCTGATCCCTTACTTTTCTCATTTCCCGTCAAACTTGGAAACCCTCTCTGGCTTTTCCTTGTTTTCTCCACCTTGTTTGGGGGTTGCTATGGTGATGGTGAAGATGATTGTTGATTTTGAGAAAGCCAGCGTGGCAAATTTTTTTGTGGAAGTACTTAGTCTTTGTGGAGTATTTTATGTTAATTCTTCCCTTCTAAGTGATTTTTGCATGCCTTCTTGTACTCCTTCGTGGTATTTTTTTCAGGCGTATTTGTATTTTTAATGTAACTGATATAAACTCAATCTAGTAGACAATTACGGTGAAATTCCTTGCGGAAACTCAGTGGGCCTTCTTGATACCATCAAAATTTAACTACAAAACTGGAGATTTATGAAAAGAAAGAAGTTAAGGGTGTACATGAAGTTATATTTAAGTTAATTCATTAGTAATAGGTTTAGTATTTCTACCATTTTATTTATGCGTAAGCCGATCGCGTTTCAAGTAGGTTTAGTCTCCTGGTTCTTAATCTTGTTCTCATTTTAACCCTACACTGCATAGTTTAGCGTTTTCGCTACATAATATTCTTCTTTTTGTAGTTCAGTAATATGCTAAAAGATGGCAAACCTAGCTATGCGCATAATATCTTTGAAATCTGTACTTCCAGAAATTATGCTACAGGGGGCTAAGGGCATTGTTTTTCTCCATCTATGTGCTATGTTATCTTAGCCTGAGGCAGTTGGACATGTGTCAAGGCGGCTGTACAGGCGTGAGTAACATTGAAATATAATTCTAGGTGATTCGCTGACGATTGTTTAACAAAAATACTGCACTGTCCTCAATATACTTATCTTTTAACATAAATATCTAACAATGTTTAATTTACAATATTTGTTACTAAAAAGTCATCAAATATGAGCGCAGCGTTTTTGCTACATCGTGCAGCTAAGGCATTTGTTTTCAGATGCATGTTTGAAGGTTATGGGCAGCAATGATTTGAAGTACTTATTGATAGTGTTCTATTTAATGATTATTTCATTAATGCTGCAAGAATTAAGTCCAAATAATAATAATAATAATAATAATAATAATAATAATAATAATAATAATAATAATAATAATATGTATTGTAATTTATATTGCGTTTTCTCAACATGGTTTGTTTACATTTATCAAATATATTCGTAATTCCTTTTGACATAAATATCTTATGTCTGGGGATCATCTGAAAGTATGCGTTACAGAAGTTAGCTTGACAAAAGTGTAACCCTAGCAACCGTGCAGGCGGTGATGTAAATTATGGATGGATGGCCAGACAATGTTACCTAGGAACCGTGCAGGCTGTGATGTGAAGTATGGATGGATGGATGGATGGATGGATGGATGGAGGGAGGGAGGGAGGGAGGGAGGGAGGGAGGGAGGGATAACCAAGACATGTTACCCAGCAATCATGCAATCTATGTTTTATGCCTGGTGGGCATCTGGAATTAGCAGCCGTTGATGGATGGCCATGACCGAGCAGCACTGTGTTTGAAAAAGAATGCAGATTGTTTCAAAGGCTATCACATCAGTTGAACTGCGGACATGACGTATCCATTTGAGCAAGCTGTTATTTTCCAATTCCTTCAATGTATTAAATCTCTTCTAATTGTTTAAAAATAATTTTATTAGTTTTCTATGTTATTATAAGTAATAAACAATAATTCTGCTCATATACTGTGCTGGGTAACATTTTTACATAAGTAACCTTCAACGCATGATGTAGCGTTTTTGCACATTCCTGAATTTTTCCCTTTTTGCTCACCAGTATGATCACATACATCAAAAATACACTGACTGACAGAGCAAATGCAACACCAAGAAGGAGTGGTTCGAAAGGGATGAAAGTTGGGGAAAAAACAGAGACGGCACGGACGAATAATTGATGTTTATTTCAAACCGATATGCAGGTTACACAATGCGCACGGCATCGACTCAGTAGGATGTAGGACCACCGCGAGCGGCGATGCACGCAGAAACACGTAGAGGTACAGAGTCAATAAGAGTGCGGATGGTGTCCTGAGGGATGGTTCTCCATTCTCTGTCAACCATTTGCCACAGTTGGTCGTCCGTACGAGGCTGGGGCAGAGTTTGCAAACGGCGTCCAATGAGATCCCACACGTGTTCGATTGGTGAGAGATCCGGAGAGTACGCTGGCCACGGAAGCATCTGTACACCTCGTAGAGCCTGTTGGGAGATGCGAGCAGTGTGTGGGCGGGCATTATCCTGCTGAAACAGAGCATTGGGCAGCCCCTGAAGGTACGGGAGTGCCACCGGCCGCAGCACATGCTGCACGTAGCGGTGGGCATTTAACGTGCCTTGAATACGCACTAGAGGTGACGTGGAATCATACGCAATAACGCCCCAAACCATGATGCCGCGTTGTCTAGCGGTAGGGCGCTCCACAGTTACTGCCGGATTTAACCTTTCTCCACGCCGACGCCACACTCGTCTGCGGTGACTATCACTGACAGAACAGAAGCGTGACTCATCGGAGAACACGACGTTCCGCCATTCCCTCATCCAAGTCGCTCTAGCCCGGCACCATGCCAGGCGTGCACGTCTATGCTGTGGAGTCAATGGTAGTCTTCTGAGCGGACGCCGGGAGTGCAGGCCTCCTTCAACCAATCGACGGGACGGGAAATTGTTCTGGTCGATATTGGAACAGCCAGGGTGTCTTGCACATGCTGAAGAATGGCGGTTGACGTGGCGTGCGGGGCTGCCACCGCTTGGCGGCGGATGCGCCGATCCTCGCGTGCTGACGTCACTCGGGCTGCGCCAGGACCCCTCGCACGTGCCACATGTTCCTGCGCCAACCATCTTCGCCACAGGCGCTGCACCGTGGACACATCCCTATGGGTATCGGCTGCGATTTGACGAAGCGACCAACCTGCCCTTCTCAGCCCGATCACCATACCCCTCGTAAAGTCGTCTGTCTGCTGGAAATGCCTCCGTTGACGGCGGCCTGGCATTCTTAGCTATACACGTGTCCTGTGGCACACGACAACACGTTCTACAATGACTGTCGGCTGAGAAATCACGGTACGAAGTGGGCCATTCGCCAACGCCGTGTCCCATTTATCGTTCGCTACGTGCGCAGCACAGCGGCGCATTTCACATCATGAGCATACCTCAGTGACGTCAGTCTACCCTGCAATTGGCATAAAGTTCTGACCACTCCTTCTTGGTGTTGCATTTGCTCTGTCAGTCAGTGTATGTTGTCAATGTGAAGTTACATATCTAATCTCCCTCTAATAATATTTTCACGTCATTGTTGTTGGTGTAAATAAATTCATGCAGCGTAGGGTTAATGAATTGTAATTATTTATACTTTATTGGAATTTTAGTTGAGGGTGACCTTAATTTCTGCTTTCTGTTGTTTTAATTTTAAGCTTAATTATTCCAAAATTAAATTTGAATATTTTCATTCAAGGGTGGTTTCTTTTAATTAAATCTTGAGTATAATACCGTGAACGGAAGTGCCCCGATCCATCCTTTCCACGTGACACCCTTGGCGTTTTAGGGTACGTTCTTCTGCCTTCTTTTTGGTGTGGTGTTTTCTATTCTGTGATTGTAATCCTAGGGTATTGTTACACGTGCCTACTCATGTCAGTACCATAGCAATACAGTAAGGGGTAGCAGAGCGTGGTTGTTTATGTTGGTACCGTCTGCTTGTAACTACCTACATCCATCTTTCTTTTGGTCTCTTCCCTGTCCGGTATTAATTTATTGAAGTGTTAAAAAAATGTCAAATATCTTGTGGAAAGGAGTGCTTCTATCTTGTTTCAATATTTCAATTTTTTTCATGTACCTTCACCTTAGCGCGAGCGGTGCTGTATCCTCACATGCTGAGAAAGATGAGTTAATATATGAGCTTAGAATCGGGAAAGCTTAACCTGCTGGTACTGCTGCCGAGTGCGCATCTGTACTGTCTTCCTTTATTCAGGTATCCATTAATCTCTCCTCCTTATCGAAGTACTAAATTGGTGAGTATTTGAACATGATTCATTTAACTTTAAAAGAAATACAAATTTTAATAAATAGAGAAATAGAGAACCTGTCTATTGATGAAAAGTGGAACTTCTCTAATTCTATGTCTCATGGTAACCCCAACCTTGCTGAGTCCCCTCCCGGTAATCATAAAAACCATTGTTGTGTAGCTACGCCAGATTTAGAAGGTCTTTTGCCTCGGTTAAATGCAATCCCTGGTCACAACTCCCTAAGAGAACTGTTTCATGGAGTCAGGAATTTTCCTGTAAACTCAATAGAGGAGTGTATTAGATTCTTAATATTTCTGGTGGAATTGACTGTATCATGAAGTGTGTACTCCATTGATGATCTGGGCATTTTTCGGGCACTGTTCCGACATTGTGTAGGGATTTTCAAAAGGGAAATTTCTGAAGCCATCTCATAGAATCTGAAGATAAATTATTTCCATGAGTTAGTCCTTTCCAAATTCATCCCTTCCCTAGCTCTCCAAGGATTAATCCCAAAACATTGTTTTAGGACTCAATTCCTCCATGAAAATATTATTAATTATATACTTGATCTTAGACTTTTCTGTAAGGTTTTTAAGATTTCTGTACCTGAGGAAGAGGTGGTCGCTCGAATATTGAAAGGAATAACACCCTCCTATCGGTCGTACCTTTCATTAACTAAGTACCCTAGTAATTTCATTGAATTGAATGCCGCTTTCTCCTTCGCAGAAGATGTGAACCATGGGGACGAGTCAAAACCCATCCATCAACCTCCTCCTGTTAATTCTGTGTGTCCTGTTCCCTTTGTTCCCTCTAAATTAACCAGGAATCCTAATGTTAGGAAGTGCTTTAACTGCAGGTCCAGGGACCATCTTTAGAACACATGTCCTTCTGTAATTCAAAATGTTGGAATTTACTGCTATTTGTATGGGTCTAGGCAAACACCTTAAAAAGCACTGCTCAACTTCTCAAAATCGTGCCCAATAACTTTTGGCTAAAACTAAAATTGATATCAGAAGGGATGGTAATTGCCGTATACTAGAAACAGCTCATCGAGAAGACGTTTTCTAGGAGCCATAGTAGGAAAAATAAAAATAATTATTACAATAATAATAATGAAAGTCGGGTATTTGACTGGTTGTTGTGAATAAAATTGAACGATATTGTGATGGTGAATTTTGCGATGAAATTGACGATATGGGCCCACTAGGGTGCATGTCAGTCATAGTGATTATGGTGAATTATAGCGATGATAGTGATTTATGGGGATTTGATAATGTTTAGGGACTAATAATAGTTCTTTCCTTCGCTCAACAACCGATATTGAATAATGTATGACTTGCTTATTATTAGCCTTTCCTGGGGCTCACAGACGCATCTTTCCGATGATGGTGGTGATGATTATTTCTTCAAGATTAATTTAGTCATCCTATTTCGTCTTATAGTCTTGATGAATTCTTATTATGATCGGTTCAGGCTATAAGGGTCTTCAATAAAATTGAAGAGGACAATATAATAATAAATGAATAATAAAGTATGATAGTTTCAACTGTCTGATAAATCTGCCTATAAATTGTTGGTGTGATAATGTTGTTACGTGACAGTTATCCATGTCTTTCCATGAATGCTTATTCTTTTCATGTTTTTATGTGATTTATTAGTCAATGTTGTTGTTGTTGATTACGCGTGGTGTTACGTGATGCTGTATCCATCCATAGAATACTAGTCAGTTAGAAATCGTTGTTATGATTTATAAAGGAATACAGTCGAGCGAAATCTGCGAGAGAGGGGAAATACGCCAAAGAATTTCTCAAGGAATTTCTCAAAATTGTAAAGCATTTCTCAAAAATAAAGTGTACGGAATTTTTCAAGAATAAGTTGTAAAGAATTTCTCAAAGGTGTGAGAAAATGGGTTAGGAAGGATTTCTCATAAGTATGACAAAGTAGTTTCTCAAGAATTGTTTCTCAAAATATGCCAATATAAATTAGACAGAAAAATGTTTCAAAGATGTGCTAAAGAAAGAATTAATTAATGGGTAATCCGTAAAAATTAAGGAAGTAATGAAATATGGTTATTTCATGTTCAGCGTAACATTGTTTTGTTGCAATTATAACGACAGTATCACTAATTACGTGATTGATGAAATGTTACAGAGAATAGCTTCGGTTTGAGTTCATTGAAGGTGTAGTTGAATCCAATGAATTCGCTAAGCATGCCAAGGACTCATAGTCATTTTGTTAACGAGAAGAATAATCAGTTGAATTATGTTGAAGAAATGTTATAATGTAATTTCTTTCCTAGCATTGTCCAGACTGAATTTTATTTCATTTTAATAAACCAGTTTGTTATTTTGTTCTGATTCTTATTCCACATTATGTCTCCTATCCAGTCACCAATGGCCCTGCAAATATAAATCTTCTGAAGGTCGGTCCCGTAATAGCAAGTTGGCCCTGCGAACAGTCCACCCTTTTGGGACCTTCGCTCCGCCGACTGAGCGACCCCGGAGAAGAGGACAATTGTATGCAAGCTCTTTCAATAGGGCAGTGGTGGAGTTTCGGCCTTCGGGCAGAGATTGTCGGATTTTTGGAGTGTATTCGTGTCGGCATGTAGAAAATTTCGGGGGACACATCTGGTGTTTAACCGACAAAATGAATTAAAGTTCAGGTATAGATCACCCAGCCAACTCTGTCATCTGGTAGAGTAGCCTAATGCAGAACTTCAAAATTGACAGGCAAGCAACTTAAAGGCGACCAAATTCATTTGCCTTCACACGGTAAGTGAGGCCGAACGATAATTATCATGACTATTATTATTATTATTATTATTATTATTATTATTATTATTATTATTATTATTATTATTATTATTATTATTATTATAGAATTTTTCCCACACCCTTGTGGGCTCACGAGTGCGAAATATGTTGCGTATAGAAATTTGAACCTCTTTTACTGACAAATCCCCTTCCTGACCCCAACGCTATGTGGAGGGATGTATTCACTATTGCGAATTTCTGTGGTGGTTGATAGTGTTGCGTGTTGCATGTATATGAACGGGAATGTGTTGGAACAAACACAAATATCAGGCTTTGAGCCAGAGGAATTAACTAAACGTGATTAAAATCCCCAACCAAATTGGAAATCGAACCCGGGACCCTTTGAACCGAAGGCCTCAACGTTGACCGTTCAGCCAGGGAGACGGGCATTATTATTATTATTATTATTATTATTATTATTATTATTATTATTATTATTATTATTATTATTATTATTATTATTATTATTATCTTTAAATAGGGTAGTGGTGATTATTATTTTAAGGGAAAATACAAGAGAAGGTACATTTAATCATTATATCATTGTTTCTTCACTAACTGGAACTGTTCCAAGATTTTTCGACTGGAAGATTGAATTAATTGAATGACTGTTCCTTCTGCTTAGAGAACAATTGACAGATGAACAGTTCTGTATTTCTGATAGTAAGTATTTATTGTCCCCGGTCTGAATGGTATTTGAAGGGTGTTCAGATAAGTCAGCTTCGTGTCAGTAGATTTAATAGCACGTAAAATAACTCCTGCGGGATAAAATTCCGGCACATCGATGTCTCAGAAAACCGTCAAAAGTAGTCAGTGGGACGTGAAAATAATAGCATTATTGATGATGATGATGATTGTTGTTTTAAGGGGCCTAACATCGAAGGTCATCGGCCCCTAAATAGCATTATTATTATATTATTTATTGGCATATTGACACAAACGATGCCCATCTTACCAACGGTCATTGCGTGACATATGGCACTATCTTGCATATTGTCATCGTCTGCACTGGGTGATGTCATTTCTCGACACTCATTGCGGTAGTGAGGAAAACATCCGCCATGAACGTAATTTTTGCCAAAACATACAGTGGTGGGAAACTCTAGCCGTGAAATTTTAATTCAATTATCTTAACAGACCGAAGTACACCATATTTTATATTTTATCCCTTTGAAATTCAACGTAATAATATTCCTGTTTGTTCTTTATGAAGAGATTTTGGAATGGCCAAAGTTGTAAGAGAATGTAATCCTATCGCGTGGGATGAAAGCAAAATGACTTAAAAAAATGTGTGCTGTGGCTTTCAACCGCACGTTAATTGACATTGTAATTTCATAATGGGAGGCACCACACTTCTTTTATCTGGGGATTTGCGCCGTACTCTGAAGGTTCAGACGGGAGGTTTTTGGGCAGATGAAGTGAATACCTGTTTTGAAGAGAACTGTACTGTGTTAATTATTCGATTAGTTTTGATATATATTCCATCAGGAGGCTTAGGCAACAGTTCTACCGGAAAGCCATTATTATTATTATTATTATTATTATTATTATTATTATTATTATTATTATTATTGATCATGACAGGTCCGTCATATACCACCAACCTGCATGGAGAGACCAGAAATTAGTTGATTTCGAGTTTGCTCTTCGTCAGCGAAGTCCTTTACTAATATCCAAGATTAAGAATGTCGTTATTTTTCTATTAATTTTATGAATATTTTTTCTTGCTTACTCTACAAGCACCATTTATTATTGATGAATAAAAGAACCAATATGCGAGACTAACAAATTAAAAACCAACACTTCAATACGACCAACTTTAGTCTCTTTCAGATCTCATTCAGACAGTAAATGAAATGCAGAAACAGCATTGTTGATGGCATTTTACAAGCGCACGTTGTCAATACTCAGTAACAGTTTCATTAATCGAAGCTCCAGAAGACTACAGATTCTCCTTCACAGTTTGAGCCATTGTTTTACAATGAGACCTTACTATTTCTTAACTTCCTAATTCTCAGACTACCGAGCGAGTTGCTGCGCGGTTTGCGTCGCGTAGCTGTCAGCTTGCACTCGGGAGATAGGGTTCCAACCCCAATGTCGGCAGCACTTAAGATGGTTTTCTGGGGTTTCTCATTTTCATACCAGACAAATGCTAGGGCTGTAATTATGGCCACGATCACTTCCTTCACATTCCTAATCCTTTCCCAACCCATCGGCATCGTAAGACCTATTTGTAGCGGTGCAACGTGAAGCTAATTGTAAATATATTTTAAAATATTCTCAGCCTGAATTATCTTCCTTTGAACCTGAGCCCGTATTTTCTCTGGCCTGTGTCATGTACTTTGTGCAGGTATTTCCCTCCTTCTCTTACCTGATCCATTCCTTCCATAACAGTGATTGCAAAATTACCGTGTCCAATTACCGTACATGCCCTACAACGTTGTCTCTTATTCTAATCGTTGTTTACAGTTTTTTCCCCCTTCCTCGTTGTTTTCTCTTGTGGAGTTTTGCTTTTGATGTATTTAACTCGGAAGGAAAAACCTGTTTATTCTGTCCTTCATATGAGTTGTAATACTAATCATGTGAAGATCAGTATAAATTAAACTGTTGAATTCAGCAAGAAGAAAGTTGTGTTATGTGTAAAAGTAACTTTTAATGTCTGCATCAAAATGGAATATCTGACTACCTTAGTATAGAAACCTTCTTAAAGTGTAAGGTTTGAATTTGTACAATAGTATTTACATTTCTACGACCAACATCCTAATGCACCACAAGAAAATATCTTAACGTTATCAATCATGAGATACTCCGGAGCTTTATGCTTAGAATAATAATTTTGTGTTGCATTTCAGGATGAATTGCGTTGAATATACGTTATGTAAGCAAGTACATCTACGAATGGTCTTTAACCGAATTACTATTATTAACACTGAATTGGAGAAATGGCAGATTACATTCAATGAGAATCTTGAAATGGATGTATTTGGTCAGAAAGTAGAAGCATTTACTGAATTCCTAAGACAATATATCACACTTTTACCGTTTTCTAAACAACCAGCCACAACATATTTCTAAGCTCGAAAAGCAGGATTAATTTAAGAATCTATATTGTGATTTAGCAGTCTTGTCCATTAGAGGCTCCGTTCAAACTTTTGGAAATCACCTTTATAGTTCTACGAACGACTAACTCCAGAATTTTACGGTATTTTATTTTTCTACGAGTCGCTTTACGTCGCACCGACCCAGATAGGTCTTACGACGACGATGAGACAGGAAAGGGTTAGGAGTTGAAAGAAAGCAGCCGTGGCCATAATTAAGGCACAGTCCCAGTATTTGTCTGGTATGAAATGGGAAACCACGAAAAACCATCTTCTCAGGCCTGCCGACGGTAGGGTTCGAACCCACTATCTCCTGAATACTGGTTACTGGCCACACTTAAGCAAGTACAGCTATCGAGCTCGGTCCAGAAGAGTCTTCATGGTTAAACATATATTCAATATTTAAGTGTTATGGTATACTTTGTCAGATGTAGGCAACCTATCGCTGTAGGAAGCACAAATAATTTAATGTAGCTACAAATCATACGTACTGTGTTCAATAATAAACATTTTAATTTCCAGAGTATTTTATTGCTACAGGTACATCGTTTAGGTTTTCATGTTATATAGTAGCAGATGGTTGCCTAGTTGTTCTTCCCCTTAAAATAATAATTCCCGTTGCCGCCTTACAGAAATGGTATCTAATAAAGTAATAAAACCAGAAGGTTTGCAATGCATCTACTATGTAAGATAAGGATCTATTATATTGGAAAAGAGCATTTGTAATTTTAAACCAGAGTCTGACTTTGAATCTCAAGACTTTTAGGTTGCATTTTCTCTCTGGCGTCAATTGAGTTAGAACAGCGATTTACTTCATAAAATGTGAAATTGAACATGTCATAGTCTAATGATTACAACTACACATCATTTCATCTTGCTGCGCTACTTCCTCGTCCACTGGACTTTTCTCTGCGATATTCTCCCACCTCACTTAGAGTCGCCGCTGGTTTTATCTGAGGTTGAACTTTAATTAAGGTTCAGAGATTAAAAGTCTGGGTCTCTCTATGAGGTCGCCTGGCACTCTGCCTGATACCAAAGTTCGATCTGGGTTACCTCGACCTACAAACTGAACTACAACAATTCTTTCGTAGCCTGAGTCTTAACTAGTCACAATACTCCTGCATGGCTCCATGCACTCGTGGTTTTGTCATTCCTACTATCGCACACTTCAGTTAAAGAACACACAGGTTGGTCGGAAACAACGTGAACTGGACATATGCCAGTGCCAGTGAATTCCTGTCCATGAACTACAAGCTGGAGAAGCTAGAGGTCCTGGAAAGAAGAATCCTCAGAAAAATTATGGGAGTTGTCCAAACGGAAAGTGGATGGAAACTTCGGAACATATGCATTTAAAAAAATGGATATCTTGTGCCGTTACCATGTTATCAGCTGCTGAATTTAGCCAATCAGATCGCTTGGTGGGTGAATTCAAATGGGATTTGCGAGGCAGTGTTGCTGAATCTGCACGTGGCTTAAAACAATGGTAGAAGGGCACTCGCAATAAGCAGATGAAACGCGGCCACTCTGCTTTGTCAGTGGAACCTGAATAACCTGGAGTCACCATCCAGTGGTGACACGGTCTGATGATGATGATGATGATGATGATGGTGATGATGGTGATGATGCTGATATGATGATTGTTGTTTAAAGGGGCCTAACATCTAGGTCATCACCCCTAGACACCGTCTGACCACCTCAGCATCCTTATGCTTATTATAAATTGTGTTTATGACATACCGGATAAGTATTTACATTCTGATAATAATAATAATAATAATAATAATAATAATAATAATAATAATAATAATAATAATAATAATAATATCAGAAAGTCCAGAGGTCGCAACCATCCAGATTAACCTCTTGGAAAGGATCGCCAGCCAAACAGGACTGCGGATCTCAGCAGAAAAGACCAAATTCATGAGGAACATCAAAGATGGACCAAAACTCCTGGAAACAGATATAGGACGGACAGAAAGGGTCAAGAAGTTCAAGTACCTTGGTGAGACGATACAGGAGAATGGACTAGAAAAAACTGCAGTGGAAGATCGGATCTCAAAAATGGAGAGAGCATACGGCTTGACAAAGAACATCTACAATAAGAAGTGCTTATCCTGGAATTCCAACTTAAAACATTACAATGCCGTGGTCAAAACAGAACGCCTGTATGCCAGTGAATGCCTGTCCATGAACTACAAGCTGCAGAAGCTAGAGGTCCTGAAAATAAGGATCATCATAAAAATTATGGGAGCTGTCCAAACTAAAAGCGGATGGAAACTTTAGAGCAACGAAGAAGTTTACCAGAAGGTGGAAAGAATCTCAGAGACCATGAAGAAAAGGAGGCTCTCGTTTCATGAACATCTGTACAGAATGAACGCAAACAGACTTACCAAACAGATATTTGATTACTTCTGGAGAAGAAAGACCACTACAGCATGGATTAAAGAAACGAAAAAGGATATACACTGACTGACAGAGCAAATGCAACACCAAGAAGGAGTGGTCAGAACTTTATGCCAATTGCAGGGTAGACTGACGTCACTGAGGTATGCTCATGATGTGAAATGCGCCGCTGTGCTGCGCACGTAGCGAACGATAAATGGGACACGGCGTTGGCGAATGGCCCACTTAGTACCGTGATTTTACAGCCGACAGTCATTGTAGAACGTGTTGTCGTGTGCCACAGGACACGTGTATAGCTAAGAATGCCAGGCCGCCGTCAACGGAGGCATTTCCAGCAGACAGACGACTTTACGAGGGGTATGGTGATCGGGCTGAGAAGGGCAGGTTGGTCGCTTCGTCAAATCGCAGCCGATACCCATAGGGATGTGTCCACGGTGCAGCGCCTGTGGCGAAGATGGTTGGCGCAGGGACATGTGGCACGTGCGAGGGGTCCAGGCGCAGCCCGAGTGACGTCAGCACGCGAGGATCGGCGCATCCGCCGCCAAGCGGTGGCAGCCCCGCACGCCACGTCAACCGCCATTCTTCAGCATGTGCAAGACACCCTGGCTGTTCCAATATCGACCAGAACAATTTCCCGTCGATTGGTTGAAGGAGGCCTGCACTCCCGGCGTCCGCTCAGAAGACTACCATTGACTCCACAGCATAGACGTGCATGCCTGGCATGGTGCCGGGCTAGAGCGACTTGAATGAGGGAATGGCGGAACGTCGTGTTCTCCGATGAGTCACGCTTCTGTTCTGTCAGTGATAGTCACCGCAGACGAGTGTGGCGTCGGCGTGGAGAAAGGTCAAATCCGGCAGTAACTGTGGAGCGCCCTACCGCTAGACAACGCGTTATCATGGTTTGGGGCGCTATTGCGTATGATTCCACGTCACCTCTTGTGCGTATTCAAGGCACGTTAATTGCCCACCGCTACGTGCAGCATGTGCTGCGGCCGGTGGCACTCCCGTACCTTCAGGGGCTGCCCATTGCTCTGTTTCAGCAGGATAATGCCCGCCCACACACTGCTCGCATCTCCCAACAGGCTCTACGAGGTGTACAGATGCTTCCGTGGCCAGCGTACTCTCCGGATCTCTCACCAATCGAACACGTGTGGGATCTCATTGGACGCCGTTTGCAAACTCTGCCCCAGCCTCGTACGGACGACCAACTGTGGCAAATGGTTGACAGAGAATGGAGAACCATCCCTCAGGACACCATCCGCACTCTTATTGACTCTGTACCTCGACGTGTTTCTGCGTGCATCGCCGCTCGCGGTGGTCCTACATCCTACTGAGTCGATGCCGTGCGCATTGTGTAACCTGCATATCGGTTTGAAATAAACGTCAATTATTCGTCCGTGCCGTCTCTGTTTTTTTCCCAACTTTCATCCCTTTCGAACCACTCCTTCTTGGTGTTGCATTTGCTCTGTCAGTCAGTGTAGAAAGGTTAAGTCTCTCGGAAATCCAGCTGTTAGAAAGGAATACGCTTAGGAACACACTGAAAAATTTGGAATGTGTTCAAGCCTCAGGAAGAACTAAGAAGACCGGAAGAGACCGGACAGATGAACAACGGAAGCAGGCCAGCGAACGCATGAAGGAGTATTGGACACAGAGAAAACTCCGCACGAAGAGAAAGAAATGAAGTTGTAGCATAATTCTTTGTGGTCGATTCGCTTGTAAAAACTGAATCGTAAAGCAAGCAAAGAAAGGATCTCCAAATTAAAAAAGCGTACAGACTCACTTGGAACACATACAATAAGAACTCCATATCCCGAAATGCAAAATTAAGGCATTACAACACCGTTATCAGGACTGAAGCACTATATGCATCTGGAACACTGATAGTTGTGGGCAAATCATGTATCTACGATACATTTAGGATTAGACGTTTGAAATTTTATGGACATATTCTCAGAACGAGTAATCAGGGATTGACGAAAGAGTTCTGAATCTTGCCCCACTGATGAAAGTAAAAGCAATTGGCTGCTTGAAATTGGAAAAGATCTTCAGGAAATAGGCATCACAGATGAAACTGTATTAGACAGATTTAAGTTAAGAAAATTAGCTGAGGATCACCGATTTGCAAAACATCCAGCAACAAAACCTGGTCATAAGATCGCAAGAAAAGCAGCAATTAGAAGCTGAAGAGATTTTATGAGAAGTAAAGGGTAAAGTAATCAGCTGAAAAAGTTCGAATCATGCTCCTTAGCCGAGCACAAGGAATAATAATAATAATAATAATAATAATAATAATAATAATAATAATAATAATAATAATAATAATAATAATAATAATAATAATAATAATAATAATAATAATAATAATAATGTCGATTCGGCACTTTATAATCTTAGAATTAAGAACGTCCGCCTCTGTGGTGTAGTGGTAAGTGTGATTAGCTGCCATCCCCGGAGGCCCGAGTTCGATTCCCGGCTCTGCTACGAAATTTGAAAAGTTTTACGAGGGCTGGAACCGGGTCCACTCAGTCTCGAGAGGTCAGCTGAGTAGAGTAAAGCTGAGAAGTAAAGGGTAATCAGCTGAAAAAGTTCGAATCATGCTCCTTAGCCGAGCACAAGGAATAATAATAATAATAATAATAATAATAATAATAATAATAATAATAATAATAATAATAATAATGTCGATTCGGCACTTTATAATCTTAGAATTAAGAAAGTCCGCCTCTGTGGTGTAGTGGTAAGTGTGATTAGCTGCCATCCCCGGAGGCCCGAGTTCGATTCCCGGCTCTGCTACGAAATTTGAAAAGTTTTACGAGGGCTGGAACCGGGTCCACTCAGTCTCGAGAGGTAAGCTGAGTAGAGTGGTGGTCGATTCCCTCATCGGTCATCCTCGAAGTGGTTTTACGTGGTTTCCTACCTCTCCTCCAGGCAAATACCGGGATGGTTCCTAACACAAGGCCACGGCCGCTTCCCTCCTTCTTCCTTGTCGATTGCTCCCAATATTTCCATCCTTCCACAAGGCCCCTGTTCAGCATAGCAGGTGAGGCCACCTGGGCGAAGTACTGGTCCTCCTCCCCAGTAGTATCCCCTGACCCAAAGTCTCACGCTCCAGGACACTGCCCTTGAGTCCGAGGGAAAACCAACCCTGGAGGTTAAATGGATTAAGAAAGAAAGAATTAAGAATACCTTGTAATTCACTGTGAGTAGGATTACGAAGGAAAAAAGCTTACATGCACCTCGAATGAAAATGAGTAAACTATGGAGGATGTCTGAGATAAGAATTCGAACTCACTTATCTTCACAGTGTTTCTAATCCTGTTCGAAATTTCATATAACTAAAATTACACAAAATCTACCATCCACACAGCCCATCATCGGTTTGGGGCTGCTAAAATACCCAACCATCATGAATTCATTCCGCGTATATTGCTAAGAGACAGACAGGTTATCAAAGATCAAGAAACTAACCTTCATACCTCATTCCAGGATTTAAATCCGTCATACCAGTGTAGAGAATGGAACCCTAGTCAGTTGGGCGAGAAGCTATTCCGCCTACCGTAGGAATAAAGACAATATAAGAAAAGAAAAATCAATGCACTTCATGCAGTTAAGACACACGAGGGGCACACTTACCGAAATATTGTGAAGAAACAAGAAATATCAGATAATAATATGAGACGGAGAGAGATGTGAACTGGAACTTTACACTCTTGTTATGTTATTAAACAGAGAATGAAACACAGCAGAGAGAACAGGAAGATAATGTAATACCATTAGAGTAATGTGGGAAGGAAACCGAAGTAAAGTAAACAGAGAGACTATGCATGTAGTAAGTAATGATAATATGCATGAGGAGTACCCTACTCTGCGTAACTTAGCTGAAGTCAGGCAAGTAATTCAAGACGTCCATGTATGATGAATTATTACAAGAAGTTTCCCGGAAAAAGGAAGCAAGCTTTAAGTGATTGCTGAAATCGTGGTCACAACCATGGGCTCTCCAGTTGTGCGTGGAATATGAACTACTGGGACGTGAACTTTCATTTTTAAAAATCCCACGTGCAATGGCCGTGATTGAAAACATGGTTGCGTAGGTGAGAAGCCAGAGGCAACACCCAGATGTCACAGCCCAGTATTTCCAGGAAAGTTTCATAGATCGTATAAATAAGATCCGCCTCTGTGGCGTAGTGGTTAGTGTGATTAGCTGCCACCCCTGGAGGACCGGGCTCAATTCTCGGCTCTCCCACCAATTTTGAAATGTTGTACGAGGGATGGAACAGGTTCCACTCAGCCTCGGGAGGTCAGCTGAGAAGAGGGGAATGAGTGGAGTGGAGCTGAGTGGGCTGACTGGAGCCCGTTCCAGCCCTTGTACCACTTTTCAAATTTCGTGGTGGAAAGCCGAAACATGTGTTCGCTTATTTCTACCCCCCTTTCGCTTAGCGAAGTTTCTGGGAAATAGGGTTTCTACACTTGTCGGTTCCCCTAGTGAGTGATTCAGTGTCTTTGTCTTCGGAAAACAGGGCTCCGGGTTCGATTCCCGGTGAGTTGTGAGATTTTAATTGTAAACGGTTAATTTTCTTGGCTCAGGGTTTCGATGTTGTGCTGTACTCAACATTCCTGAAACTCACAGGCCACATACAATAACTGTACTCTATTTCAATAACGCGCAGCTTCCCACACACACAACAGAATCCATCCTCATTGGAGGGTCTACCTTACAAGGGTTGCGTCCTGATATAAATGCTACACGAAATTATTAACCTGTACACTACGGCAGTGATGACATGAATGGGATGAAGAGATAAAAATTCACACTCCTCTGACCGACAAATGTAGATAAGTAAGCCACTGTCTGAGAAAATCCTCTGAAGTATTCATGATTAAAACAGATTAAGCAGAACAGGAAGCGGCAGGAAAGTAGGACACAAGATAGACATCCATGTTGCAACGAGTGACCGATCTCTGTTCCCTCCGACTACGAGGAAATCACCTTTATTATTGGAACACCGAGAGGCATTGTTTGTTACATAGTGCATAGGTGTGCAAGAACAGGACCCAGTTAGTGTTTAATAAACGATACCACTCCACTTCATACTAAGTAGGTTCATGTCGGTAATTTGAAAAGTTACTGGAACTGAAACAGACAATGTTACGAGACCTGTTACAAGAACTTCAGAAATTGAATTTTCTAATCTTAACCTACTGATCTGTTATAATCGAAAAATTCTGCCCATTATGGCATGTCAGCAACCTCTAAGCAGCATCAATAAAAGCAGGAAATAATATACACGGTATACTAATCGCGTGCTCACGGTCACTTGGTTAGCATGTGTGCCAAGCACGCTATTATCTGTTTGAAGTTCATATCGATATCACACAACGCAGTCAGGCTATGCAATCGATTAAGCTCAAACAAACGTCATGATGGGGGATAAAAAAAACATCAGCAGCTTTTAAATTCAACAATGAACAGAGCAATGATATGATTATCGTAAAGAAGTACCATCATAATTTTCTTACTGTTGATGTAATTGTGTTCATTTCAATAGGACTTCAGTTTTACGTGGAATTCGAATCACAGGGAGGTTACCTCTCATTTCAAAAATTATATTTGGATTGACCATACTTTTATCCTGGGCCCGCCTTGTATCCGGCTGAGCTCCGGCAACGCTCCGCGCCGTGAGACATCCTGGGCGGAGAAGACAAGGAAGCGCTGACTCCCGACCGGGCACTCACCGGCGAGCAGGACGGCACACCGAACCTGCAGGACGACACGGCATCCGACTACGATTCCGACCAGGCCGACGGCGACTTCTCCGAACCCTGGCTCCGACCGCGTCCACCCGCCGAGCCTCTGCCGGGCCTTCAGTTGTTGTAAATTTTCGAGGGGTGTTCACGTACCGCTGGGCGCCTTCTCACGACGTCGTACGCATGTTTTGTTTTGTTTTCTTCAGAGGTTTAAATTGAGAGAACGGGCTGGCCAATCCATCCTTGGAATATATTCACCTCCCAACAGATGCAGTGCAGTATAGCCTAGCACTATCGTCCATGAATAAACACTCGATGCCAACAGCACCTCTGAATAGAAGCACATCTGGAGGAATGATCTCATTGCATTAACTCTCACCAGTTAGAGTATAGGGGGTTTCGATTCCCTCCTCAGCCATCCTGGAAGTGATTTTCTGTGGTTTCCCACTTCTCCTCCAGGCAAATGCCGGGATGGTACCTAACCTATGGCCACGGCCGCTTCCTTCCCTCTTCCTTGCCTATCCCTTCCAATCTTCCCATCTCCCACAAGGCCCCTGTTCAGCACAGCAGGTGAGGCCGGCTGGGCGAGGTAGTGGTCATCTTCCCCATTTTTACCCCCTTACCCAAAGTCTCACGCTCCAGGACACTGTCCTTGAGGTGGTAGAGGTGGGATCTCGCACTGAGTCCGACGAATGAAGCTCTGTACGTCCATCCAGCATAATACCTCCCTAGACGACAACACCTACACCAATAATATTTCGGGGGCAATGCCGTTTTACAAACTCTCGCCAGCTTAACTGGCGTCCAGAGTCACTTCTGAAGCTAAATCTCCTCTTATCAAAAAAGAAAACTTGTGGGGTTCAAACCCACTATCTCCTAAATGCAAGCTGACAGCTACGTGACTTAAACCTAGCAGCCATTCACTCGGCATATTTATTCTCAATGGGGCCGAATATCTGATTGAAGTGTGGTTCATGGACTCACCATTTAGAATCAAATATTCATTCATAAAGGAAATTATATAAAAATCTCAGTCTCCACTCTCCTCCTGCACAACATACCTATTTCGAGCGGTTCAGGTGGCTCTTTTTCGACCGAAAATCTGTTTTGTGAAGTTCATTATCATTATCCATTATTTTGCGTCACTTGACTGTGCTCGACTATTAATAATCCTCCCTTTTTGGAATATTCTGATTTTAAATGGTACCCATATTGCAGTGGCATCATTATCAACTAAAGGCAAGGTCGTGTCGTTGAAGTCATGCCTGATATTCCTCTGCTGTCCTCATTATATCGATGTACGAATCACAACCCAATTTATCAACAGTGTTATTAATATGCCCTGTAGGATTTTCTTGGCCGTCGCCAAGTTCTCTTCCCCAAAACTTGCCAGTTAAGAAGAGTGTTGTATATGTGACGAATTAACTTCGGTTTCCTCTTCTTGATCGTTTCAGTAGACATCGTTTTTCCTTTGGAATTTTTTAAAACGAGGTCATTTGACTTTCTGTCCCTCCAGCTTATTCCAGTCATAGTTATCTAGAACCGCATATCCTCGACCTCTTGTCCTGCTTCTTCCAATATTTTTAGAGTCCAGGTTTCATAATTTTATGGCAGAACACTCCAAACAAAGGTCTTGAGGATCGACTTTCTTGTCTCCAAACTGATGTCTTCATTTAGTAACAAATTTTTTGTGTCCTTTTCTTGATTTTTGATACCTATGTACTTTCTGAGTTAATTACACTTACCAATAAGAAGAATTCCCTGACAGGTTATTTAAAATTAGATTGTCTTGAGCAGGTTGTTTATTTTTGTCGACTACCATGAATTTTGTCTTTCCGAGTATTTATTCTTAGTCCAAATTATTAACCTGTAGACTACAGCAGTGACGTCACCAATTAGAGATGAACACACTCCTATGGCCTTGCACTTACGACCAATATGGTACCTGCTGCTTGGAAAAAGTACAAGATACGTCCAATATTTAAATCTGGAAACCGGCTACTGGTTAATAACTTTTGTTTTGTCGCAATATGATCATCAGTATCAAAATTATTCGAGTTTATATTACGAAAATATATCGTTTCTAATGTAAACTGATGTGTGTCAGAGTATCAACACGGCTTCATGTTCCGGAGGTCAACAGTTGCCAACTTGGTAAGTTTCTCAAAGGATATTTCTAAGATCTTGGATGAGGGCTTTCGGACGGACGTAATAAACGCAAATTTTAACAATGCATTTGACAAAGTGATCATGGGTAGCTTCTAAGTAAATTAAATTTGATATGTTTTATAAGCCACTACTTCATTTCTTCAGTTCATACTTAAAATCAAAGCACAGTACGTCACTTTTAGAAGAAACACATCTAAAGAATTATCTTCTCCGGAATTTTGCAAGGTTCAAATCTGGGACCCATTCTGCTTTTAATTGTTTATTGATGATCTCCCAAATTATGCTTACTTTATATAGATGATCTGAAACTATACAGGTGTATTTCAACAACAGAGGATTTCCATCTTATACAGTGCAGTATAGATGACATCTGCGAATGGAGCATTAAGAACAAACTAAAATTCAATTTTCTATATAAGCAACTATTTCTTTCTCAAGAGCCAAAGTGCCGGAAATTTTATTTACTCTATGTTAGGGGAGAACTTTAAAAATCATAGAAGATTATTCGATCTCATGTTAACATTCCAAAGTCATATTGAAAGAACAGCTATTATAACATGCTAGGATTTGTCATGCAAAATGTAAAACTATTTAATGGAATAGCAACCATTATTGTACTCTACAATCCATTATTACGCTCTAGACTTGGAATACGCTACTGTTATACATGACCCGTGTAAAATAAAAGTACAGAAATAATACAAAGAGTCCGGAAACGTTTCCGTAATTGTCCATTCACGAGAAAATATGGTGAATTTCCTTTGAATGTGAGCTACGACTACCTGTTCATAGATGCCCATTTCAAATATATTATATCACCTAGAGATTTATGTACAAATTTGCAAACAGCATCCTTGATCATTCGCATTTTTTTTATTGTTCACATTCAATATCCTACAAGCGAAAACACGAGTTTCATTTACGTGAAAACGTGAAAACAGCCAATCACAATAACTCAACACTTCACACAATATGCATGGCCGTCAACAATATGAATCAAAATTTCGGCTGGAACAAGCAACATTTTCTCCATCAGTTAAGTAGTAATTAGATTCGTAGTGATTGTTACACGATTGTTTTTTCTTCCTTGTCATCATTATGTTCATCAATATGGGTACTGTTATACTTTTAATGTTTAAAGTATACTGTAATTGGAGACTTGTTCTCTTTTATGTTTTTCATGGAATTAAATAAATATGTTAGTAATAACTTGGAACACGTGTCCTTCAAAGGTGTCATCACATTTTAAGAGCCCTTGAATGTTGTCCGCATGAATTGCTTCATTTCGATTCAGTTTAGGAGTGCTGTAAATTCGGTTTTAATAACGGCTGGAACTCTTATCATCATCTTCAATTAGCTCTTCATCTTCTATAGAAAAACCTGTGTCAGTAATTACTGTGCCATCAGACAGGTTTTCAAGGTATCCTTTCCATGGGCAACATACTTTCTCAGTTTGAAACTGTAACGTATCCTCTTTACTCTTTATTTTGTTGCTTTTGTTTCTTTGCTTGTAGCTCGAAGATTTTTACATCGTAGCAGGTTTTGTCATTTTCCCTTCTATAGATCATCTTCAACTTCTCCGCTTATTTTCTTCATACACCTATTCTTTCCTATGCAATATTTCATTAATATCACGTTTTTAAAAACATGTTCATCAGGGTTTATTTGTCTTAATTTGTTCCTCTTTTCAGTAAGTTCACGGTTATTTTATCATCCATTGATTCGTTGGTTCCACATTTCTTTTACGTACGACTTCTGTGGTAGCTTTCTCCAAGTCTCTTCTTATGTTATCCTATCCCGAGGTCCCGTTCCTTCCGCCACTCTTTTAGCTGCATCTCCAAACTTTTGTGCCACAATCACATTCCTGAAGTCTAAGGCTTTTATACTTCTCAAATTTTATATCACACTTAGCCGCAATTAGAATGTGGTGACTGTCGATTTTATCCCATATAACTGTGACTGGATTTCATTTGATTTTTATACAATGGGAAGATTAAGTATTACTGGCAAAAATGAGTGCAATTGGACTAGAAAGAAGAGTGACTGAATGGGTTGGTATATTTCTAGAAAATAGATCTCAGAGACTTAGAGTAGGCGAAACTTTGTCTGACCTTGTAATAATTAAGAGGGGAATTCCTCAAGGCATTATTATTGGACCCTTATGTTTCCTTATTATATACTGTAAATGATATGAGTAAAGAAGTGGATCCAGAGGTAAGGTTTTTGCGGATGATGTTATTCTGTATACAGTAATAAATAGGTTAAAAAATTGTGAGCAACTGCAACATGACCTCGATAATGTTGTGAGATGGACAGTACGCAATGATATGATGATAAACGGGGTTAAAAGTCAGGATGTGAGTTTCACAAACAGGAAAAGTCCTCTCTGTTTTAATTACTGCGTTGATGGGGTGAAAGTTCATTTTGGGGATCATTGTAGGTATCTAGGTGTTAATATAAGGAAAGATCTTCATTGGGGTAATCTCATAAATGGGATTGTAAATAAAGGGTATACTTCTCAAATTTTATATCACACTTAGCCGCAATTAGAATGTGGTGACTGTCGATTTCATCCCATATAACTGTGACTGGATTTCATTTGATCTTATTATTCTGAGATCTATTTTCTAGAAATATACATGGTTATGAGAGTGTTCAGGGGTTGTAATAAGGATGTAAAGGAGAGGGCATATAGGTATCTGGTAAGACCCCAACTAGAATATGGTTCCAGTGTATGGGACCCTCACGAGGATTACTTGATTCAAGAACTGGAAAAATCCAAAGAAAAGCAGCTCGATTTGTTCTGGGTGATTTCCGACAAAAGAGTAGCGTTACAAAAATGTTGCAAAGTTTGGGCTGGGAAGAATTGGGAGAAAAGTGGTATTGGTGAGGTCCGGTTAGTAACCGCTGTTCTGGGGGGGGGGGGCAAGCAAAGAGAGACTGGGAGGCGTAAGCTCTAGCATCTCATCTAATGTCTTGCTCAATTGTGACAAAAAGTAAGATTATGGGCGTATGTCACGACAATTTCAAATCGCGCAGTTTTCTCATTTCCAACGAGGGTGGCAGCCTTGTGGGCACACGTGATGCAGGATCTATTTCAGGTGACATAAATTAGTTTTCATGACAGCTGACCCGGCTGACCAAAGCCAGGGAACAGCAACATATAAAATGTTCACAAATCTGATATTTATAGTACCTCTGTTTTAATTCTTCTATATAAGTAAGAATACTGCTAGGGGCAGCTTGATGAGTCCTTGGCAAACATATAGGAAGGATCTCTCCTCTACGCTACTCAGGTACCGTTTCACGTCATTTTTATTACTTTTTTCACCCGGTGAACTCGACAGGAAACTGCCAGATTGTAACTGAATATTTGTGAAGACATATTTCCATGTAAATTACGAATTCTCTTGTTCCTACTTTAAAGTTTTGTACTTCCACAAATATCACCTCAAATGTTTTTTTCTTTTTTAATAAACAAATGCTTGTTTATACTAAGCATTGTTGCCAATTAGCCCAGCTGTAAAAATTTAAGATATAAAAATATTGTAATTTAAGTCAATTTTATTATTTTTCATATCAAATGTGGAAAGATACCATATAGATCAACATAGAAATACTGCGACGCATTTGACACGACTACAGAAAGCTGTGTCAACGCAGCTTTTCTACCAGTCCACTGTGAACAGCGACCAACAGCAATTTTCTATAGACCTGTGTTCTGCAATGGCGGGAGCTAATATCCCCCTGCATAAACTGGAGCATCTTCAAACTTCAACAAGCTGCCGGGAGCAATCACCGAGTTGGAGAAGAGTGGCTTTCCCCTGGTGGAGTCGTTTAGGGTTGTGGAAGAAGTCAGGAGAAGTTTTGACCGAACCTCTGGGAAGGTAGCCACTGTCAGCAAAAAGTTCCATAAGAATCCTGCAGCAGAATCAGTTATGGAAAGCGACGGTAAAAGTAGCCAGGGAGCTCCGAGGTGAGGTAGATGAAGCAGTTGAACTAAAACCAGACGAAGTGTCTTCATTGAAGTTTTTTCTAATCACTTCCTGTGATGTTGAGAGATCTTTCTCTCAGTACAAAACATTTTGTCCGACAGGAGAACAAGATTGTTACCGGAAAACGTTGAAAAGTTGTTTGTTGTAAATTCCTTTTATAGTCATTGAGTGTGTTATTAAATTATAAGTACTTTTTCATGCCTGTTTTACACGTTAGTGTCTATTTTGGCTAATTTAATAGCCTACATGCCTGCCTATTTTAGCTGTTTTAATGCCTATAATTCTCATCTCTATTTATCAGATACTACAAGCCTTGAGGGGAGTATATTACACGTTCATAACTATGCTCTTTCTCTCTCGTAACAATCACTGGGGGTTTATTTTCATTTTTACTTTGTAAGATTTATAGAATTATAAAAACACCCGTACGATTTCCATTCCTCAAGAAAGCACATTCAGATTCAAATATCGACGTCTTGAATAACGTAGGTAACTAGGCTAAGTAAGTAAGTAAGTAAGCAGGGTGATTCAAAGTAGTAGAATTTTTTATTGAATATTTGCTCCAGAAAATGAAAAATATCGAATATACTCATAGAAATATATCTCGTGTTACTATGCATCCCCAAGGGTCTATTCTTGGACCTCTTTTATTCTTAATCTATATTAATGACTTTTCTTCTCATCTGAATCACTGCAACTATCACCTTTATGCAAACGATCTTCAGATATACTCACACTTTAAAGTCTCCGCCATTGACAAAGCAATCCACCAAATGAACTCGACTTTAAATTCAATTAGCTCGTAGGCAAAAGAGAACTGCCTATTAATTAACGCGAAGGAAATGCAAGCAATCATAATAGGACAGTCTAGGCTTTAAAATACTCTAAACATCACACAACAGCCTACTCTCATGCTCTGTGGTTAAGCTACACCTTTTCAGAAGTCTGTAAAAAACCTAGATATTGTCATGAATGACGCATTAAACTGGAATGACCATATAACAATTGCCTGCAGAAAGGTATATACATCCCTTTACCCCCTAGCCCGGCTCCATGGCTAAACGGTTAGCGTGCTGACCTTGGGTCACAGGGGTCCCGGGTTCGATTCCCGGCAGGGTCGGGAGTTTTAACCATCACTGGTTAATTTCGCTCATCACGACGCGAGATTACCTACGGGAGACAAGTCATAAGACCTGCACCTGGCGAGCCGAACATGTGATGTCGTATTAACCGATGCAACAATAGAACAAGCTATGAAACTTCAATGGGCAATGAACTCTTGCATACTATTTATATTTTCTTTTAACTTTAGGACACATTTTTTCCCTGGCTGAAAATCGATCAACTAAGAAATCTACATACTGCGACACTAATTTTTCGACTTCTGAATGAATCTACACCTGAATACCTATCCTCACATTTGAATTTCCTCTCATCTACCCATGGACATAATACCAGATCGACTTCTACCCTTATGATACCAGTTAATCACTCATATGTATACAGCCACTCATTCCAACTGTCTGAGGCAAGGCTATAGAACACTCTCCTTATCACTTCAATAGTCTCATTTAAACGGTCTTGTCGTGATTTCCTCTTAAATACGTGATCAGCTTGTATGAATGTTAGTGTGTATGAGTACAGCTATGATTTACAGCTATTGTTAGGTGAAAAAATAACAATTATAATATGTTATAATATTACTCCATTACTTTAGGTAGTTTCGAGAGTATGATAACAATGTTATTTTTCCAAATCATGCGACTATGTACTGTATGTTGTGGTTAAGTGTAAGAGAGGGCCGTGAGCCCTAACTTCGCCACATAAAAAAGCATAAAATAAATAAATAAATAAATAAATAAATAAATAAATAAATAAATAAATAAATAAATAAATAAATAAATAAATAACAACATGATAAAAAAGATAAACAAAAGAAAATAGGCTACTGACTGAACACCATTTGATAGTTCGGCTATTAAGGCTTTCCTGATCTCTCCAGTGACGCCCTTGTGGTAAGAAATTATATACTTAATAGTGCCTCCAGACATTAAACTTCTCACGTATGATATATTTATAACATACAGTATAAGACACTGTGCTTCTCTGTCATGAAAGGAATAACCGTTGAAAATCCTCAGCCTGTTTCCAGTCATTCGACCGGGTTAGGAATGGCTGCTGAAGACTGTCGCACTCCACTGGAGCAATGAATAATGACAGAGATAATAATTTCGTGTGGCTATTTCTAGCCGAGTGCAGCCCTTATAAGGCAGACCCTCCGATGAGGGCGGGCGGCATCTGCCGTGTGTAGGTAACTGCGTGTTATTGTGGTGGAGGATAGTGTTATGTGTGGTGTGTGAGTTGCAGGGATGGTGGAGACAGCACAAACACCCAGTCCCCGGGCCATTGGAATTAACCAATGAAGGTTAAAATCCCCGACCCGGCCGGGAATCGAACCCGGGACCCTCTGAACCGAAGGCCAGTACGCTGACCATTCAGCCAACGAGTCGGACATGACAGAGATAAAGTCAAATTATGTTGGAGAGTATCGCTGAAATTAAAAATGACAGGGAAAACTGAAGTACCCGGAGAAAATCCTCCGCCTCCGCTTTGTCCAGCACAAATCTCACATAGAGTGACCGTGATTTACATTAAATAAATAACCATTCCTCGTTGTATTTGGAAGATGTCTCCGTTTACGATTTATGCTTCCACTCGGCACGTTTTAACCATTACACGCAGACTAGAACAGGTAACTGGAGCATGTCGTCGGTGCCCTAAAGTCTTCAAAATTGAAATCTCCATTACTTGACCTTCGCGTTTCACAAATCCCTCAGGCATCTAATTTACTCTTCGACATTGAGCTTTTTACCCCATTTATTCAACCAGTCTAAGTAGAGTTTTAACATTACCTGTGCCAGCAAAAAGGCTTGTTGTTCGCCTTATCGAGGATTTCGCAGGTGTTGCTGTTTTCTTTTATTTCGTATCGGATCCTTGTATAAGATTCCCATGATCAGCAGACCTACCATCAGTAGTAAAACTCAGCACGGATGCTGTACTAAGGATATCCTGAAGGTCTTTAATGTAGTGATTTCCGGTAGCTTTCTAAATCTTCATGACGTTGACCTTAGGTTCCCTGACTTTAGGAATTATTTCTAGTCTTAAGGATAAGAGATTGCCCAGAACTTGCGCCTGCTCATCAACCGTCCAAGGAGGTCGTTGTCATGGTGAAGAGGCACTCCTTATTCCGGGAGTCATTCGACTGGATGAATGCAGTGCCTTCTTGACTCTGGGCGATGGAGTCGTCATACACCTACGTAAGCAAGTCAGTAAGTACCTGCAATTTTGCTCTGATTGCCTTTAGGTTGTTTCTATGGCATTGTGTGCTCACTAGCCGCTAGATGGCACCGTTTTCTATGTCTGTGGTAGGTTTCAGTGTTGTCAGATCAGTACAGCTTACGCTGCTGCTACGTAAAGATGGCAGCGCCACTCTCTGTTTGCACCAAGGAACAACAGTGTTCCGTAATCCGTTTTTTATGGCCTTAGGGTGTACTAGGAGCGGAAATTCATAAAAGTCTTTCATCACAATACGATGACAATGTTTTACCAGAGCGAAGTGTTTACCAGTGGATTGAACAGTTCAAAAGGGGTCACACGAGCGTTAAGGATGAGGAAAGATCAGGGCGTCCATCTGCAGCCATAACTGATGCCAATACTGAACAAGTGTGTGATATGATCCTGAATAACAGACGAGTGACTGTTGATGATGTGCAAAGCATATGCACATTAGCCATGGTTCTGCATATGAAATCATTCATAACAAGCTTAACTTTCACAAAGTTTGTTCGAGATGGCTTCCAAAACAACTCAATGAAGAGCAGAAGCGTAATCGTGTGCGAATCAGTCAGCACCTACTGGACCGTCATGCTAACGAAGGCGAAACGTTTCTGAAACGGATCATCACTGGAGGTGAAACATGGGTTCACCACTTTGAGCCAGAGAGCGAACGTCAGAGCATGGAATAGAAGCATCTCGGATTCCCAGTCAAAAACTTTTCTAGAATCAACCTTCTGCAGGAAAAGTGATGATCACAGTGTTTTAGGACTCTAAAGGTCCAGTCATGGAACATTACCAGCAAAAGGGGGGAACAGTAAACAGTGAACGTTACAGTGATATGCTGATAAAGCTGAAATTCACAACAAACGCAGAAGTCGATTGTCGAAAGGAGTTCTTTTGTTGCATGACAATGCGCGTATACATCCCGCCGCCCACACCGCTCAAACTCTTCAGTTGATGCGTTCCAAGGTGTTGGAGCAACCTGCGTACGTTCCCGATCTCGCCCCGTCGGATTACCATCTGTTTGGTCCACTTAAAAATGCTCTAAGAGGCCGTCGATTCAGCTCCGATTAACAGGTGAAAGAAATGGTTGAAAAATGGAAGAGATCCGAAACTTCAAGGAATGAGAGTATCGGTAAACAATGGGAAGGCCCACGAAGGGCGTGCAAATGAGGACACCATAGGCCTCATAAAACTAATACCATCGGCTTTAGACGAGAACGCGAATTGACGAAGTAAGGTCGGATAGATAAATGAAAGTGAGGAGACTAGCACAAGTAAGTGGGAAAATGCCAAGCTCAGCTAGGGGACCCATGTTTGCCAACCCACGCTCAGAAGCCAAGAGCTCGTAGGGTTAATACACAGTGACATAGATGAATGAAAATACAGTACATGCTTCGCAAATAAATTCAGTTATTCTACAGTAATATTCTTTACATAGTAAGCTGTTCAGAACCCTGTGGACGTTGCGAGGAGTGCGCTTGAGGAAATATTTGAATTTATTTCCTCGCCGTTTTAATTGGTCATTAAAATTGGCCAATGGAACAGAAGGTTCCTACATCGCTTCGCTCCAATTATGAACCAATATAAATATAGGCCTACGCTATATTTTGAAGACAGAGTCCTCTTGAAATATCAGAACTAATAAGCTGTTCTCTTGTTCCCTGTCGTTACGCAAGCGAACGTCTTTCCTACTTCTCCCCACGTTCATCAGATGCTTTATACTTGCTTGATCGCTTCACGGTTCGTACCGGATTAGGAAATTAAACTACATGTTCATCTTAACACCAGTGAATTCAGAATGAGGCAATGTCTCTTTATATTCAGCTCCAAGAGCTCTGGCTGAGCGAGATTTTTACGTGGTACGGGTGATGCCGTAGCAGCGAGTTTCCATTAATAATATAGTAAGTTCTAAACCTACCACCAGGAGTCCTGAAGAGAGTTTTCCGTGGTTTCTCAAATTTATACCAGGAAAATTTTAAGGTTTTGCCTTTAAGCCATTACTTAATCAGTCCTAGACCTCCTATAACTCAGCGTTATCGAAAATGATGACAGCCAGCAAAAAAGCAAAATCAGTTGTTCTATGTAAAGTTTATAACATTATAAAGAAGCTAAAATAATGCAAATCTTACTTGGAATTCATTTTAGAGAAGAGATGTGTTCATTGCGATGTCTAGGAACCTACCAACCCGCCCCCAGAATTACATTTACTTTTATAACCTAATAAAGAGCAGCACCCGCCATCGGCCGTGGCTAAAGTAGCTACTTGCATTCTCATTGGTCAACGTGAACAACGTGAACGTGAACGCGAATAGAGTGTGACGTCATTGCCATCAATGCAGATAAATACATTGTGTTACCAAGTCCGGCTGAATAAAAGCACAAACAAAAAACACCAGACTAATCGTGTTTCCACTCGAAACTAGAGGCCTAGGGCAGCTTTGCGGCTTCTAACCGTCCGCTCGGCAAGAACCAGTCCAGCCGAATCGTGTAAAAATAATCACCACCAGCAGCTATCGAAGCACCACTCCTCATTAGTTCTTAAGTACAGAGGTTGGCAGCACTGAGCACCGCTTGACAACATCCTTCCCGAGCGTGTAAACAAACACCAGTCGCTCCGCGCGCCGCTGAATGTAGCAAGTACTGGGGTGCGGAAGGTAAACTTATAATCACTATTTTTGTGTTATTTGTTAAGTGACAGTGAAGCTTTCATTTTTCCCCTTTCTTAACATACATCTCAACAAACTTCATCATCACACAATTTCACAAGACCCTATCAATCATAAGAGTTACCCGTTTATCGAATATCTTATCCAGTAGAAACGGTATACCAGATGTTCCCATGCTTGTGAAGTTCTTTACAGAACGATGCTCAGACTGAACACAAAGCGTGATTTTTTTTCTAGTTGTTTTACGTCGTATCGACACAGATAGGTCTTACGGCGACGATGAAACAGGAAAGGGCTAGGAGTGGGAGGAAGCGGCCGTGGCCTTAATTAAGGTACAGCCCCAGCATTTGCCTGGTGTGAAAATGGGAAACCATGGAAAACCATTTTCAGGGCTGCCGATAGTGGGATTTGAACCTACTATCTCCCGGATGCAAGCTCACAGCCGCGCACCTCTACGCGCACGGCCAACTCGCCCGGTAGTGTGATTTTCAAGATCGTGCCTGCTATGGTGGAATCTGTCCATTGTATTTGTCGGAATATCTTAATCGGCATAAACTCCAGGAGTATAGCAGTCTTAAGCAATAAATTATGAGAACTGTTTTAATTTGAAGAACTGCAGGGCACAGCGGTTTAAGAAGACCTGCAAAGAGCAATAGAACTACTGAATGTATGTGGGGCTAACGAGAGAGAATATCTACACTAGTATGATCACGTGGCATATCCTTTTTATTTGCAATTGGCTTTACGTCGCACCGACACAGATAGGTCTCATGACGACGATGGGACAGGAAAGGACTAGGAGTGGGAAGGAAGCGGTCGTGGCCTTAATTAAGGTACAGCCCCAGTATTTGCCTGGTGTGAAAATGGGAATCCACGGAAAAACATCTTCAGGGCTGTCGACAGTGGGGCTCGAACCCACTATCTCCCGATTACTGGATACTGGCCGCATTTAAGCGACTGCAGCTATCGAGCTCGGTGTGGCTTATCCTTGCACGTAAGACAGCCAATATTCATTCCAGCGTCCGGCTCCATGGCTAAATGGTTAGCGTGCTGGCCTTTGGTCACAGGGGTCCCGGGTTCGATTCCCGGTAGGGTCGGGAATTTTAACCATCATTGGTTAATTTCGCTGGCACGGGGGCTGAGTGTATGTGTTGTCCTCATCATCATTTCATCCTCATCATGACGCGCAGGTCGCCTACGGGAGTCGAATCAAATGACCTGCACCTGGCGAGCCGAACATGTCTTCGGACACTCTCGGCACTAAAAGCCATACGCGATTTCATTTCATTCCAGCATTGTCTTCTGACTGGGATTCGAAAATTAAGTGAGTCGCCGATGCAACGATCATGCCAATGGTTATTTCAGATGAGTGGAAGGTATCAAGGCATAATGGGTCCCGTTATTGTCCGACTCGTTGGCTGAATGGTCAGCGTACTTGCCTTCGGTTCAGAAGGTGTCGGGTCCGATCCCCGGCCGGGTCGTGGATTTTAATCGCTTCTGATTACTTCTTCTTGCTCGGGGACTGGGTGTTTGTGTCCGTCCCAACACTCTCCTCTTCATATTCACACTACACACTACACTACCAACCACCACAGAAACACGCAATAGTGATTACATCCCTCCATATAGGGTTGGCGTCAGGAAGGGCATCCGGCCGTAAAACAGAGCCAAATCCACATTTGCAACGCAGCTCGCACCCGCGACCGCACAGGTGTGAGAAAAGCGATAGAGAAAAAGAAGAAGAAGAAGAAGAAGAAGAAGAATGGGCCCCGTTGTTGTTGTTGTTGTTGTTGTTGTTGTTGTTGTTGTTGTTGTTGTTGTTGTTGTTGTTGTTGTTGTTGTTGTTGTTGTTACTCCTCTCCGTGGGAGATTGTATTCATGTTGTGTGCTACCAACTCAAGGTTCTGCATCCACAGTGCATGGTGTAGGCAGTACAAGCAGGCAGACATCAACTCTGGGCATGTTCAACGGACAGGAACTTGGATATCCAATACACATATGTGTGAATGATATCAAGAATGATTGATATATCATCCAACCTTATTTTATCTTTACTCGAGTGGCATTCGTGTATTTTAAAACGGCAGTATCATATCTCATGCGGCACATTTTGTAATTTTTATATTTACAAATTTGCTTTACGTAGCACCGACACAGATAGGTCTTATGGCGACGATGGGAGGGGAAAGACCTAGGAGTGGGAAGGAAGCGGCTGTGACTTTAATTACGGTACAACCCCAGAATTTGCCTGGTGTGAAAACGGGAAAGCACAGAAATCCAACTTCAGGGCTACCGACCGTGGGGTTCGAACACACTATTTCCCGCATGTAAGCTCACAGCTGCGCGGCCCTAACCGCTTAGTTAGTTTTAAGAAGAAATATATAAACAGAATGAGTGGTAATCATCAGAACCATTTGAGTCAGGTAGAGGCTACCTAGCTCAGTTCACCCAGAAGTAACGTGGAATTGTTTCCCTGTAAGAAGTCGAACAATTCAGAAACGCATGGTCCTGAGTTTCACTCAGCCTACGTCAGAAATAAATACCTTGCAGAACAGGAGGCCGGCCATAGAACTAACCAAGCTATCCCAATTAGTATCGATATTATGGACGCCTCCAATGGCTTGCATGATCTGTACTAAGATTGCTTCTTATATCAGGCTCTTAACTTTCATCTTTCCTAGTCAGCTCATCCCTTTGTAACGCCGGCGTTATGAAGCTGTTTAGGTCTGGGTATATTCCTCCATGTCATGACATGTCCTTTCGTTCTGTTGATATCCCTTTCTAACTTAATGTTAAGTTACCTCATACATCAATCATCTCTAATACAAATGTAGATATTATTTCAAAATATCTGACCGACTTCCCAAATCACCGGATATTAACCTCAGAGAACTTCTAGGAAATGCATGTTAGATATATGGAATCACCACTCACATCAATAACTTATCGAAGGCTATATAGTTCGCAGACCGATTGATCAGGCCACTTAACTACTATACTATACACATATCATTGAGGCAGAGCCACATCGTATAATGAAGAGCAAAAGACGAGTATCTACAGAGTAACGAGTGCATAGTCGTACACTTACTATTGTTTACGGAATTCAGATAAAGTATTTCTCAACAGTCGATATTTTTTTTATATAAATTGACTAAAAACCTAAGTGCTACATTTTACAATATTTGTTTTAATTACTGTTTCTTACCAATGCGTTTTAAATATAAGACGAATCTGTTATCATTATTTAATCAGCTATCTGGAAATCATAATAGCATGTTCTAAGATCCAGAAGAAGCAGAACGACTTTAATATGAGGTGCCTAATTAGCAGTTTCCTTCTCCGTAGTATATAGTATACTATAGCTTTAGTCAACTAGTTTGCACGTAATGCATAGAGATCAATTCGATAGAGAGATATATTGAATGACGACCTATTACAATGGCATGTGAACTACATTTTTATCAACATTATCCATACAAAGACACGAACTCAATGCTGAACTGGGCAGGAAGCGGGCTTAGAGAGATAAAGCTCGAACCAAGACACCCCATTGTTAAGTTGGTATGGCTGGCTGCCAAACTCTCCTGGACAAGCGATATATCACAGCCACACATTCTAAAGTTATAGACTACAGACAGTAAATCCTCTGCTCTGTTTGCGAGTATTCAATAGGAGGCACAGAAATCAAGCTAGCTTCAAACGACAACAAAATGTAAAATGCAACGACGTTTAGCAATAGCTGGGAAAACAGTCGGTAATCAGTTGTGAGCTTTGTATGATGGGATATCTAGTGGCACCTGTAATACCGAGGTTCTGTTGTGAGTGAGAGAGATAGATTCGATTATTACAAAATGGAAAGTGACAGTGCCGACGTTTTAAATTCAGTTAGTATAGAATATATTCAAATTAAGCGAGAGAGACATTTTGAAGTTTAAAAAAAAGAGATAAACAGGAAGAAAGAAAGAAAGAAAGAAAGAAAGAAAGAAGATATAATCAGTCTAACAGCTTAGCTATCTAAATTTAATCGATAATATTATAATAATTTAGTGTTGCTATTTCCAGCCGGGTGCAGCCCGTGTAAGGCAGACCCTCCGATGAGGGTGGGCGGCATCTGCCATGTGTAGGTAACTGAGCATTATTGGGGTGCAGGATAGTGTTATGCGTGCTGTTTGAGTTGCAGTGATGTTGGGGACAGCACAAACACCCAGCCCCCGAGCCACTGGAATTAACCAATGAAGGTTAAAACCCCGACCCGACCGGGAATCGAACCCGGGACCCTCTGACCCGAAGGCCAGTATGCTGACCATTCAGCCAACGAGTCGGACATCGATAATATTATAAGAGAGCTAAATAGTGCGTTAAATTTTATTTCAGAGAGTATGAGTACTTTCGTTCACATTTGGCACTAAAAAGCACATTCGATTATAATGCACTCGATCCATTGAAACCAAACTCAGGAATGTTGTTATATTTCAATTTTTTAATAATATGCCCTTATTTGTTTTACGTACCACTAACTATTTTTATGGTTTTCGAAGACACCAAGGTTTCGGAATTTTATAACACAGGAGTTCTTTTACATGCCAGTAGATCTACTGATACGAGGCTGGCGTATTTGAGCACTTTAATTACCACCGCACTGAGCCAGGATCAAGCCCATTAACTTGAATTCAGATGGTCAGCGATGCACTGACTCTGTTACTTAGCCTGGCTCCTAACAATTTAATGAATCGAAAGGTTACACTCCGTTTTAACTATTGTAGTTTCCTTTATAGAACATTCTAAAATTCGGCAGCGCAGTATTAAAAATTACCCCTGAAGAGTATAATGCATCTTACTTAACTAATGGTGGTACTTGATATTGTAAGAAACAAGCTATTGTATTGTTAGTCGGACTCCGTGTTTGAATGGTCAGCGTTAAGGTCTTCGGTTGAGAGGTTTCCGGGTTCGATCTCAGCTGATCAGGGTTTTTAATCTCGTCTGATTAATTCTTCTGTCTATTTATGTTTGTTAAAACACTCTCCTCTTCATATTCAGACCACACACCACACCTCAAACCAGCACAGAAACACACGGTAGTGATTACATCTTTCTACAAACAGTTGGCGTCAGGCAGGACATCTGGCCGTGAAACAGGGCCAAATCCACATGTGCAACGAATTTCGCACCCACGACCCATAGGTGTAGGAAAGCAACAGAAGAAGAAGAGGAAGAAGCGACTGTATTGCCAATCACTCCTTATACTAACGCAAGGAGAAAGGAAAAAAGAGTCCCAGCCTCTCGAACAGTGAGGGTCTCAGTTAAGAAGGAGGAAAGACTTCACATTTCTCCTAAACCTATTACATAGGTCGAAAGAGTACAAGAGTTAACTAGGGGAACTCACGAAGGAAGAATGAAAGAAATGTGACAGAAAGCAATGTCAGACTAGGCCCGTAATATTGAAAGAAGTATTCTGACAGATAGGGCTGGAGGGAGGAGCATTGCATATGCCATTGCACGGTATTGCCACATTCCTGGATGCTTTTCTCCTTCCCCTCGCTTCCGGCCCACTTGTTCGTTCGTTCAGTCTGCTCAGAAGTGAGAGGTTTGGCAACTCCAAGCAACACGAGTCGGCCACCATGGCAACCACAGTGGACCCACCCACGTTTCCATGGCAACCATACCCCCTACTCCCTTATTCCCACCCAAGCATGCAGTAAACGGATCTCCCTCTAAGAACCGTCAGAACGCTTCTTTCAGAATTATGACCATAGGTTGAGCACTTCGGTTGCGAAGCACGTCACACAGTTGGGGCTAATCACATACACTAGGCAAAAATCTTACATTTAAAATAGTATAATATTTTCAGCCGTGCATAGAAATTTGTGTCTGTAAGGAAGGTTGTCATGTTCACGACCCAACAAAAGGTGCTTCCTCGCTCTTCCGTTTCTTGTTTCCAATAAAATAAAGCTTGAGTTGTATCGGTCCATCACATTCTTAATCCGTCAATCAGTCAACCAATCGACTAAATACCATGCCCTGATATTGGGAACATATTGATCAACTCACAGTTCGTCTCTGTTTGGTTGAGGAACTTACCTTCTACGTTTATGGTTGTGGAATCGAATCCTAGCGTAGTCGGTGACCTTTAAGAGTGCATAAATTAGACAGACCAGTGTGAATAGATTTAGCGACATGTTAAGAGCCAGGAGCTCCAGAATTCATCCTGATCTCGAGTTGCATCTATTTAGAGAATAAATACAAAATTAAATACGTAATCAATAAAAATGCATAAATATATGTTTCGACCAGTTCAGAAATATATTCTTCTGTTTTTGCACTTTAACTCTTTGGACTAAAGTCTCCCAATATGTTGGCAATCGGATTCATCAAATTGAGCAGTCTGTGGTCATGAATTGATGTAACAATTTCACGTCGGAGCGAAAAAGTAGAAGTGGTAACAGTAAAACAATAAAATTGTGGAGAAAATGGTCAATTGGTTGATAATAGTATACCGGACTGGTCATTGGAGAGTACTTCGTCGCTTTTACTCATAAACTTGAGCATTTCAAGTGCTATCTAATCGTGGCCTACAGCTTTTCCCGGTTTCATTTTGCGTAGTGTTTGCTTGCCTGCTTGCTTGCTTGCTTGCTTGCTTGCTTGAGTTCCTCGAAGTTGTGTCCTTATTCTCCATCCAAGTTTTCTCCCGTTGCTGTTGTTCTCCTTTTACATGATTATCCTCGTTTACGCTTTCCGTGCTCTCTCCAAGCAGCTCTTTGAAATATTCATTCCAGCGTTCCATAATGCCACCCTCGTTTCGTAGTAGTTTGCCTTTTTCAATTTGATAGAGCACTGTTTCTCCGTTCACTGCTGTTCAGCCCTCTAACATCTCCAAACATCTCCCAAGACAGTTGTTTTTCATCTCTCACCATGTTCGTCTGACTCTCCTGGCGCCCATAGACTTCATGGCCTCTTGTGTACCTGGTGAGTAAGTTCTTCCTCCATAACCCGTCTTAACATGTCCCTTCACAGCATCCGTCTACCAAGACATCCTTCTCTGTTTTCCATTCCCGTTAATCTTACCACAAGCCTCAGTCGCTGCCTCTAGGATAATCCTCTCTTCCAGCTGCTCTTCCTTTTCTGGGGGTAGTTGCGCTGAGCCCATCCGCTCTTTGACAGCTTCCTGATAGCCTTTGTGAGTGGCTTCGTCCTAATTTTTTGTACCATTATCCATTTTGCATAGTGCTTTAGTAGTCGTTCATGGATTATTTTGTTTAGGTTAGGTACTTCCGTTTTGCGTTGATGTGTTTCTTTATGCGAAAAAGTATTTGTGAGCACAAGATCATTTTCTACGCTTACGTACAGGATTATTTTTTCATCATCATTCTGGTGTAACTGTCCATATATCCTCTGAAGGCCTTACATTTCCTCAGTATCCATATCGACCACCGAAATCGCCAAATTTAACTATGCTACCCCCGGCGTCGTCCACTACCCTTAGCAACTCATCGTAGAACCTATTCTTGTCTGCTGCAACATCGTCTCCGTTAGGCCCGCAGGCTGTTATCATAGGGTTTGCTGCTCAAATTTCAGATCACCCAAATTTTCGTTGGGGTCCTCCACTAAGACTTGATGTCTGTATCCTTCAGGGATGATTATGGCCACACCTCCTTCAGCTCTCTGGTTCTTTTTAATACCTGAATGAATAGAAACCTTTCACCGCTATATGGTTTCATTAGCTGTTCGCATCCATTTCCTTTTCTTTTCCATCGTCTCAGTCATTCAGTAAATTCAGCCGTGTTCTAAGCATCTCAAACACTAATTCGCACTCCTTACCAGGCTAACCCTGGCACATTCCATGTTGCCATATTCATAGCCATTTCCTCTTTCTTTGCCGACAACAGCTAAATCATTCCGGTTTTTTTTTTTCTTTTAATAATTGTTTCTCGGACATATGGGGTACCAGCACTAGTTCCAAAGTCTTGTGGAAGGGCCCTCTAGCCTTTGGCCTGCTAGACTTTCTCTCGGGGTTTCTCCCCTAGCCTTTGAGGTTTTCTACTCTTTGCAAGGCAGCAGTTTGGCAAACTTCACTTGCATGAAGTTACATGTGTGCTCACTTACACGGAAGTGAAGGCTTGCCTTGTCACACTGTCATCCTTGATCTTGTGCGGCTTTAATGGAGCTCCCTCGTCCCTAGGCTCCTCTACAATCTGTTGATAACCGGGCAAGTTGGCCGTGCGGTTAGGGGAGCACAGCCGTGAGCTTGCGTCCGGGAGATAGTGGGTTCGAACCACACTGTCAGCAGCCCTGAATATGGCTTTCTGTGGTTTCCCATTTTCACACCAGGCAAGTGCCCTTAATAAAGTCCACGGCCGCTTCCTTCCCACTCCTAGGACTTTTCAATCCCATCGCCGCCATAAGACCTATCTGTGTCGGTACGACGTAAAGAAAATTGTAAAAAATGTCTGCTGACAAGTGCCACCTTGGTCAGGGGCTGCTTATTGGGGGTTTTCGTTATTCACGACTAACTCTATACCTGAGGGCTGTCCACTATCCGCCGTCTGCGACCCGCCGGTAGTTGAGGCTCATCTCGTAGACATTAGAAAACACAAAGTTTACGAATCATCAAAAGAATGTACCCTGTCAGACTCACATAACAAATAGATAAATTCTATAAAAACAGGAGATTCCAAAACAAACACTCTGAAATCGATGGGCGAAATCAGAAACGACCTTAAATCGCTCAAGAAGAAATCCAAAACCGGGAGTTCTTTAAATCCAAATTTGCAAATGGCAAGTCGACCGAGACAATAAATAATAATATGAATTGAAGAAAACTACTGGAAAAACTTGGACCATAGAAAGAAAGGAAGCCTACGGCAAAGAAATGAAGGAAATATACGCACCAAAGAAGGCAAACAAACGCATCTATAATTCAGTTCTTATGAGTTTCGATTTGACATTTCAGTGTTGCCTCTTGCCGGAGGCTAAGTGAATTAACAAAGAGCCAATCATAGGCAGCCGATCAGTCCCATAGAGCGCGTTAGACTCTAGTTCCAGTAACCAGTGTTGTCGATAAGTTGTTTACTGTAACCACGTGCTATCAGATGTGTGTTATATTGTGCTTAGTTCTTTTTGCGGTCTTTGTCAGTTCACTCCGTCATTCTTGACAAAGCGATAACAATGACGGCTAGAAATAATGAGTTAATTGAGTGGTTGAAGGAGCACAATATTTCGGTTTGCGATGACATAAGGAAAGTTTGGGATGGGAAGAACTGACAGAAAGAAGACGAGCTGCTCCACTAAGTGGTATGTTCCGAGCTGTCAGCGGAGAGATGGCGTAATTACATAAGTAGACGAATAAGTTTGAGTGGCGTCTTTAAAAGTAGGAAAGATCACAATATGAAGATAAAGTTGGAATTCAAGAGGAGAAATTGGGGCAAATATTCATTTATAGGAAGGGGAGTTAGGGATTGGAATAACTTACCAAGGGAGATGTTCAATAAATTTCCAATTTCTTTGAAATCATTTAAGAAAAGGCTAGGAAAACAACAGATAGGAAATATGCCACCTGGGCGACTGCCCTAAATGCAGATCGGTACTGATTGATTGAGTATTGACTGAGAATCTCATGCATCTTGTGAAATAAAACAAAACCTAGTACCTAGCCAGGAGACATGGGCATAAAGTTGTTCGTCTTCCACCATTCCATTGCAGTTTTAACGCCAGAGAACTGATTTGCGACTCTTCACAGTTTCGGAAGTTGAAAGACTTCGTTCGGAAGCCGTAGGCCGTGTAAGTGCGGAAGGCTGGAGCAAGTTTGTGAGACAAAATAGGAGATAAGTGAAGCTTGGGAGAAGGAAAGTATCACAGAATATTATGTCGAAGACGTTATTATCTCGTTACGGTCAAGCGAGAGTGAAACTTCAACAGAAGATGACAATGCAGATTGTGACTCAGAAATGAGCGGTGTATTCCCTTTGTAGGATTTTTTCCTTCCTCAGGAGAAATTGAATTTACCAGCAAAGATGGTGAGCAGAAATTTAATTTCATTTTCTTGCGTTTTATCTGTTATGTGTTATTTCTAATATTATGAAAGTTTGCATGTTGCTACAAGGAATAATTGATTCTGGACTTATATTCGACTATACATTTCCGTTCATGTTGTGAGTCGTGAATCAGCTGTTTGTACTCGTAAAAATTTGGCATCAATGTCTGACTTCCGGTTAACTGTCAAGTCAAAACTCATAGAAACGGAACTATAAGTACTTTTCGTAGTCCTAAATGGGCTTTTCTCATATAATAATAATAATAATAATAATAATAATAATAATAATAACACATGCACACGTTTATAGACGGGTGTGGTTCGAATGATGAATCCCCAACTACTAGCAAATTATGAAAGTTTGCCAGGTGGTCAGTCCTGTTAAGATGACAAATTAATGATAATGAATTTATACTGCAATGAAATTGATATAGAAGATCCCAGAGAAAATCTGTTCCGTCTCCGCTTTGTCTAGCGCAAATTTTACTTAGATTCACCAATATTTGAATCCGGGACACAGTGGTAAATGGTCGACATCAGGCCATCATGAATACTGAGGGGCCTTAACCATATATCGATAGAAATATTTAATTACTCTCGGTCCCTCGAAACCATCGAATACATAACTCGTTGTGGCGTGGTACAGGAATTCAATCTAAAGCCCCAGCCAATTGAGGCTCGGCTTTAAAAAGCTCTGTGCCATAGAAGGACTGAATTTACAGAATCGGTGAACATTAATTTCTACGCGTTATCCTGAAGAGGGTTGCATAAGTCGTACGTTGGTCGGGTATAAATATGACTGTCGGCGAGAGGACTCATATCCTGTGCATCTTCATGATTTGTGCTTCAGAGTGGCAAAAAAATGACGGGGAGGAACCTATGACCGTAAGCTCCCCCTTCTGTATGATAAATGTCCACTTTTCGGGAGTACTTTGCCGTCATGTTCGCACCACCACTTCCGCTCTTGTGGGCGGGATTGCATATTAGCAGCAGGAAGACGTCCACCTAGACAAAAGGAGAAATTGTCTACACTTCCTCTCATTAATCACATGCTCTCCCAGTGATATTTATTATTCGTCTGAAGCCAATGTTGATTAGATCCCCAAGATGCTCCACCATAGGTTACGGAAAAAAGAACTGGGACATTACATAAAAATCACATTACCACAAACCGTATTATGAGATAAAAGTAGTCATATCCTATTCAAATCTTCTAGGCCTATAGAACAAGAAAAACAAGAATAAAATATAAGAATTAGAATCAAGAATAAGAATGACCACAAGGATAAGAACAAGAAAACCGTGCGTGTTGGCCGTGCGCTTAGGGGCGCTCTGCTGTGAGCTTGCATCCGGGAGAGAGTGGGTTCGAGCCCCACTGTCAGCAGTCCTGAAGATTGTTTTCCGTGGTTTCCAATTTTCACACCAGGCAAATGCTGGGGCTGTACCTTAACTAAGGTCATGGCAGGTTCCTTCCCATTCCTAGGCCTTATCTGTTCCATCATCGCCATAAGACCTATCTGTGTCGGTACGACGTAAAACCAATTCTAAAGGAAAAGAACAAGAAAAGAAATGAAGGATAATAACAAGATAGAAAACAATGTCAAGAATGAAAATAATAAAACTGTACGTCTACCCCTTAGACCCGTTTTCTGATAAGGGTCAGGGAGTGAGGAGATATGAAATGATATGGCACATTTTTATGACCGGATACCCTTCCTGTCGTCAAGCTCAGTTGAGGAATGAATATGTTCACCTTTACGTGGCTTTTCAAACGACATGATGTGTCGTAAAGTCTCAGAAAACAACTGACTTTGTTTGGGATCCAACGGAACCTTATAACAAGAAACTAATGTAATAAATACTCGAATGTTAGTATTAACAGTGATTAACGACAGTTCTCACTAAACAATAGGTCGTTACGATATATTTGATTTCCTAGCTTAATCCGAAACTAAATCCCATGGCGCAACATCCCCGAAGGGCCATAGCCTACCAAGCAACCGCTGCTCAGCCCAAAGGCCTGCAGATTACGAGGTGTCGTGTGGTCAGCACGACGGATCCTCTCGTCCGTTATTCTTGGTTTTGTAAATCGGAGCTGCTATCTCACCGTCAGATGGCTCCTCAATTGTAATCACGTAGACTGAATGGACCTCGAACCAGCCCTCAGATACAGGTAAAATTCCCTGACCTGGCCGGGAATCAAACCCGGGACCTCCGGGTAAGAGGCAGGCACGCTACCCCTACACCGCGGGGCTGTCCGCTAACATGATGCCTGGGAAAATGTTCTGCTTGGCAAGAGAAGAATCAGGCAGTACCTCAGTTGGAATTAGGTCCTCGTTCTATAACAAGAAGACGTATGGAACGATATAAAGGTGGAAAAGTTATCTAATACAGTGTTGAATATTAATCTTGAGATAGCTTGCACATGTAAAACGGTTCAATTAAGTATGAATTCCAGAATAAATATGGAAAAAATGAAATGGCTTATGGCTTTTAATGCCGGGAGTTTCCGAGGACAAATTCGGCTCGCCAAATGCAGGTCTTTTTTATTTGACTCCCGTAGGCGACCTGCGCGTCGTGATGAGGATGAAATGATGATGAAAACGACACATACATCCAGCCCCCGTGCCAGAGAAATTAACCAATTATGGTTAAAATTCCCTATCCTGCCGGGAATCGAACCCAGGACCCCTGTGACCAAAGGCCAACACGATAATCATTTAGCCATGGAGCCGAAAAATATATATGGAAATAAAAATGGAAAAGAGATACTGAGAAAGACCCAGATATAATAATATTAATAATAATAATAATAATAATAATAATAATAATAATAATAAATATAATAATGTTGGTTTTACGTCCCACTAACTACTTTTATGGTTTTTTGGAGACACCGCGCTGCCGCAGTTTTTACGTCCGGTAAATCTACTCGCACGAGGCTGATGTACTTCAGCATCTTCGAATACCACCGGACTAAGTCGGGTTCGAATCGGCCAACTTGAGCTCAGTATTCTACCGCCTAAGCTATTCAGCCTGGCCGACCCAGACGTCGATGGTCTAACGGCAGTCATTACCAGAGTTATTATTGTTGTCATAATATTGGGAACAGAGACACATTCTTCGTTATCTTGCATATCCTCGTAAAACTAGTAGATTACAGAATTCAATGGTGATATTCATTACTTTTAAAAGTTTTATTAAAGAAGTTCTTTCAACCTGAATATAAACTGTTTTTTCTAAGAAATAAAATTATAGCTATAGCCTCCCACATCGAACATGATACCTCAAATGCCAGATCCATACAATTGTATTTGTGGAAGTTATGAAGAAGCATATTTTCCTAAGGAATGTTTTCCTACGATTACGAAACTCTAACACACCGGTATTACAAAATTCATTTTGACTGTCGTACCAGTAACACACTCGTTTGATGCCAAGAAGAACATATACAAACAGGTTGTACTTTTGAATGAAATCGACTATGAGTCATCTGCCCGTCGTCTTCATGATGCCAAGGGTCTATCTGAATTGGTGCGACATAAAACAAATTGCAATTTAAAAAGGAATCGAACCAGGGAGGCTTAAACCGTAGACCCTGCGGCGACCATATTGTCAAAGCCAGACTTCAACTTCAGTGTAGGTATAAACCATTCTAAATGTGATATGGTACATAATCTTTCTGAAAAGACATGAATTCCTGGCAACTTATACAATTCAACCATCTGAGAGCTCAAAAATATTTTCCAAAGCCAAAATTAATCTTCACTCAGTAATTTTGTTGAATACTGTTTTCCCAATATTGTCGCAGTTCAGAGTAACAAAGAAGAGATCTGCCAGATCTATGAAAATTCGTGACACGATTGCGGTCAGAGGTGGTGGTCTATAAAACTTGGTTCCCTTCTTTGGCGGGCGTATCCCAGTGGATACTGTTATCTTGTTGAGCTCGTGCTGAAAGTCAATCTAGAGAATGGGCTGTATAAATCCTACGTGTACGGGAGTGACACTTAACATGGCTTGCTAGACCGCCTGCTCACCAGCCTGATGAATAATTAACTACTGCATGTCGATTGGCGCTGCCTGCTACACCGCCACAGTGCATGTCAACAACTCAAACAAGGTTGCAGCTCACTTCCAGAAACACGTGGCCATGTTTACACAAGTACAGCACACTTACCATATTCATCTTTCGTTCTCTCTTTACCCTACTTGGTGGAACAAGATGCGTCCAGTACACAAATGTGAACATAACACCGTTCGTTGCTCGGAGAATTTGGATGTAATAAAATTCAATATACCGGGCAATAGCATAAAAAAAGGCAATATTCAAAATCCTAGCGATGATAGAATAGATCGAAGCAAGTACGTTTTATTAAATGACCATAGGTCGGAAATTTACCGAGCGGAAGGTCCACGCATGTGTTAATGCGCTGCGGCTATGGATCCAAATTCTGCATTCGGGTGATGAGCGAGTCGGCTGTCCTGAGAATGGTTTTCTGTGGCTTTTCATTTTAATTTCCAGGCAAATGACTGGACAGTTCTTTTTCATAGGCCACAGCCAATTTCTTCCACCTGATTACCCAAATTTCATTCACCATCATTCATTTCATCTTAATAAGCTCCTCAACTGAGGTTGGCGTCAGAAAAGACATCGGGCCGTCCAAAGTATCCCCGACCCCATGTCAGGAAAATGGACTAAGGAGGTAGACAGGTCGGGAATTGATAACGGTGATACTGTTTTTCCCACCTTGATGTCAGTAACGGGCAGCAGATAGTTGCTGAAGTCAGCTGGATAATAGCCTGTACGCACTGCACCGAGGTAACTTAACAGTAGTGAAGTAGTTACTAGGAGACCGTGATTTATCTCAGTGACTTAGTTGGTGGCTTGCCATCCGGAAGACTGTTCTTCGAATCCCAGTCGATCCACAAAAATCAGCGTGTTCAAGTCCAGATTTTGTTGACTTTTACTGTTGTTTACCCTTGAAGCGACGAACAACTTTGAAAACTTGTCCAGCTCTGTAGTGGATGTTGTTCCAGCGACGCGTTGTTATTTCTGCATTTACTGTAATTACTTTGTTCCGATAACGCATAACATAACATGATACATTCCTGATATGAAAACCACGTGGCGCCAGGAAGAGCATCAGACTTTAAAGCCCCGGCCAAATCCAAACTAAACGTGGGTGGCTCCAGCGATCCCAGAAATAAGTGGGATAAGCTAATGAAAGAAAGAAAGAAAAGAAAGAAAGAAAGACAGAAAGAAAGAAAGAAAGAAAGAAAGAAAGAAAGAAGTAGTTACTATCCGTTCTTAGTTCTTATCATCGCTTCGTAATGTGCATCATCAATTAAGATCATTATTTTATTACAACCCTGGTACTTCGTAACTAAAGTAGGTATTTTATTACGATCGTAGAACCCAGTTATTTATGATGTTGTCGTTTTGGACCGAGTAAATGTAGCAGGTGAGCGTGGTTGAGTCCTTAATGCGAGATAAGTTATGTGAAATAACTGACCGGGCGAGTTGGCCATGCGGTCAGGGGTGCGCAGCTGTGAGCTTGCATCCGGCAGATAGTGGGTTCGAACCCCACTGTCGGCAGCCCCGAAGTTGGTTTTCCAAGGTTTCCCATTTTCACACCAGGCAAATGCTGAGGCTGTACCTTAATTAAGGCCACGCCGCTTCCTTCCCTCTCCTAGGCCTTTCCTATCCCATAAGACCTATCTGTGTCAGTGCGACGTAAAACAAATTCTAAAAAAGGCGCAATAACTGAACCTTAGACTGACAACTGTTGTTGTTGTTGTTGTTGATGTTGTTGTTGTTGTTGTTGTTGTTGTTGTTGTTGTTGTTGTTGTTGTTGTTGTTGTTGTTGTTGTTGTTGTTGTTGTTGTTGTTGTTGTTGTTGTTGTTGTTGTTGTTGTTGTTGTTGTTGTTGTTGTTGTTGTTGTTGTTGTTTGTAAAATCATTCAAGAGACCGGTTGGATGCATTTCTCTATGCCACTCTATCCTTTAACATTGTTACCCTCTACGAGTACACTTTCCACAAACAAATTATTTGACCGAGCTCGATAGCTGCAGTCGCTTAAGTGCGGCCAGTATCCAGTATTCGGGAGATAGTAGGTTCGAACCCCACTGTCGGCAGCCCTGAAAATGGTTTTCCGTGGTTTCCCATTTTCACACCAGGCAAATGCTGGGGCTGTACCTTAATTAAGGCCACGGCCGCTTCCTTCCCACTCCTAGTCCTTTCCTGTCCCATCGTCGTCATAAGACCTATCTGTGTCGGTGCGACGTAAAGCAAATAGCAAAAAAAAATATATATATATATATATATATATATATTTGAACAAGGCCTGGTTTTCTGAAGATTTGTTCTGTCAAAGTATCCATTCTTGTGGTCAAATTTCACTAAATCATTCTCATCTCACCAAACCAATTCAGTGGACTATCTCTTCATTCATGATTATCGGGCGAGTTGGGCGCGCGGGTAGGGGCGCGCAGGTGTGAGCTTGCATCCAGGAGATAGTGGTTTCGAACCCCACTGTCGGCAGCCCTGAAGATGTTTTTCCGTGGTTTCCCATTTTCACACCGGCAAATGCTGGGTTTAACCTTAATTAAGGCCACGGCCGCTCCCTTCCCATTTCTAGGCCTTTCCTATCCCATCGTCGCCATAAGACATATCTGTGTCAGTGCGACGTAAAGCAAATAGCAAAAGGGAAAAAAAAAACATTCATGATTCGATCGACCCATCTCATCGTTATCACTCTTCTGTAACAAAAAAACATTTCAAAAGATTGTATTTTCTTTGTTCCTGCACTTCTTCCTGTCCTCACTTCACTTCCATACAGAAGTCTTCGTAACATATTTCTAATAGTCATATCTGTGTTTGGAGTCAGTAAATTTATTTTCTTAAGAAATCCCTCTCCTTCCTTGTGTTAGCCAGCAAGCATAGAATATTTTAATATGTTATTCATGCTTATTCTGCATATTTCTTTAAAATTCCCACGTTTTTAAATTATTTTATAAGCAATTTTGTGAAAAAATGAAATATATTTATAAATACCGATTTCTGTGAAGGTGTGAGCAATATAGTGTACAAGTATCTTCTCATAATCTGTACTAGTGGACAGCGCTCTACTCCCAGAATTTTCACAATGTATACGCTAGTCGTGCCAGGCCCGCGGTCTAGGGGTAGCTTGCTTGCCTCTCACTCGGAGGCCCAGGATTCGATTCCGGACCAGGTCAGGGATTATTGCTTGGACCTGAGGGTTCGTTCGAGATTCACCCAGCCTACGTGATTACAATTGAGGAGCTATTGAAGATAGCGATCCCGGTCTAGAAAACCAAGAATAACTGCCGGGAAGATTCGTCGCACTGAAGCTCATAATGTTCGGGCTGAGTAGCGGTCACCTGGTAGGCCAAGGCCAGTCAGGGCTGCAGTGCCATGAGGTTTGTTTCGTTTCTTGTTCGCTAAGTCACCTCATGACAAATATTGGATGCCAGACCACCCTGGTGTTAAAAAAAATGTAGTTGGTTACAGCTAGTTACAACAAAATTCCCTGGTTTTGCATTAAGTCGGCATATACTGTAGAAGATATTTTAAGACCGTGCGGAGTGTCCGTGCAGGTAAGCGTTACACTTATAGAGCCAAGGTTTGCATTCGGATGACGCGTGGGTTTTAACCCCACCGTTGGCTTTCCTGAGAATGGTTTCCTTGGTTTTCAAATTTCACTTCAAAAAAAATGCCGGAACAGTTCCTATTCTTATGCCAAACCGTTTCCTCCCACCTCCTTACTCAATTTCATTCGCATCTTTCATTTCATCGTCGTTAGCTCCTCCACTGAGCATGCCGTCAGGAAGAGTATCCGGCCGCGAAAACATGCCATATAATTTAATCTCACCGCATTCCCGACCCCCTATCAGGAAATGAGGCTACCGAGCTCGATAGCTGCAGTCGCTTAAGTGTGGCCAGTATCCAGTATTCGGGAGATAGTAGGTTCGAACCCCACTGTCGACAGCCCTGAAAATGGTTTTCCGTGGTTTCTCATTTTCACACCAGGCAAATGCTGGGGCTGTACCTTAATTAAGGCCACGGCCGCTTCCTCCCCACTCCTACCCCTTTCCTGTCCCATCGTCGCCGTAAGACCTATCAGTGTCGGTGCGACGTAAAACAACTAGCAAAAAAAAATGAGGCTAAGGGGTATACATGCAGAGGAGGCGTTTTAACATGGAAAAGAAGAAATCCATATTTAATGCATTAATTTGAGAACCATAGATTGCTTATATAGTAGTCTTCTATTTGAGCTACTTTGAGCTACAGTATGTATGTTATTAAAAACACTCCAAAATGCCTCTTTGGACTTGAGACGCACTTCTCAGTAGAACAAGCTCTTGGATGGGGTATTTGAATGAATATACGAACATAAGGCTTGTGATGTAAGCAACGAACAGTGATGACTGATGGTGTTAATGATCAAGCTGAACGTTCCACGTTCGCAATTGGAGAGTTAAAACACACTGAGGGAATGACGAAATTGAAAATAAACGAAAGCAGAAGGTAGGCCTATACGCAAGAAATCAGAATGCATACTCTAATGAGAGTAGTTAAGCAGAGGGCTCACGGCGTATACTCGCGTATACCCTGAACTACAGCCCTGCTAGTGGATCAAATTATTTGTGCAAGATAACAAACGATATGACTCGTATCTCTCTTACAGTTCCGAGTATTGGTTAGCTGTTACTAATATACCTAATTTTTTGCATGTACTAAAATCTGAGAAATCTCTTCCTTGGAAACATAAAATACACATTAAATGCAAATTCAAAGGGAAATAGAATGCAACCATTAGGCAAAAAAAAAAAGATGTTATAACGTACAAACAAAACAAGGGAATGGATATTCAAACAGCCAATCGTTATGAATTTCATAACTTGGATTCTCACTAAAATAGAACTAATTATGACATTAATTTTAAATATATAAAAATTTAACACGGAATTGTACTCTAGGCAAAATATTTGAGTAAATAATTTTTGGAAGTTATGAAGTCTTGATAAGGGTTGAAAGCGAATATAAATTCAAACAAGACCGTCGAAATGTATTTAAAATGGGCATATTCAAGTGAAAGTGGTATGATATTAAGTAAGGTCTGAGATGTGTTCATATTGTAGTCTCAGTCCTGAGCCTGGAGAAATAGAATTTGTTCTCATTAGAATAGCAAGTTTACCGGGTGATTTGGCCGTGCGGTAAGCGGCGTACAGCTGTTAACTTGCATCCGGGAGATAGTGTGTTCGAAACCTACTATTGGTAGCTCTGAAGATGGTTTTCCGTGGTTTCCCATTTTCATACCAGTCAAATGATCGGGTTGTACCTTACTTAAGGCCACGGCCGTTTCCTTCCCATTCCTAGGCCTTTCCTACCCCACCATAAGACTTACCTGTTTCGGTGCGACGTAAAGCAAATCGATCAGAATAGCCAGTTTCGTGTGTAAGGTAAAACAGTACGAAATCTTTTAGGAGGAATAATGGTTATGTGATGCCATGTAACTTGACGGTCCACGAGGGTTCGCTTTTGAAGCTGGCCGACTGTGTCGGACATAGGCTATACTGTAAGATGAAAGGAAATTATTTTAATATCACCCTTGATTGTCTTTAAAATGGCTAGCCTTTATTTATGATGCTGAATCCCTGATACCCTTCTCAACGAAGCTCATCATTTCGTCTGAAACTTTGAGTCGCTGCGCATAGCTCACAAGGAAACTCTTCCAGCTCTAAGTCTCCGATGTGATTGAGATTTGGTACAATGACTTCAGCAGGAATGCTTTATTCAGCCATATCAAAATTAGATGCCCACATATATATTTAGCACCTGTTTTGGGTGTCAACGTTTGCTCCTTTAAGAGTGAGAGCATGGAACACGAACTGGACGGCCGCCCCGCCTCTATCTGCTACCCGTCGCTCACTCCTGTCTACGCCATCCTTAAATATTCAAAATTTAACACGCCAAAACAGGTGCTAAATTTTAATATGGCTGAATAAAGTATTCCTACTGAATTCGTTGCACCAAATCTCAGTCAGATCGGAGAATTACAGTCGGAAGGGTTTTCTTGTCAGTTCTGTCTCAGATTAGGCAGACAAAGTACGTAGGTAGGTAGGTAGGTAGGTAGGTAGGTAGGCAGGCTGGTTGGTTTGTTGGTCGGTCGGTCGGTTGGTTGGTGTAACTTCACTCTGCTAGAAGAGCTCATACATGCCTACTATTCTGATTTAATGTGTTATTTAGCTGATCAGGAGTGCTTTAGAATTTACTATTCGACTATTGAATTATCTTGAAGTATTGTACTGACTCAGATTGTTTACTGAGACTAATATGAACAACCATATCCTCAGATAATTATTGATACTAAGAGTTTTGAATTTCTGAGAGAATGTACCTATGGCTATCAGAAACTGATGCAGCTTATAGACATCAATTGTCATGATCTCGCCAACATTATCCACTAGAAACGAGTTCCACAGCTAGTTAATTATAATTACGAACCATAATAATGCCAACATGTATAGACACAAAATATTTTCCTGTGTATGAAAGTTAAAAACACCTAGAAAATGTCAATACCATAGTGAATATTATTGGAGGAACTACCCATATTTTATAATGTCATGACGTGAAGTGAATCTGTTTTAAACAGTCTATAGTGAGTAAACACAGTTGAAGTAACAAGGAAACAATTGAATAGACCTGTCAGGTGAAGACTGTAAGATAATTAAAAATGTATTGAATAATTATCATTTAAAACGGTCCATTATGTGAAAATAACATCACCTCTTGGGTATTCTTCATTCACTTAAAAGTTATCATATTCTTTCTGTCATGTTTAACATAAACTTCAACTCAAATGGTTACAATTTCGTTATTTAGAAAATATATCTAGTTGTCGAACATTTATGTATCGTCACTTGTCAAAAATAGAGAGTACACTTATAAATTAAATTTCGTGTGGCTATTTCTAGCCGGGTGCAGCCCTTGTAAGGCAGACCCTCCGATGACGGTGAGTGGCGTCTGCCATGTGTAGGTAACTGCATGTTATTGTGGCGGAGGATAGTGTTAGTGTGGTGTAGTACACTCATGATTAGTTACCACAGCATGCCTAGAAGTCATTGTAAACTTTATCCTTATATTTTTCTTCGAATATCTTGTCTTTAGTGGAAGTTTTAGGTCATCTTGTCGCTTAACACTTTGTTGGTGCTGCTTCTAATTAAATTAGCTGATTCATCAGACCACTGTCGTACGTACTTCAGCCATTACGTTCATCTTTTCTATATCCTCTTATGCCTCCAATCCTCTCTTCAATCAGTCTAAGAAGATGGCATATCCCATTCCACATTATATGGTCAAACTATGGCATTTTTTCTTTTCTTGACAGATTTTATAGCTTTCCTTCTTTTACTCGTTCGACGCATTACTGTTTCATTTGAGACATGACACTGAGTATTCATATGGGAATTAAGTACATAAGGTATAAAAACAACAATTATCAGTCCCTCAGATGTAAATATATTCCTTCGCCAAAGATAGCTAGCACATAAATACAGTGGACAAGATATAAGGATAACTTCCCACTATAGTTCTCTATCTTGGAATCATATCAGGATATCTGAGAAGTACTGCAGCGAAAGAATCATCAGAACTGCGTTATTCACATGGATAAGAGAAGCATCTTGTTTAGAGGATAAAAATGGTACTTTAATCACAACACAGTGCGTTGGTTACGCGTTAAGTATCTTATAGCTTTAATGTTGCTTTCGAGAGATAGTTGGTTTGAATCCCATCGCCGGCAGTACTGAAAGTAGTTTCCAATTTTCACACGGCCGTTTCCTTACCAGTCATACCCGTTCTTTATTCCAGTATCTATGAAAACCTATACTCAAAAAATTAAACGACTCTTAAAGAAAAATAATCATAAACTGCAAATTTCCAGAGTAGACCATAAAATTATTACAATTCTAAAATAACAGATATTTTAACGTACAAATCCTGTTAAGCGTCTAAAGAACGGTTTTAGAGACTCTCTGCTTTAGAAGTAGAAGCGGATAATTCAATTCGCCGTAAAATGAAAGTAATGCTTTATCTTGAAGTCTTCCGATAGTCGTTAAAAGGGATAAAGTTCTTTCGGTTTTATTTAACCGGGATGTTGGAGCTCGTCGTGGTAATAATAACCATAATTACCATCCTAACGAGCGATAACTCTTTAATGACGATATAATTTACGTTTTACAGGAGGCAGGAGTTCTTAAGCAGTATATCTCTTCGCAGTTCGGTTTCGTGAAAATGTGTACCGCCTGTTCTAAAACAGGCATCCAACTATCAGAGTAGTTCTGTTATCAAGTTCTACGTCCCGTCTTTTCTCATTGCTTGGTGAGGAATAGGCGTAGTCAGTCTGCGAATTGGAGAGTGACACTCATTTATTATATGTAGAGAGAAATGTCATGTGAACACTGCTAGGTTTGCGCATCGTTTAGTGTGCCACGTAACACTCACGAGGCATATTTAATGAGGAGTTTCAAATATTTGTATCTACGCCGGTAGCGTGTTATAAGAGACATTATTTTGATACCTTCATAACCTACAGTACTATTGTCGCCATTCCCTTTTAAATAACTTCTGATACGATGTTTTATATCAGACCTTCACTTGCATCATATGTGTAAGTGGCAGGGTATGAGTAGGCTCTGATTAGATTACCGGCCGGACTTCTCAGTTTTAACTAAGGATGCTTAGTTTACATAACTCAGATGGTTATACCGTCGGAACACTTTTCTGAAGCTCATAAATGACACAACTCATAACAAGTTCCTCCTTTTCAACTATGCGCAATACCTCACTCGTCAGACGCAGCCCACCCTTCAGCAGGGACTGCCGAAGAAGGGCTGCACCGAGGCTTCACTAGCCACACGAAGATATAGTATCATGTGTGTATAATAGCAAGGCTTGCATTATTTTGTGTCAAGTGGCGTCAGGTGGTGTTCACATCAAGAAGGTACTGGAGAGAATATAGAAAAATCACTGACCGAGAGAGCAAGCCGTACATTAATTAAGGCCGGGGTCGCTTCCTTCACTACCCTAGCCATTTCTTATCCCTTTGTCGCCACAAGACCTGTCTATGTCACTGACAATAAGCAAATAACAAAACAAAAATCAATCAGGTGTCTATACACTCTTGGAAATTTGACTGTGCATGTGGAAAAGTGGAATCAACCATGCAACAAGAATAATGTTAGAGAAATACAGACAAAAGAACACAACAGTTGACGTGGATTTTACCAGGCGAGTTGACCGTGCGGTTAAAGGCGCACAGCTGTGAGCTTGCATCCGGGCGATATTGGGTTCGAACCCCACTGCCGGCAGCCCTGAAGATGGCTTTCCGTGGTTTCCCATTTTCACACCAGGCAAATGGTATGTACCTTAAATAAGGCCACGACCGCTCCCTTCCCATTCCTATGCCTTTCCTATCCCACCGTCGCCATAAGACTTATCTGTGTTGGTTCGGCGTAAAAGCAAATAGCAAAAAAATAGCATAATATGTTTTCTGTAGTGGTTTAACGTTGCACTAATATCAACGTGATTTCGATGAGGGTTGGCTGAGGAAGAGCTAGGACTGGGACAGAATTGGCCGCGGTCCTTATTGATCCCCGGTATTTGTCTAGTGTGAAAAACTACTTCAGGGCTATCGACGGTGCAGTTTGAATCCATCACCTCCTTCCAGCCATGCAATATGTACAGCGCAGATCGTTCGCTCAATAAACGAACAGTATATACATTTTATCTCCACAACAAAAAATCAAAGAAGACATAATATTCTGGCTGTGTTAGGTTTGTAAATATTGAGACTCACGACAAATATAGATTATATAATATCTTACAAATGAACTTATCACATTCATTGTAAACGGCCGTAGACTCCAAATCCACTGATTGAGAATAGACGTGCCATTTTCTTGGTAGATGGTACTAGGTTGGTGGATGAACTTCAAATATGCAGACTTCTACCTTTCGTTTTTTTTTTTTTTTTACGTCGCACCGACACAGATATGTCTTATGGCGACGATGGGAAAGGAAAGGCCTAGGTATTGGAAAGAAGCGGCCGTGGCCTTAATTAAGGTACAGCCCCAGCATTTTCCTGGTGTGAAAATAGGAAACCACGGATAACCATCTTCAGGGCTGCCGACAGTGGGGCTCGAACCCTCTATCACCCGATTACTGGATACTGGCCGCACGTAAGCGACTGCAGCTATCGAGCTCGGTATATATCTTTCGTTTAGGGTTAGGTAATTCACCATTCTTCTCCATTTCGTATTGAGAGATCATATTCAGTAAACATCCTCCATCAAGTGATCTAAATTTGAATGAGGTAGAACGTTGGCCATTAACAAATTGGAATCGAGGACGATATTGTGGTCTCTAGGATCACAAACCTGGATCAAATTATAAGAAAACTGGAATACTCATAAAGAGGTCGCCATACCAGACAGTACACGGCCGTCGTCTTGCAGTGTCCTGATCTAAGTTAGGCATGCTATCTCCATGGTGGATGATACCATTTGGTGCAGCAACTTAAGGTGTGGTAACTTCTGTATTTCTACGGGGTGCCATGGTCGATGGTACCCGTTGGTGGAGGAACATCAGGTATGCTGGCTAATATGTTTCTACGGGGTGCCAACAACCATGGAGATGGCACGGGTACAAAATGTGTCATCTGAGAAGCTAGGGTGCGCTGATATGGACACGAGGCTAGAGATGAAGTTAATTCCATCACACAATAGCATTCCTGCTCAGCCCTGATGGATGCCTATCCAATGGAAAACAAACAACAGCTGGGCTGCTTGCGCGAGGACATAAGAAGTGTAGGTCATTACAAAAACGTCAGTAGGAATGTAGCGATTGAAAGCAATGTTATATAAAATACTCGATCAAATGAAAAACCGCACACTTTCTCACTTTCAACGAACAGTACTACGGTGCCGATCTAAGAGTCCAAAGTCCCAGAGCTGGAATAACCAGGTCGCAGACTATCGTGAACACTCCTCTGTCATTATTCCGTTAAATATGCACACTTCTCATTCCAATCAGTGGCTCAGAGTAGGGATTGTATAGCTCGAATACTATGATGAACCAGTGTGTTACGTACGAGATATATCAGAAATTGAATGAACCAGAGGAATGGCATGCTAAAGAAGAAAGTTTTCTTACTCCCCAGCTACTTCCCACCAATATACAGGCAGGCTGTTACAGTCGGTACGACCAAGCGAGTTGGTCGTGTGGTTAGGGGCGCGCAGCTGTGAGATTGCATCCGGGAGATAGTGCATTCGAACCCCACTGCCGGCAACCCTGAAGATGGTATTCGGGAGATAGTGGGTTCGAGCCCCACTGTCGGCAGCCCTGACGATGGTTCGCCGTGGTTTTCCATTTTCACACCAGGCAAATGCCGGGACTGTACCTTAATTAAAGCCACGGCCGCTTCCTTCCACTTCCTAGACCTTTCCTATCCCATCGTCGCATAAGACATATCTGTGTCGGTGCGACGTTAAGCAGAAAAAGATAGTATTCCGTGGTTTCCCATTTTCACACCAGGCTGTACCTTAAAGCCAAGGCCGCTTCCTTCACACCACTATTCATTTCCTATCCCATCGTCGCCATAAGACCTACCTTTGTCGGTGCGACGTCAAGCAAATTTAAAAAAAACTCGGTAAGCTGCAGTAATCCTATCTATCGGGGATGAGAGGAAACAGAAGACAAAAAGCACATCACAACAAACAATGGTCAATGTAGTGTTATTGTTGATAAAGTTTATGAGCTTTCTATATTGCAGGCCTTCACATTAGTTTTCTTTCGACTCTGTGATATTAGGGTGTCTTACAAAATTATTTATATCGTAGACTGTAGTTCCTTATTCTCAGACTTTACATACCGATTTTCACTAAATTCTGTTTTCCCATTTTATCGTGACTCAGCGCTGATATGGACTTAGTAACAAAAATCCAAATTCATGAATATCTCCGATTATATGCGGTACGGTAACAATGTATAAGACATAAGTGATCGGAAATTTAATAACTTCTTACATAACTACTACTAACTTACGACATAACTAAAGTTAGGTTAGTTATGTAGTATTTAACGATACGACCACTAATAACATAAATAACTTATTTGAGAATTACATTTCAGACCTTCCCCTAAACTACCATTTCACTCAGCGTGAATAAAATAATTTGTAACCTAGATTGCAGTGGTTCATCACCCGTCATTACATACCGATTTTCATTAAATTCTCTTCAGCCGTTTTATCGTGATACGTGTACATACATACATACATACATACATACATACATACATACATACATACATACATACATACATACAGACAGACAAACAGAAATTACGGAAAAATAAAAATGCATTTCGTTGTCACCCTGGACATAACCGACACAGAAATACCATTCTTTTCAAATTCTGAGTAATGTACAGACAAAACTCTTATTTTATATAGATTTATCGACACGACCACTAATAAAATAAATAACTTATTTGAGAATTACATTTTAGGCCTTCCCCTAAACTACCATTTCACTTAGCGTGAATAAAATAATTTATAGCCGAGCTTGTAGTGGTTCATCACCCGACATTACATACCGATTTTCATTAAATTCTCTTCAGCCGTTTTCTATTGATGCGTGTACAATCAGACAGACAGACAGACAGACAGACAGACAGACAGACAGACAGACAGACATTACGGAAAAGTAAAAAATGCATTTCTTTGTTACTGTGGACATGACCGATACAGAAATATCATTATTTTCAAATTCTGAGCAATGTACAGGCAAAACAATTATTTTATATAGATTACATTTCAGGCCTTCCCCTAAACTACCATTTCACTCAGTGCGAATAACATTATTGATAGCCTAGATTATAGCGACCTATTCCCCGACTTTGCATACCAATTCTCGTGAAGATACGACCACTAATAAAATAAATATTTTACAATTAAATTTTAGGCCTTCCCCTAAACTACCATTTTTCTCAGCATGTATAACCTATATTGTAGCGACTTATTTTCCATCTTTGTCTAGCGATTTTCATTAAGACACGACCACTAATAGCATACATATTTGAGAATTAAATTTCAGGCCTTCCCCTAAACTACCATTTGACTCAGCGTGATTAAAATAATTTATAGCCTAGATTGTAGCGGTTCATCACCCGACTTTACATTCCTATTTTCATTCTCTTCAGCCGTTTTCTCGTGATGCGTGTACATACAGACAGGCAGACAGACAGACAGACAGACAGACAGACAGACAGACAGACAGACAGACAGACAGACAGACAGAAATTACGGAAAAGTAAAAAATGCATTTTCTTGTTACTGTGGACATGACCGATACAGAAATAACATTATTTTCAAATTCTGAGCAATGTACAGACAAAACTCTTATTTTATATATATAGATTACATTTCAGGCCTTCCCCTAAACTACCATTTCACTCAGCGTGTATAACCTATATTGTAGCGACTTATTTTCCATCTTTGTCTAGCGACCACTAATAGCATACATATTTGAGAATTAAATTTCAGGCCTTCCCCTAAACTACCATTTCACTCAGCGTGATTAAAATAATTTATAGCCTAGATTGTAGCGGTTCATCACCCGACTTTACATTCTGATTTTCATTAAATTCTCTTCAGCCGTTTTCTCGTGATGCGTGTACATACATACATACAGACAGACAGACAGACAGACAGACAGAATATACGGAAAAGTAAAAAATGCATTTTCTTGTTACTGTGGACATGACCGATACAGAAATAACATTCCTTTCAAATTCTGAGCAATGTACAGACAAAACTCTTATTTTATATATATAGATTTACCCCGCCAACACGTTACAATATGTACTCCGCAGTGTAGTTATTTCAAATTGCGTTCTTTTGTTGGCTGGTTTGTTTTTGCAGTGATAGGTATTATCCGCACACTTTATCTTGATGCATTTACACCCTAGTGCTGAATCGGTCGACCTCGGCGATCTTCGAGATTCGTACTGGCAACCTTTGAAACACAATCTACGAATCGCTTAAGCATCGTTGTGCATCTGGCGTACACTTTACGTACTAGTACTGTTGTTGTTTACACAACAAAGCCAAAGTATAGAATTCATGCTAGGAACAAGATTTGCATCGAGAAATGTTTCATAATGTTATATAATGTGTATGTGACATAGTTGTTGGCTTAAGATGATAACGGTTTAGAAATTTCATATCGATCGATCATATTCTCGATTCAATTTAGATTTCATTTTCATTCAGTTGGCAGCACCAGGCAGCACTATCGATACCGGGACAGCTCCCTCCTTACTCCTCACCCCCCTACACAAATGCACCAAGATAAAGTGTGCGGATAATATATTGGAGGACGATAATACTCGCATTCTATTCTGTTGTCCACGAGACGGCAGAGAAACCAGAACTCTATTGGGTAACCTATGGTTGAATTTTAAATATTTTCAGGAAAAGACCAAATGTAGAGCCTTCGTGGCTCAGGCGGCAGCGCGCCGGCCTCTCACCCCTGGGTTCCGTGGTTCAAATCCCGGTCACTCCATGTGAGATTTGTGCTGGACAAAGCGGAGGCGGACAGGATTTTCTCCGGGTATTCCGGTTTTCCCTGTCATATTTCATTCCAGAAACACTCTCCAGTATCATTTCTTTTCATTAATCATTCATTAATCATTGCCTCATTGGAGTGCGACAGGCTTCGGCAGCCGGCACAATTCCGATCCTCGCCACTAGGGAGCTTCATTCATTCCATTCCTGACCCGGTCAAATGACTGGAAACCGGCTGTGAATCTTCATAAAGACCAAATGTGTCACCGAAGATATTTTACATACAGACATAGAGTTCCCATTTAAACATTCGACTATATCTGCCGGGTTTAAATCCGCAATCTTCAGATCCCGGCGTTAACGTGCCACCAGTGATCCTCAGCATCCTCAGCTAACATCTCTACTAATGATGTCGCTCCTTGTGTTAGAAACCTTCATCACTGAAGATGAATCAAGCTCCTCCCTGGCCCTGTTCTCAATTTCATGGGGACAGCACTATATGCAGATATGGCCTAGTTTTACGACCAGATACCCTTCCTAACGCCAACCCAGTGTGGAAGGATGTATTCACTATCGTGAATTTCCATGGTGGATGGTAATGTGGTGCACGGCGTGTAGATGAAAATATGTGTATTAAGACGAACACAAATATCCAGTCCCGAAGGCCGAGGAATTAACCACACCTAGTTAAAATCGTCGAACCCAGGGCTCTCTGAACGGAAAGCCAGTGTTCTGACCATTCAGCTAAGGAGTCGGGCACTGAAATAATGTCTTTGTTTTATAATTGATCCCCACGGCTTATAAATTTAGAATTAAGGTTGCGATCATTCACTCTGGGTGAAATGATGTCTTCTTGAATGAATTATTTATTTATTTATTTATTATTTATTTATTTAATTATTTAATTTATTTATTTATTTATTTATTTATTTATTTATTTATTTATTTATTTATTTATTTATTTATTTATTTATTTATTTATTACCGTAATTTGGAAGTAATTCATATAAATTAAATTGCAGGTGTAATCAATATATACATGTGTGTAAGCTCATTATTACCGTATATCAATGGAACAACGAATAGTAATTATGACCTAGAAGATGTGACATTAGTGACACAACGTCTTAATTCTTATGCTGTTCAGAATCTCTTCTTCTTCTTCTAAATCTGTTTACCCTCCAGGGGTGGTTTTTCCCTCGGACTCAGCGAGGGACCCCACATCTACCGGCTCAAGGGCAGTGTTCTGAAGCGTGAGACATTGGGTCGGGGGATACAACTGGGGAGAATGACCAGTATCTCGCCCAGGCGGCCTCACCTGCTATGCTGAACAGGGGTCTTACGGGAGGATGGGAATATTGGGAGGGATAGACAAGGAAGAAGGAAGGAAGCGGCCGTGGCCTTAAGTTAGGTACCGTCCCGGCATTTGCCTGCAGAAGAAGTGGGAAACCACGGAAAACCACTTCCAGGATGGCTGAGGTAGGAATCGAACCCACTTCTACCCATTTGACCCCCCGAGGCTGAGTCGTCCCCGTTCCAGCCCTCGTGCCACTTTTCAAATTTCGTGCCAGACCCGGGAATCGAACCGGGGCCTCGGGGGTGGCAGCTAATCACACTAACCACTACACCACAGAGGCGAACGATCCGAATCTCTTCTGCAATAACTAAACTTTTGTAGTGGATAAACTATACAGCTGAACACGTCAAGGCAAGTAAATATCAATGAGTCGGGTTAACCTCTTTAATAAACATCATGAATTATAATGGGGGGATTGTGTTACCGGCAGAATTATTACCCAACTTGGTAAACTATAAGCTGTTGTTCGCTCCAAGTTTAAAAGCTATTATAGTCTGGGAAGTTGAAGCATACTCCAAAGATATATCCACTGCTAACAAAGTTTCAACTTCTCCTTTAATTCTATTCGTTCTTACACACACTGAAACAAAACATATTCTTGTAAACAGCTGGTTTTAATTAGTCATGAGCTCATTACTATAAGCAAGGTTACCAATTGGGAGAGAAATAAGCCGTCGAACCAAAGATAAAGACTGAGCAAGTTGCCGCGTGGAGATAGTGAGTTCGAACCCCACTGGCGACAGCCATAAAAATATTCCTCCGTGGTTTCCCATTTTCATGCCAGGTAAATGCTGGGGCTATACCTTACTTAAGGCCACGGTCGCTTCCTTCCCACTCCTAGCCCTTGCCTGTCCCGTAGTCGCCATAAGACCTATCTGTGTCGGTGCGACGTAAGGCATTTTTTTTTAACGACTAGGATAAAGTTTTGACAGGGATATATTTTTGGAATAGGGGTCTATCGGGAATTAGCGTCGCATTCTTCCTGTAAACTAAGAGTCTGAGAAAAATCTCGTACCAAGTGAACTCCGTTATACTCCTCCGTCTTCATCTTCTCCTTCTTAATCTGTTTACCCTCCAGGGTTGGTTTTTCCCTCGGACTCCGCGAGGGATCCCACCTCTACCACCTCATGGGCAGTGTCCTGGAGCTTCAGACTTTGGTTCGGGTGACACAACTGGGGAGGATGACCAGTACCTCGCCCAGGCGGCCTCACTTGCTATGCTGAACAGTGGCCTTATCGGGGAATGGGAAGATTGGAAGGGATGGACAAGGAAGAGGGGAGGAAGCAACCGTGGCCTTAAGTTAGGTACCATCCCGGCATTTGCCTGGAGGAGAAGTGGGAAACCACGGAAAACCACTTCCAGGATGGCTGAGGTGGGAATCGAACCCACCTCTACTCAGTTGAACTCCCGAGGCTGAGTGGACCCCGTTCCAGCCCTCGTACGACTTTTCAAATTTCGTGGCAGAGCCGGGAATCGAACCCGGGCCTCCGGGGGTGGCAGCTAATCACACTAACTACTACACCACAGAGGCGGCACAACTTGCTGTTCTTCAAGCGTTATCCCCTCACGGAAGATATGCTACCATCACAGAGATTCTTGCTTGAGATGTTGCAACTCAAAACCCCTCAATACTGGAACAGGTGAACCAAGTTTCAGATAATCAATCCCAGAAATGCGTCTACATTCCTTCCTTCCTTCTTTTTCCCTGTATCTTCTCTTGAATGATCAACTGCAGCAGATGATATTCTCATCACATCACATTACTGAGATACTGCAGCTTTCTGGTTTAAGACAGTATTTAACACTTTCTTTCTCTTTCCCGTTCACCCCATTACCCCATCATTTGTTACCTCATCTGCACAGTTCAACAGCAGTATCCTTTGGTAAGTATATAACTCAAATGACTCTAATCTTCCCTTTCCTTTCGGGTGCAGGTCTCAACTCCATAGTACAAGACAGAGAAGGCGTAACATCTCCGAAGTTTGATATTGAGATCTGAACTATGGTCTCTGCTGCTAATCACTATCTTCATTTTATCGAATGCATTTCTTGCTTGGCCATTCCTGACTTTATTTCCTCAGGACAACTGTTTCAGTTTACAGGTGTTCCTAAATATTTGTACTTTGACACTCCCTGCGCTGTCCCTCCGTTGACCATCAAGCTCTCTTGGTATTCAAGATACCACCATAAAACGTGTCTGGTTCACATTAAATAATGTAAAGCTCCATTGGTTACTTGTCTCCACAACTCGATTGGTCAGTAGACATAAATCTTATAGATGTTTTGCCAAAGGCAAGGTTCATCTGCAAATCTTAAGTTTTTGGATGTTTAACCATTAACTTTAATTCCTGCTGTTTCTTATGCAAAAGCTGTTCCTATCATTTTTTCTGAATATAGGTTAAACAACATGGCATATAGGACACAAACCTGTCTAACGCCAAGTTTTATTTCAGCCTACTCAGAGAACTCTCTGCCTTCCTTTATTACCGCTGCTGGTTCGAATGTCCTTCATGTCCATGTTAATCTTCCTGAACATTTGAACGAGGAAATCATGACGAACTTTATCGAAAGCTTCATCATATACCAGAAAGCAGACATACGCTTGTTAACTGGCTTCTAAATATCTTTGTGCTAGCGCATTAAAGGTAAACCAATTTTATCTTGTTCCTAGCGCATTTTTAAAACCAAATTGCGTTTCACTGATATCCTATTCTATTCAGTAGATCCTTTGTTAGATAATTTTTAGAATTATTTTTAGTGTGTGACTCATGAGACTCATGAAACCTTGCCGTTGGCAAAACATCTGTAAGAGACTCACGATTGCCACTGTATTCTCGAGCATTCTTTTTGCAATGGAAAAAATGTACACTGTAGCCATTCATGAAGGATGACTCATGTGTTGCAGACTGAATTATGCAAGTCCTATTAGGACATCTAATTGTTCTTCATTGACAAGTTCCATTATGACAGCTGGTATGAGGTCAGCACAAGGTGCTTTATTAATTTTAACAACTTTCTAGCATGCACTAATTCTTCTCTTGTTATATCTGGACCTTTTTTTGGCGTACATATCTTAACTAGCATCAATTAGTTGCCTACCTTCTTCAATCTCAAGTTTTTCTATAATACCAGGAATTATGACGCCAGTTTTTGTCAAACAATGTACTTCATGTTCCTTTTGCATTTTATACCGTTGATCAACAAGTGACTTATCGGCTTTCTGACGTGATTTCTGGCTTCAAGGTCAAAAGTGTGACCTAGATATCCACACGCCCATGCACCCTGCAAGAGATCATTGGCACTTAGTAAAGGAGGATTCCTTGTCTCGGGAATCATTCGGCTGGCCGATTGCAGTGTCGCAGACACTGGGCGATGGGGCCACTACATCCCTACGTCCACTTAGTGTTCATTGCTACAGAAAAAGATTATTCGCATAACAAAATAGCTCTCGTCTCCAATTAATTGTGATACTTCTCATTACATTTAATTTATCCTTTGTAGCTCTCCCGGTTAAATGTTCCTGCTATTAAGGACCACAACAATACAATCCAATATCACAAACATTTTCGGCTGCTATTCTGCGGACATTTTCCTTCATTATTTCCACACTTTTATTGCATAGCGTTTTATTTTGATCTCCTATATGCCTTGCACCATCCTAAGAGCAAACTATTGCAGAAGTTTGGCCGACAGTGCCTTGCCTAAAGCACGATCAAAGTCATTAAATCGCCATATAAATTTCACATCTCATAAGTTGATAGTATCAACTCCTCACTTGTCCCTACTATGCTGCGCGAACTTCATTCTACAGTAGACGTTGAAACCGAACATAAATTCGATGCAATCTCAACGATGGTTGCACGGACAGCCATTTGCAGCGCTAAATCACTCCTAAATTTAATATTATTAACCTCTTTGTTCGTCAGAATTATTACCGATGAGAATCTCATATTTAAATCAAGTCAGAGAAAAATGAAGAAATCCAATGCTTGTAAATAAATGTATTGTCAAACAAGAGGAGAGGACGTGGAAATGAGAGACTCCTCGGGCCATGAATACCGTCTGGATCAGAAGAGAATAAGATCTGACCGAGGTAGGTTAGATAGGAAAGATGAGAGTGAAAAGCTTGGCACGAGTGTGGGAAAATTATACCCGACTGAGCTAGGAGTGGCCGCTAAACCGGCTCCACGCTCCCGAGCTGAGAGCCACTGGATCGTTACTCCTTTCAGTTACCACTTACGACTGGCAGAAGATACCGTAATGCTTTCTACCGCTCCCACGTACAGGAAGAACTCAAGGGAGTGGTGTATTTTTCTCCCAGTAAACTAACCAATAACGATACGGTAACAAATTTATTGTATGTCAGCACCGTCTTAATATTTTAGTTTCAGCAGTATACTGGGTTATTCAAGAATTGGCTAAAAAAATTAAGTAACCCGCAGAAAAGTCGAATAACAACAACTTTGGAACAGGAACGGATAGTCGAACGAAACCCCGCATTACGGTGAGCCTGACAATGTAAGGAGCAGAATAATGGACAATTTATTCTGTGTATTTATTTTCAAAAGCAAAATATATGTGGCTGAGTGCGACAGATTTTATCACGCCTATGTGATTTCCTGCATGGATGGCAGTTCCAATATCTTTCGAAAACAACATTCAGTGTCCAGTGGCTATTTTGTGTGCACAAAGGACTGTCACTTCATTGATTGTCAGTTCCACATTTTTTTTCCTTTGTTTATTCACAAAGCACACTGAGCGCATTTCACTTGTAATGTCAACATACAAATTAACAAATGTTAACTTGCATAAACATAACAGATGACTAACAATATCAGGTACACAGCCTACTAATAGCAACTGTCCAAATCGAAAACCAAGAGAATGTCCATGTTCATAGCCAAGTAGTCGAGGTCAGGATGGCAGTATCACATCAACTTATTCTCAGCAGATAATTTACACGCTTCTGGAGTATACTTTTACTTGATGCTGTATCAAACTCCTGCCTCTTATTACTATCAACGAGAAGGCCTATTAGAAATGATCGTTGAAGTATGGTGTGCTGAGTGTGGGGAATGTGGAGAAGTTCTTAGACTCTGCTAGACTGGGAAGTAACGCGGAGAGAGAAGAGTGAGACAAGATACACTGACTGACAGAGCAAATGCAACACCAAGAACAAGTGGTCAGAACTTTATGCCAATTGCAGGGTAGACTGACGTCACTGAGGTATGCTCATGATGTGAAATGCGCCGCTGTGCTGCGCACGTAGCGAACGATAAATGGGACACGGCGTTGGCGAATGGCCCACTTCGTACCGTGATTTCTCAGCCGACAGTCATTGTAGAACGTGTTGTCGTGTGCCACAGGACACGTGTATAGCTAAGAATGCCAGGCCGCCGTCAACGGAGGCATTTCCAGCAGACAGACGACTTTACGAGGGGTATGGTGATCGGGCTGAGAAGGGCAGGTTGGTCGCTTCGTCAAATCGCAGCCGATACCCATGGGGATGTGTCCACGGTGCAGCGCCTGTGGCGAAGATGGTGGGCGCAGGGACATGTGGCACGTGCGAGGGGTCCAGGCGCAGCCCGAGTGACGTCAGCACGCGAGGATCGGCGCATCCGCCGCCAAGCGGTGGCAGCCCCGCACGCCACGTCAACCGCCATTCTTCAGCATGTGCAAGACACCCTGGCTGTTCCAATATCGACCAGAACAATTTCCCGTCGATTGGTTGAAGGAGTCCTGCACTCCCTGCGCCCGCTCAGAAGACTACCATTGACTCCACAGCATAGACGTGCACGCCTGGCATGGTGCCGGGCTAGAGCGACTTGGATGAGGGAATGGCGGAACGTCGTGTTCTCCGATGAGTCACGCTTCAGTTCTGTCAGTGATAGTCACCGCAGACGAGTGTGGCGTCGGCGTGGAGAAAGGTCAAATCCGGCCGTAACTGTGGAGCGCCCTACCGCTAGACAACGCGGCATCATGGTTTGGGGCGCTATTGCGTATGATTCCACGTCACCTCTAGTGCGTATTCAAGGCACGTTAAATGCCCACCGCTACGTGCAGCATGTGCTGCGGCCGGTGGCACTCCCGTACCTTCAGGGGCTGCCCAATGCTCTGTTTCAGCAGGATAATGCCCGCCCACACACTGCTCGCATCTCCCAACAGGCTCTACGAGGTGTACAGATGCTTCCGTGGCCAGCGTACTCTCCGGATCTCTCACCAATCGAACACGTGTGGGATCTCATTGGACTCTGCCCCAGCCTCGTACGGACGACCAACTGTGGCAAATGGTTGACAGAGAATGGAGAACCATCCCTCAGGACACCATCCGCACTTATTGACTCTGTACCTCGACGTGTTTCTGCGTGCATCGCCGCTCGCGGTGGTCCTACATCCTACTGAGTCGATGCGATGCGCATTGTGTAACATGCATATCGGTTTGAAATAAACATCAATTATTCGTCCGTGCCGTCTCTGTTTTTTCCCCAACTTTCATCCCTATCGAACCACTCCTTCTTGGTGTTGCATTTGCTCTGTCACTCAGTGTATTATGAGTCGCAATGCCCAATTAAGATTTGGTGGAGGGAACACAGATCAGCTGTCTATCGGCTAATATGCAGCGGTGGCACATTTATTGCCGTTAACAACGGCTGCGTAGACTGACTTCTGAGCAAAATGCTCTGTCTAACTTGTTAATAGTGGAGGCGGAGGCTGTTGTCCAAACCGGAGAGCAGTGGTTCAAGAGAGGTTGAATAATCGTGAGAAAGAAGTAGTGAATATTAGTGAGATAAGAAATGTCCGTGAAACGGTAGAGAATGCCCAGTAATTTCATACCCTTGGTTGCCTAAGTTTGTATGTGGTTCTTGAATTGTAATTTTGTATCGAGTGTTACACCTAAGCCGCGCTGTTGCGTAACTACGGCGTTCGGCTTATCGAGTAGGTAATATGATGTCAATATAGGAGATTTAAAAAGGTTCATGGTCATGTGGCTGAATTCTTCTGGATTGGGGATACGTTTCCAAATACAGCATCAGTTCTAGAGGACGTTAAGTGAGAATTTTAGAAGAGCTACTGGATTCCTGATCTCCCTAAATATCTTGCAGTCGTCAGCGGAGAGTAGGGTATTCGCTGTTTCATTTTAGGAATGCAGAGTGTTTTGGAAGAAACTAATAAAGTAAAATGTCCATTATTGCATTCCTGCCATTTCCTGATACAGTGTTTCGTTCTACACAAATGTTTGAGAAGTGTCTGTTCAAAAGGTGCTATTTACACTTCCTAAAATGTAATCAATATTTGATCCATATAGCCTACATACAGTATTTGAATATTGAACATTGCCATGAGCAATGCTGACCAGAAAGAATAATTCCTTAAAATGTGTACCAAACCTTATCATGGGTACGTTCTATGTGTCTTTTACTTTACGTTTCTTGCGCTTTACCCACAACTTTTTTTTTGCTCTACGTTACACCGTCACAGATAGGTCTTATGGCCCACAACTTTCTTAATATTACGATTTCCTCTGACTTTCTTCACATTTTCTTTCAGAACATAGCCCACTTAAGAGAAAGCATACTTTTTCTAAAATGCTGTTAGAATTACGAAGGAACTGCTTATAAACTTATTTCGAGGAAATTGAATTTTAAGTATACTCGCTGACTCCATTATTTATTAGGACTAACCGTTTAGGAAGATTATTCACTGTTTAAGGCTCCTAGGCGTATAGTTTCCTATAACAAGCTTCACATTTTATTTACCTGCTGCGCCCTCTTAAGATACAATATAGTCTATTAATAATTAGCCTACCTTAACCAAAGTTTCCGGTTGTATTCTTGCCAAATTTAAACACGGTTTGTCAGGTAGGTTTTACGTGAAAGAAACCACGGCAAAAAGATAAGGATACCTATATTCTAGAACCCTTGAAGTGATGTTGCCTTGGTTACGGCCGGTCATTACTTAGTTTTAGTTTTAGGGACTTAAAACGTCGCTTTCGTTCCCGTAGAGGATTACCGAGTTTTGTTCTTCGCATCGTGAGGCTTAAAATGAGCTTTGTTTCATCCTTGTAGAACAAATTCGATATTTCGCCTATATTAGTCTATGTTAACGTGTCAAAAGGCCCAAATCACGGTTCTCATGGCAACCCTTTTATATTCCGGGATGATATATGACTTTTGTTACACGAAATGATATCTATCAAATGGTAAAAGAAATTTCAGAATCGCTCCAGTAGTTCCTGAGATTACCCTATGCATAGCCACAAACTCATGGTCTCTCTTCATTTATGTATTTATTTATTTATTTATTTATTTATTTATTTATTTATTTATATATATTTATTTATTTATTTATTTAGTTATTTATTTAACAGTGGCAAAGTTAGGGCTCGTGATCTTCTGTTACACATAACCACGTAAAAGATTAGGGGTAAGTTATTAGTGTCAATTAAAAACAATTCTACTAGCAATAGAACCACAGTAAGAATTGATGGTAGATGGTTCTTGGTTTAAAGTAGTTACAGAGGTTGGACAATGTAATTTTTCACCCTTCTCTTTCAAAGTTTACAGGGTTTTTTAACGGATAGGTATAATAATAGTTTAATGTGGCTATTTCTAGCCGGGTGCAGCCCTTGTAATGCAGACCCTCCGATGAGGGTGGGCGGGATCTGCCATGTGTAGGTAACTGCGTGTTATTGTGGTGGTGGATAGTGTTATGTGTGGTGTGTGAGTTGCAGGGATGTTGGAGACAGCCCAAACACCCAGCCCCCTGGCCACTGGAATTAACCAATGAAGGTTAAAATCCCCGACCCGGCCGGGAATTGGACCCGAGACCCTCTGAACCGAAGGCCAGTACGCTGACCATACAGCCAACGAGTCGGACACGGATAGCTAATAAACAATTTGCCCTATGTCGACGAACTTGGCCTTAAGTATAGATATCCTGGTGCTTCAAAAGGGACGCAGTTAGTGTGACATGCAAAGCAAAGCAAATTAAACTTCCGTACAGGTCATGAAGGCCCTTGGAGGAGTGGAAGGTAAAGGCTTCCACCATTGTTAACCTCAGCACGTGTTGGGGTAGGGTGGTTAGCTGTACGCCCGGCCGCCTTTGCCCACAGGAATTAACCTGGTACTCATTGTTGGTGTAGGCTGAGTGAACCTCAGGGCCATATGCACCTCCGAAAGTGGAAATCTCGTTTCTTAAATTTTACGACGATGTCAGTAGGGAAGAAATCTAATAGAAAACGAAAACGAATGGTAGGTACAGAAAACGAAACTGGAACGGACAGATCATTTTAATTATTTAGGATGTGTTTTCCCCCATGATAGTAGCATACTGAGTGAAATCGAATTTAGTTGTAGCAAAGCTAATACAGCGAGCTTGCAATTACAATCGTTGATGCTCTGTAAGTAAAAGTGAACTCTCGGAGGAATTTATCCTCATATCGATCTCTTTTCAGACATACTTTCAATGAAATCTAGATGAAATCAGGATATCTTTTTCAGAAAGAGGATGATATGAAATTAAAAATCAATGTATACTCTATTTTCACATGAATGATAATTCAAGATAAAGAAACAGTCAAACAGTAGTTACACTGATTGTATTTCTTTTTCGTGATGTAGATTGTGAAATACGAATATGAACGAGAGTAAGATGAACTTGTATTTCTAGCCAGGTAGGAATATTGGAGAGAAAGCCGTCTTCATACTGAGATACGAAATTCCCAACCAGTCATTAAACACGAGAGAGATATTATCGATGTTATGGTTATGACATTTGGCTAGTCGCCAGAGCTGTGTACTCTGCACTTCTTACGACCGTGTTCTCAACAGCACACTTAAGACTTCCTGGGGTTCAATATTCCACGAAGGTTTCAGAAATTCCGTCAGCTTTTACCAGGCACGGCTTCTCATTAGGTTTAATGGTTCACTGAACCTCCTGCCACTAATATTATTATTCCGTAAGGCAAAATCAGGGGGGATATTGGTGGCTTTTTCGTTTGATTCGCTAAGAGCATAAGGGATCTTCAGCCAGGTGGTTTATACTGCTGAGTGAATCAGAAAAAGCTTTCAAAGTAGCCCTATGTGGGTTACTAGTGTTGGGAGGTATAAGGAAAACGTGTTTTAAAATGTAGAAATCACCACAGAAGTTGGTGATTCCTATACTTCTCTTTTCGTCACTCACATTATCCTTCTTTCTCACACTCACACTATCCTCCTTTCTGCAAATCTGCATGCAACCAGCAGAACAAAAGTGTGGTTCGCCTCTGCTTGTTAACGCTTAAGGGAACGCGGGGGAGTATAAGCCAATGTATTTCTAAAAAGGTTGTTCTGAATAGTAGTTACAAGTTTGCTTTCCTATGGTGCAGATTTATGTCTATTGGGAATGTGTCATACGTATACTTCTTACAGTAACAGCATAAAATATGCGTTTTATAATAGCAGAAAACTGTGCTAAGCTTTCCCAGTAAATAAACTTTGAAGTCTTCCATTTGAAAAATAATTTGAAATCAAGTCTTTGAGAAGACACTTCCACTTTTGAACTTCTTCCAGACCCGGTCGTGTAAAGGTAGAGTAGAGTATTCAAGCGTTAGATTTAATTTCGCTACAAAGAATCAGCAGCTGCACCATCTACTTCCACGTTTTTGGAATAGGTGAGTGTGTTTCATCCTTATGATATGATTTCGTTTATTTTATTCGAAACGAGTTAATATCCGTGGGAAAAATACTATATTTATATTATACATTTTAAAAAGAAATACGTGACCCCCATAACCAAAGTTCATTAACCGCCAATGACTTTCACTGGTATGTAAACTCAAGACAGTTGAATACTAACACAATCACAATTTTCAATACTTGTTCATATTTTCACCAAATTCTCAATCATTGACAAGTTTACGCCACGTAAACAATACTATACATATATACGCATGATTTATGTAATTTGGTAGAATCTGAGGATGTTCTTGTAGAACGAAACATGTCAGCCTATGTTTAATACTGTGTAATTTTTACAGGTATGTTATAGTTTATATTGAAATTGTGTGAGACTGGAAATCTTTTAAGTTACATTTAACAAACTCGACACTGGCAAATATGGCTTCGTTCTTAACAAAATATATACACCAGGTGGCTCGCGAGTGCCGTGCTTTCTGCTTATAAATGTCCGGCATGCACAAATGATGAATGGGATGTCTAATAACTGATTTTCACAGGGGTACTTCTGCCAGCGGGCAGGTTACGTCAGAATACGAAGAGATAATAACCGGACGTTCGCTCGCAGCATGTTACTCAGTGCTAACTGTCTAATGCAACCACTTGCATTAGTAAACATCGTTTTCGACCACGTAATACTAGGCTGGTCTATGGTACAGCAGAACGACATTACTGTCTGCATATCGGCAATGGCTAGTGTGTTCAGCAATAACGACTACACAGATCATGTTAATCTGGAGAACCTGGTCGGAATGCAGCCGAAGTTCCAAACAGATGTCTGCCTTCTACACGCGTATTTCGCCGAACAGTATTAGTTTTTGTTTCATAAAAACAACTCATTTGTAGAGTTTATATTGAAATTGTATGAGACTGGAAATCTTTTAAGTTACATTTAACAAACTCGACACTGGCAAATATGGCTTCCTTCTTAACAAAAAAAATATACACCAGGCGGCTCGCGAGCGCCGTACTTTCTGCTTATAAATGTCTACACGTGTATAAATTAATAAGTTAATAAATTTTATTTACTGCGTCTTTCGCGTATTTACAAATGCACCCTGTTGTGGAATGACTGCTATTTGTTTTACAACATACAAAATACAGCACTACTGGTATATAGGTGGATGTAAGGATATTGTATTTATTATATTTCTGAGAGGAACCACATGACACATCAGAGACAAATCAGTTTGCTTCTTCACTCATTATGAAATATTCATTAGCTATCTCTTGATGGATGGAGTAACTTTGTATTTAAGACTGTGAAAATGTTGAAACTCTGAAGTGTAGATGATTCTGAGGCACGACTAATGCATCTAGATGTTATACAATGTGATAGTTAAAGTGAATAATGAGTCTTGGTTCGATTTCCACCACTATAGCAAATTTAAGGTTGCTTTGAGAGTGTGTAAATGAGTGTACTCAGCCACGGGAACACAACAGCAAAAGGAAACGGATAAGAATCTTCCCCTCAGTCACAGTGGAAGTGATTTTCCCTGTTCCTATTTTATGTGCGAACTATCTGGGTATCGTAATTGATTAGGCTCGCCTCCTGCAGAGAGAGTTGAAAGATTGAAGCCTGGATCAGTCGATTTATATCTGCTGGAAACCTATATGCGTCAGTAGTTTCATAGGACTGAATAATCCCTTCCAATTCAAACTTCCGGTATTCTAGGTCACTTAAAATGGGTAGCAGTTGAAAGGACATCAAACATAAAGTAAATGTGATTATCATTGTCGTACTAACATAAAGAAGATTTGTACATGGAGACAAAAGAACTGATTGTGGTCTTAATAGGGGTACAATCTCAGCAATTGCCTACAATAATAATGTGGTCACCAAGAAAAAATAGCTTCAGGACCATCGACGGAGCATGGTTCGTACGCTTCGAGCTCCGAATGCAAGCTTACACTTATACGGGATTCATTCGCTCGATCGTTCGTTCGTTCCCATGTCCGGACCAAGCAAAATTCTGCTTTGCAGTAAAATAGTTTCGTAGGGCTTTTGCTTGCCTGATGCAGGCCTTGTAAGGAAGACCCTCCGGCGAGAGTGAGCCTAGGACGTAGGAAAGGTGTTCATTCCCCTCCCCGATGGGGAGGGAAGGTAACGCCTTCTCTCTAGCCAGGCGAGAGTGTGCGTCATCAACCGTGTATGGGACACTGCGTGTTATTGAGGTGGAGGTTAGTATTGTATGTGGTTTATGAGTTCCAGGTATATTTGGAGAGTAAAATCACCCATCCCCTGATCCAACGTCATTGACCACTTAAGATTAAAACCCACGAGCCGACCAGCGATTGATCCTGGGGCCTTCTAAACCGAAGGCGAATACGCTGACCATTCAGCAAAGTAAACGGAATTATTTTCTTTGAAGACCTGATTGCCCATAGATCATCTCAGGAGCACGACAGACTGCTATTTCCACAAACTAGTAGATGTTCCTGATTCTGAGTGTCTCCACACTCACAAAGGATATCTGCCGAAGCACGAAGGAATCATTACTTCGTTAAGTTATCCTAACATGTGGACACGCCAACATCTACACCAACACTTGAGAGACTTCCAGATGATATACGGCAAGTCGCGACCTAGTGGCAGTTTTTCCTTTATATCGGTCGGTAGCAGATTTATAGCTCCTCCTATTCGACCTGAGCATGCAGTCAAAATCTCTTGGTATTGTTACCATGTTTTAGTGGTAGGTAGAGGTGAAAGAAGGTGCGGGCGTGAACGGGTCTCAAACTACGGAATCAAAGTTAATGTAAAATTTAACAAGGTTATATTTTCTTTTTAAAATGAAGAAATAACAAGCATTGCAGGTACAAAGTAGCAAGTCAACAAAATGTAGGTACAATATTTACTGGATTTGGGCTCAGCGCCCTTACTTCACAATTCGTGGGCAATCAGCCCAACCTTACTTCAAAATAAGTTTTACCAGAGGGGCAGAAAACCCCATTCATGTTCAGGAGCATTTGCTCCAAATTACACTGAAAAGCCTCCACGAGGCATACAACACTCAATTTTCGAAAAAGAGCCACTCGCTCTCAACTTTAAGCCTCTCAAAGGCCACACCAAACTCCACCTTCAAGTTGTCCTCTCAGGACATAGACACAGGGGTAATATACCCAACCTACTGAGGTCAATTAAATGAAAAAGGGTAATTACAATGACCTCTAAAGAAACGATTTGAGAGGAGGCGATCTGCACTCCTAATGTATTTGTTTCAAAAAACCTAATTTGGCTCTAGGCCGCTGATGCAAGGGCCAATCCCATACTACGGAGGTGACTTTAGAAAAGAAACAAATTTACATAATGTTAAGGAAGAATAGGTTGAGAAAATAAGTTCACCTCAAAACAATATGAGTGGGAGGTCGAGAGGGTTACGCACTCTCTATCCCAACACGTAGTTTAAAAGATAGAATAGATACAAGTTTCTTTATATTTTTAAGGAAGGTTACATAATGGAAAAACTTCGGACCCGCCCCGAGAGTTAAACTGCTGAGCAACCAAGAAAAGAAGTAATTAATCGGCCATTACCTGGTTGTTGACTGTCGCCGAAGAAAGAGGCGCTTCCCGCCCCCTGCTATGTACTTTACACACTGAAAGATGGAACAGAAGTGGCCCGGAGACCCTAAAATCAGCAGTTTATATCCTCTCGCGGAAGGTTCGAGGCGTTAGGGGAATGAAAACACCCTCCCACAAACTCTTTATTGGGTAGGATACAGCAACATATTCAAGTTGGGGGAAGATACCTCTGATAGGTCAGAAATTAATAAAAGAAATTCGGGATTGGCTAAATACAAAACAAGGGGAAGGAGAGGGGTATACAGCCAACTTAAATAATAACAGAAAGAAATTTAACAAGAAACAAACTTTTGAAATAAAAATTTCTCCAAAAAAAATAGTTCTTTCACTCCGCACTAGGGTGCACTATTGTTGATCTTCAGTAGTGTCCTCTAGAAGAGAAAGTTCACACTTCTTTCTACAAGCAAAACAAAAATATGTCGAAAATGACACAGTTCAAAAACTCTAAAATTTCCAGGTAGTGACATCTTCTGAGAAACTTGAAAATTAATACCGTCAATAAAGTTCAGACTTCCTCCAGCAGAGGAGTTTCAACTGGCGCACATTTTAAATTAGCGGCGTGGAGGTGTACCGCCCGGTACAGGTATAATAGTAGTCGAGTGTACAAATGCACGTAAAGTGAGCTAGGCTAGTAAGGAAGAAGGGTTGGGGTATACCGGAGTGTTGACAAAGAGGCTGTGAGACAGTCAGACGGCAAATTCAGCCGTGTAATCCCGTTCTGCGTGTGTGCTATTCTCTTGAACGTACATTTGAACTTCCTTCACAAGTACACTTCTTTTTGTTTTCTTGTTAATGATATTTGTTCGTGGCGTCAACCTCTGCAGAACTTTTGCCACTACTTTCACCATTTCATCAGTACCAATACCTTAAGAAAGTGAACTCGCGTCCTCATCCTGAGATGGTGCAGCTCTTTCAAGGCACACCCCCAATAGAGGTGAGCTGCATGTTTCATTTTAACCACATTCTGGGAATCCCGCCATTCTTAAATTTCTGGCAGTACCGGGAATCGAACCCGGGCCACCGACGATGGCAGCTAATAGTGTTAAACCTTACGCTAAGGAGCGAACAATACCTCAATAACACATCTTATGACAGGCACCACATGCACGTCAACCTTCCGTTTTCATGTGATGTTCCTCTAAAACACTGAGAGGTCCTAGAATTCAGGGTGGAAATAGTGATATAACTCAGTATGATGTATTTCAGTATAATCTTCTTCTTTATCTGTTTACCCTCCAGGGTCAGTTTTCCTCTCGGACTCAGCGAGTGATCCTACCTCTATCGCCTCAAGGGCAGTGTTCTGGAGTTTCAGGCTCTGGGTCGGTTGATACAACTGGGGAGGATGACCAGTACCTAGCCCAGGCGGCCTCACCTGCTATGCTGCACAGGGGCCCTACGGAAAACCACTCCCAGGATGGTTGAGGTGGGATTCGAACCCACCTCTACTCAGTTGACCTCCCGAGGCTGAGTGGACCCCGTTCCAGCCCTCGTACCATTTTTTTCAAATTTCGTGGCAGAGCCGAGAATCGAACTCGGGCCTCCGGGGGTGGCAGCTAATCACACTAACCACTACACCACAGAGGAAGACATTTCAGTATAATACAGATTGAAACTGAAATAAATCAAGTCCGTTATACTGGTGATCGATTAGACCAGTCATTCCTAGACTGTGGTCCGTGGACCACTGGGGGGATGTATGTTGTAAGTATTTGATGAGTGAAATGTTATTGTACACACACAGTTCATGGACCTTTATACTAAATTTCGGAACTATGTCCCCGCTGTTTAATAAGATGCAGTATATGTGACTCTTAGCTTGGCCGATAGATGTTGAAAGTCAGCAGCGGAAAAAGAAGAAATACTACAAGGCAATGTAACTGAAGTAATTGTGAGACTCTTGGAATTGCTAGTATCCTCACTCAGACCATATTTTCCGCCTCTGGTTGAGAAAATCTCGTGGATCAGAAAGCCCTTCTTTGAAACTGAACTTGAACTGCGCTCCCTTGAGGAAGATCAGCTAGCCGAAGTATCTTGGCAGAGAGAAAGTGACAAATAAATTGAAGTATAATATGGGTGGAGAATCAGGCGGAATGGCATGTTTAGCTCCATGAAGTTCCATGACTGAATCACAACTCCACGTCTATGATCGACTTTTGGGTCCGTGACATCCCCTACACCCTATAACTTCTAGAAAGGAAATACTGTGTTTAATGCCTTTCATGACAACATACCTGTGTCAGTGTCCCTTTTCCGCTCTCACACAAATGAAAACGAAGTACAGAAACAGAGCTAATGTAGACGCCGATCATCGGTTCGAGTGACTGCGCTTGTAAAACGGCAGCATCTATCCCATTGATCCAACAACCGCCACAAGTGAATATTTTCAAGAAATTTTCCAGATTCAGACTGTTGTAATTATTACCCAAGTGTCATATCGTTTAATAAGTTCTGTGCTTTTATTAAGTACCTTTCTGTAAATTAAGTTAAATTAAACCCATGGCAGTTCCTTGAAGGGCCTTGGCCTACCAAGTGACAGCTGCTCAGCCCGAAGGCTTGCAGATTACGAGGTGTTGTGTGGTTAGCACGACGAATCCTCTCGGCCGTCATTCTTGGCTTTCTAGACCGGGGCCGCTATCTCACCGTCGCATAGCTCCTCAATTCTAATCACGTAGGCTGAGTGGACCTCGAATCAGCCCTCAGGTCCAGGTGAAAATCCCTGAACTGGCCGGGAATCGAACCCGGAGCCTTCGGGTAAGAGGCAAGCACGCTACCCCTACACCATGGGGCCGGCATGTCAAATTAAACTAAATTAAAATATCCGTCCTAAATTATACGAATAAAATCAAACATGGTATCATTACATTTTCTGGTTTTTATTTTTTACTTCCTTTTTTACTGAATGCAGTATTATGTGTCCGCCTCTGTGGTGTAGTGGCTAGTGCGATTATCTGCAACCCCCGGAGGACCGGGATCGATTCCCGGCTCTGCCACGTAATTTGAAAAGTGGTACGAGGGCTGGAACGGGGTCCACTCAGCCTCGGGAGGTCAACTGAGTAGAGGTGGGTTCTATTCCCACCTCAGCCATCCTGGAAGTGGTTTTCCGTGGTTTCCCACTTCTCCTCCAGGCAAATGCCGGGATGGTACCTAACTTAAGACCACAGCCGCTTCCTTCACTCTTCCTTGTCTATCCCTTCCAAACTTCCCATCCCCCACCAAGGCCCCTGTTCAGAATAGCAGGTGAGGCCGCAAGGACGAGGTACTGGTCATCCTCCCCAGTTGTATCCCCAACCAGAGTCTGAAGCTCCAGGACACTGCCCTTGAGGCGGTAGGGATGGTATCCCTCGCTGAGTCCGAGGGAAAGATAAACAGATAAAGAAGAAGAAGAGGAAGCAGTATTATGTTCTGTGGCTAAGGGGTTCTTGGACATTCATGCGATATGCTCAGGACTCTCAGCGACAAAAAGTTTGGTCAACCCTGGATTAGACCATAACATTGTCTATCCTCAAATTTAAAATCAAGTCATAAAAATCCTTTGTTTTTTGTTTTTCGGTATTTCTTCAGGTAGCTGTGCCTTAGTACGTTTACTAAAACTAGAGGGGCTTGGAGCAATGCAAGGTCGGTGAGATGTTCTGCCTGTTGGCAGGGGCGAGGAGGAAACGTAGTCAGCTGATATGAAAATAGCGCTGCTCGTCTTGAAAAATCCCTACATAAAGACATGTTATATTGTTGTTGTTGCAATCTAACATAAAGTATTGGAATATTTGGACCGGTAGTACTGTGTACGCTACGTAGCAAGTGTCAGATTTATTTATTTATTTATTTATTTATTTATTTATTTATTTATTTATTTATTTATTTATTTATTTATTTATTTATTTATTTATTTATTTATTTATTTATTTATTTATTTATTTATTTATTTATTTATTTATTTATTTATTTATTTATAAAGGGCAAAATAATTTCGATAATAAGCCCAGATGTGAAAATGTGTTTGAAAACGTATGTTAATGCGTTAAGAGTCAAGCACTATCCTACATGCATGTCACATGGCCCTACTGAGACCCCAATGCAGGCTTCAATGGTGAATTATTATGAACAAAGGAAGAAATATCTTCACAACGTGGAGGGTTAAGGGATGAAATGAAAGAGAATACATCTCACCGCTGTGTTGAGGAATAAACAGCGAAAAAAATTGCGCGATGTGGAGCGATGACGCACTCTTGAGCAAGTCCTGGATTTACAAGAGGTGTACAAAGTAGCTATCCACAGCCTCATGCTTTAGCATGATAAAGCCATCTTGCTTATACATACAGTGCATTAAATTCAAAGGAGGTCCCGTTGCAGAATATGATATCATCTCATTCATTATTTCTTGACCTCAGAGTTTCCAGTATATTGCTATCCCAATAATAACCCTTGTTTTACCTCTCGTACAAAAAACAGAAGAATCGCTTATTATCCCAGTATTGTTGGCCTGGTGGATCAACCTGCGGGCCTCTCTTAAACTGAAAGCAATGTACCTGTGTGCATCTCGACACACATTCACATAAAATATTTCACAGCCCTGAACGGGAGAGCGATGACGAGAAATGGCAGCTCTGTTGACGAGGGGAATCCACCCCATTGACTTCTCACAAACATTGACCGAAGTTTTAAGATTTAATTTCTCCTACACTAATTAAGATAGGAGTAACAATTTTGAAGATGTTTGCTTAAAATGCCATCTTCTACGACCATTTCAACGGACTTCACTTCAATTACACCCTATATACACTTATGATCATAAAAAGCTGAACACCTTGAAAGACTAGAGACGGGAATTTCATATTCACAGGACATATTCAGTAGTATGTTCTGCAGAAACGATTAGCATTTCAGTCACCTAGGTTCAGCATGAGCCCTGTTGTTAATAGGCACTGGATCATCAATGGGCACTGATAACTTGTTCCATGCGTGGTAGCATCGACGCGTATAAGGCGCGAATGGCGTCCTGGAGAATAGCCATCCATGCTGCATTCACCTGGTTCTACAGTTCATTTTGTTGGTTGGCATTGGGTCACAGCGGCGCACACGTCGTATCACCATATCCCACACATTTTCGATTGGCGACAAGTCCGGTGATTGGGCGGGCCAGGGCAACAGTCTGACATCATGTGACAACAAGAAGGCACATTTTAGTGCAGCAACATGTGGTCGCGCATTGTCCTGCTGGTATGTGGCATCTGGGGTGACGTGCAGAAAGGGTATAGCTACGGGTCGCAGGGTGTAATTGACGTAGGTCAAACTGGCCACTGTGCCCTGGACACGCACCAGCTGTGATTTGTGCTTGTACCCAATAGCAGCCCACACCATACGGCCTTGAGTTGGCGCTGTATGTCTTGTGCGAATGCAGTCAATGTGATGCCTCTTCCGCTGTCTGCGGCGAGCCAAAATGCGGCCATCATTTTCAAACAAACAGAACCTGGATTCGTCCGTAAACACTATTTGCGTCCATTTCTGCCCCAGTGACGTCGTTCCATACACCATTGCAGTCGAGCATATTCATGCACAATAGTCAGAGGTAGGTGGAGAAATGGACAACGCGCCAGTAACCCAGATCGTAATAAACGGCGACGGATTGTCACTCCCGATAGTGTACGATGTGTTACACTGTTCCACTGTTGCGCCAGAGCCGAGAAGGATGCAGATCTGTCCTGAAATGCCATTCGGATGAAGTGTCGATCTTCTCGGTGGGTGGTATGGGTGATGTGACCAGGTCCACTTCGTCGTGTTCTACGGTCCTTTTTGAGCCATTCTGTAGACACCCGTTGCACATCCGACACAATTCATCCCAGACGATCAGCAATTTGCTGGATGGATGAATCACGTTATCTCATGCCAATAATTCGCCCTTTTTCAAACTCACTCATTTGACGGTACGGTTCTCGCATACGTCTGCGAAGCAGCGACAACGAGAGCCGTAGGCACATTTTACCAGTCGGTGGTGGTGCGCCGAGATATATATGTGCACCTTGAACCTGAGGTCCGACATGTTTCAAATGCTAATCATTTCTTCAGAATATACTACTTCATATGCCCTGTGAATATGAACTTCCTATCTCTAGTCCCTCAATGTGTTCTGGTTTTTATGAACATGAGTGCACTTGAGTTTTCCAGACGTATATATTCACCGAGCAACTGGCTGAGCGATTTGTGTCACGTAAATATTACCTTGCATTCGGGAGATAGTGGGTTTGAACCCCACTGTCGGCCGCCATGAAAATAGTTTTCTGTGGTTTCTCATTTTCACACCAGGCTGTAACTTAATTAAGCAGGCCATGGTCGCTTCGTTCCCACTCCTGCCTCATTCCTATAGAATCGTCGCCATACGACCTAACTGTGTCGGTTCGACGTAATCAAATTTTAAAAACGTATATGGGAGCTATTCCATGGCCGGGCTGAGTATCTTGGACGGTAGAGCGCTGACCTTCTGAGCCCAATTTCGCAGGTTCGAACGTGGCTCAGTCTGGTGGTATCTGATGGTGTTCAAATCCCTTCATCCTTGTGTCGGTAGATGTACTGGCACGTAAAAAAATAATGTAGGACAAAATTCCGGCACCTCGGCGTCTCCGGAAACCGTAAAAGTTGTTCGTGGAACGTAAAATCAACAGCATTATTCATTGTATATATTTTCCGCAGTCGTTGCGCTTAAGGACTCGGTATGATAAGGCATTGCTTTCATTTACTTGCTCAGGCCTCCTCTCTGACATACAGTATTTCCTGCCTGTCTTCCCGATATTAACTCTTTCTTTCTTGTTCAGCCACTATCGTATTAGGCTGGCGAGAGAATTTTTCCATCTACCACATATCTCATTCTACAAGGAATAAGAGTGGTCTTCTTCTTATTCTTTGCCAAAATTAGAATTATTATTATTATTATTATTATTATTATTATTATTATTATTATTATTATTATTATTATTATTTCCTTTCTCTCGTTTTATCAGTAGTTTAACGTCGCACATACAGGTTTCCGAAGCCGGTGGGTTACGAAAGAACGAAGAAGAAGAAGAATATAGAGGCCGGGACTTTAATTAACGTACACCTCCGGCATTTCCTGCCGTAAAAATGGCAAACCACAGAAAACTTTCTTCAGGGAAGCCGAACTCGTCGTAAAAATTCCTTCTGGTCGCATCTGTACGTGGAAAATATAATTCTCACCTTGTGATCAAAATTAATGAATGTCATAAAACACACTCTCACGCTGTCTTGACGCAGACACATCGATTACTCCTGAATAATGAGAGGCAAACTACCACCAACACAACCCAAATCAATTTCTCTCCCGTGAGTATCAGACTGGGGAATGTGGGCGGTAATGGGTTGTCATTTGCTGTCGTAACATCCGCCTGATGACGTATTTCCTCCTCATCTGAGACACTACTCCAACATGGGGTGAGTGTAATGTAACTCTTAATAAGAATTTGTAGATCAAAGACCATTGTAGAGATTACAAGCGAAGGAAAGTTATCTCCGTACACGTCACGGAGGCCCTTAAATAGCGGAAGGTAAAAGCATCCATTATCGATAACCTCAGCACTAAGTGGAATACAATGGCTAGCTCAATACACGGCCGTCTTTTCCTCCATGAACTAGACCGGTACTCATTTTTTACTGAATCTCAGAGCTATCTAAACTGAAATCCTCATTTCTATATATTTCGATTTCCTGACCTGGAAATGAACCCACGTCCTTTCAGGTGAACCAACAACTCTTTTACCACTTTGGCTAGGCTGCCCACACAACGATTACTGTATGCTAGTAAATGTGGCCTTCAAAAGAAGCTGAAGAATGGAGGAAGTTGAAAGTGGTTACAAGTGGTTACAAGCCACTTCAAGAAAAATGCTAGAAAATATGCCTGACTTTCCACTTTCCGGAATCAGCAGTCGGTGGCCTTGTTACGAACCCTCACTGTAGTGGTGGTGGTGGTGGTGGTGGTGATTAGTGTATCAAGACGAAGTTCTTTCTCTTAACATCAATCCGAAAGAAAATGGGGAAGTTCCGCTTCTAAAACCGAAGGTATCGACAAAGTAATGGGCAGTGTCACGAAAGGCCTGAAAAAAGACTCTCTAGGCCTCGCAAATCGAATATCGTCGGGTCAGAAGATAACAAGAGTTGACCAAGGGAGGTCGGATCGGCAAGATGAAAGTGAGGAGCCTGACACAACTAAGTGGAAGCAATGCCAGACTCAGCTTGGATAAATGTGATCACAACCCACGATCCCATGTTGAGAGCACCTAGTCCCCCTTTTAGTCACCTCTTACGATGGGTGGAAAATGCCCCACAGGGGGAGTCATCAGTGTCGATCATCGTAGAAACGCCTTCCCGTGCCTTTGCAAGCAAGTGTAAGAAAAACAGAACGAGACTAAGTAAATGAATTTGAATTTATTTCAAGTAATAGTCACCAGAATGGAATGGAGAGTAGTCCTTGAACACTGTTGTACACCAAAGTACCTTAGTGTGAAGCTGGACAGAACACTATCTTTCAAACAGCACTGTCAGAATATCAAACAAAAGGTGTGTGATAGGAATAATATTATTAGAAAACTAACAGGCGCATCTTGGGGTTCATACCCTCATGTCCTAGGCACATCTGCCCTGGCTCTCTGCCTATCAGCTGTAGAATACGCATCACCCGTATGGAGAAACTCTGCCCGTGCTAAGCAAGTAGATATTGTCGTGAACGAGACTGGTCGCATAATTACAGGGTGTCTGAGACCAACTCCAACAGAAAATATCTGTCCTATCGTAGGAATCGCCACTCCTCATATAAAAAGGGAAGTAGCAGCGGAAGATGAACGACGGAAGCAATCAACCGATCCACGTCGCCCCCTTTATGGCCATCAAATGCAGCCCGTTAGACTCAGGTCAAGGAAGAGTTTTTAAGAACAACCATACCACTTGTTGATTCGCCTGAAAAGCGAAGGCGTGAACTGCGGCAAAAGCAAGTACATAATTAATCCCTGAGTTTAAAGGAAGAACCTTCTGCAGGTTATCGCCTTCCGTATCCCGTCTGGAAGACCTTCAGTCGACTTCGGATAGGTGTTCAAAGTGCAAGTCTAACCTACTTAAGTGGGGCTATGAACAAGGAGACATGACCTGTGACTGTGGACTACTACAGGATGAAGAACGCCTTCTGGTTCGTCAGCATTTACCATCACCGTGCATAAAGGAAGTACAATCAACAAATTAATTTAAAACCCACCTAAATTAATGTGTTGATTGTACTCATCGATACGGTCATGAAGTGGACGGCTTGAAATAAAGGAAGTAGTTCTGCAGGTCACTGATAAAGCTGTCCTCGTAGCCGAATATTGGAAAAACATTATTTATCAATGTGTCTGGACACGGAAAATAAATAAATAAATAAATAAATCGGATGGACTGGTGTATGTACCATGTATATTGTATATGTAGAGGATAGGGGGGCACAATGGGGTCGCCAAGAAGAAAGTACTTCAGTACATTATCCTCACCGATGATATATTCGTAAACTGTACTGCGAATGTTGTCAATATTTCTCTGTAAAGATACACGAAAAGAAAATTTTCAAATTGAAGACACAAATTATAAAAATATATTTCACGAGATAACGGTGATGCCCTATCTTCCACCACACACTGGGACAAGATGGGGTACTACTATTTACGCATTTCACAGCTGAACGGCGTCTTCATCCTCCTCCTCCTGCCTAACTTACAAAATGGCTAGTTGATACTCTCTCTTCATCTTTTACTAACTCCTCTACTGTTATTGTAAATTGGGAGTAGCTTCCAAATATGTAATATAGCTAGATAAAACTAAAATAGCTGTAAAGTTACACTTTAAGGGGGGCAAGTTGGAATCGGCCCCACCTTTCCTCATATGTAACATATGCACCAACTCTCTAAACATAAAAATGTATCTGTATGTAAAAATGTATTCTCTAATCGATGATATTCAAGAACTAATAAATTTAAAATTGTAGTTACCCGTTGATATTTTCAATACGACAGAAAAAATTCACAACGGTGAGCAATAGCGAAATGGCAATCACTCCAAAACGCTAATACCGGGCGAGTTGGCCGTGCGGTTGGGGGTGCGAAACTGTGACCTTGCATCCGGGCGATAGTGGGTTCGAACCCCACTGTCGGCACCCCTGAAGTTGGTTTTCCGTGGATTCCCATTTTCACACCAAGCAAATGAAAATGAAATGGCGTTTGGCTTTTAGTGCCGGGAGTGTCCGAGGACATGTTCGGCTCGCCAGGTACAGGGCTTTCTTTTTGACTCCCGTAGGCGACCTGCGCATCGTGATGAGGATGAAATGATGATGAAGACAACACATACACCAAGCCCCGGTGCCAGCGAAATTAACCAAAGATGGTTAAAATTCCTGACCCTGCCGGGATCGAGCCCGGAACCCCTGTGGCCAAAGGCCAGCACGCTAACCATTTAGCCATGGAGCCGGACACACCAAGCAAATTAATTAAGGCCACGCCTGCTTCCTTCCCACTTCTAGGCCTTTCCTATCCCATTGTCGCAATAAGACCTATCTGTGTTGGTACGACTTAAAACAAATAATAAGAAGAAGATGAAGAAGAAGAAAACGCTAAGAATAAGTAATGCTTTTGTTTTTACGTCCCACTAACTACTTTTAACGGTTTCCAGAGACATCGAGGTGCCGAAATTTTGTCTAGCAGGAGTTCTCTTACATGGCAGTAAATCTACCGACACGAGATTACATATCTGAGCACCTTCAAAAATCACCGGACTGAGTTACGATCGAACCTGCTAATTTGGGGTCAAAAGGCTAGTGCTTCAACCGTCTGAGCCACTCATCTCGGCGCTAAAACGCTAGGGCCTATAAACTGGTTGAAGCTGTAGGCGTTCATCAACCTTCAACTCTTCTTGAAGATTTGATAGTTTTCCGGAAGGTGCAACACCGTATAGACAAATATACACATACCCCTTCTCACTAACAAAATGGCAGTTGGGACATCACTGAATCATCACAAAAATCGACTTGGGGAGTATACTAACTATTTTCTTAAACTGGCTAATAACTGCCAGGAGCTGATTCGGGCCTCTTAGACTAATGAACAAAGTGTAAAAGGCATGTCCCAAACACATAGGGACAATAACGAGGAGCAGAGGCTAATTTAAATGAATTAAGTTTATTAACTTAAAAACAAAGGGAAACGGTCCGAAGATTAGCATAAAAACAAATTAATTGGGATACATAGGAGTTTCCTTGAAACTGAAAAGCTAGAAATGAGTAGTTCGTGCTACGATGAACCTTAATGACCAACCTGAGGGACATTCACCCCGTGTTAATCAACATTCAAACCAGAAATCTGTTCCCGGTAGTGCAGTCGGTTAGTCATTAGCCTTCTGCTCTCAAGATAGTGATTTCGATCCCAGTGAAGAGTGGAGCATTTAAAGGTGTTTAAGTGCTAAATCTCCTTCCGTTGGCCTTCAGGAAATTGATTAGCTCTTGCGGGACAAAAATCCTACATCTGGAGTCCATTAAGAATATTGTCGGTTACAACGAAGATTAAACGAACAGCATTGACGTCAAAGGGTACACGGAAAGCTTTATGATATTCCTTCAACTTTCTCATATCAGCCACATTTTTCTCTTGTTTTTCGTCTATTCTAACACGGATCCTTCAGTATTTTTCATACGTATTATTCTTAATAACAAGACAGAAAGGCAACCCGCAAAGCACATCGATAGGAAGGATAGCCTATATGAAGCCACTATGGTAAGTACTATACATGACTGTCATGTTATTTGAGAAAGTTATCCATTGGATTCTTTATTAACAAGTTGCTGTCAAACAAGGGACGAAGAACTTCATAATATTCCTTCAACTTTCTCAAATAAGTCACCCTTTTCTCCTGTTTCTTTTCATCTATTCCAGCAGCGACCCTACTGTATTTATGAATGTGACGTATTTCACTATTAAGCTTACGACTCCCTAGTTCTCTCTCCAGCCCAATGAAGTGTAATATCTCTATTAGAAGAAGTGTCCTCTGGTGCACGTAATAGCTCCTTGAGAGGATCAAGATGACTATTCCCACTGAGCTCACATCTTTTATTTTAAGAAACGCTTAATAGTGGGCTGGTATCTTGGCTATTCGAGGCGGAAAAGCCGTGCTCATTTACCAAGAAGGTTGTTGTTTGCGAATAGTGGGAAACTTTACCTCCCAAAATTGTATAGACTTTCATGGTCTGTTAAGATGTAAATGTACTTAAACCTATTAATATATTAATATCCAAGACTATGACCTACTTTTTTTTGCGTTTTCCGTGAAATATACTACTATGACTTACGTACTCAACGGGTTTAAATCTTCAAAATTACATGCTGTCAGAAGGGTATGCCATCATACAATTGATACCACATACCCAAAGAACACTAAATAACATACACCACCTGATCAAAAGTATCCGCACACTCCTGTGTAACGTGGAATTGAACCCTAGGTGTAACGAGAGGAGGCCCCGCCAGTATAAAAGGAGGCGGGCAGTGTATTGTGTTGTCAGTAGAGAGCCAGTAACAGCAGAATGGGTCGGTCAGGAGAGCTCAAAGACTTTATTTATTTATTTATTCATGAAGCACAAGATACAGCTACACTGAGCAAATTTCACTTGCACTGTCAACAGACTATTTAACAAACGTAAACTTTCATAATAAAATATAACAAACATAACAAAATATAACAAGATCTGGTACACATCCTACCAATAACTGTCCAAATCGAAAACCATGAGAATGTCCATGTTCATAGCCAAGTCGTCGTGGGTCAAGATGGCGGTATAATCCCTTCACATCAACTTATCTTTAAGACACTATTTACACACCTCTCAAATACACTTTTATTTGATGCTATATCAAGCTCTTGTCTCCTATTAATATTGCTAAAGAGTGTTGGGAGGCGGATTAGGAAAGATCGTTGAAGTATTGAGTGCTGAGTGTGGGGAACGTGGAGAAGATCTTTGGTTCTGGTGGAGCGGGAAGGAACGCGGAGAGAGAAGAGTGAGACAAGATGTTCGGAGCGGTAATGCCCATTTAAGATTCCGTGGAGGAAACTCAGGTCAGCTACCTGTCGCCTGATGTGCAGCGGTGACACATTAACTGCCATTACATACCTGCTGCGTAGACAGATTTCTGAGCTTGGGGTTTCTGTTCCTTACAATTGTAGCAAAGAAGGACACTGCTCTGTCTAACTGCTTAGTATTGGAGGGGGCGGCTGTTGTCCACATCGGAGAGCAGTAGTTTAAGAGAGGTTGGACGATCGTGAGGAAGAAGTGACGAAGAGCAATGGGGTCAGAAATTTCTGTGAAGCGATAGAGAATGCCTAGTAATTTCATAGCCTTGGTTGTATATGTTTCTATATGGGGTCTTAAATTGTAATTTTGTATCGAATATTACACCTAGATCACGCTGTTGCGTAACCACGGTGATGGGCTTGTCGAGTAGGTAATATGATGTCGGTAGAGGAGATTTACGTAGTGTTATGGTCATGTGGCTGCATTTTTGTGGATTGGGGATAAGTTTCCAAGTACGGCACCAGTTCGGGAGGGCATTAAGTGAGGACTGTAGCAGAGCTGCATCTGCTGGATTCCTGATCTCCCTAAATATCTTGCAATCGTCAGCAAAGAGTGGGGTATTCGCTGTTTCGTTGAGTTCGGACGGCAGATCGTCCATAAACAAAGAAAACAGCAAGGGGCCAAGAGTACTGCCTTGTGGAACACCGGAGGTGACTAGTAACCATGAGGATACCACTCTCTGCCAACGGTTATATAGAAAGCCAGCAAGAAGGGTCAGAAGACTGCCATGTATATTAAATCGTTCGGAGAGTTTATGGAGCAACAGGGTATAGTCTACAGAATCGAAAGCTTTAGAAATGTCTACGTAGCAGATATCCAGCTGTGATTTAGCTCCAATGGTGTGTGATACAAAGCTGTGCCGAGTGGCCAGATTTGTTAGACAAGAGCCACCTGGTAGAAAACCATGCTGCTTGGTTGAGATATACGGCAAAGTGAATGCGAGGAGACGCTGGTGTATATTTTTTTCAAAGATAAAGGATAGTGTGGGGAGAATAGATATTGGTCGGTAAGATGAAACATTAAATTTGTTGCCTGATTTGAGAAGTGGAACAATATTTGCCTGTTTCCAGGTAATAGGAAAATAGCCCGCGGCTAGTCATTGGATGTCACCTGAGTAACAAATCCATCAGGGCCATTTAGACCCTTCTAAAGCTGCCCAAATCGACTGTTGGTGAAGTGATTGTGAAGTGAAAATGCGAAGGAACAACCGCAGCTAAACCAAGAACAGGGAGACCTCATTTAATGACGGATAGGGACCATCGAGTACTGAGGAGTTTGGTTGTAAAAAGAAAGCAAGAAATTAGCGGAAGGTATCACTCGTAAGTACCAAAGTGCTACCAGCAGTCCAGCCAGCATAGTGACTGTGCCGGAATGGGGTGCAATGGTTGAGCTGTTTCTCACAAGTAGAGGCATGATTGTTTCGCATTAAAGATAAAAATAGTTTAACCAATTTCGAAATATCTTAACGAATATTATGATTTTGGTTAAGAAATGAGTGATTTTGCTGCCGCAAATTATAGCGAATTAAAGCAACAAAACCATTTTAAAGGAAAATTTACTTACTTTGCGATAAGTGCGAAAATGTAGCGAAATTTACGGAAAACAACGATCATGAAGTTGGGTTACAATGTCACGTGCGTGAAGGAAAACAGAAGACAGAATAAGTATTTCTCATTTCGACAGAAGTATCTCTTGGCATTAATATTCTATAATGTCCTTTAATGCTATGGCCACGTAGGATGAAAGGTAATTTGTTATGTAATCTTGATTAGATCTATATTATAGTTCTAATCAAGATTACATAAGGAATAATGAATGATTATCAATACCCCTTCTCTTCACTTATCTATATTTTACATAATTCAAAAATCTCACGAATTAAACTTTTTATGACTAATTTTAGGAAAGTATTAAAGTGAAATTCAAACGATGGGGTCAGCCCTATTTCGCAAAATAACGCTAAAACATCTTCCTGTCCGCGAAATCGAACATAAATTAATGCAAAAAATCACGCTTCTTCTCATAAGTCTAACATTTCTGTTGTCAATGTAACCGGCACTTGAGGTGGTGTAAAGAGCGACACCACTAGGCAGCGAATAAATGGAAGAGAGTGAATGGAGCTTATTATTATTAATATTATTATTTTTGTTATTATTATTATTATTATTATTAGCGACGAACATTAAAACTTCCCCTTAAATGCTGAAAAAAGGAAGATATCTAAAATAATTCTGAATAGCTTCTCTCGAAACTACGTCGGTGACTTGGAAAAAACAATATCTGGAAGTAGGATTAGGATTATTAATTTCTACTCAACCGTATGCCAAGAGTGGCATAATTGAATACGAAGTGTAGCAATAATAACCAGCAATAAAAAAGAGCGTTAACTATCTTGTCAGTGAAGTATCGTATAATCTCTTGAAATTTATAAAACAGAATTCACAAGCCTATCGTATTATTTATGTCAAAAAAGTATCAGCTTTGTTGCAGGTACTATGTATCTTAAAGTGCTAAGTACTATATACGATATACCATGTCCAGTATCTAGGCCTGTACGAACATGAAAACTGTGAAGGATAGAACTCCATAAAATAAAGTGCCTATATAAATATTCTGCCAATAAAACTACAGATAATTAAACAAACATGAATATTATTTCCTATTTATCCTAATCCAAAGTCGAACCAAAGTAAAACCTGACCTACGAAACGTGTAACATTGTTTAAGAAGCCTTTCTCGTGGACAGTCGAGATTTTCTTCTGATGACACAGAGCACATTTCTCTGCTAAACGTAAAGAATTTCACCTTATTTTCTTGACACGGCATAAGCCCAAAAGCCTATACAGTATCATGTGTAACACATAACCTATCAGTACCAACAAAACTAATCAATGTAAGCTTAAAAAATATATACGGTATATCAATCACTTATCTTGATTACGTCTACACACACAAATTTTACACTAACTGAATCACTCAGACACAAAATTTACACAGATTTACTATGATATGTCTCCTTTATCACAATACAGTTGATTGTTCCGAGCGCACTGGCAATGGCTATAGCCAAGAAGGCGATAACCAATCCAGCCCCTCCCCTTCAGGGAGGGTAATGAAAATTTTGGATGATGATTATTGCAGTCATAGATTGCCTTGACTTGTTATTTATACTTCACAGTCTCCACATCACATTTTACTATTCTGCTAAATTTTTCACTCCATCTTCACCCCACCTAAATCTCCCGGCCAGAGAGAGGGCGTAACACTGTAGCTAGCCAGCCCCTCCCCTTCAGGGAAGGTAATGAGAACTTTGGATCATGATTATTACAGCCATAGATTGCCTTGACCTATTATTTCTAGTTCAGCACAAGGCTAGCAGTTCATCCTCATCAGTAAGTTGTTGAAAGAAGTTTATCTCATTCCATCAACTCTTCCTTGAAACAAGTTACAAATAAAGTCACTGTGTCATACAATGCCAATGATAAAACTTACATTCCTTGTTCTTTTCGATTTCACAGATAAGGATCCATTTTTTGTCAACAGCATTCAGTACTTCATTGTTGCTTTTCATTTGTGTACAAATGGTCCGATTTGTTCTTCTCCTTACGTATACAGTATTTCTCCTACTGTCATCCTTTTCTCTCTTTTCTTTCACTCCTGTACAGAAGCAAACTCCAAGCAAAATCATTTACAAAGGCGTTTCTATGCTTATGGATTTCTAGGTCAGCAAATTACTCTCTTTTACTTACGAAGGCTTTTTTGCGCGTTGCTATCCTTCTACAGTATTAAATACCTTGGTCGAACAGTGGTAGTGTCCGGCTCATGATCCCAAGCTCATAGGTTTGATTCCTGCAGAGGAATTCGACTTTTAGAGCCTCCGTGGCTCAGGCGGTATCGCGCCGTCCTCTCTCCGCTGGGTTCCGTGGTTCAAATCCCGGTCACTCCAAGTGAGATTTGCGCTGGACAAAGCGTAGGCGGGGCAGGTTTTTCTCCGGGTACTCCGGTTTTCCCTGTCATATTTCATTCTATCAACACTCTACAATATCATTTCATTTCATCTGTCATTCATTAATCATTGCCCCAGAGGAGTGCGACAAGCTTCGGCAGCCGGAACAACTCCTATCCTCGCCGCTAGATGGGGCTTCATTCATTCCACTTCTGACCCGGTCGAATGACTGGAAACAGGCTGTGGATTTTCATATTCGACTTTTAAAAGGTGTTACTTGCTAAGAAGGAAGCCAAACTTTCCAGTGTCAACTTAGATAAAGTAATTTAAAAGTTTTTTTTTTTTTTTTTTTTGCTAGTTGCTTTACGTCGCACCGACACGGATATGTCTTATGGCGACGATGGGATAGGAATGACCTAGGAATGGGAAGGAAGCGGCCGTGGCCTTAATTAAGGTACAGCCCCAGCATTTTCCTGATGTGAAAATGGGAAACCACGGAAAACCATCTTCAGAGCTGCCGACAGTGGGGTTCGAACCCACTATCTCCCGATTACTGGATACTGGCCGCACTTAAGCGACTGCAGTTATCAAGCTCGGTGGTCTTCTAGAACAAATCATGTCATTCTTTGTTTAATAATGTGTATTTTTTACAGGTATTTTTATATTTATTATGTTTTAACTAGTGTGTTCGACAGATTGAAAGCTTCTAAATTACACTTTAAAGGGTAGTTAAAAATCCAGGCACTCCGTGCCATTCCTGCTGGCGCACTCAGTGTCACCCGACAAAAATTATCTCTGCGATACTATCCGTGTCCAGTCCGACTCCTTAGTTGAATGATCAGCGTAGTGATTATCGATTCAGAGGGTCCCAGGTTTGATGCACGGTCGAACCGCATATTTAGTCACCTACAATTCATCCACTCTGGGAATGGGTATTTGTGTTTGTCTTAATGCACACCATTTCATTTACACGCACTACATCACATTATCGCCTATCACAGGGACATGCAAGAGTGTATACATTCTGCCATACAGGGTTAGTTAGGAAAGGCATCCGGCCGTTAAAATGAGCCAAATCAACAAATATTACCGACTCTAAATAATTGAAAAAAGGCCAGGAAGAATAAAATAATACCCATGTCAAGTAAAAATTCCGTTTCATTTGCTAGACAGTAGTACAGTCGAAATGTCGAATTGAATGTCAGATCGCCTAAACAGCACCACATAAAAAATCTGCACCTAGGTAAATTATTATTATTATTATTATTATTATTATTATTATTATTATTATTATTATTATTATTATTATTATTTGCCAGTATTGTCATGAGTGACCGGCATTTCAAGTCAGTAAAACTAGTTTACTTGCTCGGTTTTGTCTTCTTCTAATTTAATATTCTTGACTCTGCTTACATAGTGTAACAGCTTCAGTATGAATTATTCAAATGAATTGATGATAAATATACCTCACATCCATTTCACTCGTATTACTTCCTGCATAACAACTCGTGGCATCGTGTCGAATTCTCTTTTCTTTCTTTAGAGTTTTTAATCACGGTATTCGCAAGGATCTGCTGGCTTCCTCACTACTGATCACGTTACTTGAAAAATTACCCACTGGCACACAACATACACAGAGAGATCAAGTGAGTAACACGGTGCATCATTACTCCTGCGTGACGTCAAGTCGTTGCGGTACTTAAGCCTTCACCACCATCATAAACCTCTCGATAGCTCCTTCAACTTCATCGATCACTGGCACTGTCGACCTCTTCACAAAGAGCAGTCTGCACTATTTTATTCCCTTCATGAATATTTAACTCTACAGCCCATTCAGCGTTAATGTCTTCTATATTCCCTTCTGACTACCTTCCACCACATCTGAAACTAGAGTGAGTATCGCATTTGAGTCAGTAACTAATGTCAATTATGGTTGTCAGTAAACCACTAGTTCGCCAATGCCAATATGGCGTGGCAAACTCTGCTTTTGAGAATTGTTTAATATCTAACAGAGGAAGTTATACATACCACCCTTGATGGAACTTCGGCCAGCCTGGATAGCTATTCAACAAATGGCCAGCAGATCTACGTGCTTGGCTTCTACGTCCACGTTCCTTGCCTCTCTTATCAGTCACCCCTCACTCGATCTCTAGAGGCTGAATCCTTCCAGACATTCGTATTTGGACAAGACTAATAAAATCTGGCACCTTCAGGCGAGAGGTGAGGGCGCTACCCCTACGCTAAGAGACAATGCGTGAGCGGTACTGCCAATAAAGAACCTGGGAGGAGTGGAATGTAAAAGCTTCCACTATCCGCAACCTCCGAAAGAAGTGGGATACAGTGTTTAGTTCTTTGTCCATCCGCCTTTGCCCCCAACAAATAACCTGGTACTCATTTTTTGTGTAGAATGAGTGAACCTGAGAGCCATGTGTGGCTCCAGAAGTAGACATTTCCTTAAATATTTCAAATTTTCTGACAAGGAATCAAACACACGTCCTTTCGGGTGAAACGAACACACCTTTACCGTCTCGGCTAGGTAGTCCCTAGCAATAAGTCAGGTTAACACAAAAATAATGGATACCAGTCTATACACTGGTACGCACATCAATTTGCATACTAACACTGAGTTGAGTTTTGCTAGCAAAGTCTCAGTACTGTAAATCCTTCCATATTCATAACACACCACTGTAGACATCATAAATATTTACATTGATCCTTATATTTATTTAAACATTTCTCCTATTTGTTTTTATTGTCGCACCAACACATGGAAGGATTTCGGCGACGGAGAGATGGGAAAGGGCTAGGATTGGGAAGGTAGTGACCGTGGCTTTAATTAAGGTACAGGCCCAGCATTTGTCTGGTGTGAAAATTGATTGGAATCCGAGGAAAACCATCTTGAGAGCTGCCGATGGTAGAATTCAAGCCCACTATCTGCCGAATGCAAGCTCACAGCTGCACGGCCAACTCGCTCGGTTAAAGATTTTAGTCTATTTCGTATGTGATTGCGTTATTTAGTTAATATGGATTCCCCTCACCCCACCAATTTTTATCTGAATGTACAACCATTTAAAAACACTTAATCCGCTCGGTGTCAATATACCCTGATGCGAGATGGTAACCTGGAAGACTGACTCCTACTGAACATTACAAATGGCAACAACTTCAGTGCAGCTGTTTCAGTATCTTATCTGTGGCCAAGGAAATCACAGATGCCAGGGTGTTAAAATGCAGATGTAAGAACTTTCCAGTCGGCCGAACGTCGTTTATTAAACATCAAAGCTGAAGAAAATATTTTAAACACAGAATGACATGGTTCGTACAATTACTCGGATATATTCATATTCCTCAAATTCACATGAAACGAAAATAAATCTGAAGAAACTTAAGATATTGACATAATTGTCTGAAACAGGTCATTCTATCGTTAATAAAGTCTTTCTTCAGATTTGATACCTTAATTTGGTTTTATAAATTTTATTAAACCATAGTTTTATATCTAGTTGTAAGCTCATTTCTGGATATTATTTCTACCTGGTCTCAATAATAATAAAACTAACCCCATAGAACTACAGCCCTGAAGGGCCTTGGCCTACCAAGCGACCGCTGCTCAGCCCGAATGCCTTTAGGTTATAAGGTGTCGTGTGGTCAGCACGACGAATCCTCTCGTCCGTTATTCTTCGCTTTCTAGACCAGAGCCGCTATCTCACCGTCAGATAGATTCTCAATTCTAATCACGCAGTCTGAGTGGACCTCGAACCAGCCCTCAGATCCAGGTAAAAATTCGTGACCTGGCCAAGAATTGAATTATTATTATTATTATTATTATTATTATTATTATTATTATTATTATTATTATTATTATTATTATTATATGTATGTATATATGCCGGCCCCGCTGTGTAGGGATAGCGTGCCTACCTCTCACCCGGAGGCCTCGGGTTCGTTTCCCGGCCAGATCAGGGAATTTTACCTGCTTATGAGGGCTGGTTCGTGGTCCACTCAGCCTACGTGATAACAACTGAGGAGCTATCTGACGGTGAGATGGCGGTCCCGGACTAGAAAGCCAAGAATAACGGCCTAGTCAATTGCTTTTCATTACAGTATGTATGTAAGAAACATCGATCTGAAATGGCACCGTTTTGCTCTGGAAAAGGATTCGTTAAAGTGCTAGTAAATCTAGAGCACGAACCGTACTGCATAGTTACCCAGCAGTCTGATGCTAGTGTTCTTATAGTATACATGTGATAATATGTTAAGATCCCCTGTTAAATAAAATTATTCTGCATTGCATATTCTTCTTGTATTGATTATGAGGTCTAGGGGTAGCGAGGCTGCCTCTTACGTGGAGGAAGATGGTTGCCAAGTTGTACTTCTTGAAACAATATCGGCCCAGAGGATTCGCCACACTGACTACGCGTCAGCTTGTAATCTGCTGGCTTTCGAACTAAGCAGCAGTTCCTTGATAGGCCAAGACCGGTCAGAGTTGCAGCGTCATGGGAGTGGGGGAATTTGGGGGTCCAAGCGGTTTGGCTACGCTGTACGGGTCCTATACCTGTGAGCTTGCATTCGGAAGATTGTAGGTTCGAACGTCCTGAATCTGGTTTTCCGTAGTCTTATATTTTTACACCAGGCAAATATTGGGACTGTATCTTCATTACTACCTTCCCAGTCTTTGCCGCAGCGCACAGCTATGGAGGATTGTAAATTATTCCTAGATATCTTATGAGCAAATGTTAATTACATTTGATATTATATAAAATAATAATAACTATTTCGAAATTTACTGTCACAAGAATTAGGACTGTTTCACTGTGTTCAACAGGAACGATTACAGATTGTAACATCTGTACACAAGTAAACCCTTCACTCATTTTCACTATAGAGACATGGGAACAACGTGCCAAGTATATGAAATGTCTATTAATCTTAGTGTACGATTGAATACCAATCATTTTATATACTCCTCCAGCTACAGCTACGTATTCCGCTCTTCAGTTTAAGAATGGAATATTGTATTAGGACCATCTGTCTTCTAATCCTCATAAGCGAGCATCACACTTTATGAAATCAGGACTTTTAATTAACCTTTGCATAAGTGACTGCAGAGTCCACTTAATTAAAAGATATTTTAAAAGTGATTTATCATGTGGTACTTTGCTTCCTAAGCTTCTTAAAGACGAAAGGTGAAGGATGAAAGTATAACCTCAGACATATTTTGACTCATTCAAGCGATTCATACATATTCGAATCTGTAGTACAGCTAGGTAGGTGCTCAATTCTGCGCCTCAGAGTCGTGAGATCTTATCACAGTACAGTCAAATATGATTAAGATAAGCGTCAGTAGACAAGTTAAGAAATACTGCATTCAAGCCCCAGTTCCACCATCCCCCCATTTCATAACATACTTTGAATGTCATATTATTATTATTATTATTATTATTATTATTATTATTATTATTATTATTATTATTATTATTATTATTATTATTACGGAGATGTCGTGGTGGACAGAGGTGAAAGAACATACGGGCATGAACGGGTGGATAGAGAAAGATTAATCAGCAATTTAAAACTTTTAAAATTTGGATATATTTCTTTCCTGGGTTTTTCTTTATTTTATTTTCAAACTTTACACTTTTCTAAGCAAATAGCAAATAATCAGGTACAAGGTCTAGCTCGTGAGCTCAAGAAACTGTGTAAGAAAATCTATAATAATCAGATAACAATTTAACAACATGAGCTTGAAGTTCCCCTGTTGCAAATTTAAGGAGAGCACGTTTGCTCCCTTCAATATATACTCAACGAGACGGAGCTCTTTGCTCTACATCAGGGCCTCTCAGGGTGCATGCGCGTGGTGCATGCACTGTGCACGGTGCAAAAGACGACTTGGCTTGGTTGACCAGAGTGCAGACCCCCCACTCCTCGATTTGGAGCAATAGCGCTTACTCTCTCTTTCCTCACGCCTCTCTCGCTCGCTCCGCCTGTCTCCCTCTGCCCCACTTGCGCCGTAGCGCTCCAAATCCGGGCTGAGTTGAGCCGAGTATAGCCGAGTAGAGCCGAGCTTAGCCGAGTAGCCAAGAGACGAAGCGTTGATCCGAGCTATACCGAGCGGCACCGATGCACAGTGCACGGAGCTCTTGCGCCTCGCTCTGCACGCGTGAGATTTTGGGCGTTTGAGAGGCCCTGCTCTACATGATTACTCTTTAGGAGACTATTCTCCAAAATTTTCAAGTTCCAAGCCTATCAAAGGCACAACCTACACTTAACCAAGAAAAAACAGTAGACATTATCTTATTTGCTCAACAGTCGAAATTACATAGGAAATAGAATGGGAACAGTGAACTTTAACAGGGTAAATAAGTGCCCATTATACGTGCCTTTAATTAAAAAAGAAAAGGTTAAAGTTCCTGGCCTAAAATCAAAATGTCAGTAGGCGAACACTTGCACTCCTTTGGAATTCACCAGAACATCATTAAAACTCTATGTGGGCTTATGGCGCCAAGTTACAGAGGCTAAGCCTATACTACGGAGGTGACTAGATGGAGAGAAAGTTTTAATATACAAAATTAAGAGGTAGATTTTAAAGATTACAAAATCATAGTCACCTGACTATCAAGTTGAAAGGGAATACGAGAGGGTTCTCACTCTTTATTCCCTATGTTCTTCAGACTCATTGAGAAATATAAGTTACATTACGAAAGAATTTGATACCTTCCCCTTGAACTATCTTTCAGAGACTATTTGATTACACGGAGTCTGCCATTACCATGAGCTGGTGGACCTCCTGGCGATGGACGTAGTAGCCCTTCCCCTGCCTCCGCTACGAACACACTATAAACCTCTTGACTGGAGCGATCGAAAAGACAAGTTGGCCTGAACGGTCCCAGCTTTAATAGCGAAGAGGAAGGTTCCAGATTTCTCTGGGCCGAAAGCCTGACACACCCACCATTTATATTAGATAATCAAATAAATATCAAAATGTCCTCATTGGTTAATTAAGTAAAAGAACAAAATTCCCTATTGGCTAAAATATTAAGTTGGCGGGAAGAGATAGAAGTGTTGATAATTTTAGAATACCAAAAACCATCTACAAACAATTCAGTTTTGCCAGCTAATGACAACCAAATTTATCTTGAATTTTAATTTTCCATCCTCTCATCAGAGGGAGCACCAAGGTTGACAGTAGAGACCACTGTCGAAAAACCTTCAAACTCCTTCCGCTAGCAGTTTCAGAGTTTATAGATGGCCTTCCAAGAGGCGCTTTTTTAAATGGACCGGGAGGGTGTACCTCCGGTACAATTATTATTATTATTATTATTATTATTATTATTATTATTATTATTATTATTATTATTATTATTATTCCGCCTGATGATCATGATCGTTAAGGCATCGAATCTGTACGGCCTGACAGCATGGCCAGCCGTGGTTCGAGTCCCATTTGTCAAAAAAATGTCACCACCAGAATGTTGGCCGGTAGATTGCTTGCCAAAAGCCTCGATTCAATTTCAAACCTCTCCTCAGTATTCATATGGAGTGTGGACTTCCAGCCTGGTATGAATGTCGGAAACCACGAAAATCCATCTTCGAGGCTGCCGAGAATGGGGTTTGAACTGTGTAATGACTACCATAACGAAACGTAAGCAGTCCATATTGTTGTTAATATCCTTATTTTCTTATGTGTTATACAGGAACACGTACAAAGATTATGACGCTGTTGATGGTGATTAGTGCATCGGATGGAAACGTTAAGGGGAGTATAAAAGTTTGTGTTGGTAAAAAAATGTCGATTTTTAGATTTTATGAAAAATTTTTATTTGGATTAATTTTATGTATGTTTCATTGAATTCGGATGACTGCAAGTATTTATAAGTTTAAAATAAATGTTTCTGCACACGCCATTTCTCCAATTTCGTGAGCAGTCGTTCAGCTAGCTAAGAGAACATGTCTCGGGAACTATTTGCTCTAGAAGGCCGCAATTTATGTTCATTTACAGTAAACATCCTGCTGCATAAGTTGGCCAGTTTTTTCTATAATATCATTGCCTGTCTGGTATTTATGTGCTAAGGAACACGGTAGCACCCACGTTTCGTAAATGGCATTATACTTTCAAGAGTGAAAAACTACATTTTTGCAAATGTTTCCCATTTTCTCAGAAACCATTTAAGCTAGAACTCTGAAACTTTTACCTCTCATTAACATTATTATTGTTTTTGTACGGATCTACAATGGTAAAGCTACCACAAACACTTTGATTATAAATATTTTTGAATATTAGGCCTAAATAAATTGAAACATTTAAGAAATGATTCAAAAAATCCATGCCTTGATTTCTAATAAAGATAGAACCAAGAAAGTAGATCAGTATATCTTGTAAAAATTTAGTGTTATTACGTGGACAGTTCCAGAGAAACTGGGATGTAAATCTGCTAAATTTAACATTACCAGGATAGGTTTTCTTTTCTTCTTTTTTTTTTATTGCTATTTGCTTTCCGTCGCACCGACACAGATGGATCATATGGCGACGATGGGATATGGAAGGCCTATGAGTTGGAAGGGAAGTGGCTGTGGCATTAATTAAGGTACAGCCCCAGCATTTTCTTGGTGTTAAAATGGGAAACCACGGAAAACCATCTTCAGGGCTGCCGACGGTGGGGTTCGAACACACTATCTCCCGGATGCAAGCTCACAGCTGCGCGACCCTAACCGCACGGCCAACTCGCCTGGTAGGATAGGTCTCTGATACTCTACTTAAGCCTTGAGCAGACCACTCAGTGCTATTCAACAGGAGTTGAATATGTGCGGGCAACGGGTTTCACCCTCTCCCTTCCTACTACCATATATCACGTCATCCATTTTATCTCATTAACGCTTCTGATGGGGGTGACATCAAGAAGAACATCCGGTCATAAAAACTCACTACGAAGATTGATCTCACGTCATAACCAGTCCAACAGGTAAAAGGATGCTTGTTGTTTAAAGGGGCCTAACATATAGAACATCCGCCCGCAGAGAAAAGGGATAAGGGTTGGACATATACTATTAATAGTAGTAGTATTGTTGTTGGTGTTGTTGTTGTAGGTTATCAGAAAGGTGTATATCCTATTATAATACAAAAAATAAAAACGAGACAGATACGTACATAACAGTGGCGGTGGACTCTCAGGAGCACATGAGCACGTGAACACCCCTTTCTAATGCATATTCACGCAATCATGGATAATTCAAAATTATTTCCTTTGTCTCGACTTGATTTTATCAATCGATCGAAAGCAGTCGACTTATACTGAAGCTCCGTTACACTGACAGCTATTCGTTTCGACTGACAATGCAGGGAGCACACTGGAGATTTTGCGACGAGCCTGAAGACTTTACCGCATGCGCATGGAGATCACGTCATGGTTTGTGCACAGATATCTCCATAAGCGAGGAGCACGGTAAGGTACGTGCCTTTCCGCCTTACAACAACCCTCAAACCAGAGACAGTATTACAGTTGACCACAAGGGTTCGCCACCTCCCCTGTTACTGTTGGCCACAGCTCCCAGAAGTTACTACTGCATTACATCGCGGGAAAATTTCGATAGTAGGTAATTCCGAACAGGTGTTCACAATCACGGGAAGAAGTTTGCTTTAAATTGTGGGTATAGAATCGTTTCCAGTGAAATTAATTTGAGTACCAGTACGCAATTCATTTTAAGCTTGTTGTCATACCCAGGTGAACTTCGTGCTATGTAAAACCAAGAATAGTGTTCGCATCTTTCAATATTTGCTGATTGCTACAATTCAGCGCTGTAGCAAAGTTGCTGTGAATTCAATCAATCACTACTGATCTGCATTTAGGCCAGTCGCCCGGTTGGCAGATACATTACCTGCTGTTTTCCTAGCCCTTTCTTAAATGATTGCAAAGAAATTGGGAATTTATTTAACACATTCCTTGGTAAGTTATTTCAATTCCTAACTCCCCTTCCTATAAACGAATATTTGCCCCAATTTTTCCTCTTGAATTCAAACTTTATCTTCATATTGTGATATTTCCCACTTTTAATGACACCACTCTACTCATTATCAACCGCGATACAGGTTACAACCTCAGTGAATCATGGCTACCTATTATCAGAACCATTAGAGAGTAATGCTTTACTGTTGCCATTCATTGTATCTACCATGGGGCTAAAATGGCGTCCCTTTTACATCTTAGAGCACCATTTCAAGTTCCTTGTTGCTTTCTCCTAGCAACCTTTAATACGTCGTTTCGTTTCTCTGTTGTCTCCTGATGAAGAAAGGCAAGGCTCCTTTCGAAACACGTAGAGCGCGTTTACAATTAATTACACGGCATAAGCCCAAAATATATCCCATGAATAACCACTCTACTTATTCGTGTACTGATGTCATTCCACGCCATCTCTCCACTGACAGCTCGGAACATACCACTTAGTCGAGCAGCTCGTCTCCTTTCTCCCAAGTCTTCTCAACCCAAACTTAGCAACATTTTTGTAACGCTACTCTTTGGTTGGAAATCACCCAGAACAAAACGAGATGCTTTTCTTTGGATTTTTTCCAGTTCTTGAATCAAGTAATGGTGGTGAGGGTCTTACCAGAGACTTATATGCCCTCTTATTTATATCCTTACTACAACCCCTAAACACCCTCACAACCATTTTACCTTCACTGAGCTGAGTAATTTCGGCTAACACTGGCCACAGTTTTACTGTGGCTTTTCAGATCTGCATTCCGGAGGCGGTGGGGTTGGTCCCTGCAGTCGGCTGTCCTGAGAATGGTTTTCCATGGCTTTTCATTCTCCTCACTAAAGCGAATGTCGTGACAGTTCCTTTTATAGGCCACGGTCGGTCTCCTTTCATCAACCTTCTCCACACCTCAGATCATCACAACACATCTCCTGGCCTGAGAGAGGACGTTAGCCTGTAGGAGGCCCACTACCAGGGTACGGAATGAAAACATTTTAGAAGTAGTCGTAATAATAATAATAATAATAATAATAATAATAATAATAATAATAATAATAATAATAATAATAATGTTACTGACTTTACGTCCCACTGACTTACGATTTTCGGAAACGCCGAGGTGCCGAAATTTAGTCCCACAGAAGTTCTTATTTGCCAGTTAATTGGCCGACATGAAGCTGACGTATTTGAGCATATTCAAATAGCACCGGACTGAGTCAGTATCGAATCTGCTATTCAGTCTGGCAGTCGTAATTTTAGTTTTGTTGTGCACTCGCAGATTAGTCTCGGAAAAATACATCCTCAGTTATAGGGGTTCTACTATATTATGCGTGGAGATGCAACCGTACAAGGAACTTTTAATGAAATAATACAAGTAAATTATTTTGTACTAACATGCATTCCACTTCGATATCTTTGAGAGTGAATACAATTTTGTCACGAGCCGCCGCTGGTACATACACTTTAAGAAACATCTGTGTTTTCATACAAATATGCACAGTACAGAGACTATGTCAACCCTACATTTATCTATCTACGTTTATCTCGTGGTGCGTTGTATGACACGTGCACGAATATAAGGTAAAGCAGATAAGGACCCCAGAAATATTTCTAGCACACATTCGTTGCTAAAATCTGAACGTGAGACTCTGCAGTCGGAAAGAGGACTACGGTGTGCTCTCTAAAATAATTCGAGTACAGAAACTGAACGCAGTTTCTTAATGGACGAAACATTCCTGTAGAAAATTTTTGTAAAGCCCATGTTACACATTGAATTTCATATACCGAAACAGAGCAGGCCTTAGCTTAGAGACAAGTAGCTTCAGTTTTGTGAAGGAGATGTACTGTAGACTAGTCAAGAAATGTCGGTAGTTCTCTGGCGGTTAGTTCATTGTACTGATAACACAGGATATGCATGTATCAATTCGCTGGGCTGAATATCTCAGGCGGTTAAGTGCTACCGTTCTGAGAGCAAGTTGGCGGGTTTGACCTCAGTTTCGTCCACTAGCCTCGTGTCAGTAGGTTTACCAGCAGGTAAGAGAAATACTGCGGAACAACATTCCAGCCCCTTGGAGTCTCTAAAGGTTTGTGGTTGATAGGACAACGAAATATTATTAATGAAACCATTTGCGTCGAGATATTAACTTGTTTCACATAATTAGTACATATCATGTAGATTCTATGTATAAAGACTGTGTTAAGGAATGAATGTGGATGGGAACACAGAATACACCTACAGTATCCTCGGCCTGTCGTAAAAAGCAAATAGAAGCCTCCCTTGGGAGTGTGTGTTGGTGACCGCAGGGATCTGAGTCCGGCATTTCTTCCACTTACTCGTGCCAAGTTTTACATATAGGTATTATGGCAACGATGGGATAGGATAGGGCTAGGAGTGGGTAGGAAGTGGCAATGGCTTTGATTAAAGTACAGTCCCAGCGTGAAAATGGGAATCCAGGGAAAGCCATCTTCAGGGCTCTCGACAGTGGGGTTCAAACCCACTATCGGATATTCCTCGGTCAACTCTTGTTCTCTTTTGAACTTGATGGTGTTATGGTGTTATGTTTGCGAGGCGTAGGGAATCTTTCATGTGTACGTCCTTCGTAGCCCTTCCCTTTCATTTGTCGATATTCTCATTCTTCGAACTGCCACAAGACTTCCAGTTTTCTTCCGATTGCCTCGTTGTACTTTCCCTTAATAATTATCACCACCGCCACAGACTAAAGTACCAAACTGGTTAGATACACAGTACAGGTTGTGTAGCTGTAATTTTACATTCGTGGGACGGTGCCTTTCGCACCCCACCGTCGGCTACCCTGAACATGATTTTCCGTGATTTCCTATTTTCTCATCATCATCATCAGCAGCAATTTACCCTCCAGGCTCGGTTTTTCCCTCGGACTCAGCGAGGGATCCCACCTCTACCACCTCAAGGGCAGTGTCCTGGAGCTTCAGACTCTTGGTCGGGGGATACAACTGGGGAGAATGACCAGTACCTCGCCCAGGCTATGCTGAACAGGGGCCTTGTGGAGGGATGGGAAGATTGGAGGGGATAGGCAAGGAAGAGGGAAGGAAGCGGCCGTGGCCTTAAGTTAGGTACCATCCCGGCATTCGCCTCGAGGAGAAGTGGGAAACCACAAAACCACTTCCAGGATGGCTGAGGTGGGAATCGAACCCACCTCTACTCAGTTGACCTCCCGAGGCTGATTGGACCGTTCCAGCCCTCGTGTCACTTTTCAAATTTCGTGGCAGAGCCGGGAATCGAACCCGGGCCTCCGGGGGTGGCAGCTAATCACGCTAACCACTACACCACAGAGGCGGACTCCTATTTTCTCTCCAAGTATACCTCAGGGATCAGGAGTGTACCGTAGATGACGCCACGGTCGCTTCCTTCCCAATTCTAAAATGTCCCTATCATCGCCGAAAACCTGTCAGTGTTACGGCAACCTCAAACCACTGGCAAGAAAGAAAAGAAATGAACTATTTGTGACAGAGCACATTAATATACAACCCTCCTTAATCTACTCCGAATAAACATGGACGGTTCTTTTTGTAGTAGCAACAAATGTTAGTGAAGAGATTCTAAGCACACTACCACAATCCCCTCTTGACCATTCATCTCACATTACCCAAACCAATGCATAAGACAGTAGTATTCAGTGCGTCGATTACTAAATATATCTCTTCAGTAGAAATATTAACTGCCTCTGTGGATCCGTGGTAGAGTGTCGGCCTCCGGATCCCAAGATAGCGGGTTCAAACCCGGCAGAGGTAGTCGGATTTTTGAAGGGCGGAAAAAAATCCACTCGACCCTTCATGCCGTACGATATCGGCATGTAAAAGATCTCTGGTGATACATTTGGTATTTCATCATCATCATCAGTTTACCCTCCAGGTTCAGTTTATCCCTCGGACTTAGCGAGGGATCCCACCTCTACCGCCTCAAGGGCAGTGTCCTGGAGCTTCAGACTCTTGGTCGGGGGATACAACTGGGGAGTATGACCAGTACCTCGCCCAGGCGGCCTCACCTGCTATGCTGAACAGGGGCCTTGTAGGGGGATGGGAAGATTGGAAGGGATAGACAAGGAAGAGGGAAGGAAGCGGCCGTGGCCTTAAGTTAGGTACCATCCCGGCATTCGCCTGGAGGAGAAGTGGGAAACCACGGAAAACCACTTCCAGGATGGCTGAGGTGGGAATCGAACCCACCTCTACTCAGTTGACCTCCCGAGGCTGAGTGGACCCCGTTCCAGCCCTCGTACCACTTTTCAAATTTCGTGGCAGAGCCGGGAATCGAACCCGGACCTCCGGGGGTAGCAGCTAATCACGCTAACCACTACACCACAGAGGCGGCCATTTGGTATTTACCCGACAAAATTAATTAAATCTCAGCCATAGACGCTCATGGGAGATCTGGTTTACTCTGTCTGCCATCTAGTGGGCCTAGAGTAAAACGGAACGTCGAAATTGACGAGCAGACAGCCAGATGGCGTCAAATCGAAATGTCTGCACACGGTAGCTGAGGCCATACGATTATTATTATTATTATTATTATTATTATTATTATTATTATTATTATTATTATTATTATTATTATTATTATTGGAAATACCATCGTGCCATTATTCTACCCGCTTTCATCAAAAGTCATTGTCACAAATTCCATCCCGAGGCCATCCAGCTTGCATACCCGAGTAGGAAAAAAAATGAAATATTGTAACTAAACTTCGTATCACTTCATTCCTCATACTACCAATGAGTTTTAAAACTGTTCAAAGAATACGGTTTAAATATGAATTAATAATTCGTAATTTTGTACATCCAGCTCCTTGACTGAGTGGCCTTCAGTTCAGAGGTCCGGAGTTCTGTCCCAGTCGGGCCTGGGGTGTGGTTAATCCGTGTGGCTTATGGGCTGGGTGCACGTGATTCTCCTTACACACATCTCTTCATCTACATATAACACACTCACACCGCCATCCACTGCTGAAACGTAGTACGTGAATATATCCCTCCACATATTGTACGGTTGGCTGATGGAAGAGCATCGCCCAGTGAAAATTGCTGACCTTCGCAGTGTGTTGGAAAGGTCGCAGAGAAAAAATAATAACAGTTACACTAGTTGGCCCGTACCACTCAGCAGCATTCGTTCTCAATAGTTCTATGGACACTGAATACCGGTATATAATTGATTCATTCGTGATGTAGTTTAACACGTATTTCCATACATCGACCATTCGGGCGTACCTGAATCTTAACATTTTCAAACGCTCTTGCCCGCCTTCACAGCATGGCTGCATACCATGACATTATTAGCCCTGGATGAAAATTACATACATCAGAATATTAATGAGAGTGTTAATCGCTTATCAACCCGCTAAATACAGACTGTAATGCGGGCTAGGGTAAGCCTTTGCATCGGAGTCGTCGTTATTGATTTGATTTTAGGATTACTCTAATTTGACAGAACTTAGAGGACCTATCAATGCCTGATGATTCAGCGGCAGGTAATTTCAGAGATAATAAAAAACTGAAGCAAATCGGTCCAGTAGAACGGCCGGACGGACTGAACCGAGCTGTTTTTAGATGTTATGTATGGATATTGATTTCTCAACCCGAAGGTGGGTTGAATACTCAACAGTTCCCCCATACAGTTGTCATAGAAATCGCGGACGTCAGTCAAGAGGTGGACACAGGAAATTAGGAGTTTGTTACCCGTTGCTTGACACTGAGCCAGAATTGGCTACTAGATATCAGTTAACTGTTCCTTCTAAAACCGACTTCACAATATATATTTTCACTCTATTCGTCACAGGTAAGAAATGTTTCTTTTTATTTTTTGCTTCGTCGATACCTACCTCAGTCACTTTCATATTATCGAAGTTAATTATCATTCTGAGGAAGGTCGATGAAATTCAGAAACTTTTTTTTTACCCTAACCCATATACCGGAGAACAGTAAACATCCCAGATCACCAAATATTATTTCATTCACACAGCTGTCATCAGCAGTAGAATTGAAGTTTCTAGTGCATCAATTATAGTTAGTACGTATTATCCCATCACAGGAGATTAATTTCACTAGTTCCAGTCCCCTTTCCTCATCCTTCAATGGCGTGTTGCTTGTAGAATGGCGACAGGCAGTCTGCCAAGTTTCCAGGTTGTGGTGTCCACAGACAGCTCGGAAGGATGCCCGACGAGCTGGCGGCTCTGAATTACATGGTCCGGACTGACATTGGTGTGCAGTAACTGCATTAAAATGTGTATTCCTTTCACACTTTACACTTGGGAAAGAAATTAGTTCTGTGAAGAAAATACGTCTGCACCCATGTATGATCACGTCTATGTCAACGAGATACGTAACAGCGTAAATTGGATGCTTGCCTGTTATTCTCATGGTTGTGGCATTGAATACCCTTGCAGTATAAATTTACTGGTACGTTTAGGAAACCCGTTCCAGGACAAAATCGAGGCACAATCTGATCACTTAGAAATCGATACACTAGGCGAGTTGGCCGTGCGCTCAAGAGCGCGCGGCTGTGAGTTTCCATCCGGGAGATAGTGGGTTCGAATCCCACTGTCGGCGGCCTTGAAGATTGTTTTCCATGTTTTCCCATTTTCACACAAGGCAAATGCTGGGGCTGTACCTTAATTAAGGCCACGGCCGCTTCCTTCCAACTCTTAGGCGTTTCCTGTCCCATCGTCGCCATAAAACCTATCTGTGTCACTGCGACGTAAAGCCACTAAAACAAAAAGAAATCGATAGTACTCTACTTCAAGGGTCGCATGACGTAAATTATTATTATTATTATTATTATTATTATTATTATTATTATTATTATTATTATTATTATTATTATTATTATTATTATTAATTTTTATTTTACCAGCCGGTCTCATGGTTGAGACTTTAGGGAGCCTGCCTCTAACCCAGAGGCCCTGGGTTCGGTTCCCGTTAGGTCAAGGATATTTTTCTGTGGGTTGATTCGGCGTCAACTCAGCCTATGTGAGATCAATTGATGAGCTATTGTCGGTGAGATAGCGGCTCCGGTCTAGAAAGTCAAGAATTGTCGCCAAGGGGATTCATCACCCTGGCCACGTGTCATGTCATTATCTGCAGTTCTTCGGACTGAGCAGCGCTAACTTGGCAGACTAAGGCCCATCAGAGCTGTAACGTCATGAGGTTTGTTTTATTGTTACCAAGAGAGTTGGTCACATGGTATGGATTGTGAAGATGTAACTTTGCATGCGTTTGATGTTGGTTTAGAATCACATCGTCGATCGGCAACCCTGACATTGGTCTTCTGCTGTTTCTCACCATTACTCCGGGAAAGTACTGGAAGTGTACTTTAATTACAGCAATGGCCGCTGCCTCCCCAGTCCACTGTGCCGCCGATAGCTTACTTGTGTTAGTGCGACAATAAACAACTAGGAAGGAACAGTTAGTTAGTTAGTCAGTCAGTTAGTTAGTTAGTTAGTTAGTTAACGGCTTGGTACTTCTAGGATCTCGGTCCAATAAAGTGGTAACTTCCCATTTACGCTTGTTATTTATTTTATTCTGGTGGTTTAAAGTCACACTAACGCATTGAAGGTCTTCGGTGACACAATTATGGGAAAGGCCTAGGATTGCGAAGAAAGCGGCCGTAGCCTTAATTAAGGTACATCCCCAGCATTTGGCTGGTGTGAAAATGGGAAACCACGGAAAACCATCTTCAGGGCTGCCGCCAGTGGGATTCGAACTCACCATCTCCCGAATGCAAGCTCACAGCTACGCGATGCTAACCGCACGACCAACAAGTTCGGCATCAAGTTAGTTTATTGTACGTAAAACATAACTGTAATTACTTTTATTTCAACCTAGAACTGGAATAGAAAGAGCATGTTTCTAGTTAAGCTTGTGGTAATCAGTCACAGGACTTTTACGTGGAATCCAAACCATAGGAATATTGACCGAGATATGAATCGCACCTACCTAGGCTATCGTACCCCAGAATTTGAAATAAGGCCTAGGTACCATAGCACATTTTTCTCGACTGAATGAAAAAACCCTCAGGAGAAATCGATACTCGAGTTAGATATGATGGTGTCGAATTTGAAACTCGGAACTGTAAACAATGCTGCTTCCTTACATGAAAGAATCAATATAACTGGTTAATTGTAAGTTTTCGTCACCCACAATTATAACCCTTGAGCTGCTGGTGACAGAAGAAGAGACAATTTGTAAATGTAACAAAACAAGATACATGAGATTAAAGAATGCACCGTTTGCGTGATTCATGCAGTACATTAGGTCTAGAATTCAGCGTAGAATAATCAAATTTCTTATAGATACTGGGTATACAATAACTACAAACATTGATGGACAGATCAATTCTCTGCTAATGAGAATAATGGCACAAAACCAGAAGCAAAACGGTCTGTTTAGGACTTGAAAGAATGGAAGAAGGTTTACAGTATTTGTAACTTCGTAACTTGTCACTAAGAGAGAAAGTGTGGTTAGTTCAATCACTTTTGCCCCGAAGAACTAACTTGGAAATAATAATAATAATAATAATAATAATAATAATAATAATAATAATAATCATCATCATCATCATCATCATCATAATGAGTGTGGCCTCCGAGAAGCCTGATGTAGGTTTCCCGAGTTGACTCCCCATAAGTAACCTGCGCGTCTGCGGGAATGGGGCCCTACGTAGGATGAAAGCTAATGTTGAAGACGGTACAAACACCCAGTCACCGAGCCAGGAGAAATAATCAATGACATTTAAAATCCTCGAGCCGGCTGGGAATCAAGCCCAAGGCCTCTTAGACCAAAGTCCAGCGTGCTCACCAGTTAGCACGGAGCCGGACAACCTGGCACTTAACTATGTTGTATGCTGAGTGATCTACAGAGCCGTTTCCCTCTCCAGAAGAGGAAACTTCATTTCTAAATACTCGGACTTCCTGACTGGGAAACGAATCTACGCCCTTCCGAGTGAACGAACATTACTTTATTGCCTCAGAGGTCATACACACACTAAATACGACAAGTTATGACAACCAAAAAGAAAAAAGGCAGAACAAATATCTAACTTGTAGTTCTCTCTTTCCTGCTGACGGCCTTCAGGAGTACTTTAGAGCATTCTAGCATTAACTTCTAAGAGAAAGTCACTTTGCACAACAATTCCAGAGTTAAACGCATCTGTAATATGTTAATTGTTTAGAGTGGACGTAATCAAATAAAAATAGATTTTGGTCAACTCATGAGTCGTTGTAATGCACACTAGAACTTTTGTCACAGACTCATTAGCAATGATGAACTAAATTAAATTTCTCCCTGGAAAGAAACCGCTGTCTATATTCAAACCACGCGCTCTCTATCGTCGCCTTTCGTATTCAAATGTGGCTGCAATATTCAAGTCGCGTTTCACTTCAGATGTGATTACAGTTACCATCAGATTCAAACTTCCATTAAGTCGTGGTGTGGTGAGGGACAGTGAGTGGAACTTTGGTTTTAAACGTACAAGTTCGTTATAGAATTGACATGATAGAGATAGCTTCATGTTACCCAAACTAGACCAGAAAATTTTCATCATCACAAGTCGGTTTACTAATTTCTGAGCGTCATGATCCCATTAACTACGTCTCTCCATCCTAGGCGTTTTTCATCTCTCCTTAAGATATGTTGAAGATGTAAACTTTTGATCAAATAAACCCATTAGTGGAAAGCCATCAATACTAAAGGTGTTCAACTAGAAAAAAATCCAAATAAAATCACTGTAGATTGTCTAGCTTTTGCAGATGACATGGCGTCAATTACTAACTCACTGGATAATGCTCAAGAACAAATCAGAGAATTACAAAAACAAACAGCAAAATGTCATTTGAAAAAACAACGTTCATGACAAATATCAGAGATGCCCCGAAAAATATAACAATTCATGACAACACAATATGTAAAACAGATTGATTTAATACTTAGGAGAGTGGATAACGAAAGACACAAAAACCAGCTATAGAAAATAGAGTGCACAAAATGGAATGGATATTTCACGTGGCAAAAAATGTATATAACGAAAAATCCTTATCCTGGAACACAAAATTGAGACACTACGAAACAGTAGTCAGACCTGAAAATTTATATTCAGCAGAAACACTTAAACTAACAAGAACTGGAAATCTCAAAAAACTAGAGAAGGTTGAAAGAAGAATTTTGAGAAAAATACTGGGAGCTAACCGAAGTAATAATGCAGAATACAGGTTAAGACCAAACAGAAAGCTAAATTTGAAAATTGAAAAACTAACTGACGTAATGAGGAAAAGAAGAGTACAATTTTTTGGACACGTTTACAGAATGGATGACAACAGACTAACCAAGCACATCTCCAACCTTCTGAATAGTTACAAATATAAACCCACATGGTTCAATGAAATTGAGAAAGACATGAAAAATGCTGCAATTAAAACTGATACAACCAAAAACAGAACACTTTTTACAGAAGCAGTTCAAAAGGCAGCGCTTCAGGAGCGGAAGAAACCAATAACTAGAAGAAAATTGACTCAAGAAGAGAAGGAACGACACTCTCGAAGGATGAAGGAAATTTGGAAGCAAGGAAATCGAACACAATGAAAAGTAACCAAAATTGATTCATCTTCCCCTCCAAATGGGTTATTCGAAAGAAGAAGAAGAAGATTGAAAACTAAGAGTGGCAGACTGGAAGCTGCCATCCTTTAGCAGATCCTTGGTTCAAAGCCTGTTTTTTCCTAGTGGTTTAACATCGCACTAACACATCGAAGGTCTTCGGCGACGTAAGGATGGGAAAGGGTCAGCTTTGGGAAGGTGCTGGCCGTGGCCTTAATTAAGGTAAGGCCCCAGAATTTGTCTGGTGTTGAAATGGGACTGACATCTGTTAAAATCTGTGATAATTCAAAATGCAGTTTCTCGGTATTTTCAAAACACCCCTTACTGCAGTCTCACACTCACACTCAATGCCATGACAACCCTTAGTCTACGGACCGACGGTTCCCTTTTTAGGAGACAAAGATGTTCGGTACTGCCGCCGTTTCTGTCAATTTACAAGAACACACCTTTCCATAACAGTCTCATTTCATCAAGAAGCTGAGAAAACATTCGTAACAAGACCAATAAACCAAACACACGACAAGACCAGGTGTCGAACAATAACCTTCCAGACAGCAGACAGCAGTGTTAACCTTTAGATCAAAGCTATGTTCGTACGTACATGGAGCTTAATAGTTATGTCAGGAATATCATCGGTCATATGGCTGGTTATTGACTCGGTGTGTGGAACTTTTTGAGTAGCGTCAGTGAAGCAAGTCTGTGGTTATTATGAGGTGCACTGCTATAGGAGGCCGGACTTGAAACGAAGGGATTGTCTTCAGTAGATGTAAAAGGACCTGCTGACATTAATCACCGTGATCCAGGATCGAACCAATAACCTCTCAGGTGTTCTACGTTTCATCCACTACTATTGGCCTTAAAAGACGCCAGAGTGCTGCATGTTGGTAAGTATAGTACCATAGTTCTCTCGAAGTGAGACCTCCAAATGCCCAGATATCTGCCAAGATATAGTGGTTCCAGTGCCAGTATTTTCTGGCATAGACTAGATCATATTTGTTACTTTCGTCGACCTTCATCAGACTTTTTGCTTTGTGGATATTAAATGACTGAGGTAGGTGTGATTCTAGTAATAACATTCCTTACGAAGAAAATCCCTGCGATAAATGGTCTGACATTATTGCTAGCATAGTCAGTTGGTTAATGCATTTCACTGAGCTTGACAGACTGATATTAGTACAGTATTATCTGTAGCGGAGAGGAAATCAACGGAAAACTACCTCACACCTTATTTGCAAAGTTCTCCTCTTCATTAACGCCTAGAATGTACTGTATATGGCAGCTGATGGAGTAGCTACTGGGGATCCAATCACCTTTTGGACTGTGCTAGGACTCAAACCTGCAACGAAGGGATTGTCTTCAGTAGATGTGAAAGGACCTGCTGACATTTATCATCGTGTCAGTATCGAACCAATAACCTCTCAGGTGCCTGGATTCCTATTCCTGCTATTAAGTGTAGCTGCTTCTTAACCGGTAGCCCCGGTCTCGATTCTTGACCAAGCAAGCGATTTCAAATTTTGGACTGAGATTTGGAACGTGGTTCGCTCAGCCTCCTGAGAACAACTGAAAAATTGTTTTATATGAGAGACAGCGGACCGGGTCACGAAGCAGCAGTCAACTTGACAAGCCAAATCTCTCAATGGGATACATATACCACTGCGGGGTATATGTAATAACTAGCAAATGTACCCGTGCTTCGCCACGCTATTCTACATTGTATTCGAATATCGAAGTAAGTACTGTACGTGCAGTAAATAAGATTGTTTTAAAATTACATGTCTCTTAGCGTTATCCGAGAAACAGCACGGGGAGGTCCCCTTACGCTGTTTCCAATGTAAAGTGTTTGTTACGGATTAGTGATACAACGGCAGACTCACTTGGCTACTGCCGTTCACAATCAAGTTGGGAAGTACACATTATAATTGCAGGCCCCGTTGCCTACAGCGCGGTCACAATCGATTTGGGAAGTTTTCGTTACAATGGCAGCTTCCCTTTTCCTACTTACAGATAACAGTTGAGGAGTTTTTATTATAATGGCAGGCAACTACCCTACTATCAGTCGAAATTGAGTTGTGCAGTTATCATTAGAATGTCAGGCCCCTTTTCCTACTACCAGCCAGCTTACTGCCAGTCACACCAAGCTGGTGAGTTTCCATCAAAATAGCTGGCCAATATGCCTAATGCCAGTCACATTTTAGAGGAGGACATTTGTTTATAATTATTGCGGGCACCTTTGCTTACAGACAAACACAATCGGGTAGGGGAGTTTTAAACAAAACTGTATGCTCCCTTGCCTTCTGCAAGTCAAATTGAGAAGTGAACTCTTCATTACAATGTTAGGCCTACCTTACTAATGCCAGTTACACAGGAGTTGGAGAAGGACCCCATTCCTACTGCCAGCCAAAGTCGGTGTGGGGAGTGCTGATTACAATAGCAGACACACCCTTTCTCGATCGCTACAAATCGACATCTGTGAATATATATAGATCGACATACGAAAGTATATGCGTGTTTACAATATTGCAGACCTTCATTTACAGATTAACTGCTGCTAAACGTACGTCATATCGACAAAGGATTGTACCATAAGACGCCGGATTTAGTGGCCTAAATGGCTGGTCCTATGATATCTCATCTATTCTTGGGTCAGATTGAGTTAGAAACGTTGAACAGGGTAAAGTTTCTGTAAGATTATCTCACATTGCATTACTTTTCGGGTAATTATGTGACAGCTACATACATATCATTTGGCTCACATATGGCTACTGGATGGGCCAATTTTCGTGAAGAGTTTGATGATTCTATACTTAATATAAGTGATTGAAAGTATGAATTTTGCATGTGAAAAGTCCAAATTTACTTAACATCGATTAATAGAGAAAAATCAAACGTAAAAGGGATACAGATATGACAAAAAGTCATAAGACCTAGGTTGCAGATCATTCCAAATTGAACGGAGGCTGTGCAATCCGTTCTGTGATAGGACTTCCCGAAGATCTGCACCATCATTAAAATTGCCTCCATATTACGGTATTCTTCGGGGATAAAAAGTGAAAGATTTAAAGTTCTGGGAAGTTTTCCGTCCGTTACAGGCTAAAACGTATAATTTTGTCAAATTTCAATTTTCTTTTTCATCTGGCAGCCTATGACGCAATCTGGATTTTGGGCGAGGAGGGTAAAAATTAGGACTTTCAGGAAAATATGCAGATGGTCATTATTACCCCTTAAACGGGTAGCTGTGCGATAATTTCGCCAAAATAGTCAATGTAGAGGCACACAGTCGTTACGATTTTATTTATATAGATAAGGAATCTGATCCGCGCACAACACCTTTTGGGCTATGTCCGCTAGACTTTACCTGCAAAACTGACCATTCATGATATCTCCTTTATTAATCCTCCTGACAAAAAAATGCATATGAAAAAAAGTTTTAGAGATGATGAAAAAAGTTTTAGAGATGATGAAAAATAGTTTTAGAGATGGAATTCCAACACGTTTGGTCGATTTCCAGTCAGGTTGGTCTTGTGCTGTATATATTGTGTAAGAGTAAAATCACCATTTCGGTTCCCTATAAACCACCAGACCATTCCGGGAACATGAAATGTTATTGACTTTTAAAACCTACCTCTGGACAGGTGGATGCTAAATATAAAGTTTGGTTCGAATATCTTCAGTAGTTTTCAAGTTTTAAGAAATAAGCTTTACACGCACCCGCTCTTGAGTTAAGTCCGATGGGACTTGTACCGAAAAACGGTCCGTTAATGATCTCCCTTATTAATCCTCGTATCGAAATGATGCACATGAGAAAACAGGTTTAGAAATTAATTTCCATTAAGGCAGGTGAATTTCCATTAAGTTTGGTTGTGTATATTTTGTGGGAGTGCAAAATCACGGTTTCCCCAGTCAGTTCAGGGATTTAGAAACAATATTTGCCCTAAAAGCTACCCAAGGACAGGTGGATTCTAAATATGAAGTTTGGTGGAAATATATCCAGTAGATTCTAGCACTCGCGTACATACGGAGTAATTAAGGAAGAAAATAATACAGGTAATAAAGTTCAAATTAATAGAAAATGGATTATAACTGAGGACAGCCGGATAACGACAAATATGTAAATGCCAAGTGAATGTATTGGAAAATCAAATGCCCCTTAATAAATTATGCTGGTGTGAGTTATGGAGGAGAAATTTAGGCGCAGTGATTCTTAGGTAAACAGATAAGAATATGACTAATGGTGTTATTAATCTCTTCGAGGGCGGTTATAACCTCCAACGATAATCCGCCAACATCCCGCAGATAAGCCGATTGACGCCTCTCTTGCCTTCTACCCAAGGAACAGCCACGAATTTAAAAGCATGATGAGGAAAATGGCAATACGTTACTTCCCTGCTGAAAAGCAGTCAGAGACGTTGCCATGGTAACCTGTAGGTTCGTTGTCGGTCTGTCGGTCACTCAATGCAGAGCATGATGCCCGCAGAAAATAGTAAATTTCTCCGTCATGTGAAGAGTATGGTAAATTATGAACACAACGAAAGTTGTTAATAATGAAGAGACGTTCCACGTACAGTCTACGGATTTTACAGAAAATCAATAGTAGGCCTATAAGAGAAAATGGAGGAAAACGTTTTGGTTTTCCTATAAACCCCCGTCTATCCAAAGATTTTAAAATGATATGAATATCGAAACCTTCCCCGGGATGAGTATACTCTAAATATAACGTTTGGTTGAGATCTATCCAGCCGTTTCGACGTGATGGTGGAACAGACAAACAGACACGAAAAGTAAAAACCACCTATTCGGTCTTGAGTTGACCTAAAACGGATAAATATCTGAAAAATTGGCAAAACAAAAGAAATTACAGACAGCGGACTCCCTACAACTTTATTTATATAGATGCGTCGTAAAAAAATCTTTCTCATGCACTTGTATTGAAACCTCTTCTTATCCAAAATCTACGAGGTTTAGTGACTCTGGGTTCCACTAATTAATGGAGAAAACGTTTTGCTCTTTATACTGATGGTATTTTTATGATAAACATGGCTACATATAGAGCGGCGTTTAGACCGAGTAGAGTGGCCTCGCGTGTTAGCGCGCTACGGCTATGGAGCCAAGATCTGCATTTGAGAGACGAGTAGGTTCGAACACCACCGTCGGCTCTCCTATGAATGGTTTTCTGTAGTTTCCCATTTTCACTTCCGGGCAAATATCGGGACAGTTCCTATTCATAGTCCCCGGACGATTTCATCCACTTAGCTACCCAATGTCAATCACCATCATTCATTTCATCTTCATTGCCTTATCAACCAAAGTTGGCGACAGGAAGGGCATCTGGCCGTACAAAAGGACATATAATCTTACCTCATACACGACTCCGAATCAGAAAACGTGACTAGGGGGTTGACATACATAGAGTGGTGCTTAGACGTGTGGCTAACAAGTACCTTGATCACTTTTTTCAGCATTGGACATGCAGTCTACTGTGTTACCGTACGTACATTTCACAAAGCGCTAAACCAATAATATTAAAGTTTTTCACATTTATAAAATAATTCAAAGAGTTTTACTGAGTTAAATTCAGGGCAGTACATCATTCGTACTTAATATGGACACACATATAGAATATGTTCTCCTTGAAAGTTACTTAATGAGAAAAAGTAAAATCAGGAAATATATTCCAATAAAAAAGTTACTACTTTATACAAGCCTCTTGTATGATGACTTAACATATATTCATACGCCTTCGGTATGCTGAACTACATTCCTGAAATAGTTCCGATTTTTTTCCCCTGAAACAGTTGCATTTCTTTTTACTGTTTGTAAATATGCTACTACTTCTTTTTCTCATTTCTCTACTACCCCTTGTTTTCTCCCGGGTTCACTTCCACACCTCCCAATAAAACGTTACAATTTGCTTTACGTCGCACCGACGCAGATGGGTCTTACGGCGACGATGCGGTAGGAAAGGGCTAGGAGTGGGAAGGAAGCGACTATGTCCTCGATAAGGTACAGCCCCAGCATTTACCTGGTAAAGTAAACTCGTGTCCTCATCCCGAGGTAGTGCCGTGCCGCTCTTTTCAGGCACACCTCCAATGGAGGTGAGCTGCTTGTGCCTTCAACCTCATACCAGCCCTCCTGCCATTCTTAAATTTCTGTCAGTACTGAGAATCGAACCCGGGCCTGCAAACACGGCAGCTAATACCACTAACCGTTACGCTATGGAGGCGGACATTTATCTGGTGTGAAAATGGGAAACAGCGGAAAACTATTTTCTGGCCTGCCAACTGTGTGGTTCGAACCCACTATCACCCGAATGCAAGCTGACCGCTACCTAACCCAAACTGTCAAATCTTAATCTTGACCATAAAAACAAATTCACACATAACTCTGAGAAAGGATTACTCCGGATTTGAGTGACTCAGACGGTATAAGCGCTCGTTTTCTAACCCTAAGTTGGTGGGTTTGATCCCAGCTTAGTCTTGTGGCATTTGAAGGTGTTCAAATACGCCAGCCTGGTGTCGACAGATTTACCGGCAAGTAAAAATTATCCTATCGTACAAAAATCCCATACCTCTGAGTCTTTGAAAAAACAGTGAATTTAATTAATAGGACGTTAAGCTAATAAAATTATTATTATTATTATTATTATTATTATTATTATTATTATTATTATTATTATTATTATTATTATGCTATTTGCTTTACGCCGCACCAACACAGATAGGTCTTATGGCGACGATGGGATAGGAAAGGCCTAGGAATTGGAAGGAAGCGGCCGTGGCCTTAATTAAGGTACAGCCCCAGCATTTGCCTCGTGTGAAAATGGGAAGCCATGGAAAACCATCTTCAGGGCTGCCGACAGTGGGGTTCGAACCTACCATCTCCCGATTACTGGATACTGGCCGCACTTAAGCGACTGCAGCTATCAAGCTCGGTGAATTATTATTATTATTATTATTATTTCAATTGCCATCACGCTCGCCAGTGGTTCTGAAGAGAGGCAACTTGCATAACATTAGCCCCATCACATGTCCATGTCATCGATCTATGGTTACACAGTGCGGTAGAATAGTAATGTCTATACATCACGCCACAGCCTCTCTCTTCGCTAGGTCGATTACAACTGCCTGCTTTGATTAGTGCCGCTCGTACACTAACTTGAGTTCGTTTGACAAGTTTAATTAGTGCATCATATACTATAACTTGAGTTTAACTCCCGAAACATTCAAATGCTGAACACCTGAGCGGGAACGCTCTTAATGTTAAGAGAAGTAACCCTACCAACCATAAGAAAAAATCCAACAGTCTTCTATAGCTTCTTACGTTTAACTCTGGAGACATCCAGTAGAACATTTCCAAACTGAAGTAAACTTTCAAGTATACACAATCTTACCACACAATCTTATTATTATAATCGACAAAATATTAACATCAATCCAGACCAATTTCCAGTGAGATGAGATGCTTTTAGTATGTGCTAGAACAAGTTTTTTCTTTCATTACTCTCTCTTAAACTGATCCTTAGCTTTGACAATGTGATGATAATTATGCTAATGGTTTTACGTCCTCCTAAATAACCATAAAAATAGTTAACGGAACAAAAAATTATTATTATTATTATTATTATTATTATTATTATTATTATTATTATTATTATTATTATTATTATTATTATTATTATTATTATTATTATTATTATTATTATTTATTCGCTAGGGCCATCGAGGAAAACGTAACTTGTTACATTGGGCAGTGAACTTTGCTTTCTTTTGAGCCCAGAATTCCCTCATTCTCTCTGAGTGGGCCTGCTTATACTTCTGTCAAAGGCATCTTCCGGTTTCATCTGCAGCATCTGAAGGTCTTCGTTGGTGTTTTGTTTATAAATTGAATATTAAACTTCCTGTAATATAAGCTACTAAAATGGTACCAATAAAATAAAAAGTGGATACAGTCACTCCTTGTGGTGAATGGTGAGGTAGTGTCGTTCAAGGAGTCCATTAGTGAATTAAACCATTATTTTTGTGTAGTTATCAGGCGGACATGCAATAGCATCTTCTGACTGGTAAAAGGAAGCTATCTCACTTCGCATTTCCCTAGCACGTCTCTTCTCTGACACTTATGCTACGTATATGATGCTTGAGGTATAGGGGATCCAGCTGACCTTCGGCCTGAGGCACAACGTACACATACATATATACAGGATTTTCATTGCAATACTAAATAACTATATATGTTAAATTAATTTAAGTAAAAGGCACGTAAATTTATATACTGAGGGGGAGTTTAAAACCAGAGTTAATTACGTTTTAAGTTTCACCCCTCACCCCCAGCCAACCCCTCTTTGAAATTTCAAATTACACCCCTATACTTTGATACTTGTTCTTGAAAGAGCACTCACTTGTTCTTACACATTTCGTTTCCTATCGTCTTGGCAACTCATTTTTTTATCAGGACTAACTATAATAAAATCACAGACTACTGAGCAAAATCTAATAGAATAATTGTGCTTTTAATTATTTAAAAATGGTGTAAACTCTTCATAAAGGAATAGAAATAATCTGTATACATGGAGTTCAAAACACGTGTGATCCGACTGCATGACTACATTGTTAGCGCACTGGCCTTTGGTTCAAGGAGCCTCGGGTTCCATTCCCGGCCGAGGATATTAACCTTAAATGTTTAATTCCACTGGCTCGTGGTCTGTGTGTGTGTGTGTGTGTGTGTGTGTGTGTGTGTGTGTGTGTGTGTGTGTGTGTGTGTTTTTTGTCCTTAACACTATAACTATATTTTTATAAAAGTTTCTTTTCATCACGTTGTTTCCCAGTAAAAAACGCATTACAAACATAAGGTGAGTGAAAACCGAAAGCCAGAACTTAAAAAAGAAACAGTTGTGCTCACCAAACTGCTAATGTTTTCAATGCGAGGCATCCTGAGGAAAACGTAAATCACCTGTAAGTGGTAGATCTAGCACGTAACTTTCAAGAAACTTGCTCTGTGTTCAATGAAACAGATAAACAACCCAGAAAATTAGATAGAATTACACATTTCGCTATGGAACACACCACATCCATCACAAAAGTGGCTGCATTAACAAACACTTCGCTTGGTTTCATACATAGAGTAATGTGCTAAAAATGAAAAAAAGTTCCGCTACAAAATACAAACTCGCCAACAGTTCGGAGAGATGGTTTTTATAGAAGAATAGAATTTTGTTAACTAATGTCTCTGAGAAATGAAGTTAAACCGAATTCGATAAAAAAATGATTTGTTTCAGTGATGAAGCGACGTTTTCCTGAATGAGTAGGTCCTCTTCTTCTTTATCTGTTTACCCTCTAAGGTCGGTTTTTCCCTCGGAGTCAGTGAGGGATCACACCTCTACCGCCTCAAGAGCAGTGTCCTCTAGCTCCAGACTCTGGGTCGGGGGATACAACTGGGGAGAATGACCAGTAACTCGCCCAGGCGGCCTCACCTGCTATGCTGAACAGGGGACTTGCGGGGGGATGGGAAGATTGGAAAGGGTAGACAAGGAAGAGGGAAGGAAGTGGCCGTGGCCTTAAGTTAGGTACCATCTCGGCATTTGCCTGGAGGAGAAGTGGGAAAACACGAAAAACCATTTCCAGGATGGCTGAGGTGGGAATCGAACCCACCTCTACTCAGTTGACCTCCCGAGGCTGAGGGGACCCCGTTCCAGCTCTCGTACCACTTTTTTCAAATTTTGTGGCGGAGCCGGGAATCGAACCCGAGCCTCCGGGAGTGGCAGCTAATCACACTAACCACTACACCACAGATGCAACATGAGCAGGGACAATAATTTTTTTTTTTTCGTGATGATCATAGTTTCATAAAGGATCAATGTTCGGACATCCAGGTAACTTACCCCGTTATATGTCCGGCTCAATGGCTAAATAGCGTGCTGTTTTTTGGTCACAGGGGTCCTGGGTTCTATTCCCGGTAGGGTCGGGAATTTTAACCACAATTAGTTAAATCCCCTTGGCACGGGGACTGAGTGTACGTGTCGTCTTCATCATCATTTCATCCTCATCACGACGCGCAGGTCGCCTACGGGTGTCAAATCAGAAGACCTGCACCAGGCCTCTGCGGCGGCCACACGACGTTATTATTACCCATTATATGCAAGTATGTATGTCACTAGTCCGGTTTCCTGATCTGAAATGAGGTGAGATGGAAAAGATATATAGCATAATTTTTACGGCCGGATGCCCCCTCTGTCGCCAACTTCAGTTGAGGAGAAAAAGGAGATGAAATGAACGACGGTGAATGAAATTGGATAAGGAGGTTGAAGGAACCGGCTATGACATATACATAGCAACTATCCCGGTATTTACCTGGAAGTAAAAATGTAAAAGCATAGAAAACCATTCTCAGGACAGCCGACGGCAGGGTTCGAATCCATTCGTCTCCCGAATGCAGAGCTTGGCGCCATAGCCGTAGCGCTTTAACACACGCTGTCACTCCGCTCAGTAACTGACGTTCTCATTCAAATGATTAAAGGTTGACAAAACAATAGGCGATAGAAGTGTGAGAAAGTTATGGGAACAAATGAAAACTGAAGCTGGATTTCCATGGTTTCCTATTTCACACCAGGCAAATGCTGGGACTGTACCTTAATTAAGGCCACGGCCGCTTCCTTCCCACCCCTAGCCCCTTCCTGTCCCATCGTCGCCATAAGACTTATCTGTGCCGGTGCAACGTAAAACAAATTGTAATAAAACAAATCAAAACAATTCTTTTTGTTTGCTAGTTGCTTTACGTCGCACCGACACAGATAAGTCTTATGGCGATGATGGGACAGGAAGGGGCTAGGAGTGGGAAGGAAGCGGCCGTGGCCTTAATTAAGGTACAGTCCCAGCATTTGCCTGGTGTGAAAAATGGGAAACCACGGAAAACCATCTTCAGGCCAGCCGATAGTGGGGTTCCAACCTACTATCTCCCGAATACTGGATACTGGCCGCACTTAAGCGACTGCAGCTATCGAGCTCGGTCAAAACAAATTAATAAGATGCAATAACATATTAATACTTTTGAAAAAGTACTATCAAAATGTAGAAGTGTCATCTGAGGAAGTGAAATTTAAAATGCAATTCACCCTGGTTTAAAACTCCCTGCCTCACTCAATCTAAATTGACGTGTTTGTTTTTATTTTAATTAAAATGAAATAAATTGTTATTAAGTCTAGAATGTTTTGAAATTAAAATCGTGTATACACATGCTGACTTAACCGGAAGTCTCGTATTCGATTCCGGATCATATCAGAGATTTTTCTTAGATCTGAGGCTGAGTTCTGGGTCCACATAGCCTACATGAGAGCAACTGAGGAGCTTTCTGACGAGATTTCGTTCGAAGTTTGGGAGGTTGACCTACATCAAAAATAAGCATGTATGTATCCGAGGATTTGTGCCACACGCGTTTCTGTCACAAGAAAATGATCCTTCAAATTATAATACCTGTATACCTGCTCACAGTTCGCCTGTTGAAATATGTTGCATCGCTGGTTTACAGGTCAGCCTTCGTAACTTCCACGCGGGCGGCTCTGTTTCCAGGCGCGCCAATACCTAACTTTTACTTCTTCTTTTAGCTGTATTTTTCAATGTCCTTTTGAACTAGGAAATGCGTCGTCAGACTCGTGGCTTGATAAATCTCTGCTTTTTCTATTATTTTTATTACCACTGCTGCAGTTATGATAAGACTTGCAAACTGCAGGTAGAATGAAGCAGGCAGTTGGAGTGCAGAATGAGCGAATTTAATGACGCCGTTCATGTTTGTTTCATTATTGCCCAAAACAGGTACGGAAAGTAGAGGAAATGTCAGTTGAACCTAGAACGATAGTAAACTTTCTTATTAAGATACAGTTTTCCTAGTCCGCATGGACAAAGGAAAAACAGATATAAGTGAAAGTAAATGGGAGAAAAATGAAAGGTATGAATGAGTCTCTGGCCCCTGTCGAACCCGAGACACCTACGTGGAAATCAGCAGTCATGACCGCTATTCCAGACGTAAATTACCAACATTAATGAAGGCTGTTAAGTTAAATGCCCATTATGTCATAAAGGCTAATGTCTAAAGAAGTACAGTAAGTCAACTTCCCAAAGTTTGAACGAAATCGGTGACACCATAGCTGCGGCCTTCCCTCATTTTACAAGTTTTACATCCACTCAGTTCAACTTGGAGAGTCGAATGATTAAACCCATAACCTCGTGGCCACATTCAAATCCTCTTAAGACTGAACCAAATTCGAACTGGCTCAGCCCTGCATCAGTGGGGTTAGATAGAGTCTCATCGATGTGACTGTGATTTTAAAATGCAGACTTTCGAACACATCATGCAGGAGTGCCTTCTACACTTGTATCCCGGTTCCTTGAATGAAATCCACTCAACTAGCCCTGAAGCAATCGCAAGCCGACAAACCTTTCAATCCAAATGTGGAAATATGGCCCTAATGCTATTATTCTGTGTTTTGAAAATGTATTTCTTCTTCTTCTTAATCTGTTTACCCTCCAGGGTTGGTTTCTCCCACGGACTCAGCGAGGGCTCCCACCTCTACTACCTCAAGGGCAGTGTCCTGGAGCGTGAGACATTGGGTCGGGGGTACAACTTGGGAGAATGACCAGTACCTCACCCAGGCGGCCTCACCTGCTATGCTGAACAGGGGCCTTGTGGAGGGGATGGGAAGACTGGAAGGGATAAACAAGGAAGAGGGAAGGAAGCGGCCGTGGCCTTAAGTTAGGTACCATCCCAGCATTTGCCTAGAGGAGAAAAGGGAAACAACAGAAAACTACTTCCAGGATGGCTGAGGTGGGAATCGAACCCACCTCTACTCATTTGACCTCCCGAGGCTGAATGGACCCCATTCCAGCCTTCGTACCACTTTTCAAATCTCGTGGCAGAGCCGGGAATCGAACCCGGGCCTCCGGGGGTGGCAGCTAATCACACTAACCACTACACCACAGAGGCGGACAATGTATTTCTTACTGTATTTTATTCATCCTACGCTAGATAATCATTTTAGATCAATAAATTCTTAGTGGCAGGATATCAACTGACCGGCTCCTTGTAGAGACTGTAAAACATTCACAAATAGCCCGCTATCTCGGACTGCTGAATTATCTGAGAATAATGAAACCAGGCATCCTAGGGAGCCAATCACCGTAACAGTGTAAGAGGGTAATAATTTCCCTAATCATAGAGCTCTCCCACAGACAGCCACGTCGACTAACAACATATACAGCGTGTTAGTAGCAAAATGTTCAACATTTTAAGGGTATATTCCTTGTCGAATTTTAACATAACGTTAGTAAAATTTCTAGTAGTTTGTGAGAAGAACAAGCTTTAAGTTGGGAACTTGAGACGATGAAATGAAATGTCGTATGGCTTTTAGTGCCGGGATATCCCAGGACGGGTTCGGCTCGCCAGGTGCAGGTCTTTCTATTTGACTTCCGTAGGCGACCTGCGCGTCGTGATGAGGATGAAATGATGAAGAGGACAACACATACACCCAGCCCCCACGCCAATGGAATTAACCAATTAAGGTTAAAATCCCCGATCTGGCCGGGAATCGAACCCGGGACCCTCTGAACCGAAGGCCAGTACGCTGACCGTTCAACCAACGAGTCGGACACTTAAGACGATGATATCTACAGTAGGAATCTAGTAACAGTCAAATCTGCACTAATCGCAGGATTCCATTTACAGTGTTCTCTTTTGTTGATGTTTTCTTTATTTCTCTGTTGTTTATGGTTTTCTGTATCAAGTTTCCCGGCTCCATGGTTATCGTGCTGGCTATTGGTCACAGGGGTCCGGGATTCGATTCCCGGCACGGTCGGAAATTTTAAGCATAATTGGTTAATTCCGCTGGCTCGAGGGCTGGTTTATCCTCATCACGATGCGCAGGTATCCTACGGGCGTCAAATCTAAAGACCTGCATCTGGCGAGCCGAACTTCTCCTCGGACATTCCCGGCACTAAAATCCCTACGCTATTTCATTTCTTGTATCAAGTTATTGTAAAATTATGAATATCTTATCTGTTGTCATTTATACCATCTAAAGTTGCAATCTTTTTGCTACTTGTTTGACGTCGCACTCACACATCGAAGGTTTCCCACGACACAAGGCTGGAAAAGGACTCGGATTGGGAAGGTAGCGGCCGTGGTATAGTCCCAGTATTTTCCTGGTGTGAAAATATGAAACTACGGAAAACCATTTTTAGGGCTAATGACAGTGAGATTCGAATCCAATATCTCTCCAATGCAAGCTGGCAGCTGTGCGACCCTAACCACACAGCCAACTCGCTCGGTTTGCAGTTGTTTAGGTCGTTGGAAATTTCATAACAATGTACAAATAATATTGTTACGTGTCGTGTGATTATTACTTCCAACATTTCCCATCACATAAATCGTCGCCTAAAGTGCCCAGATTTAACTTTGCATAATTCGTGAATTAAAAGATTTTGTACTAAGATGTGTTCACTTAAAAATCAATGTAGAATTTAACAATGATCATGTCATTAAAATAATGCATAGTAAGCTACTACCACTGCGTATACACAATAAACTAAATTACATTAACCATGAATAAACCATGTGTAATAAATCTAATTATAAAACTAAAATAGTTTACAAATAAAGAAAAAATGCTAAAAAAAGAGCATGTATATAAATTACACTGTTTGTTTATCTCTGACACCATGTCTCTCAATTTTATATTCCTGCCAAGTTGACTGAATTCCTTTTTTGTATATTAGCTGCCTAAAAATAAAAAGACAAATCAATCCGTGGCCCAGACAAACCGCTATGTCCCAGTAACTTGACGTACAGATATTTCAATCAGCGATATCTCATTCGTGATTTTCACCTACAACTCCAAATGAATACTGTGATGGTGCCGAAGACAACAGCCACGCTGTGAGCTCGCATCCGGGAGATAGTGGGTTCGAACCCCACTTTCGGCAGCCCTGAAGATGGTTTTCCGTTGTTTCCCACTTTCACACCAGGCAAATGCTGAGGCTGTACCTTAATTAAGGCCACGGCCACTTCCTTCCCATTCCTAGACCTTTCCTGTCCCATCATTGCCATAAGACCTATATGTGTCGGTGCGATGTAAAGCAAATAGCAAAAAATAAAACACGGCCGCTTTGATGGGAAGCCAGTGCCAGTCGGCTATCATGTCCCCTCAGATTGACTGGCAGGATGGTGAACGTGAGATCTAAAAGATAGTACTGGAGTCGTGGAGTAGCTGCACTTACATTTTAACATTATATTATTGTCATTTCCACTATCCGTCTCGTTGGCTCAATGGTCAACGTAGAAGTCTGTGGTTCAGAGGATACGGGTTCGATTCCCGGCCGGGTCAGAGATTTTTCGTGTCTGGCTATTTCCCCTGACACGGGAACTGAGTGTATGTGTTTGTCTCAGTACACACCCCTTCATTTACATACAAAATCAACAACTACAGAAATACCCAATAACGAATACAACCCTCCGCAAGGGGTTGGCATCGAGATGGGCACCCAGTTGTAAAACAGGGTCAAATCCACATGTGCTGCACAGTTCACATTCGCGATTCTCCTTCCCTCAGGGTGTAAGAAAAGTGGCAGAAGAATATTGTTTATGGTGAGCCAACTTTAGGATTTAGAATTGAATTAAATAATTGTAATAATTATATTCGCCTATATTATTTGAGAATAGTAGGCTATAGACATCATCCTCCTCAGAAAACCAATCACCTAATCTTTTTTGAATAGCGCAACAGCCCCGAAGGGCCATGGCCTACCAAGCGACCACTGCTCAGCCCGAAGGCCTGAAGATTATGAGGTGTCGTGTGGTCAGCACGACGGATCCTCTTGTTCGTTATTCTTGGTTTCCTAGACCGGGGCTGCCATCTCACCGTCAGCTAGCTCCTCAATTGTAATCACGTAGGCTGAGTGGACCTGTAATCAGTCCTCAGATCTAGGTAAAAATCCCTTGTCTGGCCGGGAATCGAAACCGTGGCCTCCGGGTAAGAGGCAAGTACGCTATCCCTACACCGCGGGGCCGCCTTTGAATTTACCAATGCTTGTTTATTTACCCACTCACAGCTATTGGGCATCATGATTGAAATACAGACCGATAAGGAAACGCAAGGTATTGCAGTAGTACTTTATGCTTCCTGGCAGACACACATTGAAAAACGTACTGCCCAGGCTAGTCGAAGGGGAGCAATTTTTTTTATAACTAACACATAACTTAGTTGACGGTCAACTTGGTCCAACGAAAATATTTTCCTCTGTAGGCCTACATCATTTTCCTTAAGTTTAGCCGAGATACGCTCGCCGCTTGTCTTATTTTCCTGACGTATGCTTTTCATTTCAATGGCCGTTGTACTCAGGAAACTGCCATCCTTACCTAGCCAACTAAGGCACGCTACGCGATAGAACTGCATCTGAAGTCAGAATCCCCATTGACAGCACACATCTGAGAGTGTTTCTAGCTCAGGTTTGCGTAATCTTACATCACGAAAAGCATTGGAAGATATATTTGTTTCGGGTATGCATTACCTTTAAATAGCTGTGCAGACTAATATGGGAAGTGGCAGTTGGCCAAGTCCTAAACGGAAACCATCAACAACTCAATCCTAATTGATTTGATAAGTAAGAACGTCTTTCACGTCAGCATATTAATTATGGAATTCTTCATGTCATATAAACAACTTCACATCAAGGTACTGATAAGACTGTAAAGTGTAATTATACAATCACAATATTATCGTCATAGAAAGCGATAATGAACGAACATTTCAGTTCATTCTGTTCCTTGCTAATCAGCAAATATATTCGCAGGCCAGGATTGTTCACTATGTTGGAGCGGCCGTTATAAAACCACAATACATACTCAAGAAAACGCTGAAAACGCCTTTCTCATGGACCGAGGCTATCTGAACCAAATCCCATTTCATAGATACTCTCCTCATTCCCATCCAATTTCATCATAGCAAATGAAGCATCGTGTGAGATGGACTAAACAACTTCGTTACTTCCACCTCCGACACTGTGGGGCAAGTTGGTGCGGGAAGAATCCTTCACCTACTAGTAAGGAACTCAAAGAAAAATAAGTGTGGATACCCCCATTCTTGTACGAATATTAAATTTAAAAAATATGGAATTATTCATTCATTGAAAATATAGTGCATTATTCTTTCCATCCCATATTATACTTTGTGTGATTTTAAAACAAATTATCACGGGCGAGTTGGCCTTGCGGTTAGAGGCACGCCGCTGTGAGCTTGCATCCGGGAGATAGTGGGTTCGAATCCCACTGTCGGCAGCCCTGAAGATGGATTTCCGTAGTTTCCCATTTTCACACCAGGCAAATGCTGGGGCTGTACCTTTAATGAAGGCTACGGCCGCTTTCTTCCTACTCCTAGGACTTTCCTATCCCATCGTCGCCATAAGACCTATCTGCGTCGGTGCGACGTAAAGCCAATAGCAAAAAAAGAAAATCTGTCCCTTACGCAGGCAACAAAACAAATTAATCTCTAAACAAGAAGAACCTGTTTTGAGGTTAACGAAATTAATGATAAAGAAATATTCGAAAATATATCACACAAATAAATGAAAAAGAAGGACGTTACTCTATCATCAGTACAAATCACAATGTTGTCTAGAATATAATACACCGAGCTCGATAGCTGCAGTCGCTTAAGTGCGGCCAGTATCCAGTATTCGGGAGATAGTAGGTTCGAACCCCACTGTCGGCAGCCCTGAAAATGGTTTTCCGTGGTTTCCCATTTTCACACCAGGCAAATGCTGGGGCTGTACCTTAATTAAGGCCACGGCCGCTTCCTTCCCACTCCTAGCCCTTTCCTGTCCCATCGTCGCCGTAAGACCTATCTGTGTCGGTGCGACGTAAAGCAACTAGCAAAAAAAAAAAAAAAAAAAAAAAAAGATAATACATCATTCACTTACACTTACGACTTCGAGAAAAATCATTTAGTGAAGAATTAATCATTTTTAAACGATAATTATTAACATTTATTGTACGTAATGTAACCCGATCAGATATTCCATTTATCTGTCTCATAACAATTACACCAAAATGTCGTACCCTTCAAACAGGACTGGAACAAATATTTAGAAGACAGTATGAAATCCTGTGTACTGATACTGAGTGAACCAAATAAATCAAAGCGAAAACACAAAAATTGATGACGTCAGAATTGATCAGGTGAAACAATTCTGTTATTTTGGTAGTATGATAACAGAGGATAATAGATGCTTCCTGAAAGTAAAGAGAAGAATATCATTGGCAAAACAGGCATTTATGAGCAAGAAAAACATGTTAACCAGCACACACATGAATATAGATGTCAGAAAATCCTTTGCAAAATCATTTGTATGGAGTACACTTCAGTATGGAAGTAAGAGTTGGACTCCGGGTAAATTAGAAAGGAATCGACTTGAAGCTGCTGAAATGTGGATATGGCGGAAAATGACCAGAGCGAGCAGGACAGAAAGAAAAACCAACCAGGAAGTCTTAAGGGGAGTTAAAGAAGAGAGAAGATTTTTAAACGAAATGGAAAACAGGAAATTAAAATTTATTGGACATGTCATCAGACACAATACTCTCATCACTAACATACTTGAAGGAAAAGTGCTGGGACAGAAAGCCAGAGGAAGACCTAGGATGGAGTATTTGGACGACATCAAGAAGAGGTTAGGTTGTGTCAATTAAATGGAAATGAAACGAACAGCCAATGAAAGAAAAGAGTGGTTGCATCGATAAGGCATTAGCCTTTAGAACATTGATTGATTGATCGAAACTTCTTAAATTAAGTACTCGAAAACTACTAGTTTCTCAGTGCTTGAACACTGAATCCCTGGAAAACTCTATTTTAAGTGACATTGATCGTGGCCAGTACTTCTGTAAAGAACCGCAAATGTGCTCCCTGCCGAAGATGCATTGTACTAATCAGAAGGTAATAAGGAGATCACTTACGCCCAGCTACTAAATGTAGCTCTAACGTTCGAGCTTTTTGGTAAAAGAAGACTGTATTTTAGTCAGTACTGCAATAAATATTTCGATATCACCAAAATGCGACAACAAAAAGAAAGGCCCAATAATCACCTTAAATCTAATAGAAAATAGATCGTTAAACGTTATTAACATTCACCGGTGTGATCGGCTCAGTACCTTTCTACATACATTATATTAGGAACTACTTGTCACGTGAACCCTGAATAGTTGCACCTGGAAGATTCAATCATACTTCACAAGGCCTGTAATATTCATTGAAAGATATGTTTGCGTGTACTCACACTTTGAAGCTAAAGTCACGGCGAGGCAGATAAAAACTAGGACTCGTAGAAGTATCTTCATCTTGAGGTTCCCCGATCTCAGTTATCAAGGAAAATCACGTCTACACATTTATTTACTCCTAGCAGTATTCCCCTAGCATCCTGTGCACTCCACAAATTAGAACACCTCGGACAGTTTTCACAAAAGTGATCTTGTTCCACGAGTTAGTCCAAGGAGAACCACAACACTGAACACATCCACCAAATAGAAACAGAGGTAAAGTAAGCATTCTCACATCAATACTCCGCGAGTTACTTGCAAACTTTACAGCGTACGGAAAGATAATTTCATAAATGTATTTAGCATTATTCGTCCATATTTTAGGTATTACAGAAGAAAGTTTATAAAACCTTCAAATCTTTGATTAGTGTTATAGATAACTTTGTTACATGAACGAGAAAAGATTGTGTATGTCATTATCATAGACTAGAAGTCAAAATATTAACCACGTATCACTTAGTGAGCAGTATTCCCTTCTCGAACGTAATATATATTACTTTAATTAAGGGGGCGATGATCTAACTGTTAGGCCCCGTAAAACAATCAACATCAACAACTTTTATTAACATAAATAGTTCCGAGATGGTTAATGGTTGATAACTAGAGCGTTAGCAACATGTTATCACTGATTATGGTGTTCAGCTTTTGATACAGTTTTCTGTAGGGATTTGGAGCACGTGTTATCGTAACTCTGCGGAGAAGGAGCTCTGGTGATAGCGCGTAACCCGTGGACAGACTACGAGCTACTGGCGCCGAGACCGCTGCTCCACACTACTCTACACGCCGACACTTGGGGACATGCGCTCTACAACTTGCCCGTGCAACGCCTCCTTACCTTCTGCTCATCTGGCTGACCAAAATTAATCGTTCAATTGTTACTAACACAGCTTGCATTGAACTAGACACGTTCCTTCAACATTTCCAACTTCGACATTATATACCACCCCGTTGTCCCTAGTGTCGTATTTCAGACTCTGTTCGCGGGGTCAATAGTGCAGATTTATGGACACCAGGCAAAATTATACCTTCCTACAGTATTTATGTGAAGAAATTATGTTGGAAGTCCTGTTTCCCTTCGTTCCACGTCGATTTATACTGCTGCAGGGCCCTCGCAAGGCTAAAAGTTACACCAGGAAGGGAGAGAAATATTACTCCACATATGGAATACCGGACAGAATAGTTCACACGATTTCTTAAGTTATCTATTTATTTATTTATCTATTTATTTATTTATTTATTTTGCTAGCGGTTTTACATCGCACTAACACAAACAGGCTTTTGACGACGATGGAATAAGAAAGGGTTAGAACTGGGAAGGAAGCGCGTGTGGCCTTAATTAACGTACATAATCCCAGCCTTTGCCTTTGAGAACGGCAATGTCACGCGGCTATCACACTTTACGACGACAAGTGACTGTACATCTTATTCTTGTTCTTCCTCTTCTTCTTCTGCTTACCCTCCAAGGTCAGTTTTCCCCTCGGACTCAGCGAGGGATCCCACCTCTACCTCCTCAAGGGCAGTGTCCTGGAGCTTCAGAATCTGGGTCGGGGTTACAACGTGGGAGAATGACCAGTACCTCGCTCAGGCGGCCTCACCTGCTATGCTGAACAGGGGCCTTGGTGGGGGATGGGAAGGTTGGAAGGTATAGACAAAGAAGAGGGAAGGAAGTGGCCGTGGCCTTAAGTTAGGTACCATGGCGGCATTTGCCTGGAAGAGAAGAGGGAAACCACGGAAAACCACTTCCAGGATGGCTGAAGTGGGAATCGAACCCACCTCTAGTCATTTGCCCTCCTGAGGCTGAGTGGAGGCAATTCCAGCCTTGTACCACTTTTCAAATTTCGTGGCAGAGCCGAGAATCGAACCCGGGCTCCGGGGGATGGCAGCTAATCACACTAACCACTACAACACAGAGGCGGCTGTGATTGTACATAATTATTAAAATTCTTACTTTCGCTTTGCAACTTCCAATGGAATCACCGAGATTCGAACCTAACTTATGATGCACTGGTGAAAGACTGAAAGAATTGGAAATCGATATACCATTATAACAAGTTTCGTTTTTTAACTATTAGGGCGCATTGACAGCATCCGTACGCCTTAGCGTATTCTATACACATGTGATGTGGTTATCGCCTAAGACCTTTCTAGGCAACGGCGAAACCGACAACTGCCGGGTGTCCATTTATGTGCGTATGTGCGTATGTGCGTATGTGTGTGGGGAGGGAGCATTCCCTTTCTTTCTTTCTTTCTTTCTTTCTTTCTTTCTTTCTTTCTTGCCGGGCTGAGTAGCTCAGGCGGTTGAGGCGCTGGCCTTCTGACCTCAACTTGGCAGGTTCGAACCTGGCTCAGTCCGGGGGTATTTGAAGGTGCTCAAATACGTCCGCCTCGTGTCGGTAGATTTACTGACACGTAAAAGAACTCCTTCGGGACTAAATTCCGGCATCTCGGCGTCTCCGAAAGCCGTAAAATAAGTTAGTGGGACGTAAAGCAAATAACATGCATTATTATTATTATTAGTAGTAGTAGTAGTATTTATTTATTTATTTATTTATTTATTTATTTATTTATTTATTTATTTATTTATTTATTTATTTATTTATTTATTTATTTATTTATTTATTTATTTATTTATTTTTCTTTCTCTGTTTAAAACAGAGAAACCACACAATTTCAATTCTCGACAACAGCTCGTTCAAACATTGCACAACGTACCATTCAATCTCCCGTTCAATAACTGCTATATTAACTCCTTCTGGGATCATTGGAAGAATGTTGGCTTCCGGAACCAATGATTTAGAGTTCGAATCTATCAGAGGTAATCGGACTTTAGTAGAGTGGAGGATAGTGTAACATTTCGTGTCCTACGATATCAGTGTATCAATGACCTATCCTCATAAAGTCAATGCTTACTCGCCCTTAAGTCACTGTGTATTATAATTATTATTATACCGCTTTTCCCACACCCATGGGGTCGCGGTTGCGAACTGCGTCGCACATGTGGATTTGGCCCTATTTTACGTCCGGATGCCTTACCTGACGCCTAACCACTATTGCGTGTTTCTGTTGTGGTTGGTAGTGTAGTGTGTTGTCTAAATATAAAGAGCAAAGTGTTGGGACAAACACAAACACTCAGTCTCCGAGCCAGAACAATTAATCAGACGCGATTAAAATCCCCGACCCGGCCGGAAATCGAACCCGGGACTCTCTGAACCGAAGGCTTCAATGCCGACCATTGACCAGGAAGTCGGATTATTATTATTATTATTATTATTATTATTATTATTATTATTATTATTATTATTATTATTATTATTATTTATTTTCCCGTGGTTTAACGTCACACTATAGTCTGTTTATTGAGATGATGGATTCTTCCACCTAGTATTTGAAGATTTCCCCTTCAACTGGATTGGCAAGATTAAAAACATTGGCAGTAGAAAATTCTGCCTTCTGTACAGCGAATTTCCTATATTTTATATACTTTTGAACAATTAACGTTAACGATTAAAATAATACAGAAATGTACTAACATAGCAGGACACCGGGTAGCTCTTTATGCTACAAAACGCCAGTGTGGATGATATTTCTTTGCTGCACTGTAATTCCTTCTGTCGGCGGATAACACAACTTTCTTGTGTTTTGAATTTTGTAAAAAGGTAAGGTAAGGGTGTATTCTGCCCGAAGGCAAGTCCGAACCTCCGCAGAGATGTGTCTGAGCCGGAGTTTACGTGCGGTAGGGTGGCCATTTCCTTTCCACTCCTCCATTCGCTTACCCCCACCAACAGCGCGTGGCAACCCATCCGAATCTTGACAACGTCCAATGTTGCTTAACTTCGGAGGCCTCACAGGATCCAGTGTTTCAACACGACTACGGCCGTTGATTTGTCTTCTTATCGCAAATAACACTAAAATGAATGCATACTTCAAAAGTTTAAAAGTTCACGGATATAGTCATATATGGTTTTTATAGGGTCGAATGGAGTCATCTTTTTATAACTTTATTTGAAGAATATCGAAAGGAATAATCACATTTACATCTTAGAATGTAATCTTCTTTACCATGGTCAAACTACTGTCGAAAACATTGATTTGCACCTCGTGCAAATCTACACACCTGCATCATTTATTCCCATGCCTTCCACATATCACTTGCAGTCTGTCAATAATGCTAACTTGGTGCGACTAAAGACTGACAGCGAGCGAAGCACTAAAGTTGCCTTCATGCTATCTAGTCATAACATATAGTTAGCAAAGACATAAAAGTCGTGCAGCCTACTATTCCTTGTACAGTACATACTTTGGTCAAAGTTAAAAAGTTGAAAAATGATCTTCTTTTTGTCCAGTTAGAACGGGAAAATTTGCTAGTTGAGTACGTCGCACCGACACAGATAGGTCTTATAGCGACGATGGGACAGGAAAGGGCTAGGAGTGGGAAGGAAGCGGCCGTGGCCTTAATTAAGGTATAGCCCCAGCATTTGCCTGGTATGGAAATGGGAAACCACGGAAAACCATTTTCAGGGCTGCCGACAGTGGGGTTCGAACCTACTATCTCCCGAATACTGGATAGGCCCTACTGTCCGCACTTAAGCGACTGCAGCTATCGAGCTCGGTAGAACGGGAAAATTGCACACTGTACGCCGGCCGTCGCGCACTCGACCTTCATTGTGACAATCTTCTTCTTCTTCTTCTTCTGGCCTTAACCCCCCGGTTGTTGGGATTGGCATTTGATATAGATTTGGTCCATTTTCATGACCGGATACCCTTCCTGACGCCAACGCTATGTGGAGAAATGTATTCCCCATAGCGTGTTTCTGTGGTGATTAGTAGTGTTGTGTGTTATGTGAATCTGAAGACGAGTGTGTTGGGACATACACTAACACCCAGTCCCCGATTCAGAGGAATTAATCAGCGTAATATCCCCGACCCTGTTAGGAATCGATCTCATGACCCTGTGAGAATCAAGGAAACGGATTTTATTTTCACAATAAGTAAATAATAAACTAAATAACTAACTAAATAAATAAATAAATAAATAAATAAATAACATACTCCACATCGTAATTATTGGTATGTTATAAAGATGTCTGGGGCAATCAGCGTAAAGTACAACCAAAAAATTAACGAGCCATTCTGAATATTTGTTTTTGCTGTTGGTTTTACGTCACACCGACTCACAGAGGTCGTATAGTGACTATGGGATAGGACATGGCTAGGTCTGGAAAGGAAGCGACCGTGGCCTTAATTACGGTACAACCGAAATATTTGCCTGGTGTGTAACTGGGAAAGCACGGAAAAGTATGTTCAAGGATGCTGATAGTAACATTCGAACCCACTATTTTCCGAATGCAAGCTTAGAGCTACATGGCGAGAATCGCGCAGCCAACTCGCTCAGTCCATACTGAAGAAACCGCCCAGCAGAATTCTGCTTTCACTGTTAGATTGCAATGCAATCGAAACAAATATACGTGCAACGGCCGCCTAAAAGGTAACATTTCAGTAAGACTACAGGCCAGCAAAGCCTCCGTGGCTCAGGCGGCAGCGCGCCCGCCTCTCACCCCTGGGTTCCATTGTTCAAAACCCGGTCACTCCATGTGAGATTTTTGCTGGACAAAGCAGAGGCAGGACAGGTTTTTCTCCGGGTACTCCGGTTTGCCCTGTCATCTTTCATTCCAGCAACACTCTCCAATATCATTTCATTTCATCTGTCAGTCATTAATAGGGGCTGGCAGAGGCGGTAAATGCGTGCTAATCTCGCCCGGAAGGACGTGAGTTCGATTCCCCGTCAGGATGTCGTAAAATTTAAGAAACGAGAATTCCAATTCTGGAGGCGCACATGGCCCTGAGGTTCACTCAGCCTACACCAAAAATGAGTACCAGGTTAATTTATGGGGGCAAAGGCGGCCGGGTGTAGAGCTAACCATTCTACCCCATCAAGTGCCGAGGTTACGGATAGTGGAAGCCTTTACCTTCCACTCCTCCAAAGGCCTTCATGGCCTGTACGGAGATGACGTTGCTTTGCTTTTTGTCAGTCATTAATCATTGCCCCAGAGATGTGCGACGGGCCTCGGTAGCCGGCACAATTCCTATCCTTGCCGCAAGATGGGGGCTTCATTCCATCCCTGACCCGCTCACTGACTGGAAAGTAGCTGAGATCACGACTAGATTTAAATGCTTTCATAAATGTTACATTTTCCGCATTTGCTGCCTTTTTCTTTTCATTTACTTGATGAACTTTCTTTAAATGCTAACTCTGAATATAATTTAAAGGGAATTACTGCATTTCATACATGCAAGACACTTTATATTGGGCTTTTATTTTTACATATCTTACCCAAAATAATTCTAATTCATGGCGTAGATCAAGGAAAACAGGGCGCAGTATAAGCTTTTAAATCATATTTAACTAATCCAAAGATGTATAACGGGAAGACAGCTCTGCTTTTATTCATCTGTTAGACTCCGAACTATATTATTCTTTCAATGACCCAATAACATTCCTCTCCACTCATAAATGCTTACACATGGTGAATGGAATGCAAATTCGGGGGAAGGGAGTGGGGAGGGTGATTACCGAGTAACGTCGTGTAATGATGTAGTCCGACTGTATTCCTATTAGGGACTTGCATAAACTGGTTAAGAATTGGTTCGAATTCGGCCGGTCAGCGAATATAAAGCGACGATTGTACTCGGCCAAACATTTCATAGCGGACTGGTTTTACCCCTGAGTAGGCAATATTTTTGCGGACATGTATGGCGGCAATATACTTGCCGACTGTGTCCAGAAAAACGTCGGGTAATTATGGGGGACTGGGGGGGGGGGTGGGATATGATTAACATGAACACAGGCATGTCAAATAAGGAACAACTATTAATTCAAAACGTTCCTATATAATAACAATATTCACAAACAAACAGGAAAGAACAGAACAATAATACAGCTTGTTTCTCAAATACGTTTTTGAACGAGTCTTTTGTATGGAGTTTTCAATAATATTCACAAGTAAACAGAAAAAAAAATGAACCTGATTCGTAAATAAATATTTGAAGGAATGTTTTATGTACAAAGTTATCAAAACAATCACAAGTAAAAAATTAGAACTTGCTTCATAAATACATTTTCTTAATAAGTGCCCTATTACTGGACATTATGCATTCCATGATAAGAAATGTGAAAAGCTCTACCATCAGATAAACCACCTGAACACTCTCCATTGGGAAATGTAGGCCTAGTTCTCTGAAGGAATGTCCGCTTTCTAATCTCATTACCGAGCTCGATAGCTGCAGTCGCTTAAGTGCGGTCAGTATCCAGTATTCGGGAGATAGTAGGTTTGAACCCCACTGTCTGCAGCCCTGAAAATGGTTTTCCGTGGTTTCCCATTTTCACACCAGGCAAATGCTGGGACTGTACTTTAATTAAGGCTAAGGCCGCTTCCTTCCCACTCCTAGCCCTTCCCTGTCCCATCGTCGCCATAAGACCTATCTGTGTCGGTGCGACGTAAAGCAACTAGCAAAAAAAAATAAAAAATCTAATCTCATTTCTTGATTTCTTCTCGAGATTTAACGCCTTAGCAGCCTCCGGGGACTACCACACTCCACGTTATAAGGGGACTTAACATCTAGATCCAAGTTTTGGGAGAGGGGCAAAGTGACACTCTGCCCCCTAAGATCATTTCGGGGAAGGGAGGGGTGGGGCAGAAAATGCCTTGCCCACCCAAAGTTGGCGTCACTGTGGGCAATGTTGAGCAATATGTTTCAAATACCAGCAAGTGTAGCTGTTTATTGCAGACACTGTTTCCGGTAATCTTCGTGCTGCCTTGCTAATTGCCGAGGCTTACCGAGTGTAACACAACAATATTGCTAGATTAGTCTGAGATTACGAACGCTATACACCTACGGGTGCTATTCCGTTCTATGATTTTTAAGTCACAATGTATTGGAATAAAGAGAAATTAATCGACTTTATCAATATTATCCAGTTACATACTGGACTGTGGACATATCAACCGATCGAAATTTAAAAAATGACTAGTCGTCTGAAATTGCAAATAAGTTTGGTGTTTCGGTAGACATTGCACGTTCGAAATTTAAACGTTTAAGAACATGTATGGTAGAAGTAAAGTGGTATTGGAAGTGGTGACCTACAAAGTTCCCGGTTTCTTTACAAATACCTGGTGTTTGAACTTTGTAACATTTCACTAAAGACAGGAAAAGAAACTTTCACTCTGGAAGAAGTAAGAATAACAATTATGTAATTATAAACAATTGTAAAACATATTGTAAATACCCGTTTTACGTAGTAGTAGAACCTTTGTTCAGAGGTCGTATCTGACTAGTATATACAACGTGTGTCTGAAAACTTCGGTGAATGGTCTCCTAGTTTGTACACCGTGCTGGTTCGGACGATGCGCTCGCTCATACGCATTGCGAAACATGACACCAAGTGCCCTCTATCAGTCAACTGAACACAGTTAAACAGAGACGAACGCTACAACATATCGCACGGAGTCAGTGTGAGGACTCGTGTCATTGCACAATGGAGTGCAAAACGGAGCAACGCGTTAACATGAAGTTTTGCTTCAACCTAGGCAGAACGGCAACGGGAACACACGCAATGTTAGTGCAAGTTTACCACGCTCAAGCAGTGAGTAGAAAGTGCGTTTCTGACTGGTTTAAATGCTTTCGAGATGGAAAGGAAGGTGTTGAGGACGAGGCGCGTTCGGGTCGACCAACCACAAGCACACCTCCAGACAACATCGAACGAGTGCGACAGATGCTTGCGATTGATTGGCGATTGTCCATACGAATGATAGCAAATGAAGTGGGTGTAGGCAAGGACAGTGTAAGGACCATTGTTCTAACAACGCGTGACAAGGGTTCTCCGGGAGATTCCAAAAGAAGCGTTTGCTGCCAGCTTCCGGCATCTTTACAGTCGATGTCAAAAGTGTGTTGTAGCTAACGGAGATTACTTTGAATGCCAGTAGAGGAGTTTTGTGTTTAACTTACGTTCTGTTTATTTTATGAGACCATTCACCGAACTTTTCAGACAGAGGTTGTATCTTGCCACTATTCTCTTCCTTGTTATGTCACGAATAATTCTTTAAATTCGTCCCTGTATTGCTTTTTATCTTTACAGGTTCTCCACGGCAGTTTTCCTAGTTGAACATGATCACTCCTCCATGCACCCAGAATTATCTCCCCAGTGTCCAAAGCTTCGACATCATAACTCCCAAGTGGTAAGTAAAGAGCTGAAGGTCCCGCAATTATCTTCAGAAAGTTATGTAAATTAAGACGTACCATTACAATACGTTCAGTTAGTTCTGGCTTTATTGCCATGAGAGCTCAAAAACCACGAAATATACAGGCCAACAGACCTCCTATATTCTCAACCGTTCTTCGTCCTCGGGGTAATTAATAACACAAGACGCGTTATGCAGATCAATTTCCTAAATCAATACAGTGAGGCTTTACAATATTGCCTGTGAGAGGGAAGCATCATCTGGACGACAACATAAGATGAAAGGACATTTCTTCCCGGTAATATTTTTTGGGTTAGGGATATTCAGCTTCTTCTTTATTAAAGCTTTGCCAAAAGGTGTGTGGTTAAAGTCACGACCCTCAGATATCGATTCTTTGCATCCGATGCTTGTGCATATAATGTTTTACTAAGCATCCACAGCAGACAATAGAACAATACTACAACATATTTTATAGTTAAAATGCATAGGTCTACTCCCGCTCTGGGGTGAATACAGTTCTGGATAGCAATGTGCTTTCCGTCGATCGCTGCAAAGCAGTGAGGAAAATTCCACCTGTGAAAGAAATTACTTTACCGGGCGAGTTGGCCGTGTGGTTAGGCGCGTTCAGCTGTGAGCTTGCATCCGGGGGATAGTGGGTTGGAACCCCACTGTCGGCAGCCCTGAAGATGGTTTTTTGTGGTTTCCCAATTTCACACCAGGCAAATTCTGGGGCTGTGCCTTAATTAAGGCCACGACCGGTTCCTTCCCACTCTTAGCCCTTTTCCTATCCCATCGTCACCATAAGACCTATCTCTATCAGTGCAACGTAAAGCAAACAATAAAAAAAGAAAAGTTATTTCGACATCCAACCACTTTTCCTTTGTGTCTGGCCTCTGAAACACCACGTAATATTATAGTAATTATTTAAACTTAGTTACTTACTTACTTACTCCATGGCTATACGGTCCTTTAAGGACCTTGGCCTCCTTGACCACAGCTCTCCAGTCATCCCGGTCTTCAGCACGCCTACGCCACCTCCTGACTCCAACGGTCCTCTGATCAGTCTCCACATCCTCCAGCCATCTCATCCGGGGCCGACCTCTCCTTCTCCTGCCCCCAGTGTGTCCTGACAGTGCTTTCTTTGGCAGTCTTCCCTCCTCTATCCGTTGTACATGCCCCAGCCATCCAATTCGTCTCATTTTGACTGATGTCACCAAGTCCGGCTCCTTATACAATAATTATTTAAAACGTATTTAAAATATATGTGTGATTGCAGGTTTTTGCATTTCAATACGTAATATATTTTACTATCTTAAGGCGGCGATAACGAAAAAAATTATTAACTTGTGAAAGAGGGAACTGATTACCATGAACAGCAGGCTGACACTCTCTCACCTGCTGTGGATTCTCAAACAACTCCAATATCGAAGAAAGAGAAAGAAGAAAAACAAAGAGAAGACAAAGAGCTGGAAGAAGTATTTTTACTTTCATCGAGAGCTTCCTTTGATAATTATCGTGGTGATTATTTTGTGATGCTGTTGCAACTGCGAACCGGCTGGCAACATTGCGAGAATTTCTTGCTCATCTAAATACCTTGCTGCCCATCCATTCAGTTACTCTACTTTCCCGAGCAAGTTTCCATAATAAGAAATGGCTTCCACTATAAGAAACTACCCCGCAATATGTAGGGTTACTGCATCTGCTAAGCACATTCTTGAGGAAAGAAAACTGAAAGGAAAGTGAAAGGGAAACCACAGTACGTAATAACGTTGTTGCATTTTTCATCACAATATTTATTTAAAATATTCTAAATATCCCCCTCACTGTTCCGTACCCTTATCACTAAGCTCTTTCGCACTCCTTTTTTTAACATTGCCGGTGCGATAGCTGCACGAAGATCAGTCCTGTCTGCGGGCGATATTGCATAGATTAGATTGCCATAAACAAAGTTCGTGTGGGTTGAAACAGGCAATCTTGCAGGCGTAATCTGGTACACAAAAACAGCACGAAACACTTTTTTTTTTCTATTTACTTTACGTCGCACCGACACAGATATGTCTTACGGCGACGATGGGATAGAAAAGGCCTAGGAATTGGAAGGAAGCGGCCGTGGCCTTAATTAAGGTACAGTCCCGGCATTTGCCTGGTGTGAAAATGGGAAACCACGGAAAACCATCTTCAGGGCTGACGACAGTGGGGCTCGAACCCACTATCTCCCGATTACTGGATACTGGCCGCACTTAAGTGACTTCAGCTATCGAGCTCGGTACGGAACTCTACATATGTAAATTTACGACATTAAAGTAACAATGTAATTTATGTTCAGGTATGCGCTACTCACTTGTTGATAGAAGACCTCACGATGGGCATAGTCATCCGGTTTAGGCGATGAATTGCGTACCATCTGAGCGGGTGCCAGTGTAGGTTACGCATTCTCAGTATGTGTGCTACAATTCTGCTAGTTGGCTGAGATTTGATGCAACAGTTTCGCTCACTTCCTCTCTCACTTCCTCTAAGGACGAGTCACCACGTGAAACGTACTATACAGACGTAGTCCCTTCTCTACATTAAGACATACTGCAATCCGGTTGTCATCTGTCTGGATATTGCTTAGCACGAAAAGCAGCAGACTGCCATTCATTGCGATGGCACTCACAAAATAATATAAGTACTGTATCCACATGTTCATGGTTCGTAAAACGTGGCCATTCCCTTGCTATGCATTTGACTAAACGCTCTGGAGATGTTTGTACCTTGAGCAGTGCACAGACCCCTCACGCGGCGTTCCAACAAATTTAATTGAGGTTAGTCTGCAGCCCCAGTAATATTCGGCAACTCTTTCAACTTTCCTTCGTTACATGGGGTCGTAAACAAAGCTCCTACAGCGGACCAAGTACAGTACGCGCACCTTTCAGTGATACATGCACACCCTAGTGCTGAATCGGTCGACCTCGGTTATCTTCGAGAATCGTATTGGCAACCATTGAAACACAAACTATGAATCGCTTATGCATCGCTGTGCGACATCTGGCGTACACTTTACGTACTAGTACTGTTACTGGATACTGGCCGCACTTCGAGAGATAGTAGGTTCGAACCCCACTGTCGGCAGCCCTGAAAATGGTTTTCCGTGGTTTCCCATTTTCACACCAGGCAAATGCTGGGACTGTACCTTAATTAAGGCCACGGCCACTTCCTTCCCACTCTTAGCCCTTTCCTGTCCCATCGTCGCCATAAAACCTATCCGTGTCGGTGCGACGTAAAGCAACTAGCAGAAAAAAGTACTGTTGTTGTTTACACAGCAAAGCCAAACTATGTAATTCATGCTAGGAACAAGATTCGCATCGAGGAATGTTATATAATGTTAAATAATGTATGTGTGACACAGTTGTTGGCGTAAGATAATAAATTATTAGAAAATTCATATCGATCGATCATATAATCGATTCAATTCAGATTTCATTTCCATTCAGTTGGTAGTATAACCGGAACCGAGAGAGCTCCCTCCTTACTCCTCAAACCCGTACAATAACTGCAATCGCTTAAGTGCGGTCAGTATCCAGTAATCGGGAGATCGTGGGTTCGAGTCCCACTGTCGGCAGCCCTGAAGATGGTTTTCCATTTTCACACCAGGCAAATGCCGGGGCTGTACCTTAATTAAGGCCACGGCCGCTTCCTTCCAATTCCTAGGCCTTTCCTACCCCATCGTCACCGTAAGACCTATCTGTGTCGGTGCGACGTAAAGCAAATTTAAAAAAAACGTACAAAGTAATATCGCTAAAAGGTGCGCGGACTACAGGCTACCCATCCTACTGTACAGTATGTATCCAAAGCATCCAACACAGGTTAGGACAAAGATGAAATCTTCTACATATTACAAAATGTTTGTTGGGAAACTACCCCGCAATATGCTGGGTTACTGCACCTAGTAAGCGTATTCTTAAGAAAAGGAAAGTGAAAAAGAAAGTGAAAGGAAAATCACAGTACGTAAGAATTGTTGCACTTTTCATCACAACATACACAGTTCAGAAAAATTAGGGGAACGTGTTTTTGAACGTACGCTATGCACCACAAAACAATACCCCACGCCCAGAACAAAACCTTTATTTTTTACCGTTGAAGTATACAAAAGAACATCGATGGATTCGCGTTCATTTTCATAACATAAATGGAAATGTTCAAATAGGGGCGAAAACAAAGTGATAACAGTCTTCCAGTGTGGACTTTATCACAGCTGGAGAGCTTCAGTATGGTGTATGTCCTCCATGAGCATTGGCACCTATGTGGCATGCTCCGTATAAGTCGACGGAGGTCACATTGCTGTATCAGCTCCCATTCTTCAATGAGAGCCTGTTCAAGGTCTTGGAGAGTCTCTGGTGGAACAGGACGCCCACGAACACTTCTGTCAAGCCTATCCCAGACATGCTCGATGGGATTAAGGTCAGGGCTCACTGGTGGCCATTTCATCTCTTGTATGACTAGTTCTCGGAAGACAGCTCTGGTGCTGCGAGCTACATGAGCCCTGGCATTGTCGTGCATGAGTACGAATTCAGGGCCAAAAACATATGCAGCAACCAACACATGCCGTAGCAGTATCTTGTCGATGTACCCCGCAGCAGTAATATTACCACGGACGACGACAAGATCCGTACGGCCATCAAAACTGATGCCACCCCACATCATCACAGAACCTTGTCTGAATCGGTCGCCTTCCTGGACAACATTTGGCATGTGCTGATCACCACGGCGTCTCCATACATTTTGACGTCTATCACGCTGTTTCAGGGGAAAACTGGACTCGTCTGTGAACAACACAGGTCTCCATTGGTGAAGCTGCCAGTTGACGTGGATACGGGCAAACAGAGTGCGAGCTGCGCGATGTTGCTGCATTATTTTTTTGCTATAGGCTTTACGTCGCACCGACACAGATAGGTCTTGTGGCGACGATAGGATAGGAAAGGTCTAGGAGTTGGAAGGAAGCGGCCGTGGCCTTAATTAAGGAACAGCCCCAGCATTTGCCTGGTGTGAAAATGGGAAACCACGGAAAACCATCTTCAGGGCTGCCTATAGTGGGATTCGAACCTAGTATCTCTCGGATGCAAGCTCGCAGCCGCGCGCCTCTACGCGCACGGCAACTCGCCCGGTGTTGCTGCGTTAAACGGGGCACCCAAACAGGACATCTGGGTCGTAAGGACACTTCCCTTAACCTGTTCCTTACTGTCTGGTCAGACACCGTGACTCCACAGACCCTCCGGAGGTCTTGTTGCAGCTCACTGGTACTTGCTGAACAACGCCGCAACGCACAGATGGTCAGATATCGGTCATCCTGTGGGGTTATCATGCGTCCACAGCCTTGTCCAGCCCTCCTTGTGAACTGGCATGTCTCACTGTAGCGATTCCACAAGCATTGAATAACTGACGGTGAGACATTGAGATCCACAGCAACACGACGAAAAGTCCATCCTTCCTGGATCAAAGTGACGGCCCTTGCGACTTGGGATATCTAGTTTACGTACAACGTGCTCAAATGATTGCAGTAATCTGTGTACCTCACAACGACACACGGACGCATCGCTATTCACTTTGTTTTGAGGGGTCACCTGACAGTTGAATGCATGGCTACGCTTACAGATGGAGTATAACTTGCTGTACGACCATTGGAACCCCATCTACCAAAATAACGTTCACATACCAGACGTTACAAAACATGTTCCCCTAATTGTCTTGAACTGTGTATAATAGCCTCCTCGCCGCCCCTTGGACAGTTCTTACTACGAAATATTTTATTAAGAATGACCGCTGTGAGTAATAACAAAATTTATTTTTAAAATTGAATATAAATGTATTGAACCAAACCCAAACTCACAGTATCCATTTCATTTTCTTTGTTTTCATTTGGCTCAATTTCATTGGAAGCAAGTGTAATCTCCAACGTACGTAAAGCTGTGACATGTTTTTCGACAGTCGATATGTAATTCCCCTCTCCACCGCTATGAGGCTGTAGGACTCTGACTTCGAAATTGATTCTCTTTATTTCTCTTTCCTGCTCTGATCGGGGATTATCTGAGGGGAGTGTGGTTGTAAAATGGCGGAGAAAATTATGAATTTCATCGGGTAGCGTTTTTTAATTACCACCTGACTTACTGTCGTTTTAAGCTTATTCTTGTATGAGGACTCTCATAGTCCTTTACATTTTCTTTCTTATTTCTGGAGCTGTAAGTTATGTTTTCTGTGGGGTTTTGTATCTTTTCTCACATTTTGGCCTATGTCCTATGTCTATGTTGGTTATCATGGCGTTATTAACCAAAATGATAAATGTGTCCATTTAGTAGCTGTGCTTTTTCCCTTTCCGTGTGAGTTTATTTTATGTCGAGGCAGAAATACTATTTCATTTGCCTTGTATTTTCTACTGCCTAGCTATTGGTATTTGATGCACACTTTTTGAGGTTAATTTCTCGCCGGGTCCCCATCGTATGTGAGTTAGTTGTGCGTGTTCGAGTGTGTGTTATACGTGGAGCCTTTATTATCTGTCTGGGTTTTGACATGACATCTTTCTCCGCTTCGGGGTTTTGTGCGAGAGGACATTTTACGTCTCTCATATGTCTGAAATCTTCTTGTTGTCTGTCCGCTGATTGAGATGGTATTGGCTGTCTTTTCGGGGTTATATCCAGGAGACTGGCTCTTTCTATGCCTGAAGAAGTGGTGGAAACATCGTAGCTGTTTCTGATTATAACTGCATACTACGTCAGGACTTGATCTACGAGGAGTGTCGAGCTTTTGGGCTCCTGACGTGATCATTTCTCCGTGCCTGCGAGAAAGTGTTCCGACTCCTTGTCGTTGATTCCCATATACACCGTAATGTTTTGGGCTCACTACTGGTAATAGTCCTGTGCGAAAGTGGTTCTGTATTGTCCCCTTTAAATTTGGCGATCTTGAGAATATTTCCAACAAGTTAATATTAAAAGTTTTATTGTCTGCCGGGAGCTGTAATTTGTCATTTGGGAAGTAGTCAGTGAGCTCCGAACCAGTTTTTTTCTCCATTCAGAGGGGCGATGCATTGATCCAGCTTCGATAAGGGCAAGGTAAATCACGTGACGAGCCCATGTGCTGTCCTGCCACGCGCGAACGACTGACAGACAGCTTCTCGAACAGTCAGAGTCAATTACAAGAGACCTGACAACCAATTACCGTCTTCGTAGAGTACACGCCTCCCAAGCCAAGGATATAAAAAGCCATGTTCCGAGTAAATCACTCTCTATGCTACTCTATGGTATGCTGTTCTACTTTGTGCTGTTCGACTCTACGACGCTATTCGACGCTGATCTACGTGACCACGTGGAAAGGAACCTTGCAGTCTGAGCAGACTTAGTGGAAATTGCTAACTAACTCCTATGGAGTAAAATTCAACTTAAAAACCAAGTTAAGTGTGACTATCCAGGAGAATATTCAGAATTCTGCTTGTGTTTGTGCCTATCTTAACATTTGCCATCTCAGTTACAGCTTACACGTCTGGAACGCAACAGAAGACATCCCGAAGATCGCAGCACATCAAGATGGACAATTCTTCAATAATCTACACCTCAACTTCATCGTGGGACGTCTACTGCTGTGTCTCCATGGATCTCTAAAATGTGAGGCGTATCTGGTCAGGGGAAGGTGACTGACCGGAGAAATGCTGGAATGATTGACTACTACCTGGGATCGAACCTCATCTAAAACTTGAGTACCATTTAAAAAATTTTATCTCTTTTTCATCTTTTGTAAAACGAGAGGTCTTTCTTCTTTAAATCGTAGATCTATTAGTTTTGTTGTAGTTAGAAACGTTTCATTTTTCCATTTCTTGAGGTGTCATGGTAGTCGAGTTTCATGTGTGTAACTGAAATTTGGAACCTATTAGATTAGATGTGTAGTCTGTCTTTGAATGACTTCCCATGCATATGAATTATCTAAAAATCACTGACCACGCGATAAACCTTCTTGCTTTGCCTATAATATTGAAATTAATTTACGTGTACAACTTGTGAGATTGGGTCGAACCTAGTGTCTATTTAAGATCACTTGTATTCTTTAGGATCGAGTCATCTAATTTTATGATATTTCATGAGGATTGATAGATGTAATAATCACTTGAGTAATAATAAAATTAACTAAAGATCGGGTAAAAAGAGAATTAAACGCTCGTGAGCTATAATTTCTCTTAGATTCCTTATATGCGTGATTTAATGTGCTCTGTTCGTGAAGTGTCTGGAATATGACAAATCCTGCGGGATGTTAATTATGTAATTGAGCAATTGGATAATTTATTTGTGATGATTGACTTGTTCTTGTGTCATTGGGAGCACAAGGGAACTTATTGTAAATGGAGCACGTGTTGCGTGTGTATTTCACGGATAGGGAATAATAATAATGCGATTGAGGCTCACGGACGCGATAGTTGCGACTTGTAACCCATTTGATGGTAGTGATTATGGATTTTATTGGAATCTTCAATTATATTTCCAAAATTTAGATGAATCTCCATCGTTGTGAGAAGAATATTTCAACCCAAGTGATATCCCTAATTTCGATCACTAGTCACTATTGATGAAAGAGTAATTTCCGTACACGAATTGATCTTCTACTGAATGTTGACGTGACCATGCTTAAAAATTAAGAATAAACTTATAAGGACAGGATTCGATGTAAATAATGTATATAAAAATACGTGTTTCCCAGTATGTATGTGATGTGTGTGTGAATGTAAATATAAATATTTTCCTTGTATCTTGATTGTTCCATTTGATTTTATCTGGTCGTGTACTTGTGGCGACGCAGATTACGTTCATCGTTGTGTGCCACCTTGAGAAGTTATTTTTGCGCCCTTAAGGGAAAATTTAATAAGTTTAAGTCGAGGAAGACTAGAAAAGGATTTTATTTTGTTGATTAATGTGATTTAAAAGGAAAGATCATCTCGTTATTTTCGCAAAGGCAAACGATTTGTAAAGTAAATTATTATGTAATTAGCTCACACGTGGATAACAAAAATTTCCAATCCATTTATGTTTAAATTTCGAGATATTTTAAATTAATTTGAAATGTGAATGCTATGCAAATGTCAGAATTAAATGTTCACAAACGGCATAATTATCTTAAATTCTGGTGATAATGAGTCACAGTAATTAATTGAAGAATAATTATTTTAAAATGTAAATGATAATTGCCATGTGGATAATGCAGTGAGATACATTAATTAGAAACACGATCGTGTGATGGTAAAGAACATGTTACTCAAACAAGGATAGAGATTAATAATAATAATAATAATAATAATAATAATAATAATAACAATTAATTGATTATGAGATTTTGAAATTAATTTTGATTTCTGTTAAAGCTTATATTGGTGTAATTGACAAATGTTATATACTTTAAATGTTGAAATTTATTAGAATTCAGCTTAAACCACGTGTTGAGACTACTGTTAATTCATGAAACCTTTAACTATTTTTATTGTAGAACCATCAGCGAGACAGCTGTCTAATTATTTTGTAAATACCCATTGTTAAAATTTTGAGTTCTTTCGGCCAAATATTTTAATTTTAAAAGGCGGTAGAGGCCTAAATTTTCTTTGATTTTCATTCCAGAACAGTAAGGCTGGAGGTCGAGAAATACGTGTGATTCTCAAACACTGCGGAAGAAAAGAATATTATGAAAGTTCATTGTAAACAAAAAACCATCAAGGATATTTTTGTGATATGCTTATGTCAATAAATGTCAGGGTGTTGTTTTAAAATTTATTATCTTTGCCTGGTCATCAACCCCTTTTCCCTTAAATGCCTCTAGAAAACGATAACCATGAACGAACGGTCCACTTCGGGATCTCTCGCTCACTGGCTGGACTTAGCTAGGCGATATTGCGGCAGTATGAATGTTTGTGCTCCAGAGAGAAATATGTGCATGTCCTATTCCTCTATTACCTTATTGTATTATTTTATTAACTCTTAGTTTAATTGTTTATTGCGAGTTCACTGGTGAACGCTATGATAATATTTGGTTTTATTCGGTTGACTGCTTGTTAATTTCCAATGGGTACCCCTTTTTTTTATAATTTAATGACCGTGTGGCCGTTTTTACTATCCTCTTTTCTCATCAATCAATCAATCAATCAATCAATCAATCAATCAATCACTACTGATCTGCATTTAGGGCAGTCGCCCAGGGGGAAGATTCCGTATCTGTTGTTTTCCTAGCCTTTTCTTAATCCTTAGGGATTCCGTAGTGATCTAAATCTATTGCGGGGGTGGCTATTGATTAGATTGTTGAGTTCCTAGCTGATTTTTGGTCTAGATAATAGAACTATTGATATCTGACGAAAAGGGGATCGGCGTTCCGTGATTTCTCTTATTGACTTGGTGACGAGGTGGAGTGCTACTGCCTGCTTTGGTACTGACTGGAGATCAAAGGTAAGAGTGTATTTAACTCTATTGCGTGGGTGCGCGCAATCCTCCACCGAGGCAAGTAATCATTTGTTTAATGTGTAAATACACCTACAGTATATTGGTTCTCTTTATTCGTCTGACTCTGCCGGTATATTATTTTTAAACTTCATGTCCCAAATCATAACCTTCCTCTTGTGTGCAAATAAATCATATTATGTTATTTATTGTTTTGTTCGGTAGCTAGTTGTACTTTAGATAGACGGGTGGTAGGACCAGTGGGTTCAGGTTTGGACGGTTAAACGTCTACCTTGATTACGATCAACAGTGTGTACTGTATTTATTTTGTTTCCACTGTGTCTTCAAGTTATTTATACCTGCTTTAAAAGTTGTTTCGAGATGTTATTCTTTATTGGTATCTGGGTCCGTGTAGAGCGGCCAAAAGGTTGTACACAAGTAATATTTCACTTTTAGACTATTATAAAAATATCACAAATTCGAAACAAGATTTAAATTAGATAGTGTATTTGCAATGTGATGTGGCTTTAGAAACCACGTTATAAATGTTAATATTTTATTTAAAAATTACAAGAAAACGTTATCGTAAATTTTATAATATCAAATGCATGATACATAATTATAAAATTGTATCAAAGAAACCCCATATAGGAAGACTTCTCTAGAACACTATATGATTCCATCTGAAGTATTTTAATAAGTGTACCTTAAACCGAACTTAATTCATTACGTTGGCTTTAAAAGTTCACCGACTGATAAACTTCCCTTCGTCACGCTACGTTTACAACTTTTATGGAAATCATATGACTGTTTCGAGAACCAATCAAACTTTAACACGTAAGGTTGACTTCCATAATGAACTTTCTCACATTATGTAATCGGAACACGAACCATTCTACCCCCTGCATATGCAACAAGTTTCATTATAGTCACGTGAAAGAATTACTAATGAGCCTACTCCACTTTTAAAGTTTTATTCTACCGTCAAGTGTAATTTATCATCAACACTGACTAGCTCTTTAAGGCATTATACGATAGGCTGCTTCTTTATTATTTCGCATGCATATCTATTCATATGTCTGTTGATTCAGTTTAATATGTATATATTTTTTTTTTTTTGCTACTTGCTTTACGTCGCACCGACACAGATAGGTCTTATGGCGACGATGGGACAAGGAGGGGCTAGGAGTGGGAAGGTACAGCCCCAGCATTTGCCTGGTGTGAAAATGGGAAACCACGGAAAACCATTTTCAGGGCTGCCAACAGTGGGATTCGAACCTACTATCTCCCGAATACTGGATACTGGTCGCGCTTAAGCGACTGCAGCTATCGAGCTCGGTAATATGTATTAACAATGAAACCATCAATCGTGTTTAAGACGAAGGAGGAAACGAACTCCAAATGTGTCGAGTAAATAATGGGTTTTTTAGAGCAAGAAATAATGTAAACATCCCCAGTCCAGCAGTCTAATGCTTTCTGGATCAAGAAGTAATTGACAAAGGAAGTTTAGATGATGATGATAATAATAATAATAATAATAATAGTGGCCAGATGAAGAGATTTTGGGAGAAGAAAAAAATCATCATCAACTAAGTACTATTGCACTCCACAGATAGGCACAACGCCGGAAAAAACAAATAATAATAATAATAATAATAATAATAATAATAATAATAATAATAATAATAATAGCGTGTAGCCTGTCCGATTCATTGGCTGAATGGTCAGGGTTGAGGCCTTCGATTCAGAGGGTCCCGGGTTAGATTCCCGGCCGGGTAGGGGATATTAATCGTATTTGATTAATTCTCCTGGCTCGGGGACTGGGCATTTGTGTTTGTTCCAACAATTTCCTCTTCATATTCAGACAACACACTACGCTACCAACCACCACAGGAACACGCAATAGTGATTACATCCTTCCATATAAGGTTGGCGTCAGGAAAGGCATCCGGCCGTAAAACAGGGACAAATCCACAAGTGCGACACAGTTCACACCCGCGACCCCACATATGTGGGAAAAGCGGTAGAAGAAGAATAGCGTTTAGCCTCCGGAGAGGCCTCATGCATGTCTTACGAGTTGAGGTCCATGGGCGACTTGCGCGTCTGTGAGGATGGAGCCTTACCTAGGATAAAATCTAATATTGAAGACGGCAGAAACACCCAGGCCCAAATACAGAGGAAATTAGAGGTTAAAAACACCAACCCGTACAGGAATTGACCCCAGACCTGATGGAAAAATAACCACTATAGCTAACCACTCAACCAAGGAGCAGGACATCGCGTAGGCGACAAAAGGGAAGAAGGAGGAACCCTGGTGTATTCACGGTGTGGGTCAACTTCCATTGATCTTTCTGAGTAGTGGTGTGCGCAAATCGTTTTAACATAATACCTGCTTGGTTGGATTTGGGTAATTTTGTCAATATGCCAAATGTCAAACATTTTATAAGATGGTGATATGTAGATTGCAGGCGCAGCATAGCCAAGGTGTTAAAGGCTTTCTCAATTCATCCAGGAGGACGTAGGTTCGATTCTCCGTCGAGAAGTCAAAAAATTAGAAACAAAATATCCCCTTCTGGAGAGACTCATGACCCTGAGCTTCACTCAACCTACACGAGTATACCAGATTATTCCTACTCGTAAAGGAGGTTGGACCCACTAATCTCACCAGCAAGGTTAGGAATAGAGAAAGCCTATTCTATATCTCTTCTTCAGGTTTGTTATCACCGACTTCAATAGTTTATCTGGTTTATTTCACCATTGCTACAGACGTTACCCTGTTATCGAAATTTTCAAGTTTACGGAAGAAGGTGTATTTCGTGTTTATCCCTGGAAAACTACTATTCACCATATACGTGACCCAAAACCCGTTTTTGCTAATGAGTACTGTATATTGTGTACAGTTGAAATATATAAATTTCACTGAACATGTGCGTAGCCGAGATGTACCGTAAGAAAACAAAAGACTAGAGCTGACTGTTTCGATGCTGAATAATTATTTTGCGGGGGAGCATAGTGGGGAGTCGCTTACCAAGTACACCTACCCCATTCATTACTGGCATACGTTCATATAAAACCTCACTTCATTTCCGGCGTTACGATCTCGACGGTAGACATTCCAGTTAAATGCTATGCTCCAGTAACGTTAAGAATTTGCAAACACGTCATTGCGTGAGGTAGACCAACCAAATTCTCTCAAAACAGAACGAAGCAAAAACAACAAGCATTTATTCAGATTATCCCACTGTTCATCCGTTCTTCAAATGAGGCGTTTCAAATAAAAAGTCATGCTTTGAGAGTCATGTTCGTTCGGGCGAACACCGTCAAGTAACACTTATAAATGTTATGTACCATTTCAAATAAAATATCTCTTCAGAAAAGGTATAGTCACGTAAAAAAATGGGTGCATTGTATTGCATGTTCCTCGCATTAAATATCTTATCGGGTTCAATTTTAATTGTTATCTATATATAATTAACCACCCATGAAAAAGTACAAATCCTGTGGATATTGACAACAAACATTAAAAGTTCAATTGTTTCTGAGAATAACAGCAAAGAACTTACACAACACCCTGGGCTCATTTTTCTTTATGTCTTTCTTTCTTTCTTAATCTGTTTACCCTCCAGGGTTGGTTGGTTTTTCCTCAGAATCAGCGAGGGATCGCATTACTTCCACCTCAAGGATAGTGTCCTAGAGCGTGAGACTTAAGGTCGGCGGATAGAACTGGGAAGGAGGACCAGTACCTCGGCCAGGTGGCCTCACCTGCTGTGCTGAACAAGGGCCTGGTGGGGATGGGAATATTGGAAGGGATGGACAAGGAAGAGGGAAGGAAGCGGCCGTGGCCTTATGTTAGGTAGCATACCGGCATTTGCCTGGAGAAGAAGTGGGAAACCACGGAAATCCACTTCGAGTATGGCTGAGGTAGGAATCGAACCCCCTTTACTCAGTTAACCTCCCAAGGCCGGGTGTAGGTCAGTGGCAAGTGTGTTGTGATGACAAGAGGGGAGGGGTTGAGTCACCAGTCGGAGGCGCTGAGCAAAAACAGGTGGGGACTGTAGAGAGGGGTGAGTGCAGTGAACTCGCCGGTTGATAATAGCCGATGACTCGTGCTACCCGGTAACTTCTACTTTACAGTACCATTTTAATATTTCCCCCTTTGAATATTCATCGCCCCCAAATCACCCCCCACTTATTTATTGCCCCCCTGATAACCCAAATCACCCGATCACCCCCAGGTTGGGAACCACTGTCGTAGAGCATCTTCACACCCATCATTCCACCATGGATGTTTCTTCTTCTTAGCAGAAAAATTGTTTTGTTTCGCAGCTTCCTGAATCTTTCGAGCTATTTTGTACCACGCATAGGACTCCAACGTGTCGAGTTCTTTCTGATACTTCACTACTATTCCTTCGCTGACTTGGAGTTCTTCAATTCTGTACTTCTGTATTCTGATGGGTTTCTTTCTACTGTTACAATGTGTGGGCTTCACTTTTATTCTTGTTATATAGTGGTCGGAATCAAAATTAGCACCTTTCTGCACTCTGGCATTCATTATTTCCTTCGGGCTGGTCGTCGCTACATTGTCAATTTGGAATTCTCCTAACATGGAGGTAGGTGATCGCCATGTCATCATCCACTTGGGAGCACTCTTGAACTGAGTGGACATTATTTTCATGCCAAATGATTCACAAACATCTATCAGTCTTTCACCATTTCTGTTTGTCCCTTCGTGAGCCGTGTATGTTCCAACTATGTTTCAAAATTTTCTCTCTTTTCCAATCTGAGCATTAAAATCACCCATCAAGATCTTGACATGTTTTTCTGTGGTCCTGAACAGTTCTTCTTCACGTTGTGACCAAAATTCTTCTACTTTCTCTGGATTCTTTCTGTTATCTTCATTAATTGGAGCATGAGCATTGAAGATGGAGTATACTTTGTTTTCACTTTTGAGAGTTAGTACAGACATTCTGGGAGATGGAGATCTGAAGTCTACTATATATTCTGCTATATAGAGTCTATATAAATAAAGTTGTAGGGGGTCCGCTGTCTGTCATTTATTTTGTTTTGCTAAATCTTCATATATTTATTCGTTTTAGGCCAACTCAATACCGAATCGGTGGTTTTTACTTTTCGTGTCTGATCGTCTGTTTGTCTGTTTGTCTGTTTGTCTGTTCCATCATCACGTCGAAACGGCTGGATAGATCTCAACCAAACTTCATATTTAGAGTATACTCATCCCGGGGAAGGTTTCGATATGCATATCATTTTAAAATATTTGAATAGACGGGGGATTTATAGGAAAACCAGAACAGTTTTCCTCCATTTTCTCTTATACTATTGATTTTCTGTAAACTCCGTAGACCGTACGTGAAACGTCTCTTCATTATAAACAACTTTCGTTATGTTCATAATTTACCTTACTCTTCACATGACGGAAAAATTTACTATTTTCTGCGGGTATCATGCTTTGCATTGAGTAACCGACAGACCGACAACAAACCTACAGGTTACCATGGCAACGTCTCTGACTGCTTGCCAGCAGGGAAGTAACATATTGCCATTTTCCTCATCATGCATTTAAATTTGTGGTTGTTCCTCGGGTAGAAGGCAAGAGAGGCGTCAATCGGCCTATCTGCGGGATATTGGCGGAATATCGTTGGAGGTTATAACCGCCCTCGAATAGATTAAGTAACAACACCATTAGTCATCTTCTTATCTGTTTATCTAAGAATCACTGCGCCTAAATTTCTCCTCTGTTACCGCTTTATTATATCCATAACTCACACTAGCATAATTTATTGAGGGGCATTGGATTTTCCAATACATTCACTTGGCATTTACATATTTGTCGTTATCCAGCTGTCCTCAGTTATAATCCATTTTCTATTAATTTCAACTTTCTTAACTGTATTATTTTATTCCTTAATTATTCCGTATGTAAGCGAGTGCTAGAATCTACTAGATATATTTCCACCAAACTTCATATTTAGAATCCACCTGTCCTTGGGTAGGTTTTAGGGCAAATATTGATTCTAAATCCCTGAACTGACTGGGGGTGTATACGAAACCGAAACCGCGATTTTGCACTCCCACAAAATATACACCACCAAACTAATGGAAATCTACCTGCTTTAATGGAAATTAATTTCTAAACCTTCTTTCTCATGTGTATCATTTCGATACGAGGATTAATAAGGGAGATTTCATTAACGGACCGTTTTTCTGTACAAGTCCCATCGGACTTAAGAGCGGGTGAGTGTAAAGCGTATTTCTTACAACTTGAAAACTACTGAAGATATTCGAACCAAACTTTATATTTTGCATCCACCTGTCGAAAGGTAGGTTTTAAAGGTCTATAACATTTCATGTTCCCGGAATGGACTGGTGGTTTATAGGGAACCGAAATGGTGAGTTTACTCTTCCACAATATATACAGTACAAGACCAATCTGACTGGAAATCGACCAAACGTGATGGAATTCCATCTCTAAAACTTCTTTCATGTGCATTTTTTTGTCAGGAGGATTAATAAGGGAGATGTCATGAATGGTCAGTTTTGCAGGTTAAGTCCAGCGAACATATCCCAAAAGGTGTTATACGTGGAGCAGATTCCTTATCTATCTATATTAAAAAAATCGCAACGACTATGTGCCTCTACATTGACTATTTTGGCAACACACAGCTATTCGTTTAAAGGGTAATAATGACCATCTGCATATTTTTTGTTTAGTTTCCTGAAAGTCCTCATTTTTACCCTCCTCGCCCAAAATTCAGATTGCGGCATAATCTGCCACACGAAAAAGGAAGTTGAAATTGACAAAATTATACGTTTTAACCTGTAACGGGCGGAAAACTTCCAAGATCTTTAAATTTTTCACTTTTTATCCCCGAAGAATATTGAAATATGGAGACAATTTTAATGATGGTGCAGTCCTTCGGGAAGTCCTATCACATAACGGATTGCTCAATCTCCGTTCAATTTGGAATGATCTACAACGTAGGTCTTATGACTTTTTGTCATGTCTGTATCCCTTTTACGTTTGATTTTTCTCTATCAATCGATGTTAAGTAAATTTGGACTTTTCACATGCAAAATTCATACTTTCAACCACTTATATTAAGTATAGAATCATCAAACTCTTCACGAAAATTGACCCATCCAGTAGCCATATGTGAGCCAAATGCTATGTATGTAGCTGTCACATAATTACCCAAAAAGTAATGCAATGTGAGATAATCTTACAGAAACTTTACCCTGTTCAACGTTTCTAACTCAATCTGACCCAAGAATAGGTGAGATATCATAGGACCAGCCATTTAGGCCACTAAATCCGGCGTCTTATGGTACAATCCTTTGTCGATATGACGTACGTTTAGCAGCAGTTAATCTGTAAATGAAGGTCTGCAATATTGTAAACATGCATATACCTTCGTATGTCGATCTATATATATTCACTGATGTGGATTTGTAGCGATCGAGAAAGGGTGTGTCTGCTATTGTAATCAGTACTCCCCATACCGACTTTGACTGGCAGTAGGAATGGGGTCCTTCTCCAACTCCTGTGTAACTAGCATTAGTAAGGAAGACCTATCATTGTAATGAATAGTTCACTTCTCGATTTGACTTGCAGAAGGCAAGGGAGCATGCAAATTTGTTTAAAACTCCCCTACCCGATTGAGTTTGGCAGTAAGCAAGGGTGCCCGCAATAATTATAAACAAATGTCCTCATCTAAAATGTGACTGGCATTAGGCATATTGGCCTGCTATTTTGATGGAACTCACCAACTTTGTGTGACTGGCAGTAAGCTGGCTGGCAGTAGGAAAAGGGACCTGACATTATAATGATAACTGCACAACTCAATTTCGACTGATAGTAGGGTAGTTGCTTGCCTTATAATAAAAATTCCTCAACTGTTGTCTGTCTGGAAGCAGGATAGGGGAGCTGCCATTGTAACGAAAACTACCCAAATCGATTGTGACCGCGCAGTAGGCAATGGGGTCTGCACTTATAATGTAAACTTCTCAACTCGATTGTGAATGGCAGTAGGCAAGCGAGCCTGCCGTTATAACACAAATCCGTAACAAACAGTTTACATTGGAAACAGAGTATGGGGACCTCCCCATACTGTTTCTCGGATAACGCTAAGAGACATGCATTTTTAAAACAATCTTATTTACTGCATGTGCAGTATTTACTTCGATATTCGAATACAATGTAGAATACCGTAGCAAAGCACGGGAACATTTGCTAATTGTGAATAAAGAAAGATATCTCGAGTATTAACTGTGGATCCTTGGTTTTCTCTGACACCTTAACTTTGAGAGCTGGCCATCCTTCTAGTATTCTGTAGTTTCCAATAGCCGACACTGCATCTGATATATTTCCTGGACCGCTAGAACTTTGATCTTATATTCATCGAGTACTTTGATCGCTTCCTTTTGTTTATAAACTTTCAAAAGGGTGTTCACATTGAGTGCGCGAAAGAAATGTTTTTCTTTCGTTCTGAGTTTGTGGAGTGATGGATCCTTCGACTGATCCAAACATGATGGTGTAGGTCCCCCAGAATCCTTTGCCCTACTTGAACCAGTACTCTGGCCCCGGATTTTACCGGCTGGGGTACTAGATTCCATACGTTTTGCCATCATGGTAGTTGCGTGGTTTCAGGTTTGGGGGATAGGGCAGAACCCCATCCAAAGATAAAACCAAGTTGGTGAGACCTGGAGTTATAGAACAGCCGTCCCTAACATGGAATCCGACACTGACCAGGAAGCCGCCCGATTCGGGAACAGTCGCTCCTAGGTTTTAAGTTGCTTTTCTTTTCAGGGTGTGCTCCCTTAGGTTGTTCCGCTCCCTGTGCCGTTGGGAAATAGACAGATTCCTCTTGCGCCGCTGATACCGTTGACCATTTTCGCCTAGTAACCCTAGGTAGGGGCCCTTTAACAGGGTGCTACCATCCGTAGCCAAATGGACCCTGGGTGTTTTTACGAGGTTGATTATTATTATTATTATTATTATTATTATTATTATTATTATTATTATTATTATTATTATTATTATTATTATTATTATTATTATTATTATTTACAATTGGCTTTACGTCGCACCGAAGCAGATAGATCTTATGGCGAATTATTATTTATTTAGCGTACGATTTCAATAAAGCATAAAACAATAGGGAATAAACAAAGAGAAACAAGTTCATGAAGGACACTTTCCAGTAGCCCGTATAAATTACAGTCCAAGTTCTTGAATCATCAGGGGTTGCATCAATAAAATCTTGTATCTCGCCTGAGTAACACCTGATAGGGCACTCAAAGGCTATCTGGTACATTATCTGTCATTCCCATAGTCCGAGGTAGCAGATGGTTTCCCAACCTCATTTATATGCCAAGGCAACACAGCATCCATGATTAATTGAATCGGGCCCATAACTGACTGCATGGATACATGGATTAACATTCCATTACAGAACTGAACATCTGCAGTTTGACTGCCAGATACTGTACGTGATCTCCTAGCAAACAAATAAAGCACATAGCCTTATGGCGAGGATGGAATAGAAAAGAGCTAGGACTGGGAAGGAAGCGGCCATGACCTCCATTAAGCATTTGCTCACAGCTACGTGCCACTGGGCGTCAACTCGCTCGATTGACACTGTAATTAGCCTGTTGGAGTCCAGCTGGAGGGAAAATGTCACCATCAGAAAGTTGGCCCGTACGGTAGGAGAGGTGGTAGTATACAATTTCTAATCAGCAGATCGCGTGCCAAAACCCTGGGTTCAATTCCAAACCTCTTCGCAGTGTTTATAAAGAGTGAAAGCATATGACGCTGTAGGTAGTGATTTGTCTGAGGGTTGGGGACCCCTTGGTGTTATTCGAGAGGAATAGGCTATGTGCCGACACGAGTTTTTTTTTTTTTGTTTTTTTTTTTTTTTTGCTAGTTGTTTTACGTCGCACCGACACAGATAGGTCTTACGGCGACGATGGGTCAGGAAAGGGCTAGGAGTGGGAAGGAAGCGGCCGTGGCCTTAATTAACGTACAGCCCCAGCATTTGCCTGGTGTAAAAGTGGGAAACCACGGAAAACCACTTTCAGGGCTGCCGATAGTGGGGTTCGAACCTACTATCTCCCGAATACTGGATACTGGCCGCACTTAAGCGACTGCAGCTATCGAGCTCGGTGACACGGGGTTTCACCGTCTCCCTACCTCATCCGCTCACACCCAGTCACCAAGCACCTCCGGAGGGACATGACATCATTCGAACCTTGTATTAATCATCATCACATATCACCGTTACTCTTCCTCGTACGATAGATAGGCATGAAATATGAAAGGTCAGAAATAAGATTTTTTTACAACTTTTTATCTAGCTACAGTTCCTGGATATTAACGTAGAAACTTGATATTTCTCATTCTGTTTCCCTTAATATTGCTACGCCACAATAAACTAAGCAAATAATGCATAGTCTAGTACACAACCCGACTATTCCCAAATTTAAATACCGACTTCTGAGAAATTCTGTTAATCCATTTTCCCGTGTTATAATGAACACAGAAACAAACAAAAGTGAACTGAAACTATTTTAAAATTAAGTGTATCTAATCCACGGAAAGAATAAGTCATCATCATCATCATCATCTGTTTACCCTCCAGGTTCGGTTTTTCCCTCGGACTTAGCGAGGGATCCCACCTCTACCGCCTCAAGGGCAGTGTCCTGGAGCTTCAGACTCTTGGTCGGGGGATACAACTGGGGAGTATGACCAGTACCTCGCCCAGGCGGCCTCACCTGCTATGCTGAACAGGGGCCTTGTGGAGGGATGGGAAGAATGGAAGGGATAGGCAAGGAAGAGGGAAGGAAGCGGCCGTGGCCTTATGTTAGGTACCATCCCGGCATTCGCCTGGAGGAGAAGTGGGAAACCACGGAAAACCACTTCCAGGATGGCTGAGGTGGGAATCGAACCCACCTCTACTCAGTTGACCTCCCGAGGCTGAGTGGACCCCGTTCCAGCCCTCATACCACTTTTCAAATTTCGTGGCAGAGCCGGGAATCGAACCCGGGCCTCCGGGGGTGGCAGCTAATCACGCTAACCACTACACCACAGAGGCGGACGAAAGAATAAGTATGAGGCTAAATTTTGAATTTCTTAGACAAAATTATAATTGTGTTGTTATAAATAGAATATAGTATTAAGGACAGTAACCATAATGTCGCGAAAACTGCACAGCTATAGGCCAAGAGAAGGAATTTTAACACAGAACTCTCCCAAGAGAAGCAGGTTATACAGTATTTCGCCCTTTTGGCTGCCTATTACTCTGAAAAGTGCCTTACTAGAAGCCACACAGGCAAAACATGATCTTCATATTATGAGAGAAAATATTGTTACAACTTCAAAAGCCAATCTACATGGTATTCCATCGATAAGTTAAACAGAACATCAATATACCCACTAAAAGTCAACGAATATCAAACCGGTTGTATCGATCCGCAGTCCGCTGTCCAGCACTTGTCAACGGCACACTTTATTCAAAGTGCCTCTTCTCTCTTATCTTTAGAGCATGCTACGATAACACAGTCATTGTACTTGATAACGGAAATCGAAGTCTCGCTTCATATTTTCGGTTAATGTCCATTTATCAAGACACATCCCTTCTCTTCAAATACGTCATTGTTTCGTGTTGTTATATTACCACTCATATTTGAAGAGGAGTTATTTTACACTGTGATTTGTTTATACACATAATATAATATAATATAATATAATATAATATAATATAATATAATATAATATAATATAATATAATATAATATAATATAATATAATATAATATAATATAATATAATATAATATAATATAATATAATATGCTTTACGTCGCAGCGACACAGATAAGTGTTATAGCGCCGATGGGACAGGAACTGACTAGGAATGAGAAGCAGCCGTGGCCTTAATTAAGATACAACTGCGGTATTCGCCTAGGGTGGAAATGCTAAACCACAGAAAACCATCTTTAGGGCTGCTGACAGTGGGATTCGAACCCACTATCTCCCGACTGCAAGCTCACAGCTGCGCGCCCTTAACCGCACGGCCAACACCTTCTCCGTCATCTTGTGTATTGATACTTCTATCAAATCTTCATTCTGATTACTCTGCAAATCTCTACTCGTTTCCGTAGTGATCCAATGCCTTCGAGACAATACACTATCAATTTATTCAGGAAATTGCGATTAACAGGGTTTCTTAAGCAAAAAAAGGAAGAGCCCCACAGAGGAGAAGCTTAAAAAATATTCAAGAAAGAATGGATATCACCCCGAGGAACTCTTTACACCGATTGACGCACGAGTGTGGTATTCCCCAAAGATCGGCCTTACGGGTACTGAAAATGCTACATTTTTATTCTTACAAAAATATCAGTGGTTCATCAGTTAAATCCACGAGGTATGTTTCTGTAGGTAGATGCTGTAATCTGTCCATGATGATACCGACGATCCTTCTCGTTTAATTTTGACAGACATTTAAGTGGAGACGTGAATTCCCAGAAATTACCGGGGCACTAACAATCTTCATGTAGTACATGCAATTCCTCTTCGTGATCAGAAAGTCGGAGATTGGTGAGGCATTACTGCACGGAGAATAAAGGCCCTATTTTCTTTCGTGATATAGTTAACTAGGAACGTTATAACTAGAGATAGGTATTTGCCTATTTTATTCCTGTGTTCAGATATGTAGGCTTTTGAGATATACGTAATCCGTTTAAGGTCTTGTTAGCTAGATTTAGTTCGTTTTATTGTGCCTACAAATGTCTATTTCAGGGGTAACGGTAACCGTAATGTCGCGAAAACTGCACAGCTATAGGCCAAGAGAAGGAATTTTAACACAGAACTCTCCCAAGGGAAGCAGGTTATACGGTATTTCAGCCTTCTGGCTGCCTATTACTCTGAAAAGTGCCATACTAGAAGCCACACAAGCAAAACATAATATTCATGTTATGAGAGAAAATATTGTTACAACTTCAAAAGCCAATCTACATGGCTACGGAAATCTATGGAAAACATTGAAAAGTTCCTTGTTGTAAATTCCTTTTATAGTAATTGAGTGTGGAAGTAGACTATAATTGCCATTTGATGCCTTTTGCCTATATTTTAAAGACACCGGTTTTCTTCCAGTGCGTTATAAGCCTATTGTACCTGGTGTGCTGGAGATAATTATATTCTCATTTCTCAATATAGTGCTTGGGAAATTTCCATCAGGAGAAACAAGGAACAATTTGACCTCGAAGCCTTCAACCCTTCCAACCTCCTAAGATATATGCGAGAAACAATCTACGTCGAACTATGTTGCACAACCCACATTTCCTACCTCCCTCTCGATGCGAACTGTCGTACGCGTACACTTTATCTTCATAATGTGTTGTGATTTACTGTGAAGAGGAAGAAGTGTGTCTGCGGCAATGCCCAAAGAAAATTCGTTGAAGTCCTACTGGCTGAAGCAGTTGGATCACAGGGGATCCTGATTTCACTACGGACGGAAGGGTAGTCTTCTGCCAAGCTTGCTGTAAGGAGGGAAGTCCGTTTGTTCCTTTTATCTTTTTTGTGATTGAGAAGAACGATCGCATTTCGCTATTTGCTTTACGTTGCACCGACACAGATAGGTCTTATGGCGACGATGGGATAGGAAAGGCCTAGAAATTGGAAGGAAGCGGCCGTGGCCTTAATTAAGGTACAGCCCCGGCATTTGCCTGGTGTGAACATGGGAAACCACGGAAAACCATCTTCAGGGCTCCCGACAGTGGGGCTCGTACCCACTATCTCCCGATTGCTGGATACTGGCCGCACTTAAACGACTGCAGCTATCGAGCTCGATCGATCGCATTTCGTTGTAGCATTTATAGGCCTATTAATTTATGTACTGTGGCAAGTTTTTTGTTGCAATGCTGTATTAGTCGTTTATATTGCTAAAATGTAAATAATACTTTAATTATTAATTTATATTGCTAAAATGAAAATAATCATTTAATTACTGAACGAGGAGTTAGAATGCCGGTGGTCTCTTGCCACAGAGTGGATGAAAATTAAAAATCGGTATTTTGAACTTGGATTCATTTCCTGTGAAAGGGAAATGCATTTTTTAAACCGTGCGTAACTTTCACCAGCGCTATATATAGGGTTTAGGCTTCCGCTAAGCCTTCGCGAAACATAAGTTGCAGATCCAATGTTGCGCAGCTAGGACGATCTCACAGAGGCTAGGCATACGGTACAACATGACACGTCTCGGATGATGTCACACTGTATTTTACAACGCAGTCAAGACTATCTTTACAAGACCGGGCCAGCGAAAAGATCGTTGGTTTGTATTGGTGAGGTACGGTTAATAACCGTTGTGCTGAGGGTAAGGCAGCAAAAAGAGTCTGGGGGCTTATGCTCCCAGGTCAGGGCCGCGAAGCGGCCAACAAGCCTCTAGCATCCCGTAAAGTTTCACGTCATTTTTATTACTTTTTTCACCCACTGTACTCAACACGATACTTCCAGATTATAACTGAAAATATTTTAGGATATATTTCCACGTAAATTACGAATTCCCTTACTTTAAAGTTTTGCACTTATAGAAACATCATCTATAATATTCTTGTTTAAATGAAACAAATGCATGCTTGCCAATTAGCCCATCTGTAGAAATTTAAGGTACAGGAACATTGTAATTGAAGTCATTTTTTTTTTTTTATCAAATGTGAAAAATACCATACAGATCAACTAAGAAAGCCTTGTCTCTCCCATCGGTTCCATCCGATTAGGTATTCCTGAAGGAAAACTTCAACAAGCTGCTGGGAGCAATCGCCGAGTTGGAGAAGAGTGGCATGCCCCTTATGGAGTTATTTAGGACTGTGGAAGAAGTCAGGGAACGTTTTGACCGAATCTCTGGGAAGGTAGCTGCTGTCATCGAAAAGTTCGATAGGGTCCTGCAGCGGAATCCATGATGGACAGCGATGGTAAAAGTACCCAGTGTACAACGAGGTGAGATAGATGAAACAATGGAACTAAAACCAGATGAAGTGGCTTCATTGAAGTTTCGTCCAATCCCTTCATGTGACGTTGAGAGATCTTTCTCTCGGCATAAACACGTTATGCATGAAAGGAGAACAAGATTGTTACGGAAAACATTGAAAAGTTGCGTGTTGTAAATTCCCTTTATAGTAATTTAGTGTGTTAATAAATTATAATTTAATCATGCCTAATTTGGCTAAGTTAAGAGCCTATATGTCTGTTTTGGTGCCTATAATTGTCATCTCTAGTTATAACAAAACATATGTTACTGCTGCCATATTTTGAAATGTTAGCTGAGGAAGAAAAGCAGTATGCCAACTTCTAGTAGTATAACGCCACTACAATTCATCAGTCGATACATTCATCAGAACACGTGTTCGATGAGCGAGTAATTAGTCGTGTAATTTGGCTACCTCGTTCGCCCAATTTTAGTGACTGTTTTTTATTTGTGGGTAACTTTAAGACAGAAAGTGCAGAAGAACAACCCAGGTACCCTTAAAACCCTGGAGAATGAAATCAGACGAATGGTACTGAATTAATCTCCGACCGTATGAACCATAAGTCTTTCTGCTTGAATTGTAAGTATATTTGCTACGAAACAGCTTAAAGTTTGGGAGCAACAGGTTTGTTTATACTTAAATTCTGAAACTGTTTGTTCGGGACACCCGGAGTCGATCGTCCGTACTCACGCCGAAGCTTTCCTATGTAAGCCGAACAAAACAGGATCGCGCCATTTTGCCCTTGCAAACGGACAGCCACTCACAAATAAATCCGCCTCTTCATTACATTTTAATTCCACTGTTGTGAGCATATATTATACGTTCAAGTCGCGAGAAATGTTTTTCTGTTATGAAATCACACTGGTTCACTTGAATGCACATAAGTTCCTCGTCGTTATTGCCACGTGTTCAAATAATAATCCGGCCTGGTGGACCAACAACATGAGTGGGATACCTGTGTCCTAGATAAAACATCAGGGAATATATGAACACTGGTAGCAAGAAATATATTGAAACTTGAAGACTGTGAACACACATTATTTACAGATATATTGAACTTGTTGCTCTGCACGACGATGTCTTCTCACTGTCCTGGTTTCTCTACAACTCCCAATCGTACCAATAAATGACACAAACAGATCAAACTATAGTCACTGTGATACAAAAATACTCACAAAATAAACAATCATGAGTTCAAACAGCTTGTGCGGAGGTGGCTTTGCTTTGCTTCACTCATTATCAAATACTGTCCAGCATTCAAGGTTCAAAATATCTCTGTGTCTATCCGTGAAGTAGTCAATCGTTAATATACTCTGCGGTGGAGAAAAAGCATGTCTTATTTCATGAAAACAACTGTCCAAATGGGAAATTCACCTTCTTTCATCAACAGAGAAGTAGTTATATTCTAGGGACGAATCATAATGTAACAAAATCACCTTTATACTTGGCATTTACCGACAAAAGCATTCATCGCTTCATCGCAAGACGTGGCAATATAATACGTAGATACTAGAATCCTTCAACTGCTGAGGCTGCTCTCATTGACCAGGTATGTTAAAAGACTCATATTGGCATGTGCAGAAATGGGAGAGTTAAATAATACAGAAACATGCTATGAATATAACAGCATAAAACTGAGAAGCTACTTGACGTCTGTTTCCCTGTACCAGTCCTTCTGTAGAGAATTCCCTTACACCAAACCGATTGTTTGTAAGTCATAAACTCATTATATTCTCAGAGTTATCACAGTGATAAGAGTGATCGCAAATGGGACAATTAACACAAATACATTAGTCTTGCATACACCTGAGTGATAGCAAGTGGGACTAGTCGCAAATGGGACGACACAAATTCGAATACTTCAGCCGTGATAGAACCTTCGATGTTTGTATCATGAGCTAGATACTCTAATAGTGATCCACCAAGGTGGCTAGTTATCTGGTGTTGGAATGAAAAATCGCGGAAAATGATTTCAAGGATGACCGACGGTAAGGTTCATTCCAACTTGCGTTTCTCGTCCATACCTATTCGTGAAATGAACATCCAAGCCAATGAACGTTAGGATCCATAATGACAACGTTAGTAATTTAAAACTTGTTACAATAAACAAATATTTCTAGTCATAGTCTAAGCCTTCACTCTGTTGGTTCAGGTTCGATTCCTGACTCCACTACGAATTAAAAAGAGTACACTGAGTGTCAGGTAGTCTGGCTCCTCAGCGTAGTTGCCTTAGGTTCGGATGGTTCCGGATTCTATTGCCGCCAGGTTTGGTAAATTTAACTTTGTCTGGTTAATTACTCTAGCTCGGGAACTGTGTCTTTTTGTTCTTCACTAATACATATATTTATTTACAGCACATAAAGACCCAATAGTGAATACATCCCTCCAAATAGGTGTGACGTCAAGAAAGGCATCTGGCCGTAAAATTCAGCTAAATCCATACAGAGTGCCGTCCCCAGGTAATTCGAAAAATGCCCGGAAGAAGAAACAGAAGACACTCAATGTCAGCTGACAAAATTGAGAAGATCAGTGGGTTAAAATGCCACTATCAGTAATCCAAAAAGTGACTTCCTAGATAAAAGATCACGACACCTAGCCCCAGTTAAATTCAAATACGCATATAACTACAGACATCATATTAACACAGGTTAAACTTATGCATTCTCTCACACGTTTTGATACAAATACCACACACTGGGGTCTTGCGGATCCTAAAGTATTATATTATAAACTAACATTTGTACCCGTTCTTCGCACGGGAATTTACAGTGGATTGCATGTTTCCCTCATGAACTTATGCGAAGTAACATTTTTACATGTTCACACGCGTAATTCGACATGTTAAAATGATTCTTTTCATACGAAAGCGCGTGGCAGTAACGTTAAATCCCCTTATGTTTTTTAATTGATTATTGATGGGTGGTTCAGTCTTTGATATATTTTATAACATTAATATTTTTTGTGGGTTGTACCTTATCAGGTGATTTTGGTAATTTAAGCTATTGTTTTGGGGGAGATATTTTATCTTATGGACTAATTTTATTGAGATTGTGAATTTGTGCGCTGATGATTACAGCTAGAGAGTCGGTTTATCGTGTTAAATTTTATAATCAATTATTTCAAATTTATGTTTTGTTTTTATTATTGATATTATACTGTACTTTTAGAAGCATGAGTATATTTTCTTTTTATTTATTTTTTGAAAGTAGATTAATCCCTACTTTGTTTTTGATTTTAGGTTGAGGATATCAACCTGAACGACTACAGGCTGGGGTATATTTATTGTTTTATACTTTATTGGCTTCCTTACCTTTATTGGTGGGATTATTTAATGTGTATAGAATTTATGGTAATTTGGATTTAAGTTTGTTGAGAAATGTAAGTTTGTTTAATGTTATGTTTTACTTGGTTTTAATTTTGGCTTTTTTAGTAAAGATCCCAATATTTCTTGTTCATTTATGATTACCGAAAGCACACGTGGAAGCTCCAGTATCTGGGTCTATAATCTTGGCAGGTGTATTGTTGAAATTAGGGGGATATGGACTATTACGTGTTTATACAATAATGGTTTCTTTGGGATTAAAGTATAATTACGTTTGAGTTGCCATTAGTTTAGTAGGGGGTGTATTAGTTAGTTTAGTATGTTTATATCAGACGGATCTAAAGGCTTTAATTGCTTATTCTTCGGTTTCTCATATAGGGATTGTCCTGGGAGGTTTAATAACATTAAGAGTTTGAGGGTTTAGAGGAAGTTATACACTTATAATCGCTCATGGGTTATGTTCTTCTGGTTTATTTGCTTTAGCAAATATTACATATGAGCGCCTAGGAAGACGAAGAACGCTAGTAAGTAAGGGTTTAATGAATTTTATGCCTTCGATGGCTATGTGGTGATTTCTCCTTAGTTCTTCTAATATGGCTGCGCCCCCTTCTTTAAACTTAATGGGTGAGATTAGTTTATTCAATAGATTGGTTGCTTGATCATGAGTGTCTATGGTTATATTAATGTTATTATCGTTTTTTAGAGCAGTATATACCTTATATTTATACGCTTATAGTCAACATGGTATGATATATTCTGGAATTTATTCTTGTTCCAGCGGTTATAGTCGTGAATTTATTTTACTCTTACTTCATTGACTACCATTAAATATTTTAGTATTAAAGGGGGATTTATGTATGTTGTGATTATGTTTAAATAGTTTAAAGTAAAATGTTGGTTTGTGATACCAGTGATGTAGGTGACTACTTTAAACCATTTTATGGTCATTATCTATTTGTTTTTTAAGTTTTTTATTTTTGTTTATTGTAGCAATAATTTTGATATTTATAGGTTTTTATTTTATTAGATATGATTTAGTGATTTTTATTGAATGGGAAGTGTTAAGTTTGAATAGAAGTTCAATTGTTATAACCTTTTTGTTTGATTGGATATCACTATTATTTATAGGGTTTGTATTGTTTATTTCAGCTTTAGTAATTTTTTATAGAGATGAATATATACATGGTGATTTGACTATCAATCGATTTATTATTTTAGTATTAATATTTGTATTATCAATAATATTTTTGATTATTAGACCAAATATAATTAGAATTCTATTAGGCTGAGACGGATTAGGACTTGTTTCTTATTGCTTAGTTATTTATTATCAAAATGTTAAATCTTATAACGCGGGTTTATTGACAGCTTTATCTAATCGGATTGGAGATGTCGCATTACTCATAGCTATTGCGTGAATAATGGCATATGGGAGTTGAAATTATGTGTATTACTTGGATTTTGGTAAGGATTCTTTTATTATAATATTAATTAGTACTATAGTGGTATTGGCTGCTATAACTAAGAGAGCTCAAATTCCATTTTCTTCTTGATTACCAGCGGCTATGGCAGCACCGACTCCTGTCTCAGCCTTGGTACATTCATCAACATTGGTTACGGCAGGGGTTTATTTGTTGATTCGGTTTAATAGAGCATTTGTGGATACCTGATTGTCTAAGTTTTTATTACTTATAGCTGGACTTACTATATTTATGGCGGGCTTAGGGGCTAATTTTGAATTTGATTTAAAGAAGATTATTGCTTTATCAACTTTAAGACAATTAGGTTTAATGATAAGAATTTTAGCTATAGGGTTTCCTAAATTAGCATTTTTTCATCTTTTAACACATGCGTTATTTAAGGCTCTATTATTCATATGTGCTGGTTCATTAATTCATAATATGAAGGATTCTCAAGATATTCGGTTTATAGGAAATATTTGTAGTCAAATACCACTGACGGCTGTTTGTTTTAATATTTCTAATCTTGCGCTTTGTGGTATACCTTTTTTGGCTGGATTTTACTCGAAGGATTTAATTTTAGAAATTGTTAGATTATCTTATATTAATATGTTTAGTTTTTTTTATATTTTTTCTCTACGGGGTTAACTGTATGTTATTCTTTGCGATTGGTGTACTATTCAATAACAGGTGAATTTAATTCTACATCATTTCATCCATTAAATGATGAGGGATGAATTATGTTGAAGAGAATAATAGTGTTGGTTATGATAGCAATTTTAGGAGGTTGTATATTAAGTTGAGTTATATTTCCATCACCTTCTATGATTTGTTTACCAACTACTTTAAAATTATTAGCTTTAATTGGAAGAGTGTTAGGGGGTTGATTTGGATACGAGGTATCTAAATTTTCTTTATCTTATAACTTATTATCCTTAAAGGTATTTATGATATCTAATTTTTTAGGATCAATATGGTTTATACCCTTTATTAGAACATATGGAGTTAGTTATCTACCTTTATTTTTGGGGAAACAAGTTTTTAAAACTATGGATCAAGGTTGAAGTGAGGATTGAGGCGGTCAGATAATCTATAAACAATCTGTTCAATATACTCAGATGGTTCAGGATTGACAGAATAATAGAATTAAGATTTATTTAATTAGTTTTGTTTTATGGATGATTATGTTAATTATGTTGATTTTATACTTAAATAGCTTATGTAGAGCACAACACTGAAGATGTTGAGGAAGTTTATTAACTTTTAAGTATTTATAAATATAGTTATATTATTTATACAATGAAAATGTATTGTTTTATTTTAAACTATATAAATGGAGAAATGTTAATGGAATTAAACCATTAAAATAAAAAGTTAGCAGCTTTAATTTGATCAACACATTTCTTTAATTGGAAATAAATTTCAATAATATTATTAACAGTAATATACCTCTATTTTTGTTTCAATTAAGATAAATAAGGATGTATACATCTAAGATCAGGTCGAAACTGATTGCAATTTATCGCTTCTTATTTAAGGTAGATTGACAAATCAATACTTTTTGAGTGCAAATCAAATGTTATAGTTAACTACAACCCTAAGATGCTCATTCTAAGGCCCCCTGGTTTCATTCGTGATATAAACCTAATAATAGGATTAGTAGAAATATTATACTAATAATTGATCATGATAAGATATTTGATCAATTTATAATAATGATAACAGGAAGAAGTAAAGCAATTTCTACATCAAAAATAAGGAAAATTACGGCAATTAAAAAGAATCGTAAGGAGAAAGGGAGTCGGGCTGAGCTTTTAGGGTCAAATCCACACTCAAAGGGGGAAGCTTTTTCTCGGTCATTAATGGGTTTTTTTTGGAGAGAATTGAGGCCAATACTATAACAATTGATGTGAGAATGATTGTAAATGAAGAGACGATAAATATAATTCAGATTATTTATTTTGAATTAATCAATCTTTTTGATTGGAAGTCAAATGTACTTATATACTAAATAAATAATGAATTATCTTCCTCATCAATAAATAGAAATATATAAAAATAATCATACTACATCAACAAAGTGTCAGTATCATGCAGCGGCTTCAAATCCAAAGTGATGGTTGATTGAGAAGTGACATATCATATGTCGTAATAGACAAATTAATAGGAAGGTAGTTCCAATAATGACGTGGAGTTCATGGAAACCAGTTGCTACAAAGAAGGTTGATCCATATACAGTGTCACTAATAGTAAAAGGAGCCTCAATATATTCGTAGGCTTGAAGAATAGTAAAGTAAATACCTAATAAAATTGTGAAAAACAATCTTTGTGTAGCTTGACTATAATTTCCTTCTATTAAACTATGATGTGCTCATGTGACAGTTACTCCTGAAGCAAGGAGAATAGTGGTATTAAGAAGAGGAATTTGGAGGGGATTAAAAGGTTGAATTCCTAAAGGGGGTCAAAGTCTCCCTAGTTCAATACTAGGGGAGAGACTTCTGTGAAAAAAAGCTCAGAAGAAGGAGATAAAGAAGAATACTTCAGAGATAATAAATAAGATTATACCTCATCGTAATCCCTTACTTACTGGTAAAGTATGAAGACCCTGATATGTTCCCTCTCGTGTAATATCACGTCATCATTGAATTATAGTCAGAGTAATTAAAGTTAAACCTAGAAATAAAAGGGAATTGTCTTATTGGTGGAATCATTTAATTATTCCTATAGTAGTTGTTATAGCTCCAATAGCACCGGTTAGGGGCCAAGGTCTTGGGTTAACTAAATGATAAGGGTGGTTTGAATGTGTTACCATAATTTACTTCTCTAGAATAAAGGGTGGCTAATGTAGCAAATACATATGATTGAATGATGGCTACAGCTGATTCCAACATTATTAGAAGTATTTGGGCAATAAGTAGAATGGATAGTGTAGAAAGAATTAAGGAAGGCCCAGTATTCTCTAAAAGAGTTAAAAGGAGATGACCTGCAATTATATTGGCAGCTAAACGGATAGCTAATGTACCTGGGCGAATAATATTTCTAATAGTTTCAATACAAACCATGAAAGGTATAAGGATAGGAGGAGTACCTTGAGGGATTATGTGAGCAAATATGTGAGTAGTGTGGTTGATTCACCCATATAGTATGAAAGATAATAATAAGTAAAGATAGTGTGAATGTTAATACCAGATGACTAGAGCTAGTGAAAATATAGGGGAATAATCCTAGGAAATTATTAAATAAAATAAGTGAGAATAATGAAATGAAGATGAAGGTTCTTCCACTATGACTGGTTGGTCCAATTAAAGTTTTAAATTCATTATGAAGGGTATTTGTAATTGAAAGCCAAATAATGGTAAGACGTGAGGGAATTAATCAGTAGATGAAGGGTAATATTAAAAGTCCAAGAAATGTTCTTAACCAATTGAGGGATAAATTTATAACACTAGATGTAGGGTCAAAAATTGAGAAGAGGTTATTTATCATTTTCAATTTATGGAATTTGAAGTTAATGAAGATTTACTTGTTGGTGAGGGAATATTATATAAAAAATATAGTAATTTATAATGGCGAATAAAATAAGAGTAGATGAAAATATAAAAAATAAAATTAATCAATTTATAGGTATTATTTGAGGAATAAAGAAATATTAAAGTATTTAATTATTTTAGTATGACATACTAATGTTATGAATTAACTAATTTCTTCATCAGAAGTAGGTGTTAATTACTATAAAATGGTTTAAGAGACCAGTACTTACTTTCAGTCATCTGATGATGAATTTATTATGTTATTGATTCATTTAATAAATGAGTTAATATTAATTCTTTCAATTACAATGGGCATAAAACTATGATTAGCCCCGCAGATTTCTGAACATTGACCATAAAATAATCCAGGTCGATTTATAAAAAAACTTGTTTGGTTTAGTCGACCTGGGGTAGCATCAACCTTTACTCCTAAGGCTGGAACTGTTCAAGAATGGAGAACGTCAGCGGCAGTGACTAGAACTCGAACAGGGGTATTCATAGGAAGTACAGTTCGGTTATCTACATCTAATAACCGAAAACCAATTGTAGGTATTTAGTTGTAAGGAAGTATGTATGAGTCAAATTCATAGGGAGTGGTAAAGTCTGTATATTCATAACTTCAATATCATTGATGCCCACAGTTTTTACTGTAATAAGAGGGTCTATTGATTCATCAAGTAGATAGAGAAGTCGAAGAGATGGAAGGGCAATGAAAATAAGTGTAATTGCAGGGAGAATTGTTCAAATTACCTCAATTGTTTGTCCTTCAAGTAGATAACGATGTGTAAATTTATTGAATAATAAACTTCCTATAATATAAGCAACTAGAACAGTAATTATTAATAAAATAAAAAGTGTATGATCATGAAAGAAGATTAATTGTTCTATTAAAGGAGAGGCACTATTTTGTAGATTTAAATTTGATCAGGTTGCCATATAATATTCTAATAAAAGGGTGAACTTTATATGTAGAGCTTAAATCTACCGCACTATTCTGCCATATTAGAAATTAGTTAATATAGGTAGTTCAGAATATGAATGTTCAGCTGGAGGATAGGATTGATATCATTCTAATGAACTTACCATGTTTATAGGGAATAAAACAGTTCGATAAAACAGGACGATTTCCGAATGTATTGTACGGTACAGTTCCTGGTCCGAAGTTGTGTGAAATTCTCCGTCGTTCTCAGGTTATATATTGTATCTCTGACCACTAGCGTGGCGCTCTGACATTGACGATACCTCCCTTAATATCGGCCCTAACGAAAGGAGTAAAATGGGTCTTTTTAGTTTTTCCCGTCACCTACGTTGAAGTGACATGCACGAGATGTCCCATGGGACTTGAACTAAAAATACAAATTTTAGTAATCATTTGCCTTGTTATCCGTCGTACGATAAATGCGTACATGCTATAAAGGAACGGAAATAACATATTCTTAAACGTTTGTCATTTACAATCCTTTGATAGACTTATGTTAACGAAAATATTTGAGAATAATCTTCCTATAAATACAAACTCCATATGATTACCATGGCATCATACGCACCCGATAACACAATCCTGAGTGAGCAGATTCCAAATAAATAGTTTGGTTGAAATAAGTCCAGCAGTTTTCCACTTTTAAGAGTATACAAACAGATAGACGGACAGACAGACACAAAAAAGGAAAGATCTACCTCATGTTTCCTCGGTGTTCGGATACATTAGGTGTGGTTAATTTTCAAGCCGAGAGAAATATTATGCATCCTCTGATTTTCTCCTTTTACGGATTCTTCAAATAACTCTAGGTGTGCGTCACTGGCTGCAGAGCATGAAGCCCGTAGAAAATAGTATTTTTCTCCGTCATTTGAAGAGTAAGCGAAATTATGTACATAACAAAAGTTTTTTAAACTCAAGGGACGTTGCACATATAGTCCACATATTTTACATATAATCAATAGTGTAAGAGAAAATTTAAAAAACTCTTCTGGACTTCCATTAAACCCCCAGTCTATTTAGTGAGTTTTTAAATGATATGCATATCAAAATCTTTTCCTGGATGCGTAGACCGTAAATATGAAGTATGGTCGAAATATAGTCAATAGTGTAAGGGAGCATTGAAAAAAACCTCTTCTGGTCTTCCTATAAACCACCAGTATATTCAGTGATTTTTAAATGATATGCATATTGAAACCTGCTCCTGGATGAGTAGACTCTATACATGAAGATTGGTTGAGATAAAATAGTGTAAGAGAAAATTGAAAACATCTCTTCTGGTCTTCCTACAAACCCCCAGTATATTCATTGATTTTTAAATGACATGCATATCAAAACCGGCTCCTGAACGAGTTAACGGTGGAACAAACAAACAGACAGACAAACAAACAAACAAACAAACAAACAAACAAACAAAGAGACACGAAAGCTATAAACCACTGATACGGCCTCCAATTAACCTAAATCGGATAAATATATCAAAGCAAGCCAAAATAAATGAAATTTCAGATAGCTGACCCCCTAGAATTTTATTTATAAGATGTTGCAGCAAAGATCAAATTTGGAGCTGTGCTGGAATATTTTACTTTCATTACAAAATTCTTAAGAATAAAAACGCCAGAAAACAATTAAAACCGATAATAATCACAAGTTTAAATGAATAACTTACATCGTATAAAAATTAAGTGAACGGAGCGCTCCTCTAACCCCTCGGCTAGCCCGCCCAATGCGGGTAACTGACGATATAATCTGAATTTATGTGAAACATTATGTGACAGTCTAAAGAAATTTCCACACGACATGAGTTTAAAATGTTGCTAAGGTACATCAGAACTCAGTGTGAATGTGTAGGAACAATACACAAATTTTATACACAGTGATAAGATGGAGATTATGGTAAAGATGTTCTAAAATCCCTTTCATGATGAAACAATATTTTCTATATCCCCTGAGTATAATACCGACTATCATGTGAAATAAGTGCTCCCTCCCGAGTTCAGCCTCTTATGGATGTCATCCTCTTCACAAAGTCAAGCCTCCACTGCGGTATGTGTATCAATCAAGCGAAAAACAAACACTCCAGTTATCCTGAATTGCAGTCAATAGACTCAGTGGAAGAGCTCCCTCTCAAAACAAAAACAAATACATATCGAGGAAATATACTGTTACAGAAAAGCAAGACTGATATTGATGTTGCAAGCAATGTATCGCTCTCTCCGTTTACAGGGAAGGAAAGAAAAGAGTAAAAATAGAACAAAGGAAGGAATTGACTCCTTTCAGGTCACATGTGCGCTAGTAGTAACTTTGTTATTGCGAGGAAGTGGAAGAGGAGGAATATGTCGCTATTTTCAGCTAAACGGGAAAGCATTCTTGGATACACACAAACACGCAATTCTTTATACAAGGATTAAATAAAGTAAAATATCAACAAAAACTTCAAATATAAGCCCAGATTCACGTCTAATGAGGAGCAAACTCCTTAGCTGAATGATCAGCATACTGTCCTTCGGTTTAGAGGGCCCTTGGGTTAGATACCCGACCGAGTCGAGTATTTTCACTGCAGGTGGTTAATTCTTCTGCTGCTGCTAGTTGCTTTACGTCGCACCGACACAGATAGGTCTTATGGCGACGACGGGACAGGAAAGGGCTAGGAGTGGGAAGGAAGCGGCCATGGCCTTAATTAAGGTACAGCCCCAACATTTGCTGGGAAACCACGGAAAACCATTTTCAGGGCTGCCGACAGTGGGGTTCGAACCTACTATCTCCCGAATACTGGATACTGGCCGCACTTAAGCGACTGCAGCTATCGAGCTCGGTGATTAATTCTTCTGGCCTGGGGACTGAGTATATGTGTTCGTCTCAATACTCTTTTCATTTACCTACATACCAATATATCACACTGCCAACCATCACATAAATATGTAATAGTGAATAAAAACCGACACTGGCAGGTGTGTCGATATCCTATACAAGTGGAACAAAATAACTTCTCCAAGTTGTGATTGTGGCACTGAAAAGCAGACTGTTCGAGTGTTCACAATGTAGTTCACGAATGTCCTCCAAGAGCTTGCCCTGGCGATTATAATAGAGTTCCTGGTTATGACGGAGCGATCAGTAGGATGGATGGATGGATGGATGGATGGATGGATACAACTTCAGATGGTCTACAATCTGTTAGCTGATGCAAGAAGGTTATTATTATTTCGTTTAGCACACATATAAACCACGTCAAGTAACCATTACATTTCTGGAAGTCTTTTTTGCAGCCCACTACGTGATTACAATTGAGGAGGTATTTGACCATGAGATAGCTGTCCCAGTCTAAAAAGGCAAGAATAACAGCCGAGAAGATTCCTCGTGCCGACCTCACGACACCATCCTAGCTCATCTTGACTTCTCTAAAGCTTTCGACTCAGTTGACATAGACATAATATTTTCCAAACTATTTAAACTTCAGTTCTCGACAGTCTCTCTTCAGTGGATGAATTCATGCCTCCGCGGTAGTCTGCAGTGTGTAAGAAATAACAATAATGAATATCCATCCTTGGGATCCGTAGAGGTTTGTCTTCCATAGGGGTCTCTCTTACGACCGCTTCTATTTTCTGTCTATATCAATTATATTACGTCGTTGGTAAGCAGCTGCAGACACCACATGTTCGCTGATTATATGAAATTGTACTTTCACCCCCCATCAACGCAGTAATTAATACTGAGAGGTATTTTCCTATTTGTGAAATATACAACCTGACTTTTAACACCGTTTATCATCATACCATTGCCTGTTGTCCATCTCACAACATTTTCGAGGTCACGCTGCAGTTGCTCACAATCTGTTAACTTATTTATTACTCTATAGAGAATAACATCATCCGCAAAAATCCTTACCTCTCATTCCACTCCTTTACACATATAATTTATATATATAAGAAATCATAAAGGTCCGATAATACTGCCTTGAGGAATTCCCCTCTTAATTATTACAGGGTCAGATAAAGCTTCACCTACTCTAATTCTCTGAGATCTATTTTCTAGAAATATAGCAACCCATTCAGTCACTCTCTTGTCTAGTCCAATTGCACTCATTTTTGCCAGTAGTCTCCTATGATCCACCCTATCAAATGTTTTAGACAGGTCAATCGCGATACAGTCCATTTGACCTCCTGAATCCAAGATATCTGCTATATCTTGCTGGAATCATACAAGTTGAGCTTCAGTGGAATAACCTTTCCTAAAACCGAACTGCCTTCCATCGAACCAGTTATTAATTTCACAAACATGTCTAATATAATCAGAAAGAAAGCCTTCCCAAAGCTTACATACAATGCATGTCAAACTTACTGGCCTGTAATTTTCAGCTTTATGTCTATCACCCTTTCCTTTATACACAGGGGCTACTATAGCAACTCTCCATTCATCTGGTATAGCTCCTCCGACCAAACAATAATCAAATAAGTACTTCAAATATGGTACTATATCCCAACCCATTGTCTTTAATATATCCCCAGAAATCTGATCAATTCCAGCCGCTTTTCTAGTTTTCAACTTTTGTATCTTATTGTAAATGTCATTGTTATCATGTGTAAATTATACTACTTCTTTGGCCTTAGTCTACTCCTCTATCTCGACATTATCCTTGTAACCAACAATCTTTGCATACTGCTGACTGAATACTTCTGCCTTTTGAAGATCCTCACATACACACTCCCCTTGTTCATTAATTATTCCTGGAATGTCCTTCTTGGAACCTGTTTCTGCCTTAAAATACCTATACATACCCTTCCATTTTTCACTAAAATTCGTATGACTGCCAATTATGCTTGCCATCATGTTATCCTTAGCTGCCTTCTTTGCTAGATTTAATTTTCTAGTAAGTTCCTTCAATTTCTCCTTACTTCCACAGCCATTTCTAACTCTATTTCTTTCCAGTCTGCACCTCCTTCTTAGTCTCTTTATTTCTCTATTATAATAAAGTGGGTCTTTACCATTCCTTACCACCCTTAAAGGTACAAACCTGTTTTCGCATTCCTCAACAATTTCTTTAAACCCATCCCAGAGTCTGTTTACATTTTCATTTACCGTTTTCCACCGATCATAATTACTTTTTAAAAACTGCCTCATGCCTGCTTTATCAGGCATATTGTACTGCCTAATAGTCCTACTTTTAAGACCTTCCTTTCTATCACATTCATTTTTAACTACGACAAAAACCGCTTCATGATCACTAATACCATCTATTACTTCAGTTTCTCTATAGAGCTCATCTGGTTTTACCGGCACCACATCCAGGATATTTTCCCTCTAGTTGGTTCCATCATTTTCTGAATCAGCTGTCCTTCCCATATTAACTTATTTGCCATTTGTTGGTCATGCTTCCTGTCGTTCGCATTTCCTTCCCAATTGACATCTGGTAAATTCAGATCTTCCGCTACAATCACATTTCTTTCCATGTCGTTTCCTACATAGCTGATTATCTTATCAAATAATTCTGAATCCGTGTCAGTGCTACCCTTTCCCGGTCTGTACACTCCAAGTATATCAAGTTTCCTATTATCTTTGGAAATGAGCCTTACACTTAGAATGTCATGTGTCTCATCTTTAACTTTTTCGTAGCTTACAAATTCTTCTTTCACCAGAATGAATACTCCCCCTCCCACCATTCCTATCCTATCTCTACGATACACACTCCAGTTCCGTGAGAGAATTTCTGCATCCATTATATCATTTCTCAGCCATGATTCAACTCCTATTACAATATCTGGCAAATATATATCTATTAAATTAATTCTATTCCTTTCTTTACAATACTTCTACAGTTCAACACTAACAATTTTATGTCATCCCTACTTGATTTCCAGTTCCCTGTTCCCTTATCACCGCTCCCTAGGCCACCCCGTTTCCCTGAATGTACCTCCCTATTACCCTTCCAAACAAATTTCCTAACTTATACGTACCACTGCGGTTTAAGTGAAGGCCATCTGAGCGCAGATCCCTATCTCCTACCCACCCATTAGGATCTAGAAATTTCACTCCCAGTTTCCCACATACCCACTCCATAGTCTCATTTAAATCCCCAATCACCCTCCAGTCAGTATCCCTCCTACACAGTATTCCACTAATAACAATCTCCGGTTTCTTAAACTTCACCCGTGCTGCATTTACCAGATCCCACACATCTCCAACTACGTTTGTACTTATATCAGCTTGACTTACGTTGTTGGTACCAACGTGAAACACTACCACCTTCCCCTTCCCCTCCTCCCTCTCTTCTACTTTCCTCAACATCTGCCTCAACCTAATTCCTGGATAACATTCTATCCTGGTTCCCTTTCCTCCACACACTTTCTCCACGTGTCTAACGATGGAATCCCCCATGACCAGAGCCTCAACCCTACCCACCTCATTTGATCCCCTCCCCTCCTGTTCAGCCCTATCTTTCCTGACAGCTGGAGAAGCTACTTCCTCCTCCCTTTTCTCCTTCCCATGACCCTGTTCCACCTGTCTTTTCCTATCATCTACTCTGCAGTTCTCTTTCCTACCTTTTCCCTTCCTCCTACTTCCACACATCCCAGCAACTGTTCCCAGTCCCTCATCTTCCCTCTGTTGTTCCATCTGGAGTGACTCGTACCGATTTCGCACAGACACCTGTCCTGAATTCTGATTCTGAATAAAGCCCTTAGCCTGCAATATCCTTCCCCTTAGAACACCTGTCTTCTACAATTCCCCCCTTTCCTTCCCCTCCCTCTTGTATACCTACTGTAACCTGTACATTGTTTGAGGGAGTCCTATCTTCCTTCCTGTCTTCTGTGAGAATCCTAATTATCTCCCTCAAACTCTCCAACTCCTCCCTTATACCCTCAATGCCTCGCCACACCCACAGTTCGTACACTCGCGCTCCTTAGCCATTCTTTACAAATGAAAATAAAAATAAAATAACTCATTTGCAAAAAATAAATGAACGGAGGTATATAAACTGCTGTTAATTACTGAATATCGAAAGGAATACACAAGAAGTACACAATTCCAAACTGCAATTAAGGCTATCGTAATTACAACAACAGAATTTTAGAGTTTCTACGGATACCTCTACTACACCAGTACTACACAAATATTTTACAATAATAAAATAAGCACACTAAATTTTAATAGGATATTACTCGTATACTACTGTACAGTACACTACCGTAAATTTTTAAACTACTTTCAGACGTATCCTAATTACAATACCGGTACCGTATGTCACTACTAAGCACAAACAGAAATGAAATTTGCAAGAACTACTGTACTCAAAGATTACCAACAAAGCTAAATGATTAGACAAATTATTATTAGTACTTCACTCTAATAGATACACACGAAAGATAACACACGAATACAGCAGGCAAGATACGGCACTATCTAAACATAAGGTACTATATCTACACTACATTTTCAGCTGAAGTGTGGTTATATGAACTTTTACCGCTGGTGGATTAGTATTATTATTATTATTATTAGTATTATTATTATTAGTATTATTCTCCCTACTACTCGGGACGGAGAATAAAAGTGTCCTTAAATGCTGAGAATAAGAGGTTTTCTACTACAATTTCTGTCAAAACCACGCCGGGGACTTGAAGTGCAATACGGTATTATTGGGATATAGGAATTTGATTATTAACTTTTACTCGATAAATAAACGAAGGTGGAAAGTACAAAGTATGCAGGAAACTAAGACTATAAATTATCGGAATAATGAATCAGCTGACTTTGTATTTATTTACACAACTACCATGTGCATGTAGCAACAATCGTCAACAATCCAAAAAACTGTTTATCCAGTGAAATTTCCGTGAATTCTCTTTAACTTCTCTTTAAAACTATGTTTACAGGCTTATCGTGTTATTTAATGTAATAAATTATTACCTTCGTGATAGTTTGAACGAAATAACGGAAAAGTAGCGGCGGAAATTACAATGAGTTACAACTCCTTATGATAATCTGCCTTTGTATTATACCAACGAACCTACAGGTATTTTAAAATATTTTTTAATGTTAATATTATTACCTAAAGTATTTCCTAAACCTAAATTCGAAACAAAGTACACCTAGCTAGCCTACATAACCTAGAAAACGTAATCTACTGAACACCAAATGAATTACTTGTTTAAAATTCAAATAAATAACACTACTCTCAATTTCTACAACAAGCACTAAACACCAATATATAAATAGCACTAAATGGAACACACACACACACACACACACACACACAAAATTTAAATAATTTCAATAGGTTTTAACTACGTTTTCACTACAATAATACAAGAGCTCTCTCAACAGTCAACCGTTCACAAGCGCATTTCACTGTGAACCGGAGAGACTAACCGATGTTTAAAATTTCAAGAGTCTTACAAGAAATCTGTAACTGGACTGACACGTAAAATCTCAAGCTATAACAATTTCTCATCCTCGGCTTTGTTCAAAAACCGTAAGGCACTTCACTGTACCAAAACTCAACCTACGTTATTCACGCAATGATTTCAGTGAATATGTCAAAGATCTCGGTATTATGATAAACGAACATCTTTCTTGGAAGCAACAGGTTACCAGCGTCTCCAGGAAAGTATTTGTGACACGTAACTCACTTAGAAGATCCCGCAACGTATTTTTTTCGAGTATTAAAGAACTTCTCATTTGCACTCTGGTATTACCTCATTTCGACTACTGTGACGCCGTATACAACGACCTGACTGCTACTCTTAACGGCAAACTACAACGCCCGTAAAACACCTGTGTTCTGTATATATGTGACCCACGTTACTATGACCTTGTTTACCTGCCTACGACGAACTCAGTTGGCTATAAACTCAAGCAGCTCCGTAATGTTCATCCTTTATGCCTTCTTCATCGAGTACTCTCCTCATGCTCACCTCCCTACGTGTACAGTCAATTTCGCCACCTCTCATCCAATCACAGTTTCGGAACACGTTCAAAATCTGATCCACTCTTATCTATTCCACCTCACCGCACCACACGATACACAAACTAATTTGTTATTTCTTTAGCACGACAGTGGAATACACGACCCATCTCTGTCAGAGAAGCCTCACCCGCTAGTTTTAGGCAACTTCGTCACCGATACCTACTAAGTAATAGATGAAGTCCTAAATTGTTATTCGTATGTTATGGAAATATTGTAGATTTAGCCTTCCTCAAACTATAGACTTTATATAATCACACTGTTATTTTTAAGGCTAATAGAAATTAGCTGATCATGTCATAATTGTGTAAATAATCATCTTCATCATCATCAATATCATCAACATCCTTTTCCCTATTTTTTAATTATTGCTCTTTATCATAATATTGTGTTGCTTAGTTGTTGCAAGATATCTCAATTGTAAAAAAAGACAAAACATAAATAAAATATGATGACCCCCTGCCACCAATAGTCAGCAAACAAATAAATAAAATATACCCTAAGATCATGCTCCCTTACCTGTAAAACCGATAAGCTACCTCTAAGATACCACCATTCCCTTCCATCCCCCTTATATTTCTATCCTCCTTTAACATGGCCACTCTCCCGGCCAGAGAGCGCGGGCTGCCCTCTGGGTGACCTTCAGGGTGAGGAATGAAAGCATTTTAAAAATAACAGATGAGACAGGTCGGTAGATGCAGAGTGAGCCTCAGCCCTTAAGTGGTCATGGCTTGTCCGTGGTCCAACAGCTCTGCACTATGATCAATCAACCAAGCAGAGAATGGGCGACCGTGGCTCTACGCCTCTGCATTCCGGAGAGGGGATAGGGCTGTAACCTCACGGATGGCCCCAACCGTCGGCTGTCCTGAGAATGGTTTTCCGTTGTTTTATGCTCTCCTACACTAAGACCAATGCCGGGACAGTTCCTAGTATAGGCCACGGCCGCCAACCCCCTCAACTTCTCCGAAAATCTCCTCCACCATAACAAATCTCCCGGCCTAAGAGACGGTGTCACCGTCTAAGTGGCCCGCCTCCTCCTTCAGGGGAGCAGTGAAAACCTTTTAGTAGTAGTAGTAGTAGTAGGCGAGACATCCACCCGCTGTGTAGTGTAAGGCAACAGCTACGAGCTGCGACACATTTATTTTAACAGCAGACCAACAGTCGAAATTCTGCCTCCTGCGGGTAAAGCATTATTCATGGCGTCCGGTAGTCCTACACCACCACCACCACCCTCACCACCACCACCACCATGAGGAAAACAAATCGCAATGGAGGACGAAACAGGAAAGCAAGCAAGGAGTCGAGAATCCAGCGACTCTCCGAGCTCGATTCATCGCAAGAAGCGTGCCATTGCTCCGGAGAACGACAGGTCCCTTGCATCGACCGGCAGTACATATACACCACTGTCAGTCATTCCCGAAGCCTCTCCAAGCGGCACATTACCTCTGAACAGAGTGAGAGGGATATCATAGCACCGTTCCATTTACCATTGGGAACCAATCACCGGAATTTATGTCATTAAAATAATATTAGCAGCTATACAGAGGCAGCAGAAAAACCATGCATTGCCACACCACGTACAACAACGCAGTGGCACGGCAACAAACACCGGTCTAACTGTCCTACTGTACATAGTGAAGTTCAGGAATCTGAACCCGGACATCAACCACCCGAAAGCAATCTATCGTATTATCACCAAGTTTGTGCCCAACGCCACACACGATTACAACCTAGAAATTCAGTGGAGTAAAGACGGCTACAATATCAAAACTCCTAGACCATTTTACACAGCCCTAGTCAACTCCATAGGACTGGTGCATTTTGGGACGCACGCTCCAGCACATAGCCTGGCTCAACAACCCCGGCGCAACCAACTAACTTCGCGTCCAGCCCCCACCTTCGCAGTGGTGGCATATCCTTCCACTTTTCCTTCAGCCATTCTTCCTTAGCTGGTTTGTACCTCCTATCCACTTCGTTTTTTAATTGCCTGTATTCCTTTCTGTATTTCTGTATTCCTTTCTGCCCTTTTCATTTTTTCATTCTTGGACTTTCGTCGTTCATCAATCAGGTCTAGTGTCTCCTGAGTTATCCATTGATTCTTAGCTGACCTTTCCATTTTTCGTAACATTTCTTCGGCATCCCTAGAGACCTCATTCTTCACGACTGCCCTCTATTGTGTTTCCCTCAGCTTTTACATTTAGTCCTTGTGCAACATGTTCCTTGAAACATTTCCTCACACTTTCTTCAATTTGTTTAGATCCAATTTCCTTGCATTCCTTCCTTACTTCAATTTCTTCAACTTTAGATGGCATTTCATGATCAACAAGTTGTGGTCAGAGGCCACGTCTGCTCCTGGAAATGTTTTGCAATCCAACACCTGGTTTACGAATCTCTGCCTAATCATAACGAAGTCTATTTAATACCTTCCAGTATCTCCAGGTCTCTTCCACGTATACAGCCGTCGTTTGTGGTGTTTGAACCAAGTGTCAGCAAGAACTAGATTATGATCGGTGCAGAATTCTACCAGCCGACTCCCTCTTCCATTCCTTTATCCCAGTCCGAATTTTCCTACTGTATTACCTTGGCCTACCACTGCATTCCAGTCTTCCATCACAATTAGATTCTCGTCACCCTTTACATATTGTATTAAATCTTCTATCTCTTCACATATTCTATCCATTTCTTCATCATCTGCTGAGCTAGAAGGTATAAAGGCCTGCACTATTGTGGTGAGCATCGGTTTGATGTCTACCTTGGCAACAATAATCCTTTGAATATGCTGGTCGTAGTAGCTTATTCGCTGCCCTATTTTCTTATTAAATATTAAACCAACTCCTGCATTTACCCTGTTTGATTTTGTGTTGATCATTCTGTAGTCACCTGACCACAAATCCTGCTCTTCCTGCCAACGTACTTCACTTATACCAACTGCATCTAACTTAAGTCTATCCATCTCCCTTTTCAAATTCTCTAACCTATCACAACGCTTCAAACTTCTAACATTCCACGCTCCGAGTCTCAGAATGTCAGTATCCATCTTTCTGATGATTGCCCCCCCCCCCCGCCACCTCGTGTAGTCTAAACCGAATAGGGGACTATTTTACCTCCGGAATATTTTACCCGGGAGGAAGCCATCATCAGTACAACATTTATACAGAGAGAGCTGCATGTCCTCGAGAGTTAGTTACGGATGTAACTTCCCGTTGCTTTCAGCCGTGTAGCAGTATCAACTCAGCCAAGCCATGTTGAGTAGAATTATAAGGCCATAGTAATCAATCAATCAATCAATCAATCAATCAATCAATCACCGGGCGAGTTGGCCGTGCGCGTAGAGGCGCGCGGCTGTGAGCTTGCATCCGGGAGATAGTAGGTTCGAATCCCACTATCGGCAGCCCTGAAGATGGTTTTCCGTGGTTTCCCATTTTCACACCAGGCAAATGCTAGGGCTGTACCTTAATTAAGGCCACGGCCGCTACCTTCCATCTCCCAGGCCTTTCCTATCCCATCGTCGCCATAAGACCTATCTGTGTCGGTGCGACGTAAAGCCGCTAGCAAAAAAAATCAATCAATCAATCAATCAATCAATCAATCAATCATATAAACTGGCGATCTTGCACAGAAAGGCTGCTACCTCCCTCTCGACGATCCATTCGTTAGCCTGGTCACTCGACAGATACCCAACCAATATGGTTGCACCTGCGGCTCGGCTATCTGCTTCATTGGGACACGCAAGCCTCTCCACCGCGGCAAAGTCACATGGTTCGCAGGGGAGGTTAAAAAGAATGTAAATAAAAGAGTGCAATACAGCAGGCCATCAAAAACACTCCACTTGTCTGTATATGATTCTAACCCTGGTTGTCTGACGATTGCATCGCTATACTCTAAGCACTCTAAGGAAAGTTGAAGATTAACAATTCTAGCTCGTTTAAATGTGTGATGTGTTTAAACTATCAAACTGGTTTGCTTGAATATGTCTGCATGTACTACTGAATGATTAGAAATTAGTTTGTGTATAATTCCGAATTGTATTTTTTTTTTTTTTTTTTTTTGCTTTACATCGCACTGTCACAGATAGGTCTTATGGCGACGATGGGAAAGGAAAGGCCTAGGAGTGGGAAGGAAGCGGCCGTGGCCTTAATTATTTTTCTTTGCTATTTGTTTTAGGTCGCACCGACACAGATAGGTCTTATGGCGACGATGGGATAAGAAAGGCATAGGAATGGGAAGGAAGTGGCCGTGGCTTTACTTAAGGTACAGCCCCAGCATTTGCCTGGTGTGAAAATGGGAAACCACGGAAAACCATCTTCAAGGCTGCCGACAGTGGGGTTCGAACCCACTATCTCCCGGATGAAAGATCACAGCTGCGCGACCCTAACCGCACGGCCAACTCGCCCGGACCGAATTGCTTGTTCGTTTGTAATACTTAATACTTGATTCCTTAGGTTGTAAAGTAAGATGGCAGCTAACAAATTTAAGTCTATTAACAATATGCAACTTGCTTGAAGCCATCAAAAATGATTTCATTTGTTTGAATCTGTTTGTCCAACCCTTGTCCCGTTTCTCTACGGGGTCAGGTATGAGGTGAGATGAATCTGTCATGGGAGGTTTTTATGACCGGATGCCCTTCCTGACGTCAACCTCATCAGATGAGTTAATAAAATGAAGTGAATGAGGTTATATATGATAGTAGGACGGGAGAGGGTGAAAACCGGTGACGGCACATAGCCTACTGCTGACGATTAGCAGCAAGGGGTCTGCTCAAGGCTTAACGTCCCCATCCAACATACGAATCACCATCAACAGCGTCATATGCCCTCACTTCATATGAGCACTGCGGAGAGGTTTGGAATTGTATCCAGGCTTTTGGCACGCAATCTAGTGATTAGAAATTGTATACCACCACCTCCCCTACCCTGTCGGCCAATATTCTGATGGTGATTTTTTTTTTTTTTTTTTTTTTGCTAGTCGCTTTACGTCGCACCGACACAGATAGGACTTATGGCGACGATGGGACAGGGAAGGGCTGGGAGTGGGAAGGAAGCGGCCGTGGCCTTAATTAAGGTACAGCCCCAGCATTTGCCTGGTGTGAAAATGGGAAACCACGGAAAACCATCTTCAGGGCTGCCGACAGTGGGGTTCGAACCTACTATCTCCCGAATACTGGATACTGGCCGCACTTAAGCGACTGCAGCTATCGAGCTCGGTTAAAATTTTTCGACCAACAGGGCTCGAACCGGCTAACCTCGGTGTCAGACCGTTTATACTTCAGCGCCTTAACGATCACGGTCACCAGGCGGGCTCCTAATTTGTTTGAACCTATCAGAACATAATCCTGAATAACTAGAAAAAAAATTAATTTGTTTGTATACAATTTCGAATTCGACTTTCTATTTAATTGATTCCGTAGGTTATAAGATAAGATGACAGCTAATGAATTTAAGTCTCTTAACAATATGCAACATGCTTGAAGCCATCAAGAATAATTTTATTTCTTCGAATCTGCTTCTATTTGATCGTATATAATTCTGAACCTGGTTCGCATACAAATCTGAATGTTTCCCCAAAACAGTTAATAAAGAGACGCCCCTCCCTCCTCTAGAACCCTTTAATCCCCACCCAACCACCTCCTTTCATCCCACAACTCTCCTCCACCCCGCCTAATCTCCTGGCCAGAGAGAAGGCGTAACTTTCTAGGTGGCCCTCCCCACCCCTTCAGTGTGAGAATGAAAACTTGTTTGAACAGACAGGCGAAAACAGAAAGGTTCTGGGAAACTACGTCCCAACAAATAATAAAATGTCTTTGCTCACCAAGTGTCTCCAAATAAAATGTCCAGGGTGCAGGATGATAATAAGGCGTGACCAGCACGAGGCACGGCGAGATGTTGAGACCTCCACGCACACACCACAGCCAAGACTGGACTGAGGAAGACCCCCATGCCATCTCCATGTTCGATGCATTGAGCCGTAGGCAAAATGCGAGAACTTTTTAGCCCGTCGACCGATACCGGTCTTGAGCGCTATGTCATTAATATTTGATCCCATGGCTGTAATATTGCTGGTGAATGGGGTTAGGGTGAGAATCTAGACAATCTTTGGCCAGAGTATGGCCGGGCGCGTGAGCGCTGTGTTACGTAGTGAGTTGTACAGTAGTGGCGCTACGCACGTAGAGGAGAAAGTAAAATGCGCTAGGTGCGCGGAGAAGTTTACTTTACGAGTACCAGCGGTCTCTTGTGTTTGAGGCCGCGAGTATCGTAGGTGCCTAGATTGTGAATAAGAGGGTTACCACTTAGTGGGGCCCTCCTGTAAATTGTCTTGGCTATGTTTATCATTCTCACCCTAACAGTGTCTATCTGACACAGGTCGTGGAGGTGGGTGATACGTGTATACCGATCGCAACCCGTAATAAGCCGCAGGGCCCGGTTCTGAACGGACTGCAGCCTACTCAGGTGGCAATCAGCGGCCACGCCCCCTATAGGACAGGCATACTCGAGTAGTGGCCTAACCATCGTCGTGTACAGGAGGAGCCTGTTTTGTGGTGTGAGGCTGTTTTCAGCATAGATCAGAGGGAATAATTCTGATACCCTTGCATGGGCGGAGCCTGAAATGTTAGTTACATGCTGACGGTAGGTCAGTCCGCGGTCTAGGGTGACTCCCAGGTACTTGGCGCTGTCGGACCATCTGATAACCTCACCAAAGAAGTTCAGACCGCCCGCCAGTCTGCCGCGTCTCTTCGTGAAGAGCGTAGCCTGACATTTGCCTACATTAATTTTGATGCGCCACTTCTCGAGCCAGGGCTCAATAGTGGTCAGCGCTGTCTGAAGGTGGTGTTCGACTCTCGGGGCCTGCCATGAGACCGCGGACAGAGCTGTATCGTCAGCATATAAATATAGATTGACATTCGCAGGTTTAGGCATGTCGGAGGTATAGATTTTGAAAAGCACCGGGGAAATTACCCCACCCTGCGGTACTCCGGCTGTGATGGGGCGTGCTGTCGATAGCTCCTTGTTTACGGAGATTTGGAAGCTACGGTCGCTGAGGTAACTTGCGACTAATGCTGTGAGATACCCAGGGAAACCAAGGGTTCTTAGCTTATATACTAGTCCGTCATGCCAGACCTTGTCGAATGCCCTAGCGACGTCAAGAAAACAGACTCCTGTGTACCTGTTGTCGTTAAAGTTTTTCGTAATGTCCTCAGTCAGTCGTAGTAGTTGGTGGGTGGTGGAGTGGCCTTTCCTAAAGCCGAACTGCTCGTTCGGTTCTATATTGAGGTCGTCTATTACAGTCTGTAGGCGGGAGAGGAGAATAGCCTCAAACAGTTTGGAGATAACTGAGAGCAGGCTAATAGGTCTGTAGTTCTGTGGGAACGTCGGGTTAGCTGTTCCTTTTCTCAGCATTATAACCTTAGCCACTTTCCAGCAGGCTGGGAAGTGAGCAAAGCGAAATATTGCGTTGAAAAGTTTAGTCAGAAAAGTAATGGCCTTCTTAGAGAGATTCTTAAGGAAGGTAGATGAAATCCCATCCAGGCCGGGGGTTTTCCTGTTTTTCAGGCGCTGGAAGTGACGTACCACCTCTCTGGTTGAAACAAATTTGAAGTCCCTAGGAAGGTCATTATCGTCATGTTCGAGGAGGCTGTCCTCGACCTCATCTATAAAGTCTTCGTCTGCTGGCTCCTCATTCGGAGAACACGTAGATTCGAACGTGTCTGCGAATGCCTCTGCCTTGTCTTTGTCTGAATGGGCCACTCCACGTTGTGCGTGCAGTGGTGGTATGCCTGTCCTTTCACCTGTAAATTTACGTGCCATACGATAAATGGAGCCATCCGTAGAGCTTAACTCGGCCAACCTCGACTGGAATGCAGCTCGGCGGTGGTGTTCCATTAGTACTCTAATGTTTCGCCGGTGTCGGTTCCATAAGATCTTCATATTGGGGTCCCTGGTGACGTGCCACAGCTTCCTAACTCTACTATTGAGCTTCAGAAGCTGGAGTACTGCAGAGGGGAGCGGGCGCCGTAGTGGGGGTCTGGTCTTCGGTCCCACGGAGAAAGTTTCAGCTGCATTCCTAATAGCTGTGGCAATTAGTTCAGCTTGGACGTCTATGTCTTCCGAAGAGCGAATGCTGGGGTTGCCTGTGATGTTCTTTGAGAGTATGGTCCGGAAAAGCTGCCAGTCAATTTTCCTTCTATGTAGTGGGATGAGAGGGGGGTCGGAAAGGGGCGTGGCGTCTAGGGTGAGTAGGACGGGGCAATGATCGGAGTCTAGTGGGTCTTGGATATAGAGATTAGGGTACATATTGAGGTTACGGGAGATAGCGATGTCTATTGTGTCAGGACGTAGGCCGGAGTAATGGTAGTGGGTGGGTTTATCGGGTGGGTGGGAGAGTAGCTGATGTCTGTCCAAGTAGCTGGCAAGCTTCTTCCCACGGTCGTTGAGAACCCGGCTCTTCCATCTAGGATTTTTCGCACTGAAGTCCCCAGCTGGGATGATTCTAGGACGTCCATTAATTACTGAGTCGAGGTCGGCCGGGAAAAACTCTACATTGGGCGGTAGGTAACACGAGGCAACGGTTAGGGGTCCTTTACTGGTCTCAACCTCAACGAGGGTGGCTTCTAGGTTACGAAGGTCGGCTGGGCTGGGTATGCGGGTATGAACTAAGGTATTTTTTTTAAAATGAAGATAGCTGCTCCCCCACCGTCACGATCACCGGGGCGATCGTTACGGTAGAGAGAGTAGTTTGGAAGGAAGATCCGGTTTACAGGTTTGAGTTTAGTTTCCCCGATGAGGATGAGATCTAAACACATCTCCTTGGCAATCTGACTTAATTCAGTCATTTTTCCAAGGATCGAGTCCGCATTCCAATAAAGGATCCTTAACTGCTGGGGTCTCGTGTTCAGTCTACGGGCCATTGCTGAACCATTGGAGGGCTGCACTCATTATGACTTCCATTTGTTCTGACTTGGAAGTCGCGGCTTTGAGTCGAAGAAGAGTGGAGTGTAGGAGGGAGAAGAGTGGCTTGATTGTAGGGTCAGATAAAAGTTTAAGGATGTCTATGAAACCCCCCTCAGACGGGGAGGGGGAGGGGGTGGTGGTAGAGGTAGAGGGGAGGGAGGGGAATTCTGTGGCGGAGAATATTGCAGTGGAGGTAGAGGAGCTGGGTGCGGGGTTCGATCCCATGCTCTGTGAGTAGGTGACGTCATCCCTTCTCCAGGCCTGTCGCTGAGGGTCGATAGGTGCCGCTTCACGTCTCTTATTGCCAGGAAGACGTTGGTAGCTTGATTCTATAATGCGGCGGTACACACTACAGCCTCTGAAGTTGGCTGTGTGCGACTCGCCGACCAAGAGATGGAAGGTCTCAGTATATATAAGGCACGTCAAAGGTTTTGGAGACATACGAAAATATTGGAGAAAGTCGGCAGAAGATGACGTATTCGTGACGTGAGCGAAGAGACAAAGGCATGCGGCGTTCAGTAGTGTGATATGCAGCGGTGCAAGGTGTTGGTAGTATGGCGGCGATGGAGAAGTCGATGACAAATGTAAATGAAGTAGCATGTAAACTTTTGGGGGGAATGTTATATGCCATACTAGCTGATTATATTGTTACGGTTAGTATATCACACATGGAAATTTCTTCGCCACACTTTTGCAATGATGTTATTTCCGTACCCAGAGTGGCAAGGCTTTTCGGAATAATTTCCCACTAGAAAAATCCCCCATTTCCCTAAATATATTCCCCATATCAAAACTTTCAAAATAAAAGCTGAAATGAGCTCTATAAAATCAACTACCAAACAGATGATTTTAATGTTATTGGCGCTTTACCTCCCACTGAGTATATTTTTATGGTTTTCGGAGACGCCGAGGTGACGGGATTTTGTCCCGCAGGAGTTCTTTTGCGTGCCAGTAAATTAACCGAAACTAGCCAGGATCGAGCCTGCCGACCTGAACTCTGAAAGCCAGCGCTCTACCGGCCGAGATATTCATCCAAGTTCCGAATAGAAAATTTCCAAAGCTCAACCTAGATATATGATGTAGACTTACAAGAAATGTTTATATCAGTCGGCTGCATTTGCGATACACACCGGAATACGTTGAGAAACTCAACTAAATTTACTGTAAACATAACTTGATTTCACGGAAGTCTACCTTGCTGCAACACGAACGTCTTCTTCTTCGTCCGGCTTCATGGCTAAATGACTAGCTTGCTGCCCTTTGGTCCAAAGCGTCCCGGGTTCGATTCCCGATCGGGTCCGAGCAACCTTAATTGGTTAATTCCGATGGCTCGAGAGCTGGGTGTATTTGCCGTCTTCAGCATTAAATTCCCACAGACGCGCAGGTCGCCTATAGGGAGTCAACTAGAAAGATCTGCATCAGGCCTCTCCGAAGGCCACACGCTTTTATTATATATATATATAATTCGCTGGGGCCATCAAGGACCACGTTAAGTCTTGTTGCATTTGACACTGAACTTGGCCTTCTTTAGAGCCCAAATTTCCCTCATTCTTTGTGAGTGGGCCTGCTTACGCTCCTCTGTCCAAGGGGCGCCGTGTCTTCTCTTCAGTTGCTCATCTCGGTTTAGCCCGTTCGTCAATATTTTCTTGCGGAAGAGATCTCTGTTAAGGGCGTCTTCAGTTAAGATATGTAGCATTTGAGGGTCTTCTTTGGTATTTCTAAACCAGGGAATTGTGATTTTGGGGTTTGAATCAAAAAAGTGAAAGATTTCTTTAGTTAACTTTCTTCCGTCCATTCTTTTCAGATGACCATAAAATCGTGCCCGTCTTTTTCTGATTGTGTCGGTAATCTTCTCTATTTTGCTGTAGACTTCCTTGTTGGATCTCTTTTGATGGATTCCATTTCTGTACTTTGATCCCAAGATTCCTCTCACAATTTTGCGTTCTCTTTTCTCCAGTTCTTCAAGGAGTCCTTTGTTGGCGTTTAGAGACAGGGTTTCGGCTGCATATAGAACTACTGGCTTCAGATCTGTTTCATAGTGACGTATCTTGGTGTTTTGGGAAAGGCATGTTTTGTTGTAGATTGTGCAGGATGTTTGGTAGGCTATTTCCAGTTTGCGTACTCGCTCCTGAAGTGCTTCTTTGTCCAGTCCATTTTTCATGATGATCTCACCCAGGTATTTGAATTTGTCTACTCGGGTGATGTCCCCGTATTTTGTATGGAGTTTTGGTGGAGCCTCTTTGATGTTAGTCATTACTTCTGTTTTCTCAAACGATATCTGCAAACCAGTTTGTTCGGCAATTTCCTTTAATATTTCAACTTGAGCTCTAGCGGTTTCTATGTCGTTTGAGAGAACAGCAATATCATCGGCAAATACTAAGCAGTCTGTTGCGATCCCCTTGGATTTGGTTCCTATTCTCAATGGACTGTAGTTGGTTTCCTTTAATCTCACCCGCCAGGTTCTGATGATCTTTTCAAGAACACAGTTGAAGAGTATCGGGGATAGCCCATCACCTTGTCGGACTCCTGTTTTGATGTCAAAGGAATGCGAGAGACATCCGTGGAACTTCACCTTGGATTTTGTATCGGTCAGGGTGGCTCTAATTAATGCCAGCAGTTTCAAATCAACTCCAAATTCATTTAAGATGTTTAGCAGGACTTCCCGGTCAATGGAGTCGTACGCTTTCTTAAAGTCCACAAAGACAGGCACATACTGCTTGGGCCTTAGTGTACAATATCTGATGATCGTTTTGAGATTTTGGATCTGTTCATCTGTTGAGCGACCTTTTCTGAACCCTCCTTGGTATTCACCTATTGATGTTCGACTTGTGCTTCCAAACGCTCCAGGAAGGCAAGTGATAAAATTTTGTAAGTCACGGGTAGCAAAGAAATTCCTCTGTAGTTGATGTTCTTCATGCTGCCTTTTTTGTGTAATGGATGGATCAAAGCTTTTTTCCAATCTTCGGGTAGGGTCTCCTTGTTCCAAATTTCTTCTATTTGCTTTTGCAAGATATCAAGTGATTCTTCTGGGGCATATTTCCATAGTTCTGCTACTACTGAGTCTTCCCCCGGCGCTTTGTTATTTTTGAGACGGGCAATGTGGCGCTTGATTTCATCTCTGTCGGGTGGTCTGGAATCTGGGTACCTGAGTAAGGGTTCCTTGGTCTCAATGGCGCTTTGCGGTTTAGAGCAATTAAGTAAATTCTTGAAGTAATCTGTCAGAATGCTGCAATTTTCTTCATTTGACGTCGCCAGTGTACCGTCCTTTCGCTCAAAGCATAGAGATGGTGGTTTATAGCCAGTGAGTTTGCGTTTGAAGGCTCTGTAGTACTCTCTGCTTTCATTCTTCCTAAAGTTTTGTTCTATCTTTTCAATGAGAGATTTTTCGTATTAACGTTTCTCAGTTCTGAACACCCTAGCTGCTTGGGCACGTTGGGTTTTGTAGGTTTCCCAATTATTTTCTGATTTCGTAGAGTAGTAGTGTTTCCACTATTATTATTATTATCATTATTATTCGGGAAAATCATTATCACAATTAATGTCTGTTTTCGTGTGTGTCTTTAGGAGGGAATTCCTTTTCCTTCTCTGAATGTTCATTTCTAATGTTCTGTATTTATGGGAGTGCCAAATGATTTCGAATTTGATGCTATAGTCTGAAACATTTTACAAATCACACAAGAAATCTGCATAAATCGTCTTTCATTACTGCTCCAATGCTTATTATCACAAAGTAAAATACAACCCGACTGGCATATTTTCCTCCTTCCAATTTACTTAGATCGAATTACGTTCATTGCTTGCGTCCAACCAATCAGGTAGGGTGAAAATAATTCATTGTTTGACTGAGTTAGTTGGCTAAGTGTTTCGAGTCACGTAAATGTGACCTTTCATTCGTGAGATCGTGGGTTCGAATCTCACCGTCGGCATCCCTGAAGATGATTTTCCCTGGTTTCCCATTTTCACACCAAGCAATGACGGGACTGAACTTTAATTAAGACCACGGCCGCTACCTTCCTGATCCTAGCCCTCGCCCATCCTTGCGTCGCCGAAAGCCTTTGATGTATTAGTGCATTCAGACAACTAGCAAAAGAAAATATTCATTGTCGGTATGGTTATTAACCTTTCTACTCAATGCTGGTCCTCCAGACATAACTCTAATATCAAAAATTCCCTGCTTAAATTAAATTTTCTCGCAAATGTAACTTATATAGAAACGTCCAGGAAAAGGGGATATTTCTATCGACTTACTATCTTTCTTTCTTTCTTTCTTTCTTTCTTTCTTAATCCGATTACCCTTCGAGGTTGGTTTTTTCCTCGGACTCAGCAATGGGTGCCACCTCCACCGCCTCATAGGCAGTGTCCTGGAGCGTGAGACTTCGGGTCGGGAGACACAACCGGGAAGGAGGACCAGTACCTCGCCCAGGCGGCCTCACCTTGTGGGAGGATGGGAAGATTGGAAGGGATAGACTAGAAAGAGCGAAAGAAGCAGCTGCGGACTTAAGTTAAATACCATCCCGGCATTTGCCTGGAGGCGAAGTGGGAAACCAAGGATGGCTGAAGTGAGAATCGAATCCCTTCTATTCAGTTGACCTCCCAAAGCTGACTGTACTCCGTTTCAGCCCTCGTACCACTTTTCAAATTTCGTGGCAGAGCCGGGAATCGAACCCGGGCCTCCTGGGTTGAGATCTAATCGCACTAACTACTATGCCACAGAGGCGGACTCGACGTACCATCACTTGACCAAACCTTTATATCCTCCTTCTGAGTGTTTTCTGTAATCAAAAAAGTGCCAAAACCATCCTCCTGATCATGACTATGGGATTTTCCTTGTCACACCTCCATCTGTCACTGCATCAGGAGTGCTGCTTGATTTCACGAGTCCGGCACCACAGCAGGATATCGAACTCGCAATCTCCCATCCAACAGGTGGTCTGTTGTAAGATCTGCTAGGTCGGAAAGGTATTGATTGAATGTGTAGGCTCCACACAATCCCATAACTACAGCCAATATCTATAATAGTGCAGCAGTAAGCAGGATCAATAAAACACTGGGTAAGGTACTTAGTGAGTATTTCACACTGATCTCCATAAACCTCTGCTAGTAATCCCTGCTCATGTTAAATACTACTTTAACAATTCATCATCCTGGCATTGAAGTGGGGTCCTTTGAAGTGTATAGATATCCCACTAAGAACATACAATTCAGCGCTATCAAGGAGTGGCTTTGTCAGACACATGATCAATGACAGTTCCATTATAGCACCGATGTACACAGAGAATCAAGTATGAGGTGTCCGCTACGTATAGACGATATTTACCATCTTGGCCGAGCGGCTTAACTGACATTGGACATTAGGACTAGGCAGAGCAGGCTTGGAACCCGCAATTACAGTAGATTTTTCCTGCTGTGACTTCACACAGTCGGAAATGGTGGTATAGAGCATATTAATCTACTCCGACGGCATGTTTCCTAATTCTAGGTCCAAACAATTGAGGCAGGAGTAAAATCAGCTTAATGCACAATTGGAGAATGTCCGACTCATTGACTGAATGGTCAGTATTGAGGCGTTCGGTTCAGAGGGTCCCGGGTTCGATTTCCGGCCAGATCGGAGATTTTAATCCCCCTCTGATTAATTATTCTGGCCCGGTAACTGGGTGTTTGTGTTTGTCCCAACACTTCCCTCTTTATATTCAGACAACACACTACACTAACTTCCAACCACCACATCCCACAATATAGGGTTGGCGTCAGGAAGGGCATCCGGCCGTAAAACAGGGTCATATCCACATTAGGCGACACAGTTCGCACACGCGACCCCACAGGTGTAGGAATAGCGGTAGAAAATAAGAAGAAGCACAATTGGAGATTCTGAGAAAAATGAAAAATTGCATTCCTTTATACCGATGAGTAATAGAAAACAAATAGCTGCTTTCCTACACTGGTTGTTGTGTAGTACATTCCGAACTTTCATAAAATTAATTCCGTCCTTCCCCGAGACAGGTTTTTCAGGGGAATTTCTGTAATTGAGGAGTGTCCGTTCAAAAGTTATTATTTCCACCTTAAGAGAGTAGTGGGAAAAGTGCAAGAAACATAAAATAACAGGCACAGGGAACGTACCCATGATCGAGTTTGGTACAACTTTTAAGAAATTACATCTTTCTGGTCCGAATTTGTCATGGCAATCAACAATATTCAACTACTGTAAAATAGCTGCTTTCCTACAATGGTTGTTGTGTAGTAAATTCCGAACTTTCATAGAATTAATTCCGTCATTCCCCGAGACAGGTTTTGTAGGGGAATTTCTGTAATTGAGGAGTGTCCGTTCAAAAGTTGTTATTTCCACCTTAAGAGAGTAGTGGGAAAAGTGCAAGAAACATAAAATAACAGGCACAGGGAACGTACCCATGATCGAGTTTGGTACAACTTTTAAGAAATTACATCTTTCTGGTCCGAATTTGTCATGGCAATCAACAATATTCAACTACTGTAATACATGAGGACGAAATATTGATTTTTTTGAAGTGGAAATTGCTCCTGTGGAACACACACTCCTCAATTACAGTCCGGCTCCATGGCTAAATAGTTAGCGTGCTGGCCTTTGGTCACAGGGACCCCGGGTTCGATTCCCGGGAATTTTAACCATAATTGGTTAATTTAGCTGGCACGGGGGCTGAGTGTTTGTGACGTCTTCATCATCATCATCTCATCCTCATCATCACGCGCGGGTCGCCTACGGGCGTCAAATAAAAAACCTGCATTTGGCGAGCCGCACTTGTCCTCGGACACTCCCGACACTAAAATCCATACGCCGTTTCTTTTTTCCTCAATTACACAGTAATAATGGCATGTGGCCTGGTGCAGGTTTTTCGAGTTGACGCCGATTAGGCGACCTGCAAGTCTGTGAAGATGGGGCCCTGCTTAAGATTAAATCTAATGCTGAAGACGTCACAAACATCCAGCCCCCGAGCCATAGGAATTAACGAATGAAAGTTAAAATCCCCGACCAGACCGGGAATCGAAACCGGAACCCCTTCGACCAAAGCCCAGCATGCTAAACATTTAGCCATGGAGCCGTAATTATACGGTAACATGAGTGTACAGTCCCAGCACACCTACCACGTCCCTATTATTATGCAATGTGTGGGTGATACTCGTTCAACACCTTCAAAATTGGTTGCAACAAGAACACAAACACAACATTAGTAGAAGGAGAAACAACAACACGAATAATAAAAGTCAACAAATTTCAAGAATGCGTCTTGATGGATACAAGTGCTTTTACACTGAAGAAAATGGAAATTGCAACACCCAGAAGGAGTGGTGCTATATTGCTGCAATTGAACATACAGGACGAGTGTACGGTTGTGCTTCGATGATTACACTTTCAGGTCCCTCTGACTGCAAGTTTGGACAACAATCAATACAGGATGTGCCAACCACGAGCTGCAATACATTGATGAATTCGTCGAGGCATGGAGTCAATAAGGCCCTGGATCGCTTCCTGAGGGATTGTGGCCCATGCTTGCTGCAATGCACGGATCAGTTGTTCCAGAGTTGTGGGTGGCTGAGGAAGGTTAACCAGTTGTTGACCCATCATGTCCCACACATGCTCAATAGGACTGAGGTCCGGGGATCTGGCGGGCCATTCTAAGGTTGTGATGTCGTGGAGAGCTTCTCTGGAGATGCGTGCAGTGTGAACTCGAGCATTGTCCTGCTGAAACATCCCATTAGCAATGTATGCCACCGTAGGGACAACCACTGGATTGAGTACCCTATCAACGTACTGTCGAGCAGTCATAGTGCCCTCAACAAGCACTAATTGTGATTTCACATTAAAGCCAATAGCTCCCCAGACCATAATGCTTGGTGTTGGCCCTGTGTGCCTCTCGACAATAAGATCTGGGCGGCCCCTCTCCCCGGTACGTTGGCGCACACGATTCCGGCGATCACTGCGGGCAAGACAGCAGCGCGATTCATCACTAAAGACGACCCTATGCCATTCATCGACCCACTTCGATCTTTCTCGACACCAGGCCAGCCTTACACGTCGCTGTTGTGGGGTCAATGGAACACCTTCTGCAGGGACACGGACTCGTAAGCCAGCTGCACGCAGGCGATTACCAACTGTTTGTTGTGTAACGTGGGGTGCTACAGCTGCTCGAATTTGCGCTGCTGTTGCATGGGGTTCCATCCGGGCCATCCGAATGATGCAGCGATCCTCTCTCACAGTTGTCTGTCGCGCTGGGCCTGTGGCAGGTCTACGAGTGTGGGTACCTTCATTTGACCACTGCTGCCATACACGTTGTACCGTAGATGCCTGTCGGCCAACACATGCAGCGACAGTCCTTAGCGATAATCCAGCCTCACACAGTCCAATTATCCGAGCCCTCTCAAACGGCGACAGTTGTTGATAGCGTGCTCTTCTCTGTCGTCGAGGCATGTTTGACGGGGAACACTTCACTGCACAGACCGCAAATCAACTACGCTTCACCAGAGTCCGTATACTGGAGTTGATTCCTCCGCGACCAATCACGTGGGGAGACCTGTAGCAACAATCCAATGGGTCTGAAACTTTGATGGTTTACATACCTACATGGCATCGTTCCATATCTTGAAAATCAACACAAACGACCAATGCCTTCATGGTGTTGCGATTTCCATTTTCTTAAGTGTAGTTTGGAGAAGAGACTTGTGGCTTCCGCGTGGGTACACGAGCGACTTTATACCGGAGTATGATTATGCGGGATTCCAGGGCTCGTTTTGATAAGGTGCCACCGAGCGGAGGTAACTTGTCAAAGTAGGAGAGAAATATTTTTTAGCACGGGATGTGTTGCAGACGAGAAGCGAAGTGGCAGACACTACTCGGACAGAAAGTTGCGCTGCCGTGACCGAGCCAGTGGCTCAGTCACCTGCCAAATCAACGAGGAAACGGGCCGCCGAGTTGCAACTGTCGCATGAACAACGCGCGATCACAAGAAAAAAGAACTTGAAAAGTAAACCTTTCCGCACTGTGACTATCAAAGGGAGGGATCTTCATAGGCGCCAAAATGCGTGCAGCTTGTTCCTGCAAACATTTCCAACACGTGCAAGGTGGACGAAAATTATTTTTAAAATAGAATGCCCCATTTACCGCCGTAAAAGAAATGAGAACAGCTTCATCTGAACTAAAGAGAATCCTAACTTCCATCAAGAAATTCAACAGTATCCTCTACATGTGATGTTACGTGCAGATATGACTGCAGACCATTTGCATGGTTCTTATTTCTTACAAGGATCGGTGAATCAAGTGTCATACGGTATCTTACCGCGTTAAATACCTGGTTATATCCGCAGCTACAAGCAGCAGGCATCACTGCCTGATTCCGACAATATTGTGAATTTTCTTCTTGCTAGTGGTTTGAGTTCACTATCACATCAAAGATTTTCGGAAGGTAACTCCCGCAGTCTTAATTTGAGTCTCAGCATTTGCTTGGAGTAAAAATAGGAAGCCATGGGAAATAATCATCAAGGCTGCCAACGGTGATATTCAAACCCACTATCTCACGAAAGCAAGCTCACATCTGCATGGCCCGAAGCACTTAATTCAATTCAAAGCCAATAGCAAAAAAAAGAATTCCTATGGGATAAAATTCCGTCACCTCGGCATCTCCGAAAGCCAAAAACTGTAGTAAAGCTAATAACATTTAAAAATCTGTTTGAAAGTTGATTTTACATAGAGTTCATGTCAGCTTTTATTTTTAAAGGTTTTGTAGGGCCTATGGAGAATATACCGTATGTAGTGAAGAAGGGGAATTTTCCTGGCGGAAAAGAGAAATGATTTCGGAATACTCCTCCCTCGGTATGCAAATCATATTCAGCACAAAAGTGTGATGAAGAAAATATACGAATTTCCGTGTATGAAAACCTGACCGTAACAAACCTAATCTGCTGGTAGGACAGAATAATGCGATTTGAAGCGCCGGTGACGAAAAAACGGTTTACATCGAACAACAATAATTTAGTTCCGGTAATTTTGTGCTTTGAACGATATGTCGTTCCGTGTTCATATCAGCATCAAATTTCACCTGTTGAATTGCAGATTTTGTTTGGTTTTCGATAAAGTTCACTCTGTTTTAGATTTCGCTCTTACTTTCTGCGTGTTATGGGTTGAATTATATTTTAAACTAGCTGATGTACCCGTGTTTCGCTACGGAATTCTCAGAAAGACTGTCTTTGTGGTTTTTCCAACATAGATCGTTACAATGACGTCAGTAGGAAGGTAGCGATTAAAGGCATTGTTTTCATGGTAAAATACTATAGCAAATAAGAAACCGCACATTTTCTCACTTTTAACGAACGCTGCCGATCCAACAGTCCAAAGTTCCAGAGCTGGAATGACCAGGAAGCAGACAGCCGCAAACACTCCACTGTCATTATTCCGTAAAATGTGCACACTGCTCATTCTATTCAGTGCCTGAGAGAAGAGCTTGAATAGCTGGAATGCTATGATAAACCAGTGTGTTACGTACCAGTAGCATAAGAAAATTGATGAACCAGAGGAAAGGAATAGCAAGCTAAAAAAGAAAGATCTAACTCCCCAGATACTTCCGCCAATATTCAGGTACGCTGTTATGCTCGGTACGCAGCAGTAATCCCATCTATCGGAGATGAGTGGCAACAGAACGTACAAAGCACATCACAACAAGCAATGGTCAATGTAATGTTATTGTTGATCAAATTTATGAGTTTCTTATGTTATAGGCTTTCACATTTAGTTTTCTTCCGACTCTGTAATATTAGGGCATCGTATAGAATTATTTGTAGCATAGAGTGTAGTTCCTTACTCCCCGACTTTTCATACCGATTTTCATTAAAATCTGTTAACCCATTTTCTCGTGACGGCGCTGATATGGAAGTTAGCAACAAAAATACAAATTCATGAATATCTCTGTTATAATAGCCGGAGCGGTAAATATGTTTAAGACATAAATGATAGGAAATTCAATACTATATAACTTTAGTTATGTAGTATTTATCGATAGGGCCACTAATAACATAAATATTTGAGAATTAAATTTTATGCCTACCCCTAAACTACCACTTCACTCAGCGTGAATAAAATTAATTATGGTCTAGATTGTAGCGACTTATTCATAGACTTTACATACCGATTTTCATTAAATTCTCTTGAGCCGTTTTCTCGTAATGCGCGTAGGCCTACATACATACATACATGCATACATACATACATACATACATGCATACATACATACATACATACATACATACATACATACATACATACATACATACATACATACAGACAGACAGACAGACAGACAGACAGACAGACAGACAGAAATTACGGAAAATTAAAAAGTACATTTCCTTGTTACTCTGGACAGGACTGATTCAGAAATACAATTCTTTTTAAATTCTGGGCAATGTAAAGATAAAACTTTTATTTGATTTATATTTATATATATATATTCACGAAATGTTACTGCCTTCATCAACCAGGTTTGACTGACTAGATGAGACCACATAGCCATGCTCGGTTCAACCGATAGGACGTTCGTGAGGTTCCTCGTCAGGGAATAAAGAAGTTTACATGCCATTCTTGCTCTTAAGGAAATGTACAGGATTCGATCGGTCTGCGCCAATAATGTATACCAAGTTAAATCTTGATTTAGAGAAAACGGTCAAACGTACGAGTAGAACTGACCACTCCATCGCACTTCGTGCCCATATTACGGTCAGTTCTCGTTATTGTTGAAGCCAATTCTACCACTTTAATCCCAGAGGCAGAGACTTTGTTGTTTGAACTGTTTATGGTGGTCACTCTTTCCAGAGTATTTCCACATTTTTCATTTCTTTGTTCGTGCTGCTAATGCTTCTTCACATATTTCTTTTCACCAAGGTTTCATTTTTTTAAAATTTTGACTGAACCGAATGTTTTCTGTGCTGCCTTGTTGATTTCTTTAGATAAATCTTGCTAGCGACCATGTTGAATTACGTTGATTCCTTCCTGGAATACTTCTTTTGTTTCTTGCGCAGTGTTTAGTCTTTCTATGTTATACTTTACTTTCTCCCCTCTTCCATGGTTTCTGTATAGTTGTAATTTAAGTTTAGAGAGGTAGTCGGAGTCACATTTCCCGCTTCTTACTATCTTGACATTATTATTATTATTATTATTATTATTATTATTATTATTATTATTATTATTATTATTATTATTATTATTTTGATGTTGTTGTTGTTGTTGCTATTGTTGCTATATATAATTTCAACTTGAATTTTCAGAATTAGTATGAAGTATGGCATACAGGCTTGAGGGTACCTCTACCGCAAGAATAAAACTTCTAATAAATATTGACAAGAGGAACGAACAAATCTAAGTTCTGTTTCTTGTAATGTGATGATAATAATGATGATGTTGATGATGATCTAGATGCAGTGATGTATAAACAAGGCCAGTCAATCATAGTACCAAGCCTGAAGGGCTCTGGAAAGTTAAGTCCTACAATAAATATATAACGTGTCTTTTGCTCACCCAATATTTCGTAGAAATCCCTGATGTGCGGGAAAAGAATGCAAGCGTGAGAGCCACTCAATGGAGCCCTCCAAACTACACCGGAGTCGAAAGCGGACTGATTGAATGGTGGGTTTGTTCGAGCTTATATAGCACATAGTTCAGAAAAGACAGGAGCAAGATGGAATCTTCATTCTCCTAGAACTCTACAACAGTGAGTGGCGTCAAGGCCGAGGAGTGAGCAGGCTGACGATCAGTGTTGTAGATTGACGGCGGAAGATGGTTGACGCGGTAGCGGCGAGACCGGAGCCGGGGGAGACGGCGTGAATGCAGTCAAGTTAGAGTTTTCTGCAACTGTTTCTAGACAAGCGTTACTGTCTGTAGCTTTAATGATTTTCAAGAAATTAGTGGCTGTATTGCGTTGTAAATTGCAACATCTCTGCTAGTTTGCAGTTGTCGTCCATGACTGGCTGGACACCGGTTGATTGGACGAGGAACTGAACATTTTCCTCCACCTTTGCCTTGGCCAGCACAAAGCCCTGACTCACCATACCAGATAACGCATTAAGTAGGAAAGTGTGACAGCACCGATATGCTTCCCGGGAGAGTTGGCCGAGGTGTTACGGCCGCGCAGCTGTGAGCTTACATCCGAGAGACAGTGAGTTCAAACTCCACCTGATTTAAATAAAACAAATCTTTATTAATCAAAGTAAACATACTTATCGTTATTAAATGATTAATAAAATGAAATGCAAACATAAATTATTGAGTTGTAAACGTGTCAAATATTTGTTTAAATGCAAATTTGCAAGCTTTTACAGACTTTGTTAAATGATTCACACAAAAAAGGAAATTTTATGAAATTAATTAATTAATTAATTAATTAATTAATTAAAATGATGAACTTTAATATCCAATTAATTAATTGAATGCTGTAATTAATATTATGATCATCAATGATCTTAAGTGCATTACACTGGCTTAATAAGCATAAATTAAATTATGTGACTGACACTAAATGTCACCAATTGTTGTATAATAATAAATTATAATTTTACACCATGAGTTACTAATTTTTCAACACCTTAGAACATTCCCATTAGATTTTTGGATTCAATTCTCCTTAACCTTTGTCTATTATTTAAATATGGTAAATTTTCATTATAAACAATGAATATAAAATATAAAAATTAAATTAAATAAAATCACTTTGTAACTTTCCATCATTTGACAGTAGGTTTCCGAAACTGTTATTACTGAAACACTTGGAAATTACTGAACTTTATTTTTAACATCAATATTACTGTTTTCACAACAATGTGGGATCTATAAAATCCTATTTCAATATTCTCAAATATTTACTTTTACAAACTTTAATTTTTCATTAATCTTGGATATCACATATAATTATTAACAAATATAATTTATTCACCAAGTTTTTAGTTCAGTAATTCCTATAATTCTGTTGTGCATTGTTGTGTGAGAACAATAGTAAATCTATTACGTTGTTTACCTAATGTTACGCGAGCTATCATTTCCTTATATAACATAAACGTGTATGATGATTACCTCATTAAAACTGAAAGAATAATTAATGAAAATAACTATGTTGCATTATAGTCACAGAGGAATATCACCTAATTATACTCATAAACACTAAGAAAATAACCATCATGGCTGAAAAACAAATTACATCCTAAATCCTACCTATGTTTACATTATTTACACGAATTTTTATTCACACACACATTATCACGTTTATAAATAATATAATTGGCCTCAGATTGCACCGTTACGTAATAAAACAAGGTCATCCTGCTCAGAGTCCAATGATTATAAATCTCTGAATGCAGATGTTTCTCCATGACCATAATAGTCTTTCATGGGTTCATTGATATTTTGCACTGATAAATAAATATATAATAATCAGGAATAAAGTAAACAAGGATTCATTTGCAATAGAACAACATTCTGAAAACATGTGGTATTACTGGCTTTCCAAATATCAAATTAAATATAAAATCGTAAACAAAATTATTGCAACACGATCTTCGCATGTCAATTGGGGTTTCAGACTGCATAAATAAATATTAACCATAATCAATGTTTATGGCTTACGTATAATTACGTTACTTAACGATGGGGTATGATATTGCCTTATATTCTCCAGTCGTTATATTCACATCTTATATTATGCACCTCAACTACACTAGGACACTTGTCCTCCCGCTCAATTTCATTACTTCCTCGGCACACACTGCCGGCATATATTTTCTTAGCTCAAATGTCTAGAATATTAGTACATTACATCAGCTCTCGCCTGGAATACTTTCCCTTCAGCTCCGCGGCTGGCATGTATTATTTTCATCTCATTTATCATTGAGAATTTTATCCACAGTGCATATCATTTATCACTTGTATCACTTTCTCTCTACATCATAAGCCTTATCACACAACACCGTTTTCCTATACCCAATTTCCACACTATTTCAATATATCATTTGACACTCCCCAATTGGATGCTTCAAATCTTTACCTTGCAATACTCATAATAACTCCACTAATCTACTCATTAATAAATTATCAGACGATACTCAATATCAAATACCACCAGTTTATAATTTAAATAAGCTTCACCTGTCCATGTTTCTAGTATTCAGGTGAAGCATACTCTGATTTAAAAACTTACCGAAAATTGAACATATAACTATTTCATGGCAAAATTTAACACGAATTAAAATCTTATTCACTTCCTTAGAGCTGCAAATGTAATTACAACGTGCAATCTCGCATAATTCCTTCTAACGGCCTCTAATTTAGATTTAATGCAGGCCTTAACATCAATCAAAATTAGTAAAATTGATGATAATAATAATAATAATATTATTATTATTATTAAAATATATAATAACAATACATTTGTGCGTGAATAAAACATCCTACCTAAAATATCCTCTGTGCTATACGTTAAAATAAACTCCAATAACTAAATACATAACTGACAACTCGCGTAACTAGCCTAAATAGATAGTAAACTACGTATTAGGTTTATCATCATAATTGGTCTACTCACATTGTTGCAATCAGGTTTCGCCCAGCCTAAGTGATGATAATTGAGGAGCTATCTGTCGATGTGATAGCGGCCCCAATCTAGAAAGCAAAAAATAACGGCCGACGACATGACACCTTATAACATGCAGGCCTTCGGACTGAGTAGCGTTTGCTTGGTAGGCCGTGGATCTTCGCGGCAATTGTGTCATGGGGTTTGGTTTGGTTTTAGTTAATTCAGTTAAGATGTCCATCTTAAATGACTCTGTTTTCCCTTTCATTAATAGAATCAACAGGCTCATTATTGAACTTGAATTACTGACGGTGCTAACTTTGAGTAGAACTTCCGTATTTTCTACACCTGGACTTACACTTATCGTATTTACAAATTCAGTGCCCTGGTTATTTTGAAAATTTAACAAGCACTTCTTGAGAAAATGGAACGTATGCAAACGTGTTTCATTCTCAGCTAAAAGATGCGCTGCGTGTGACACTTTCAACAGAACAATCAGATCACTGCAACTTACATACTCCTGCTTAGACACGGGCCACAAATTACGTACTCGATTTTTTTTTTTTTTTTAATCCTTTCGGGCTGCAACTTACATGGCCCCACGTATTGACCAGGTTTCCAACCGTGGACACCTTGACGAGAAGTTGGAGATGATGTCACCCATTCTATTATTATGCAGCTCATGTATATCCGTCCTCGCGCATACACTTCATTGAATTCCACGGGAATTATTCTTGAACTACCTCTCTTGAAAGTAAATCTGACAATCCAGACCGAAGGATTTACAGTACAGTATTACAAAGAACTACTAATGTTTATAAAAACAATTACATTAGGGAGTGTCCAACTCTTTAGATGAATGGTCAGCGTATTGGTATTCGGTTCACTGGGCCTCGGGTTCAACTGGGCAATGAATTTTAACTGTGTAAGGTACGGGGACTTATTGTTTATGCTCTTCTCAATACACTTTTCATCTGTACACTACCAGCAGCCACAGAAATGCGCAATATTGATTGCATTCTTTCTCATAGGGTTGGCGTCAAACCCGTCTTGTAACAATAATCGTCAGGGCGTCAAATCTGTGTGGTTTAACACAGTGGGAAGCCGATTCGAGTTTCGTTGGTCGAAAATAAATTCATCATCAGAATGTTGGTAAGAGAGGTGGGGGTAGATGTGATTTCTAATTACCACATTGCGTGCAATTCCAAACCTTCGCGCAGTGTTCATAAGGCGTGAGGGCTTATGGCGCTGTTGATGGTGATTCGTCCGTCGGATAGTGACATTAAGCCTTGAGCAGATCGGTTGATGCTATTCGACAGGAGTAGGCTATATGCCAGCAACGCGTTTCACCCTCTCCCTTCCTATCGCATATCACGTCATTAATTTCATCTCATCAACTCCTCTGAAGCTGACGTCAGGAAGGGCATCTGGTCGTAAAACCTCGCCTCGAAGATTCATCTTTATACCCAACCACGTAGAGAAACGGGAAAAGGTTTGGGCGTACATACTTACGTTTGGTGTTGGAAAGGGCATCCGGCTGGGCCAAATCCACGTGCTTGCTGACCGGAAGAAAATTGAGTAAAAGGTCAGGAATAAGAAGAATTAGAATAATTTGGAGTAATAAATATATATCCTGATAGATTATATCAACATATTTCTCGTTTCGTGTACTACGTGATACAGTGATGAAATTTTGGTGTTGAGAATCATTGTGGTCTAGGGTAACAAAAAAGGTGCAGTGTAAAGGAAATTCCTTCTCCGGCTCCTTGGCTGCATGGTCTGCATCGCTGCCTTCGGTTCAGAGGGTCCTCGGCTTGATTTTCGGTCGGGGATTTTAGCCGCGTCTGACTCGAGCATTCATTGTTTGCGTTTGTCTCAATACGACACAACACATCATCAACTACCAGACAAAACACGCCATAGTGAATACATCCCTCCACAAAGATTTGGCGTCAGCAGATTCAACCTGCCGTAAAACGTATTTTATTATTATTATTATTATTATTATTATTATTATTATTATTATTAAGAGCCAGACTCATTGGCTGAATGGTCAGCGTACTGGTCTTCGGTCAGAGGGTCCCGGGTTCGATCCCGGTTGGGTTGGTGATGTTAACACTCATTGGTTAATTCCAGTGGCCCGGGTACTGAATGTTTGTGCTGTCCCGAACATCCCTGGTACCGGGCGAGTTGGCCGTGCGCGTAGAGGCGCGCGGCTGTGAGCTTGCATCCGGGAGATAGTAGGTTCGAATCCCACTATCGGCAGCCCTGAAAATGGTTTTCCGTGGTTTCCCATTTTCACACCAGGCAAATGCTGGGGCTGTACCTTAATTAAGGCAACGGCCGCTTCCTTCCAACTCCTAGGCCTTTCCTATCCCATCGTCGCCATAAGACCTATCTGTGTCGGTGCGACGTAAAGCCCCTAGCAAAAAAAAAAACATCCCTGCAACTCACACACCACACATAACACTATCCTCCACCACAATAACACGCAGTTACCTGCACATGGCAGATGCCGCCCACCCTCATCGAAGGGTCTGCCTTACAAGGGCTGCACTCGGCTAGAAATAGCCACATGAAAATAATTTTAAGGAAATGAGAGCAAAAAAGAATAGACGGAAAAAGAACCCAAAGTGCGGTTCATTTCAAAAAGAAAGCTAACTCGTCTCAGGAACACTTTTGAATTATATCCTTACACTGCAGAATCGTATAAAAAGTTAAAACTGCCAAACTTTGAACCTCACATATTTGCTCTTTTATTGTGAAGTGATTTTACGTCCTCAATTACAATTTTATATCTGTATTATGTGTAGTCGTAATAATATTGTGTACTATGATAGGAAAAAAGTGCCCTTAGACTTATATTAATGAGCATAATCGCAACCGATCTAGATTAGGAAAGCGGGAGCAACACGTACTAATGACATCTTCAACTAGTGTCATAGAGTATAGAAGAGAACATGCGATCGCTTCTCCACGTGCCCGTGAACTTGCCATTGTTTGCGGCAGGCACCGCGGTGTCTGGCCGAAGGTGTGGCGTGGCGTTCGCTAGCTGGTTTCAAGGTCAGTCTAGAGAGGTCAAGACACGAATGTTTCGTATGGAGACGCCATGTTGAGTCTTTAAGTGAGCGTAGCCAAAGGCGAGTGTAATCGAATTAAGGGGTTTAGGTACCAAACATTGAAATACAAACAAACAACTATTTTTCATGTAGAATTTAATTGGGCATCTATTGTTCATGTATATGTAACTGTGTAACTCGTAAATGGCATGAATACATTCACAGCTATTTGAATAGGAAGATAATTATTAGAACCTAAATTTCATTTTTTGAGAAGCAAGAATTAGGAGAAGAGCGCATGTATACCCTTGTACTTCTATATAATTTGGTCTTACTGTGTTTCTTACTAATATCATCTGTCAAAATACTGTACGTAACGTCATTGACAGAAAAAGAAATCTGTACGGTAACTCTGTTTATTATGATTACCGGTACATGAAATACTGAACTTATAGTACTTAAAGACAGTTGTAGTAAATTACCACTGAGCTCGATAGCTGCAGTCGCTTAAGTGCGGCCAGTATCCATTATTAGGTAGATAGTGGATTCGAATCCCACTGTCGGCAGCCCTGAAAATGGTTTTCCGTCGTTTCCCATTTTCACACCAGGCAACTGCTGGGGCTGTACCTTAATTAGGGCCACGGACGCTTCTTTCCGACTCCAACCTCTTTCCTGTCTCATCGTCGCCACAAGACGTATCATTGTCGGTGCGACGTAAAGCAACTTGTAAAGGTAAATTACCTTCAGTATTTACTTTATTAAGGAAGTAGTTACCAGTACTGCGTTTCTAAAAGCTTACTTCAGCATGTTGACAAGCACTGAATGCCTCTTGAGTTGAGTACATTAAATTGTGTTTGCTAACTGTTGTTACCCATTTATGTGGTAAATTCTTAGGGTATGAGGCAAAAATATTCTTTACATATACAACAAGAGTGATGTTGTTAGCTACTCTAACTAGTTTATGGCTAAACCATTCACCTAAATAGTACAAAGTGCTGCTGCTGCAGCTGGTGATAGTGGTGGCGGTTGGTGGTGATTATTGCTTTAAAAGGAAATACAAGTGCACAAACATCCGCTGTTAACACTAATTAGAGGGAAAAAATGTAGGGATGCGACACTTCGAAAAATGAAAGTATCGGACACAGAAAGACAAGGGTCACGAAATTCGTAAAAATGAAAGACTCCCCTGACTTCGACTGCTCTAAAACTGTCGTGGTGGGAAATAAACAAGAGTCGGTCAATGGAGGTCGGACCTGATAGAAAAAGTGAGGAGCCTGGCACAAGCTGCCAGGAATCAGTAAGGGCCACGTGGTCGCCAACCCACGCTCCCAAGTTAAGAGTCCCTGGGTCCCCTTTATTCATCTCTTACAACAGGGAGGAGATACCGTTCATGAATTCTACCGCTCCCACGAAATGGTACAAAGTCGATATCTGTATTATGTTTCTGTCAACATCATTTGAAAACTGGTGACCATAATTTGTAGGGCTACAATCTTCAGTTGGCTTTTGGCAAGAAAAAAATCAAGATAATCATCATCGTCATCAACATCATCATCATCATCATCATCATCACCATAAGATAATAAGAAGAAGAAAACCCAGCAAGTGGCTGTGCGGTTCGAGTCACGTAGCTATCAACTTGCATTCTTGGAGATAGTGAGTTCGAACCCCATTGTTGGCAGCCCTGAAGGTGGTTTTCCGTGGTTTCCCCATTGTTCACACTAGGCAAATGCTGGGGATGCTCCTTAATTAATTGGCCACGGACACTTTCTTCCCACTCCTAGCCCTTTCTTATCCCATCGTCGCCATAAGACCTATCTGTGTCTGTGTGACGTAAAACATAATATTGTAAAAGAAGAATGAAGAAGAAGAAGGTAGTGGCTTTACGTCGCACCGACACAGATAGGTCTTATGGCGACGATGCGATAGGAAAGGCCGAGGAGTTAGAAGGGAGCGGCCGTGGTCTTAATTAAGGTACAGCCCCAGCATTTGCCTGATGTGAAAATGGGAAACCACGGGAAACCATCTTCAGGGCTGTCGACAGTGGGATTCGAACCCACTATCTCCCGAATGCAAGCTCACAGCCGCGCGCTCCTAACCGCACGGCCAACTCGCCCGGTAAGAATAAGAAGAATGAAGAAGAAGACTCAGGCATTATGTGAATATTGGGCTACACTTATCGTTCGAATCATATGTCTCACTTTTATAGGAGTGGTATAACACTTACGGGAGATAACTACGGACCTGTTTGTATAGGCTTTCATAATCTTTAGCACCTGTGGGTACGGGTGGTAGAATAACATCCCAGCCGGCCGTAAGAGGTGACTAAAACGGGCCCGGGGTCTCTTAACTTGGAAGCGCGGTTTGGCGGCCTGGGTTCCTTATCTGAGCCCGGGCTTTTTTCACGTAGCCTACTTGTGCCAGGCTCCTTACTTTAATTTTTCATAAACAACCTCCCTTGCGTAGTTAAGTAAAAATAAAAGAAAACACGAATAATATTATTACATAGTTCCTATAACAATTGTTGCGTCTTTAAAAAGAAAAAAATGTTTGGAAGCTTTCCTACAACATTTTAAAGGCTTGGGTGGATTATAAATATTTATGGAAAGGAATTCCACTGGAGTGTTCCTATCCATCTACACTCTTCTGTTCCAATTGCGATTCATCAAAATGATATCAGAAGAAAATACATAATGGGACCCACAAATACAAAAATTGTTCATATATACATGTGATTCTTCAGGAATAATTCCATTGCAGTAACTTACTAACCTCGAACAAGACGTCATAATAAGTGGGTTGCCATTTATCACGCCTGTAATATTTTTACCGTATCCACTGAGCTCTCCATTGCTTATCACTGGAAAGCGAAACACTATAATCCCGCCAGTTGACTTATTCTGACAATTTGGTGTAGCGCAGTATCCCATTTCCCTTAAAAATGCAAATATATTTCATATTATCACATCGGGCCCGTCCATATCATAGCGATGCTTAAGACCCAATATGGACGTCACCGCAAAGGATTGTGGTAGCGTGACCAGACCTTCCTATACTGACCTTGGCTCTTGGCGGACTTTAACATTGTGATGTACGGAGTAATTGTGATGTTGTGTTGATTTCATGGGCGCCCGCAGGATCTTTTCCAGGGGGGGCACATTAACAATTTTCTTGAATATAAAAACCAATATAACGTCAGCAACATTAAATTGTTTACAGAAACTTCCAGTTATAACATATGCTAGCTGACTGTCAGTAATTTCAGTTTATGAAATAATCTAGTATGATATTAAACAATTGAACATCAACATCTTTAGAATTCCAGGGGGGGGGCAAGTGCCCCCCCTTGCCCTCCTTGCGGGCGCCCATGGTTGATTTTATGCGATTTATTGTGCGGATTGTTTCTGTCAGTGAGTGTCCGTCAGGTTGAAAATCATGGTGCATTGTTGTGTACCTCTATGTACTTCGGATAACCCTAAAAAGCAAGAACATGTGACCTTCCATAATTTTCCTTCGGAGTGCGGGTTAAGAGAGAAATGCAGACAAGCTATTTCTGGGCACGAGTATGTAGATTGCATTTTAATACATCAGATTTTATTGTAAGCATATCAATCAAGCGAATTCTCGCCGACTAATTTCTTTCTGTTTTTAGTGTATATCCTGTTCACAACAGAAAAGTGTCAAATGTAAGAAGGCTCCATCTTCAAGAAATGATGTATTTCCATCAAAATGTAGTAAAATTTCAGATTCAGATAACGATGAACATACCATATCTTCAGCATATAACTGATCTACGTCACCCACAAACAAAAAAAGAAGTACCTACAAGTCTCGTTTCTATGTCAAGGAAAGGCTAAGAGTATCTAACATGTTAAATCTAAATATATTTTGATGAAATTTCAAATGCCATATTACGGAAAACAGTCTTTATATTGAGAAGTAGGGTACGGTAACGAAATCTTTTTCTTTTTTTGCTAGTGGCTTTACGTCGCACCGACACAGATAGGTCTTATGGCGACGATGGGATAGGAAAGGCCTGGGAGTTGGAAGGAAGCGGCCGTGGCCTTAATTAAGATGTGGTGTGAAAATGGGAAACTACAGAAAACCATCTTCAGGGCTGCCGCCAGTGGGATTCGAACCCACTATCTCCCGGATGTAAGCTCACAGCCGCGCGCCTGTAACCGCATGGCCAGCTCGCCCGGTGGTAATGAAATCAGAAAAATGATTTAAGGTATCTGAACTTGACCAAAAAGTAAACCAATTTCAAAATAATGGTACAAATGATCATCTAGGAGCTTTATTGCTGATAGAACAAACTGAATCTTACGGGAAGGAAAAGTGAAATACGGAGAAACGACGCTAAAAATTTGCGTCCTCTGGCATAGGAAAGCACCTACCGGCTACAGATTTGAGATCCTTGCACTGCCTAACTGTACCACATCAGAAGATGCTAAAAATTATATAGGATTTTGTAATGGCGAAACGGGCATAACATCGCTCTCCAAACAGCGGCTTCAAATGTCGCAACATCATATGTGGGGAAGAAAAGGTAGGATAGCTGATAATTTATAAGATGGTGATTAAATCCGAAGTTATTTATGACCACAATCTCGATCAGTTTATCGGATACACTGAGGCAGAATTAAAGAAAACGGGAAGAAGTGACAAACTCGCTATTAGACTTCTCTGCTTCTTTCGTGAATTACTTATTTCGTTTAAGCAAAGTGTAAGAAATACGTTGTAGAAAGTAAATCATATAATTGCTCTTGGTCTATTTTTTATCTCACATCTGTTTTGGTGTCTTCTGAAATTGCTAGTTTTAATGAATTTTTATAGGTGTTCGTACTGGAACGTGTTGTAATGAACGGGCGTGACAGCTCAGTAAAGAGAACTCTAGCGGCGCTTGTCGGAAGTATCTCGAGGCCGTATTTCCCGGCCTTATGTATCTCGTAGGCAACGGCTTAACTCGGATTTAAGTAACAGCTAGCCCGCCTTCTTGGTTGGCATGGAAATGTATGATGATGATGATGATGATGATGATGATGATGATGATGATGATGATGATGATGATGCTTGTTGTTTTAAGGGGCCTAAAATCGAAGGTCATCGGCCCAGGAAATGTATGAGTTTCATTTCTATCCTATTATATTCTCTTTGGTCAGAGCAAGTTCAGTTCGTCCTTGGACACGCTATGAGATGGCTCACTCCTGGTAGCTTCGCGAGTGTATTAACGTGGGCATTCTAGTCAAGTGATGGTGTGTATGATTTTCTTTTTCACTGTGCGCTAGTTTTTATTTTATTTTATTTTTTACTAAATTATGACAACTCAGAACAATCTGCGAAATGTGGCGACAAAACGTAGTATATGGAAATAACTCTGAAATGTCGGAAATTCAGAATTGGATACAGACATTTATGAAACCGACGCAAGACCAGGTGCGTGCGTGCGAGAACGTTTTCACTTCACTTCAGTGTAATTTCCTCTATCGATCAATTATGAACCTTAATCTCCCATTATCTCAAAAAATCCCCTCAACATTTTCTCGGGATTTGATGGAAAAAATTAATTTGTATTTTCAAGAAACTTCAAACCCACAAGAACAAGAGGTCGCCATTTTGAACTTATGCTATTTTGTTTCCCAGCCCCAATTTCTGAACCTCCAGACCGTTGGGGAGTTCTAGAGAACTTGGAGGTTTACGTGTTAAGTTTCTGGGGTGCCATAAAGTGCCTCATTACTTCACGTCTATTTTCAGTTGTGTACCTCACTACAGTTTCATTTCAAAAACGTCTCCTTACTTCCTTAATATCCCGAAAATTTATCTAAGCATTTTCTTGCTTGATAATTTTTAAAATGGGATTTCCAGTAGAATTCTAAACATTTTACTGGAAAACAAAACTGAATAGCGGTAAGTTACACAGTAATTCAGAATATATCAAAATCTTCTACAGTTTTGCTTCATTAAATGTTTCCACTACGACTTGTATTGTGTGACGGGTTGCCTCAGAAAATCATTCATGGTCTCTTTAGATATCGCCTTCAGAACATTTCTACTTCCAAAGCGCATCCACATGTGTGGAACGAATCTTCTGTTTTCCGGAGAACAATTGAGTAATTACGATATAGTTCGTTGTTAATGATGCGGAAAACCATGATATCAAATTATACAGAAATCAAAACAGAAATTATCTTTTCGACTAAGAATGATTTATTTTTCTGACCGGTATCAGCCACCTTCAGAGTAAAGAAGTGTAAATAACTGTTGACATAATTACAGGTTTCAAAATAATATAAATAACTCTTGCACTGGGTGAGTTGGCCGTGCGGTTAGGAGCGCACAGCTGGGAGCTTGCACCCGGGAGATAGTGGGTTCGAACCCCGCTGTCGGCAGCCCTGAAAATGGTTTTCCATCGTTCTCAATTTTACACCAGGCAAATGCTGTGACTGTACCTTAACTAAGGCCACGGCCGCTTCCTTCTCACTCCTAGCCCTTTTCTATCCCATCGTCGTCATAAGACCTATCTGTTTCGGTGCGTCATAAAGAAAATTGTAAACAAACAAATAATTCTTCCATCATAACAGATTTGTATTGAATAATAGATGAAACTCTAATGCTCTGAAGACGATTAGTAAACAAATAATTAGTGGAAAATACAATTTCACTTTGTTTCTGTTTACAAATTGAATTGAGTTTTTGACTGGGTTACGACGGTTACATCAGGACCCAGTCATTGAAAAAAGGGAAAGGAGATTCCTTAGAAAAATCTTAGGCCTAAAGTGTCACTAGATTCACAACCCATGTTCCGACTGAGATCGAATCCAGAACTTTATGAAAACGTTGAGGAAAGAAAAACTAGCATTTTACGGGCACATTAAGAAGATGAATTCAAACAGACTGGTAGACAGGTTAGTCTACAATAAAAATGGCAGGCACAACCTTTATGGCTTAAGTAGGATCACAAGGACTTGGAAGAAGTGGGGATCCAGGAGGGTGATATATAGGAAAGCACAACCTTCAGGAAGAAAATTGCGGGAATGAGGGATGCACCGGAAAAACTCGTCAAGTCACGCAACATCTCGGTTGAATAGCGACGAAGGAGAAGTCAAATACTTAAGAATATCTGGAAAGAGAGCAAATAAAAAGGACTAAGCGTAAGAGATAGAAGATCTGGTGGATTGTGTAAACGTGGTCCACAGCTGATTGGTAATGAATGTAATAACAACTTCAGCATTCCAAACACACATGTCCCTGAGAGTTTAAACTATAAACACCAATTATTGAAATATTCGATGACTATATTTATAGGGTTTACAGATAATCTTATAAATAATATTGTAGGGGGGGGTCCACTGTCTGTAATTTCATTTATTTCACCGTATCAGTAGTTTTCAGCTTTCGTTTCTGTTTATTTGTTCCGACATCACGGGTAAAAGGTTAAATATATCTCGACCAAACTTCATATTTGAAGTCTTTTTATCCAGGAGCAGGTTTCGATTTGCACATTTTTAAAAAAATCTATGTATAGACTGGGGGTTTATAGGAAGACCAGAAGAGTTTTCTTCAATTTTCTTTTACACTATTGATTGTATCTCGACCAAACTTCATAATTAGAGTCTACTCATCAAGGACCAGGTTTGCATATGCATATGATTCAAAAATCACTGTATAGACTGGGGGTGTGTAGGACCAGAAGAGATTTGGTCAATTCTCTGTTACACGAATCATTATGTCTCGACCAAAAGTTCATACTTAGACTCTACTCATCGAGGAGCAGGTTTCTATACGCACATCATTTAAAAATCATGGAATATACTGGGGATTTATAGGAAGACCAGAATAATTTTTTTCAATTCTCTTTTACAATATTGATTAAATCTCGACCGTATTTCATATTTAGAGTCTAATCATCCAGGAGCAGATTTTAATAAGCATATCATTTTAAAATCACTGAATGATTGGAGGTTTATTGGAAAACCAGAGTATATGTTATTTCCGTTCGTTTATATATACGTATCCTACGACGGATAATAAAAGAGGTGCTTAGGAAAAATTGGATGTTAAGTCGAAGTCCCGTGGGACACTTGGTGCATGTCACTTCAAGGTGGGTTAACGAGAAGAACTAAAGAGTCAAATTACTAATTTCGACAGAGCTGATAACAAGGTAGGTACCAACATCGATGGGTTTGATGAGTCTTCCGGCAGAGCACCACGCCGGTGGTCAGACAAACAATATTGAACTGAGAAGCATGAGAATTTTTAGACCGCATAGTGGCCATGATCGTTAAGGCGTTGAAGTCTAAACGGTCTGACACCGTTGTTAGCCAGAAAAAATGTCACCATCAGAATGTTGGCCGGCAGAGTAGGAGAGATGGCGGTATACAATTTCTAATCACTAGATTGCGTGCCAAAAGCCTGGATTAAATTCCAAACCTCTCCGCAGTGCTCATATGGAGTGAGGGCAAATGACGCTGTTGATGGTGATTCGTCCGTCGGAAGGTGACGTTAAGCCTTGAGGAGACCCCTTGGTGCTATTCGACAGGAGTAGGCTATGTGCCGTCACCGGGCTTCGCCTTCTCCCTTCCTACTATCATATATCGCGTCATTCATTTCATCTCATTAACTCCTCTGATGAGGTTGACGTCAGGAAGGGCATCCCTTCATACAAACCCGCTGTGACAGATTCATCTCACTTCATAGCCGGCCCCCTAGAGAAACGGGACAATGTTGGACAAACAAAACAAACAAGCAGAGAAAATTTCACCGTGATAGTAGGAAGAGAGAAGGTGCTGGCACATAGCCTACGCCTGTCGAATAGTACCAAGGAGTCTGTTCAAAGGTTAAATTTGAAAATCGTCCTCAATCTGCCTCGACGTTATTCAGCTTTATCGTACTTCACGTACTGCCACGTGTTTTCGGAGAAAAATATCAGTTTAGCCAAGACCAACTCCAATACTCAGACCACAATGCAAGAAAAACATGGCTGCCGTACCGGGCCAAAGCGACGAATAACCTATAATAATAATAATAATAATAATAATAATAATAATAATAATAATAATAATAATAATAATAGTCGTAAGAAATTTGTAGTACGAAAATGTTTATCCCTGGTTGTCAAACACAGAATATTTGAAACATAAAATAACAGTGGTAATTTAAATTGCGCTTTATCAGTGACAGTATGTCACATAGAGCGGACTTTGAAAGCTTTACAACAAACAGTAAGTTATAAATACGACTTCATTTAAATATAAACACATATTTAAGAAAATTACAGACTAGGCTCAGTAACATAATACCAACAAAAAATCAGTTTGCCTTCTCTTAACACTAGCACAACACACCTATTAGGTCATTATTCACCCTTCACCAACATATTGCAGTCGAACAAAACTAGTAGTACACACTTCCAACAAACGAATTACAGACTAAGAAACATAAAACCAAGCACAGAAAAAATCAGTTTTCTTCCTAACTTATTAACACTAACACAATATAGTCATTAGCTCGTTATTCACCCTTCACCAAAATATTGCAGTCGAACAAAACTAGTAGTGCACACATCCAGCATACAATTTAGGCCTGCAGACTAAGCAACATAACCCTAAGCAAAGAAAAAATCAGTTTTCCTCCTAACTTATTAACACTAACACAACATACCCAATAGCTCATTATTCACCCTTCACCAAAATATTGCAATCGAACAAAACTAGTAGTGCATACATCCAGCATACAATTTAGGCCTGCAGACTAAGCAACATAACCCTAAGCAAAGAAAAAAATCAGGTTTCCTCCCAAGTTATTAACACTAACACAATATAACCATTAGCTCATTATTCACCCTTCACCAAAATATTGCAATCGAACAAAACGAGTTCTGCACACTTCCAACAAACAAATTACAGACTAAGTGACATAACATCAAGCACAGAAAAAATATGTTTTCCTCCTAACTTATTAACACTAACATGACACCCATTACCTCGTTATTCACCCTTCACCAAAATTTTGCAGTCGAACAAAACCAGTAGTGCACACATCCAACATACAAATTAGGCCTACAGACTAAGCAACATAGTGTAACACCAAGCAAAGAAAAAAATCAGGGTTTCCTCCTAAGTTATTAACACTAACACAATATACCCATTAGCTCGTTATTCACCCTTCACCAAAACATTGCAGTCGAACAAAACTAGTCGTGCACACATCCGACATAAAAATTAGGCCTACAGACTAAGCAACATAACACCAAACAAAGAAAAAAATCAATTTTCCTCCTAACCTTCTAACTTAATAACACTATCACAACATACCCATTAGCCTATTATACACCTTTCACCAAAATATTGCTGTCGAACAAAACTAGCACTGTGCATATCCAACAAACAATTTTAAAGAAAGTTTTTACACCAAAAAATAAACATTAGTTAATGACTCAAAATTAATTAATGTATTACCTTAAAGTTACTTGCTGCTGAGTTTCAATTCTTTCCTAAAGTGCTGTTTCTGCCTGAGAGTTGTTTCATCAGTCTCTTTCTTGGCTCCCTGTTTTTCAAGTTTCTTGGAAATTCCTTGAGGGAGTTTTCTTTTCATTTAAGACCTTTGTGTAATTGTTAATAAAAATATAGACCAGAATTTTTACACACTTCTTCATAATTCTGGTCAAGAAACACCACAGTTGCATATATCACTCGCGTTATCACCACTCCTTTCAAAGGCCTCAACACCTAAAGCAACTATTGCATTCCTTTGGTTTTCTAATTTTGAAAATTCTACTTCATAAGCACTACTTATGAGGATCTAAAAGAGCATGAATATTTTACAACACATAGAAACCATGATCGGTGATGGGCACTTCAAGTCACTTCTGTTTAACTGCCTAAAATATGAGAACAGTTGGTCAACATCACAGTGTATCACCATTTCTTCTTCGGACTGTAGCATCTCAACACAAAGAGCACAGTTGTTATACTTCTTAAGCTTCTCAATAACCCATGTTAATCTAAAATATGTACATTACATTGCAATACATTCTAAAACGACACTAATAATATTAACAATAACAGACGAACACAAAGATAAACAAACACATAACCTACACGTGACCACGTGTAAACAGTAGATAACAATACTTAGTATATTAAACTTCCATTTAAAAAAAAAGAACCGGACGAATCCTATACTTCCTTGTCACTATTGAAGACTACTAAACGCAGCCACAAAAGCAGACCCGAAATACTTCAGTCGCAACAATTACTTTAAACTGGCATTCAAGATCACACTGAATTCATTTGTGGCCCGCGCTCACCGCCATCTTGCCAATAATCGAAACCTGCCTTGAGGTCTGAGTATTGGAGTTGGTCTTGGTTTAGCATACCGTATTAAACATGTGAATAGAGGCACGTGACTTCGCATAAATTCCTGAGGAAAGTACATAATCCATTGAAAATTCCCGTGAGAAGAATGGGTGTAAGTGGTAGTCAAAATGAAATATGTAATGCTTCCTTAGACTACGGGCTACGTAATTGCAATCAAGGATGCACCGCCCATCAAAAGTACCATACAGAGTCTGCACTGCAGACAAGTCCCACGGGATAAGTCTGCCTTCCCTCTACCTGCCAAATCATTCCTCCGCTTGTCACTGCCACTCATTCGAGTTTCAGAATTATTCATCCTTATTGTAAAACTAGCAATTACCTGCGGCTTCGCTCGCGTGGATTTCGTAATTTGATCAAAGTAATCGTTCCTCGGCATTGTACTAAGACATTATCTGAAAATTCCTAAATTATGAAAACTCACCCACAAATTGAGTTTCATTTACCCCAGAAATTTTTTGTAAACCGTGTTTGTGGCATTACCTTTTGGGGCTAAGACAACCATGCGACACATAACTTTACATGTGAGGAACGGTCTTCTCTCAAGTCGAAAAAATAAATACTTCTTTATTTTTAAAGGAGATTCCAAATACCTATCCCTACATCTGTAAAGAGATAAGTATCCCCATAAAAAGAATTCAACCCCTTGATCAGTCCTTTCCCCACCCCACACCCATTTATGTGTATTTTCCGAAAACAAAAATACAGGTTTCTTTATTTTTAAAGGAGATTCCAAATACCAATTTTCACGTCTGCAACATCTTCAGTTTTTAAGATACAAGTATCCTCATAAAAATTATTCAACTATTTTTCACTTATTTTCATCCCCTTCAAGTGCCTCCTCCGAAAACAAAAAGGTGTATGTTCCTGTACTTTTAAAGGACTTTTCCAATACCAAGTTTTTTGTCTCTAACATGTTAAGTTTTTGGCATATAATGTAGATATACCGGTACTCATTTTTAAAAATATTCACCCGCTTTTTCAATTCCTTTCAGCCCCTTAACTGGATTTTCCGAAAACAAAAAAATATGTGTTTCATTATATTTAATGGAGATTCCAAATACCAGTTTTCATGTTTGTACGTCTGCAACACCTTCAGTTTTTTTAGATAAATGTATACTAATAAAAATAATAATTCTTCTTCTTCAATTCTTTCCACCCCTCTCCCGCCTTAAGTGGACTTTCCAAAAACAAAAAACGTGTTTCATTATTGTGAAAGGAAATTCAAAATACCAACTTTCATGTCTGTAACAGTTTCAGTTTTTAAGAAAAAGTATCCTTATAAACATATTTCAAATCTTTATTTACTTATCTTCAACCCCATACTCCTTACGTCGATTTTCCAAAAGAAATACAAATGCGTGTTTCTTTATTTTTAAAGGATATTCCAAATACCAATTTTCACGTCTTTAACATCTTTAGTTTTTGAGATATAAGTATCCTCATACAAAAAATTCAACTAATTTTTCAATTAATTCACCCCCTTTTAAGTGGGTTTTCAAAAGACAAAAGATTACGTGTTTCTTTACTTGGAAAGAACAAATACAAATTTTCATGTCTGTAACATCTTCAGTTTTTGAGATATAAGTATCCTCATGAAAAGAATTCAACTCTTTTTTCACTCCACCCTCACCCGTTAAGTTAGTTTCACTCCAACCAAAAAAAATGCATGTTTCTTTATTTTTCAAGGAGATTCTAAATACCGATTTCCACGTCCGTAACCTTCAGTTCTGAGATTTAGGTTCCTCCAGAAAAAGAATTTAATTTTTTCACTTCCTTTCACACTCCCAACTTAAGTGAATTTTCCATAAATAAACAGTACCCGTTTCTTTAAAAGAGCTTTCAAATACGTATTATCATTATTGTAACATTTCCGTTTTTGAGACATATGTATCCTCGTAAAAGGAATTCATCTCCGTTTTCATCCCCCATGCCAGGTTGATTTCCCCCGCCAAAATGCGTGTTTATTTTTAAAGGAGATTCCAAATACCAGTTTTCACGTTTGTAACATCTTTAGACTTTTTTGGTATATATATTCATACAAATAATTAATTCAACTAATTTTTCAATTATTTAACCCCACTCCCGTTAAGGGTTTTTCGAAAACAAAAGAATACTTGTTTCTTTATCTTTAAAGGAGTTTCCAAGTACCAATTTTCACGTCTGCAACATGTTGAGGTGTTTGAGGTATATCCCCTTTTTCAGTTCCCCTTAAGTGGATTTTTCGAAAAAAAATCTTTACTTTTACAGGAAATTACAAATGCCAGTTTTCAAATATGTAACATGTTACGTGTCTAACATAATTTGCAGGTATAGTCTTTTTTTTTTAATTCACCCCCGTCTGTCACTCCTGTTCACCCCCTATTGTCGGATTATTCAAAAACACAAAAGACGTGTTTATTTATTTTCAAAGGGCATTCCAAATACCAATTTTCATGTCTGTAACATCCTCAGTTTAATATATGAGTACCCTAATAAAAGGTATTCAACCAATTTTCCCCTATATTTCACCCCCGTTAATGGGATTTTCTGAAAACAAAAAAGCTACTTTAGTTTTAAAGGAGATTCTAATACCAATTTTTACGTCAGTAAACTTTTAAGTTTTTGAGATATAGCTACCATCATTTTAAAAATTCACCCCCCTGTTCACCTCCTTAGTGCCGGAATATCCAAAAATTCTCCCTTAGTGAGCACCTACACAGTAATATAAATGTATCCCTAAAATTTAATTTCTTTACATCCAGTAGTTTTGGCTCGGAGATGATGAATCAGTCAGTCAGTCAGTCAAGACATAAATCAGTCACTACTGATCTTCATTTAGGGCAGTCGCCCAGGTGGCAGATTCCCTATCTGTTGTTTTCCTAGCCTTTTCTTAAATGATCATAAAGAAATGGGAAATTTATTGAACATCTCTCTTGGTAAGTTATTCCAATCCCTAACTCCCCTACCTATAAACGAATATTTGCCCCAATTTGTCCTCTCGAATTCCAGCTTTATCTTCCATATTGTGATCTTTCCTGCTTTTAGAGACATCACTCAAACCTATTCGTCTACTGGTGTCATTCCACGCCACTTCTACACTGACAGCTCGGAACATACCACTTGGTCGAGCAGCTCGACTCCTTTCTCCCAAGTTTTCTCAGCCCAAAATTTGCAACATTTTTGTAACGTTGCTCTTTTATCGGAAATCACCCAGAACAAATCGACCCGCTTTTATTTGAATTTTTCCCAGTTCTTCAATAATCCTGGTGAGGGTCCCATACACTGAAACCATACTCCACTTGGGGTCTTACCAGAGACTTATATGCCCTCTCTTTTACATCCTTATTACAACTCCTAAATACCCTCATAACCATGTACTTACAATCATATTTATATGATCACCCCAATGAAGATCTTTCCTAATATTAACATCTAGGTACCTACAATGATCCCCATTAAGAACTTTCACTCCATCAACGCAGTAATTAAAACTGAGAGGACTTTTCCTATTTGTGAAACTCACAACCTGACTTTTATCACAACACTATCTAGGTCACCCTGCAGCCGCTCACAATCTTGTAATTTATTACTCTGTACAGAATAACATCATCTGCAAACAGCCTTATCTCTGATTCCACTTCTTTACACATATCATTGATATATATATAAGAAAACATAAAGGTCCAATAATACTGTCTTGAGGAATTCCCCTCTTAATTATTACAGGATCAGATAAAGCTTCGCCTACTCTAATTCTCTGGGTTCTATTTTCTAGAAATATAGCCACCCATTCAGTCACTCTTTTTTCTAGTCCAATAGCACTCATTTTTGCCAGTAGTCTTCCATGATCTACCCTATCAAATGCCTTAGCTGGTTAATCGTAATACAGTCCATTTGACCTTCTGAATCTAGGATAACTGCTATATGTTGCTGGAATCCCACAAGTTGAGCTTCAGTGGAATAACATTTCCTTAACCCAGACTGCCTTCTGTCAAACCACTTATTTTGCATATCAGTTTCTCTTTAAGATTCCCATGACACAACTGGGACGTGTTATGCTTAACGCATAGGTTTGTGGTTCTTGTGAAGGAAACAACAACATGCTTATCCGGAATGGGTGAAGTAAGCAAGATAATATTTTGTCACATTTTCCTCCATGCCCAGTAATGCAGAGAGAACAAGGAGTGCAGTAATTCATTGTTAAACAGCAGCTGATATGCAATATATTCAGGTGCGATGTTTTTAAAATTCTCTGCATTTAATATATTTCTCGAGTAATATGGAGATATTATGTTCTCCTATATAATGAAACCTCGAAAGAGGTCCTCACGAGATAGTATTTATTTGCAATAGAGTGACTGGTTTCCTTTCGCTCGTGCTATCATTGCCTCAACCAGCATCGCGTTCTCACTCAAACGATCACCGAGTCAAAAATTGACTGCATTCATTGTTCAACATAGGAGATGGCATGAAAAACTATACCCACTTAACAAAGAGTGCAAACAGTACTGAAATTATAAACATGCTATGAACATCAAGATACGTCATTATAACAGGTAACAAGTAAGGTGAAGACGGCAACGCGTATCTGCGTCAGTACAGCATGTGTTCAAAATCCGAACCCTAACGTCTCATGCATTGTTCATAATGGTCTTGTAGATTGTCGAACTTGCTGATGAACACTGGTTACCGCAAAGACGCAAAAATGACTGTATCTTCTTTCGTAATTCGGATACAATCATCGGATGTTTTTTTTTCATCGGAAAACGGATTTTTCAATCAATCAGTCAATTAACATTGATCTGCATTTAGAGCAGTCACCCAGCTGGCAGATTCTCTATTTATTGAACATCTCCCGTGGTAAATTACTCCAATCACTAACTCTCCTACCTATAAACGAATATTTGCCCCAGTTTTTTTCTCTTGAATTCCAACTTTATCTTCATATTGTGATTTCCCACTTTTAAAAACACCACTCAAACACGTTTACTAATGTCATTCCACGTCATCTCTCCACCGACAGCTCGTAGCATACCACTTAATCAATCAACTCGTCTCCTTCTCCCTCCCCAAGCCTTCCCAGCCCAAACTTTGCAATATTTTTGTAACCCTATTCTTTTGTCGGAAATCCAAACCACACCCCATGGCACTACCGCCCTTGAAGGGCCTTGGCCTACCAAGCGACCGCTGCTCAGCCCAAAGGCCTGCAGATTACGAGGTGTCGTGTGGTCAGCACGTCGAATCCTCTCGGCCGTTATTCTTGGCTTTCTAGACCGGGACCGCTATCTCACAGTCAGATAGCTCCTCAATTCTAATCACGTAGGCTGAGTGGACCTCGAACCAGCCCTCAGGTCCGGGTAAAAATCCCTGAACTGGCCTGGAATCGAACCCGGGGCCACCGCGTAAGAGGCAGGCACGCTACCCCTACACCACGGGGCCGGAAATCACCCAGAACAAATCGAGCTGCTTTGCTTTGGATTTTTTCCAGTTCTCGAATCAAGTAATCCTGGTGAGGGTCCCATATACTGGAACAATACTCTAGTTGGGGTCTTATCAGAGACTTATATACTCTCTCCTTTACATCCTGACTACAACCCCTAAATACCCTTATAATCATGTGCAGAGATCTGCACCCTTCATTTACAATCCCATATATGTGATAACCCCAATGAAGACCTTTCCTTATATCAACACCAAGGTACTTACAGTGATCCCCATAAGATGGTTAAGTCTAAAAAATTTATTCTTTGTTCAGATTCAGATTCAAGCGTAAACTTTATGTTTATCCTAGAAACAGAAGAGCTTTCTTCTAGCATCTTACTTCTCATCGACATTTATTTCAAGTTTATAAACATCTTGAGAAGACAATGTTACGGTACTGTAATTTCAATTGATCTCTGAATGAACAACAGCATCGCTTGAAAACCAACCTTTTTTGATTTCCATGACCAACAACTTAAGGATTACTTTTAAAACTTGTTACTTTTATACGGCGCACTGGACCTTTTTATGGATCTCTATTTTTTAACATAATGTAGCGCATCTCTGGTTTCTTAAGCCTCCACACGCAACAATTACCTTCCTTCAAGTTCCAAAGAACTGAAGAGCCTTCCAGCATCCATGTGTTTTTAAGTCTATGAATATCTTAAAAAACGACGTAACTTCATCTCAGTTGTTCTTCGAATATACAGCAGCAAATTTAAGAATCCAGCATCTACAACATCTTTTTAATGTGCACTGGACTTATTACGAATCCCTTTCAAAGAGTTATTTGTTAACATAGTGCTGCACAATATCTCACATGGTATGTACTTTTACGAGACCTTACGTGTCTTTACATTGTTTAATTTCTTCGGTATTTGTGTTTTAATTTTGCTTTAGGCTGACGATGACCTAGTACTAGGTCGAAACCAGTCCCTCTTTACATTTTGTATTGAAAAGGTGGACCCAAATAATACATTAATTTACTCTATTGTATTCAGGAGATATTGGATTCAAACCCCACTGTCGGCAACCCTGAAGATGGTTCCGTGGTTTCCCAATTTCACACTAGGCAAATGCTGGGACTGTACCTTAAACAGGGCCAGCATCGCTTCCTTCCCATTCCTAGCCTTAACGTATCCTATCGCCATAAGACCTGCCTGTGTCGGTTCGACGTAATCAAATTGTAAAAAAAAAAAAAAATAATGAATGAATGAATGAACGATCTGCACGAACGCATCGAACACATTCTTTCCCATATGGAGTCGCTCTTTTATAGAATGTACCGAAGATTCTCTTGTTTACTTTTCCTAATATTTTGTTTGAAGAGAGGAAGATTTCCCAGGTTAGTTTTTAATCCTATCCAGTTAAACAATCCAGTTCAGTGTGAAGTAAATCGAAAAGAAATGGTTGATAGAATGCTAATTTGAGTAATCAGTAAGGCTAAATATATATATATGGTATACTGTATTATGTATGAAAAAACACTCCTTGATCTTATTACCATTCTATAAGTTACTGAAGTAGTACCATGATCTGGTACAATATTATGCATGACATCGCCTCACTATGTTGAGACATTCTCTCGATGTCTCTGCCGTCCACATCAGAGTATATTTAAAGGAAAAATAAATATAGAAAAAGACGAAAAATGGTCACAAAACGGCATAAGATCTGTTTAAAATAATTCTTGGATGGAAACAAGAACCAGTTCAGTGTTAACACGGCTGAAGGGATTGATACGCAACTACAGCTTGACATGACTTGCAAACGCTTGGCATTTATTTTCTTATAAGCTTCATTACTACCGATAATGCGTCTATAATCTGTATTCTTCACAGTGTCTACAACCTTTCCTGGAAGAGAATGTTATGTTGTTTCAAAAAGTGTTTTTTTTTTACTGCAATAAATTATTAATCAGTGTAACTGCAATATTTCTCGTCAGTGAGTTATTGTAACCTTTCCAGGAAATTGTTATTCCTGTCTGGCGTCGTGCCAGTAGAATCTGTCGGAATCAGAACATTCTCGCCGCTACTTGCTGGCGGAAGTTACAGAGCTGGATCTTTTTTGCGACCTTGTAGTATCAGTGTACCCGTCTTGCGCAGAGGTGCATGATAAGATGACAGAGTAATAGACACAGTAAATCTATACTGCTTTTCATAGCACTGTAATCGATTACTATCGAGGACTTCCTAACATTGTTCCCTCTTCCGTAAGTTCTGCCTTTAGCATGAATATTGTCTTGGTGTGTTTAGTGATCATCCAAACTTGGCTGTTTTTCCACTTCATAATAACGGTTGTTACCTTGCCATTTTGCATTGCTTTAGCACCACTCACGGAAGAAGTTTGAGAATTCCTTAGTAATTCTCGAGACAGACACAACTCACCGGGAGAGTTGGCCATGCGGTTAGGGGCGCGCGGCTGTGAGCTTGCATCCGGGAGATAGTGGGTTCGAACCCCACTGTCGGCAGCCCTGAAGATGGTTTTCCGTGGTTTCCCATTTTCACACTAGGCAAATACTGGGGCTGTACCTTAATTAAGGCCGCGGCCGCTTCCTTCCAACTCCTAGGCCTTTTCTATCCCATCGTCGCCATAAGACCTATCTGTATCGGTGCGACGTAAAGCCACTAGCAAAAAAAAAGACAGACACAACCACGAGGGAGCAGTACCAGTAAGAGCCTCAACTTTCCCATCAAACATGCCAGCACAAAATCCGTCAATCCGTGAATGACGTACCTAACAAGAGAATAATATGTACGTTACACGTAGCGTTACCTGACTTCCTACCTGGAAAACAGGCAATTTGTTCACTATCTTCCATCTGAAACAGACGGTAACATACAATTGCAACACATTCTTTTTCTGTAAATGATCTGAAAAGTCCCTCTGAACTTGTACTGAGCCATGTTCTCAAGTTCTTCAGCAAAGAGATTCTTCTACCACGTCCTCTATTTATTTCTATCTTTCCCTAGAGAATCAGCTGTAGTAAGCATATTTTTGCCTTTTCCTCATGATATTCCCTAAATACTCCAGTTTACGAGAATTTACTGTCAATAGAGAAGATGCTTGACTGAAATAAGCGAGCAAATCCAGAGCCTCCTACAATACAATTTGCGGTGCGGTTAGGGGCGCGCAGCTGTGAGCTCGCATCCGGGAGATAGTGGGTTCGAACCCCACTGTCGGCAGCCCTGAAGATGGTTTTCCGTGGTTTCCCATTTTCACACGAGGCAAATGCTGGGGCTGTACCTAAATTAAGGCCACGGGCGCTTCCTTCCCATTCTTAGGCCTTTCCTGTCCCATCGTCGCCATAAGACCTATATGTGTCGGTGCGACGTAAAACCACTAGCAAAAAAAAATATAATCTACTTTATATATCACCACCTCTCCTACCCAGCCGGCCAATATTCTAAGGGCGACAGTTTCTTTTTCCATCAACGGGTGTCTTTCACTGCTTTTGCCGTGTGACACGGCACATTGTCGTGTAACAAAATCACTTTGCCATATCTTCTGCCCCACTCCGGTCGTCTTTCGGTTAATGCGCGATTTAAATCAATCATTTGTTGGCGATATCGTTGTGCATTAACAGTTTTATCGGGCTTCAAGAGTCTTCACACTTTTGTGGGTTTTTTCTTTTTTTTGCTAGTGGCTTTACGTCGCACCGACACAGATAGATCTTATAGCGACGATGGGATAGGAAAGGGCTAGGATTGGGAAGGAAGCGGCCGTAGCCTTAATTAAGGTACAGCCCCAGCATTTGCCTGATATGAAAATCGGAAACCACGGAAAACCATCTTCAAGCACAAACGTCATCATGATCACTGAGCGATACAACACGGACGCTAGTGTTGGCGGACTCAACTTGTGTGTGTTGGTAGGTTGATGTCAGATGGACAAACTGACGTATGCGTCAAATTCTTATCTGCGTACTGTTCGCTATCTCTTAATGAAACCGGAAAAGACTTAGGCATACATCTGGTATGGTCCCAAATCCACTCCTAAGCACTCAACTTTGTAGAAAAGTAAATTAATAACCATTCCAGGATGACTTGAAAATTGTTCCATTCTGAAAATCGGATATTTGAAACCTGGCACTGTTAGAATTATTTGTGTAACATTCACAAATCAATAATTATTCCAAGAAAGAGACAAAATATTATAAGATCTAAAACATGTATTCCAGGTTGCCACATACTTCATGAGTAGGGACAAGCAAAGTATGAAATTTGATATTCCAAACCTTGGTTGCTAACGCCATAAATACACAGAATTATCAATTAGTAGAATTCATATCGCGCAATCTTTTCGTGTTTTCTTATAATTATTGGGCCGATGACATAGATGTTAGGCCCCTTTAAGCAACAAGCACCATCATTGCTTAATATTTTAGTAATATTCATATTTCATGATAATCGTCTTATTATATCATATTTTATAAGATTTACTGGTTTACAGGCGTGTTTTGTTGTACACCTCTTCTAAGTGGTTCAGAACAGAGATTTAGCATTAAAATATGTATTTCGTATTTTAACATGTCTTTTAATATTTTCATATTTCGGAGAAAAAAATATATTTTGGTAAAATGTTTTTTGTTCATATTGCACCTGTCTGTACTCATAAGCATGCAGATGACACACAATTCTAAAAAAAATAAAAAAAATAAAAATAAGGAAAACCGAGACATGGGCTGATGGCCAAGGAACTTGTCAAGGTTTCAATTGAATCGAACAACTGTGTGACTTTTCCTCATGAGCTGTGTACACTCATCGGCAGTAGGGGAAGACATGTCTGCTTACGGCATGGCATTCATTACATCAAACGGAGGCACAGTGATCTGAACTGATATCTACCGTCCAGACACTCGAAGGTAAGGTTGAGCAGCTTACACTATTTGCTCTTGATTGTAACTTGCTGGTAGTGAATTGTACAACGACGAGTAACGTTTAGGAAGTAATATATTTTATATTCAAGTGGAAATGAAAATTATTGTAAGAACAGTCAGCTGTGCTGTGTAGCTAGTTAGGAATTCACTACTAGCGCGCAAGAACATTGAGTTGAAACGTATTTCAGTCACGTTGTACATAAATGCATGCTCGTATATGAAAAATAGTGTATGAAGACAAACACAAAGTACATCCCGAGCCAGAGAATTAGCCATTCCCGGTCGGGAATCGAACTCGGGGCCCTCTGAACCGAAGTCCATTCAGCCCAGGACCCGGACTTCCGAACATTTAATAATAATAATAATAATAATAATAATAATAATAATAATAATAATAATACGTTATAAATTATAGGTTTTACGTCCCGTAATTACTTCTACGATTTTTGCTGAGGTGCCAAAAATTTGTCCCGCATAAATTATTTTACGTGCCAGTAAATCTACTGACACGAGGCTAACGTATTTGTATTTGAGCACCTTTAAAAATCACCGGACTGAATCAGGATCGATCCCGCCAATATGAGCTCATAAAGCGAGCACTCTTACAATCTGAGACTCATCCACCCATAATTCTTCTATTCCTTCTTCAATTTCGTGTATGTATGGACCACGTAAAAACTTCCTCACATTTTCGTCCCTTTTCTTGATTTTCTGTCTCTCCAGTACTTCTTCTTCCTTTCACTACGTTCTTTTTTTCTTTCATCCATCCAGACAGTTGCACGCTGTCTTTCTAACTTTCTAATCCTATTTCGTAATATAGGCCTATCTAGAATATTGTATGCTTTCGTAATCTTCATTTCTGCTCAATCCTCTTTTTCACTTCGATGAACCAATTTATTTGTGTTTTGGGAATTTTCTCAATATGGTCAAATACATTTTTTTCAGTCTCTTCTGGTTCATTCGAACCAAGTCACCATAAAGAATAAATTATGCTTTTCTCTTTTTCTGAAGACATCAGATTTGTAATTTTATTTTTTTCAGCTTGACAACTTTTTCTTCTTTTTTACCGCTTTTCCCACATATGTGGGGTCGCGGGTGTGAACTGTGTCTCACATTTGGATTTGACCCTGTTTTACGGCTGAATCCCCTTCCTGACGCCAACCCTATGTGGAGGTATGAACATTTCTTTATTATTCTTTATCATCGAAGTACTTCCAACTTCTCTTGGTCCATGTATTTTCCTTAGTAAACTTTCCCTTTTCTCTAATTCTTCAATTTCTTCTTTTTTGTTTAGGACTAAACATTCTGCTGAATTAAGGTATTTCCGTTTTATGAGAGTGTTGTAATGTTGAATTTTTGTTTTAACTGAGAGTGATATCTTACTGTAAATGTCTTTCGTAAACTGATATGCCAATTCCATCTTCAGAGCTCTATTTTTCCTTCCTTCTTTTTCTAAGCCGTTTGGTTGTATTATTTCTCTTAGTTACTTGATTATATTTACTCAACTAATTATGCCGCATCTTGTGTTTAGGAATTTTGGAACATTCTTAATGTTCGTTACGAATTCTCAAAATAAGTTTGTAACCCTGCTGTCTATTTTCAGCAGCTTATTTCGAAAAGTTTATTTGCTCAGTTGCTGTTTCAATGTTTTTGTAAAATATCCCTAAGTCGTCCGCAAAGCTAGAAAATTAAGTTTGATGTTCAACTTTTTTATATCCTAATCTGATCTGTTGGATTTTTCTTAATGTCTAAAGTTCCATTCTCTTATTAACTTATCCAAAATGCAGTTAATGAGCCGTACTCCAGGTTTGATTCCAAACGGTTCTGAGACTTCTCCTCGAAATTTTATTTTGGATTTTGTTTCTGTAAATGTTTCTTTTAATAATGCCAAGGTTTTTTTTATCTGTACCAGATTCTTCAAGAGTAGCCTTTTGAAGAGCGTTTCTCTGTCCACGAAGGCATAAGCTTCTTTGAAGTCTACAAAGATTACGACAAGTTGTTTGCTTCTAAGATTTGAGGATCTAATTTATATTTATTATTATTATTATTATTATTATTATTATTATTATTATTATTATTAGCCGGCCCCGTGGTGTAGGGGTAGCGTGCCTGCCTCTTTCGCGGAGGGCCCGGGTTCGATTCCCTGCCAGGTCAGGGAGTTTTACCTGGACTTGAGGGTTGGTTCGAGGTCCACTCAGCCTACGTGATTAGAATTGAGAAGCTATCGGACGGTGAGATAGAGGCCCCGGTCTAGAAAGCCAAGAATAACGGCCGAGAAGAATCGTCGTGTTGACCACACGACACCTCGTAATCTGCAGGCCTTCGGGCTAAGCAGCGGTCGCTTGGTAGGCCAAGACCTTTCAAGAGCTGCAGTGCCACGGGGTTTGGTTTATTATTATTATTATTATTATTATTATTATTATTATTATTATTATTATTATTATTATTATTTCTTCGTTATGCCCATTCATAGAGCGCGTTTGAACTTGTTAGTTGGTTTGATGGTTTGTGCCTTCTTATCCTCCCAAAATCTCTTCATGAATGCACTGTGTTGCATCTTGCGTTCTGTCGACCACTTCCTACCAGTTGTCTTTTTTGGTTTCTCACTAAATTTATGATTGGCTGCTACTTTTATTCCAAAAGCTCCACGATTTTCCATGATGTCGTCTGTGATATTTATTTCTTGGAGGTCCGCCTTACTTTCTTCTAGCCATTTTATTTTGATCTTCTTTGAGTTGATTACTTTGAATAATCTTTTAGTTAGTCTGTCGCTGTTCATTCTGTAGATATGGCCATAGAAATTAAGGCGCCTTTTCCGTACGGCATCAGTAAACCTGTCGGTGAAGGAGTAGAGGTCCGCTGTTCTCCTCTTAATCCACATTCCATTTTCTCTCGTAGGACCATAAATTTTACTGAGAATTTTCCGCTCCTGCTTTTCAATTTCTGTAATTTTAGAGTGACCACCTAAGCACATGGTTTCTGAGGCATATAAAGCTTCGGGAAATACAACTGTCTTGTAGTGTCGTAATTTTGCATTACGCGATATGACTCTTTTGTTGTAGTAATTCCACGTCAGTCTGTATGCCTTATGTAGTTTGGTGTTTCTTTCTACATTGGCACTACTGTCTAATCCTGATGGTAGTATAATTTCTCCAAGGTATTTGAAGGAGGGCACCTGTGAAATTGTGCCATTTTCCATCTCTAGCGGAGTTCTTTTGCTATTTTGACGTAGATTTTCGATGTACTTAGTTTTCTCGTAGGAAATCTGGAGGCCTGCCTTTGATGCTATATTGTGTAGTCTCTGTATGGCATACCTTGTTTCATCCTTGGTCTTAGTAATGATTGCGAGATCATCAGCAAATGCTAAACATTTCACATTGACCTTGCTTCCCAAATTTCCGATGTTCACACCCTTGATATCCTTTTTCCACTCTCTAATAACTTTGTCTAGAACTAAGTTAAACAGAATAGGGGAGATGCTGTCACCTTGACGAACGCCCGTACATATTTCAAAAGGCTCAGACATTTCTCCAAGGAATTTCACTTCAGAGGTCGTGTTTGTGAGGGTCTGCTGGATAAGTGCTCTGGTCTTCTTGTCCACTCTGAGTTCTTCTAGAGTATCAAATACTGTCTGTCTGTCCACAGAGTCATACGCCTTCTTAAAATCCACAAAGGTGACGATCGTGCTGGCACTTCGGCGAATCCTTAATATCGTCTTCAAGTTCCATATTTGTTCTGCACATTATTATTATTATTATTATTATTATTATTATTATTATTATTATTATTAACCGGCCCCGTGGTGTAGGGGTAGCGTGCCTGCCCCTTACGTGGAGGCCCCAGGTTCGATTCCCGGCCAGGTCAGGGATTTTTACCTGGACTTGAGGGTTGGTTCGAGGTCCACTCAGCCTATGTGATTAGAATTGAGAACCTATCGGACGGTGAGATAGAGGCCCCGGTCTAGAAAGCCAAGAATAACGGCCGAGAGGAATCGTCGTGTTGACCATACGACACCTCGTAATCTGCAGGCCTTCGGGCTGAGCAGCGGTCGCTTGGTAGGCCAAGATCTTTCAAGGGCTGCAGTGCCATGGGGTTTGGTTTATTATTATTATTATTATTATTATTATTATTATTATTATTATTATTATTATTATTATTATTATTATTATTATACCTTCAAGGACTATTGGCCTTGAGAGACGAATTTTTGCCTCGAACAGAGGTTAGTTGAACGTATCACCACTGATTTCCTTCAATGTCAATAGGTGGTGTCAGGATCAATTGCACAATGCTGCTTATGATTAAGTCTCTCCTATACTTTTCTGCTGGCCGTTCGCCTCTGCCTATGTCTTGAAAAACGTTCCCATTCTTATGTGTTATTTCAGTCTTTAAGTAGTGCAACTATGGACGTTTTTAGTTTTCCCTCTCTTTTTTCATCATCAGTAATATCTTCCTCGTCGCAACAAAAAATGTTCCGCCGAACCTTATTTTAACTTTGACTTTTACATAACATGTAGATCGATTCCCGGTTCATTTCATGAGAAACGATCTATATTAAAGGGCAATAACATCAAGGTCAACACCCTGTCGGCTGAAAAAAAAATTCGTTTGGGGACGGATAAGGGACTGTCCCGCTGGGTTTTCGTGAGAACGTCGCGCGAAGCAAGTCGACTTCAGAGGAAGTGAAAGACATGTTAGAGAGCCAATTCAGTGCAGTGGTACTTACTGGTGGACGATGATAACTACAACTAGGCAGGCGTATCAGTGTCGAACTTCACGTCCGGTATTAAGGGAACCATGAAGTGAAAATTAGTCGAAATAACGATTTTTTTAAAAATTCCATTAAATTATACCCCAGTCCTCCCCTTCTGTCTGTTGTACATTCGGCGGTTTATCCCGGCTGCAGCAGATTTTCTTTGGTTTTGCTCTATTTATTCTTTGACCACTGCTTTTCATGTTGGTTACCCTGGTGCTACATGAATGAGCAGCGTCGTTGCCTTCGAGATATCGTAGGCAACGGCAGCGTCTATGGGTCCAACTCCTCTCGATTTCAGAAATGGCCGTGTGAGTGCTAAAGGTGTGATTTGTACGTGACAATTTGAATATTACGGTGTAAAACATTCTGCAAAGTGCATCACGCTATGCCTGACTCCATGTATTCCACTTGAAAGCAAGGTGATAGAATAGAAACTTTGAAAAACCCCAGCTGAATTGCTAAACGATATGACGAATAGTCTAAATGAGTATATATAAAATAAGAGTTTTGTATGTACAGTGCCCAGAATTTAAAAAGAATGGTATTTCTGATCGGTCGCGTCCACAGTAACAAGGAAATTTCCTTTTTAATTTTCCGTCGTGTATGTATGTATGTATGTATGTATGTATGTATGTATGTATGTATGTATGTATGTACGTATATACGGGCATCACGAGAAAATGGCTGAAGAGAATTTCATTAAAATCGGTGTGTGAAGGCAGGGAATGAGGCACTACAACCTAAGCTATAAATAATTTTATTCACGCTGAGTGAAATGGTAGTTTAGGGGAAAGCCTAAGATGTCATTTTCAAATGTTTATGTTATTAATCGTCCTATCGATAAATACTACATAACTAAAGTTATATAGAATTAAATATCCAATCGTTTATGTATTGTACGTTTTTACCATACTGCCTATGATAACAGAGATATTCACGAATTTCGATTTTTGTTGCTAAGTCCATATAAACGCCGAACAACGAGAAAATGAGTGAACAGAATTTTACGAAAATCGATATGTAAAGTCCGGGAATAAGGTGTAACAGTCTAGGTTATAATTTTTATTCACGCTGGATGAAATGGCAGCTTAGGGACAGGTGCCTAAAATTTATTTTTTAAATACCTTTGTTATTGGTTCTATCGAAAATTATTACATGCCATAACAAAAGTTATAGAGAATACAAGTTCCATTCAATATGTCTTATACAGTTTTACCGTCCCGACTATGATAATAGAATTCATGATTTTAGACTTTCGTTGTTTAGTCAAAGCCGAATATTGCTCGCATGGAAATATTGTTCAGTCGTGTTAAGTGGCACTGTTTATTGTCATGATTGTCTTAAGGTGCAAAACCATGTGGTCATCGGTCCATATCGACAAGGAAAAATGTGAAGATAATTATTAAAAATGAGAAAAAATCCTGAAGGAACGATCGCTTGAAGTACTCGTGCCGTCCTATCCTTTTCTTTTTAATGGCTCGTCACTGCAGCCAAATTGACTAGTTACATATTGAAATCACGAGACATAACCATCAACAAACTAACCTCAATGTAAGTATCAATAACGGAGGTTCCCTTACCCAAGTAAATGATAATAAATGATCAATCCAGATATTCATAGTTAACTCGGTTTTCAAGCTTAATGAGGATTTAAGGAAATACTCTCTCTCTCTATCACCCTCACTAAATTTAACACTCCAGTGGTCGCGCGAAGAAAAGTCACGTCAGTGGTCGCGCGTATCACAATTGTGATCCGTACGTACTTTCTTTGTAATATAAGGCTATGCTATGCTATTTATTCAATGAATATGATTATGCATTGTGAAAAGAACTTTTTTCTGTAAAATGTAATATAACTATGCGTGCATTTATAAACAATCCCTGAAAAATTACCGGACATTGTGATTTGTCTCACTTACTCCCTCCATAAGGTACCTCACTGCCTGGTGCATTCAGTCATCGATTTATATTCTCATAGTCATCCATTTGTACTTATATATCAAAAATTTATATAAACTCATGAAACGGAGTAGATATATGCACATGAACTGAGATTAGACACCGTAATAAGAAAACAAACAAAGTCAAAAGAAGTCACGCTAGTGGTCGCACGGATCACAGTTGTGATCCACAAGAATAAATTGCTTTATAACGCAACAACCATCAGTCAAGGTAAGCAGACTACTGCGTAATCAGAGAGTGGATGGGGCGCGAGGAAGTTACACAGGTACTCAGGGTCATACCAGAAAACAGAAGCGGAAAAATCTAAACGGCTGGATCACTATTGTGATCCGCGCGACCACTGGAGTGTTATTGTTATATATTTCTGCCTTTATTTTGATATACGCATTAGTATAACCGTATTCTTCCGGTGTTTGCCGTGTGTAAATAATTCAGCTCCCTTCTTGAAATTTGCTAATATTCGTCGGACTGGTGAGAAACCACGCTGTAATAATGCACATAAGCAAATACATTACATGTACATATGTCGTAAGTCAATAAGAATACACGAAGGCTAAGTCTGCAAACAATACCAAAATTGTGAAAAGACAAGGTTAGGTTACATTAGGTTGTTAACGAAATGTCCTGCTTTCCTTTTCGGAAGACTTCTTGAAGATTTTTCTTGCTTCTCAGACATCCTAATCGAATTCTATACCTAATTATTGGACGAAATAATACCGTAAACAATAAAATGGTGCGTTCGTAATTTCACACCCAGTACCGGTACAGTACATCACTCGAACGTGATACCATCCTACTTACCTGATATTACCCAAACAGATTTACAGTCCCACAGAAAAAGAAAATATGTTTTAAATTTAACAATACGGCAGTGGCAATACGTCATTCTCGCAAATCACGAAATAAACCATGACTGTATACTGCCAACGTGCCAGATTAACAATAACGGTAAGACGTCTTATCGGCAAGTAGGGTCCCTAAACAGTATAGCTGGCGACACTGGATCGAATCCAACAATGAGAAAACTAAAAATCGCTACCTTCAATATTAACAGGGGAGAAATAGTAAGGTTGTACCCTTAGTGTATAGGCCTACGTTCCAGGGAACATACATTAGATGCTATAATATGGTAGAGTCGGAAGAAAACTAAATGTGAAGGCCAACAATATCGAAAGCTCATAAAACTAATCAACAATAACATGACATTGACCATTGTTGTGATGTCATTTGACTCTTCTGCTGCCATCCATCTCCTATAGATGGGATTACTGCTGGGTTCCCTGTGAAACACCATGCCTGAATAATGGCGGAAAGTCCACCTTCTTCTAGTAAGGAAAGGCCTTCTTGTCTAGACTCCTATGAGCGTAAGAACTCTAGTAACTGTAACGACATTGTTGAAGCTAAGAAACTTAGTGGGGACATTATAGTAGACTTACGAACTATTTCGGAACTAGTAAAAAGTGCTACTAAATGCAGGCGGTGTGTTAGCGAATAGGAAGGGACTGGCCTCCAGTATTAATTTGTTACGTACAGTTTGTGGTAAAGAGACATCTGTTATGTTTTCTAAGTTAGCAAGTGCACAAATGTACAGCATAAATGTGAGATTGGCGTATGACATGTGGTGTATCGGCAAAGGCAATAAGGCTGCACAGATACTCTATGGAATGTTAGATTTGCCTCTTCCACCAAGAAAGTTCCGTTCTTGAAAAATGAACATGAAAATCCACCGCCTGATTCCAGTCATGAATGTAATGAATGAAGCCACCATCTACCGGCCTGTCGCTCTCCTCTGGGACAATGATTAATGACTGACAGATAATACTGGAAAATATGACAGTAGGCGGAGAAAAACCTGTGCCGCCTCCTCTTTGCCCAGCAGAAATCTCACATGGAGTGACCAGGGTTTGAACCACGAAGTCCAGCGGTGAGAGGCCGGAGCACAGCTGCCTGAGCCATGGAGGCTCGAAGTTACGTTCTCATTCAGAGTTACTGAATGAAAGCCTTTCGAATGTAAGCTTGGCATCAACAACTCGTTGTTGGTGATGAGATTTAATTTTCCGTCAGTGTACGTACACACACACACACACACAAACATATTTGCCGGAATTCGAATCGCGGTCGCCTTGGTGAGAAGCCAATTAGGGTTACCAGATGTACGGTTGTTTGTTTTTTTTATTTTTTATTTTGTTCCACGTAAGCTGCACCATTTAAACCATACGCCGAATGTTCCAGTTTTCTTTTCTTTTTTGTTTTTTTGTTTTTTGAGTATCGTGGTTTGGACAATAATATGAGTAGATCTGGGGAAGATGCCCAACTTAGTGTTTTGAGGACAAACATTTACATGAAAACTGAGAGTTTGAGTTAGACATAAAACAAGTATATTTTATCTAGTGTTTCTATATATAGACCAGTTAGCGATGCCAATCATTCGTAATTTTATGTTTTAGACATTTATTTATAAAGACATGTGTTTAGTCATCTCACCCCGAGCGTCGGGGTATGATGGCAATTACATCTGGATGAGTTTTGACTACTACAGTAGTTTTATGCCATTCAGGGGACAAATCGTCTAAATACAATTCATAAAGCATGTTTACTATGATTATCAAAGAATAGACACATACGATCTTATTGTAACCACATGAAAACAGATGTATGAATGACCCTTGTATCAAAGTTCTTTAGCACAGTTATTGCACATGTTTTCTGAATCTGTACAGGTTTCATGTAACCATTTATCACAAACGATGCACCGAATCCAGTCTACCTGCAGTGGCGAAGCGCGAACTAAGTAAGGGGGTAGACAGAGATTTATTTTATTTAAACTGTTTTAATCATATTATTATATGGAATTTTGTTTTCGACGCATACATCTGTATTCAGTATTATATTAATGACTCTGAAAATAGGACAAACCCTATAACAACCTATAACCCTACGTGCTCTTGGTTTACTTTTAAATATAGACGAAATAGGCCGCGGGAGTTGTGAAATAACAACATACTTTTAGAATAAAAATTGCAATATATTTCATTGTTATGTAGATTTAATAAGATAAATAAGAAATAAATAGTATTTCGTACAAGTCGCCTTAAACAATATTCTTGTAAATGAGTTTAATCCGCCTGTCCTTCATTTCGGCAAATACTGTATATCTATTACTCTCGTCTTGAAGTCTTGCTAAAATTCCACAAAAATTTCTTCTCTATACCTAGAGTTCCCAAGTTAGACGGTCTCTGGTTGGTCATCCAATTCCTTAAATACGTTTTAATTAATTTAAATGCTCTCATAGCGCGTTTACTAGAAACTGACTTTAACGGAATATACAGCATTAAGTTAAGCAATTTTTTCCGTATACGTACTCTGGAGTAGCTTATTAATACCGGAAGCCAATAGTTGTTGAGGTTATAATACCGCAACTAATATTGGCGGGCAAGAAAATGCACGTACTTGAAGGGTTTTGATGCTGCCATTCATTTATTAGGTGTAAGTTTACTATACTTCGTATTTATATATTATTGATTTATTTTTAGACGTGTCTTATAATAAAGTAAATTCAAATTAATAACATTAAGAGCATGTCTAAGATGGTAGCCAATAAGAGCACCTTTATAAGAGAGATCCAAATACTAGCCAATGAGAGCAAGAAGAGACGCTGGTAAGTCTGTCTACTGGGCGGAGACATCTCGCTATAGGAAAGTCATAGTTCCACAGTCAGCACCTACAGATAGCGTTAGTGTTGCTCTATCTGAACAAGGTCTGTCTAGGGAGGTCTGGTCACGCTACCTCAATCCTTTGCGGTGGCGGCCATATTGGGTCTTAAACATCGTTGTTATGTGGGCGTGCCCGATGTAATTATGTGAGTTATTACTTGTATTTTGGAGGAAAATGGCATACTGTGCCGCACCAAAATGTCAAAATAAGACAACTGACGGAATTAGAGTGTTTCGCTTCCCGAGAGATAAGCAAAGGAGAACTCAGTGGGTAAAAAACTGTAGGCGTGACAAATGACAACCTACAGATAACTCCGTCTTGCGCGCGGTTAGTGAAGTTATACATTCGTATTATTCCTGAATAATAATATGTTTAGAACGATGTTTTATATTTATAGGTCTTATTATGTATTTTCTTCTAGCATCATTTTGAAGAATCGCAATTTGAACTAAAAGGGCAGATGGACGGAAACTACTCAAGTGGAATTCCATCCCAACAATGTTCAACGTCCCTAATCCACCCAAGTCTTTGCCATGTAACAGGAAATCTCCCAAAGAAAGAGAATTGTCTTTCAAAACAAGCAAGGCAAGTAACAGGAAATGTATAATAGTAGTATTGATGTCCTTTTTATGTGTCCGGCTCCATGGCTGCATGGTTAGCATGCTGGCCTTTGGTCATAGCGGTCCCAGGTTCGATTCCCAGCAGTTTCAGGAATTTTAACCATAATTAGTGAATTTTGCTGGCACGGGGGCTGGGTGTATGTGTCGTTCATCATCTTTCTTCCTCTTCACGACGCGCAGGTCACCTACGGGAGTCAAATCAAAAGACCTGCACCTGGCGAGCCGAACTTGTCCTCGGACGCTCGCGGCACGAAAAGCCATACGCCATTTCATTCCATTCCTTTTCATGTAAACTACAGACAGTATCTTTCTAACCCTACATGCAATGTAGAAACGTTTCACAGATATTTGAACCAACTTCAAACCAACAATTAGTGTGCAGCTTGCCATCATTACAACAATTGTTAATAGCAGTCTTATACGGTTCTGTAGTTATTATTTATAGCTATATTTAATTCATCTTAAATGCTGTCTAGAGTACATTATATGGCTGGACAAATACTTGAAGATCACAACATTCGCTTCACTCGCACTAACCAGCTACTGCAATTTAATGTACCGTAGCCTAAAATAATATCCTAATGTAATCCCTAAAATAGCCTAACCTAGGTTAACTCAACTTAATAGTGACTGAATTTCTATTTCTGTCCGCCTCTGTGGTGTACTGGTTAGTGTGATTAGCTGCCACCCCCACAGGCCCGGGTTCGATTCTCGGTTTTGCCACGAAATTTGAAAAGTGGTACGAGAGCTGGAACGGGGTCCACTCAACCTCGGGAGGTCAATTGAGTAGATGGGGGTTCGATTCCCACCTCAGCCATCCTCAAGTGGTTTTCCGTGGTTTCCCACTTCTCCTCCAGGCAAATGCCGGGATTGTTCCTAACTTAAGGTCACGGCCGCTTCCTTTCCTCTTCCTTGTCTATCCCTTCCAAGCTTCCCACCCCCCACAAGGCCCCTTTTCAGCATAGCAGGTGAGGCCGCTTGGGCGAGGTACTGGCCATCCTCCCCAGTTGTATCCCCCGATGCAGAGTCTGAAGCTCCAGGACACTGCCCTTGAGGCGGTAGAGGTGGGATCCCTCGCTAAGTCCATGGGAGAAACCAACCCTGGAGGGTAAACAGATAAAGAAAGAAAGAAAGAAAGAAAGAAAGAAAGAAAGAAAGAAGTAAAGAAAGAAAGAAAGAAAGAAAGAAAGAAAGAAAGAAAGAAAGAATTTCTGTTTCATATGGAATCGTGTCTACCAATGGCTTTAATTTTCTTAACCATTATTATTATTAGACTATTATTATTATTATATGCATGAATAAGAGCCCCGTGGTCGCCAACCCACACTCCCTAGTTAGGAGCTCCTGACGCCCGTTTCAGTCGCCTCGTATGACAGGCAGTGAATACCATGGGTGTTATTCTATTGCGCCCACCCACAAGGGGAAATCTATTTTGGGTTGTAACTACGAGGCCCTTAGCTGAGTCTTGACATTGCTTTCACTTACTTGTGTCAGGCGAGGTACCAGTTTCTCCCTCGGACTTTTTCTATCCCATCCGACCTCCCTTTATCAACACTTGTTCTTTTCCGACTGCGAAGGCATTAGCGCATTCGAGGCCCAGGAAGTTTTTATTTCCACGCACTTTGCGGCCATAATCTTTCTTTGGCGATACCTTCATTTTTCGAAGTGCTGTACCCCTTCCATTTGTTTTCTTCTTATTAGTGTTACCAGAGGATGGTTTCCCAGTTGTGCTTCCTCTTAAAACAATAATCACCACCACCACCACCACTTTGTACTATATAGCTGCATGGGTTATCAATAAACTAGTTAGAACGTCACTCTTGTTGCATATGTGCAGAGTATTTTTGCTTTAGAACCCAAGGAAATTACCACATGAATGGATAGCGACAGTTACCATACATAATTTAATGCACTCAACTCAAGAGGCATTCAGTGTTTGTCAACATACTGGGGAAACCTTTTAGAAACGCAGTATCGGTAATTACTTTCTTTATAAAGAAAACGCTGAAGATAATTTATTACAATTGTCTTTTAGTACAGTGCTTCAAGTTCAGTATTTCATGTACCGGCAATCATAAAATGACACAGGTACTGTACAGATTTGTATGTTTTTGTCAATAATATTACGTATTTGACAGATGATATTAATAAGAAACACAGTGAGACCAAGTTGTAAGGAAGTAAAAGAGTAGGATATGAGCTTTTCTGTTGATTCTTGTTTCTCCAAAAAAAAATCAGGCTCTGTTAATTATCTTCCTAATCAAATAGCTGTGAATGTATTCATATAATTTAAGTGTTATACAGTTATATACACATGAACAGTAGATGTCCAATTAAATTCTTTATGAACAATAGTTGGTATATTGCTTTTATTTCAATGTACGGTACCGAAATCCTCTAAATTCGAATACACTTGCCTTTAATTACGCTCGCTTGAAGACCCAATATGGCGGCTCCATAAGTAGCATTCGTGACTTGACCTCCCTAGACAGACCTTGTATCTGAAAGCTTTGAAAATCAAAGGGAAAATACACAGAATGGACAGCGTCTACTTTCGCCTAAGTGCTTCGTGTAACTAACGCGAGCCTTAGCATTGCGGAAGTGAGACGAAAATAAGAAAAGCGGGGAATACAATAATGCCACGAATCTGGAAATAATTAATGTTCTAAAAAGTAATTGAATTACTAGACAATATTTCTTTCACAAAATGTTAAGGGTGCACGCTGTCTACCCTGTCTCCCCTGACGCTTCGCCCCTGTCTACCTGTGGTCCATTTTTGCCATAATAATTGAGGGCACAAAAGTCATTGTCATTCTCTGACCTGCTTAGTCTAACAGATTGATTCGTTGTGAATTTCTTGGTCTTACTTTTCTCTCGTCGAGCTCTTGCATCGTCTATTCGATGTTCTTCTGTGAGATTCTGCGTTAGGTAACGGATCCAAGATAGGTACAGGAGAAATTGCTTCAAACGATGTTCCTGGCTTTGTCTCATTTGCAATCGCTGATTCCGCTGGATCTTCAAGCCTGTTGTTGTCTTTCTTTGAGGGAGGAGCACATCCTCTGCTATCTGAATAATCTCTTTCATTCCTCTCACGGTTTGATGCCCTGATATATGTTCTTGGGATATTCCTACGAAAAGAAATTGTTATATCTAAAGAATCAAATTCGGCATCTTACCCGAATAAAAAGTGGCATATCTTCCGAGGGTCGGAGTGAGATGCCACTTTCCGCAACGTGCACATTATGGCAGCGTCAGAGCAAGTGAATTTAACAACCTACACTGTAAAGTATCCACTATGCCCAGCACATAATAATATTTGGATATCCTACTAATTATATAGGCTGTTAAGCACATTAAAACAACTGTGCGGTATTAACAAGGCATCGCCTTAAGTTCTTGCCTTGAATGTCTTGATAACAGAGCGGGAAAACTGATCACACAGCGTTATACGCATTGGACTCAACGGCCAACTGAGGCCAACAAGCGCGAGACTACAGTGAATCTATATGTACAGTGTGGCCAAGGCCAGTCCAGCCGCCATGTTTTAGCCAAGTACTCAATCAGCTGATAGATGAAGGAGAATGATATTAGTACTTCAATCAAGAATAGACTAGGTATGTATATAGGCCTATCAGTATTTGTTACATCCAGAGTCTGACTACCTGACGTAAGACTTCAAAATTTAGTTTTACGTGGTATAGGCCTACAAGTCACTATTATTGAAGAGGTTAGAAATTCTGTGTTGGTAGCTAGTCCCATCATAACATTTATATTATAATACATGTGGCATAAAATAGTATAGTCATTGTCTTGAATAATGTACGTGATGACTGTAAAGTTAGCCTACATATATTTTTTTCTATTTGCTTTACGTCGCACCGACACAGATAGGCCTTATGGCGACGATGGGACATAAAGGCCTAGAAATGGGAAGGAAGTGGCCGTGGCCTTAATTAAGGTACAGCCCCAGCATTTTCCTGGTGTGAAAATGGAAAACCATCTTCAGAGCTGCCGACAGTGGTTTTTTTTTGTTTTTTTTTTTTGCTCTTTGCTTTACGTCGCCGTGACACAGATAGGTCTTATGGCGACGATGGGATAGGAAAGGCCTAGGAGTTGGGAGGAAGCGGCCGTGACCTTAATTATGGTACAGCCCCGGCATTTGCCTGGTGTGAAAATGGGAAACCACGGAAAACCATCTTCAAGGCTGCCGACAGTGGGACTCGAACCCACTATCTCCTGGATGCAAGTTCACATCTGCGGCCCCCTAACCGCACGGCCAAATCGCCCGGTACTTTTTGGTCTACTAGAATTTCCGTCCTGCCCAGCTGCCGAAATTTAGTCCCGTGAGAGTTCTTTTACGTGCCGATAAATCTATCCACACGAGACTAACGTATTTGAGGACCTTCAAATACCACTGGACTGAGCCACTCAGTCCATCAAATGAGAAATGATAAATAAGTATGTATTGCAGCTTTCGTATGGGTTTCCCCACATCGTCCCACGATATATATGCTAATACAGCGAGATCTATTATGTTATACTTCCCCGCACTCGAATTCCAATATCCTATTTTCGTATGCCCCACCGTTGAGCTGATTCATCACACAGTCGTTCAGATCACTGTGGCATAGCGATACGTGGCCGTTAGATTTAGTTTGTGCTCATAATAGTTGAATTAGTTCAATATTTTCTTTGTATTTAGCTTTCCTTAGGCCTACATGTACGTGTGCTTCAAATTAATTGTATATGCTATAATTCATATTGTAGGCCTTTGCTGGCAAGATGTAGTGTTTACAGTGCACTATGTCTTCTGGTACGGGCTAGAATAAAATTGTTACTTTCATTGACCTGTCTCAGTCTTATACTTGGCTTTGACAATATGAAAGTGGCTGAGGTATGAGTGACACTAGTAATTGCATTCCTTATGCAGCCAGTCCCTGCTATGAATGGTGTGAAAATGTCGCTCATAGGGTCGGTTGGTGCACGCATTTCAGTGGGCTTGACAGACTGATGTGCAATAGCAACTTCTGGCTCAGTGAGGAAAGCAACGGGAAACTACCTCACTCCTCATTTCCCTAGTACGCCTCTTCAGTGACACCTAGGCCATCTCTGACAGCTAATAGTGAACCTGTTGAGGATCCAACCAGCCTTCGGGCTGAATACCCAACATACATACATACATACATACACAATTCATATTATGTACTGCATGTGGATAGAGGCAAGGGTATGTCGTTTTAAACCAACTTTAAAGGATGATAATCTTTCTGAAAGACCGACATTCACATTTAGTTATGATCGCTAGGAGTGTTTGTAATTTTATAGACACTTTCCTGAACATGAGCTTAACTGTAGCCACTGAGCGTGTAACTGGCCAGTCTACAGTAAAATGATTCATGTCTCGTGGTTAAGAGAGAATGATACAATGCAACCACAGGACTGCTGTAATTTCCACCCTTATGCTGGTAACCACAAATTATAGCCTCATACAATTTATTGTTCACATATATTCCTCATATAATTTAAATCTCTTTGTCAACGGGAGCTCAGTTGAGAATGCATCTTGTTTCCCTATGATTAAACTAGTATGCAATTCTACGACATTGTGAAACTTATGCCCGCAGAGTGTGACTCCATGAGGAACTTACCACGCATTGTTGTTACTTCCTTTAAGGAAAATGTCTTCAGCTTTTGCAGTAAATGAATCATAATATTGCAGCTGTATGAGGAGAGACATCACCCAGATACAAGTTTCTTTCCAAGATCGCGTCATATACTGTATTCATGTCTAACTGATACGAGGCTTATTAGAATATTTATCTACTTCACTCAGTTACGAAGGATCTCAAGATTTCTTACACATTTCTAATTTGTATCTATCTCCAACTGTTGGCTGCCGCAGTTAGCCCAGAAGCTTTCTACTCTGCTGTGGTTAGGATTTGAGACTGGTTTTGATCATCATTGTTGAAGTGGTCTCTGCCTCCAGAAACACTGCGTAGAAAAATCAGGACTTAGAATTCCACTCTCGGCCATTCTAGAAACCATTTCTCGTGATTTCACTAGCTCCAATTAAAATACAGGTGATGGTAATAATAATAATAATAATAATAATAATAATAATAATAATAATAATAAAGAGGAAGCACATCACATCATAGCTGGCTGTACCGTCCTAAATCAGTCAATTGAAGGGCTGACTAGAATAACGTTGTAAGTCACTTTTAACATCGTTTCAAAGGTGTACATTTCTGAATGAGAAAGGAAAGGATAGGTGGTGGTGGTGGTGGTGGTGGTGGTGGTTACTTTAAAAAGGAAATAAGTTACACCTGGGCAACCACCCTCTATTAACACTAATCAGAGGGGAAAATGGATGGGGCTCAATACTTAGAAAAATGAAGGTATCGGCCAAAGAAAGAAAAGAGCCACGACAGGTGTGAAAATAAAGACTCCCTAGGACTCGCAAATCTAATATCATCGGGGTCGTAAAATAACAAGAGTGGGCCAAGGGAGATCGGATATGATAGATGAAAGAAAGGAGCCTAGCACAAGTACAGTAAGTGGAAGCAATGTCAGTACTCAGCTAAGGTTCCCGTGGTCACCAACCAACTCTCCAAAGTTAAGAGCCTCTTTTAGTCAACTCTTACGACAGGCAGAAAATAACGAGGATGTTATTCTACCGCTCCAACTCCCAGGGGGAGAAAGGAAAGGAAAAGAACTACAGGTCTCGAAGTAGTGCATAAATCTGTGTGATTATAATAGCATATGAAACAAGGCACATAACACGATACCTTTCTAGGACTTCTTGCACGGAAGAATCGGCGTTAAATAAGATGATAGTCCAAAGGGTAAACGACACAGAAAAATAAACAGTAAGGGCAGATTATAACCACAAGAAAACACCAGCATAATTCTGTACAGTCAGTAGGCCCTAAAGAAGATATGACAATAAAAACCAAAATGTTAACTGAAAGGAAATTAGTAAATAAGTATTTATTCCTGCTACTTGTGGCTTATAACCGGTGGTAGCATGAAATGCACAATACAAAAAGTACACAATAAAATGAAATGAATAAACTGCACTATACTGATTCTGGATGTCAAGCGAAGATAAAACTAATAATGGTGATGACCCCTTATATGAAATTGATATTAAAGATATTTACAAAAATAATCACTTAGTGGGTAACTGGTACATTCAAGAATAAATCTATAAAGAAAAGTAAAAAAGTATGAAAGTGGCATACCTTGTAAAAAACTGTGGAGGGACGTAAGAGATCAGAGGAATCGAATTTAAAATGAACTCGAACTTAATGGAGAATGGAGGAAAGAACCAAATTACGTTGGAATGTTGGAAAGGAAATAAAAGGAAAGTGACGGGAGAAAGAGCGTACAAGTAGTAAGAAGTTATGATATACATGAGGAGGTCCCGTCGACTCCAGAACTTCGTTGAAGCCTAGGAAGTACTTTCAAACGTCTGCATATGATTAATTACTGCAAGATAAATCCATGAAATATACTTTTGGCATATGTATACTGTATACAGTTCAAGAATAATACATTTTAATTAATATTTTATTATTTTATAACATCTTGTATGAACTATTACTTATGAATTAAAAATTACTAACTGCATGCGTGAGGGGGAAAAATCCAATCAGGAAAAATTATAATCGGTAAATAAATACTATCTCCTTACTGAGTGAATGCCCGACTCGTTTGCTGAATGGTCAGCGTACTGGCCTTCGGTTCAGAGGGTCCCGGGTTCGATTCTCGGCCGGGTCGGGGATTTTAATCTTCATTGGTTAATTCCAATGGCCCGGGGGCTGGGTGTTTGTGCTGTCCCCAACATCCCTGCAACTCACACACCACATATAACACTATCCTCCACCACAATAACACGCAGTTACCTACACATGGCAGATGCCGCCCACCCTCATTGGGGGGTCTGCCTTACAAGGGCTGCACTCGGCTAGAAATAGCCACACGAAATTATTATTACTGAGTGAATTGGCTACGTGCTATGAATTGTTGTATTGTTGTAGCTATAACCTTGCAATTGCGGTGAGCTGCATGTACCATTTGAACCACATACCATCCCTTCGGCCATTCTTAAATCTCTGGCGGGTTCGGTAAAGAAGCAGACCATCGCCAACTGGGCTTTCACTGAATGGCGAATACTACCATGTCCAAAAACAATAAAATGGCAAAACAATGAAGTTTCTGCCATGCAGTTAGGGTTTGTAGCTGTGAGCCTGCATTCGGGAGATAGTGGGTTCGAATTCCACTGTCGGCAGCGCTTAAGATGGTTTTTTGCAGTTTCCCATTTCCACACCAGACACACTTTCCCACTCCTAGCCCTCTCCTATCCCATCGCCACCATAAGACTATGGTGCGACGTAGAACAAACTGTAAAATAAAAATAAAATATAACGTTCTCGATGTATGTGGAATAATAAGTAATGGTATCATATTTTCGAAGTGTGGCTAAGCGAATGGTGATAGCTATGTTTATGACGTAAGACAACTCATTGTTAACATACCTAAAACCGGGTGAGTTGGCCGTGCGGTTAGAGGTGCGCGGCTGTGAACTTGCATCCGGGAGATAGTGGGTTCGAATCCTACTGTCGGCAGCCCTGAAGATGGTTTTCCGTGGTTTCCCATTTTCACACCTGGCAAATGCTGGGGCTGTACCTTAATTAAGGCCACGGCCGCTTCCTTCCAACTCCTAGGCCTCTCCTATCCCATCGTTGCCATAAGACCTATCTGTGTCAGTGCAACGTAAAGCCGCTAGCAAAAAAAAATATATCTAAATCAAAGAAAGGCAGCCATGCTGTTCTATATCGCCACACATAAATAGAAAAATGTTAAATGTAAGCACTGAATATAAAACAGAGTAAAGACGTTTTAAAGCAATTAAACCCGGCATACAGTATATTCCAAATAATGTCGTGATACCAGAAATACTGATGATCTGACATATACATAAGAGTCCAATTATTTCACATTTGAAAACTTGGAACATTTTAATACGTAGGCCTAAAATCTTTCTAAACCACATGGTAAAAAATAATTAAATTGTAATATAATTCTCACAATACACTGAACGTGTAAATATTGTATATTTCTTGTTGAAAATATGATTGTACTGTTTCCGCCTCCAGTGTAAACTTACTCAAGTAACACTTTCTCTTAATTTCATATGCACTCTAAGCAAATTATACCACACGAAATTATGTATTTACACAACAGTTCCACAATATTTCAATTCAAACACCGCATATAAACACAATCGGATCTCGTCCTTCAATCCTGGAAAACTTCCATGATCAATGTAAGCTGTTGAAGTTTCCTGTCAAAAATAGAGAAGGGTGTACCGTAGTCTATGTTGTTACATACATACATACATACATACATACATACATACATACATACATACATACATACATACGTCTTCATTATAGACTGTTATGATTTTCTGCGTTCAGTCTGCAAGTCTTTGTGTATGAACTGAGAGCCTCTACAATCCCCCATTTCTAACTGGCTCTGCACCCTCGTTTAGTTTCATTAAAAACTGTACCGGGTGAGTTGGCCGTGCGGTTAGGGGCACGCAGCTGTGAGCTTGCATCCGGGAGATAGTGGGTTCGAATCCCACTGTCGGCAGCCCTGAAGATGGTTTTCCGTTGTTTCTCATTTTCACACCAGGCAAATGCTGGGGATGTGCCTTAATTAAGGCCACGGCCGCTTCCTTCCAACTCCTAGGCCTCTCCTATCCCATCGTAGCCATAAGACCTATCTGTGTCGGTGCGACGTAAAGCAAAAAGCGAAAAGTATATTAAAAACTGTACCTAACCTCACCCTTCATGACCGAGTCCATTATTCTCCTAGGTAGCCCATCTTCCCTCATTCGCATCACATGACTCCGCCAACGAATCCACTTTATATGCACAGCTTCATCCATGAAGTTTATTTATAACAGTCTTTATCTCTTCATTGTGAGCGACCTCCTGCCATTGTTCCAATCTCTTGTACCAGTAATCATTCTCGCTACTTTCATGTCATCTATATATATAAAATAAGAGTTTTGTCTGTACATTGCTCAGAATTTGAAAATAATGGTATTTCTGTATCGGTCATGTCCATAGTAACAAGAAAATGCACTTTTTACTTTTCCGTAATTTCTGTCTGTCTGTCTGTCTGTCTGTCTGTCTGTCTGTCTGTCTGTCTGTCTGTCTGTATGTATGTATGTATGTACACGCATTACGAGAAAACGGTTGAAGAGAATTTAATGAAAATCGGTATGTGAAGTCGGGGGATGAGCCTCTACAATCTAGGCTATAGATCATTTTACTCACGCTGAGTGAAATGGTAGTTTAGGGGAAGGCCTAAAATTGAATTCTCAACTATTTATGTTATTAGTGGTCTAATGAAAATCGGTATGTGAAGTCGTGGGATGAACCTCTACAATCTAGGCTATAAATCATTTTACTCACGCTGAGAGAAATGGTAGTTTAGGGGAAGGCCTAAAATTGAATTCTCAACTATTTATGTTATTAGTGGTCATATTTTAAAGAAAATAGGTATGTAAAGTTGGGGAATAAATTGCTACAATCTAGGCTGTCAATAATTGTATTCACGTTGAGAAAAATGGTAGTTTAGGGGAAGGCCTAAAATGTAATTCTCAAATATTTCTTATTAGAGGTGTAATCGATGAATGCTACATAACTAAGGTTATATAGTATTAAATTACCTATTATTGATGTCTTATACATTGTTACCGTACTGGCTATGATCACAAAGATATTCACGAATTTGGATTTTTGTTACTAAGTCCATATCAGCGCCGAGTAACGAGAAAATGGGTAAACAGTATTTAATGAAAAACGGTGTGTGTATAGTTGGAGAATAAGAAACTACAGTTTACGGCATAAAATATTTTACAAATCACAGAGTCGAAAGAAAACTAAATGTGTAGGCCTACAATATAGAAAGCTCATAACATTGATCAACAATAACATTACATTGACCATTGTTTGTCGTGATGTGCTTTGTGTCTTCTGTTGCCGCTCATCTCCGGTAGATAGGATTACTGCTGCATACAGAGTACTTTTTATTTGATTTACGTCGCACCGACATACATAGGTTTCATGGCGACGATGGGATAGGAAAGGGCTAGGAATGCCTTAGGCCCTAATTAAGGTACAGGCCCAGCATTTGACTGGTGTGAAAGTGGGTAACCTCGGAATACCATCTTCAGCGCTGTCAACAATGGGGTTCGAATCCACTATCTCTCGGATGCAAGCTCACAGCTGCGCACCGCTAACCACACGGTCAACTCGCTCAGTCGTACAGAGTGTAACAGCCTGCCTGCATATTGATGGGAAGTACCTGGGGAGTTAGATAACTTTCTTCTTTAGCATGCCATTCCCCTGGTTTCTAAATTTCTGATACTACTGGTACGTAACACACTGGATCATCATAGCTTTCGGGCTATTAAATCCCTACTCTGAGGCACTGATTGGAATGAACAGTGTGCATATTTAGCGGAATAATGGCAGATGAGTGTTCATGGCAATCTGCGGCCTGGTCATCCCAGCTCTGGAATTTTGGACTATTAGATTGGCACCGCAATCTAACCGCAACACTGTTCGTTAAAAGTGATAAAACGTGCGGCTTTCCATTTGATCATATGATAGCAATGCTTTTAATTGCTACATTCATACTTACGTTTTTTGCAATGACCTATGTTGATTTCAGTTAGGAAAACCACAAAGTCAATCTTTCTGAGAATCCCGTAGCGAAGCACGGGTACATCAGCTAGTCTATATATATATAAAATAAAACTGTTGTCTGTACATTGCTCAGAATTTGAAAATAATGGTATTTCTGTATCGGCCATGTCCATAGTAACAAGGGAATCCACTTTTTACTTTTTCCGTAATGTCTGTCTGTCTGTCTGTCTGTCTGTCTGTCTGTCTGTCTGTCTGTCTGTCTGTCTGTCTGTCTGTCTGTCTGTCTGTCTGTCTGTCTGTCTGTCTGTCTGTCTGTCTGTCTGTCTGTCTGTCTGTACACGCATCACAAGAAAACGGCTGAAGACAATTTAATGAAAATCGGTATGTGAAGTCGGGGGATGAGCTCCTACAATCTAGGCTATAAATCATTTTACTCACGCAGAGTGAAATGGTAGTTCAGGGGAAGGCCTAAAATTTAATTCTCAGATATTTAGATTATTAGAGGTCCTATCGACAACTACTACATAACGAAAGTTATATAAAATTAAATTTCCTATCATTTATGTCATACATTGTTACCGTACCGGCTTTGATAACAGAGATATTCATGAATTTGTATTTTTTTGCCAAGTCCATATCAACGCCGAGCCACGAGAAACAGAATTGAATGAAAGTCGGTATATAGAGTCGGAGAATAAGGTACTACAGTCTAAGTTATAAACAATTTTAGTTACCCTGGATGAAATTGTACTTTAGGGAAAGGTCCTATCGAAAAGTACTACATAACAAAAGTTATAGAGAATACAATTTCCGACCATTTATATTTTATTCAGTTTTACCGTACCGACTATGATAAGAGTTGTATTTCAGAGTTAGAAGAAAACTAAATGTGAAGGCCTACAATATTGAAAGCGCATAACATTGATCAACAACATTACATTGACCATTGTTTGTTGTGATGTTCTTTGTCTTTGTTTGCTGCATTCATCTCCAAAGATGGGATTACTGCTGCGTACCGAGTATAACAGCCTGACTGAATATTGGCGGGAAATAGCTGGGGAGTTAGAAAACTTTCTTCTTTTTAGCATGCCATTCCTCTGGTTCATACATTTTCTGATACTGCCGGTACGTAACAGACTTATCATACCATTCCTCTGGTTCATACATTTTCTGATACTGCCGGTACGTAACAGACTGGTTCATCATAGTATTCCAGCTATTCGATCCCTACTCTGACAAGCTGTTTTGAATGAGCAGTGTGCACACATAAGGCAAAGGCTAACTTAGTAGTAGCAGTAGTATTACCTGGTCTAGAATTACAATTTAGGCCTATTCCAAATTATATCACCACAATTCACTAAATAACTCAAAATTCAACCCTGAAAAGAGCCGTTTCTTAAGAAAAGCTCCTTCCTCTTCAGTTTTATTAAATTCTACATTCATTTTATGCCAAATTAGCAGTGAAGACGGGGTTTCTCCTCTGGCTTGGAGGGAAAATTTGCCTTCAAGTCAGATAGATTTTTCCGCCGCCTGTGTAGTGAACTGAGATTTTCCGACTCATCGGGTAATGCTAGAAAACAGATTAGTAAACAGGGCATAGTTTTTGCCCTGGGAGTGTCCACTATTCGACACCCCCACCCAGCTGAAATAAGACGAAGTGTGTTCACTCGGATCACGGTTGTCTGCGGCTTGGTCATTCCAGCTCTGAACTTTGGACTGTTAGATCGGCAGCGTAGTACTGTTTGTTAAAAGTGAGAAAATATGTGGTTTTTCATTTGATCGAGTATGTCATATGAAAGAATTGCTTTTAATTGCGCCATTCCTACTGACGTCATTGTAATGACCTATGTTCATTTCATTTGGGAAAACTACTGTCTTTCTGAGGATGTAAAAAGGCAGGTGGAGAGTGTCTGCTATTATAATGAAAACTCCCCAACCTGATTGTGACTGATGAAGGCAAGGGGACCTACCATTACCATGAAAATTCCCTAACCCAATCTTCGTATGAGAAAAGACGTTTGGTGACTTCCCCGTCGCGTTTCTAGGGTAACGTTAAGTGCTATGCAATTTAATGCAATCTTGCTCACTACGTGTACACTACCTAACCTAGAATTCCGTAGCGAAGCACGGGTACATCAGCTAGTTTATTGCTAATGTATGAATAAGATATCCTAAGTCCACCTAGCGTTCACTCCCGTACAGCAAGTCTGTCTGTAAACAGAATGGTGTAAAGATGATTTCGTATGAGAGCTCAAGGACAAGCACAAATAAATATTTACTTTTTTTAGGAAGGAACATATATCTTATGTTAGACAAGGTTATCAATTACAAGCCATCACATGATTTGCGTTACAAGGAACTTCACGGCTTTCCTACTAAGTACTGTACATCACTACGTTCCCAAGGAAAAGTCATGGTAAGTCTCAGTGGCGTATGCTGGGAACAAGACGTGGGCTACCACTAGACTTACGCTACCCCTCTTCGAAGGCTGGTTTAGAGAACATCAAGTCCTAAGCGTTTTGAGTTGCAGCCAACAGCCAACGGAAAAGCCTGCTGTGTTGTCAAGGCTGTTTCACAATCTACTGCCCTGGCCTCTGCTACTGTCAATACTCAACACCTGAATCACTAGAGATGGTAGTCTAAATACAGTAGAGATGATACACGACAGTCTGCGAGATATCGACGAACAGCGATTAGAGCTCTGTCTAGCGGAATGACCTGGAGTTAATGATTCTATCATAAGAGCACGTGTATTTGTTTGTGAGGTTTTTGGTGTTATTTATACGTTTTCAGTAAGTTAACGTAAGTAAATGGTAGCGTCTGTCATTCCTTTATATCTCCTCTCGACATGAATGAAAATGACTATGAAGTGCAGAAGGATTCGCGGTCTTTCTTCCGTTTCCCTCGTGACGAGAAAATGTAAGTAAATATTGTGTTTGCATATGTATTCTTCCAGTGATAATAGTACATCATAAACTTATGACCTGCGATACCCATATCTTAATTGGCTTAAAATATAATTAGTTTATGTTATTGTATAGTGCAACAGTTAACTTTCAATACCGATGTGTTGTTGAAGGTGTGAACTGTGGGGTTTGAAACGTCAGAGAAGTGACTTCGATAAAGTATATATGAAAGAAATTACGTTACGCTTCAATAAGAATTATACGATCTGTTCAGATCATTTTCAGGTCAGCGACTTTACAAATCCCCGACTATACAGCGAAGGGTATGTTAAATTCTTACTCTAATTGTACTTAAATATTCCTCAAAATATAACTATTGATAGCATTTTCATGCTTTTCTTTATATTATCCCTCTCCTCAAATTAGAAGTGATCTGTACCAACATAGAAGCTCTCAAAAAATGAAACATCAAATGCTACCGACCTTTCCAGAAGGGATAGTCCTTCCAAGAGAAAAAGATAGGCATGTGCCGATCTGTTTATTGACAAGTATCTTAATGTGATGATACAATGTTTTTGAAATGAGGGAGTAGACAAATATAACCAGAAACGTACAGGCAGGAATGCTAAAGCAAAAAGAAAAAGTAATGCATAGATTAACGATCAAGCCCTTTCACAGCAGTGCATTTCACATCTTGATTATATGTCTAATTTCAGTCTTTAAATAATCTGTTACTTCATTCTTGTTTCATTTATCCAGATGGCTTTAGCAACTTTGAAGTTAATATCTTAATAACACTTTCACAATTTATTTATCCATTTTCGTATATGAATTTCCATTGATATTTGAATTTAGCGTAAATTTCCAAGTCACGCCACTAGGAGCGCCAATTGTCTCCCATTTTAACAAGGCTAAATCCGGAAGTGTCGTGTATTGTCTATACTGTATTTGTAGTTAGCAGTGGCGATATGGTGGAGCGAAGCATAGCACACCTATCCACCCGGTCCCCGCACTTATCTGACATTCAAAAGTAAGCCGCTTGAGGTGGGTCGAGGGGAGAGAGACACAGAGCCTGGGCTGCAAGATGCCTTGCTCGCAGAAATTCGTGCGACGATTTTTCTCAATGCTTTGAAGTTTTATAAATGGAACAGCGTATCAGATGCTTACATTATAATGTGCTTTAGTTTTCCATCCTTCTCATTTGAGGTTTGGGCTTCACCTACAGTCTTGGTAGCCCTCAGTATACGCCACTGGTAAGTCTCTTAGTATTCCAAACACTGCAATTTCTAGGGATAGCTAGGAAATCATGATTACAATTCTCATGTACGCAAATCAATAGTAAATTACCACTTGCCTTTAATATTGCGACAGTGTTCATTGAAAAGCTTACAGGATGTAACCAAAAAGGAATTATTATAGTGCAGACTTGACGCAGTGAGATCTGCATACGACTTTTCTTTCTTCTTTTTTTTCCCTTGCTGTTTGCTTTACGTCGCACCGACACAGATAAGTCTTATGGCGACGATGGGATAGGAAAGGCCTAGGAATGGGAAGGAAGCGGCCGTGGCCTTAATTAAGGTACAGCCCCAACATTTACCTGTTGTGAAAATGGGAAACCACGGAAAACCATCTTCAGGGCTGCCGGCAGTGGTATTCGAACCCACTATCTCCCAGATGCAATGCATACGATTTGCAGAGCTGCGCACGAGATAGGTAAAATACGTGACTTGTCTTAAAATGAAGTTCCTGGCAATCTACCAAGATGTCATTACGTTCTCAAGGAAATGTCATAGCAAAGTCATCGTAAGTCTCTTAATATTCCAAACACTCAGCTACCAAGGCTATCGGTGAAGCCCTGACCTCAAATGAGAACGATGGAAATCTAAAGCATATTATAATGTACGCTTCTGACACATTGTTCCATTTATAAAACTTGAAACTAATGAGAATAAACATCCCACGTACTTCTGAGAGCAAGGCATCGGAGACTGATCTTGCAGTCCAGACTCTGCGTCCCTCACCCCTCGAATCTCCTCGCGCGGTTTGCTGCTGTATGTCAAATAGGTGCGCGGACCGGAGAGTAGGTGTGGTAAGCATCGCTATGAAGATTGCCACTGCTAACGAACAACAAAGCATTCCTCAACATATACTTCCTCACCTCATACTTCTGACTTAATTACATAGATACCAGAGTGCTGGTATTTCACTCCCGTCTACTTCTACTTCCTTGTAGGAAGACACTTCAGCGCTGTTGTTAAAGGAGTAATAACGTTTTCTTTTTATAGGTAGATCTGCTAAAATGAAATGCAATGTTTCAGATTTATTGTTCTCTTGTTGGTCGGAATCGAACCCGTGATTATGGGTTGGACGCCATCACTGAACTCCCTAGGAAGCTAATAAACCAGTGAATCATGGGTAAGGCCGCTGGTAATGCTATATTATTCAAAATTTTAATAATAATAATAATAATAATAATAATAATAATAATAATAATAATAGAAATAATAATGGTGCATGGCATCTGTATAGGCTTGGTGCTAACCTAATGAGAATGAAATGAATGGAGAAGACGTCAAAAACACCCGGTCCCCAGGCCAGTGGAATCAACAGTATGGGGGGGGGGGAGTGATTCTGAGAACTGAACCGGAGCCATCGGACTAACAGCAAGCATTATATCCATTTAGCCACATGGATGGATTTTAATTTGCTAAGGACTTTAATTTTCTAAACCTTAGGTGTTGAGTACCGACAGTAGTAGAGGCCAGGACAGTAGCTTGTGAAGCAGCCTTGACAACACAACAGGCTTTTCCGTTGGCTACTGGCTGCAGCTCAAAACGCTTAAGCCTTGACGTACACTTCACATTTAGTTCTCTTCCGACTCAGAAATACCTCTCTTATCACAGTCGGTATGGTAAAACTGAATTAAAAATGATCTGAAATTGTATTCTCTATAACTTTTGTTATGTAGTACTTTTCGATAGAACCAATAACATAGGAATTTAAAGACTAAATTTTAGGCACCTTCCCCTAAACTGCCATTTCATTCAGGGTGAATAAAACTGTTTATAGCTTATACTGTAGTTTCTTATTCCCCGACTCTATATACCGATTTTAATTAAATTCTATTTAACCTTTTTCTCTTGGCTCGGTGTTGATATGGACTTAGCAACACAAATACAAATTCATGAATATCTCTGTTATCATAGCCGGTACCGTAAACACGTATAAGACATAAATGACCGGAAATTTAGTACTATATAACTTTAGTTATGTAGTATTTATCGATAGGACTGCTAATAACATAAATATTTGTGAATTAAATTTTAGGCCTTCTCCTAAACTACCTATTCACTTAGCGTGAATAAAATGATTTAAATCCTAGATTGCAGTGGCTCATTCCCCGACTTTGCATACAGATTTTCATTAGATTCTCTTCAGCCGTTTTCTCGTGATGCGCGTACATACATACAGACAGACAGACAGACAGACAGACAGACAGACAGACAGACAGACAGACAGACAGACAGACAGACAGAAATTACGGAAAAGTAAAAAGTACATTTCCTTGTTACTGTGGACATGACCGATACAGAAATACCATTCTTTTTAAATTCTGAGTAATGTGCAGGCAAAACTCTTATACTGCATATAGATTTGCAAGAAAGTATCGTAAAAATTATTTATTGTTGCTAAGTAATTAATCCAAAGCTCTGAAGGTTTTTGAAACGGTACTCAAACATGAGTGAGCCAGTAGGTAAATGGCGTAACAATTGTTTATTTCGTATTGTACGTCTTTGGCTTCTTACTTCCTTGGTGCAGGTTTTTCTTTCGTTTATTAGACGGGATGTGCGCAAAAATAGGTAAACAAACGGTTATACACTGACTGACAGAGCAAATGCAACACCAAGAAGGAGTGGTCAGAACTTTATGCCAATTGCAGGGTAGACCGACGTCACTGAGGTATGCTCATGATGTGAAATGCGCCGCTGTGCTGCGCAAGTAGCGAACGATAAATGGGACACGGCGTTGGCGAATGGCCCACTTCGTACCGTGATTTCTCAGCCGACAGTCATTGTAGAACGTGTTGTCGTGTGCCACAGGACACGTGTATAGCTAAGAATGCCAGGCCGCCGTCAACGGAGGCATTTCCAGCAGACAGACGACTTTACGAGGGGTATGGTGATCGGGCTGAGAAGGGCAGGTTGGTCGCTTCGTCAAATCGCAGCCGATACCCATAGGGATGTGTCCACGGTGCAGCGCCTGTGGCGAAGATGGTTGGCGCAGGGACATGTGGCACGTGCGAGGGGTCCAGGCGCAGCCCGAGTGACGTCAGCACGCGAGGATCGGCGCATCCGCCGCCAAGCGCTGGCAGCCCCCACGCCACGTCAACCGCCATTCTTGAGCATGTGCAAGACACCCTGGCTGTTCCAATATCGACCAGAACAATTTCCCGTCGATTGGTTGAAGGAGGCCTGCACTCCCGGCGTCCGCTCAGAAGACTACCATTGACTCCACAACATAGACGTGCACGCCTGGCATGGTGCCGGGCTAGAGCGACTTGGATGAGGGAATGGCGGAACGTCGTGTTCTCCGATGAGTCACGCTTCTGTTCTGTCAGTGATAGTCACCGCAGACGAGTGTGGCGTCGGCGTGGAGAAAGGTCAAATCCGGCAGTAACTGTGGAGTGCCCTACCGCTAGACAACGCGGCATCATGGTTTGGGGCGCTATTGCGTATGATTCCACGTCACCTCCAGTGCGTATTCAAGGCACGTTAAATGCCCACCGCTACGTGCAGCATGTGCTGCGGCCGTGGCACTCCCGTACCTTCAGGGGCTGCCCAATGCTCTGTTTCAGCAGGATAATGCCCACCCACACACTGCTCGCATCTCCCAACAGGCTCTACGAGGTGTACAGATGCTTCCGTGGCCAGCGTACTCTCCGGATCTCTCACCAATCGAACACGTGTGGGATCTCATTGGACGCCGTTTGCAAACTCTGCCCCAGCCTCGTACGGACGACCAACTGTGGCAAATGGTTGACAGAGAATGGAGAACCATCCCTCAGGACACCATCCGCACTCTTATTGACTCTGTAACTCGACGTGTTTCTGCGTGCATCGCCGCTCGCGGTGGTCCTACATCCTACTGAGTCGATGCGGTGCGCATTGTGTAACCTGCATATCGGTTTGAAATAAACATCAATTATTCGTCCGTGCCGTCTCTGTTTTTTCCCCAACTTTCATCCCTTTCGAACCACTCCTTCTTGGTGTTGCATTTGCTCTGTCAGTCAGTGTATTTTCATTGACTCAAAATTTATTTCACTATAACACGTCAGGATTATAAATCCCGAAATATTTAATTCTATTCCATCTCCAAATGAACATTTAGATTTAAAATTTTAGAAGACCCAAAACGGCCTTATTGTGGTGCCAGAAGCTACCCCGTCCTAACTAAAGCTGTTGGTTTTCCTCAGATACCACCCATCAACGCACTCCCAGCTTTCAGCGGTAATGGTTGAACCGTAAAGGTATGACCTCAGACATTTCAGTTTGATGCCATCTTGTGTGCCTGCACATCAATGTTGACGTTCCATGTTACTCTTTCAGATTGCAGAGAAACCAGAAATCTCTCACATGCCGACGTCATACGACATGGTGTGTCAAATGTACTTTTCCCCGTCTCCCAAAATCCAACTACCACTGCCGGGTTTGAACCCGCGATCTTACGATCAGGAGGCCAACTCATCTACAAAGGGAGCTGGAGAAATTAAATGATGGTTCCCTACTGGGAGCATAATTTTTGAGTATAAGAAATATATTTGCTGCTGACAGGTAAATTTAGGACATACACATAAATCAATTAAATTAATATTTTTAATTTATTAATTATTTAATGTGGCAATTTTTCCTTCCCCAACTCTTCGGGTCGTCGAAAATAACAAATAATAACAAATAATATCAACCTATCAACCTTCTTTAAGAAACCTCCAAAAAATGAAAGAACAAGTATATACAGCTAATACTTGAAGATTAAAAGAATATATGAATATTATCCTCGGCCTAGGAACCCAAGGATATCGGCCGAAAGGATTCGTCGTGCTGACCACGCGAACCTCATAATCTGCAGGCCTTCGGGCTAAGCAGCGGTCACTTGGTAGGCCATGGCCCTTCGGGGCTGTTGCGCCATGGGGTTTGATTTGGCTTGGTTTGGTATGGAATTTAGCATTTGACAGGCATAGAGGCATGGATGTTTATTGTGAAATCTACAAAAGAAAGCACTGTTTCTTATAATTTACTTTTAATAAAGCATGTAAACTCACGACAAATAATGCGAATAAAGTGAAAAATGAAATGGCGTATGGCTTTTAGTGCCGGAAGTGTCCGAAGACATGTTCGGCTCGCCAGGTGCAGGACTTTTGATCTGACCCCCGTAGGCGACCTGCGCGTCATGATGAGGATGAAATGATGATGAAGACGACACGTACACCCAGCCCCTGTGCCAGCGAAATTAACCAATGATGGTTAAAATTCCCAACCCTGCCGGGAATCGAACCTGGGTCCCTGTGACCAAAGGCCAGCACGCTAACCATTTAGCCATGGAGCCGGACTTGCGAATAAAGTAACTTACATACATAAAAGCAATTAAAGATTACGAAAATGACACTAGGGTCCACTAGACACTCCCTCCGCAGTGACAAGAAGGTGACGCGTCGGCCTGATCTTGTAGTTTGTGTTGAAGGTTCACTGGCTGGGTTTCCAGTAGCCTATGTCTCAGGGGTGACGGTGCTTGGTGAAGTTGGTGGTGTGTCCCATGTGGTTCCTTGTGAATTTTGTAGAATAAAGCATTTTCGAATGAAGACGAACTTGCTTGTCACCATGGTTCATCTTGTGGTCGTGGTGTTCAGTGGGAACTGGTTTCAGATTTCTCGCCTGCTCTTTTAATTTGGAAACAAAGGCTGTAATGTCAATAACTTCTGTTCATTAAGTAAAGCTCCTGGTAACCTGATCATTGAACCAAAGATCATTTCCGCTTGAATGGTATCGATTTGTGGGTTCATGTACGAGCGAAGACCCAACAAGACTAACGGCAGCTTCAAAACCCAGTTGTAAAATAGCTGTACTTTTAAAGCGGACTTGGCCATTTGCTGCCGAATGGCACACTGTAGTTTTTATGTTGACAATTACTAGTGCGCTGGTAAGATTTTTGAACAATTGACATTAAAATTGTCTTCCGCGATCTGTAGGTACACCAAAACAAGATATCCACGTTGACAATAAGACTGTTGCAGCTGTAATTTGCTATTGGAAATTTTTCTAGTCATCGTGTTTCCGTAAATTGTCATTGCTGCCTGATGGTAGGCTGTAGTTTTATGTGGGCAACGCCTAGTGCGTTGATAAGATATTTGAACAGTTGACATTCAAATTACCTCCAGTAGCACATATGGACGAACTAGATTCTGAGACGTCACGAATAATTTCCTTACCCTTTGTCAATATTATTCTTTGGAACACGAGTGACGATAACTTCTTAACATGTGTTAGCTCTTCGTCACACTGGTGAATCTCCGAAATCTGTTCCGTTCGTATAGTTGAAGGTATAGTGAGTGAAGCAATTTGTGAGCATGCGTCGGCTGCGATGATTTCTTTTTAGTGGTATAACTTATGCCGGTGGTGGAAAGTCCAATTAAACTAATATGTCGGATCTGTCAAGGAGAAGATTTCTCCAACCGTTGTTTGAATGTGAGTGGCATGTGGTATGTGTAAATTGTAAAATCACGTCCCCCTAACAAATACTGAAAATGGTTAGCGTCAGAGTAGGCAGCGAGGTCCACTGTCTTCTCCGCACTGGTGAGTTTCATAGAGAAAAATGCTAAAGGTGGCAAAATATTATCTTTGATGTGCTCTAGTGATACACCGATTGCACAATCTGAGACATCAACCATTAAAATGAAGGGTAAGTATGAAGAAGGATGAGCCAGTAGTGCTGCAGCTGCGAGGCTGCTTCTTAGAAGATCAACACCTCGGATTTTTTCATGTTGCAAGTTGGGAAATTTCTTTAGAACGTCCGCATGCTTCTGATATGGTGGCGCAACGTGAACTGACTATGCCCGAAACCGTAACTAGCGTGCCAGGTGTCACTGAAGACGTTGTTGAGTCAATGAGTCGCCTGTTCTTTAGATCTACTGAAATATATATACTGTGTGTACGAAAACAGAAAATTCCATGAAAAGTTGGGCCGTAAGCCAAGAGCTAAGACATGTGTCATTTTTGGCATAAATGTTTCACTCTGCTTTCTTTCAGCGATCACTAGCCGAAAGAGGAACTAAAGATACATCAATTCATGTGTCAACTAAATATCTACATCCACTGGTTCTGTAACTAAAAGATAGACGGCGCGAGTCGCCGGCTGCCACTAGTGTAGAGCGTCCTAGTTTGACAGATTACTAGAATTGATGATGGAACATGACTGGTATGTGCAATAGCTTTGACATTTCTTTGCTCTTTGGTGATCTTTAAAATAATACCAGCACAGTGATCTGTTAGGGTTAAAACGCTGTCCTGCCCTTGTGCTTGACCGGTCACGTGATCTCCTTCGGAAAGAACATGAGCATTCCGGTACCGAAAGTGAACTGCTTCTTGAAGAACGTACAATTGTTTTAAATTCATTGATAGCCTACGCTAATTCCAGTCGTGGAATGCGATCATTACTGGGACTGGGCTTTTTGATCGATTGCATTTGAAGATATGAAGAAATCTATCTCCTGATACAGAAGCCAAATATCTTACAGAAATAAAGGAGCGGAAAAATCCCGTGAGTAGACCATCTAGCCCGCACGCCCAAAGAGACATTTGTGAAGAAGTTACTCGAGGGAAGATCGAACACCAGACGTCCTCTAGGAAAGCCACGATTGCGCTGGATGGATGACCTGCCGGAAGACCTAACAGCCCTCGGCCTCGGCGACCCCTGATGGAACAAAGCACAGAGCATAGAGGTATAATAATAATAATGATAATAATAATAATAATAATAATAATAATAATAATAATAATAATAATAATAATAATAATCTCCTTTTGAATACAGAGACGGCAAATTGCCTCCCGTTTACGTAAATCACCTCCTCTTTACTTGAGAGAGCGAACGTGCTTCTCGTTTATAAATACGCCACTGTAACCTTCTCATTTGCACATTTAGAGCTCCCAGTTTTATAAGCATAAATCATAAATCGCAAAAATTAATGATATGGATTAAAATGTAGTTAAAATATTGATCAGAAACTGTCCGTTACAAAAATTAAAGTGAGTTAAAACTTTAGATAGGCAGGAATATGAAACAAACAGCCCTTACAGACTCAAGTCGAATAATCTGTTTTTGTGGAAGTGCAAGACAAAATAATGTGTTTGCCTAAAACAGACTTATTTCTTTTACCCAGGCTTCTAAGTGTCACATATGTGTCCCTCTGTATTCGTTTAAGATCTTAAATTTGGATGACTGGTGTTAAAAGGACTGTTAAGTTTTCAGTGGAATCAAGGCCGGACCCAGAAATGTTTTCACGTCTTCAAGAGAGGGCTTCCAAAAATACCGTTTGACTAAATTTTGTAGGGAATTTCTGTTCATACTTTTTGAGAGTTTAGTAGAAATGTATTCGCCATTGCGTACATTTTAAATGGAAAAAATAGCAAATAGTCCGCCTCTGTGGTGTAGTGGTTAGTATGATTAGCTGCTACTCTCGGAGGCCCGGGTTCGATTCCCGGCTCTGCCACGAAATTTTTAAAAGTGGTACGAGGGCTGGAACGGGGTCCACTCAGCCTCGGAAGGTCAAATGAGTAGAGATGGGTTTGATTCCCACCTCAGCCATCCTGGAAGTGGTTGTCCGTGGTTTCCCACTTCTCCTCCAGGCAAATGCCGGGATGGCACCTAACTTAAGACCACGTCCGCTTTCTTCCCTCTTCCTTGCCTATCCCTTCCAATCTTCCCATCCCCTCGCAAGATCCCTCTTCAGCATAGCAGGTGAGATCGCCAGGGCGAGCTACTGGTCATTCTCCCCAGTTGTATCCCCCGACCTAGAGTCTGAAGCTCCAGGACACTGCCCTTGAGGCGGTGGAGGTGGGATCCCTCGCTGAGTCCGAGGGGAAAACCGACCCTGGAGGGTAAATAGATGAAGAAGAAGAAGAAGAAGAAGAAAAATAGCAAATAAAAGGGGCTATATTTTTAGTTATTAAATAGGCTTCATCGAATGAAAAGTAAACATTTTTATAACAGCACCCTTTAAATAGAACGAATTGAGTGATACATTCATAACGCGAGTTGTGTTGTTTGTTTAAAAATGGAGGTACCAATCCTTTTTATCATATTATTTGAAATGTTTATAACTTTGATGCATTTTTGAAAAGTCTTCTAGTGGCTTTATAACATGACAATATTTCAATACGTTTATTAAAACTGGTTATTTTAATTAAAAATATGCCATCTGAATGTCATATTAATAGTTTGTCTTGTATGTGAATTTCATTAATTTACAACTAACACTGATAAGAGTTATGATGTTTTTGAAAACACTGCATAAAATTCATTTGTTTATCTTCTTAATCTGCTCACCCCCCAGGTTTGGCTTTTTTCTCGGACTCAGCGAGGGATCACACCTCTACCGCCTCAAGGGCAGTGTCCTGGAGCGTGAGACATTGGGTCGGGGATACAACTGGGGAGGATGACCAGTACCTCGCCCAGGCGGCCTCACCTGCTATGCTGAACAGGGGCCTTGCGGGGGGATGGAAGATAGGAAGAGGGAAGGAAGCGGCCGTGGCCTTAAGTTAGGTACCATCCCAGCATTTGCCTGGAGGGGAAGTGGGGAAAGCACGGAAAACCACTTCCAGGATGGCTGAGGTGGGAATCGAAGCACCTTTACTCATTTGACCTCCCGAGGCTGAGTGGACCCCGTTCCAGCCCTCGTACCATTTTTCAAATTTCGTGGCACAGCCGGGAATCGAACCAGGGCCTCTGGGGGTGGCAGCTAATCACACTAACCACTACACCACAGAGGCGGACTTCATTTGTTTATAATTTTTATAATATTTCTAATTTTGCATGGTTCCTTAGAGCCAAAATAGAGCTCGCGTGGTGGCCATGATTGTTAAGGCGTTGAAGTCTATACGGTCCGATTCCGGTTAGCCGGTTCGAGTCCCGTTGTTCGAAAAAAATTACCATCAGAATGCTAGCCGGCAGGATAGGGGAGGTGGTGGTATACAACTTCTAATCACTAGATTGCGTGCCAAAAGCCTGGATTAAATTCCAAACCACTCCGCATATGACGCTGTTGATTGTGATTCATCCGTCAGATGGGGACGTAAATCCTTGAGCAGACCCCTTGGTACTATTCAACTGGAGTAGATTATGTGCCGGCACCGGGTTTCAACCTCTCCCGCACATATCACGTCATTCATTTCACCTCATTTCATTAACTCCTCTGATGAGGTTGACATCAGGAAGGGCATCCGGTCATAAAAACTCGCTACAAAGATTCATCTCACTTCATAGCTGACCGCGCAGAGGAACGGGATAAGTGTTGGACATACATGAAACTTGTATCGATCTATTTGAAGCCCGCCTGGTGGCCATGATCGTTAAGGCGTTGACGTTTAAACGGTCTAACACCATGGTTAGCTGGTTCAAGTCCCGTTGGTCGAAAAAATTTCACCATCAGAATATTGGCCGGTAAGAAGGAGGAGGTGGTGGTATACAATTTCTAATCACTAGATTATGTGCCAAAAGCCTGTATGAAATTCCAAACCTCTCCTCAGTGCTCATATTGAATGGGGGCATATGACGCTGTTCATGGTGATTCGTCCGTCGGATGGAGACGTTAAGCCTTGAGCAGACCCGGAGGCGTTAAGCCTTGAGCAGACCCCTTGGTGCTGTTCGACAGGAGTAGGGTATGTGCCGGCACATACCCTCTCCCTTCCTAGTAGCATATATCACATCATTCATTTAATCTCATTAACTCCTCTGATGAAAGGCAGGAAAGGCATCCGGTCATAAAAACCCGCCATGACAGATTCATCTTACATCATACCCGACCCCGTAGAGAAACGGGACAAGGGTTGGACAAACAAACTTAGAGCCAAAATATCTTTTTCTTTTCTAGTGGCTTTACGTCGCACCGACACAGATAGGTCTTATGGCGACGATGGGATAGGAAAGGCCTAGGATTTGGGAGGAAGCGACCGTGGTCTTAATTAAGGTACAGCAACAGCATTTGCCATGTGTGAAAATGGGAAACCACGGAAAAACCATCTTCAGGGCTGCCGACAGTGGAATTCGAACCCACTATCTCCCGGATGCAAGCTCACAGTCACGTGCCCCTGACCACACAGCCAACTCATCCGGTAAAATATATTTCAGCTAGTATGTGAAGTATAATATAACTCTTGAGTAACGTTGGTAAAATAGGGACTCTTCACATAATTTGATTAGTTTAAATTATATTTTTCACTTCAATATCCAACTCTCTCTTTTACGATTTCTTAAAATTGTGGATGAGGGAAATCTATTTTTAATTTTGCCGCAAGTACCAAATGTATCCTTTTGACATAATTTTGTAAGGAATAATTTGTTCATACCTTTCTTGAGGTTTTAGTAGTGCATCTAATTGATGACGTTGTTCTGCCCACTTTATAGACGGGAAGCTGGTGGCTTCATGACGTCATTTCGGTGGATGGGCAGGTGGTGCCATGTGAGATGCACTCAGTGGCGGATTTGAAGCTCCTACGTCCATGACAAATGGGAGGTAATTTGTGTATTACCAACTCTAGTAAACAGGAGGCAATTCACATGACGAAAAAAGGTCAGGCAAATTACATCATCCCATATGATAGGCCTCTTTCACACTATCAGTTAAGGCATTCTGAGGTTTGATGTGAGGATGCGAATGTCATACCTCCGTAAAAAAAAAAAAAAAAAGGAAATTTCAAAAATTGAGCATGTGTTACTACTTCGAGTAATTTGACTACGTGTTACACAACGCATAGTTTAGAGAGCGCATTTTAAATCGGGGAATGATGTAAATAGCCTTGCTTTTCCGTTTTCCTCTTACGTATTCTGTGCGTTGTAGTAAGTAGATTATGTACGTGATAACTGCTATCAAAACTCCATGAAGGAAATGTGTCGACAAACCACACTAGGAGGCCTTCCTGTCATCGGCATACCTCTTACCCCCACCATTTCTATCGTGTAACAACTGTTTTAAAGTCTTTAGCTACAACTTAACAGCTAAGTTGAGAGCAAAACATCCTACTGTTGTGTTTCAGAGTGATCCAAGATGTCGATGCTCAGCTATGTGTCGAAATTGGGGAGTCGAACCAAAGTTCAGTTTTTGGAAGATAAGCCCGTCATCGACAATTCAGTGTTCCGCTGTCATTACCGTTTTACATCGATGATTCTCTTCCTATTCTGTATCCTGTCTACAGCCAACAGCCTTATAGGTAAGACATAATTATTATTTTCCTCCAAAAAGGTATGAAACCAAATTTACCATACATTAAATTTACAATGTAATCTTCTGCAGTGTGTATTACTATCTTACATAATATCATTGCATAATACAGTAATATCTACCGGTAATAATAATATTCACTTGCTGGCGACTATAGTCTTCCGAATGTATCAAGGCTATCAGTTATGAGTTCTTAGAAGTCTGAAGAAACCAATTCTAGGACCACAAGCTCTGTAGAATTCCAGGCACATCAAGAAAGCAAAAGCTTTAGTTGGTACTGAACCGATGGTCATTTTTTCTGTGATTTTTCTCGTTCTTTTCTGTGATCCCTTTAGCTGAACTCGACCATTCGTCCCTGCGTTCAAAATTCTATGGGCAATATAATATAATATAATATAATATAATATAATATAATATAATATAATATAATATAATATAATATAATATAATATAATATAATATAATATAATATAATATAATATCTTCTTAATCTGTTTACCCTAAAGGGTTGACTTTTTCCTCGGACTCAGCGAGTGATCCCACCTCTACCTCCCCAAGGGCAGTGTCCTGGAGCGTGAGATATTGGGTCGGGGATACAACTGGGGGAAATGGCCAGTACCTCGCCCTTGCTGCCTCACCTGCTATGCCGAACAGGGGCCTTGTGGGGGATGGGAAGTTTAGAAGGGATAGATAAGGAAGAGGGAAGGAAGCGGCCGTGGCCTTATGTTAGGTACCATCCCGGCATTTGCCTGCAGGAGAAGTGGGAAACCACGGAAAACCACTTCCAAGATGGCTGAGGTGGGGACCGAACCTACCTCTACTCACTTTACCTCCCGAGGCTGAGTGGTCCCCATTCCAGCCCTCGTACCGCTTTTCGAATTTCGTGACAGAGCCGGGAATCGAACCCGGGCCTCCGAGGGTGGCAGATAATCACACTAACCACTACACCACAGAGGCGAATATTATATTATATTATATTATATTATATTATATTATATTATATTATATTATATTATATTATATTATATTATATTATATTATATTATATTATATTATATATAAAAATAAGAGTTTTGTCTATACATTGCACAGAATTTGAAAAGAATGGTATTTCTTTATCGGTCATGTCCACGGTAACAAGGAAATGCCCTTTTTACTTTTCCGTAATGTCTGTCTGTCTGTCTGTCTGTCTGTCTGTCTGTCTGTCTGTCTGTCTGTCTGTCTGTCTGTCTGTCTGTCTGTCACTAGAAAACGGCTAAAGATAATTTAATGAAAATCGGTATGCAAAGTCGGGGAATAAGTCGCTACAATCCAAGCCATAAATAATTTTATTCACGCTGACAGAAATGGTAGTTTAGGGGAAGGCCTAAATTTTAATTGTCAAATATTTGTTATTAGTAGTCCTATATTAATAAAAATTGGTATGTGAAGTTGGGAATAAGTCAATACAATCTAGGCTATAAATAATTTTATTCACGTTGAATGAAATGGTAGTTTAGGAGAAGGCCTAAACTTTAATTCTCAAATATTTATATTATTAGTGGTCGTATCGATAAATACCACATAACCAAAGTTATAAAGAATTAAATTTCCGACCATTTATGTCTTATACATTTTTACTGTACCGGCTATGATAACACAGATATTCATGAATTTGTATTTCTGTTGCTAAGTCCATATCGACGTCGAGCCACGAGAAAATGGGTCAAAAGAATTTAATGAAAATCGGTATATAGAGTCGGGGAATAAGAAACTACAGTCTAAGCTATAAACAATTTTATTCAACCTGGGTGAAATTGTAGTTTAGGGGAAGGCGCATAAAACTTAATTTTTAAATACGTATGTTTTTGGTCCTATCGAAAATTACTACATAACAAAAGTTACAGAGAATACAATTTCCGATCATTTATGTTTTATTCAGTTTTACCGTACCGACTATGCTGAGTGGTATTTCAGAGTCGGAAGAAAACTAAATGTGAAGGCCTACAACATCAAAAGCGCATAACATTGATCAACAATAACATTACATTGACCATTGTTTGCTGTGATGTTATTTGTCTATTATGCTGCCTCTCAACTCCGATAGATGGCATTACTGCTGCGTACCGAGTATAATAGACTGACTGAATATTGGCAGGAAATAGCCGGGGAGTTAGAAAACGTCCTTCTTTAGCATGCCATTCCTCTGCTTCATACATTTTCGGATACAGCTGGTACGTAACACACTGGTTCTTCATAGGCAGAGGCTGACTTAGTAGTAGTAATAGTATGATGTCCTGGTCTAGAATAACAATTTAGGCATATTCCAAATATAATATAATATAATATAATATAATATAATATAATATAATATAATATAATATAATATAATATAATATAATATAATATAATATAATATAATATAATATAATATAATATAATATAATATAATATAATATAATATAATATAATATGCGGGCGTAATTAGTTCTGTGAGTCAGCTGCTGACTTCCCACATGGAAGACTGAGGTTCGAGTCCTGGTCCATCTTGCGTTGAGGTTTTCATCTCAGAAATCACGAAACGTCCGTAAGAGCATCCGGCTTTAAACGCCGACCGGAAAGGAAAAGAGCCCAAGTGGCTTCAGCAACATCAGGAATCAGAAAATATTTTTGTCGTCTATAAGCTATCAGTAAGCAAGAGAATGTCAGTTTTCGGCAGGTGCCTAATATAAGTAGCGCCAACGGCCGTAGCCGTGTTGTAACACCGGATCCCGTGAGATCTCCGAAGTTAAGCAACATTGGGTGTGGTCGAGAAGTGGATGGGTTGCCACGCGCTGTTGGTGGGGGTAAGGGAATGGAGGAGCGGAAAGGAACTGGCCACCCTACCGCACGTAAACTCCGGCTCAGGCACACCTCTGCGGAGGTACAGACCTGCCTTCGGGCAGATAACACCCTTACCTTAATATAAGTAGCAGCGAGGAAAGTTTTTACAATATAATCTCTGTCACTAGTTGATGATAACTTTTGACAATCTTACACTGCTGATTTCAAAACAAGCCTGTATCACTGATGGTTCCTCACCATGGTCGCAGTCCGGCTCCATGGCTTAAGTTAGGCACCATCGCGGCATTTTCCTGGAAGAGAAGTGGGAAACCACGGGAAACCACTTCCAGGATGGCTGAGGTGGGGACTGAACCCATCTCTACTCAGTTGACCTCCCGAGGCTGAGTGGACCCCGTTCTAGCCCTCGTACCACTTTTCAAATTTCGTGGCAGAGCCGGGAATCGAGCCCGTGCCTCCGGGGGTGGCAGCTAATCACGCTAACCACTACACCACAGAGGCGGACTATTTATTTATTTATTTATTTATTTATTTATTTATTTATTTATTTATTTATTTATTTATTTATTTATTTATTTATTTTATGACAAAGACTCTTCTCATAACACAAGCCATAGTGCACGACCCGGATCTGAAGTCAAAACCATCAAATGGAATATACATAGGAAATTGTCTACCAAATGTTGAGTTTATCTATATCTAAATACATATCTATACATATACATATCTATACATATCTATATCTAAATACATAAAATCCGTCATGTCTTCTTTACAAGAATAATACAATGGGCCTCTCACAATGACGACTTTTGTACTTAAAGAAAAATACGTTTCTATTAGCGAAGTTATTGCCTCAGATTCGCCATAATGACGTAGCTACATGGCTATATCTTTCGGCTGTGGTCGAACTACGTACGCTACATCGTGACTTCTGTTGCCTTCCACATATAGTATACTAGCTGATGTATCCGTGCTTCGCTATGAAATTCTACATTGTATACGGAATTCTAGTGTACACGTCGTGAGCAAAGTTGTATTAAATTGCATAGCTCTTAACGTTACCCTAGAAACGCGACGGGGAAGTCGCCAAACATCTTTTCCCATAATGAAGACTGAGTTACGGAATTTTCATTGTAATGGTAGACCCGCTTGCATACCATCAGTCACAATCAGGTTGGGGAGTTTTCATTATAATGGTAGACACTCACTCTCCACCTGCCTTTTTACATCCTCAGAAAGGCTGTCTAAGTGGTTTTTCCAACTGAAATGAACATACATTACAATGACGTCAGTAGGAATGGCGCTATTAAAAGCAATCCTTTCATATGAAATACTCGATCAAATGAAACACCACATATTTTCACACTTTTAACGAACAAGACAATCTAACAGTGCACAGAGCTGGAATGACCAAGCAGCAGACAGTCGTGATTCGTGAACACTCTTCGTCCTTTGTTTGGCGGGGAGAGGGTGGAATAGTGGAGACTCCCAGGGCAAAAACTATGCCCGTTTACTAACCTGTTTCCTAGGAGAACGCGATGAGTTGGAAAATATCAATTCACTACACTGGTGGCGGAAAAATCTATCTGACTTCGAGGCAAATTTTTCCTCCAAGCCAGAGGAGAAACCCCCTCTTCACTGATAATTTGGAATAAAATGAATGTATAATTTAATAAAAGTGAAGAGGAAGAAGCTTTCCTTCAGAAACTGCTCTTTTCAGGGTTGAATTTTGAGTTATTTAGTGAATTGTGATGCTATAATTCGGAATATGCCTAAATTGTTATTCTAGACCAGGCCATCATACTACTACTACTACTACTACTACTAAGTCAGCCTCTGCCTATGAAGGACCAGTGTGTTACGTACCAGTTGTATCCGAAAATGTATGAAGCAGAGGAATGACATGCTAAAGAAGGACGTTTTCTAACTCCCCGGCTATTTCCTGCCAATATTCAGTCAGTCTATTATACTCGGTACGCAGCAGTAATGCCATCTATCGGAGTTGAGAGGCAGCATAATAGACAAATAACATCACAGCAAACAATGGTCAATGTAATGTTATTGTTGATCAATGTTATGCGCTTTTGATGTTGTAGGCCTTCACATTTAGTTTTCTTCCGACTCTGAAATACCACTCAGCATAGTCGGTACGGTAAAACTGAATAAAACATAAATGATCGGAAATTGTATTCTCTGTAACTTTTGTTATGTAGTAATTTTCGATAGGACCAAAAACATACGTATTTAAAAATTAAGTTTTATGCGCCTTCCCCTAAACTACAATTTCATCCAGGTTGAATAAAATTGTTTATAGCTTAGACTGTAGTTTCTTATTCCCCGACTCTATATACCGATTTTCATTAAATTCTGTTGAAACATTTTCTCGTGGCTCGGCGTCGATATGGACTTAGCAACAGAAATACAAATTCATGAATATCTGTGTTATCATAGTCGGTACAGTAAAAATGTATAAGACATAAATGGTCGGAAATTTAATTCTTTATAACTTTGGTTATGTGGTATTTATCGATACGACCACTATTAATATTTGAGAATTAAATTTTAGGCCTTTCCCTAAACTACCATTTCATTCAGCGTGAATAAAATTATTTATGGCTTAGATTATAGCGACTTATTCCCCGACTTTGCATACCGATTTTCATTAAATTTTCTTTAGCCGTTTTCTATTGATGCGTGTACATACATACATACAGACAGACAGACAGAAATTACGGAAAAGTAAAAAGGGCATTTCCTTGTTACCGTGGAGATGACCTATAAAGAAATACCATTATTTTCAAATTCTGAGCAATGTACAGGCAAAACTCTTATTATACATATATAGATTGAGAAAACCGAACGTTCGAGAGACTTAAATTCGTACCAGATACGAGTTACAGGAACAATGCAATGATGACCATCATACTGAAGCTATTTAGTGAAAAATACTATCTTTCCGAGAAATGAGTGAATCTTTTTTTTTTTTTTTTCTGGTTTATGAAAGCACATTATTTCGAACGGTTAGTGCCGTTCGCACGGTGTCCATGATCGTCAAAACGTAAATGATCGGACACCGTGTTTAGCCTGCTCGAGTCGCCTTTAGAACGTTGGCCGGCAAGGTAGGGGAGGTGTTGGTACACAATTTCTAATAACTAGATTGCGTGCCAAAAGCTTGGATAAAATTCCAAAACTTTTCGCAGTGCGCATATGGCGTAAGGGCATATGATGCTGCTTACGGTCCGATAGGGACGTAAAGCCTTGAACAGATACTTTGGTGCTAATACTGTAGACAGGAGTAGGCTATGCGCCAGCATAGGGCTCCACCCACTTCCTTCCCACTATAATATATCGTGTCATTCATTTCACCTCATTAACACCTCTGATGAGGCTGACGTCCGGAAGGGCATTCAGCCATATAACCTTGCTACGAAAAGATATTTCACTGCATACCCGGCCCCAAATAGGTTTGGCATACAAGTTTGAGGAAGGACATTTTAACAAATATTGATTTTGGATGCTTCGTTGTAGGCGTTTCCATGGTAGAGATATGATTCGGCTGAGATGGAATTTCGTATGCTTGGTTCTTTCTCGACAAAATGCCTCTCATTCAACGAGGTGAAATTGTCATTTTGGCGCAATGGTTAGTGTGGTTAGCTGCTACGCCCAGAAGCCCGGGTTCGATTCCTGGCTCTGCCACGAAATTTTAGAAGTGGTACGAGGACTGGAACGGGGTCAACTCAGCCTCGGGAGGTCAACTGAGTAGAAGGGGTTCGATTCGCACCTCAGCCATTCTCGAAATGGTTTTCCTTGGTTTCCCGCTTCTTCTCCGGGCAAATGCCAGAATGGTACATGACTTAAGGCCATGGCCGCTTCCTTCCCTCTTCCTTGCCTGTCCCTTCCAATATTCCCATCCGCCACAAGGCCGCTGTCCAGCATGGCAGGTGATGCCGCCTGGGCGACGTACTGGTCCTCCTTCCCAGTTTTATCCCCAACGAAATATCTCATGCCCCAGGACACTGCCCTTGAGGCGGTAGAGGTGGGATCCCTCGCTGAGTTCGAGGGAAAGTACAACCCTGGACGATAAACTGATTAGATAATAATAATAATAATAATAATAATAATAATAATAATAATAATAATAATAATAATAATAATAATAATAATAATACGGTAATAATAATCATAATAATAACATTGACATCACTTATTGGCATAAGACAGAATCTAGCTCTACTCTCTGGTGTGTTGTTTTCGCTTATTGAATACAATAGTAGACAGAAGACAATAGTTCATGCTGCTCATTCAATACAGTGAGGTTGTCATTTTGGAGCAAGTAGCAACATTAATATCATCTGGTGGCGTATGACTGAACCAAGTCCTGCTGCCAGCTTTTATGTGTTCGCATTACACGGAGCGACATTAGCAAATAATAATAATTCAATCTATATATTGCACCCTTTATAGGTAGAGCTGCGGTGTATGGTTGCGGTTCTTGCCTCGGCTTCAAATAAAATACCGCTAGTGGAGATTCTCTCTTCAGGGGTGATCAGTTCAAAGTCGTCTTTGAGTGCAATTATAGGGATTACCAAAGTAAAGGCTATACTACCGTACTAAATAAATGCTCCGACACAGACTGATAATTTCAAAATATATGAATTTTTTTAAATGAAATTAAACATTTTCTCACCCATAAAATAAAATAAGAAATAATCAAATAAAAGTGGCTATTATAGTGACAGTGTAGCTAAGTAATCAAACCATGAAAATGAAACTAAATTGTTCTAACATTTAAACTTCACAAATTACCGGGCGAGTTGGCCGTGCGCGTAGAGGCGTGTGGCTGTGAGCTTGCATCCGGGAGATAGTAGGTTCGAATCCCACTATCGGCAGCCCTGAAGATGGTTTTCCGTGGTTTCCCATTTTCACACCAGGCAAATGCTGGGGCTGTACCTTAATTAAGGCCACGGCCGCTTCCTTCCAACTCCTAGGCCTTTCCCATCCCATCGTCGCCATAAGACCTATCTGTGTCGGTGCGACGTAAAGCCCCTAGCAAAAAAAAAAACTTCACAAAGGTTACCTAAAACTCATTAAGAGATATTAATAATCTCGCTAATTAATTAACTTTCAATACATGGATTCTCATAGACTGATTGTACATCAACATGACGATTACTGCTTAACTGACGTGTTTTCATCACATGAATCACTAACAAACAAAGTTTAAAAATATAAATAATAAAAATATGTCACTGACAATTGCAGTAAATTCGCCACTGAAATAAACCATAACCTGGTACAATGTGGGTGCTAGAATTTTAATACCATAACATCCAAAATTACAGAGTCATTACTCCCGTTATGATTCCATTTCATTACATTAAACATTATAAAAACATAATTTCCAACTAAACACTGACATCACTGTATAAAACACAGCACGCGGAGATTTGAATTCTTAAATTCATCTAGGTTAACTGAATAGCTATAATTGGCATCAGTTAATTGACATAAATTGGTCCTATTATTCAACCTTATAAATGTAATTTACAAATTTTCTGTTCAGTAATGCAATTACTGTTGTGGTTGTTGCCTGAGTAACATCAATAAATCTAAGAAGTTGTTTACCTAATTTTACACGAGCCATCTACTTTCCTGACATTAAATCAAATACTGTGGGCAACTCTCCCACTCAAAGAAAGAAAAGACTATATTACACTGGGAGTCACAGGCAAACATAATCTACACTACCTTATTAAAAATAATAAAACACAGCTGAAATAAAAAACATTCTGCTTCTAACACTACTCTATTTTATTTACACACAGGTTATTCACGCACATGATTGAACTTCAACACACTAGTACCGAATTGCTTAAATGTCTGATTCTATGAAGCTTGTTAATTTCAGAGCCCATGGAGATCTAATCACTGAAATTAGCGCTTGCCATGACTAGGAGTGTTGTTTCATGTCTGTTCTTGGGGTTTGCAATAGTGAAATTAAATTGCGTTATTATACACAAATGAAATAAATTTGCTTACAACACAACAAAATATGTAAACAGGCGATGTCAACCTAAACTCATATGGTTCCAAATCAAAGGCATTGTCATGATAAAAAGACATCCTCTCTCCAAATATCCTAGTAAACTCAATTGTGTGTTCAGGATAACTCGACAATATTACCATGATATTGCTAATCTCTAACGGTCTAGGTGTGTAATCACACTAACCTGCGATGTTGCGTTACATTGGTTTTCTTAATCTCTACTACGGTCCTTATATTTATCTGTGAGCACTTAGTTTACATTATTTCCCTCAGCTTATCCGCTGGCATATAAATTACCTTTGTCCTCTCATATAATTGCATCATTTTCATGAGCTTATCCACTGACATACTATTCTCATCAGCTTATCCGCAGGCATTATTATTAGCATCAGCTTATCCGCTGGAATAGAAATTCCTCTTTCTCCTCTCTTATTTAAATTGCGAAGACTTCATTATAATGTTCTAGAAATCAACTTATCTGGACCTCTTCCACGTTCAATAAACCTCGTTACTCAAATCGCACCTTTGGTGAGATTAAATGACTCCTTTTTATAACATTTACTATCTCCGAATTGGTTTTCCCAGATATTTTCTTAAAATAATCCACATGACATAATTTACTAGACATTCTCTTGTATGGTCCATCAGGTGGGATCAGGAATCAATTATCCACTCGAACTGTTCCGTATTATCTAAAAATCTGAATATTCATCATTATTACCATTTTGAAATATGTAATCGTAGTATGATCATCACTGTTACCGGCGATCCAACTTCTCACAATCAACTCTTATCTCCAGTTGCCTGTCTACATCACTTAAATGATCTTTCAACACACAAACAAAAAAGACAAAATGTTCCTAATTTACACTTATTAATATTACTACTGGTTTCCATGAAGCGACTCGCCTGGTTTAACTTTCTACATCAAATTGATCATTGAATTTAAAATCAAACATTATTCATCTCTACAATCACGTCAAATAAACACTTACGGCATATTAATTAGACTTAAATGCAAGCCTTTGCATTAACTCCTAAATTAGTGTTGCAAATATGAATTAATATGATTACTATAACTGTACGTGAACAAAGAAAAATTACTGTACAAAGATATTGACTGCGCTACAACGCTAAACAAAGCACTGAATAATTATTAGGACTGGCTACTCGCGTAATGATAATATATATTTATTGTAAACTACATCTTAGATTTTTATTATGACTTACTCGTTTAGATGCAATCTCGTTCACCCCATGGTCCGCTGGCGTCCGTCCTGATTAATTAGAACATGTTGATCTCAATAGTGGACATTTCAATAATCTTGCCGTACACACACATGGCCGTCATTAAATTGATTCTACACACGCTACACATATCTTGAAGCTTTAAATCTGACACATGGCCTACAACATAAAATATTAACACACTTATATTTCTTAACTGGTTTTACACTTAGCGGTCCTACAGATTATAACGGGCTTAACGCGAATATGGTCCTTCTGTGCTATGTGGTTTGGGTCCGAGCAAAACTGCGATTCTGAGTTTCCTCATTTTAGCTTGCTTCGACTGCAAGGTCGCCCCGTAAAGTCTGTTGTATCCGCTCGTTAGCCTGACTTCTGGGACTCCCTACCTGCTGGCTCACTTGCATTCCATAGACCACGTCAGAAGCAGTTTGTACTATTGTTTGCGTGATATTCCTCGGGCCGTTCTCTTCTCCAAATGAATGAAATGGAAAGTCTATACTGATTACCAGCTGGTTAACATTGAAACGTCTAGCTCTATGGCTAAATGGTTAGCGTGCTGGCTTTTGGTCCAGAGGGTCCCGATTACCGATTCGATTCCCGGCTGGGTCTGGGATTTTAAACATAATTGGTTAATTCTAATGGCTCGGGGCTGGGTGTGTATGGTGTACCCAGCATTAGAAATCATCCTAGGTAGGGCCCTCATATTCACAGACATGCAGGTGGCATAATAGGCCGTCTACGAGAAAAATACCCCCACCAGGCCTCTGTTAACAGTGAAACATGTGTCCCGTCTATCTGTGGAAAGTTTATGATTTGAAATTATGAAATAGCAGACTCCTGAAACACGATTTTAAGTGTCAATTCCTCTTATAAAATCTCCGTTTTATCATAACACTGTTACTCGAAATCTTCCCTTTTATTCTTAATGCAATTGGTGTAAAATCGGCAGCGCTGCATCAAAGATAAAACTATTGGACGTCGCCCTGTGGCTATAGCCCATGAATATTTCCTCAATACAATACAACTTATTCACGTGGTGTAGAGCGGTCACAATTCACGTCTTAACCGATTGACAGCTCGAAGTACGACTGATTTGACAGGAGCTGGTAGTCTTCTCTCCCTTCCCTTCGAGTCCTAGAGGAAGGATATTACTACAATGTTTGTGGATTTTATCTACTCAGCGCATCACTTTTCCATACCAACAGTCGTATCACTTCACTTTCTGTCTTGCGTAACTCATGAAATCACTGCGTTTCGATTCAGATGTCTTGACTCAGAAATCGATCGTCTAACTTAATAACTTTGATGGCTGGAGTAGTGATATTTTTCTTCACGGACTCGTTGACGTAGTCAAAATATAGCGATAGCCTCTAACGTATGCGCTACTACGACGCACAATCTCATCATTAATTTCCTGTTACACATTAATATTGTCACTTGTTCCTAAATTTTCAGATTTTAACCTAGTGTTATGCTCACACATAATCTTCTTAAACTTTTGTCACACTTTACACATCCACTGAATATTTCTGCACGCTAGTTTTAAAATTGTAAAAATGGCGAACTTCCATTGGCTGAGAGGTGTTCGACCTTTCCCTGCTTGAATGATTCCAATGCAAAGTAAGGGGAGTTGGGTATATTTTTTGGATCTTCTTTCTCTTTCTAACTTCTGTTTCTTTTTCTACTGTTCTGTGGAATGTTCTCACGTTTGTTCGTTGCTCCCAGACTTTCTCGAACATGTGCACCGGATATGGCAAGCTTTATTTTCAAAGATAATACCTTTATGATCAAAACAATCCGTGACATTTGGCGACTCGAGTGGCTTAGCACGCTTCTCCGGAGGTCTTTGAAGATATTCCGCAGCGCTGGAACTGAAATTTTATGTATTAGCAAAAATCACGTTTAATATTTAATGTTTATTGAAGCCAATATTGTATTTCAATCAGACTCGATCAGACGGGTACAACACTCTCCTAGTCAAATGAGAAATGTTCCGAAAGATGAAGATTTCTACCCTTTTAATTCAACATAGGCTTATCTTTTATTTCTGCGACCATCTCCGTGTCTGGACTGTAAGTGTTTCCCCTTTTCGCCTTCTATACTTCTTACAGTAACTGATGATTTTCCTCCTTCAGTTTTTTCAGCTAACAAGTCTGTCACAAAACAAATAATACTTACCAATGACAATAATTATATGTGGAAACGGTGCAACCCACCCCAATAATATTTAAAATCAAAGACCAGGAACTAATATCAAATACATGTTTCAGCTCTCCTGCTAGTGTGTTATGAAATGAGCCACACAATTAAAATTAAATGAGTTTAATAAATCTGTTCATAATTACAGATTACCAATATAAACTAAAATGAAGATAAAGTATTTTAAAAGCTGATATTTAGAATAATAACCTTAAACTGACATAACCTGTATGTTGAAATTAGCTGCCGGTTAAAATAATAACTTACCTTGAGGTACCTCAAAGAAAGTCTAATTACAGGTAACCAATGAAACCATTTAGAATATCTCTTATTACTCCCAACTGGGTCAGAACATATCATCCGGAACCCCAACATTATCACAGATTTATTTGATCAGAATTTAAGATCAGGCAAATATTAAGCCACAGCCTTAAAAATTCAATCAATCTGATTGTAATAAATAAGGAATGAACTAGAATAAATGGGTGACTATTTAGTATTCCGCCATGAAATTACAAGCTTGAGGAATTAATCTTATAATCATCAGTTAACCATACTTCCAATCAGTAACATCTGAAGTCTGTCATTCTTTATAAAACAAGAAAGAGGAGCAAAAACAAATCATCATTAAATAAATGTCATAACCCAGCAACAAAACAGAGCAATAGGCAAGGCAAAAATAGCGTACATAAAACTAGGCTTAAGGCAGTTAATAATTTTGAGGTTTCGTTTACATTAGCAAAAGGATAATAGACCTCGAGGGACTTTGACCAAGAAACAGAATAATACTATATCTTCCAAATTTTACTTGGAATAATGTTAACAGGTGAAAGGTTGAAGTTTTAGTAGTTATTAAGGATTTCAAATTGCATAAGTTATGAACTGCAGGTATCATTTACCTGCCGAATCAACCAAACATGAAATTTTGATTAAAATACTGCCAATGAGGATTTTAGAGTATGAAGTTAAGGTTCCGGAATTAATACATACTTAATTAAGTGAAAATGCACCATGAAATTACACTACAACATGCGCGTAAGAAAAAACAATTTGCTCTAAATAAAATAAATTTGTGAAATGAAATTTCGGTGGCTAGTGCCGATGAAAAGTGTTTCTCAAACCTGAAACCAATTCCGATCCTTATCCAGGATCATAATTTCCTTCTTTTGACATTCTTTTTTGGAAGGAACACCAAATTCCATCAAACGCTGACTCCATGATAGCTAAGACTAAAAAGATCATCCGTCACTTGTCTGTAACAAATACATGCCACATTGTCGCAGTTATGGATATTGGCCGCCAGGAGTGCCACCAGCTGGATGAGGCTTTATTAAATAGTTACGACAACACGCAGCGTTGCTATGAACATCAACTACATTTCTTTTTAAAGCAATTATGTGATACAAATTTCCAAATATTTCCTAAAGATTTTAAATTCCTTATTAACGTTACATTCTACTCCCGCTAAACTCGAATTAGGGTGAGACTAGGGAACTGACATAGTATATCTCAATATAGAGATGAGTAGTTTAAGTTTTCTAGTTAATGTTCCAAATATTGCACCATAATAATCCAAATTATTTCAATCAAGGGATGCAAAGGATAACATTTCAAGCAGAAATGTTCACAAGATTGCACAATAATAAGTCGAGAACAGTCACCAATCAGGAAAATAATACTGAACCATGCGTCTTACTTAAGTCATTACCATTTTCAAAATGGTATGTCAATATGGTAGTAGACAGTTTCGCGATGAAGATATGGCCACTGCGATCATCACAAGACCAATGTTGTTGTTAATCCTTTCAATATACCACCGGAGTTCACGACGAGTTCAAACAATCGCACCACCAGATCTTCGATTGCTTTTTCAGTAGAGATGATGTTAATAGGACGTCCATATAGCTTCAACATAACCAGAAGGCAACAGTGAAGGGCCGGAGGAGCGTACAGTGCCATTAAACTGATTAGGGAGTTATAGGAAGTATCCCTAATTGTTCGTTGGACTTAACCCTTGAATAACAATGTCAATTAGCCTTCTTAATTCCAGTTTGGATTTCTTTTAACTGACTGCTACCTGAATATAAAATTGCTAATCGGCAATTAGTGCGATCGTATCACACAAGGTTACCTACTACCTTGTAGATCCACATCATTATTAATTAAGGTAGTATTACCGTTAACATAGGCTTCACATACAACTTGAATGAATAGTACATCAATAAATTCTTGTAATACTAATAACAAGCATCAAGTCATTCAAGATTATATGACTTTAAGTAAAATTCAGTTAAATGGAGCTTCAACCTATAATCTTAAACATTATATCTACGCAATTTCAAGTAGATTTGATTTGGCTAAGGTGAACTCGCCTAATACGCTTGGTATTAGGTTCACTAACTAACAGAGTGCAAGGACCACTGAAACGAGGGGCTAATTTAAAAGCAAATTTATTTACGGCCTTGCTATGTGGGTAAGTTCTCGCAAAAACTTCATCAACGACAGCTAGTTTAGTAGTTCGTCGACCTTTATTGTATCTTTAAACTCTTTGGTAAGAAACAATTAATCTCTGTTTAGCCTTACGCCATATTTCCTGAATTTCATCGGGATTCTTGCTATAAGGGAGTAGCTGGTCGATATTCATTAGGTTAGTCAGAGGATAATTGGGTGTGAAATTAAACATGGGAGCTATGGGATTTTGCATATGCGATTCGATGATGAGTAAAAGATTTAGCATTGTCAAATCAATGAACTTGGGATGTCGAAAAGATGAAAAGATGGAGTTCAAACAACCAATAGTAGTGAGAGCGTTAGTAGAATGAGTCGGAAAGATCCAGGAAGAAAAGGTACAATCGTCAACGCAGACAAGCATAAACCGGTGCCCACGGGCTGTTCTAGGTAATGGGCCTACATGGTCTTTAAAAAGCCTCTCCATGGGCCGAGTTGCATGAGAAGAAGCTAACATGTCGATAAGAGTGTTGACAGCAGGTTTACTAATGGCACACTGCTTACGAGTGTTTACCAATTCTCTAATCTCAGTATCCATATTTTTCCAAATAATGGCTGATCTTTTGTCTGATTTTAAACACACCCAAATATCCTCCCAACGGATTATCTTTATAGTATTTGAAAACATCAGGAATAAGAAAATGAGGGCAAACTATTTTCATCTTACGGTAATTTCGCGACTTGCAACACAGAAAGTTATTCTTAAGAAAATACGATTTAACATGTTTACCAGCGTTAATACTGTCAATGATGGGTTTCAGCTCAGAATCAGCATATTGAAGCTTAGTAATGTCTTGGTACAACACGGGAAAATCAGTCATATAAGGCATTAACACACCCATGAATCAAGGAATTTAGAGGTTTGAATTTCGTTGGTATTGTCCGAAACTTCACCATACATACGACTTACGCCATCCGCAATCACATTACCTGTGCCACGGACGTGTCAAACATCAAAATTGAAATATCCAATTCGAATAGCCCATCTTACCAGACGATCAGAACGACGGGGTCTATTGGGTACCCAAAACCACGCCGGATTGTCGGTCTCCAAAAGAAAATGAGAATGCTCCATGTATGAGCGAAATTTTTACAATGAAAAGATCACAGCTAAACATTCCAGTTCATGTACTGAATACTTAGATTCAGGTGAAATTAGTGCTCTAGAAGCATATGCAATGGGTCTCCTTCCAAGTTCATTTTCCTGAAGAAGGACGCCGTTATAGCGGAGCAGGACGTATCATTTTGCACAATGAAAGATTTGTTAAAGTCCGAGATGGCAAGGACTGGAGCATTTGCAAGAGCGAGTTTCAATGTTTCAAAGACCTTTTCCTGTGGTTGCTCCCAGTTATATCTTGCTGAGGAGGTCGATTGATAAATATAAGAAAGTAATTAATAAGCTTTGACAGAACCGAGAGAATTAAAATCTGAGAAGAAAGTGAAAACAACAAAATTACAGAAGAAAGTAGATCAGCTAGACCCGTACGCGGGCCGATGACCTTCGATGTTAGGCCCCTTTAAACAACAAGCAAGCAAGACCCGTACGGAAATGAAAAACATCAAATTTGGTGAGACTGCTTTGAAAAACTCTTTTACAGCGTAGGAATTTACGAGTAATTAGACGGTCGCTTAAAACTTCCACACAAGAATACATTAAAAATACCTTGGCTACACTAATGGAGAAAACACCTTCAAAATTGAAACGATTCTTCAAAATATTGTAGAGTGACAGGTACGGAATAAGTATTACGTGATTTAAACCAGTTTATTTTTTGTAAATATACCCTTCCTTATAGCATTTTTAGTTTATCAGGTGAATATCAACATACTTGTGTTCTTTCCCATTTAAGAGCATTGTATAGGTCAGCCCATAAAGATGGCATCTAGCGGCGTATTTTGAAACTCTCCGCGACCCCATCAGCTGGCCAGCATTTCCAGGCCTTCTATATCACGTAGGCAACGGTTAGTTCGTTCTCTTACTAAGTATACAACTGATTCCCAAGACCCTCAGATTTCTGTGTCTATTTGGACAGACAAGGAACTATCCCACAACCACAAGTAGTGCACAGGATTGCTACGAGATACCAGCACTATGCAAAAACAGGATAAAACGAATTTCTGAATGTTTATGGGTTAGCCCCTTCTTTTACTCAGACACTCAATTGTTCAGGATAATAATTATCCATATTATGTTTAATGTAAATTATTGATAATATTATTAGTAATACCTGTTCTAAACACCAAACAACACTGATTGTGCGTGAAAAATACACAAATAGAGTATTTTTGAGATCCCAACTACGTTCCTCCTTTCTCCTGAAAATATTACTTTTTGACACTTACATCCTTTTCCGTGTCAAGTCTTCAATTCCAGGTAGTTAGTTTTCGTTGTTGTTGTTGTTGTTTTTACGTCTCACCGACACAGATAGGTCTTATGGCGACGATGGGACAGGAAAGGGCTAGGAATGGGAAGGAAGCGGCCGTGGCCTTAATGAAGGTACAGCCCCAGCATTTGCCTGGTGTGAAAATAGGAAACCACGGAAAACGATTTTCAGGGCCGCCGACAGTGGGGTTTGAACCCACTATCTCCCGAATACCGGATACTAGCCGCACTTAAGCGACTGCAGCTGACTCATATAAATACACTCGCCTACGTATATTCTACAAGGAAACGAACATATGTCGTCAACTTTCATTAAATTACACCGACTGCATACGAAAATAAGGAACCCACGTTTCGAACATGCTCGGCTACTCGAATCGCCATGTTTGGACAATTGAGAGTAGCATGAAAGTCTAAGCATTGGAGTCGGCCTTGGTTGAAAGTGTCAAATATGTCAGCATCGCGTCGTCTCGGCAAGTTAGAGAACTCATCCGAAATAAGATTCTTGTACCTCGGCTTCACTGAACCATGTGCTTCTCCAGAAGTGGACATCTCGTTTTCAAATGATTTTCGGAGTACAACTTCAGAAGCACTGTCCGATAACGTAGTTCTCAATTATCTTCGAATCGAAGGAAAATTCATGTTATGGCCTATAACGGGTTAAGAGTATGTTGAACAACACCTTGAATATTTCCCTTTGTTCGTCAATTGATTACATTTGAAAGATGTAATTAATTTGGTATAGCTATATTTCGATTCCGCCTTTGCTGGCAGGACCTAGTGTTTACAGTGCACTATGTCTTCTGGTATAGGCTAGAGCAATTTTGTTACTTTCATAGATCTGTATCTGTCTTATCCTTGGCTTTGACAATATGAAAGTGACTGAGGTATGGTAGACCTGGGATTTTAAGGCAAATGCCTATTTCGTTCCTTACGAAATAACATGATTTTTTAAAAATATGTTGACGTTTCATGATTAATCCCTTACATTGATAAAGTTTTATAGTGCCCTAAAATGCCTATTTGGACTTTTAGAGCCTATTTTACTATTTTAGTGCCTAAAAATGCCTATTTTCTATATTAAAATAAAATTCAACTTCTGTAATTTTTACAATCACACAATGGACATCCCTGGAACGAGCAGAAAAGCAGAAGAACAACGCCAGGTAGTAAAGGACGTACTGTGTCGAGTGACGGGGTGAGGGGGAGGATTATCTAGGAAGAACAAGGAGCAGGTAGTAAGAAGGGACATACTGTGTCAAGTCGCCAGTGAAAGAACATCTGTTTAAGTGAATATAGTTCATCATGCCAAAAACGAAATCATCTAAGAGTGCGCTTATACAACAATGGCTTGTACAATGTCCAGGGATGACTTTTGATGGCAAGGTTATTTTTTGCCAGTACTGTAATAAACAGGTATTGCATATATCTTAAATTTCATATTAATCTAAAACTAAGGTTTTGATATTGGCTCCTCTAATTAATTGTAGAGACCTAGTCCAGGCGACCTTGGTTTGATTTCCAGTACCGGCAGTAATTTAGAAATCTATGAAGTCTTGAACGGTGTTGACGCAGCATCGTGAGGACAATTGAGAAGCTACAGTGGGCAGGGGTCAAGGAGGCAAGGCAATACGGCTGAGGGATGTATCGTGATGACCACATGCCACCCAATATCTGCAGGCTATGAGCTGGGCAGCAACCGTTATTGAAAGCCGAGGCCCTTCGGAGACTGTAGTGTTCTTGTTCTTAATTAACTTTAGAGTAATAATGGCTTAATTTAAGTAATACAAAATTACAAATTTTATTCAATAGCTCACATTTTCTATTCCTCATCTTAGTCTCTAACTGACATCACTTTATTGTGTTTTAGATTTCACATGAGAAAAAAATGCCACCTTCAGCAGCATGCAGATACTGCCAGTCACAAGGTGAAAGCAGCCATGAAAAGTAACATTAGAGAGACTCTGCTCATACAAACTATATCTCCTACAACCCATAATGGTTTCTATGCTGATATGTGTAGAGCCCTAGTAGCAGCAAATATCCCCTGTAATGCTGTGCAAAATCCGGTTTTCAGGGATTTTTTACAGAAATACACCAAGCAGCACATCCCATCAGCATCTACATTAAAGAAAAACTACTTAGATATTTGTTACAATGAGGTCATTTTGTCACTCAGAGAGGATATTGGGTAGTCTTGAATATGGTTGTGTGTGGACGAAACTACCGACTCTGTTGGCAGGTACATTACTAACCTTATAGTAGGAAAAGTGGAATCCAATCAGGCATCTACCGCTCACCTTCTCTGCTCTAAACAGCTTGAGAAAGTCAATAGTCAAAGCATTGCATACTTCATCAACACGGGGTTGCAATTGTTGTATCCTGGGAGTGTTGATGATTCTAAAGTCCTTCTCCTTGTCTCCGATGCTGCTTCTTACATGATTGTCACGGCACCCCTCCTCAAAACTTTATATCCTTCTTTAATTCATGTTACTTGCATGACCCATGCCTTGCATAGACTCGCAGAAACAGTTAGGGCCGAGTTTCCTGCAGTAAATACTCTCATTTCAACAATGAAGAAAGTGTTCTGTAAGGCTCCATCAAGAATAGCAATCTTTCGAGAGAAACTCCCCTCTATTCCCCTTCCACCACAGCCAATCATCACCCGTTGGGGTTCCTGGATGGAAGATGCCCTGTATTATGCAAAAAATCTTGAGGAAATAATGACTGTAATAGACAATTTGCCTTTAACGGACAACTCTGCATGTGTGTCGTCTGTCAAAGAGCTGTTAAATGATTGTTCCAGTGTTCAGAGAGACATTGCGTATATTCAGGCAAATTGTTCATTTCTTCCACCATTACAAAAATGGAGAGAAAAGGAAACAGTCTCAAACAGCAATTTTCTGTAATTAAGGAAGCTGAGAACAACATACAAAGTGTTAGGGGCAAGGTATGGGATAAAAGAAGAGACAAGTGGTCTAGTGTACTGCAGAAGAACCCAGGTTATTCAGTGCTGAAAAGGGTACATCAGGTAATGGATGGCGAAAAGGTAGACTTACCAAGTGAAATTGAATTGAAAAATGTAGGTAAATTTTCCTATGCCCCTCTAACATCTGTGAGTGTGGAGCGCTCTTTTTTTGCTTTCAGAATGATTTTAACAGACAAAAGACACAGCCTGACTGTGGAAAATTTGCAGAAGATTATTGTTATGTACTGTAAAACAAACTACGAATGAAAATACTGTAGAAATGTTCCTCACAAATAATAAACACTTACTCCATTCGTGTTTACACTGTTATCGGATACCTACAGTTCTGTAATTGTGTACAGTGATTTTAGTATTAAGGTTTTAGATCAGTACTGATAATGATATATCATATAATCTATATCTTTGACAATGACATTTTTATATTGTTTTTGATAAATGTCTTTTTTATTCTGTCTTAATTTTGCAGTTATTTTGGTTAAGAATAGGGATACCACGTTTGTTAAAGTAAAAAAGTATCACATTACAGTTTATATTGTAATATTTTAAAGTCTATTTCCTGCTTATCCACACATTTTTAAAACATATTTTAAGTGCCTATTTCCTCTTTTAAAAGCCTATTTACTTGTTTTAAAAGTCTATTTTAGGCGCCTAAAACTAATTTTTTTAGAGCCTAAAATCCCAGGTCTACTCATAATAGAAAGCAAGACGGCGGTTAATAGTTCAAAAGTCCAGAAACAGGCGTCTTGTTAATGTACTTCTCGACTTTCTTATATCGAATAGAACTCATTTCAGTCCGGGAGAACCAAATGCGCATTTACCCCCGCCACTAGCTAGCAATCGAACTCATGCCAACCATGTATGAATCTACAGTACTTATCTCTAGACCATGGTGGCAGATACCAATCAAACATCATCAGTCACTACTGATCTGCATTTAGGACTGTTGCCCAGGTTGCAGATTTCCCTTCAGTTCTCTATCTAGTCTTTTCTTAAATTATTTCAAAAAGGTAGAAAATGAATCGAACATTTATCTTGGTAAATTATTCCAATCCCTGATTCCTCTCCGTATAAACGAATAATTGCACCAGTTTGTCCTCTTGAATTCCAACTTTATCTTCATGTTATGACCTTTCCTGCTCTCTAAACTCCACTCAATCTACGAGTAATTCACCGACAAATGTCATTCCACTCCATCTATCCACTGAAATACCGCTTAGATGAGCAAGTCGTCTCCTTACTCCCAAGTCTTCCTAGACCAAAGTTTGCAACTTGCCCTCCTTTGGATCTTTTCCAGTTCTCGAATCAAGTAATTCTGGTTAGGGTCCCAAATACTGGAACCGTACTCTGAAGACTTACCAGTAACTTATACGCCCTCACCTTTACATCCTTTCTACAGACCCCAAATACCCTTATTATATGGTTACATTTTATGTTGAACTGTTAGAGTGGTTTTGTTCTAGGTCCCCCTATCGAGTGCCTGTACGACGAGAAGGAAAATAAGAATTTCATAAACGTGTACTGCTGGATCACTTCAACGTACACATACCCTCATCTAATGGACCGAAAGCTGCTGCAGGGGAAGCACTACGCACATCCAGGAGTAGGACCTGACGTAGAAGATGAGCATAAAAAACGTTTCGTTTACTACTACCAGTGGGTCCCCTTCGTGCTCTTCTTGCAGGTGAGCTACAGATTTCATTAGGCCATCTTAATCATAAACTTCAGAGCTTAAGATTTTATTTCTGTTCTGTCTTAATAATATTTGCTATTCTCTAGAGGTGAGGGATACATCTGTGCAGAGACGAAAAGTTAATGTGATGGAGGAACAAGATGCAAAGCATAGGTTAAAAAATAGAAGCGAAACTGTCGACAAATGGAACTAAAACTGGCTGCTAAAGAACAAGGATTTGTAAACATGTATTTGCATATGTGACCCATTGAGAGAAAGGAGGTTTATTTATTTATTTATTTATTTATTTATTTATTTATTTATTTATTTATTTATTTATTTATTTATTTATTTATTTATTAAGTGGCGAAGTTAGGGCTCTTGGCCCTCTCTTACACTGAACCACATACAATTTTTTATTTTTACAGTATTAATCTAAAATATCATTGTAATCAATTACTGTTATTGAGATATGTAAGTCAGATAAGGAATTACAATAATACAATTAATTAAGGTTACGCTAAATAAATAACTACTGATGAAAATTATAGGATAAATAGAGAGTGGATAATAACAAAAAATATATATCAACTTATAACCTAAAGAATATATCTACAACTACCTTAAAGGAAAACTTATTCAAATATAAGGCTAAAATAAGTTAACTGAATATTAGTATGTTACAGTCTGAGTGTACTAAAATCGATGTTACTATGTAGTCTATTTCTACGAACAGTCTATAGCCTTAAATGAGAGTAGTAAGAACGTAAATAGGATAGCCTAAGAACTTAAAACTAGTACGTAATTTTTGGTTTCATTCACTCGTCATTCACTCTTACATTCATTCGAGTCAACTGTATGTACTCTGAAGGAATTTACGGTAGGCTGTTTTAAATGTCCTAGAGGAGCTAGACTTTTTAATATCTTCTGGGATCGTATTCCATAACCTCGAAGCAGAGACCAGGAATGAATGGCTGTAGGTAATTGTTCGATGCGGTGTTATTTCAAGTAGTGATCCGGAACGAGTGTTAATTTCGTGGAACGAAGAAAGAGGCCTAAAATTGGACGATAGATAGATGGGGCTGTTTGAAGAAAGCAACTGATAGACGAGGGTCATTTGGTGCGTTTTTCTACGGTCATTTAAACGTAGCCGTTCCAACTTTTTGTAGTATGGTGTTATATGTGCATCATGTCGGAGCTGGAAGACATATCGAATGCAAGAGTTCTGTACACGTTGTAGCTTTGTTGCTTGTTCACAGGTTAGGTCAGTCAATAAACTGTCACAGTAGTCAAAGATTGGAAATAGAAGTGTTTGTATGAGTTTAAATTTAAGGTGCAGTGGGAGAACATTTTTATGACGCTTCAAAGGATAAATAGATGCATGCACTTTTCTGCACACATTAGTTATATGCTCATTCCAGGTCAGAGTCTCATTTAAGGTGACCCCAAGGTTTGTAACAATCTTGGAGTATGGCACTTCGGTATCTTCAATGGTAATTGGAGGAGGATTGTGATTACTATTTAGAGCACATAGTAATTTTTTGTGTCCAATTATTATGCTTTGGGTCTTTCGTGGGTTGATGACTAAGGCATTGTTCCTGGCATACGTTGTGAGTCGTTGTAGGTCTGTATTCATATGCTAGATCGCTTCGCATATACTATCTACACTGGTATGGTAATATACCTGTAGGTCATCAGCATACAGATGGCCTTTACAGTGGACAATTGGGGATGAAATATTATTGATATGCAGGCTGAATAATAAAGGTCCCAGCACAGATCCTTGAGGCACGCCAGGTAATCTGATAGCCCATTTCGACGTAACATCGTTTACTGAGACACACTGATGACGATTTGTGAGGTAGGATATAAAGAAATTGAGTGAATTCTGGTCGACGCCAAGGGAGCGCAATTTTGAAAGGAGTTGTAAGTTGACTGTATCAAATGCACTGCTAAAATCAAGGCGATAGAAGACTTCCTTCAGATGATCTAAGTGGTTTTCGAAGGTCTCTGAAAACACGACGACATCATCGAGGTAATGATACAGATATTCCAATGTGGTATCAGAAGAGACCCTACCTAGCAGTCTAGTAAGAACAGCTGCACCCGTGGGGAGCACGAAAGGCACGCAGTTGTATTCATTCAAGTTCCAATCCTTGGCAAAAGCCGTTAGATGTTTCGATTCTTCTGCTAGAGGTATCTGGTTATATGCCTGATTAATATCAAGGAAGGTAAAGAACTTGGCCTTTCGAAACCATGAAAAACAAGAGTGAAGATCAGGAAGGGGCACATATTGTAACACCACCTTACGGTTCAAAGCACTGTAATCAATAACTGGCCTGAAGCCACCTTGGGGTTTCGGCACAATAAAAATGGGCAATGAATACGCCGACTTGGAGGGTCGAATGATACCATCCTTTAATATCTGATCTATGATTTCCTTAAGGGCCCTCATTTTAGGTGGAGACAGCCTATAAGGCGGAAACCTAACTGGAATAGAACCTGTTAGCTCAATCTTACATTAAATAAGGTCAGTAATGCCAAGGGTACCTGAAAATATACCAGGAAAGGACTGACACAACATTCTAATACTTTCAGCCTGCTCCTCAGGTAGATGCTTAAGATCTAACGACATCTCACTCTGGGTAGGCGAAGCAGATGAACATGACACAGAATTACATTTCAAAGGGGAATATTACAGTTACTAGCAAACTTGAAGGTGCACGACTTGCTCTGAATGTCGAGCACAAAACCAGTATTGGACATGAAATCGGCCCCCAATATTACAGGGCAAAACAATTGTTTAGCAACTAACAACTTAATCATCCAACTAAACTTTGAAATTCGAAATTTAGCAAAAATGAAACCTAAAATTTCTCATGGAAATGAGTTTGCCGAAACACATTTCATAGAGGAGCTACAATAATCCGGATATTTACAAGAAGTTTTTAATTTAGAATGCCACTCCTCAGAAATAATGGAACTCACACTTCCTGAGTCTAATAAAGCCGTGACTGGTACGTTATTTACTTCAATTTTCAGAAATGACACGATTCCTGGGGTCTCTGCCGCAATTCTGAGGCATTCTTTAGGGCTTTCAAATGACAAATTAGAAGAAATTTCACCCTTAACCGAATTTTTACTTGGTTTAACGGGAGCTGAGCCTCGGAAAGGTGAACATACTGACTCAGCCGATGATACTAGTCATTTCCTATTATCAGGGTTAGCGGAGGTATCACCAGAAGTTGAGCAAGATGGTGTGCTGTTAAGATTAGTGCAATTCTTGGCAATATGAGCAAATGAGCCGCATTTATAGCAACCTTGAGATGGACCTGCTCCGTTCCTAGTCCCACTAGATGTTATCAAGGGGCATTTGTTTCGAAGATGTTCGGTTGATCCACATGCATAACACTTGCGAGTGAGAAAAGTTCGGCGAGGTGGTGGCCGAGAACTGTTAGAAGGCGGACGGGGCTCCTTGGTGACCCGTAACGTATCGCCGTACCTTACTCCTTCGGCTGACACAGCTATTGCCTCTAATTCAGGGAAGGTTTGAGGTCGAGATGCAAAACATATATACGACCTACAGGGCGGAGAGATACCTTCAACAGTCGTCTGCACAATTTGGTCTTTAGGGAAATGAACAGCGAATACTCTGGTGTAAAACTTAATATCCTGAATGAAGTCTGCCAACTTCTCATCCAACCTTTGCACTCTAAAGTAGTACTTCTGGATTAACGATGACATTGCACTAGGCGGGATAAAGTTTGCCAGGAGGTGGGCGTGGAAGTCCTCTATCTATGATTGATCAGCTCTTACTTTAACTACTTTGTCCGAGAGGACGCCTACAGAATAACGGTAAATAATTTGAAGTATTTGGGAGTGAGAGAGAGCAAACACTAAAGCATGATCTAAAAAATTCGACTAAAAAGCTTAAGAAGGAAATGACTTCATTACTTGAATTTACTGAAAACTTTGAAATTGCTTTAAGCAATACAGCCAATGGGTGAGGCAAACTACCGAAACGGGGTGACATAAAAGGTGACGGTATAGGAGGTTGAGAAGGCTCAAACACTGCACTAGTCAAAACGAAAGGTGGAAGTTTTCTTGGATGACGAGACTCAGTTTTCGATGGGGCAGATGTTTGTTGAGTGGCAACATATTTCCTACTCTCAATAGATTTACTAGGATCCTCTTCCGCAAATAAATGTACCATAGGAACTTGGTCGGCCTTAGGAGTAGCGGCCCCGGTCAACAATTGACTAACTCTATTCGACATATCGGAGAGGTGTTCCAATAGGTTACTCGCTTCCTTAGTATGATCCTTCTTCAATTTTAGAGACAATAAGTCCCTAGCCCTGCTGTAGAAATGAAATAGCCTAACCTGAACTCTTTTAAGTTGGTTCGCAGGTGGATCACTCACTTCAAAAAAAACTCTAACTGTAGAAGCTAGCTCGGTGGTATTATCTGTGATAGTGGATAGAGCCTCATCAATTTCTTTCTCCCCAAATACTGGGATGCAAATAGAAAGTTCTAACGACTCTTTAAGTTTGGCAACATCTGCCACAACCGTGCCTCCAGATTGGACCTTCCTAATTAGAAGCTCGTAGATTAATTCCTCCTTGCGCAAGTATCCGGGAACGAGGACTTCGCGAGGACCAGACATGTTGACAGAAAAATTTAACAATTTAGAAAATTTCCAGCAACCGTGAAAATTCTTAGAGTTCGGAGCAAATTCTACGTTTCGTCGTCAAAGGGGGCTTTATCTAGACCCATTCAACCACGCTCTGCTACCATTTGTTCCGGGGTATTTTGTGGAACGCGGAGGTGAAAGAAGGTGTGGGCTTGAATGGGTCTATCTTTGACAGACAGAAGACGCATTTAAAACTTTGAAAATGAAGGTTATATTTCTTTTGATTTCTTTTCAGAAGTAAATATTTTAACAATCGGTTCGCTTTGCGAAAACAGGGTTACAGAACTAATTAGTTAGATCAGGTACAAAGTAGGTAATATCAAAAAAATATACATTATGAACCTGAGCTTGTCGCTCTTTAACTTGACAATTTAACAAGAGCACTGAGGCTTCATCTCAAACACATTCAAGGAGAAAGATCTCCCAATTTTCTTTTACAGGATATTTCAAATTAATTATCAAGAGCACTTTTGCTCCAAAATATTACACGCTCCGGCCTTCCAAAGGCACCCGGTTGCAGGTTTACTTTACAAGAAAGAGCCTATAATATGTTCTACCAATTCTACCAAGGAGACTGCGCTCCCAAACCCTTGCAGCTTACTCAACGCAATCTTTAACTTTTACATTTGCTTAACTTCTTGCACTAGTTGTTTCAAATTTTACGTGATAGATAGCGTTCTTGAAGGCGCTTCATTTAAATGCACGGGGTTGAGGTGTACCTCCCGGTACAAGTATTATTATTATTATTATTATTATTATTATTATTATTATTATTATTATTATTATTATTATTATTATTATTATTATTATTCATCTAAAGCATCGTGGTGCTGGTCATTGAAAAATGGACCGATTGGGGAGGGGAAAGAAATGGCGGCACAGCCCTGCCAGAGTTAAATGTCACGAACCGGCACTAGTGTTACCCTTTCTTGCAGGGTAGTATATTCTTCAGCTTACCTTCAGATACATGTTCTCTCCTTTAAGCCAATAAATGTCACACACCAGTGAAGAAAATTGATGGCATGAGCAAACTCGTCAATGTTCTGCATTTCTACACTAAACTGCAATCTATTAAATTTATGAAGTGGTAAAACACACTGTAAACGGTAAAATACATAATATAAATGCATTTAGAAAGCCAAATCCCATGGTGCTGCAGCCTTGATGGAACTTGGCCTGCTAAGCGACCACTGGTTAGCACAAAGCCTGCAGATTACGAGGTGGCATGTGGTTAGCGTGACGAAGCCTATTGGCCGTTATTCTTGGCTTTCTAGACCGGGGCCGCCACTTCACTGTTAAATGGCTCCTCAATTACTCTTACGGAGACTGAGTGGACTACAAACCAAGTAAAGATCCCTGACCTGGCCGGGAATCGAACAAGCGGTCTCCTGGAAATAGGCAGGCTCGCTGTCCCTACAAAGCAAATGCTGAGGTACATAAAATATTGAAACCTATTTTATATGCAAATGACAGTACATTAGGCTTCGAAAATACAGAAATATCTTGTACCTAGTCAGTAGATTTGCACAGCTTTATAAAGCAGCTTTATAAAGGGGAATTCCTCAAGGCAGTATTATCGGACCTTTATGTTTTCTTATATATATAAATGATATGAATAAAGGAGTGTAATCAGAGGTAAGGATTTTTGCGGATGATGTTATTCTCTATAGAGTAATAAATAAGTTGCAAGATTGTGAGCAACTGCAACGTGACCTCGAAAATGTTGTGAGATGGACGCAGGCAATGATATTTTGATAAACGGGGTTAAAAGTCAGGTTGTGAGTTTCACAAATAGGAAAAGTTCTCTCAGTTTTAATTACTGCGTTGATGGGGTGAAAGTTCCTTTTGGGGATCATTGTAAGTATCTAGGTGTTAATATAAGGAAAGATCTGCATTGGGGTAATCACATAAATGGGATTGTAAATAAAGGGTACAGCTCTCTGCCCATGGTTATGAGGGTGTTTAGGGGTTCTACTAAGGATGTAAAGGAGAGAGCATATAAGTCTCTGGTAAGACCCCAACTAGAGTATGGTTCCAGTGTATGGGACCCTCATCAGGATTACCTGATTCAAGAACTGGAAAAAATCCAAAGAAAAGCAGCTCGATTTGTTCTGGGTGATTTCCGTTATAAAAATGTTGCAACGTTTGGGTTGGGAAGAATTGGGAGAAAGAAGACGAGCTGCTCGACTAAGTGGTATGTTCCGAGCTGTCAGCGGAAAGATTGCGTGGAATGACATTAGTAGACGAATAAGTTTGAGTGGCATTTATAAAAATAGGAAAGATCACAATATGAAGATAAAGTTGGAATTCAAGAGGACAAACTGGGGCAAATATTCATTTATAGGAAGGAGAGTGAGGGATTGGAATAACTCATCAAGGGAGATGTTCAATTAATTTCCAATTTCTTTGAAATCATTTAGGAAAAGGCTAGGAAAACAATAGATAGGGAATCTGCCAACTGGGCAACTGCCCTAAGTGCAGATCAAGATTGATTGATTGATTGATTGATTGATTGATTGATTGATTGATTGATTGATTGATTGATTGATTGATTGATTGATTGATTGATTGATTGATTGATTGATTGATTGATTGATTGATTGATTGATTGATTGATTGATTGATTGATTGATTGATTGATTGATTGATTGATTGATTGATTGATTGATTGATTGATTGATTGATTGATTGATTGATTGATTGATTGATTGATTGATTGATTGATTGATTGATTGATTGATTGATTGATTGATTGATTGATTGATTGATTGATTGATTGATTGATTGATTGATTGATTGATTGATTGATTGATTGATTGATTGATTGATTGATTGATTGATTGATTGATTGATTGATTGATTGATTGATTGATCGCAGAAGTTATGAACAAAATTTTTGTACACTCCTTGATAATGCAGTACCAATAAAGTAAGTTATGGATAAATTCATTAAAGGTGAGATTCGAGATCAAACAATATAACCTGTTAGAATGTCTGGTAAGCATATTAATAATACATCACTCTATATGTTTTCAGTTATTAAGTTTATTCAGTGAGGTATGCGTTATCACGTATTATTCTCCTAAGCACGTATTCCCATCCTGATGCACAGTTCGATATGAATTAATGTAGTGATAAATGTTATTTTCTTGTTTCCCAGGGAATTGCATTTTATACACCTCACTGGATCTGGAAAAATATTGAAAACAGGAAAGTAAAGGATGTGACAGACGGTATTCGAGGACCCACCACGGAGACAATGCCAGACCGCAAGGAACAGCAGAGAAAGCTGGTTCAGTACTTCCTACTTACGATACATCGAAACAATCTTTACGCCCTATGGTACTACCTGTGCGAATTCCTCAACTTCATAAACGTGGTGAGTATGGGGTTTATAAAAATGGGTTGCTCAATTCAGTATAGACAGAGTTGGAAACACTGAAAATATATGACGGGATAGGCAAGAGGTGGCAACACCGAGTGGGTTGATATTTGTAGTAACAGCTCAGAACGTGGTCAGTCTGAGACAGGCGTCTGCTAAGTAGAGGAAAAAGTTGAAGCAACTTCCGTGTTTAATGTTTCCATCCATACGAATACAACGTGACACGATTCAATTATTGTGCAAAGAAAGTGCTTTTACCGGGCAAACTCCCACACAAAGTGTGTTTGTGCTGCATGGTAAAGTACGTCAACACGATACGAACGTAGCAATGGACAGTCGGCGCTCTTTTCACAGGGGTTTACGGATTACCCGCCTTTGAGCCGAGATACCTCCCCTGGCAAGAGTCACGTCTTTTGCATGCTGATGAACGTCCTGAAGATTAAGCGTTTCACCACTCTTCAAGCGGTCCTTGATGCTGTGAAAGACTGGTTCAATCAGCAACCAGCGTTCTTCGTTGCGGAAGGTATTGAGAAACTTTTTCAGCTTTCACTGAATTAGTGGGGATATGTGGAAGCTCTCAAACGATCATCAATATGCTGTCATTTTGATATAGCACTGTGTATATTGTCCAATACACACAGTGTAAATTTCTTAACACCAGTCTGCGTTTCAAATGAGCAACCCTCATACACAGGATGTATTTAAACATTTGAAATATACTTAGGGGCTGATTCCTGAAATCAAAACAAGCAAAAAGTGTCCCTATGAACATACGTCCTACAATATGTCCTTACTGAGTTACATGCGACGAAGTTACAGGACGTACATTGGCGACGTCACAGGATATGCTCAAAGCGTCCGCCATGAACTGGCTCAGTATGGACTGGCGAAACCGCTTGAAGATATGTGGGACCTATCGAAGAGCTGAACAGGCGTTACTGATATACCGTTCCAGGTTATAAATGTCGTTAGATGGAGTAGCGAACACCACACTTGTCATGTGTCTTCACATGTCGATTAAAGTCAGGAGACCGGTTAGGCCAATGCACTGGACCTTGAGGCCTGGTCCAGCGTCCTGGAAAGGTGTAATCGAAAAACCAGCGTACATGCAAATTGAAGTGCACTAAAGCCCCATCATACATGAAACACATAGCGCTGCGAACTGCTAGGGGCACACGTTCCTGTAGCAACTTGTCTCTCAAAAATACCAGATATACTGGTCCGTTCAGTCATAATGAATAACGGTATCTACTCACCGTTCATCCACCAGGAATTTCAAACTTTTGCATGAACTTCCTTGCATCCCGTACCACAAGTTACGAACTGCTATTCTGCACGTCCGCAAGCAAGCTAATCACCAGACTCTCAGCATAACCTTAGAGGTGATGTCACCTTGTCATTCCATAGCACCTAGTCTGCACCAGATGAATCCAGAACATTCCATGGCCTAGTGATTGGTGTTGTGAAAATTATGTCCTACCCTACCCTCTCTTCTCTGACTGCCTATTGTGCTACATAAGCCCTGAATACTAACCTCACAACTGAATTCGTGCTTCGATAGTTGAGAAGAGGGGAGAGACCGCACCAGCAACTTGGGATCTGAGTAAATGGCAGCACTCATGATTGCCACTACGGCCAACATACATGCTCCTGCCAGCCTCGAAGTAGCGAAAAGAGTTTGCAAAGTGTGCAACTCACTTCATCTTGGCCACAGACATATACGTAGTAAATAGACAGGCAGAGCTTTATCTCGTAGCATTGGTGCTAGTAACGGGGGAAGCATACGCCCGCCACCACCTTACGTCACTACAGATTCACTGTAACCATGTAGTTACTGTGCTAAGTGGAGCTTTGGATTCTGTCGTTTCGTGTACATTTTGGTTTAATGTTTCAGCAAATTACAGTAGCAGAATGGTGTGAATAACTGCGTAGTGTTTGAATGTAGCTTTTCGAATTCGCGAAAAAAAGAAGTAATGCGGGTTTCAATACACCGTTAAGTGGCTTACATGCGCTCATTAACACTTTGTAACGGTTTAAATCCCGTTACAAACATTCCTCTGTATTTATTATTATTATTATTATTATTATTATTATTATTATTATTATTATTATTATTATTTGATTCAATCCTATCATCTGATTTCGCTACTGATTGATCATTTATCGCTTGTTTAATTTTATTTCATTATGTGTGTGTGTGTGTGTGTGTGTGTGTGTGTGTGTGTGTGTGTGTGTGTGTGTGTGTGTGTGTGTGTGTGTGTGTGTGTGTGTGTGTGTGTGTGTGTGTGTGTGTGTGTGTGTGTGTGTTAGCATTAAGATAATGTACATGGCGAGATTTACTGCTTTATATAGGATATGTATTTATTTTGTGAAACAACGTTTAAGACATAGCAGCAAACCCATACGTCATTGTTTGCATTTAGAAGCATGGGGTATTTTAGGGAGTTCTTACGCTGCCTGAGGCTATTGCAACACAATCTGTAACACATTGGAGCTGGGTTTGAGTGATGCGATAGACTGTTTTAACCATGACGTGGGTGTAATACCATGTGACATCTAGTGTCTATAAAAGGAGGCGTCTCCTATAGTGGAAGTCAGTTGAATACAGAGCCTTGCCATAAGGAGCTACTGAGATGGTAGTGAGCAGTAATATGGATAGTTATGCCTTAGCCGGCCAGTCAGTTAGATGGAGAAGAAGTAGTGACATGGCTACGTAGTCGTCAGTGACCAGATTGATTATATATTCGTAGTGTGTTTCCGTGTAACTGTTCGGTTGAGTTCTTGTGTCAGTTTGGTGACAGCCGAATACTGAGTCTTCGTAATGCAGACTAACAGTTCAGTGAATTAACTGTAAAGTTGACTGTGCAGTGTGATTACATTTTCAAGCCATGCTATATCTCGTTTGTGAAACTAAAAGGATACATCACCAAAATAGGTTTGAGATACCTACACCTGATACCAATTCCAAGAAATACGTCATAATAACACTCAAAGTGTTCAGGGTACTGTTAAGTGAAACAGTGAGGGATAAATTTCTTGTACAGATTTTATATTTCCGGTCAAGAGGATTTCAAATTTAATGCCTAGAGTTTATTTCCGTTGTAATTTCAGAGTTTTATATTGTCATTCATATTATAGCAGCAAGTCTCGCCTTTTCAATTTTGTTTAGTATCAAGTACAATTAATTGGGTTTTTTAATGGTAGATCAAATAACCTCAAATTTTAGTTGGGAAACCAAACTTCAACATCCTTTTGCCGGAACCTATATGTTATGCTGTCAAAGTAAGCTTATTACCCCACATAGTAGAGATATTCAAGATTCTCATTCTACTACTGTTACATTTATTTGCAGCTGGTGCCCATCATAAATCAAAGTGTTAGTATTTCTGGTTACTGTATATGGAAAACTGAAAGTAAATACAAAGTGAGACCACATAGTGCGAAGATCGAGTATTTTGTTTTATGCATATTTAATGTGATTAGAGTAGTTACAACCACAATTTGTTGGTTAGGGAATTCAAATAATTATATTTACCAGTACATAGTAATGGTTAATTATGTAGGAGGCTGAGACCACTTATTTCCTACTTAACTTGTTCATGTGTACTGATAAGAGGTCTGGAGGTTGATAGGTCAGGGATTATTTTCCATGCTTATTCCGTAGTACGTAAAGGTGTCCCCTCGAATATGAATGTGCCAAAACCATTGGGTTATATATCCATGCACTCTCAACAAAATCGGCTTTGACAAATTTAAAGTGCCTTATATCAACTAAACGTTAATGAAGTGACGAACAAGCGCGTAGCTCAGTGAATAGTGCCGCAATCCAGGCATCGAGAGATCGCCGATTGAAGTTAAGCTGCATTAATGGGTTTTTGTTCTTTTTTGTCCTTCTTGTGTTTCATTCTGCCCATATTATTTATAAGAATATCAGTAACAGTTCAGCAGTTGGGTACAAAAACGAAAAAATCAGGGCCAGAGTTTGATTCTCGGCCAGGTCAGGGATTTTTACCTGGATCTGAGGGCTGGTTCGAGGTCCACTCAGCCTACATGATTAGAATTGAGGAGCTATGTGAGCGGCCCCGGCCTATAAAGCCAAGAATAATGGCTGAGAGAATTCGTCGTGCTGACCACACGTCACCTCGTAATCTGCAGACCTTAGGGCTGAGCAGCGGTCACTTGGTAAGCCAAGGTCCTTCAAGCGCTGTAGTGCCATGTGGTTAGGTTAGTCTAGAGAAAATACAAATATTTTCAACTTCCTACCTGGCATTTTTCATTTTTGCACCCAACTTTTGAACCATTGGAAATGTTCTTCCTAGAATATACGTAGAATGAAAAATAAGAACGGTTGGTGGGAAGGAAAAGAAAACCGCGCACGCAGCGGACTTGAACCTGCGATGCCCTTATTACAAAACTCAGGCGCTATCCACTCAGCCACCTGCTCATTGGCCATTTCGCTACCGTTTAGGTGATACACTGTATTCGTGATGTACACTCCGGGCCATACTATAGCTCGGATGATGTCACGCAAAGAGGCGAACTGCTTCCTCCATCCGACCGACACTATACATCTGTGCCTTGTAGTTATGAAATATTTACAAAGGTTGTATTAATATAACAAGTGAGATCACTAACACATGTGATTGTTTCGTATCTTGTAAGTTAGGTCTATGTAATTTTAGGAGAAATAGGATTTAAAGCGTGATCTACGATGTCAAAATATAACGTCAATGTACCTAACAAATAATAATTATGTATTGATAAAAAATATGGAAATAACGAACGTACAAAATGGTAAGAGGAAGAAGACTACCTCCATGCCTCTAGATGGGCATAAATACAGCAGCTTTTGTGATATTCTTGAAACTTCTGGCGCTATGATTTAAAGACTTTTTGAGGTCCTTTCTTCCACACAAATATTTATATTTTTTGTAGTTGTTTAGGAATAGACCACGTTTCTCCAAATATTAATGGACTGAACAGCAATAACTGTTAGTCGCTTCCCACATCATGTAAATTGCCGATAAATTAAGATGCATTGCTTCTAATACCTAATTGTTATCTACTAGCCCTCCTCTGCGAACCATGTGACCTTGACGCGGTGGGGAGGCTTGCGTGTCCCAATGATGCAGATAGCCGAGCCGCAGGTGCAACCATATCGGATGGGTATCTGTTGAGAGACCAGACTAACGAATGGTTCATCGAAAGGGGGGGTAGCAGCCTTTCGGTAGTTGCAAGGGCGGCAGTCTAGATGATTGACTGATACGGCCTTGTAATAATACTCAACATGGCTTAGCTGTGTTGATACTGCAACACGATTGAAAGCAACGGAAAACTACAGCCGTAACTACCTCCCGAGGACATGCAGCTCTCTCTCTCTGTATGAATGATGTACTGATGATGGCTTCCTCCCGGGTAAAATATTCCGGAGGTAAACTAGTCCCCCATTCGGATCTCCGGGTGGGGACTAAACGAGAGGGGGCGATCATCAGGAAGATGGATACTGACATTCTACGAGTCGGAGCGTGGAATGCTAGAAGTTTGAATCATTGTGGTAAGTTAGAGAATCTGAAAAGGGAGATGGATAGGCTAAAGTTAGATGTAGTTGGTATAAGTGAAGTACGTTGGCAGGAAGAACAGGATTTTTGGTCAGGCGACTACCGAATTATCAACACGAAATCAAACAGGGGAAATGCAGGAGTTGGTTTAATAATGAATAAGAAAATAGGGCAGCGGGTAAGCTACTACGACAAGCATAGTGAAAGAATTATTGTCGTCAAGGTAGACACCAAACCAATGCCCACCACAATAGTGCAGGTCTATATGCCTACTAGTTCAGCGGATGATGAAGAAATTGAAAGAATATATGAGGAGATGGAAGATTTAATACAATATGTAAAAGGTGACGAGAATCTAATTGTGATGGGAGACTGGAATGCAGTGATAGGCAAAGGAAGCGAAGGTAGTACAGTATGAGAATTTGGATTGGGACAAAGGAACGAAAGAGGAAGTCGGCTGGTTGAATTCTGCACTGATCATAATTTAGTCCTTGCCAATACTTGGTTCAAACACCACAAACGACGGCTGTATACGTGGACGAGACCTGGCGACACTGGAAGGTATCAAATAGACTTCATTATGATTAGGCAGAGATTCAGAAACCAGGTGTTGGATTGCAAAACTTTCCTAGGAGCAGACGTGGACTCTGACCACAACTTGTTGGTCATGAAATGCCATCTGAAGTTGAAGAAATTGAAGAAAGGAAAGAATGCAAAAAGATGGGATCTAGATAAGTTGAAAGACAAGAGTGTGAGGGATTGTTTCAAGGAACATGTTGCACAAGGACTAAATGAAAAAGCTGAAGGAAACACAATAGAAGAAGAGTGGAGAGTCATGAAAAATGAAGTCAGTAAGGCTGCTGAAGAAATGTTAGGAAGGAAGAAAAGATCAACTAAGAATCAGTGGATAACTCAGGAGATACTAGACCTGATTGATGAACGACGAAAATACAAGAATGCTAGAAATAAAGAGGGCAGAAAAGAATACAGGCGATTAAAGAATCAAGTGGATAGAAAGTGCAAGGTAGCTAAGGAAGAATGGCTGAAGGCGAAGTGCAAGGATGTCGAAGGCTGTATGGTCCTGGGGAAGGTAGATGCTGCATACCGGAAAATCAAGGAAACCTTTGGAGAAAGGAAATCTAGGTGCATGAATATTAAGAGCTCAGATGGAAAGCCACTTCTAGGGAAAGAAGACAAAGCAGAAAGATGGCAGGAACATATCCAACAGTTGTATCAAGGTAACGATGTAGATAATTTGGTTCTGGAACATGAAGAGGCTGTTGATGCTGATGAAGTGGGAGACCCAATTTTGAGGTCAGAGTTTGACAGAGCTGTGAATGACCTAAATAGGAACAAGGCACCTGGAATTGATGATATTCCTTCTGAATTACTGACTGCCTTTGGAGAAACCAGCATGGTAAGGTTATTTCATTTAGTGTGCAGGATGTATGAGACAGGAGAAGTCCCATCCGATTTTCGGCAGAATGTTGTTATACCTATTCCCAAGAAAGCCGGTGCTGACAGGTGTGAAAACTACCGCACCATTAGTTTAGTATATCATGCCTGCAAAATTTTAACACGTATTATTTACAGAAGAATGGAAAAACAAGTTGAAGCTGAGCAGGGAGAAGATCAATTTGGCTTCAGAAGAAATGTAGGAACACGTGAAGCAATCCTGACTTTATGACTGATCTTAGAGGATCGAATCAAGAAGGACAAGCCCACGTACATGGCATTCGTAGATCTGGAAAAGGCATTCTATAATGTTGATTGGAACAAGCTATTTATGATTCTGAAGATGATAAGGATCAAATACCGAGAACTAAGAATTATCTACAACCTGTATAAAAATCAGTCTGCAGTGATAAGAATCGAGCGCTTTGAAAAAGAAGCAGCAATCCAGAAAGGAGTGAGGCAAGGCTGCAGTTTGTCCCCTCTCCTTTTCAATGTTTACATAGAACAGGCAGTAAAGGAAATCAAAGAGAAATTTGGAAAGGGAATCACAGTCCAAGGAGAGGAAATCAAAACCTTGAGATTTGCCGATGATATTGTTATTTTATCTGAGACTGCAGAAGATCTCGAGAAGTTGCTGAATGGTATGGATGAAGTCTTGGGTAAGGAGTACAAGATGAAAATAAATAAGTCCAAAACAAAAGTAATGGAGTGCAGTCGAACGAAGGCAGGTGATGTAGGAAATATTAGATTAGGAAACGAAGTCTTAAAGGAAGTAGATGAATATTGTTACTTGGGTAGTAAAATAACTAACGATGGCAGAAGTAAGGAGGACATAAAATGCAGACTAGCACAAGCAAGGAAGAGCTTTCTTAAGAAAAGAAATTTGCTCACTTCAAACATTGATATCGGAATTAGAAAGATGTTTTTGAAGACTTTCGTGTGGAGCGTGGCATTGTATGGAAGTGAAACGTGGACGATAAGTAGCTCAGAAAGAAAGAGAATAGAAGCTTTTGAAATGTGGTGTTACAGAAGAATGCTGAAGGTGAGATGGATAGATCGAATCACGAATGAAGAGATACCGTACTGAATCGAATTGGTGAGAGGAGACGATTTGGCTAAATTTGACGAGAAGAAGAGATCGAATGATAGGACACATCTTAAGACACCCAGGACTTGTTCAGTTGGGTTTTGAAGGAAGTGTAGGTGGTAAGAACGGTAGGGGTAGACCAAGGTATGAATATGACAAACAGATTAGAGCAGATGTAGGATGCAATAGTTACGTAGAAATTAAAAGGTTAGCACAGGATAGGGTGGCATGGAGAGCTGCATCAAACCAGTCTATAGACTGATGACTCAAACAACATCTACTAGCAATAGTTTGATTTTAAAATGTATAATAATGTCATAATCATGTAATAGAAGGTTAGTTTTTATAAACTGCAATAAGTTCTGCGTTTTTAGACTGGGTTTGGTTTTTACTTTGTATAAATTTTGGGGTCAAAAGTATTAATAATAATAGTAACAATAATAATAATAGCAATAACTGACTACTTCTTACGGTTTTCGGAGAAGCTGATATGCCGTAATTTAGCCCCTCAGGAGTTATTTTACCGACACGAGGCTGACGTATTCGAGCACCTTCAAATAGGCCTACCACCGGACTGAGCTAGGACCGAACCGGCCAAGTTGGGGTCAGAAGGCCAGTGCATCAACCGTCTGAGCAACTCAGCCCGGCTACCCAGATAGTAATATTATATAGATTCACTTGGTTACTGAAATTGTATGTTACTGTTGTACTTGTTCTGTATCAACAATAAAATGCACTCCCATAAATCAGGTTCTGTTGGGGCAAACACCCCAATGTCATTTTCTCTCATATGACGTTGTAGCATTCTCCCCTTCGGATTTGAGAGTCGTGAGTTCCAATATGAATGCTTGGAAGTGAAGTCACCAGCAGTAATAGAAGGGACAAGTAACGAGTTATTTAACAATGTATCTATTTCTTCCAAATACAGAGGAGCGCGGGAAGGTAAATAGGCCGCAAAACGTCGATAGAGATAGTTTTCATGTTTAATCCCGATAACGAGAAAATAGTACCATGACGGAGAGGGTCAATGATGTGTTAAGTAAACTCGAGTTAATCAGCACAGCCACGTTCTATTACTCATCGTATAACATTTACGATAGATGGTAATATTTTTAATTTTGAAGGGCACATGTGGTTTTAGCTATGTCCCTCCTAGAATCATGATGTCAATATTGTCATCAGAGATAAAAGATTCGAGCTCATTTTCTGACCGAAAACACACTTATAATTTCATGCACAGTCGGTTAAGTCCATCGTCAGAGAACAGGAACTTCAGACTTAATGAAGTTACGGTTCAGAGATATACTGCATAACAGCATTTTATTAGAACCACGATCTTGCCCATTGTTGCGCTGTGCCCTTCAATATAGGCTCCGTGCGTATAGCACTGTGCTGCTGCGGGTGGATACTGCGAGAACTACTTAGAGGCATCTTCATCAACAGCTCACCATGAACTGGAATATGTGTGAAGTTTACATGCATTTATTCAATTATTTTTACAGTGCTGTCTTCAGATGATTCTGTGTTGCTTGTTCTTGGCTGCATTAATACGTAGATACTGTAATACAGAGCTTTCATTCACGACCTCACGAAATGGATTTGGAAAGACGGTGGACTTTAGCAGTAAATCGCAGGGAATGATTCAGGATTTGTACATTTATTTAATACACAACAACTCTTTACAAAATGTAAAGGTTAACAATTACAAACAAATTATTATAGCAAAGTTAAATTTCAAGGTAAGCTACAATAGATCATCTTTTTTAAAGCACACACATCATACTGTAACAGATACATTGTATTCTATTAACATAGTCTTGGATGTCAACACCAACATCTACAAGACCATGCAGAAGACGTTGGTCATTGCCACGACTGGAAATTGTACGGAAATTTATGGGTTCAAATTATACGTATAACGGTAGTGTAAATTAAGGTTTATTCTGTTTTGATTTCCTAAAATCTGTACAATTGCTTGAATATCATTACCACGAAAGTGTGCAAAATAAATAAATAAATAAATAAATAAGAAGAAGAAGAAGAACGTACCGTACTGTACTACAGACCACAATATGAAATTTTATAGTATTCTGTCACAACCTCACGAAATGGATTTTAAAAGGCAGTAAATAAATATAGGCTAATTATAGAATTACACAATATAAAGTGCTCACAGAAATACCGCATTTTACATACGTAAAATTCTGTCCTCGCCCGAGGTGGTGCAACTCTTTTCAATCAACCCCTAATGAACATGAGCTGCATGTACCCTCATGTCAATGTTAAGTTTCTGTCTGTATCGGGAATCAAGCTCGGACCCCCGACGAAGGAAAGTAGTGGCGCTAACCGTTATATTACAGAGGTGGTCGTGATCATATTATAAATGCAGACACAATCATTTATTGGCTACGTTAAGATATTCTGATATGTTCTCCTCCCACAACATTTTTGACAGTGTACATTCGGTTTTAAAATCTGGAATTTCAATTTGTCCGACATCAAACCTGTTTTTTTTTTTTTTTTTTCAGGGAGAAAGGTCCTCTAAGCTCTTCTCCTTGTTTTATTTCTCTTTCCCCGCTTTTGAAGTGCGAGGTCGAGACCGTTCACAGGGTTGATCAGTATGCGAAGTGACATGTCCTGAGTAAAATGTATAAATAACAGCAGAAATATTATTTTGCCAAAGCCTCCTTAGCAACATTAAGCTACGCTAATATAACGAATTGGAATTAGAACAAATGTATTTTTCTGAAGGCAGCGTTGTTGAATGTGTACATGAACATTAATCTCGTTATCACCACAAATAATAAATTAATTACTATGTTGCCTCTATCATGAAATGGTAGTGTCTCTAGTGAACCAACGTTTTTCTCTTATCATATTTGCTGTTATTCGCTTTGTTGCTATTTCCTGCGAACAGTTCTTCTTTAAAATGTAATACATGACCACTTTCTGGAAGTTCGGAATATTTTGGCCGCTTGTTGTTACATAAAACATTCTGAAATCCCACTGTTATTATTTAGCCGGCCGTGGCAGCACGCTGTCAGACGACTGAGATATGTATGCGGTGATCGCATTAACTTACAATATTCATCACTCGCAGCGCAGTGGTGCATTTTTCTCATCAGCGCACAGAGCCTATAGGCAAAAGCCTGGTAAAATTAATTTGCCTCAATAGATCCAGGATGTCGTTCATGTCCGACAAATCGAAGATGAGAAACGCCTGTGTTGGTAGGGCAAGGTTCGTAGTGGGTGAGAGGGCGGAGCACATCTCGTGGCCTCTGTGAAAGAGAAGTTGGTGTCAACTTCACTTGTGGGCGGTAGAGTCCTTTTATTCTGAAATTTGAAATACTCGTTTGTGATAGTACATATTTCACACCCTCTCACTGTATTCACAAGTAAGAGACATTTATATCATTATTCGTATAATTATTACTTCATTTATCTATTTATTCTTAACATTAAATTATTAATTGTTACGGTTTTTCCAGTGGAACGCAGAGCTGAAAGAAGGTGCCGGGGTGAATGGGTCTAACTACAATGTCAAGAATAGAATTTAAAACTTAAACTGAAGGTTATATTTTCAGAACTTTAAACTTAACCATTTTTCCATGCCAATATTACAGGTGCAAGTAGCAATCATTAAACCAGATTGGAAAAAATCCAAGATTCAGAACCTTAACACTTTGGGCTTTAAGCTCAAATTTACAAAGAGCACAAATTTATTCAAGGGCAGAAATCCCCTAATTCATGGCGCACTTGCTCCCAAAATACAATATCTAGCCTTCCAGAGGCACTCGTTACAATCACAAAATTTGAAAAAGAGCTAACAGGATCTCAGTTTCTTCTAGCCTATTCAAGCCAATATCCAAAAATTACAATCATTCGCCCATCAAGGCACAACTTACACATTCAAAAGTAATGTTATGCAGGGGTATCTAGTACCCAACCTACAGGGCCTTTGCGGGATAGAACAGGTTAAGTAAATGGCCCGAAACACAAACTGAATGGAGGCGTATATTTGCACTCCTAGATATGAACACTAAAACACTCTAAGGGGCTCTAGGCCGATGAAACCGGGGCTATTCCCAAACTACTGAGGTGACTCGTATAGAATTTACATTACCACAATACAGAATGAAAAACAGTTATGGAACGTAGTCACCTCAAACCAAGATGAAGGGGAGCTCGAGAGGGTACGTCACTCTCTATCCCCAATTTACAGTTAAAGATTTATGAAGTTTTTACATTTACTGGCAGAAAGTTACATTTTTAGAAAAGAAGGTGACATAGTTAACGATTCGGACCTATCCCTCGGATTAAACTGCGTAGTTAGCAAGAAAGAAAGATGTTATGTGGCCATTACCTTGTAGATGTACTGTTGACCGAAGAAAGAGGCCGCCCGCCTCCCGCTTTGACACACACACTTAGTAAGATGACGATCAATTGGCCAAGAGACGTGAAAAGCCGCAATTTATAAACCTTCAGGGAAGGTTCGAGATCATTCAAGATGAATCAGGACACGCCCTCTTGATTTTATTGGTTAAACACAAGGTGAAGAAGAAATGCGGGATTGGTTGGAAATTAATTACAAAAATTAGGGATTGGCTAGATTCAAAACTGGCGGAAATAAAAGGAAGAATTTATAACCCAAAAATAAATGAACATCATTCAGTTACAAAAATCTAGAAATACAAAACTACCGGGCGAGTTGGCCGTGCGCGTAGAGGCGCGCGGCTGTGAGCTTGCATCCGGGAGATAGTAGGTTCGAATCCCACTATCGGCAGCCCTGAAGATGGTTTTCCGTGGCTTCCCATGTTCACACCAGGCAAATGCTGGGGCTGTACCTTAATTAATGCCACGGCCGCTTCCTTCCAACTCCTAGGCCTTTCCTATCCCGTCGTCGCCATAAGACCTATCTGTGTCGGTGCGACGTAAAGCCCCTAGCAAAAAAATACAAAACTTCTTTAAATCATAAGTTCTTTCACTTCGCACCAGGGTGCATGATCATAGTTTTTAGTGGTGCCATCTATGGAAGAATGTCCAAACTTCTCGTTGAATGTCAAACAAAACAAGTAGAAATTCACTCAGGTTACGAAACTGCACAATAACAAAATTACTCAATATTTAGATGGTGACATCTTCTGATTAAAGTTCCAAGTTGGTGTATTTTCAGTTTCACTGTTTCACCAAAAAAGGAGTTCATTTAGGCGCTGAATTTGAATGCGCGGCGTTGGGGTGTACCTTCCGGTACATTAATAATTAATAATATCTCCGTATGCGATAAGAAAAATTTGTTCTGTAGAAGCGGATAGGAAAACAGTGCTATTTACAACTCGGAAACATTGCGTGAGTCATGGAACTGCCCAGAGTCCGACGACGCGGCATGGCTGTTATTGTCATGGGATCCGGAAGTGGTTCAGGGCGTGGTCTTGGTACGCCAAGAGGATCTTCTACTCGTGATTGAATGGCCAGGATCAATCCAGACGTGTCATGTGAGAGTAAGGGGAAGATGAGGTCTATTTAGGCATATGGGGAACGGCGGAAAGACTTGACTTAAAACAGCGGAAGAGAGGAGATGTGACTTCTGTGGAACGTGGTCTTATTATGTTTGTGAAAAGTGGCTGAGCTACAAACTGTGGAGTGCTTAGGCACTTGATATTGTATCACTTGTGGCGACTTGGTGTCTTATATGTTTGTGAAAGCTATGGGTTATTGTATCTCAGAATTTCCATACCTTGTGTTCTGGAACAACAAACGTGTGTTGCTTGAATGTATGTATCTTTAAACCAAGTGTTAGAATCAGTGAACACAGTATTATAAAGGTAGTATCTGTGTGATATAACAAGTACTAATAATGAGAAATGCAAGTTGTGTTGATACACAGAGACAGTGAAGGGTATTTATCCACATATATATGCCTTGTAATGAACTTTCATAGGGCAATTGCAATGGAAGCTTAGTCCTCACTTCTGGTTTCTCACTGTTTTTATTGTTGTTATTGTTGTATATATGGAGTCTTCCAGTAGTATTTTGTGGGTGTATTATAGGTATATGTTGGTGTAATGATGAGGTGTTCATGCACGGATATTGTTCAGAATATAGTTATTTATTTTAGAATCAATGGAGTTATTGATGTACCTAAGAGCAGTTCCTACCCATGTAATCGTTTTCAGAAGGTTAGGTAAAGCCTAAAGCAGATGTACCAGTACGCAGCTTTATGAACACGACCTGGAGGAGAGAATTATCATGCTTTATCAAAATGCGAGGATCCTTTCTGGTGAACTCTGGCGCTCATACTACAGATATTTCGATTATTTTTATTAATTTAGTAATTTATTTCAGTTAATTTATTCATGTGTAATAATATTTCACATTTATTTGTTTCTGCACCATAATGGTGCGAAACAAGTGGCATCCTCTCCAAGAGGGGCGATGTTCGCCCTCACACTTTACAAATTTGGCTTGCGCCTCCGCATTGAGGGTAGGCGGCAGCCAAATGGTTTTTCCCGCACTTAATACATCTTAAGTCTTGCAATAGTTAACCGTGTGCCCCCACCACTGGCACTGATAACATTGGGCAAGGCCTTCATGACCACGATATGCCTCGACGCTCACCCATACAGGTATCGAAGGGAGTAGGTCGTCTCTGAAAAATCAGTGTTTGGAAGGAGTCTCGTGATGCTTAACAGGATCAATTTCATCGTGGCGTCACGATGAGTAAATTGATATAAACCTTGGAGTTGATTCCCCAGTGACATGAGCTCCTCCCGAGCCCAGTCTTAACGTAGAAACAATGTTTCAAATACCGAGCGAGTAGCTGTGCGGTTAGGGGCGCCCAGCTGTTAGCTTGCATTCGGGAGATAGTGAGTTCGAACTCCACTGTCGGCAGCCCTGAAGATGGTTTTCCATTTTCACACCAGGCAAATGCTGGTGCTGTGCCTTAATTAAGGCCACGGCCGGTTCCTTCCCACTCCTATCCCATCGTCGCCATAAGACCTATCTGTGTCGGTGTGACGTAAAGCCAACTATAAAAAATTAAAAAATCTTCTAATTATTACTTTGAGGAGCCTGTTGCTGGGCAGCTGGTGGGTGTAGTAACTAGCATTCGACTCCTCAAAGTAATTCTTCTCGACTTCATAGTCATTAGTGTGGCGGCATGAAACTTCACCAGTGTATTTAGTTTTGAGGTATTTATAGTAGCGCTGATATTCAGCTTTTTCATCAGCCACAATGGGGGGGGGGGGGGATTTTTGTCTGGGAAGTGTGTGTCCATCGCCTCGCCGCCATCTTCAACAAGAGTGAAGCTGGTCCTAGTCTGAGCGGTCTCGTACTGAGCCGAGCTGGTAGAAGGTTGAGCCACATTAGAGGTCTGGACCACAATCTCATTTCGGGTAACCGACTGGGTCGAAACAAAAGTTTCAGGTTGGGAGCTCCCACTGGTGTGAGGAGACGCTAAAGCCTGGAATTGATTAGTGAGTGAAACGGCTCCTTTTAGAGAATTTCTGGCCAGTTTCTTTAGCGTCGACTTATCTTTACTTTTCCCTTTCGCCATGGGGTGCCATGGTGGAAGGGAAGCAAGAATAGATGCGGAATTGCCTGACTTAATTAGTTCATTGAGAAATTTTTGGTCAATATTAGGACAATGAATTCAGATAGAGTTGACCAACCAAGCACAGAAGCTCTATTAAACAGAACAACAACTCGAGGCCTCAATTGAGGAGGATTCCCCACCTTCTGGCGGGGCAGTAGCCATCTCTAAGCAACTACAAGCGCAATAAAACAACTAGATAGCAATATTTAAGCAAACAGCACAGCAAAAACTACACCACTACTTAGTAAGCACTAAACACCACCACAATGGTCACAGGAACCGCAAACTGCAAAAGGATACAAAAGGCTCCCTCTCCACCATCACAAGGATGGTTGCCTAGTTGTACTTCCTCTTAAAACAATAATCACCACCGCCACTCTCCAACCATCATTAATGCACAACCACAACAATCAATACGGTAAGAGGGAAAATGGCTGTTTCTCTTCACGAGAAACAAACCAGAAGTGTGAACTTAAACTTACTACTACTACGACGACGACGACTAAATTATTTTCGTTCCCTGATGGGGAAGGTTGGCCTCTTAGACGGTGACGTCGTCTGTCTGGCCAGGAGATTTGTGGTGACGATGGAGACGTGTGGAGAATGTGAGGCATTTGGTGGCCATGGCATGTACTAGGAACCATTGGCTCGTGTTGTACAGCGACTGTTCAAGAAAGATTCTCTGATATGCAATGTCCAAGTCGACATTCGTTTCACAGATTGATAAATTAATTTCATGAAACGAGAAGTATTCGTGGTACAAATCATACACATTCGGGTACAGTAATCACAGAAGCTTCGTAGGCCAACGCCCATCAAAGCTGCAGTGCCATGGGATTTGTTTTGTTTTTGTTTTGTTTATTAGGCTAGGGAATACAATCTGTGTACTAAACTTGATTATTGTTCGGGCCATCCGTAATGTTCTCGTTTCATGGTAAATGAATAATGCAATTGCCCTTTCTCGCCCTGCCCACAAACATAAGTCAGGAACATATTTCCTGCTAGACAAACTTTTACCACGCGTGTATATAGGCTTTGTTCTCTCTGTTTCAACCTGTTCATGTTCTAATATCGCCAAAGAGCTGCAGCACTTGGTTGTGAAATGTTGATGAGTATCAAGGGATGCAAACGGTTTCAGAAATGATCATAAATGCAATATGTCATTTAACTGTTACAAAAAGGCTGTATAATTAGGGTGTGTTTCAGCCTTTAAAAATAGTGGGAACTAATTCAGAAACTCTCATGAAGTCAAATTTGTGTATCATCATCATAACGAAAGGACTTAAGCAATATGTGACATCTCTTTCCGGTCTAACTGCGAGCATCAGCGGCCGAAATTACGTTCAGGCCGCGCTGCGGGCATAGCCCGTAGTAAGGTTTGACAATTCACTAAAAATCGAGAATGAGCTATGCACGCATTCTGGTGGTTATATCGTGTTTCTTCATGTATTAGTTACGAGAGTATTTAAGCAGATGGCAGCGTTATATGTCTAAGTCAGAGAATTTACGATATTTTCGATCAACATGCATCAGTAGATGTTGTCACTCAGTGGCTCTAAGACATGGCTTCTCGCGGTAAATATGTGCTTGACGAAAGTGATATTTTCGATATTTTATGATATATTATAAGTTTATGCGCAAATTAACATATTATTGACATTATGAATTCGAAACAACTTCTTACATGTCATTATGACTGGAGTTCGTTTTACGGCCTAGCGCATGTTCCCGCGTATTTCATATTTGCGTGAATACGTAAGATTGTCTATATATTAGTAAAGTTATCTGTTTAGAAGACTCTATTTTCTCTTTCTCAGAAGTCTTTTGTGGTAAATGGAACAATAATTTTACATTTGAGCAACTTTTGACAAAATTTATCAATTAAAATAAAATTTCATAAGAGCTCCCATTTTCGTTATTGTAATTATTACTATTGTTGAAAAATTTGTATTTTTATATCGTACTCATTAATGTTGTTGTTTTGTAATTGCAATTTTATATTAGCAAAATAGGGTGAATGTACCAGTATTTCAGGAAACTGTTCTTGCTTATTTATTTATTTATTTATTTATTTATTTATTTATTTATTTATTTATTTATTTATTTATTTATTTATTTATTTATTTATTTATTTATTTATTTATTTATTTATTGCACACTACAGGACTTAGTGTCCCAATTGCAGTGGCAACTACGACAGATAAGCTACAATTAACATGGTGAAACTTATATCTAAACTATATTCTACAATTTTATCTCTCTTATACTATTGATATAAAATATGAAAGTATTTTTCTAAAGACTAAAGAGGCTTATGTTAATGCGGTGGAACAACACACGACAAAGTAAAATGATAGAATAAATAAAGCAATACATTATATTGCATAATATTGATATAAAATATGAAAGTATTTTTCTAAAGACTAATTTTTTTTTTTTTGCTAGGGGCTTTACGTCGCACCGACACAGATAGGTCTTATGGCGACGATGGGATAGGAAAGGCCTAGGAGTTGGAAGGAATCGGCCGCGGCCTTAATTAAGGTACAGCCCCAGCATTTGCCTGGTGTGAAAATGGGAAACCACGGAAAACCATCTTCAGGGCTGCCGATAGTGGGATTCGAACCTACTATCTCCCGGATGCAAGCTCACAGCAGCGCGCCTCTACGCGCACGGCCAACTCGCCCGGTCTAAAGACTAAAGAAGCCTTATATTAATGCGGTAGAACAACACACGACAAAGTAAAATGATAAAATAAATGAAGCAATACATTATATTGCATAATATTATAGAACTTCACCTTACAATTTCCCCTATTTTTAGGACTTCATATAATTGCGCGATGAAGTTCAGTTACAAACTCACTCAATGGCAAACTGAAGTCAAGGCCATTATTTTTCTGAATGGCACTGTTGAAGATACTGCAGAGTCTGTTTACCGGCGAGTTATCATGGGCACACGTCCTGGATTTTACATTTAAAAATGTTATGTTATTTCTGGAATTGAAGCGAGGTACATGGAAATTTAGGAGAGAAAGTAATTCAGGATTATCAACAGCATAGTTTACAACTTTAAAAAGAAATTTTACTGCATCCTTCCGTCTGCGAATTTCTAAACTCTCCACTCCGAAATTTAAAAGGATATCACTATAGGGTACCATACGGGGATAGCAGACAGTTTTTTTATATTGTAAGTATTTTAAAAATCTTTTTTTTTTTTTTGTAATTTTTCAATCTGATAAGCATATGTTTGACACCTAGGGCTCCAAACGATGCTGGCATATTCTATTTTTGGTCTTACTATGGTATTGAACAGACGAATTCAAATTTGTGTGTTTTTGAAGGGTTTTATATTCCTGATAATGAATCCTAGGGTCTTGTACGACTCAGCTACCATTTTCAGTAAATGCGAATTGAATGTAAGCTCGTGGTCGAATAAAACCCCGAGGTCTTTCATCTCGCAAACTGATCGCAAATCACTGTCACCTAGTTTGTAAGTGTAGTGGACGGGAGGTTTCCTTCTGGTGAACGACATCGATACACATTTTTCTACATTTAAGTACAGTTTATTTTCAGTCGCCCACTCCAATACACTTTTCAAGTCTAGCTGAAGCTGTTCACAGTCGTTTATGTTTTCAATGGCTTTGAACACTTTGAAATCGTCGGCGTATAGCAGACAGCTGGAATATTTCACTTGTTCAGGCAAGTCATTGATGAATGCGAGAAAAACTAAAGGGCCTAAATTTGACCCCTGAATTATTCCTGAATTTACAGGGTATTCCCGAGAAGAAAGTCCCTGGAAAGAAACGAACTGCTTCCTATCACCCAGATAGGAACTGAAAAAATGCAAGAGTTGTTTCGAGAAACCGAACAGGTTTAACTTACTTAGTAGAGCATCGTGATTAATTTTATCGAATTCTTTTGCTAAATCTGCAGCTACTACGTCCATTTGTCCGCCCGTGTCAAGTTCTGTGGACACTCGCTGAGTGAAGTTAACCAAGTTTGTGACTGTGGAACGTCGTGAAAGGAAACCATGTTGTTTGTCTGATATAAGAGGTCTTAAATATGTTGTTAGTCGATTACATAACATAAATTTGAAAACTTTTGCTAACGCGGATAAAATAGAAATAGGCCGGTAGTTGCTTATTAGTGTGGGATCACCTGATTTAAGTATGGGGCACACTCGTGATAACTTCCAGACGGATGGAAATATAGATGTTTTAACAATCAAATTATAAATAAATAGAAGTGGATGCTTAAGAACTTCTGAACATCCTTTTATCACATACGGTGGTACATGGTCTGGTCCTGCAGATGCCTTAGGTTTCAGCTTTTTAAGTGCTACTTCAACCTCTTCTAAAGCAAAGTTGTCAATATGCAACGTATCGTTAGTGTAAGATGGAGCGTTAGGTATGCCATATTGTGCCTTATGCGGGGAATATACTGATTGGAAGTAGTCCGCAAAGCCTTCTACAATTTTATCTTTAGTATCTAATACGTTATTTTCATATTTGTAAGTGTCGCAATCCCTACTATTCTTTCTCCTATTTTTAACGTATGCCCAGAAAGATCTAGTGTCATTGTTGATACCTTGTTCCACTGTCTCAATGTATCTTCTGTGTGCGGACTTAATTTCAGATTTAATTTGAGCTCTCAGAATTTTATATTGACTATCATAATGTTGCGTAATGTGCTTCCGCTTTCTGTAATATTCTTTTTCTTTCAATTTTCGAATTATGCTATCTTTAAACCAAATGGGGTATGTTTTGCCGTTACCTGTTTTTTTCGTGGGAACCGATTCGTTTATAGCTGAATAAAGGTTGCCGTAAAAACAATCTACTGCAGCATCAACTTCAGTGCATTCATAGAGAGAGTTCCAATTCGTGTCTGTAAGCCTCATGAACAGTCGTTCGTTGTTCGCTTTTTTAAAATTATATGAAGTCTGGGGAGAAGTGTTAGGTTTAGCCCGATGCAATGTAAATCGTAGCTCTATTTCTAAGGCTGGGTGGTGTACATCCTCTGGCAGTAGCGGGTCTGTGCTCCTTGTGCATTCAATATTTGAAATATTTTGATTAGTCATTACTAAGTCTAATGTTTTTCCGTTACAGTTTGGAACTGAATTACATAAGAAGAGATTATGAAGATTAATAAAATTTCTTAATTGTTGACTTTGCGAATTTGTGTTCAAATCACTGTTCATGTTACTTATTGACGGTATGTTGAAATCACCGACAATGACGACATTACTGTCGTGTAGCTCGTAATGAGATTCTAGCCATCCAAATATTTCACTGTAGACAGCTGATTTTGAGGAAGGTGGTACATACACATTACCGAAATACCATACTTTTCCTTGAATGACAACTTTCAGTAAGAGCCCCTCAAAACTATTTGTGACCTGTTCGGCCTTGAGCACAGTTAATCCTCTCCTGACAGCAGTGAGCACACCCCCACCCCTCCTAGTGCTATGGTCAGCCCTGTACACTCTGTACTGCTCACTACAGACCTCACTATCGAACACAGTAGAGTCCAGCCAAGTCTCTGTTAGAGCCACGAATTGATATTCATTGGCCTGAATGTTCTGACTCAGTTCAAGTTTTGTTTTTAACCCGCGCACATTTTGATAATAAATATTAAGCCCAGTGTCATCCATTAATTTACAGCTTATTTAGATCATCCTGGTTGTTAATTACAACTACTTTGGAACCCTGAGTTTTACGCATTTTAATGACTCCGTTTCTTACCCATATGTACGCGTAGTCCTTCCCTCTGCGGATTGCTCGGGCCTGGGCTAGCAGTTTTCTTCTCTGCGGTGACAGGCTCTCGTTGATTTAGATGACATTGTCGCCTGGAAGATCTGCGTGCCTGGTGGAGAGGTTTCTCTTCACTCGCCGTCTTTCCATGAACAGATCTTTGTCCATTCGCCTTACCAGCTTCACTATAATTCCGCAGTGTTGTTGATGCGGGGCTTTGGGGAGGCGATGACACGCGTCCACCATTTCTTCTTTCACCTCTATGTCCAGAGCCCGTCCAATCTTCTTAACTGTGTCCAGTACACTTTCGTTTTGGATATCAGGAACCCCCTGGATTTCAATTGTGTTCCTTCTTGAATACATTTCCGCGTCATTCACTCGGCACTCTAGGGATTTTATTTTTTCCCTTAAATTGCAGTTTTCCTGAGTCAGGTTTTCTATGTGATTAAAACACTTATCGAGATCAGTTTGTTGCTTTGAAATAAGCTGGGCCGTATCGTCCAACTTCTTATGACACAGATCGAGTGAGTTCCCTAAATCAGTCTCTCTTGTCTTTTGGTCTTCTTTCAGTTGCCGAATTTCTTCGGTTAGTTCTTTTAGAAGAGAAAATATACTATCTAAGGATGGGATAGTGTTCCCCACTGATTTCCTTTTACTGTTGTCTCCTTCATTTACACTACAACTTTCACAGGACCACACACTATATCTATTCAGGTTGTTCACACAATTCTTGTGGTACCACTTTTTGCACTGAGCACACTGTACTTTAAGGGCTCTTCCCAGCTCCACTCCACATTGCTCGCAAGCACCCATTCTGCTATGTTCGCAACAAGCTTCGGAATTAATACTACAGTATTTCGGGATTGCCGATAAGTAAATTCGTGTTTTTCTTTAATCACTTCACAATAGATATCACACACTTGAACACGTTGTATGAGTACACTCAAAATCCCGCTGTTAACACTTGAAATTACACACTTTCGAAGAGCTCGTTTCGCGCGTGCCACTCACTCAGACGCCAGCTTAGTTATCAGCCAGACCTTTTCTCCAGTCGCATAACATGGTATAATATATAGGCCCTAAACAATTTTAAAATTTCAAGTGATAGTTGACATGATAAAAACAGCGTTTTTCAAAACTAGATGCTCAAACAAGCACAAAAAGAAAAGAATCATGCAAAAATCTCCTATAGGTACAGAGATACAATGTTTTAAAAATCCTTAAAAATGCCCAATCCAGAACGTGTGTAAGGGATATTAAGGCCCAGACTGGAATGGGTTAATTGTTAAAAGTTTGTGTAGTTACAGCTAAAATTAACCTGCAGTAAAGGCAAAGCAATTAAAACAAACAAACGTGCAAGGTCGTAAATTTGCTCTAAAAAATTGTGAAAATTTTTGTCGTTCTTATCTAGGACAAAAACTCAAATTTAGTGTGAAAATTGTATCCTCCGATCTGAAAGTGATATAACTCATTGATGGTATAAATGTCTGCAGGTGGTCATCATCTTCCTAACAGATAAGTTCCTGGGAGGCCAGTTCCTGACCTATGGGATCCAGAACTCTCTCATCCCACAAAAGGAGGATATTGCATCATCTGAAGCGTTCCCGAAGGTCACCAAGTGCGTATTTCATCGTTATGGGCCTTCAGGTACGATTATTAAATATATTTTATGAATCGCATAATTAATATTCCCTTCAACAAACATTAATTACCTAATTTACATTATGCGCACTCACACAGTATTATCTGGAGACCGAGCGAGTTAGTTGCGCAGTTCGAGGCGTGTAGCTGTGAGTTTGTATTCGGGTGCTCCACTCTCGGCAGCAGTGAAGATGATTTTTCGTGGTTTTCCATTTTTACGTCAGGCTGAGCCTTAATTAAAGGCACGATCACTTATTTCCGAGCCATAGCCCCAAACTACGCTATTGTCGCCATAAGACCTTTTCGAGTTGGTGCGACATAAAGCAGAAATCACAAGGAATTGTTTAGAGAAGCCCGGCTCCATGGCTGAGTAGTCAGTGTCTTAGCCTTAGGTCCTTGGGGCCCCGGGATCAATTCTCAGCCAGGACGAGGGATTAATTCCCATTTTCTGTCCGGTACCTTGGCTGAATGGTCAGCGTGGTGGCCTTCAGTTCATAAGGCCTTGGCTTTGATTCCCGGCCGGGCCGGGTATTTCAACCATGTTTCGCTAATTCTTCTACGTTAATTTCCTCTAGCTTTGTTTGTGATCATCTTAATAAACATCTTCATTTACACACAATATATCACACTACTAACCTAGAAACACGCAATAGTGAATACATCTTCCACGTAGTATTGACGTCGGAAAGGGTATCCTGCCGTAAAAGTAGGCTTAAACCGCGTTATTTCCTATTCTAGATAACTGATAAAGAGGCCAGGAAAAAAGAAAAATGTTAATCCTCTCATCTTGGAGACTGGTGTTGTTTTGCTCCAACATTACCGCGTCTCACACACCACACACGACACTATCCTCCACCATATAACACGCAGCTTCCCATACACGACAGTCACCGCCCACCCTCATTGGAGTGTCTGTCTTACAAGGGCTGCACCAGGCTAGCAGTAACGACGAGTAATTAGTAGTAGTAGGAGGAGGAGTAGTGGCGGCTGTTGATTATTCTATTGGTGGTGCCAGCAATTCAAAATTTGTAAACAAATCCTTCAAAATTGCAAGTACAGGCGGTGCATATTTACGTATGCTATCAGTAACATGAAATCACATTATTTAACTGAGGAATATCTGTTCACAAGGTGCTATTTCCACTTCCAAAAAATAAATCAGTACTTCGTCACCTGCATATTATATTGAATATTATCGAATGCTGAGGGCAATCCACACCAGAAAGATGTAATTCCTTAAAAGTTGTACCAAAAACGCGATCATGTGTTCGTTCCATGTGCCTTTCACTTTACGTTTCCTGAGCTTTTCCCACAACTTTCTTAAGATGGCAATAGCAACTTTTAAACAGACACTCCTCAACTGTGCTATTACACAAGACCGTTCTTTTAATGAAGTACCAATTGAAATATAAATTGAGATTTATTTTTATTTTTTTGCTATTTGCTTTACGTCGTACCGACACAGATATGTCTTATGGCGACGAGGGGAAAGGAAAGGACTAGGAATGGGAAGGAAGCGGCCGTGGCCTTAATTAAGGTACAGCCCCAGCATTTGCCTGTTGTGAAAATGGGAAAACGCGGAAAACCATCTTCAAGGCTGCTGACAGTGGGGTCAAACCCACTATCTCCCGATTACTGGATACCGGCCGCACTTAAGCGACTGCAGCTATCGAGCTCGGTAAATTGAGAAACTAATATAAGCATTTTCTGTAATAATAACTTTAATGCAGCCATATAGCCGTATACAATTTCCATTAAGCTATTGTAAAAAATCAACGCACAATTACCAGTATTTTAATCTATATATATAAAAGCAAGTCGGGCTGGAGCGATGTATATATAAATATTTAAAAATGAAAAAAGACGTGAATTAATGAGGCACTTCCAGAAATCTCAGAAATTTGAAACTTGGTACGGCAGAAGCTGATGACCCCAGGATCCCTAGAAAAATCGGAAATTCTCAAAATTTCCTGAAGGAGGCACGCTGGGGGGGCTCAAATTTTGGGCACAGCATAAGGACGCAGTCGTATAATATATCCGAAACGACAACCTATTGGTTTCGTGGGCTAAAAAATTTTCGGGAATTTCCTAATTTTTATCCCCCGTCCCTCCAAATCAAGATGGCGGCACAACCGGCCAGACGAGGTAGACAATTGAAATTTGGTGAAATTATAGCTTTTGGTCCCTAACCGACGGGAAAATTCCGGGATGTTCAAATTTTTCACTATTAACCCCCAAAGATATCGAAATATTGAGGCAATTTTAATGACTGTGCAGACATTCCTTTTGAGCTATTTTTTGGCTAAACGGTAAGTCGTATCACAAAACGGATGGCACGATGTCGCTTCAATTCGGAGTGATCTACAACTTTGGTCCCGTGACATTTTGTCGTATCTCTCTCCCTTATACGTTAAATTTGGCCTATTTCTGGACTGTTCGTAAATTTGGTGATTTTTACAAGTATATTTCATTATTTGACACACTTATAAGAATGATAGGATCATCACGTTGGGTGCGCACATTGGCACGATTAAGGGCCATATGTGGACCAAATTTCATGATTCTAGCTTATACATAAGTAGGCAAAAAGTAATGTAAAATGTTAAAAATGTACCCATATTTCAGCCTATTCAAAATTTGAACTCCATTTACCCCCTTAATATGGGAGATACGAGAAAATGGTTCAGAACAAACATGTAGAGCGATAAATGAGGCGTCTGATGGCGTAAACCGTTTCTTAATATCATGAACTGTTTAGGAGATATGAATCACGAAGTGGAAGTCTGCACTTTTCAACGTGCTCATGCTTATCCGTCATCTGTATATATAAAAGCAAGTCGGGCTGGAGCGATGTATATATAAATATTTAAAAATGAAAAAAGACGTGAATTAATGAGGCACTACGAGAAATCTCAGAAATTTGAAACTTGTACGGGAGTAGCTGATGACCCCAAGATATGGCCAGAAATTGCGTCTTATCGTACAATCCGTTTTACGATTTGAAGTACCGTTTAGCAGCAGTTATTCTGTAAATGATGGTTAACAACCTTATACTTCCGTATGACGACTATATTCTTTCATTGACGTCGATTTGTAGCAATCTAGAAAGGGTTTGTCTGCCATTGGTATTAAATACATTGCAAATCGATAGTGACTGTCAGAATGAGGGCTTCTGCTATTGTTTTCAGTCTTCCCCACATCGACTTTGTCAGGCAGTAAGAATGGGGTCGTCCTCCATCTCTTGCGCACTATTTTAATGCATAATTCCCTTCTCGATTCGACTAGCAGAACTATAGGGAGCGTGCAATTTTTTAAAAAACTATTTTACCCGATCCTGTTTGTCAGTAGGCAAGGGTGTCTTCCATTATAAACAAATTGACCCATCTAAAATGTGGCTGACGATAGGCATAGTGGCCTGCTATTATAATGGAATCTCACCAACTCGGTGTGACCGGCAGGAAGCTGACTGGCATTAGAAAATGCGTCTGCCATTATAAAGATAAGAACGCAACTCACTTTTGACTGGCAGTAAGGAAGGTCCTTGCAAATATAATAAAAGTTCCTCAAATGTAATCTATCTGAAAGTAGGAATTGGGGTCTGCCATTGTAATGAAACCTCCCCAAATCGATTTTGGCCGCGCACTAGGGAATGGGGTCTGCCGTTAAATGAAAATTACCTTCTTCGTTGTGAATTGCAGTAAACAAGTGGACTTGCCGTTATCATCGCAATTCCGCAAATCACACTTTCATTGGAAACAACGTCTGTGGATTTCACAATACTTATTCTGGGATAAATCCAAGACAAACCCAATTTAAAAATCTTATTCAATTCATGTGCACTAATTTACCTCGATATCCGTATACAATGTAGAGTACCGTAGCGAAGCACGGGTAGATTTGCTAGTTTTACAATAATCCATAAGGGAATGTGCTAAAAATTGGAACGCATGTTACACTGAAATTACTCATATAGGCTGAATTTCGTTACGGAGGTCCCTCTTTCGGAACATATTAGAACGTGATATCTCTCACAATGTTGGTTGCAACTGTCGCATTGTACCTGTAAAATAGCCCGACTTTATGGATTAATTTTAAGGTTAGTACGAAGTAGGTCTCAGGGAACTTCTGGGTGGTTTCTAGCTAGGACTTGGTACAGGAGGCAGGGTCCTACTTACAAGAAAATTTTTAAATAGATTGAATAATGGTTTTTATTCAGAAAATCCATTTCCAAGTGCACATCACCTTACTGTTGATAGTCGCTGTCTTCAACATCGCCTTTTGATGACCCGTGCTCCCAGTTCACCAGGCTGAACGGGGCCTGAACACGTTCTGGAAGTTGCTAATATTACGTTGAGATAAGACTGGAAGGTTGGTTTGATATGGGTTTGAGTCTCGAACTTTCGACGTTCTGGACGTTCTCCGACGATCTCCGACGATGTTGCGAGGTAATCACTCGTCACATAACTTACGCGACTGTCCAAATTTACACAGACCCCCGACACTTTGGTTTAATAGCACTGTTTCATATGCAGTCGAATTCACTCTTAATCTTGTATATAGAATTTATAAGTTCACTAAAGATGAAGATGCGGGTAGCTTCAAAATTGGAAGAAAATAAAGCACAGTTCATGAATAGAAATCATGAAACTGAAAATTGTTCACGCACTTGGCACAGTTCGTGGCGATTTTCCACTAAATAAAATAGCACTTGACATTGAAAGAAATGTATGACTGCCCTACAGTTTATCAAAGACACTGCTGTCAGCCATGCAATAATACTAAACACTTTGACGAAGAACACAGTTCGTTGTTAGGCGCACTTGACATAATAAAAGGCGACTGTTCGAGAGTTTATCAAAGACACTGCTGGCAGTGCACACTGTTCAGAAGAAATAATACACAATTTTGTTTGAATTGGATAAAGAACACAGTTTGAGTTCGGAGTGAAACCTTGGTGTCGTTGCACACGATTATGGCAATCACTTGCATTAACATTCACGTGAAAGTTCGAACACTTTCATAAACACCCTTGCTTATAAATTAAATTATGCTGACTGAGATTTAACAAAATGTCACAGTTAATAGTATAACGTAGTAGTGTCACATTGTAATTAATGACATGTTTGTTCAGAGATTAAGAGCTGCTGACTGATATTTAAAAAATAAATATCACAGTTCCTAGTATATCGCAGTAGTATCACTTTTAAACTAATATTGATTCAGAGACTAATTTTCATACAGGTAACGTGGTAATAAACTCAGTTCCACAAGAACGAAAGTAAGTTATATCGAGAAGTTTCTACATGCGCACAGAATATAAGTTCGACTTGACTGTTGTCACCTAAGTCCAATACATGACTTGTCGTAATCAGAGTTCCAACACACACAAAATGTGCAAGTTCAACTTGACGGATATAATCCGAGTCTACTATATAAAGACTTTGAATAATTTGATCTTCATCACACGCAAAAATTACAAGTTCAACTTAACTGATAGACTCAGTGTTCATTATAAAGACTTTGTTATACATTAGAGTTCACACGCGCACAATTTATAATTTCAACACGACTGTCAGAGTTTAAGTCCTACATGAAGACTTTGAATATTCGAAGATAGCCTCTGTCAGCTCTTCGACGAATACTGCAGCGTGGAGAGTCAGGCTGGAAACCCAGCTATTACTGTGTAATCGGGTCTAGTGAGCTCAGCTTATATTCAGTTTGGCACTCCTACGTCATCAGATAACGTGATCCCTTTGAAGCGGATTATCTCGTGAATCCCTCGACGGATTTTATTGAGATTCATAATTTGAGACGTTTATGTTATCCTCTTCAAAATGACGTATCGCTCAAGTCGCTGCGATTGCTACTATAGGAGTTTGAAATTTTTTCAATGGAACGTTCGCGAAGGTGTGACGTTCATATCCAGAACATACCAGGTCATGCAGGCTACACGTGGCATCAGGCGGGTAGTCTATCCTGTTCTTGCAGCTACGTCACACACACAGCTGTCGCCGGCTCGCCTGCTCGCTCTTCCAAACGTAAACAAACCAAGTTCGCTCTGAACGTCTTGCGTGATGATGAAGTACAATTAACAGTCAAAAAATACGGCATGTACAGGTCGTAACCGGTGCATCACACATTGTCTTCATCAGGTGCATGATAGGTTTCCTTTCTGCATAATCGGTGGTGAAAACCGTGCACTGCCTTTCGGGTCACGAGGTGTCGCAGTTCATAGTTTGCTCCCACCCATCTGCGAGAAATAATTGCCTCTATGCCGTAGAATTCCGTCCATACATCTGCTTTCTTTTGCTGTAGCTCCTTGGGTAGCTAGTTATAGGCTGGAGTAGATGGTAGCACCATGCGGCATCGAAGATCCTCAATAAGAAAGGTTTCCCTTATAATGACATACACTAGATGAGACATTGTGTATTTTGATAGACTTAACACTTTCTTAAAAGGTATGTGACCTTAACTTTTTCTAATCTTCTCAGGCTGTTGATGTCTAGTTCCCATACTATCTCGAGGCCGTAAGTGACTATAGACAGGAACTTGATATCGAAAAGGCGCACCACTGCATCAACTGACATCTTGCCCAGATCCGTTATCTCGGCCGTTGCCTTGGTTGCCGAGGGTGTTCTGTCTGTGATATCTTGGGTAAAGCACTTCCTGGTTGTCTGTAAGACGACTCCAAAGTATTTAAAGTTGTTAACTGTCCTAAAAATGTTGTCGTTGTGAGTTACTTTGTCAGACTGAGATAGTCTTCGTCCACCCTCTTTACTGATTTCTGATCGTTCCTTTTTCAATTGGCTTTACGTCGCACCGACACAGACAGGTCTTATGGCGACGATGGGAGAGGAAAGGCCTAGGAATAGGAAGGAAGCGGCCGTGACTTTGCCTGGTGTGAAAATGGGAAACCACGGAAAACGATCTTCAGAGCTCCCGGCACCTGGCAAGCGTAACTTGTTCTCGGACACTCCCGGCATGAAAAGCCATACGCCATTTCATTTTTACTCCATTGCTAATCAGCTCGGCCTCAGTGTCAGAGCATCATCAGTGTGTAAACAAAGAGTTCTACAATTCTTTGAATCACTATGCGACGTGGGAATAACAGCATGGAAAAAGTGATCATCCTTGGAAACGTTCCTGGGAAGAGAGATCGTGAGTTCCCACTCGCTGGACAAACATTATCAAGAATGAAAGGGGATTGAACCTCTTTGGTGCAGAACGTCTGGGTGAGGTCCACAAACGATGGAGAAAACTAAACAATAGCCTCCTCGGAGATCGCTGTCCTCAGAACTGAGGCGACAATAAGAGAGAGGTATGAAGGAAACGGCGAATATCGACACGTTACCAGCTCTCATATTGAATAAGTTACCAGCGAATTTTATAATATCTATGTCAGTTTTGAAATCTGGGATTCTGTTATGAACATTATCAATATTTTTCATCAGTTGCCTCGGTGGATAAGAGGTAGTGTCCGACTCATGACCACGAGTTCGCACGTTCGATCCCAGCTGTGGTAATCGATTTTTGAAGGACGGTCAAAATTCTTGGCACTCCAAGTCATTGTTGTTGGGATGTTAAAGACAATGGCAGCGCACTCAATGTCACCTGATAAAATTAAATTAAGTTAGCCGCAATATCCGTTCAGGTAGAATTTCGCATTCGGTGCTAACTAGCAATACAATCGTAATAAAAGTGGTGTACAGTTGGATTGCACTACTTCAGAAGACCTGCTCTACAATAGCTGAGGCCGTACGTTTATTCAAACATGCATTTTTAGATTAGCACCACCCGGCTCTATAGCTAAATGGTTAGCATCCTGGCCTTTGATCACAGAGGTCACGGGTTCGATTCCCGGCCGGATCGGGGATTTTAACATTCATTAGTTGACTCCTATAGCTCGGAGGTTGGGTGTTTGTGCCGTATTCATCATTAGAAATCACCCTGGGTAGGGCCTCATCCTCACAGATGCGCAGGTCACCAATACGGTGTAACTCAAAATACCTGCAACAGGCCTCTACGGAGGCCACACGCCATTATTATTATTATTATTATTATTATTATTATTATTATTATTATTATTATTATTATTAGTTTTTGCTAGTTGTTCTACGCCGCACCGACACATGTATGTCTTATGGCGACGATGGGATAGGAAAGGCCTAGGAAGTGGAAGGAAGCGGCCGTGTCCTTCATTAAGGTACAGCTCAAGCATATGCCTGGTGTGAAAATGGGAAACCACGGAAAACCATTTTCAGGGCTGCCGACAGTGGGGTTCGAACCACTATCTCCCGGATGCGAGCTCACAGCTGCACGCTCCTAACCGCACGGCCAACTAGCCCGGTATTATTATTATTATTATTATTATTATTATTATTATTATTATTATTATTATTATTATTAAAGTTTTTCTTTTAGAAATTACCATTGTTGTACATAAAGTAAGGGCTGAGAATTGTAAATGTTATTTTTAAAACGACCAATTATTGAAGGATGAGACTGTTATGCTTATGATTAATAGCATCATCACAATTTCTTGTTTTCAGGAACCATACAGAGACATGATTACCTATGTGTGCTAGCAACCAACATCATCAACGAAAAGATATTCTACATTTTGTGGTTCTGGTTCATCATTCTCGCCGTACTGTCTGCTCTGGCTGTGCTCTACAGTACAGCCATCATCCTCTTTCCTGCAGTTCGCAAATGGTTATTACAGTATCGCTTCAAGCTAACTGCATCGCGTAGCACTACGACTATTGTCAACAATACCCAGGTTGGTAATTTTGCATTAATGAAGTTCAAGTAAAGACCCCTAATGGAAAAACTAATATGAACTATGCCAACTCTTGTGACATATAGGGCTATAAACAAACCTCGTAGCATTACAGCTCTAATGGGCCTTGGACGATCAAGCCATAGCTGCTGTACATTTCGAGGTGACGAGTGATCAGCGTAACGATTCCTCCGGCCGTTAATTTTGGCTCTCTTGACCCGGCCAGCTCTCAGGGGGAAGGCACAGTTGCAATAGGTCAACAAATGCAGGGAATTAAATTACGGTACGTTTGCGAAAGGAGTGCTGCACCAGTTTGCAAAACTGTAAACATTACTCTGAGGGTTGTCCATGTAAGAACTTCAAACCTAGGGGCCAAAGAGCACTAAAATCCATACAATTCCTTCCTTTATTGTTTCAACCTTTTTTACAGAAACGACATGCCACGTAAACGAAGCATAGTTGGTTGATCGGTAAAACACATTCAGCCTAGGACCTGAGAAGTCAAACCAAATCAAAGTACGCAGGTAGAAAGAGCCATTTTCCAACTCTCAAAATCCACAGCCTGTTTCCACTCATTCGACCGGGTCAGGAATGGAATGAATGAAGCCCTCATCTAGTGGCGAGGATAGGAATTGAGCCGGCTTTGGCTGCCCTCCCCTGGGGCAATGATTAATGAGTGACAGATGAAATAAAATTATATTGAAGAGAGTTGCTGGAATGAAAGATGACAGGGAAAACCGGAGTACCCGGAGAAAAACCTGTCCCGTCTTCGTTTTGTCCAGCACAAATCTCACATGGAGTGACCGGGATTTGAACCACGGAACCCAGCGGTGAGAGGCCGGCGTGCTCCGCCTAAGACATGGTGGCTCTTTCCAACTCTACGGAAGATAATAATAATAATAATAATAATAATAATAATAATAATAATAATAATAATAATAATAATAATAATAATAATAATAATAATAATAATATTTGCTTTACGTCCCACTAACTACTTTTACGGTTTTCGGAGACGTCGAGGTGCTGAAATTTTTTCGGCAGGAGTTATTTTGCGTGCCAGTAAATCTACGGACACGAGGCTGACGTAGTTGAGCACCTTCAAATACCACAGGACTGAGCCAGGAACGAACCTACCAAGTTGGGGTCAGAAGGCCAGCGCCTCAGCAATCTGAACCACTCAACCCGGCTCTCTCTACGAAAAAACTTAGAAGAATTATCAAACCAACTACTTAGTTGCCAAAGTGAGATTACTTTTCGAGGTGAGCAATTTTGTTTTGTCAGTACCGAAACACAATATATTGTATTATTTACTGTATATGGACATGTGCACGGAACTCAATAACATGTCCATGTCTTATATGGGACAATAAATTCTTCTTCTTTGTTTCCACGGAGATTTTGAAAAGGCTGCGCATACTGTTACATGGCTTCCTTTCATCATTGTCAAATCTACACACAGAATTTGTTTTACGTCGCACCGACACAGATAGTTCTTATGGCGACGATGGGATAGCAAAGGCCTAGGAGTGGGAAGGAAGCGGCCGTGGCCTTAATTAAGGTACAGTCCAGCCTTTACCTGGTGAGAAAATGAGACATTACGGAAGGCTGTCAACAGAGGGTTCGAATCCACTATCTCCCGAATGCAAGCCCACAGCTACGCGCCCCTATAGAGCTCGGCATATGGTTGAAGTGCTTTTCTGGACTTTCTTTCATTACATCTTCAGAGGGAGGCTATTATTTCATTCAATGTCGATCTCCTTATTGATGATATAGGATTTTAAGATTACAAACACGTACCGTGCATAGCTGATGACGCGCCTTTCCCTCCATCTCTCTGGGCAACGGAACCGTCTGATGGCCCACACATGACAAATGGAGTAGAATTATTCCATTCGTTACACAGCAGTCAATTTTATTCCCCGAATCTAAGCATTTACAAGGCAATAGATGTTTTGAAAGAAATGCAATCTTTTGATACTATGAAAATTACTTCTATCAACAGGGGTAAATGCAACGACTCGGAATTTTCTCCAGAGACGCAAGAACAACATTTTAATCCATGTTTCATATATGATAGCCCGTGCATTTAAGTGTTAAAGCATTTCATTTATAAATCATATGTTGCAAACTTGACTCCTGATCAATTCACAGGTACGAGTTAATATTGTACCAGTGGCGGCGCGTGGATAAAACGGCTGGGGGTTCACTGCTGTGGAAAATGACGTGTTCAGATGTATTGTTACTTGATGTTTACATAGATGTAAAATAGTGACATTGCTAAAGCGACTCTCCTTTGAAGGCATACGGCAACAACTTGATGAAGTTACCAAAACAATGAAGAATGAAAGACAGAAAATATGAGGTGCAAGTAATTTAAGCTGATCCAATTTCCTCTGATTTTGAAGACGTCGCTTATATATGATCGTGTTAGGCAGACTACTGTTATTTATGACTTGACGATTTTGCCGTTTACTTTTCATAAAACACCTATCACTAATGAAAAGTTTCAGTAATCATATAAACCTAGGCTACGTACGCCTATTGATGCTATACAAACCGTAGTTACCAAAATATTCTAGCTCCGTTCAAAACCTACCACACGCGGCAAATTTTAACCACGCGCTCTGACAGTGCTTCGGCTAATTTCGGGACTGCTCGATGTAACTCGTGTCTATCGCTGGTCCAGTTGCCAGTGATTCCTGGGCTGTGTTTTCCCTGCTCCCCATAGCCCTTCGCCTAGCGCACCCTCCTTAAGTCCCACGCCCCGCACCTAGTCTTGAAATTGAACCTCTTCGCTGGTTCCAGAGAGCAGCCGAGTGTTGATGTCAAAATTATCTCTACGCGCGCGAATATACAGAGCTAATAATAGACTCTTGATAAACAATTTTACCTAGACTTCTCTATTTCTACGAGTTTCACTGAGCCACTGAATATACAGAACGCGCCGCACTGTATTGCACAGTATATCATACTGTACACATATCACAATTATTCCACTACCAAGTTGGCCGTGCGGTTAGGGTCACGTAGCTGTGAGGTTGCATTCGGGAGATGTCGACAGCCCCGAAGATGGTTTTCCGTGGTTTCCCATTTCCACACCAGGCAACATGCTTGGGCTGATCCTTAATTAAGGCCACGACCGAGCCCTTCCCAATCCTAGCACTTTCCCATCCTTTCGTCGCTGGAAATCTTCAATGTGTTGCCTGACGTTAAACCACCAGCACAAAAAGCAAATATTCTATTATTATTTAAATAATTTTGAATTATATTCTATTTGGCTAGTTGTTTTACGTCGCACCGACACAGATCGGTCTCACGGCGACGATGGGACAGGAAAGGGCTAGGAGTGGGAAGGAAGCGGCCGTGGCCTTAATTAAGGTACAGCCCCAGCATTTGCCTGGTGTGAAAATGGGAAACCACGGAAAACCATTTTCAGGGCTGCCGATAGTGGGGTTCGAACCTACTATCTCCCGAATACTGGATACTGGCCGCACTTAAGCGACTGCAGCTATCGAGCTCGGTTTATATTCTATTTACATGTATCAGTTGCGATAATAAGCATACAGTTTGTAATACTTAGGGCACATTTAAACAGACTGATTTTAATATCCGCGTTACTTTACATGTCTTACGTGTTTTTATTCTACCTGTAAATTAATTATATACTATTCATTACTCATTTGCCTTCTCAGTTATCATATACTTAATTAGGACATGTTTTGTAATAATGTATTTAAATATAACACGTAGTCTTACATGAAACTGCCTTTATCTTACATCAATGATACAGTCAATGGACACGTCATACACTGCACCAATTTTCATTGCATGGAAAAGCTCGTGGATACCGTGAACATTATCATCGACCAAGAATGGTGTTGTAAACTTACGCAGTCAAATAAACAAAGGGATGCTTAGTTACTTGATTATTTCATGACCAATGAGGTAGGATAAGTAATACCCTGGTTCCTTTGCATTCAGTTATAGAAATTTATGCCTTTCAGCGTTCAGTCTGCAAGTCACTGTGAATTTACTTAACTCCGCCACAATCCTCTATTTGTAAATAGTTCTGTGACCTCGTTTACTTCTATAACTCTTATTTTTAAATACACGCATGTTCATAAAAAAAACAGAACACCTTGAAAGACTAGAGATAGCAAGTTCATATTCACAGGACATGTTCATTAGAATGTTCTGTGGTATTCTGTAAAAAGGAAGTCAGCTCCCAGACGCATCGGTCTGTTTTCAGACCAACTTTGCTTTACGGGAGCGAAATCTGGGTGGACTCACGATATCTTATTCATAAGTTAGGAGTAACAGACATGAAAGTAGCGAGGATGATTGCTGTATGCATAAACCGGCCTCGGTAGTGGGGTCATGGCGAATGGAGGAGGACAGGTTACCTAGGAGAATAATGGACTCTGTTATGGAGGGTAAGAGAAGTAGAGGGAGACCAAGACGACGATGGTTGGACTCAGTTTCCAACGATTTAAAAATAACAGGTATAGAACTAAATGAGGCCACAGCACTAGTTGCAAATAGAGGATTGTGGCGACGTTTAGTAAATTCACAGAGGCTTGCAGACTGAACGCTGAAAGGCATAACAGTCTATAATGATAATGTATGTATGTATGTATGTATGTATGTATGTATGTATGTATGTATGTATGTATGTATGTACTTCTACCTGTCCATTGATTCCCTAAGATATATTATGAGTTCATCTGATTCGCCCAAAACACTGTTCATTTCCTCCTTCCCTCCCTTTCCAAGTTTCTTTATTACTGTCCAGAAAAGTTTCCCTGCTGAACTTAGACTTTCCAGGTTATTACCGAAATCTTCCCATGACTTATTCTTGGATTCAATAACTATTTGTTTCGCCTTCTTTCTTTCATCTACGTACAATTCCCCGTCTACATCAGTCCTTGTTTGGAGCAATTTCCGATAAGCCTTCTTTTTACGTTCACAAGCTGCTCTCACTTCATCATTCCACCGAGATGTTAGCATTTTCCCCATGTTTACACATATTTGTTTCTAGCCATTCCCTTTCTGTTGCTACTACAGCATCTCTGTATGCCACCCATTCTATTTGTATATTGTAAACCTGCTTGCTGTCCATTGTTTGGAACTTTTCACTAATCATATCCATGAACTTCTGCCTGGATATTTTCTACCCTATTCGTCTGCAGAAATATACCACTTTCCCTATCCTAGGCTTATATATACTTAATTCACTGCAGATCAGATAGTGGTCCATCTCATCGGACAATCCCCGGAAAACCCGCATATTCGTAACCTATTTCCTGAATTGAAAGTCGGTTATGATATAGTCTATTATGGAACTGGTACCCCTACCCTCCCATGTGTAGCGGTGAATAGCCTTATGTTTGAAGAACATATTCGTAACTGCTAATCCCGTACTGCCAAAGAAGTCCAGTAAACGCTTCCCATTCCTCTTAGCATCCATATCTTACCCACATTTCCCCTCAAAAGAGAGCTTCCATCAAAAGATGGCGGCCGGTGCAGTGTGAGTGTTAAGTGCTCTCTGTTATATCCTGCGAAAACAGCAAGAACAACCGCATCTAGGTACGAACTCTGTCACTGAAAACATTTGTACAGTGCTCTAGTGGAAATATATCACTAAAACATGACACTTAAAGAAGTTAATCAAAGAATAACTGTCTTTGAAAGTCAACTGAGTGACTTCCAAGCTCGCCTAGCAGCAGCGACCACCAGTGCTGGCGACACTACTACCAACCCACGACAAGAAATACAGAGCCTGGCTGCCGACTTTGAAACCTTCAAGGACCAAGTGACCATTGAAATTGCCGAACTAAGGACTAAGATATCTACGATGGACGAGACACTAACCCGTCATGAAGAAATGATTGACGATTTGGCTCAGTATAGCCGTCGTAACTGCCTCTTACTGCACTTGTTGCCGAGGAACCTGATGAAGACGTGTATAAAAAAATTACGGACTTCGTCAGGGATAAGCTACAACTGGACATCTCACTAGGAAACATTGACCGCTGCCACAGGCTTGGTGAGCGGAAACGTACAACAGCTGAAGCCGTAGTGACGGGAAGACGACCGATCATCGTGAAGTTCCTTAGGTTTCAAGATCGTAACCGGGTTTGGAGAGTTAAAAAACTTCTCAAAGGATCTAAATTTATAATAACTGAACCGCTTACGAGTATCCGGAAACAGATTCTAAACAGAGCTAGGGATATCCTAGGACATAAGCGGGTATGGACAGTCGAAGGACGCATAGTAGTGTTACTAAATAATGGAAGGAAAGAATATATTAGTACTGTAGGTGACTTGAACAGAACTCTAAACTCAGCAGGTGTAACAGTGAATTAATGTTTAAGTCTTAAAATGTTCAGTAGTTTTCAGTATATATATTTGTGTGTGTTTGAGTGTGTGCGAATTGAGTCAGCGAATGTACCTGGGAAATTCTCGGTAAGTGTTTCTTTAGTTATGCATGATAATGGCTAAGACTAATGAGCCTGTGCTTGTAGCAGGTGAGGAATTCCTGCATGCCATTGACCCGGACGTATTCCAAGACAATGACAACCCTCTTTCACAATCACCAGTAGCTCCCCTACCCCAACCTGAGCCCACAGGAATCCTATTGAAACGTGCCTTGGCGCAGTTTCCTAGAACCCTCCAGTGTTGCCACATTAACTGTTTATCACTTTTAAGTCACTTTGACGAAGTCTGTTCTATAATTACTGGTACAAATATGCATTTAATCGGCCTGAGTGAAAGTTGGTTGACTAATAGTATCAGTTCCGCGCTTGTAAAAATTGATGGGTATACTTTATTCAGGAATGACCGCGCAGGTAAACGAAGTGGTGGTGTTTCAGTATACTGTAGAGACGACATTAAGAGCAAAATAATCTGTAAATCTTCCCCCAGTGTCACTCCTCATACTGAATATATGTTCTTTGAGGCGATTGTCAACAACCAGAAATTGTTAATAGTAGTCGTATATAAGCCACCCAAGGTAAGTAATATAGACGAACTTGAAGCGGATCTGCTGAAACTTATACCAGGCTACGAACACATCATAATCCTCGGTGATTTTAATATAAATCTCCTGACCCAGACTAGTGACTCGGACCGAATTCGCAGGCTGTTCATGTCAATGGACATGACCATCTTACCGTTAGACGCAACTAACCACGTACATACATGTAACGGCTCAACCCACACCCTAATTGACAACTTAGTGACAAATAATCCCCATAAGGCTGTCAAGCACGAACAAATCTCTGTCCCTGGTATCTCTACACACGTTCTTATCTATCTGTGCTACTCACTGCGGGTGTCGAAGTATAAAGCTAAGTATGTAAACTACAGAGACATGAAAAATATAGACTTAACTCTACTACAATATGACGCATATAATTTACCTTGGGACGACATACGTCAATTGCACGACGTGAATTTGAAAGTACAACTATTTAACTCCTTATCAGGGTTGCCAACTCCTAGATACTCATTATCACCAGATATGGATTTGAAAAACACCAGAAATCTCCAGATCTGGATTTGAAAACTATAAATTCTCCAGATGTAGTAAGATAATGCATTAAATTTACACTTACCTCCTTTCAGTTGTGCTGTTCTGCCTCTAAAGTTCAGTAAGTCTAATGGTGTCCTCTTGTAAAGATAGGTCTAGCCTATATTATAGCCATATGATCAATTGAATACAAGTCACACTCAAACACTAGCACTATTATAATAATAAAATGTTCACTGCGTGTTATCAATTGTCGTAATCCTAACATAAGTGTATTTAATTGCAAACTATATACACAAATTAAAAACTGTACTATATTTGTTTATTTATGGCTGATCTGTATAAGTTGAGGGTACTTGACCCGGATAGTTGTATGACTCTAATGTGCCTATTTTCTGCAGTACTTCTTTCGGTAGATCGTATGTATAACAGCATTTCCCTGTCCTATTCAATCCAAATTTTACACACAAGACCGAATGGAGAGTTTGTATTGACATTCTATTTCTCAGTTTATTTTTAGTTATATTGACTTGGCTGAACACTCGTTCTACATCCGCATTAGAATGAGGAAGTACGAGAGTCGATATAGCTAAATTTGCAAGTTCGCTGAAAGGGTTTTCACCAGTTGAATCCCTATACATATCAACTTCTGCCCAAAATTTCACAGTGTCCTTAACTTCAGTCCACTGGATATGATGCAGATTTCTCCACTGGTTTTCTACTTTCGCAATAACATTATTGTCAGCATGAAAGAGTTGTGCTATATCAATAATTTGCAACTTAAAAGGCCTTAAACAATTTTCGGGTGAAAAGAGAGACATTTTTTCAAGGATCCCTATATTTTCAGGTAATCTTTGCCTCAATTGTTGGATAAGTTCAACAATGAATTGCACGCATCTATCGCGTAGTTGTTTCTGTTGGTCTTCAGAAAGCGAGGACGATGATACTTTAGTTTCGAAATCATAACCTAGATAGGGCTTTGGGTCCAGATGATTATTCATTTCTGTTTTCAGGACATCTACTTTGACAGTGGGCAGTAGAACCTTGGTGCATAATGACTTAATGAGAAGGATTAGGTCACCTAATAATTTTGTAGGATCTTGGTTTCGACTTTCGAACTTCTTATTTACGGTCTACACTTCAACCAAAATTGGCTTCAGAAAAGACAATTACAAGTAATTCTGAGGGTCGCTATACATTGAATATAAAATATCGGCTGTATAACAGCGATCTTTAAGACGAGCGATTTCAAAGTGTGTTTTTAACTCGGTCCAACTGTTGCATTATTCTTGTCACTGCACTTTCGATGGACAGCCACCGAGTTTGGCTTAACTGTACTAATTTCAGGGGAGAGTTGCCTTCATTTATTGTCTCGTATAGTTCTTTGTATACAACCTGCCGTAGAGATGATTGTGAAAACCAATTGTAACTTTCCCTTATGAGGAAATCTAAGTTCCTCGGTAAACACCCTGATGCATGTGAAACTGCCAATTGTAGAGAGTGACAAACGCATCTGATTAATTGTAGATTTGGCACTTTAGCCTTTAACTTTACATACACGCCATGATTTATGCCTACCATAACAGACGCATTGTCTGTTCCTATTGCTTGTAATTTAGTCAAATCCAAACCTTTATTACACAGACATTTCTCCAAAGCCTCAACTATAGCATCAGCTGTACATTCTGACAACTCTACTAACTGTAGATATGTCACGACAATCTCTCTTTTTCTCTTTGAATAGTATCTTATAACAGTGCCTAGTAACTTGGTAACTGAAATATCATTCGTTTCATCCAACAACTATAACCGTTTTCACTTTCACGTAAATCATCTATCAAGTCTTTTTCAAAATGAGGAGCTAACACGTTTTGTATTATAGCAGTGCATTTTGTACGATGCAACTTCAAATTATTAATCCCTTTGCTATCGGGAAAATTCACTTTACACAACTCGCTAAGATGGTCAACCACTTGAACCGAACAATGTTCTGCTATGAAAAGTGCCGTTCTTCCTTCCACTAAATTTGTCTCAATATTAACTGGTTTAAAATTTAAACTTTTCTGCCTATTAGAACTAAAGGGTTCGGCTGCCTTGAGGTGTTTAGCAGTGTTCCTATGTTTTTCAATGTCTCCTAATTTAGCAGCTAGTTGAGTTTTACAGTATTTGCAAAAGCCTTTTGTGGCATTTCCTTCTACTTTTAGTAACCACTTATTATACCTATCATCCTTAAGCCATTCCTCTCTAAATCGCTGTTTATACTGAGGCTTCCCCATGGTTCCCAACTACACTAACTCTGTAATTAACACATTTAACATAAATTAAGAAGTAGACACTACCACACAATCATAACTCAAAAGTCCAGCGCACTATCTTTAATCACACAGCGACATTGGCACTGGAGCTGGGCTCCTCGCATGATTCATTCTAACTTTTCCAGTTACAACTGTTACAAGTAAGAATGATGTCGACCGCGCTATTATTCACCTTAATAATAAGATCAATAATGCACGGAAATACAACACTGATGCTGTTAAAAATCCAGCGCTCTTGCTCACACGCGACAATGGCGCTGGTTTTATTGTCAAGCGAGTCGCTTACGTAAACATGTTAAGATCATATTTTATATGATAGGTCATAATATTTTACTAAGTTATACGTCTCATGACCGTAGTTCCTTTTTAAATTGACATTTTATTATAAAATCACCATATATGTTACCAAATTTTAAAGAAAAACACCATATTTTCGACTTGTCGCAAAATTCAAATTTTGTCACCATACGCCTTCCTGAAAACACCAGATCTGGTGACAAAATCACCAGATTGGCAACCCTGCTCCTTATTGTTAGGACTCTATGACAAGCATGCTCCCGTTCTGCAGGCAAGGATTACTCGCCCTCCTGCTCCGTGGTTAAACACTGAGATAAAAGCAACAATGGCCCGCCGTGATGCTTTGTTTTGCCGGTACAGAGCAACAAAAGAGCAAACGGATTTCGAACAATACTGTCGTCTACGGAACAAAACGAAACAATTAATTAGAAACAGTAAATTTAAATATATCAGAAATCAAACAAAAAAATCTCAATACAGTTAATGCGTGGAATCAGTTACGTTCAATGGGAATAGGAAAAATTAAAGAACCTCATATACCAACAATATCGTTGGACATACTTAACTTTCATTTCACTGGTAATCAAATCAAAGAAACTCGACCCCAATCCGGAATCCCGCTACACAAAGATGGCAATTACTTGAATATTGAACCAACATTCTCATTGCGAACCGTCAATATAAACGAAGTAAAACGAGTCTTAAATTCCATTAAATCTCAAGCGAAAGGAGCAGATCATATTCCAATAGGCTTCATAAAAAATGTTATCGGCGCAGTATTACCGATCATTACTCATATCTTCAATTACTGTATAAACTCAGGAACTTTTCCAGACATTTGGAAGGATGTTCTAGTGATTCCAGTATTAAAGAACACCACATCAAATTATCCATCAGACTACCGCCCTATATCAATACTCCCTCCGCTTGCGAAAGCCCTTGAACGACTTATTCACGAGCAACTAACTAAATATCTCACAAATCATTCACTACTAGACCCGTTGCAATCTGGCTTCAGGAAGGGCCACAGTACGACGACAGCACTCCTTCGGGTAACAGATGATATCAGGCTTGCTATGGATAAGCGACAGGTGACGGTACTCACGCTCCTTGACTTTAGCAGTGCATTTGATACAGTCAACATACAACTACTCCTTTCAAAATTGCGCTTCCTTGGCGTTGACCGGAATGCGCTCAATTTCTTTATATCCTACCTCACAAATCGTCGTCAGTGTGTCTCTGTAAACGATGTTACGTCCAAATGGGCTATCAGATTATCTGGCGTGCCTCAAGGATCTGTGCTGGGACCTTTATTATTCAGCCTGCATATCAATAATATTTCATCCCCAGTTGTCCACTGTAAAGGCCATCTGTATACTGATGACCTACAGGTATATTACGATACCAGTGTAGATAGTATATGCGAAGCGATCCAGCATATGAATACAGACCTACAACGACTCACAACGTATGCCAGGAACAATGCTTTAGTCATCAACCCACGAAAGACCCAAAGCATAATAATTGGACACAAAAATGACTATGTGCTCTAAATAGTAATCACAATCCTCCTCCAATTACCATTGATGATACCGAAGTGCCATACTCCAAGATTGTTACAAACCTCGGGGTCACCTTAAATGAGACTCTGACCTGGAATGAGCATATAACCAATGTGTGCAGAAAAGTACACGCATCTATTTATCCTTTGAAGCGTCATAAAAATGTTCTCCCACTGGACCTTAAATTAAAACTCATACAAACACTTCTATTTCCAATCTTTGACTACTAAGACAGTTCATTGACTGATCTAACCTGTGAACAAGCAACAAAGCTACAACGTGTACAGAACTCTTGCATTCGATATGTCTTCCAGCTCCGACATGATGCACATATAACACCATACTACAAAAAGTTGGGATGGCTACGTTTAAATGACCGTAAAAACGCACCAAATGACCCTCGTCTATCAGTTGCTTTCTTCAAACAGCCCCACCTACCTGTCGTCCAATTTTAGGCTTCTTTCTTCGTTCCACGATATTAACACTCGTTCCGGATCACTACTTGAAATAACACCGCATCGAACGAATACCTACAGCCATTCATTTCTGGTCTCCGCTACGAGGTTATGGAATACGATCCCGGATGATATTAAAAAGTCTTGCTCGTCTAGGACATTTAAAACAGCCTACCGTAAATTCCTCCAGAGTACATACAGTTGACTCGAATGAATGTAAGAGTGAATGACGTGTGAATGAAACCAAAAATGACATACTAGATTTAAGTTCTTAGGCTATCCCATTTACGTTCTTACTACTCTCATTTAAGGCTATAGACTGTTCATAGAAATAGACTACATAGTAACATCGATTTTAGTACACTCAGATCGTAACATACTAGTTTTGTTTTTTTTTTGCCACGGGCTTTACGTCGCGCCGACACAGATAGGTCTTATGGCGACGATGGGATAGGAAAGGCCTAGGAGTTGGAAGGAAGCGGCCGTGGCCTTAATTAAGGTACAGCCCCAGCATTTGCCTGGTGTGAAAATGGGAAACCACGGAAAACCATTTTCAGGGCTGCCGATAGTGGGATTCGAACCTACTATCTCCCGGATGCAAGCTCACAGCCGCGCGCCTCTACGCGCACGGCCAACTCGCCCGGTAACATACTAGTTAATTTATTTTTAGCCTTATATTTGAATAAGTTTTTCTTTAAGCTAGTTGTAGATATATTCTTAAGGTTATAATTTGATATTTTTTTTTGTTATTATCCACTATCTGTTTATCCTATAATTTTTCATCAGTAGTAACCTTAATTAATTGTATTATTGTAATTCCTTATCTGACATACATATCTCAATAACAGTAATCGATTACAATGATACTTTAGATTAATACTGTAAAAATAAAAAATGTATGTGGTTAAGTGTAAGAGAGGGCCAAGAGCCCTAACTTCGCCACTTAATAAAGACACAAATAAATAAATAAATAAATAAATAAATAAATAAATAAATATCCTTCCGTTCCAACTCTCGCACTGAAATCGCCCATTAGCACTATCCTATCCATGCTGTTGACCCTGACTTCTTATTTTTTTTTTTTGCTAGGGGCTTTACGTCGCACCGACACAGATAGGTCCTATGGCGACGATGGGATAGGAAAGGCCTAGGAGTTGGAAGGAAGCGGCCGTGGCCTTAATTAAGGTACAGCCCCAGCATTTGCCTGGTGTGAAAATGGGAAACCACGGAAAACCATTTTCAGGGCTGCCGATAGTGGGATTCGAACCTACTATCTCCCGGATGCAAGCTCACAGCCGCGCGCCTCTACGCGCACGGCCAACTCGCCCGGTCACCCTGACTTCAATGTCACTCAAAACTTCATAAAACTTGTCAACTTCCTCCTTGTCTGCACCCGTACATCGTGAATACGCTGAGAAAATTCTCATCCTAATGCATTCCTCCAACTGACAAATCTACCTCCATCATTCGCTCACTTGCGTGCCTGACAAATACTATAGCATGCAATAGTATACCTGATAAACTGTCCAACACCACATTCAACCCTTCCCTGTTTAGCACCCGTGAAGAACACTTTATAACCTCCTGTCTCTTCCTCGTTATATCTCCTTACCCGAATGTCATTAACCCCCAACGCATCCATATGCATCCATTTTGCTGACAGCCAGTTCTACTTTCTTTCTTCGATAAGCCCCATTAATGCTGATAGCTCCCCATAGAATTCCATTTCGTTTACCTAGTTGTTTCCATGGAGTCCCTCGCTTTTCAAATGGGAGTGGGGCTACGTTAATTAATAATGCATATAAAAAGTGCATTGGCAACATACTGAAAAATAATTCGTTCAAAAGTACAGAGTTACACAATACATTTGTTCAGTGTCGGGTATTCACCTTTACGTAATACCGTAACTGAGGAGAGTTCTTCTTATTACATGTTTATGGAATCCGTCGATTGCCTTTATTATACAGTTCCTTTTGATTCGTTTGCGCGGTGATTGAAATGAGATGGAACCAGATGACTGGGTAGGTAATGTCTTTACCTTCCTTTACTATACACTGAACGGTTCGCATACTAACTTGACAAGCTTCCGACACTCTCTGCTGCACTTTATACACACTGACAAAGGACCATTATTTTCTGCTTCCTTTTGAAAATATTCATGAACATTGCTGATCACTTTTCTACCCTGGCTCCTTATCTCCTTCCTCTTCGCCATTGTAAGATATATAGTGCAGTTATTACATATAACAATATTGAGCAATGCAAATAGAAACAACCTAACGTCACATCACGCGTCATGAGCACGCGAATAACGCAGTAAAGGACGCGGCAAGAAGTACTCATAAAAGAAACTCGTCAAGCAAGCTCCTTGTAATACCCATACGCACACCGCAAGGCTACTCGGCAACACAGCAGTTCGGAGAGCGAAGTGAGCGCGGCAAACTCCCCGGGAGACTGAGTAGTTCTCAGCGCCACCGCCAGGCGATCTTTTACCTGATTGGGCAGTGACATACTGCCCGCACTTCACTTCCCCTGACAGCATGTAGGCCGCCCGCCACTGAGTAGAAAAGACCTATAGAGACTTTACGTCGCACCTTCACAGATAATTCTTATGGCGACGATGGGAGAGGAAAGGCCTAGGAGTTGGAAGGAAGCGGTCGTGGCCTTAATTAAGGTACAGCCCCAGCATTTTCCTGTCGTGAAAATGGGAAACCACGGAAAACCATCTTCAGGGCTGCCGACAGTGGGATTCGAACCCACTATCTCCCGGATGCAAGCTCACAGCCACGCGCCCCTAACCACACGGCCAACTCGCCCGGTGCAGGCTTTGTATTGAGTTCTCCATCCATCTTTCACGCACCCGCTTACATAAATTTAACGAGACGTTCTTCCTCCACGAGGTCTAGACAAATGGCACGTCAACGCTATGCTCTCCAGCTGGAGAAGCCATATGGTAAACTTGTTTTAAAATTATGCATGTCATCAAAGAACGTAGCATGGCCTAAACCTATCGTACAGTATAACACTGGCGTTCAGAACAGAATGAAACTCTGCAAAAGTGCCTTTATATAACTAGCATAATTAGTCAAATTCTATACTGAACTGTGTTATATTCTTTGTTTCAGGTGGGAGATTTCTGTTTTCTGCACATGCTCGGCCGGAATATCAATGCCAACATCTTCAAAGGGATTCTTGAGGATCTGTCTGATGAACTAGGTGGTCACAAGCATATCTAGAATACAATCTCTTAATGTTTAAGTTAAGAGTGGAAAAAAATTAATATAGAATCAATCTTCAATCAACTGATCACCACTGATCTGCATTTAGGGCAGCCGCCCGGGTGACAGATTCCCTATCTGTTGTTTACCTAGAATTTTCTTAAATAATTGCAAAGAATTTGGAAATATATTGAACATTCCCTTGATATATTATTCTAATCCCTAACTCCTCTTCCTATGAACGAATATTTGCCTCAATTTGTCCTTTTGAATTCCAACTTTATATTCATATTTTGATCTTTCCTACTTTTAAAAGCACGACTCAAGTTTATTCGTCTACTAATGTCATTCCACGCCATTTCTCCACTGACAGCTCGGAACATACCACTTAAATTAAATTGAGAGAGAGTTTCCACCTACTCAATACTTTATTTGTCCTGCATTTACGTCGAACGAACACATTACGTTACAATAAATTTGGGACATGTTTCGTCTTATAAAATAAAAATTTAAAAATTTGCATAGACAATAGATCCTACAAATAACACCCTTACAAAAGTCATTTGTATGTTTATTTGTAATGGTTTGCAATGTCTCTCCTACTTCTTTTGTTTTCTTCTTGTCCCTCTAATTACAAAGTTCTTATAGTTGTCACATCTATCATAAAATGGTGTTATGATGTATTGAACCCATGACCTTTGTGTTCTAAGGAACCAGAATCCTAAAATCATTACATGAGGTCCCTATAAATTACAAGTCATGAACTCTAGCTACATTTTTTATCTCTGACCAGAGACTGCACGCTAAAGAAATTACGTCACCCACACGTGTAAGAGGGGCAAGGATATGTTGGACTATTTGTCCTAATAAAAACTACATTTTAAGAAGAATTGGCGACGAAACTGCCGTAGTAAACGTTAGGAAAGTGTAAGTGAAACAATTTGGTCATTAATGATAAAGGTTTTAGACCCTAAACAGCTCCAGAAGGAAATTTGTCAAAAGACGTGCCTGTTCGTTCGAACTCTGTTACATCGACTAAATATAGTACCTGTCTTATGAGGTAATTTGGCAATTTAGTTGGTTTAGAGAAATCGTTAAATGTGTTTTCATCAACACCGGTACTAAAATAAACAACTATGTGTTACATCATGATCTGCCATTAGTGCATTTTTATGGGGTAGAAAAATGTCTAAAAATTTGGTGGTAAATGAAAATGGCATGAGAGTGGGAGTAAATGGTATACAGGAACGGTGCACCATTTGTAAACCCACATTGTGTCCAGTGAATTCGAGGCGACTCCACTCATTTCAGTGAACAACTTTACAATCCAGCGTTTGGAAGACAAGTCCCAAAAGGGAAGATAGGTTTTGGTCGAAGGTGGCTATAACATAATCTCCAAGTGGAGATAGGTTTTAAAAGTACGGAATCGCAAACATTCTATGAACTACAATTTAAAATGCTGTGTTATAGGGATTAGGTCGGCAACTGCCGAAAGTTGCGTAACGTAAATCAATGAGTCAGAATATTCTTCCAATAAAGATAATCGACGGTATTCCAAATATGGAATCATCAAGTAAATTCAAGGACAGGCAACAGACGGTCATTCTAATGCCGCGGTCCTGCAATTCCTGCAATTGAAGCTGTAAATATAGTTCTTGTAATCTAAATTACTGCGTGTGAGGGTCGGTGGTTCGACAAATGTGTTCGGTCCGCGCAAGGAAGAGATCATGTGAAGGGCATTTTTGTTTATGTCATTCTTTTAAGGTGAATGGAAATAAAAAATTTAAAAAGGAAAAATATGTTTTGTAAAACCACTATCTGTCGAGGTGGCTAGATAAAGAGAATGAGAGTCTGGTGAATCTCTAATGATGGGAGACGACGTACGACTACAGGTATGTGAATTATCACATTTATAAACTGCTTTTATTTATTTCATGATGTCACCATGTTTGTGTGTACCTGTGACGCATTTTTGTCACCCCCTTATTTCGTGAAAATGTCAGAGGAATATGACAAAAGGTAATTTGCTTATGTTTTTGGATAATCGGGAAAGTCACGAAACTAGCGTGTGAAGTGTTGTAGAGTAGTGCATTTGGTGGTTGAGAAACGAATATAATGTCTCAAGCAAAGTATCATTCCCGAACGTTTATTTTCTATATTAGTGGTTTGTCAAAGTTAAGATATTAATTTTTCATAAAATTCTATTCGGTGTAAAGGTGAAATTCATGTAAGCGTAATCGGTAGTTATTCAGTTAGATATGGCAGAAAGGCACACCGTTGTGTTAAGCGATGTAAAATTTTATTGAAGGAATGTTTCGAGACTAGACCGATAAAATTTGTTACAGGGCGTAAGTCTGTTGAAATCTGTGTAGAATTGATGAGAGGAAAATAACGGTAAACATTTTGCAAGTCAAGTTGTGCGTTTCGGTTTGGAAATATTAGCTCAGATGCGCGAGGAGAGATGATTAGTTGTCACAGAGTGTGTTGTGTAAGAGTAAGAGAGATATTTCATATTATTGTCGTGTCGATAATTTGTGTTAGCGAGTATTTCAAATCTTGCGAAATGGGGAGGAATGAAGGATTGTGGAGAAGGTTGTTGAAATCCTGTAGTGTTGATGCCGGGTTGTTCAGTGTAGGAAACCCGAGGAGTTGTTTTTGTGTAATTTATTGAGATGGGAATAGGGTCAGTCCATAATTAGGATTCCGCGTAAAATCGTAGGACCGTGATGGATAAGAATATTTGAGTGACGTATTAAATTAAATCTCTTCGCATAATCTTTGTGAATCAAGAATTATATTTCATGTGAATTACCAGCGAGGCGAGTTTTGTCGTTTCATTTGATACCAGTAAAGTACGACTAGCACACATGTGTTTTGTCTAGCGATAACGAAGGGAGGCTCGCGTTCCCGTTACACCAGCCAGCTGTTGGATGGGTAAGCCAGCTTAATGCTAGACAGAAATTAACTGTAACTGAGGCGTGTCATGTGTAGTAAAATGTTTGGAATTAGATTTCATTTTTTGAAAGAGAAGACTCGTTTTAGTAGAGACTTGAGTTCATTTTTTGAAGCGAGAGAAATGAGACGATGATATGATAGGTTGGAAATGACCATTTTCAAGAATGTCAAAATTTGAAAATCGGTAGTGATGTTATCTGATATCATTTGAGGGTGTACAAAGTTTTATTTGAATGTCACGAAGCGAAGTGACAGGGATTTGTTTGTTTTGCGCTGTGTGTTAATTTATGCAGATTGTAGGATTTAATCTTAGTGTTATAATGAAAGCTTTTGAGTGACGTCATGACGTAAATAAATAGTACTGGTAATTATTACAATGTATCCCATTTTCAGCGGCGGGGAGGGAAATATGCGCATAAAACAAGATTTTAATTAAATGATTAGGGATTACAAAGAAACCATTCGTCCGGGGTAGATAAAATTTGTTGTTAATTAGGATTATGAGATTACTTCATATTTTAAGTTATTTAATTCAGTGGTATCGTATTTTGAGAATTAGCTTAAAACCAAGTGACTAACTTGAAAATATATTCTGGAAATCTTAGTTTTATTTGCTGGAAAATCTTAACTTATTAACGTAACGATTAAGGGGACATGTCCGATGGCAAAGGGACTTTACTGCCACAAGTGTTGTGAGCGTTTGTTGTTGTTATCACTTTGATTTTTATTTGCTGAGCAACAGATGTGCTGGTAATTTATTAATGTGGAAACCTTGGTCATCAACTACTGTAACTTAATTGTGTTCAGCCTTCAGCTTAGAAGTTTGGATGGTCATGGGGTCATCAACCTCAGTGACTTATATTAGAGCCATCTGCCATTATAGCATCATTTTCCTTGCGGTCATCATCCACAATGACTTTAAGGTAAATTACAAAGTTAGATGTCGGTCCATGACATAGTCGCATGTCACATCGATTCAATTCAGGGTCCATGCCGTACAACCACTGTGTGGCACAGACCGATTGGACTGTTGGACTGCCTTAATTATACCAAGATCCCAGAGCTCGTGCTACGGGGGCTGGATCGTCACGAATCATTATGATGGTACATGTAGTCTCACATGAAAGCCGATCTTAGGAATCTCAAGACTTTCTTTACTTCACCCTTAACTTAAGACAGTGGTTTCTAGTAAGGATGCCCCTCACGCATTGAGTTAAAGTCTCCAAAACCAGTATCTCTCATCATCGTTATTATTGTTATTTTTTGACGGACAAGACTGAGTTCGTTGTTTAGAGAGGGTAAAATGTCACAAGTTTCATTTATTTCATCGTCAATGGTCAATAAAATATCCATTTCTTTGACTCGATTCCTCTCATTTAGTAGATAATTTAAATTACTGAAACCCGCATCTTACCTAAGCAAGTGACGAAGAACCCGTAGACGACCCAAGAGAAAGATCTCATGCCAATTTTCTAATAGGTAAGGCAGGTAGTTATCCTACGAAGGACCTAAATGGTTCACTATATTTAAGCTTAAAGTCTCTAATATGTGTGCTACTGTTATTTCTTCATGTTAAATGACGTTGTAGTTGGCTGAGGTAACTCCTCTCTACCATAGTTCAGGTTTTGGTGATTTTGCTTCTTATCTGCCGGTAAAATGTTATTAAATATGAAGCCTTAAAGAGTTGAAATGGAAAAGAGGGAATCATTTTATTTTATTTTATTTTATTTTATTTTATTTTATTTTATTTTATTTTATTTTTTGTGCGAAGAAACCTTTTCTTGTAGTGTGGAGTGTTGAAATATACCAGCTGCATGCATAAGTTTTGGTCGGTTTTTATGGTAAAGAGAACACGTAATTTTCAGGGGATATTCATTTTTTGTTTATTCAAAATATTGGCCATATAGACAATCTTTCAGGTAAGTTATGAATACCATTCCAGAAAAACTGCTTGTCTTTTGAGACAAACCACTCATCGAGCCATTTTCCAACTTCCTCGAAATTGCTGAAGAGCTGGTCTGCGAGTGCGTGTATCATTGATACGAAGAGGTGATAGTCAGATGGCGCCAGGTCAGGGTGCTACGGCGGGTGTGGAAGGATGCCCCATCCAAGTGATTTCAAGGCGTCTGTCACTGGTTTTGTTGTGTGAGACGGAGCATTGTCGTGTAACAAAATCACTTTGCCACGTCTTCTGGCCCATTCCGGTCGTCTTTCGATCAATGCATGATTTAAATTAATCATTCGTTGGCGATAGGGTTGAGTTTGAGTTGGGTCATCATCCAGTAACGCCTGCAATTGCTCGTCTTCACACTTTTATGGTCTACCAGAGCGCACTGTCCTTCACAATGAAATCACCACGTTTAAATTGTCGAAACGTCTCATATGTTCTAATCGATAGAGCGTATCCACGATGTGTTTCTACCAGCAAACGATGACTTTCCACAGCCTGTTTCTTTTGATTAAATAAGAAAAGCAATGCATGCCGCAAATGTTCTTTTTCATTCACAAACGTCGGCATGATCAGTGAACGATACAACACAGACGATACTGCTTGGCGATCTCAGTCTGTGTGTGTTGGTAGCTTAATGTCAGGCGAACAAAGTGACGTGAGCGTCAAATACATACGCTGCGTACTGTTCGCTGGCGCCTTCTCTTAGTGTAACCGGAAATGACTTATGCATACACCTGGTAATAATTATAATTTCGTGTGGCTATTTCTAGCCGGGTGCAGCCCTTGTAAGGCAGACCCTCCGATGAGGGAGGGCGGCATCTGCCATGTGTAGGTAACTGCGTGTTATTGTGGTGTAGGATAGTGTTATATATGGTGTGTGAGTTGCAGGGATGTTGGGGACAGCACGAACAACCAGCCCCCGAGCCACTGGAATTAACCAATTAAGGTTAAAATCCCCGACCCGGCCGGGAATCGAACCCGGGACCCTCTGTACCGAAGGCTAGTACGCTGACCATTCAGCCAACGAGTCGGACATACACCTGGTGAAATGAAATGAAATGGGGTATGGCTTTTAGTGCCGGGAGGTGTCCGAGGACTTCGGCTCGCCAGCTGCAGGTCTTTTGATTCTACTCCCGTAGGCGACGTGCGCGTCGTGATGAGGATGAAATGTTGATGAAGACGGCACATACACCCACTGCCCGTGCCAGGGGAATTCACCAATTATGGTTAAAATTCCCGACCCAGCCAGGAATCGAACCCAGGACCCCTGTGACCAAAGGTCAGCACGCCATTTAGCCATGGAGCCGGACCTTACACCTGGTATTACGGTATGTACTGGCCTCACCGCTGGTCTCGTTAGCTCTTGTGTGGCTGGCTGGTGCTCACAGCTGGCTTATTAGAGCGGCAAGAGGGGAACGAAGGGTGTGGAAGGGACAGTGTTGTGGTAGGCGGAGTTTGTATTTCGTGAAAAGTTCGAATGCATTTTGATTTTTTGTTACTTATTCCGTGAAACTATTCTTAATATCTCATTTAAAATATATTTGCCGTATATTGTATGTGATTTCGTTAATGTTGCAATGCGAAATTGTTTTTGATCTATTTTTGCATAAATTGTTTCTAAAATACCCATTAAGCTATCTTTTTTATATAGTTCGTAAAAGTGTAAGAATTTGCTTTAAGTCGCACCAACACAGGTAGGTCTTATAGCAACGATGGGATGGGAAAGGCCTAGGAGTGGGAAGGAAGTGGCCGTGGACTTAATTAAGGTACAGCCCCAGCATTTGCCTACTATGAAAATGGTAAACCACAGAAAACCATATTCAGGGCTGCCGATAGTGGGGTTCGAACCCACTATCTCCCGGATGCAAGTTGGCAGCTGCGCGGTCGGATCGTAAAATTGCGAGATCCTGCTCTATTGTATTAAAATTATGTTTGAATTCTTTCACATGTGTATTCATGGCTGAGTATCTGTTATACTTGTTAGCATTCGTATGTTCTGTTTGTCGTTTTTATGATGTGTAACATCGGGAACATTTTAACTCGTATATTCCGGAATTTAAGTATCTATTGTTTTTCGTAATGCTATGATGATTATAGATTAAGTGGCTATTGGTATTTTCTGTACGAAATGCTATTTTAAAGTTAAGTTTCTTGAAAATCTCAGTTATCAGATAAATGCTTTTATTACTGAATGAAAGGGTGGCGAAGTTATTATTATTATATTTTATTATTTCTTCGATTTTGGCCTACTTTGGACCACGTTAAACAAGTGACTTGCTGGATAGTCCTTTCTTCTTCTCCTAATGAAAAGGTGGCGAAATTATTATTATTATTATTATTATTATTATTATTATTATTATTATTATTATTATTATTATTATTATTTTATTATTATTTCTTCTATTTTAGCCTACTTTGGACCACGGTAAACAAGTGACTTGCTGTATAGTCCTTTCTTCTTCTCCCAGAACTCTTCATCATTTTGTTGTGGTTCCTTTCATGCCAACATCCTCCGTGTCTTTTCTTGTTTCTTCTACCCATTTAGTTGTTGCTTTTAATTTGATGACGTAGTTAAAGTTTCCTTTGTTAGTCGACTCTCGTTCATTCTTGTGAGATGCCCATAAGACTTCAGTCTCCTCTTACGTATGTTATCTGTGATCTTCTCTGTCTGTCTGTCTGTATATATCTTCATTTCTCCCATTCCTCCATGTACCATCCTTTCTTTTATTCGGGTCCTGAGATCTTTCTCAAGATTTTTCTTTCTTTCTTCTCTATCTCATCGATATTCCCTTTCTTATTCGGTATCAGACATTCTGAACTTTATAGTCTGTCTGGCTTTATAACAGTGGTATAGTGTCTGATCTTTGCTCTGTAAGACAGCGTTCTTTTATTGTATTTATTATGTACTAATCTATAGGTTAACTCCATCTTTCTGGCCCTTCCCTTATTTGCTTCTTTATCAAACCTATTCGAATGGATCCGTTCACCAAGATATTTTAATTTATCTGACCTCTTGACTTTCCCATACTTTGTTGCTAGATGCTTTTCTTCATTATGTTTGTATTCATTCTACTCTGTCTTTTCATATGAGATCCGGAGTTCTGCTTTCTCTGCGATGTCATGTAACTTTTCAAGCATTATTTAGGCTTCTTTTTATCTTCTGCTAACAATTCCATGTCATCAGCGAATTTTGCTTCTTTGTGCATAAACAGATTCCTTCTATCCCTTCTCATTTTATGGTTTTCCTCGGAGCTCTCATTACTTTTTCCAAGACAATGTTAAACAAAATCGTTGATAATCTGTTACCTTGCCTGACTCCTGTCTTAATCTCAAAGGGATCTGAGATATCCTAATGAAATTTAACATTGGAGATGAGTTCCGTTAGTGTTTGAGTAATAATTGTCCTTGTTTTGTCATCAGTTCCAAATTCTTCCAAAACATTGAAGAGTGTCTGTCTGTCGGTCGATGGAGTCATAAATTTTTTTTAAGTCTACAAACACAACCACCACATTTTTTCCCTCGTATAGCTCTAATGTTCAGGATACTTTCCAGACTAAATATACATTTCACACAGGATCTTCCCTTTCTATATCACCCTTGATATTCACCTATTTGATGGTCTACGTCTTCTTCTACCGGTACTATGTTTGGTAGCGCCTTGGACAATATTTTGTAAGAAATAGGTAACAACGAAATTTCTCGATAGTTGTTTGGGTCGATGCGGTCTCCTTTCTTATGGAGTGGGTGTGTAAGGGCGCATTTCCAATCCCTAGGGATTTTTACACTTTTCAGATTTCACAGATTAAAGTTCAAAGTGCCCTATCTCCTCCAATTTCCCACATTTCAGCAATTAAAGTTCAAAGTGCCCTATCTCCTCCAATTTCCCACATTTCAGCAATTATCTCATCTTCCCCTGGCGCTTTATTGTTTTTGAGATCATTGATGATCTATTTTGTCCATGAGGGTCGGTGGTTTATATGTGGATTCATGTGCGTTGGATTCTCGAAATTAAGCGTTTCCAGTGGTTCCCCGAAGTTTAAAAGGGTTTTGAAATAATTAGTCAAAAGGTGGCAATTCTCTCTGTTACTCAATGCTAATGTACCGTCGTTTATTTTAAAACAGAAACTTGGAGATTGGTATTGTTTTCTTCCTTAAAATGTTTTGTAGAATTCTCTAGTGTTATTTTTCTTGAAGTTGTCTTCTATATTTTCTAACTGGATTTTATCATATTGTCGCTTTTCTGATTATCTTGGATGTTGTTTTTCTTTGTTGCCTGAAGACATCCCAGATTGGAGTACCATATCTTTCATGTTTTTAGCCTCTCTTCAAGTGCGCCATCACAGATCTTGTTCCGCCATCTGTCTTTTCTTTCCCTTCATCTTTGGCACAATTTTTCGGCAGCTTTTGTTAATGATTCCCTGACTTCTTCCCAATTATTCATCTCCATCTTCAACAAACTTACTTACTACTACCTATTTTCACTGGGTTGGTCGAAACTGGGTAAGAAAATCTCCAGGAGCTGAATCCGGGACTCTTATATTTATAAACAGAGTGAAAAAGGCACTTCCCAAAAATAATAACAAAAATAACGCAGATCGGGGGTTAATTTAAAGGAAACGCGTTTATTAACACAAATTGGGAAGAAATCAGTCCAAGACTGGCAAAAAAGAACAAATAAATAGCGATATGAGAAGTCAGTTACATACATGACGTTCAACAACGGTGCGTCCAAATGGAGTGTTACGCAGTCTCATAATTCCTTTGTATACCTCCAGAAAGCACGGTAGAGGAATCTTTTTTGTGATAAACGTAATATATCTCTCACCACACAGTGAGCACAGTGCTTAAGATTAGCTTCCAAAGTATTTCTTTCTCGAAATGGAAATAATAATAATCCGATGGTAAAAGGTAACAACCTTTTTACATCATCAAAATCTATAGTCTCCTTTTTTGACAATTCTCACAGAGATTAAATCCACAATAAAGTCAAAGATGCCAGCGAAATCAAGACCGGCTGAAAATAACTATCATGGAACATGAAAGAGTAAAGAAAGGTGTTGCCATAGTTACAATAAATAAATAAACACCTGGCAGAAAGGCGTAGAAATAAGGTTAAAATAAAAAACAGATAAATCGGCTAGGAAAGCCAGAAATGAAAGTAAGACGAAATGGAAGTAATGATAATAAAAAATAAAAAATACGTAACGAAAAGTAGCATAGGCCCGGTAATCACACCACTCACGCACACACGTAGAGACCAGCATATGAAGTATAAAGTACAAGAGTACAATGGCACGACACACAATACAAGAATCGTGCTGCTTAAAATGCTTCGGTCAACAGATCATGAGTTCGATCTGATAGCACAGATCAGAAAAATGGATTGCCGCAAAAGGGGTATGGCACATCCAGTCCAAACACACAACGTTAACAACATGCTAGCTGCATAACACGTATTCATATCGTGCAGAAAGACGAACATGAATCACACAGTATCAGCGACAAAACATAATGTAGAGCACGAACTCGAGCCAAGACATCGAAGATAAAGATAAATTAAAGGTCTCCATTAAACACAGCAAGCAAACCCACCACGTACATGAACAATCGGGCCGATGCCACCTTTCGCTCTTATCCGAAATGAGCACACATAAGCAGACATGTAAAGGAAGGGAGGTAACGGAAAATAAGTCTGCAACAAAATATAAAAGAAATAACACACAAAATGAGATACCTCCTTATAAACAGGCTATAACTATGGCAAACCGAGAATGATAGGAACAAGCATTACCTCGAGAAGAAGTAGTCATAGTTCCGACTCCAAACTCTGAGAGTCGTGCAGGATAACGTTTTAAAACGTATGTAGTACATTCTGTAAGAGACGAAGGCCACATCACAAAACACCGTCTCCATCTTATTTTTCTTTCTCACCATACGACTGTCAAAAATCACACAACATGCAGATAAGATGGAAAAGATGTTTCGGCGATCCTCATAGCATGAGTTGCCATAAAATGCGATATCTAAGGAATATGAAAACAAGACAAGCAGGTTACGAGGTGTGGCTCAAACTTCGATAAATTTTCTTCATATAAAATTTTGTTTTGTTCGGGAATATCTGTGTCGACCCTTGGCTTTTCTTATCTCTCTTTTGATATCCGTTTGGTTGAATTTTACTTTAATTTCCGATAGGAAATGGTCAGTTTCAATATTCAGACTTTTACATACCTTGACATTCATAATCTCCACACTGCTTCTGGTTCTAATTGCAACGTAGGCAATTTGAAATTCGCCTAGCATTTGACTGGGAGGTACTAAAGCTTTCTTCTTCTTTGGGATGGTTTTGAAATGATGTTCAGGTTAAAGTGCTTACAAAAATCAATTAACCTTTCTCCGTTTCTATTTGTTCGGTTATGTGCAGGTTATTCTCCAACAATTCTTTTGTATTTCCTTTCTTTTCTAAACTTAGCGTTGAAATTGCCAACCAGAATTTTAACATTTCTATGGGGAATTTTTCATACCTCGTTTTAAAGTGTTTCCCAGAAATATTCTACATTATCTTAGTTCTTTTTGTTGCCTTGGTTTATGGGAGCATGAGCATTGATAACTGTGTAGATTTTGTTTCCGGATCTGAACGATAACAATGAGATTGTCTCAGATGGCGAGCTAAAGTTTGTGATTGAATCCGTTATAGTTTTCTTGACCAAGAAAGCTGTCCCTGAAATCGGCAATATTCCTTTCGAGAGTATATATCCGGGTTTGCCCTTATATATTCTAAAACCCTCAGACTCCAATGTCTCCTCGTCCAGATATCTTGTTTCTTGTAACGCCAGAATGAATGTTTCTTTCCTCCAAAGTTTTCGTTAATTGTTTCAGTTTTCCTATTTGACGGAGTGTATTGATGTTTAATGTTACAAGCAAATGTTTTCGTTTAGGTCTTATTTTTGTGATGGGATTCCAAGAAGCTCCCACTCTTCCTGACATGACGTTCCGGGCTCTCCAGAATCCAAAGGCCCAGTTGCACCACATTTCATGGTGAGGGATTTGTTTCCAGCTGCCCCCTGGAGTAGAGTTCACCGAAGTTGTTTCCATCATGTTAATTAAGTCAATGAGGAAACAGAAGATACTGGTTTCGAACATAGAACTGAGGTTGCAAGCCTCAGAGCACTTTTCTCTCGGGGTAGGTCTCCAAGCATTTGAGAATCCCTTCTATAACCACAAGGCAGTGGTCTAATTAATCAGCCTTACATGCGAAGTGCTGCCTCTTCCGCCAGTTCCGCCGTACTGATGATTATAATCTCCGCCTTCACTGTCGTTGGGGTTTGCACAGGTAATATTGTGGTAGTATGTAGAAAGGAGGAGCTGGATAATAGGACACAGATGAATGCAGATGAAAGCAATACAAAACCATTACGTCCATTGTAATGAAACCCAGAAGTATAATTTTCATGTCCTATGCAACGCCGTTGAGAGCGTGTAGAGTGCCCGACTTCTTCTTGGTTTCCATGGCATTAATGGTAAATTAACAAGATGGCTGACACGTAGGGTAGATGGTAAACAAATAAACCGAATGCCTCTATAGGTAGTGTTATACAGTATATGGACTGAATTGTAGGAAATATAAAATGGCTGACACTTAGGGCAAAAACGCTACATAATATTTGTGCCAAAAATTAACAATAAATGATCTCAGATTCACTAGACAACACTAACACACACTCAATACACGTTATAGTGTCACAAACACTGCAGGAAATCATAAACGAAGCACAGCTACTTCTAACAGATGGAGATTTGCGCACAAGAACTATATACGTCCATCTACCGCCATCTACCCAATTATTATTATTATTATTATTATTATTATTATTATTATTATTATTATTATTATTATTATTATTATTATTATTATTATTGTTGAGTTTGGGGTTTATTTTTCATTTTTTTAATATTCTGTCTATGTAATCATTTATATATCCGTTTTTGGTTACAATTTCGTAATAATAAGTAACAAATAACGTACGATTGTAAACAACTGCAAAATTACATCGATAATGCCGTGAGATGGACAGCAGGCAATGGTATGATGACAAACGGTGATGAAAGTCAGGTTGTGAGTTTCAAAAATAGGAAAAGTCCTCTCAGTTTTAATTACTGCGTTGATGGGGTGAAAGTTCCTTATGGGGATCACTGTAAGTACCTAGGTGTTAATATAAGGAAAGATCTTCACTGGGGTAATCACATAAATGGGATTGTAAATAAAGGGTGCAGATATTTTCACATGGTTATGAGGGTGTTTAAGGGTTGTATTAAAAATGTAAAGGAGAGCATGTAAGTCTCTGGTAAGACCCCAACTAGAGTACGGTTCCAGTGTATGGGACCACCGCCAGGATTACTTGATTCAAGAACTCGAAAAATCCAAAGAAAAGCAGCTCGATTTGTTCTGGGTAATTTCCGACAAAAGAGTAGTGTCACAATAATGTCCGAAAGTTTGGCTGGGAATACATGGGAGAAAGAAGACGAGCTGCTCAACTAAGTGGTATGTTCCGAGCTGTCAGCGGAGAGATAGCATGGAATGACATTAGCAGACGAATGTTTGAGTGGTGTCTTTAAAAGTCGGAAAGATCAAAATATGAAGATAAGGTTAAAATTCAAGAGGACAAATTGGGGCAAATATTTGTTTATAGGAAGGGGAGTTAAGGATTGGAATAACTTACCAAGGGAGATGTTCAATAATATCCAATTTCTTTGAAATCATTCAAGAAAATGCTAGGAAAACAACAACCTGGACGACTGCCCTAAATGCAAATCAGGATTGATTGATTGATTGATTGATTGATTGATTGATTGATTGATTGATTGATTGATTGATTGATTGATTGATTGATTGATTGATTGATTGATTGATTGATTGATTGATTGATTGATTGATTGATTGATTGATTGATTGATTGATTGATTGATTGATTGATTGATTGATTGATTGATTGATTGATTGATTGATTGATTGATTGATTGATTGATTGATTGATTGATTGATTGATTGATTGATTGATTGATTGAGATGGATCACACACAAATTTGGCAATCCACCCACAATCAAAATTATCAAACACAAGGTAGCTACAATGGCAACCAAAATGATAAACAGAAAAGAATTCAAGCAACTACAAATTATTTTCCGTGAACTACTGCTATCATACACGGTCACATAAATTATGCCCGCAATAAACCAATAAAAATAAAAACTACTACCAGTAGATATTAACTAATAAACTATACCCACTTCATTTCGTCACAAGAATCTAACTCTACTGAATTGCGATGATATAAATAAATGTTATCAGCCACTAAACCATCACGAAATGTATCTCATCATTCGGATAAATCAACATCTGACATAACGTAGAATAATACTGCCAAGTAAATGAAGCAATGAGTATAATAGTGCGTGGATGTCAACAAAATTATCTACAAGGTGACTAAAGGGGTTGTAAATTTGACATGGTTAGACTTTCTTAAACTTTAAAGTACTAAGCTGCGACTTAGACAGCTTGCGTCCTACATAACTAATATTTACAATATTTATAATAAACAAACGTCGTAGGTCAGAAATCACTTACATAGTGCTGCATTGTTCGGCTCCTCCATCGCCCTCGCGGCTGATTGGCTTAGAACATGATGATTACAGGATACAACATGATGTTGACGTATCCAAACAGGGTTTCTTGATGGATTCACACACGATTAAATAGACGCACACAATTTCTTGAGGTTAACATTTGTTATAAAATATTACACTAATCGAATATGGGTATACAGGCTTTACACTTGACCGAATAACACTCTAAAAATATTACACTCAATTGTAGCCTTCTCCTAACAGCGAAATCTTCCCTGAAGCTGCAGGTCAGCTGGCTTGTTCAGCTGGCTTGTTCATTCATATCTTATTACGGAGCTCTGTCGGAACGCCTCCCTGCTGCGAACTGCCATGTAGTGTTGTCCTGCGGTCATACACCCCAAGTTCCGAGAATATATGTCGCCTTGGCGGAGATATCGCAAACAATAGCTACCTGCTCCCTCAAGTTGAACAAATAGAGTTCCTCGTATTTTAAAGCTGTCCGTATTTTTTTCTCATTAACTGAATGATTCACCCAGAGCAGCGTGAATGATAAAATTAAAAATGCAGTAATGTGTGTCGACCATATAGTTCAGATAACCAACACACATAATTGTCAACCAGATAAGCGAAATTGTGGTTGAATAGTATACCGTCCCTCTGGAGTTCCTACTGTCTACTTTCTACTGTCTCAATTTATAACACTACATGATCTTGTCATCTTCTACTGTTTAATAAGTTGGCTAGGTGAAAAATATAGTCTATCGCCATCGTTGACGAAATAGTTCAGGAAATATAATGTTCAAGCGTAACTTACTTCTCTGACGACTTCAATGAGCGTAGGAAATAATTCGATGTTGTTCTCCCCACAATGAGAGTTTGACGAAGAACAGATAATCCTGTTGTGTGTACCGCGGGATACAACAATCGCGCAACTGATACAAAGTCGACACGATACACTAGGAGAGACTGACTGACTGACTGACTGAGAGATTGTCTTGCGATGGGCTGTGGGGTCTCTTTCATGGCAAGTACACCCCATGTGGATTTACGCGGGGCCCTCAGGCGTTATACCACGCTGAGATTCATGCGCGCTCGGGATATTTTTCCCTCGAAAAATTATTTCTGTTTCGCTTGTAACTTGCAGAATTTCAGAACTTGTACTAGAATCACAATATTGCTGACAATTCTTTCACTAGTGTTTTATTACCGGTTGATCGTAGGTTTCATCACGAATCGAAATGTGTTGGTGGTACTATATCATCTAAGCGATGCACTGTACTTCGGCGTAAAATGTCTGCCGGTGGTTTGTAGCGCGGGATATCCATTACCACTACGTACTTTCACAAATAATGTCATAGAACATTATTTTAATTACCAAAATTGCACTGAAAATATGTTAATTTCGACTGCTTTCAGGAGCACCAAGAATGTGTGTTTGTCAGATGTCGACGATCAACTAAATTATTTTGAGCGCCAGAAATGAAAGAACATGTTTACGCTCTCTGATTGGCTGGATATCGCCTAAGGATATGCGATTTTTGTCTGTTCGGAACAGATCGTCTCTGTCCGAGGGAGGTCTTTCATCACTCCATCTCACACGCACAAAACATGTGGTATCTCTCTATTTCTGCCGCTTTTGTTCAGTTACTGGGTGCAGTTTTATGACGGTAGTGCCCTGGTACCCGTGAGAAAGCTCTGACCCAGGCAGTTACCTGTCGGATTGAAGTTTTATTTGAGGGTAGTTGGGAGTGCAATTATTTTCGCTGCACCCTGGAACGTGTCTTAAGCTTGGTGACAGGGCTCGACTCTCTGCACTATACCAGTTCACGACACCTTAGCACGACGAGGACGTTCCATATTACCTCTGTATGAAAACTGCAAGTTAGAATGTACTATTATACAGTCAAATAACAAATCCTTCCGTGAATCAACACCACAGTCGTGCGTTAGTTAAATGCAATGGCGTGCACTGGACCCCATCTACCCCAGTCATGGCAACTTTTTTTCTCGCGAACAGGAGACAACACGGAAAATCTAAGATATGCATTTGGAAACGTACGGTATGTACTTGCGTATGAAGCCACTAGATGGTGTATGTAAACAACAGTGTGGGTCTAAGCATGCCCCCAAGTTCAGGGTGTGAGTGAGAGCGTCACAAAATGTAAGTTAACAAGCAGGAACAATGATCGTATATTAAGATAGCAGTTCTCCGCTGCAGAAATGCACGCTAATGCCATGCAGAGCTGCGGGAAGCATTAGGTGTGTTACTATGATCTAATCCCCAAAGTCAAGAACCCATTACGTGGACAACGGTTTGCTAACAAAGAGAACATCGTAACAGCGTTTCTGAGAGAGGTGTCACACGTTAGCGATACACATGCAGCGAATGGTATTCAGCGCCTGCCCCACCACTGGCAACGCACAGTGGAAACCTTGGGTGATTATTTCGAAGGTCTGTAACCAGTGGAAACCTGTCCTTTGTACGTAGTCTTGTTTATTTGCTCTCTATACCATAATAAAACAATGTTTACCAATGGCCTGTATTCTGTCACTTTCCTACGAGAATCTCCTGAAATCAGAATTTGTCTTCAGGTACTATGCATAAGTACATGCCCTATATTTCCAATTACATATCTTATATTTTCCGTGTTGTCTCCTGTTCGCGAGAGAAAAAAGTTGCCATGACTTATGACTCGACCCTCGTATAACGTGTGTTATACGTCGTGAAAAATGTTTTCCCTCGTTTGTCGTTGATGCACATATACTCAGTATGCGAATGAAACTATAAAACTTCAGTGACGGTAAAATACCAGTTAAATTCTGCTGATTAGTTTAGATTAGGCTTTTTGAGTAAAAAACAAATAGTCCCAGTGTATGTTTGTGAAAACCATGACTGTACTATCACGAAGCGTCACCGGATAAAACTGTAAGTACATTGTTTAAAATCTGCTATAGATTAAGTTATGATGGTGTCGTCACTGCCGTGAATATCAATTTGGAAGTATGTTCGAGCGTGTGGTTGAAAATATTCTTGAAAGATCTTTCTCAGGTAGACCTTTCAACGAAAAACGCAGCCTTATAAAATGGTAATGTTGACTTTAGAGGGTGTAGTGGGGATACGACTGTTTATATTTAAAAAACTTTTTTGCAGCTGGGGTAATGAATATGTTCATCAGCATGGTCTGCTCCCTACCTCACTGTTTTGCCACCTTTAGCGCTAGTGGCCACTTGCACGCTCCCCATTACAAACGTGCCGCTTCGACCAGTTGTGATGTGCTTTAGCCCGGCTCGTGCTGTTGTCAGAGTTCGAACAAGTTCAAGCTTTGCTCGAGCTATTGTGCGCGCCGCAAACTAGCTGCTTGCTCTTACTCAACACCCAGAGAACTTGAGAAGGATGTGTATTACAGTATATTGGACAGTACCGGTCCGTCCTCTGTTTACTCTTACTTCCGTGTCTTTTGTACATATCATTTCGACCCGTACCTGTATGTTGGAGAGCCGGGCTGAGTGACTCAGACGGCTGAAGCGCTGGCCTTCTGACCCCGAATTGGCAGGTTCGATTCTGGCCCAGTCCGGCGGTATTTGATTGTGCTCAAATACGCCAGCCTCGTGTTGGTAGATTGACTGGCACGTAAAAGAATCCATTCGGGACTAAATTCCGGCACCTCGGTAACTCCGAAAACTGTAAAAGTAGTTAGTGGGACGTAAAGCCAATAACATTATTATCTTTTTTACAAGTTGCTTTACGTCGCACCGACACAGATAGGTCTTATGGCGAGGATGGGACAGGAAAGGGCTAGGAGTGGGAAGGAAGCGGCTGTGGCCTTAATTAAGGTACAGCCCCAGAATTTGCCTGGTGTGAAAATGGGATACCACGGTAAACGATCTTCAGGGCTGCCGACAGTAGGGTTCGAACCCACTATCTCCTGGATGCAAGTTCACGGCTGCGCGCCCCTAACCGCACGGCCAACTCGCCCGGTCATTATTATATTGTTGTATATTGGAGACAGTCAGAATTTGTGTTTGCGCGATGATTTGCTACAAATGCCTCCAACAGAATAAACGAATTGTCTACCAAAATGTGTTGATTAGGCCGTATAAAAAGGAAAACAAAGTGCATTGTCTTAACATTAGTACACATGTCGAAAAAGTTACATATTTTAATGGTTATAAGACTAAAAATTCATGATATTTTGTCTTCCGTTGTTGACACATTTGTCATCAGTTCATACGGATCATATATACTATTACTAAAAATGATATGGTGTCTGTTTTGTTTGTTCCGGATAGGCTCGAAAACTACTGGACCTACTGACCTGAAATTTGGTAAGGATATAGGTTGAAATCCCGAGTGACGGAAGAGTTACTTTTGATTTTGATATATTGCAGGAAATCAGATAGTTAGTATTCCTACATAATAATATTTATAAAGTTATATGTGTATACGATTGATGAGATTAATCCTTTCTTACTCAAAATATTCTATAAGAGCATAAAATGTAATTCTTTCCCAAGGAGGGGATTCTAACACCCCAACATTGAAGACAGAAGGAGCATCTCGGCTGCCCCTCTACACAAAAGTCTTAGCCACCCAATGAATGAAAGCGTAAGCGTAATATTACCGTATTCATAATGTTGCGTCAAACATACGGTTGTTACAAGATACACAGGTACTGCCTTGTGAGGAAATACTTCCGTTAATACGCAGGGAATATTGCAGATACATGCTTTGTCCTCTTCACAGCAAATTATCATAATCTAAGCCTTCTAAGTTTAGGGCAGTCTTTATTCCCCACATGATATACGTCAATGACTGAATGTAGTAATATATGACGACACCCACCTCCTTTATCAACATCATACAGGTACCTGCGTGAGCTGTGCTTCACTTCAAATACTATTTGCTTATCTGCACGTTCGCGCTGTAGCCCGAACAGACTTCGCCTTCGGTTACGTCACTGCTCGAGCTTGCTTCGAACAGGCTCGAACCTTGGCGCGTATCGGCTCGGCTCGATCCCGCTCGAACACGGGTATCGTTTGCCCATCACTATCGACCAGAGAGCACTGCACGATTAGCGTTGCCAATCCGTGGTCAGAGGTAAACGACTCTCGACCATCTGTCGCTTCGCCGTTCCCATATCTGACGACCGCGCAGTTTTCCTCACCCGCCTAATTTGGTGGCTGCGGGATTAAGTGAAATTTGTAAATTTGTAAATAATCAGCTTGGTGTTCTCTTTCACTGTGGGGCTGCCCATTCATTCCAGTCGAAATACGCGGGATTCTAGTTTATAATAAGTTATGTCATGGGTAAATGTTGGCGAAGCTTTCTTTTTCAATCAATCAATCAATCAATCAATCAATCAATCAATCAATCAATCAATCGATACTGATCTGCATTTAGGGCAGTCGCCCAGGTAGCAGACTGCCTATCTGTTGTTTTCCTAGCCTTTCTTTACATGATGTCAATGAGATTGGAAATTTATTGAACATCTCCCTTGGTAAGTTATTCCAATTCCTAACTCCCCTTCCTATAAACGAATATTTGCTCCAATTTTGTCCTCTTGAATTCCAACTTTACCATCATATTGTGATCCTTCCTACTTTTAAAGACGCCACTCAAACTTATTCGTCTACTAATGTCATTCCACGCCATCTCTCCGCTGACAGCTCGGAACATACCACTTAGTCGAGCAGTTCGGCTCCTTTCTCCCAGCTCCTCCCAGCCTAAGCTTTGCAACATTTTTGGATTTTTTCCTGTTCTTGATTCAAGTAATCCTGGTGGGTGTCCCATACATTGGAACCAAACTCCAGTTGGGGTCTTACCAGAGACTTATTTGCCCTCTCCTTTACAACCTTACTAAAACCCCTAAATACCCCCATAACGATGTGCAGAGATGTGTACCCTTTATTTACAATCATATTTATGTGATTACCCCAAAGAAGATATTTCCTTATATTAATACCTAGGTATTTACAATGATTCCCAAAGGGAACTTTCATCCTATTAACGCAGTAAATAAAACTGAAAGGACTTTTCCTATTTGTGAAACTCACAACCTGACTTTTAACCCCGTTTATCATCATACCATTGCCTACTGTCAATCTCACAACATTATCAAGGTCACTTTGCAGTTGCTCACAATCTCGTAACTTATTTATTACTCTGTACAGAATAACATTATCTACAAAAAGCCTTATCTGTGATTCCACTTCTTTACACATATCATTGATATATATATATAAGAAAACAACAAGGTCCAATAATACTGCCTTGAGGAATTCCCCTCTTAATTATTACAGGGACAGATAAAGCTTCGCCTGCTCTAATTCTTTGAGATCTATTTTCTAGAAACTGAGACACCCATTCAGTCACTCTTTTTTCTAGTCCAATTGTACTCAATTTTGCCAGTAGTCTTCCATGATCTACCCTATAAAATGTCTTAGGTCAATCGCGATACAGTCCTGATGAATCCAGGATATCTGCTATACCTTGCTGGAATCCTACAAGTTGAGCTTCAGTGGAATAACCTTTCCTAAACCCAAACTGCTCTCTATCAAACCAGTTATGAATTTCACAAACATGCCTAATATAATCAGAAAGAATGCTTTCCTAAAGTTTACATGCGGTGCATGTCAAACTGATTGGCCTGTAATTGTCAGCTATATGTCTACCAACCTTTCCTTTATACACAGGGGCCACTAGAGCAACTCTCCATTCTTTTGGTATAGCTCCTTCATGGAAACAATAATCAGATAAGTACTTCAGATACGGTACTATCTCCCAACCCATTGTCTTTATTATATCCCCCGAAATCTTATCAATTCCAGCCGCTTTTCTAGTTTTCATATTTTGTATCTTATTGTAAAAGTCATTGTTATTATGGGTAAATTTTAATACTTCTTTAGTATTAGTAACCTCCACTATCTGGACATTATCCTTGTAACCAACAATCTTTACATACTGCTGAATGAATACTTCTGCCTTTAGAACATCCTCACATACACACTCTCCTTGTTCGTTAATTATTCCTGGAATATCCTTCTTGAAACTTGTTTCTGCCTTAAAGTACCTATACATACCCTTCCATTTTCACTAAAATTTGTATGACTGCCAATTATGCTTGCCATCATGTTATCCTTAGCTGCCTTCTTCGCTAGATTCAATTTCCTAGTAAGTTCCTTCAATTTCTCCTTACTTCCACAGCCATTTCTATTTCTTTCCTATTTGCACCTCCTTCTTAGTCTCTTTATTCTTCTATTATAATAAGGTAGGTTTTTACCATTCCTTACCACCTTTAAAGGTACAAACCTGTTTTCACATTCCCCAACGATTGCTTTAAACGCATCCCAGAGTCTGTTTACATTCTTATTTGCGGTTTTCCACCGATCATATTTACTTTTTCTTAACTGTCTCATGCCTGCTTTATCAGCCATATGGTAGTGCCTAATAGTCCTACTTTTAAAACCTTCCTTTCTAACACATTTATTTTTAACTACGACAAAAACAGCTTCATGATCACTAATACCATCTAATACTTCGGTTTCTCTATAGAGCTCATCTGATTTTATCAGCACCACGTCCAGGATATTTCTCCCTCTAGTTGGTTCCGTCACTTTCTGAATCAGCTGTCCTTCCCATATTAGCTTATTTGCCATTTCTTGGTCATGCTTTATGTCGTTCGCGTTTCCTTCCCAATTGGCATTTGGTAAATTCAGATCTCCGCTACAATCACATTTCTTTCCATGTCGTTTCCCACATAGCTGATTATATTGTCAAATAACTCTGAATCCGTGTCAGCGCTACCCTTTCCTGGCCTGTACACTCCAAAGACATCAAGTTTCCTCTTATCTTTAGAAATGAGCCTTACGACTAGAATTTCATGTTTGTCATCTTTAACGTTTTTCGTAGCTTATAAATTCTTCTTTCACCAGAGTGAATACTCCCACCATTCCTATCCTATCTCTACGATACACACTCCAGTTCCGTGAGAAAATTTCTGCATTCATTATATCATTTCTCAGCCTTGATTCAACTCCTATTACAATATCTGGTAAATACATATCTATTAAATTAATTCTATTTCTTTCTTTACAATACTTCTACAGTTCAACACTAACATTTTTATGTCATCCCTACTTGACTTCCAAATCTCTGTACCCTTATCACCGCTCCCTAGACAACCCCGTTTCCCTGAATTACCCTTCTAAACAAATTCCTTAACTTATACGTACCAGTGCGGTTTAAGTGAAGGTCATCTGAATGCAGATCCCTATCTCCTACCCACCCATTAGGATCCAGAAATTTCACTCCCAGTTTCCAACATACACACTCTATAGTTTCATTTAAATCCCCAATCTTCCTCCAGTCAGTATCCCTCCTACACAGTATTCCACTGATAACAATTTCCGCTCCCTTAAACTACACCCGTGCTGTCTTTACCCGATCCCACACATCCCCCACTATGTTGGTACATGTAACAGCTTGCCTTACGTTGTTGGTACCAACGTGAAACACTACCACCTGGTCCTTCCCCTCCTCCTTCTCTTCTACTTTTCTCAACATCTGCCTCAACCTAATTCCTGGATAACACTCTACCCTGGTCCCCTTTCCTCCACACATTTTCCCCACATGTCTAACGATGGAATCCCCCATGATCAGAGCCTCAACCCTACCCACCTCATTTGATCCCGTCCCCTCCCGGTCAGATCTATCTTTCCTGATAGCTGCAGAAGCTTCTTCCTCCTCCCTTTTCTCCCTCCCATGACCCTGTTCCATCTGTCTTTTCCTATCCTCTACTCTACGTTTCCCTTTCCTGCCTTTTTCCTTCCTCCTACTTCCACACATTTTAGCAACAGGTCCCTGTTCCTCTTATTCCCTCTGCTGTTATACCTGGAGTGACTCGTGCCGAATTCTCACAGACACCTGTCCTGAATTATGATCCTGAATAGAGCCTTTAGCCTGCAATCTCCTTCCCCTTAAAACATTAAACCACCTGTCTTCTGCAATTCCCCCTTTCCTATTATAGATGCAACAATGATTTTCCCCATGATGTTACATTTATCGTGTTGAACTTTGAACCTTTTAATGTTGAATTGTCGCCATTGGTATAATATGTACGTAATTTCGTGTTAGCGAATATCAGCAATCGGACTACTTCAGCCGCCATGATTTTTCTGTGTTATGGTCTGAGTAATGGAGTAGGTCTTGGTTGTCTTGCTCCAAGACCCTAGTTAAATCGATAGTCGCCACAATGACGCCATGATGTTCTTATTGGCGGAGCAAACATGGTCATGCGCACTAAAGCAAATAAAACTGTTCAAAACACACTATAAGGGGTCATATGTGTGGTTATGAGAAAGGCGAAGTCAATATTGCCATGCTTGCTAGGATTTAACTGTTTCACACATATGATATTTTGAAGTTCTCTGTATTCATGTTTGAGCATAGTCAGATGACCAACAGTGAGCCAATTCCAACCTCACCAGGCTGCTCCCGTGATTTGAAAGCTCATTATGATCTTAATATTTCAAGTCGTGGTAGCCTTTCCTGCAAGAAGAACAAGAAGTACACACCTCATTTGAATGTTGCAAGAAGTAGGCATAAGGTGGACAGAGAGCAGAAGACTGTTAAGCGAGAAAATCCAGTTCTAGGCGTTGAGATAAAGACTGAACCGCAGTCATTTGGAACTCTTTCACGAGCCATAAACAGTACAGTAGTGCGTTCGGATCATATCAGTAGAGCATCTGTGCAGAAGGAAAAGAAACCTTGCCATCGTTCATATACTAAAGGAAGAGAAAGTCAGCATAATGCCATGCCCTACACCACCCGTCATCCACTGAAGTTACCATATGGATTCAAGGCTAGGGACCTCGAACCACATCTGTTAGAATATATTGAAGAAGAGCCGCCTGGTAAACATATAGAAATAAAACGCGAGCCGGAAACTGAAGAAATATATTGTGCAGAACCAACAATAAAAGATACATACGAAAAAGAAGAGGAGATAAAACCAGACGAAAATGAAACCTCTGCAGCTTCCGTGTTTGTTCACAATGGGACAAAGCTGTACTTCTTACAAGTTCCCGACAGTATAGGTACAATGCAGCAAGTTAACGAGCATTACATCGGCAAACTACAACTGTATCAATCTGGCCGAGCTTGTATTGTCACTACAGATGGAAAGAAATTTGACATAGCTCTGGGAATGCAGAATGGTTGTCGAGAAGATATAGTAGCTGTCAACTTGGATCCTCGAACACATACTGGTGATATGGTGAACTTAGGCCCGGCAGAAGTTCGACTGATGCTGCTTCCACAGTTGGAGAAACCATAAGAAACTCCATTTTAAAAACAAGTAATGTGTTCTCCATAAAACATTATTTAGTATTTAGTTAATAGTATAAAATCTGCCGAATCCCAAACTTATGAAGACAAGAAGTAACTTAGAGCACATGTTATGTAAATAGGAGTCATTTTTCATTATTTAACGACAATGGAATACAACAGAAAACCAACCGCTGTGATATTCACATTGCAAACTCTCTATGTAGACTTTGACTAGTTACATTAAAACTTCAGCCACTATAAACCTTACAACAGTAGTTATCTCAGGTGTATAGGAAAGTTAGAGAAATTCCATAAAAATCGTTTAAATTATCATATCGAGAATGGAAGGTTTTCTTCCTCTCCAAAAATGTTTTTCACAAGTTACTGAATTCCCAAGCTTTGGAAACGACACCGTGTATTTTTACAATGAATGCCTCGGATCTAATCCCATAGCTGCTAAACTGGCAACACAATTTAAGGGAGAGTGTTAGACATTGTTCCCGTAAACATCTCGGCAGTGCATTTTTCGAACATTACTCAATTTGGCCAGCTTAGACATGTCTTATATTTATTGGGGAAACATATTACAGCATTGTGTATTTTTTATCTTGTCAAGATAGCGTTCATATTTATACAGTGAATAATTCTAGTAATCTATACAAAGCAAATTGTAATCAATTAACATATTACTTCCTAGACTAGACAATTTAAATTAGTGTAGGAGTAAAAAAATGGTACTTCCATTCCATTGTATATCATTATTTTCTGTTACGTATAATTTTATAAGCCCCTTGCTTCTCTAATAAAATAATGTTCATTTTAATAATAAAGCAGCGACATCTGACAATGGCATTGTTTTGTCCCTAAACAACAATCACCACCAGATAATAAAACAGCATTATTAGACGTTAAATACGGGCACATGTTTTATATATGGACTATTTACTATTATGTTCAAACGTGCTAATATATCCAGCTGTTTAATTACTCGATCTTTGTAAAACATACAAATATTATTATCCTAGGCTTAATTCTTAAGAACTACCAGACCACTGGACATAACCGAACGTTATCTTGAAGGCAAGAATAGTATGTGGAAAGAATTATTATTATTTTGTATTTAGGGTTAGGATGGGCCGTGGTAACTGACCTTAGGTATTATCCAAATACTTACCTGGGGGTAGCAACTATATTAATCAATCACAACTGATCTGTATTTAGGGATGTCGCCCAGGTGATAATATTCCCTATTACTTGTTTATCTGCTCATTTATTAAATGACTTCATGAAGACAAAGCTCAGGATGATGGATCTTTGAACAGTGCAGCTTCTTCTCCCTTCTGTGGAGTGTGACATAACAGGCTCAACAACGAAACGAATTTCTTACTTTTTTGTGATCATACATTACATTATTGGTATCACACCCCTACGTTGAAATATACCTCATTAACTTGCATAACAATCGCTCTTTTCGTAAGATACGAGGGTCGAGTAATAAGTCATGGCAACTATATTTTTCTCGCGAACAGAAGATAACACGGAAAAATTAAGATATGCATTTGGAAATATAGGTCATGTACTTATCCATAGTGCCTGAAGACAAATTCTGACTTCCGGAGATTCTCGTAGGAAAATGACAGAACACTGGCCATTGGTAAACATTGTTTTATTTTGGTATAGACAGCAAATAAACAAGACTACGTACAAAGGACAGGTCTCCACTGATTACAGACCTTCGAAATAATCACCCAAGGTTTCCACTGTGCGTTGCCAGCGGTGGGGCAGGCGCTGAATACCATTCGCTGCATGTGTATCGCTAACGTGTGACACCTCTCTCGAAATGCTGTTACGATGTTCTCTTTGTTAGCAAACTGTTGTCGACGTAATGGCTTCTTGACTTTGAGGATTAGATCATAGTCACATGGGCTCAGATCAGGCGAATAAGGCGGGTGTGGAAGAACCTCCCACCCCCACCGTTGTAAGCGACGCGGATCGATGGCTGCTGTGTGAGCTGTCGCGTTATCGTGTAGGATTATGGCGTTGTTCAAAAGATCTGGACGTTTGGTTCGCACTGCACGGCGCAGTTGGTACAACAAATAGGAATTGTAATAAACATCTTTGTCCATGGACACTGGACAGCCTGGGCGAGGCAAATCGGCAGTTGATACTCTACCCCGTTTGAACGCCTCCACCCACCTCGCCACTGTTCTATAAGGCATGGCATGCACACCTAATGCTTCCCGCAGCTCTGCATGGCATTGGCGTGCATTTCTGCCACGGAGAACTGCTATTTTAATATACGATCGTTGCTCCTGCTTATTGACTTCCCTTTTGTGACGCTCTCACTCACACACTGAACTTGGGGGCATGTTTAGACCCACACTGTTGTTTACATTCACCATCTAGTCGCATCATACACAAGTACATAATGTACGTTTCCCAATGCATATCTTAGATTTTCCGTGTTGTCTCCTGTTCGCGAGAAAAAAAAAATAGTTGCCATGACTTATGACTCGACCTACGTATTATTTAACATTTCCGCGTGGGAATTGACTAAGTACAATGTCCCAATTCGATCCAATTTTTCTTCTAGAAACAAATAATTGGAATCATTAAACGAGTTGCTATTGATGTAACAGGCTGCCACCCACATCTACAAAATGAAATGGCGTATGGCTTTTAGTGCCGAGAGTGTCCGAGAACATGTTCGGCTTGCCAGGTGCAGGTTTTTCGGCTTGACTCCCATAGGCGACCTGAGCGTCGTGATGAGGATGAAATGATGATGAAGACAACACATACACCCAGCCCCCTACCAGCGAAATTAACCACTGATGGTTAAAATTCCCGACCCTGCCGGGAATCGAACCCGGGACCCCTGTGACCAAAGGCCAGCACGCTACCCATTTAGCCATGGAGCCGGACTCCCACACCTACAAAACCGGTATGACACGACGAATAATAATCAGTAAATGAGAGAGTTTTAAGAAAGAAAAAAAACTACATTAGCCTCATAAACACGATGCCCCAGGGGCTCTGAACTTTGGAGCGTGGGTTGACGACCACGGGGCCCTTAGCTGAGTCCTGGAATTGCTTCCACTTACTTGTGCCAGGCTCCTCACTTTCATCTATCCTGTCCGACCTCTCTTGGTCAACTCTCATTCTTTTTCCGACTCCGACGCTATTAGGTTTGCGAGGGCTAGGGAGTCTTTCATTTTCACTTTCATTTTCATTTTCTTTCTTCGTCCGATATCTTCATTTTTCGAAGTGTCGGTTCCCTTCCATTTTTCCCTCTGATTAGTGTTATATAGAGGATAGTTGCCCAGTTGTACTTCCTCTTAAAACAATCTCCACCACCACCACCACTCATAAACGCGAATGTTGTTTCATCAAATACTGAGGAAAACTATTATTCGATTTCGAATGTCAAAGGACTTATAAAAAATTCGATCTCAGCAAAATTATACAGAATATTAGAAACTTCCAATTTATTTCCTGTCACTCGTACAAGAACACAGAGCCCCTGTGAAACTCCTAGGTCAAGTTCCATTGTTTTACAGTCTCTTCACTTCGTTCCAGGTATTTCCCACAATATTGCATTTTTCCAGCTTCCATTTCTAAGTCTTATTTGCACGACTACGCTTCCAGCACCTTACGAATGCCGATTTGTTCAATGACTCTGGTATGTTTTTTTTTTTTTTTTTTTTAATTTGCCTTACATCGCACCAACCATAGAGTTAGTAAACAATACACTAGAGGTCGCAGCGGCACCGTCGTTTGCGAGAGAATCATTGTAGCCAGCGGAGCATGTTGAAATCTCAGCTGTTTGGCAAAAAGCTCGCTCCGCTGTGCTCATCAGTATAAACAGGGGACTTTTAAGACTGTGTGGATATTGATATGGTTTAAAATTCTTACATGTCAACATTCTCAGAGACTACAGTATACTTGCGACGTTCCTCTCCAGTATAAAGAAATCTCAAAAAGAAGAAATTCAGGACAAATGCTTGATAACAGGGGACGGTGTTCAATTGCAGTTAAGTAAACAAAATATATGTACTGTCCATATTAAGTCTTCTAACAACATACTTTTAGAATGGCGATACGTATATTTCGCTATCTTTTGTGTAAATGTAATAAATTGACAGGACTTCGGTGTAATTCTGCTCAACGACCGAAAACATTATCTCTCGTACGAAGCGAATAAGCGAGTTTTTAGGCCTAAAAGCGTTGGCAAGATTTTGGAGCAAAGTACAGTAGACAAAACATTGTCACCGCCGGTTAAGGCGCTGACTTTCTGAGCCCAAGTTGGCAGACTCGATCCTAGTTCAGTCCGGTGATATTTGATGCTAAAGTATGTCAGCCTCGTGTCGGAAAAATGCCGGTACGTAAAGGAACTCCCGTGGGACAAAATTTCGGCGCTTCGGCGTCTCCAAAAACTGTAAAAGTAATTAGTGGGACGTAAAGCCAATAACATTATTATTATTATTATTATTATTATTATTATTATTATTATTATTATTATTATTATTATTATTATTATTATTATCGTGATTATTAAACGTGATTACAAATGGAAATATGACACTCGGTTTGGTTTCAATCTACTATGGAGTTTTTTATTCAGCTTTTCGTGAAATGTTTGATTTGCTTTAAAATGACTTAAATGACTTAAAATGACTTAAAATGATTTAAAATGACGGAAAGTGAGGGTGGTAAATTATATGACTGAAGATAACTGAAAAAATCTTTACCGTGATATTTTGTTTGTTTACAACTTGCTTTACGTCGCACCGACACAGACAGGTGTGGAGACGATGTGATAGGAAACCACGGAAAAGCATCCTCAGGGCTACCGACAGTGGAGTTTGAACCCACTATCTCCCGGTTGCAAGTTCACAACTACGCGACCCAAAACCCGCAACCACACGCTTAGTATTATGCACGTCAGTGGCATTACAAGAAAGGAAAATAAATACATCAGGTTAACCTCCAAACACTGAATAATCATGGCCATGAGGAGCCAATTATACCAGTCAATATAATCAGCGCTGTAAGAAATATGTTCAGAAATCAACATTACTTTCTGATTATAATGAAGAGTAACAGTGCGTCAACTTAATGGCTACGAAACAAAATTGTCTTTATTAAACTACCTCTGACATTGGGATCATTACAAGCCAGTAACTTTGACATGCGTTGCATGTAAGCTTTGGGAAAGCATTCTTTTTTATTATATTAGACATGTTTGCAAAATTAATAACTAGTTCGATAGAAGGCAGTTCGGGTTTAGGAAAGTTTATTCCACTGAAGCTCAACTTGTAGGATTCCAGCAAGATATAGCAGATATCCTGGATTCAGGAGGTCAAATGGACAGTATCGCGATTGACCTATCTAAGGCATTTGATAGGGTAGATCATGGGAGATTACTGGCAAAAATGAGTGCAATGGGACTTGACAAAAGAGTGACTGAATGGGTGGCTACGTTTCTAGAAAATATAACTCAGAGAATTAGTGTAGGCGAAGCTTTATCTGTCCCTGTAATAATTAAGAGGGGAATTCCTCAAGACAGTATTATTGGACCTTTATGTTTTCTTGTATATGTAAATGATATGAGTAAAGAAGTGGAATCAGAGATAAGGCTTTTTGTAGATGATGTTATTCTCTATAGAGTAATGAATAAGTTACAAGATTGTGAGCAACTGCAAAATTACTTCGATAATGTTGTGAGATGGACAACAGGCAATAGTATGATAATAAACGGAGTTAAAAGTCAGGTTGTGAGTTTCACAATTAGGAAAAGTCCTCTCAGTTTTAATTACTGCGTTGATGGGGTAAAAATTCCTTATGGGGATCACTGTAAGTACATAGGTGTTAATATAAGGGAAGATCTTCATTGGGGTAATCATATAAATGGGATTGTAAATAAAGGGTACAGATCTCTGCACATGGTTATGAGGGTGTTTAAGGGTTGTAGTAAGGATGTAAAGGAGGGAGCATATAAGACCCCAACTAGAGTATGGTTACATTGTAATAGACCCTCACCAGGATTACTTGATTCAAGAACTGGAAACAATTCAAAGAAAAACAGCTCGATTTGTTCTGGGTGATTTCCGACAAAAGAGTAGCGTAACAAAAATGTTGCAAAGTTTGGACTGGGAAGACTTGGGAGAAACAAGACGAGTTGCTCGACTAAATGGTATGTTCCGAGCTGTCAACGGAGAGATGGCGTGGAATGACAGTAGTAGACGAATAAGTCTGAGTGGTGTCTTTAAAAGTAGGAAAGACCACAATATGAAGATAAAGAGGACAAATTGGGGCAAATATTCGTTTAGGCTATAGGAAGGGGAGTTAGGGATTGGAATAACTTACCAAGGGAGATGTTCAATAAATATCCAATTTCTTTGAAATCATTTATGAAAAGGCTAGGAAAACAACAGACAGGGAATCTGACACCTGGGCGACTGTCCTAAATGCAGATCAGTATTGGTCGGTCGGTCGGTCGGTCGGTCGGTTGACCTGTCAACACGATATATACATAGGCCTATATTCGTATAGGGTACTATTTCACTGGATTTTCTGGATATTCGCTTTCAAAGACATGGCCATTCAGTGAAGGAAAATGTTTTCCTTATATTTCCTAAAACATTAATTGTATTCTCTATGGTAAAGTCCAAATAATCTCATTCACGCCGACAAGGAAAGAAACCGCGAAGTCAACGTAAGAAGGCCAATCCACATGACGATAAGTGTCACACAAATTATTATTATTTTATTCGTTCGAAAATGAATTTCAAATGAGCACACCTGTGAAAGGAAACGCCATTGCCCTTTATGAACCTCCCTGTGCAGCCATAAGCTACCCAAGAGACTGACATTTTCCTTAAGAGAGGTATAAGACTTCAATTTATCGAGAAACCACAGTATTGACAGTGTATTGACAGTGCCAAACAATCCAGTTTTTGCCAAACAGCGCGCTCGTTCAACTTCGCACGTGACTGCAGCGCCAGTGCTACCTCTAGTGTATTATTTACTAACTCTATGGCACCAACACAGGTAGATCTTATGGCGACGAGGGGATAGGAAAGACATAGGAGTGGGAAGAAAGTTACCTTGGCCTTAATTAAGGTATAGTCCAGCATTTTCCTGGTGTGAAAATGGGAAACCACGGACAACTGTATTCAGGACTACTGACAGTGGGGTTCGAACCCACTATCTGCCGGATGCAAGCTCACAGCTGCGCTCCCCTATCCGTGGTAGTGTTTATGAACGCCTTCTATCTATAGTCCTCTCCTTTATTTGGACGTCGACTGGCTGTTCTGTTACATCCCATAGTCCTTCATTAGGTAAAGGTTAATATCCAGCCATCTTCCGTCGATAACTCGACGCGGTCAGCAGTTTGTGGAGACTTGTAATTGTAGTCTTATGGGTAACTTTCCACGTTTCACACCCATAAAGGAGCCAACCATTACATGGTATTGAAAGGTCGGAACTTGTTTTTCTTAGGCATGTTCCAATTCCTCTATAAAGGCAGTAGCGGTGCTAAAGAAGCGCCCCCCCCCCCTCCCGAAGTAATTGAAAATGGACCCCTTGTTTCCTGATAAGGAAAGTTACAAGTTTATTTCGTAGTACAAGGTTGTATATTATTACAATGACGCCGCAGCCCAGACTCTCGTCTCTTTCCCCTCGACTCGCCACACGCGGCTTGCTGCTGGATATCGGATAGGAGCGGGACCGGTGGATGATAGGTGTGCTAGGCTTCGGTCCGTCAGATCGCCACTGCTAACTATCAACCATGCGTTACTCATCGTACATACTTCCTCACCTTATACTTCTGACTTCATGATATAGATAAGAGAGTGAGGGCATTCCTCACTCCCTTATAGGCAGAGACTGCATGTTAGAGGAGCAATATAGTTTTATTTTTATTGGTAGATCTGCTAAAATGAAATGCCATCTTTCAGGTTTAGTGTTTTCTTCTGCTGGTTGGAATCGAACCCTTGATCATGGGTCGGACACCACCACTGATCATCCGAGGAAGCTAATTAACCAGTGAACGATGGATGGGTACGGCCGCTGTAAAATAATAATAATAATAATAATAATAATAATAATAATAATAATAATAATAATAATAATAATAATAATAATAATAATAATAATAATAATAATAATAATGGGGCATGGCATCTATATAGGCTTGGTGTTGACCTAATGGAGATAAAATGAATGGCGAAGACTTCATAAACACCTAGTCCCCAAGTCAGAGGAATTAGCAATATGAGAGGGTTGATTCTGGAAACTGAACCGGGGCCATCGGATCAAAGCCAAACTTTCTATCCATTTAGCCAAAATGTCGGACTTTCATTTGCTCTACCGTCTCCACTGATCAGGGGTTGAGCATTGGCAGTAGCCGATGCCGAGGCAGTAGCCTGTAAAGCAGCCTTGACAACACAGGAGGCTTATCCGTTGGCTGCAGCTCAAAACTCTGAAGGCTTGACGTTCACTAAACCAACCATCGAAAAAGAGGTAACCTAACTCTTGTGATAGCCCATGTCTTAATCCCAGCAGACGCCACTGATAATCATAATTATTATTATATATGATTTGTATGACGCTTTTTAAGGCATTGGTTCTCTTATTCGTGGTTTTTCTTTTAGCTCAGATTTTGTGAAGAATTTGGAAAGAAAACGTCTGCGGCTCTCGTAGGGTTACCGTTCTCGGCTCCAATACTTCCCTGGTAATGAAGATGAGAAAGGCATTTGCAGGACAGCCAATGTGGGATTTGAACCCGCTGTCTCCCGAGTGGATTGATAGACTCAGGAAGCACACAATGCTCTGACATGAGTGGGTTGAAGCAGATAATGTTCATGAGTGCTGAGATGAGATTCGCATAGGCTACAAGTTTTAGGTCAGTATGCCTTTCCCTAGAGATTAGTGGTGAACTGGGTGAAACTGTGGACCGTATGGATAGAATTAAATCGGAAAACATGCATCGCCTACGCTTTAAAAAGTTGATATAGCACTGGAGCTTTTAGGCGTATTGTGCTACCATACGTATTCACTATTGCGTGGATCTATGATATTGTTCTGAATGCAGATGAAGAGGGATGGAGTACGACAGATAGCCTACTAACATCCACTTTCCGAGCAAGAGGTATTTGTCATTGGCGGCTATGATCTTTCGAATATCGAACTAAAGACCAGTGTTCTGGTCACTCGTCCACAAAGCTTCCGCTTTGATCAGCAAAATTGGCTGAATGGTCAGCGTACTGGCCTTCGGTTCAGAGGGTCCCGGGTTCGATTCCCGGCCGGGTCGGGGATTTTAACCTTAATTGGTTAATTCCAATGGCCTGGGGGGCTGGGTGTTTGTGCTGTCCCCAACATTCCTGCAACTCACACACCACACATAACACTATCCTCCACCACAATAACACGCAGTTACCTACACATGGCAGATGCCGCCCACCCTCATCGGAGGGTCTGCCTTACAAGGGCTGCACTCGGCTAGAAATAGCCACACGAAATTTTTTTTAGCGGTAAAACGACAGTGACTAACCGCTTCACTAATGGAGATCACTCGAAGTAGCAACAACAATAACATTAAAAATTAAAAATGGCAATATGGTATTTAACTGAAAACTAATGAAATCCGTAAATGAGACTTCAATCCAGTTCCGTAACAGATTATGGTAACCAAAACACGCTGACCGTCAAAATATGAAACAATAATCTCATTCCTAGGACAAAATAATTTACTGCTATTTACAACTCAACCGTCCATCATGCGTCTACTTAGCTACACTGACTGCCGAGAGTAATAAACAGGCTCGAAACTTCAGCATTCAGAGTTCCGATAAGGAAGATGTCTTTGTTATCGCATCTTCGCTGACTATTGGGTTCTCAGAACTGGCTAATTACTTCAAAAGACGTGTTGATTGTTGTGAGTGACAGCAAAGAATGGTTGTTATTGGAACCAGCTGGGAAACCCGCATTCTTTCAGAAATAACTACCGTACACCTATTGACTGAAGAAGCTCTGCACTAGTACGGCCTATGTTTGGAATAACCCTCTGTAATACAAATAATAGTGTGTTGTGTGTTGTAACTTTATCAATATGTAAAATCACTCTTGCGCTACTGAATTAAGAAACAGTCATGGGCCCCTCCGCCCCGCGAGGTTTGCGGGGTCCTTATCGCCGTCACTGTATACAGAGTACAATTGAGCGCTCCGTTCGCTTTGCTTCTCTAATGTTCAAGAAGGTGTCACCGGCAAAATAAGGTCCTCTTCACGCTCCAGCTGTGGTGGTATGCTCCCAAGATACAAGGTGTATTCCACCCATTCAATGTTCTGGCCACAATTGGCAAGTGTATTTTCAATCATGAAATTCACCCTCATCCCCTTAACGTTTTTCGTACTGGTCTTCAGAAAAGCCCCTTCGTGTAGCCATTTCCCTTCAATATCTCTAATCCTTTAGGCCATAAGGCAGGCGGCATCAGGAAAATCAAGGTCCTTAGTCTGTTTCGCTTGCCCCAATGGATCTCTTTCGATCCCCCTATCACCTTTCTCACCACTCTATCTAACGCCACTAGGAACAAAGTTGGAGAAAGGAATGCCATCTCACACTCCTACCATGGGCTCTGCAAAATTTCCAGCCTGGGGCTCACATCCCTCGTACATAACTGTATCTGAAATGATGCTTAAGACTTTTCCTGAGATGTCATGTTCCTCCAGCGTTCGCTCCGTAAATCTCCTATTAAGATGGCCAAGGTCTGAATTCTAGAACACTGCAATATCTTCTTCCTGCATGGTCAAAATGTTTTATGCTGTATTCTTATCTTTGAGCATAATTAATGCTCATGGTTTTAGGACACAGTGGTTCTTCTGCAGCTGCTTGGGTCGTGAGTGCGATCTATGTCGCATATGAAGACTTCGCCTAGTTTTATGATCTGATGCTTTTCCAGAGGCCAATCCCATATTGAGGATGTATTGAGTGTTTCTGTGGTGTTTGGCAGGGCAGTGTGTATAAATGAAGACAAACGCCCAGTCTTCGAGCGAGCCAGAGGAATTAATCAGACAAGGCTAAAATCGAATCGAATCGATCCTGCGACATTTTAAACCAAAGACCACTACATTGACTTTTCAATCAAGGAGCTGGACAATTGTATGACAGAGTAAGAAACTGAAATTGATTCAGAGTTAATGACTGTATACATATTTAAACTTTATAAACGCACATTACATTATTAGCCCTTACCGGAGGCTCCACGGTCGACTCAACAATGAGGGCTGGAACTGGGTGCTCTCAGCCACATGAGACAAGCTAAGAAGCTGTCTGATACGAAAGACAGCGGAACCGGTCAAAAAAGTCAAGCACACGACACACCAATATCTGCAGGAAATCTGGCTGGGTAGCAGACGTTTTAGCAGACGAAGGCTCTATTGGCCAGTTGCATCACGCGTTGCACTTCTCATTACTTCACATTACTGGGAGCGGGTACTTGACCGAGGTGTACTTGGTTCACATGGAAGGACATGGGTGCGGTAGCTGTTACGAAGTCCAGTAATTTATAAAAGTCCCATTTCTAGAGAAACAAATAGTCAAAATAGCTCATTCACTGTACACCAGAAATAAGTATTGGACTTACTTCTGAGGGCAAGTGCGGTCATACGTAGAGCTAACCACTCTATCCTACTTAGCGCCGAGATTACGGATAAAGAAAGCCTTTACGTTCCACTCCTCCACTACCACACACCTCTACGCTGATGACACTGCTATCACAGTCCAACACCCACAACTAGCGTGCACTCGGAAGAGGCTAAAAGTAGCGCTACGAACACTCGAGCCATGGCTAACGAAATGGCGCATCAAGGTCAATGTTGACAAGTGCCAAGCCGTGCTGTTCACTAGGAAGAACAGACGTACCCGCAGACCAGTCAACATTAAACCGCTAAAGCTTTTCAATGAAGATATAGCATGGCATGGCAAAGCCAAATACTTAGGAGTAGTCCTAGCTCACCATGCTACACCACATCAAAGATATCCAAAGGAAAGCTCACATTAGACTCAGCCAGCTATACCCTATACTGAACAAAAAGTCCAGTATAAACACAAACGTAGCCATAAACATGTATAAGGCCTTAATTGGGCCATAATCATGTACGCAGCCTCAGCGGGGGGGTTCACTGCAAAGACGAACCTGGATAAGCTAGAACGAATACAAAATAAATGCATTCGAGCAGCGGCCAGACTCCCTTTCGACACACCAATACGCCAACTACGCGATATTGCGAAAGTCAGCTCGATAAAGCACCACATACGTAAACAAACACTAAGAATGTGCACAAAGTCATGGGGTAATAAGATCAACCCGCTAGTAAGCGGGATCGGACGCTACGACGTCGATGTTTACAAAAAGTACCCCACACCGAAACACATTCTGTTCAGCCACAGGGTTGGGGGGACGAGAGGCCGATAGCTGGCCCCCTCCCCAAGCTGACACCTAGACAACACCTAAACCCACACACTGCAGACAACATGTACCTATGTAAATATGTAAATATGCTCCTTTGATTACAGCTGTCTTTATCCCAGGGACCAGGCGAGCAAAGGTTGATAAGAAACACAACACGAGAAGACGACGGCAACGCAGCCAGACGGCCAAGAACGAATCAATCCACCTCCGCCCCCCCGAAAGAGACACGGGAGTGGAACACCAGCCCGAACCCTATAACGAAGACAGCAGTACTAATATAAGTTATTTACTTGTTTGTGTTATTTCACTATCATTTAGGTAGAACACTGGACATGAGAGCAGGCAAGCAAGCCGGCACTCCAACGAGCACCTGTATATATATTTATTGTTGCTGATAACCCTAGCATAGTTGCAGATCTGCAGTGACAACTGTGTTCCAACAACACCGCACAGAGGGACATCGCCAGGCTGAAGAAGAAGACAGCCCCTTGCACCAAGTAAGGCTTGGCTCTTAATCCCCCTCTCCAGACAGAGACTTGGCTCCAGGGATCACTGGCTGCTGAGCAAAGGGACGAACCTTTGGCCCAGAGCCCAGACGCTAGTGGACCCGAGCCGACCCGGCAGTGACAAGAAGGACTGATCTCCATAATAACAGACAATGGCAAGGAAATGGTTATGATTGCATGACACATTTTCCTAACTAACACAACCTCTGGACCTTCCAGCCCACATCCTTGCATGTGCTATCAAAAGATGTCAGGTTTTACACGCAGGCTCTTTCTCCTTTCTGTCTATGTGGTTTTTCGCTGACCCTTCAATACCGCACCTTAACACTACCTTACCAACACAAACTTTGCCGTGGTAGAGAGTCTAACTCGGAAACCGGCAGATACTCCTTGTATCACTTCCCACTCTTCCCTGCTACCTCTTTTCTTCTTAGAAACTAATAGCATGTCGGAGGCAATGTAGATTGAGTCGTTTGCCACGGCGGTGGCGCGGGCTACGGGGGCCCCCCGTAAAAGAAAAACACTCCTCCAGTAGCATCCATAGCCTGTACGGAGATGGCTTTACACACCAATTATACCAATGACATGAATTGAATTTAATAATTGAAATTAAACTTGAAGAAAAGAAATAGTGTGCCTAAGGAATGTCCTGGAGAAGAGGAACGTAACGGCTTCCAATATCCATAATCTAGGCACCAATCAAGATAGAGTGGTTAGCTCTATGGGTGATGGTACTCACGTAGTGCAGCGTTCCTTCCGCAAGGAGGTGCTGGTGTCATTTGGTCTTGAAGCTACTATTGACCGCAATATGAAACAGCTGGAGCTTGTCGGCACTAGACTTCTGCACATAATTTAAGTACAAATTAACGCCTATTTTGGGTGTTCTGTATAACGCACTGATGTACTAAAGAAAAGTGGTAGAAAGTGCGATGCAGAGTACACACAATTAAAAATGCTCACCTCCAGTTGGAAGCAACTTTAAATACTTTTCTTGTGGCTTTTAGAAGATGACCTGGTCTTCGACTCCTGGAGAAGAGGAAAGTAAAGGCTTCCAATATCCGTATTCTAAGCACTAAGTAGGATAGAGTGGTTAGCTCTATGGGTGATGGTACTCACGTAGTGCAGCGTTCCTGCCACAAGGAGGTCTTGGTATCATTTGGTCTTGAATCTACTGTCGACCGTAATATGAAACAGCTGGAGTTTGTCGGTGCTAGACTTCTGTACATAATTTAAATACAAATTAATGCCTATTTTAGGTGTTCTGTATAACGCACTGATGTACTAAAAAGAAGTGGTAGAACGTGCGATGCAGAGTACAAACAATTAAAAATGCTCACCTCCAGTTGGAAGCAACTTTAAATACTTTTCTTGCGGCTTTAAGAAGATGACCTGGTCTTCGCCTCTCTTGATATTTCCTTCACCCGAAAAATAAATTACTAATGTAATGAAATACAATTTTCTGTAAATATAATAGCAGATGATCCTCGAAACCATACAAATATCGAAACATATGAAATTCGTACATCATCCCCACACAGTCTGAAAATATATTACCCCACAATGCTCTTTCTCCTTTTAACATAGAAGGCTGACGAAGGATATTGCGGCATTTAGAGTCGCTACCGCCAAAGTCCAGCAATCTGAAAAAAAAAAACGCTGACATTACTAAGGACACACTGAGTATCAAAATAACATTCTAATGATTATATAGCCCGACTCCTTGGCTGAATGGTCAACGTTGAGGCCTTTGGTTCAGAGCATCCCGGGTTCGATTCCCGATAGGGTCGGGGATTTTAATCGCGTTTGATTAATTCTGCTGGCTCGGGGACTCGGTATTTGCGTTTGTCCCAACACTTTCCTCTTCATATTCAGACAACACACCACACTACCAACCAACACAGAAAAACGCAATAGTGATTACATCCCTTCACATATGGTTGACGTCAGGAAGGGCATCCGGCCTAAAACAGAGACAAATCCCTATTTGCGACACAGTTTGCACCCGCGACCCCACAGATGTGGGGAAAGGGGTTGTAGAAGAAGAAGATTCGAATGATTTCATACTCCAGCCTCACGGTACAATTTCCTTTGCCGCTCTGTGAATCAAGCTGCCACATAAATGAAATACTAGATTATCGACTGGTCTAGCTGAACTGTTATCATTAACTGACAGATCTATGCGACTGAGGCCTGCTTCAATATTTTGTCAGTGTAATACACGAACACTGTAGTGTACCTGATCTATCCATAAATATTTTCCTTTACTTCTTGCGTCTTTCATCTCATGTCATCGATCTTATCTGTTGCGTGAAGGAAGACAGCTTGTGGTCAATAACAGCAAACTGTGAGTGAATTCCTTTCACTGGTATTATACGTAAGAACACTGACGCAAAGGATGTGATAAAGGTCTGTAGAAGTAGTGATTGTCACTGCTTGAACCCCGTATAAGACCAAAATGCCTTTCAGCAGGGCCTTGGTTTAATTTTACTGCTAAATTATACTTATATCCTGAAGACCAAAGGAAGTCAGCCAAATCTAGTGTGCGCTTGATGGTGACTCGAATCTATTCTAGAGTTACAGTAGATGCAAAAGTGTTATCACTACGTTGGATAACTTCGTGGAACTCTTTCAATGTGTTTTGATGCATGCCATCACTTTGCAGCCCCCTCGATCGGCAATTACAAATCCAAAACATAGAAAACGTTGTTCACATCACGTGTAAATATATTAGTTGCTTCGCTGTTTTAGGAGCCATACATACCAAGTTCTTTATAAAACGTCAGACCTCGCAACTGGCCTCCTCTAAAGCTACGTTGCCAACTTGACATTCATCTTCTGATAAAACATTAGGATTGATGTGCCTACCATCCGTTTTACTATAATCAGATTTACAACCTGACAAAAAACAGCCTGGAATGATGATGATGATGAATGCATTTAATAACAACACTCAATTCAAACGCAAACATTATTGTTTCGCCCTCTAATACCAGTGCATCGCGCCTACAGAACATTATATTCAGCTGCTGCTCGTTCAGAACAAGAGACTGGCATTGGTTCAGACCAAAATATGTGTGCGGCGCGTGGTGTTGAAATATGGAACTAACTTCTCTGGACAACAGAGCCTTATGGAAGTTCCAGCACTTGATAATCTATAGATAGGGGTGATGATTTTTAGCATTTTTAAATCAGAAATGTAGCATTTTGATTATTTTTTAACATTTAGCATTTTGTAGCGTTTATGCATTTGCAATTTTATAGCATTTTGGAGAAAAAATATAATATTGAGTAATACTGTTAAACGAGTAATATCTTTGGAAATAACGTTAATATGAAATTAAAATCACGTTTGTCGGAGATTAATAGTGTGATAAAAATCGATAAGGTAGATTGTGCATTTATTTTAAATTAATCTAGGTTAGAATAAGCGAAAAATAGAAAAACTGATACAGCCTAAAACATAACACATAAAAAAGAAAGATTTATATTGATGCGAAACTAGAGTAATAAAGTAAAAATACACAAAAAGCTGAGGTCACGCTAGTTCCTGAATCGGAAAAACTGTTGAATAAATTCATAGAACATATCCCAATATTTTGTTCTGTCATTCGTGTTTTCCTGTCACTTACAATGAAATTGTATTTGCTGAAATATTTGCCCAAATACATTACAGAGCTACTTGGGCAAACTGGGTATTTGAGCTTAACTACCGCCAGCATTTATAGCAGATTACGTCTTTATTTATACCAGTTAGGAATAAAAAATATTAATATTCTTTAAAAAAACTATGCATATATCCTGAAAAATGGGATCTTCCTTTTACTTTCACTGAAATATTGCAAATATGTTGACAATACTTGGCCAACAGTGACAGGATTGAAAAGCTTGCCAACCTCTTCGAAAAACAATTTGTTGCATTTTCTACCCTGTGACTGCTCAACTTTTTTTGTTTTTTGCACCTCACCGTGTACTCCATAAACATGTTTTTTTTTTCATTTCACTTTTTACACTTCCATTTGAAAAACAGTGCATGAATTGCAACATATCTGTGGTTAACCATCCTCCAGCACACTTTTTCAGCACAGTGCATAAAGTTAACTCAACCCAATACTTATGTGCAATAGGGTATGAAGAGCCCTCCAACTCGGTAATTAATTTACATTTTTTTTACAACTTGCTTTACACCGCACCAACACAGATACGTCTTATGGCGACAATGGGATAGGAAAGGCTTAGGAGTGGGAAGGAAGCGGCCGTGGCCTTAATTAAGGCACAGCCCCAGCATTTGCCTGGTGTGAAAATGGGAATCCGCGGAAAAACATCTTCAGGCTGCTGACAGTGGGGCTCGAATCCACTATCTCCCGGATGCAAACTCACAGCTGCGCGCTCCTAACCGCACGGCCAACTTGCTCGGTAATTAATTTACTTGTGACTGAGACCTGAGTCACAAATTTAGGCTGACACTGTACTTCAAAACAATGGCATTCACCATCAAACATATTTAGGAGGGATGAAGAACTGCTGTTTGAGAAATTTTCACCCAGAGATTGAAAACCTCTTTTAAAGCATCTAACTAATTGTTAGCATATTCAACAGATTGAAACCATGAATTCCAGCATGTGAACACGAGGTAGGGAAATATTACTGCTGGCAGATTTGTATAACTTTCCTGAGAAAATTAATATGAGCACCTTTTTTATTTTTCTTGAATGTAAGAAAGCTATTTTCAATTTGGATACAAAGTGGTTTACTTGTGACACTTCTTTTAAAATAACATCTCCAACTAAGCCTTAATAAACATTACAAGTGTGTACAAACTCTTTTGTTGAAGTTTCCAGAAGAAAAGAAAGAAAGAAAGAAAGAAAATGTTTTATTTAAAAAAATGAGGATTTCGTATTTATATAGAATTTTGGAATAATTTTTGCATTTTGTCGCTTTTTCAAAATATGTAAAAAATGGTTCAAAGGTCGTAAAAAGTGAAAATACAAGAGTACAACCTTTATGAGCATTCCGCACTTTATTGCATTTGCGAAAATTCACCACCCCTATCTTATAGCGCCAAGAGTTGGAGTTTGACGTTGGCGCTGGTATTATAAGAAATGGCGTGTTGTCATGGTAACGCAGGCAACGTTGACATGTTTATGGCGCAAAACAGAGTGTTTATTTGCCATTGTCACATGGTGTCTGGGGCCGATGACCTTCGATGTTAGGCTCATTCAAACAACTAGCATCATCATCATCATCATCACATCGTGCCCTTTTCCCGCTAATTCTGCTTTTTTATCCGTTTTGTGTTACCGTATATTATTTTATTATTATGTGTGCGTACAGTATTTGTATTGTCAGAGTGTTTTATTTCATTCCACGTGTGCAGTTATTCTTTTTTACTTTGCATAATTAGCTTACAGTTGTTCACAGTTATTAGTTGAAGGTTAATTTTAGGTTAGATTAGTTTAAGATAGGAACCTGTGTGTGTTCACCTGTGGAACGTGGTACTGTTACAGGTTATATGTTTGTTTACCATTCTGTTTGAGTGGTGGTGTTATAATTACTGGTGTTTTCTTAGAATGTAGTGCGCATATATTAGGATAACATGGATCGATCGTGTTGTGCACCTCTCTGTAGGTCAAATTACCGAAATTCTTCGGGTATGTCTGCCCTCACCGAAGAATAAAGTCTTCGAGAGATATGGATTTGGTGCATTGACAGCGAGAATTTTGCTGTAAATAATGAAATTGTCGTGTACATCAAACATTTTAACTCTTAGTTTGTTGTTCACAAAGATATATTTCCCGTTGAGAATAGTGCACTTACAGAATTTGCACCCCTAAGGAATATCTTAAATTGTCACCTGAGACGTATCCAACCGTATTTCGCATAACATGTATTTACGGTACTCGAGGAAGAAAGTGACCTAAAGAGCATGAATAGCATCTGCTACTGAGAGACGAAGAAGCCTTTAAACGTTGATGTGAAGAAGGCAGATAATTTTCAGTCTTTTGACGACAAAAATGTGAGTCCATTCAACGTGATTCCGAAAGGTTACAGTGTTCTCAAGATCTACTGTAGATATTCCATCGATATGAAAGTGACGAGTGACCTACAAGTGCAAGTGTGTTTTAAAATTAGTGCTTTAAGTGCAAAAAAATTAAAGTTGATATTAGGATGTTAAGGACAAGACGACCTGAAGCGTGACAGATATATAAAATGTGAAATTTTGGTAAGTCATCTTGGTAGTAATGAAGAGAGCAGTATTGAAATGAGTGACTAGTCTTCATTTTGGGGAAGGTTCTGAAAAATAAAACCCTTGTTTTAGCCTTGTGTTAGCCTTTGAAAGTAACATTAATAATTCAAGTGATGCGTGGAGGTGTGGTGTTCCTTCGACAAAAATTATAAAGGAGCATGTAAATATTCTGGCCAATAATTTTCTCAAAAATGATACGATCTCAAATGAAAGGAAAACATCAAAATAAATTGCCAATAAACTTCAAAAGCAGGGTACCGAGAGGAATTGTTTGTTGGATGTGTGTCGCGCTAGTTTTAGTCAACTTTATTTTGGTGAATGATACGTAATAGGGTAATGGAAATGCTGTCATAGTGTTGTTAATAATCGGAAAACTAATTATTTGTTTGGTGTTGTGTCGACTTTCTCATAAGTCCGTATTCAAGTTTTAAAATAAGTGAAAATGGTTAGGTGTTGGTAACTTGATGTTTGTTGTAATGCGTTTTTCTTTTGCCAGTCTTTTAACGTCGCACAAACACATCGAAGATTTTCGACGACGCAAGGATGTGAAAGGGCTAGGATTGGGAAGGTACTGGCCGCGACCTTAATTAAGGAACAGCACCAGCATTTGCCTGGCGTGAAAATGGGAAACCACATGAAACCGTCTTCAGGCCAGCTCACGGTGGGATTCCAACCCCTTCCATCTTCTGAATGCAAGCTCACAGCTACTCAACCCTGACCGCGTGCCAATTCACTCGGTGTAATGCTCTTAAAATCTCATCAAAACATCTTTCACTCCAAGATACCGAGCGAGTTAGACGTGAGGTTAAGGTCACGCAGCTTTAAGCTTGCATTTGGGAGATAGTGGGTTCGAAGCCCACTGTCGGCAGCCCTGAAGATGGTTTTCCGTGGTTTCCCATTTTCACATTAGGCCAGTGTCAGGTCAGTACCTTAATTAAAGCCACGGCCGATACCTTCCAAATCCTAGCCGTTTCCTACCCTGCCGTAGCCAAAAACTTTCGATGTGTTAGTGCGACGTTAAACAAGAAAAAAGCTCCTACATAACGAGCACGTAAAATGACTATTTCTCTTTCACGCATCAAATGGTAAGATTTTTCAAATCTTCGATAAATATTTTCGTACTAGAACATTCTCACGACCATTATTAGATTATTCCTCGCCATGTCAGCTTTGGCCGGTACGGCAGCCATGCTTTTTCTGTATTGTGGTCTGAGTATTGTAGTTGATCTTGCCCCAGCTGCCATTCATATCGACTTATATCGGCAGAGGGCGATCTCGAAACCTACAGTAGTTGCAAACTCTAATATTTACATTCAGCACGTGTTTAACCTATCTCGCTCAGCGTGTATGGTATTTGGTACGGTTCGCGATCTTTTGCTTTTTTCTTCATTAATAATGTTTTCATATTAGTCTTTATCTCTCTAGTATAATACAGTATGGCGTAGTTTACAGTTTGCTAGCGAGTTGTAGTGTTTACAGTGCACTATGTCTCCTGGTATGGGCTATATCAAATTTGTTACTTTCATTAACCTGTCTCAGTCTCATCCTTGGCTTTGACAATATGAAAGTGATTGAGGTATGAGTGATGCTAGTAATACCATTCCTTATGCAGCCAGTCCCTGTTATGCATTTCAGTGGGCTTGGCAGACTGATATGTAATAGCAACGGCTGGCTCGGTGAGGAAAGCAACGGGAAACTACCTCACTCCTCATTTCCCTAGTACGCCTCTTCAGTGACGCCTAGGCTATTTCTGACAGCTGTCGGCGAAGCTGCAGAGGATCAAACCAGCCTTCGGGCTGAATACCCAACATACATACATACATACATACATACATACATACATACATACATACATACATACATACATACATACATACATACATACATACATAGCATGTCATAAGTTAGTACAATACAGATTTAATAGTTCAGTGTATAAAAATAGCTCTAGTTTTACTTACGATCGTGTATTGGTTCGTGTGAGAGGCGGTTTACTGTTCCCGATATGGGAAACGTGTTAGCCGAAGCCGTGGCGAATGTCAGTGCCGATGACTGGAGGAAAGTTATGCGCCATATACAAACAATAATACGCGAGGCATGGGAAAATGTAGATGTAGTGGAGAACTGCGTCGAAAGTTTAATAATATCTTTGGAAGCTGGTGATAGTGACTGTGATTCATTGTTGGAGGGTTCCAGTGACCCCGAGGTCAGTGGAGTGTTCCCTTTGTAGCCCATAATCTCCTTCCTGTGCCAGCCATTAGCGGTGAATGATGAGTTATTTCCTAATTCTCTATTATTCTTATTAATATATTATCTATTTAATGTCGAATGTTGTTAGTAAGTGTAGTTTTGTGTATTTGTTTTTAATCCAGATACATAGCTTTTCTGAGAACGCACAGTGGGTCAAAATCGAAATCTAGGAGGACAAAATTATTTTTTTTCATAATTATAGAATCAAAATTGATTACTTCCACAGCATTCTCATATAATTGCCGCGTACTATTCTGGGATATAAACGCATCTGAGTGTAAATCTGTTACCACTGTTCGAGCTGGAATCTTATCTTATCTCCTGCGCTGTGCGTGCGTATCTCGCAATCTGAATTGGAGAGCGAATGTAAGTGGCTGTGGTTTGGTTGTCTTTGAGGTAAGTGTGATGCTTTAAGTTGGAACATGTAGCTGAAGGTATGATCTTTACATTTGTAACGGGTTTCGGTTATTAATGGCCATAATTGTTACGTAATTTTAGCTATATTTGCATCATGTATTATTTAATTATTATTTTTAAAATTATATTTTCACTTAGAGTTTTAGTATGTCGCGTCACTCTGCGTCACTGTCTACTTAATGTTAAAATGTACATAAAGTAAGAGCGGATGAAGATCAGACAAAAGTAGAAAAGAGAAAGAAAGTAATACAAAATAAATTTCGATCAGAAATGGGGCTGCATGTTGACAAACCCAGATCTGGAGGCATCGGAAATTGGAATGATGGCTACACTACTCGCCGTTTTTTTTTTTTTTTTTTTTTTTTGTTGAGGATCCAGTCTTGTCATCCAAAATTACGGGTATAAATGAAGAGCTAATCAGACGTTTTTCTACAATTTTGTGTGCTCTTTCTTGTCAGTTCTCTATAAATTCACCGCTTTCAAGACCTACACCCAGGATACAGCAAAATTGTATCTACATCTCTTGCAGGGCCCATCTGTCGACTCGGTTAATAGCTTGCTGTAGCTGTCTCTCTGCAAACGCCACCCTTCCGGAGCTGTAATGTAGAGCTAAGTCGTCTACATACAGCGATGGAACGACTGCGGGCCCAGCAGCGGCAATTATGCCGTTGATGGCGATTCCGAACAGCGAGACACTCAGTACCGATCCCTGAGGTACTCCATTTTCCTGAACGTAGTATTGAGAAAATGCATTCCCTACTCGGACTCGAAAGAGACGGAGGGACATGAAGTTTTCAATAAACGTTGGCAAATTTCCCCGAAATCCCCACTGGTGTAGAGTGGAGAGAATCCCATATCGCCAGGTAGTATCGTAAGCTTTTTCCAGGTCAAAAAACACGGCGACTAGGTGTTCCTTCCGGAGAAAGGCCTCCTGAATGGCGCTCTCCAGTCTGACCAGATGATCAGTGGCAGACCGATGAGAGCGAAAACCACACTGGTAGTCAGACAAGAGGCCCTCCCTTTCCATGGCCAACACAAGACGCCGGTTAACCATCCTTTCAAATAGCTTACAGAGGCCATTTGTAAGGCATATTGGCCTATAACTATCCAGAAGTTTTGGATCTTTACCTGGCTTGGGAATTGGTATTACAATTCCCTCACGCCATTGAGATGGAAACACTCCCTCACTCCATATTCTGTTGAATAGGGTGAGGATATCCTTGAGACATCTGTCACTCAAATGCTTAAGCATTTGATTATGGATTTTGTCCGGTCCAGGAGCCGTATCTCTGCATAGCGCAAGTGCACTTCGCAACTCCCACTCCGTGAAGGGCACGTTGTAGGGATGCGAAGCACTAGAGGCAAAAGAGAGATGGTGGGCCTCTGCTTCGCGCTTAATTGGAAGAAATGCAGGGTCGTATCTCCTAGAGCTGGACGTATCTGCGAAATGTGACGCGATGTGGTCTGCAATGACTGAAGGAATCGTAACTATATCTCCATTAATGGAGATTCCGGGTACTGAAGGCACATTCTGTACTCCGACAATACGGCGGAGTTTTGTCCACACTTGTGATGACGGAGTATGTGCCGTGATGGATGACACATACTTTTCCCACGTAGCTTTCTTACTTTCTCGAATCAAAAAACGGGCCTTCGCGCGCAGACGCTTAAATGCGATATGATTGGCCATCGTAGGATTCCGACGATAATGCTTAAAAGCCCGTCGGCGATCACGTATGGCTGCTGCAATTTCGTCCGTCCACCATGGGACCTGTTTCCGGCGACGAATACCGGACGAGGAAGGAATTGTTTCCTCTGCAGCAGCCAAAATTCCAGTAGTAATGGAAGAGACGTGGTCGTCAACAGACCCCAGCATATCATCAGCCATCACTGCGCGTTTTGTAAATTCTGGCCAATTTGCCCGCCGAAGTAACCAGCGCTTGGGTACTTCGGACTGTCTTTGATTCAAGAGAGACAGAATTATCGGGAAGTGGTCACTATCACAGAGGTCGTCGTGAACTTGCCACCGTAGCAGAGGAACTAGCGCACGGGTACACAAAGTGACATCCAGGTGTGAGAATGTGCCATGCGCGCTACTGAAATGTGTCGGTTCCCCTGTATTGAGCACACAAAGATCAAATAGGTTGATCATTCACTCGAGCTTCCTCCCCTTAGAACAGGAAGACGGAGAACCCCATAGTGTGTTACGGGCGTTCACATCCCCCAGCATGAGGAAAGGAGGAGGCAACTGAGCGATCAAATCTTGTAGTGCATGCATATCAAGGTTATAATCCGGTGGAAAGTACACGTTGCAAACCGTTGTCATTACTGGCAACGGAGTGCGAACTGCAACTGCATCTAGCTGAGTACGGAGCGGTACTTCTTCGCTGAAGATGTCGGAGCGAACTAGGGTACAAACGCCCCCAGTTGCCGCGCCATCCACAGCCACTCTGTCTTTGGAATAAAGACGATATCCTCTCATAGTCGTGTCGTGTCCAGGTCTCAAACGAGATTCCTGTAGACAGACTATGGAGGCCGCATAGACGGATATCAGTTGACGTAACTCAGCTAGGCGACAGTGGTAACTACTGCAGTTCCACTGCAATAGTGCCATTGTGTGGACTGGTAGTGTTGCGAAATTAGGACAATTGCTTGCCCTTCTTTTTGTCAACTACCTGCCATTTTCCGCCGTTGTTGTCGGTATTGTCGTCACCATCCACGACAATAAGTGGTTCAGTCTCCATTGGAGGCGCACTGACTGGACCCTCCGCGGACGGTGATCTCATTGGTCTGGAACAGTGGGCCTTCTTCCTGGGAGAACTAGGTTCTCCAGAAAGTGATCGAACAAGAGGGCGTCGGGGCCTCTCGCTCTTGCCCACCGTTTCTCTCTTTTTGGGAGGAGAGCCGGCAGATGGCTTGCCGGATTTCTTCAGTGATCCTGTGGACCCCGACTGAGTTGGAGAAGGCTTCTTCTCCAATTTTTTGAGGGAGCTCTGTGGCTTCACCTTCTCCTCCTTTATGATCTGGGCATTGGAAGGAGGGCTGGACTTTCCAGCCCTATTTGGAGAAGTCTTTCCCCCCGCCCTGTTGGGGGAGGACTTCCCAGCCGAACGTTCCTGGGAAGGGCCCTTCCCAGGCAACGTCGACAGTAACGCTCTTTTCGGTGCTTCACATGCTGAATCTCCAGTTTCTTTAGTTACTGAATTGTTGCTGGCTTTGACTTTTCAATGCATTTTCAGTACCGGTGTTCTGTACAAAACTCTGTGGAGTGATCCGTACGTTTGCGACCTTTTCCGCGAATGAGATGGAGAACTCCGGAGCAGCCATGGATTTGAACTTCCTCCGGGCGTCTGGATAAGGTAGCTTATCCAGCGTTTTTATCTCCTGGATCTTCTTCTCCCGCTTGAATGTGGGGCACTCCTTGGAGATTGGAGCATGCGTACCCGGGCAGTTGACGCACACAGGTGGTGGTGTGCATTCAACCCCAGCATGCTCGCACTTCCCACACATTTTGCAGGTCGTCGAACCTGTACATCGCAATGAGGTGTGGCCAAACTTTTGACAGTTATAACACCTCATTGGTGCCGGAATGTACGGACGAACAGTCAGGCGATACATTGCTACCTTTATTCGTTCAGGTATGGTCTCAGCGTCGAAGGTAAGGATGAAAGCACCCGTATCGAGTAGCTTATCACCCACACGCCTCTTCAACCTCTTCACGTCGGTTACACCCCGACGTGCTAGGTACCGGATCATTGTATCATCGGAAGACTTAACCAAATCCCTGTGGAAAATAACTCCCTTGCAGGAGTTAAGGGTTTGGTGCTTCTCGATTTTCACCTCTACCTTACCGAATAACTTGGCTTTAAGTAGCCGTCTGGACTGTTCAGCCGTAGATGTCTTGATAAGTACGGATCCATCTCGGAGCTTGCGCATCTCGTCGACTTCACCAGCAACAATTTCTTCAATTGAATTACTTATCATAAAAGGACATTCGTCAAGGAAACTTTTACCATCGACCCTGGAAGCAACCAGGAATCGAGGAAGACGTTCGTCACTCATGTAGTCTACAGGAACTGGAGTATACCGCTTACGTTTCTTACCAATATTTGACGCTGTTTTTTGAAGGGTGCCACCCTTTGTAAAAGAAGGAAGAGAAAGAGATTCCGTCTTTTGTCCCACGAGTACTCACGGAAATATGAGGTCGACCTCCGGCAGAGCCAAGGAGATTTACCGGAGGCAAGGCTATATACTCCAGAGGGCGCCCGGTATCTGGAGGGGGTCGCTTGGAACTACTCTCCCAGTAGCCATGCATCACCTCGCCACGACCCGAAACTTGTGATTGGGGGAGGATAAAACCTCCGTACTAACCTAATTATTTTTAATTTAATTTTTTAATTTATTTTGTAATTTTTTTAATTTTATTTTTTTATTTTTCTGTAATGTCTAACCTAATCTACCCGAGGCAGAGAGGGTGGCCAGACAGGAAGAGGAATGAAATTAAAGATGGTGAGAATAGAAGGGTAGAATTAGTGATGAAGAATAAAGAGCACAGACACCTCTCAAGCAACTCGGGGGACACCTTGTTAGTCTGGCCCTACACCGAGGCCTATCCAGCATGGGTAACCCTGAGCTGGCACAGCCCTCGGGATCAACAAGCACACAAGCCCCCCACACCGACTTCAAGGTCATGGTGTCCCTAGAGGGGGTCTCCACCCAGGGCGCTAACTGGCAATGGTTCAACATGGTTGGCTGCTGCTCGTTCAGAACAAGAGACTGGCATTAGTTCAGACCAAAATATGTGTGCCACTTCTTCGTCGTGTTTTCTCACTTGTGATGCTATATCGTCCGTCCTTTCTCGTAACCATACCTTCATTTTACCAAACTCCCTGGTTTATTCTTGGATCATATTCTTAATTTGCTCAAAGGGGCACACTTCTTCCACCGCCTCTTTTACCAGTCTTTTGAATTCTTCCATGTCTTCCCTTCCCTCATTTCCACTAGTTGTCGGGCCTGCGTTCGGCTCGACCCCTCCAATCAATAGCAATATTATAACCACCGCCGCTGTTAGCACTAATTCTCCTTTAATCACTAAATCCACTTTACACCCACCTGATTTTACTTCTTTCTTCATTCTCCTCTGCCATCCTCCTATAGCCGCCCTGTATTGATCCACTCCAATCATTGTCGTCAAACTCCTCACAACCTTCCTGCACTCAGCACTCACTCCTTACTCCCACTCCCGGGCCCCTCCACTCAATGCGTCCGCTCTCCTTCGTGGCTTAAGCCGAACTGTATTTAAAATATTACTCACAGATTTCATTGTACGTATCCTAAAGGTTAATCATACCTGTGTGGTATACCTTAAGCGACTCTTCATAGGGATTCTGTATGTCCGCACACAAAACACGATAGATTTACTTTTAACGACACCACACTACATATTACGAGATAGGATACTGACTAATTTCATTAGCCAGTACAGCATGTTTATCAGACCGCAGATGACAGACTTGGAACACGATGTTCTGCTCGGTGCGATAAGCCTTCGCGTATTTTCGGAATCGTAACGGACTGGCTTCGACAATGACCCAATCTCCCATTCAGTGCATGTTAAAAATTAGTTAGTTCCACGCATGCGTGAACGAAAATTACCTAAGAAAGAGTCAGCAGCTAAGGGCACAGGGCCCAGCATGACCAGCAGGCGTAGACTCCGCCGGAGGCAGCAAAGTACGTGTATGATGAAAACATTGACGTTCTAGCTGCATGCGGCGCCTAATATCAAAACTGAATGTATCACCATTCAAATTGCCAGTATTTATAAAATCATGCATTAACAGTTACTTAGCTGGAGGGGCACGTGCCCCTCTGCCATTTAGAGCGAGCCGCAACTGGTGATGGGAGATTCCAATGCTAAAGGAGGCCATGGCCGACGACTGATGTAGTCGGTGGCTACGGATTAGGAGCAAGCAATCCTCGAGGTAATCGACTGGTCCGCATGTGCCAGGAGGTGGGCCTTATTACAGCAAACACATATTTACAGCTACCTCCACGTCGCCTCTATACGTGGACCTCAAATGCTGACAGCAGTATTAGAAAGCAGATTGATTACATCACAATTAACAAGCAGTTCATAAATTCTATCAAATGTGTGAAAACATACCCTGGTGCCGATATTAACTCATACCATAGCCTATCGTTTGCTTCTATGATTCCCAGGCCGAAGAAATGCCATTTAAAGTGGAATTTTAGTCGGACTGAGATTCAGAAACTTCAAGATCAAGCATTGAAGGATGAAGTTCAGTCAACCCTACGCGTAAAACTTTCGGAAGCTCAAAACAGCGTGAATGTAAATGATGTTGAATGCACTTGGAATCACATCAAATGTGCAATAAACGACATAAGTCAAGTAAAATTAAAGGATGCTGGAAGAAGGAAAAACAAATCGTGGATGACAGAAGAACTTCTGAAGCTGATGGACCACAGAAGGCCTTTAAGAACAAAGATCCTGTAAAGTACAAAAGTTTGCAGAAGTTAATACGACACAAAATAAGGAATGCAAAAGAACAACTACCCTCTGAGGAATGAAACGGAATAGAATTACTGAATTCAAAACATTCTTTTTTTTTCAACAAGCAGGCTACAAGAAAGTGAAACAAGTAACCGGTGCATACAACAAGAAGGGTAGGGAGATCCTTCTTAATAAGAATGGTGACATCTTAGCGAGCATAGAAAAGAAACTGAAGGAATGGATGGAATATGGACCGCAGAGATGAGAATCATGGTTCTTGAGCAGACTATGGTGTGGATATCACACATGGAAGTAGAGTATGCCACAAGAACAGCGAAGAATGGGCGGGCTCCAGGCCCAGATGAGATGTGTGCTGAGATACTGAAACTGCTTGAGAAAGAAAACTCCCTTTCATTATTAGTTGACCTATTTAACAGTATTCACCGCAGTGGAACCATTCCTCGAGACTGGCTCAGATCAACTTTCGTAATATTGCCTAAGAAAGCCAATGCAAAATCCTGCAATTAATATAGAACAATTAGTTTGATGGGCCACGTTCTGAAAGTATTTCCAAAGGTCTTGCATGCGAGAATCTATCACAAATGTGAGGAGAATATCAGAACCTCACAGTTTGGCTTCAGACATGGTTTTGGTTCTAGAGAGGCATTATTCAATCTGCAGGTATTAGTCCAACGGTGCCGAGATGTCAGTGTCGACGTTTTTGCTTGTTTCATCGACTACGAAAAAGCCTTCGATACAATCCACCGTGATGAACTTAGGACTTGATGGACGGGACATCCGTTTCATCGGTAATCTCTACTGGAAACAGAGTGATGGTATAAGAGTTTATGGCCGTGTCTCGGAAGAAGTCTCAATTATGAAAGGGGTTCGCCAAGGCTGTATTCTTTCACCCATGCTTTTCAACATCTATTCAGAAAAGATTTTTCGAGATGCTCTTTACGGAAAGACTCAAGGAGTTGTGGTTAATGATTACATCATAAATAACATCAGGTATGCCGATGACACAGTGCTACTTGCAACCAAACTTCAGGATCTACAGGAACTAGTTAATGCTGTCACTGAAACCAACAGCGCCATGGGCTTGAGGCTTAATGTAAACACGACCAAGTGGATGGTTATAAACAGTAAAGAAGATGGCATTCCAGGTAATCTCACAGCAGTAAAGGACCAGAACGCAAGAGTGGTAACATTTAAATACTTGGGATATCACAACAATCATGACTGGGATCTTGCTCATGAGATCCGATGCAGAATTGAGCAGGCCATAACTTCTTTTCAGAGACTTAAAAAACCTTTGACAACTGTGACTTTTCCATTACACTAGGGACACGACTACTCCTGTGCTACGTTTTCAGCATTCTGTTATACGGCGTTGGACACTGAGACCATGTGCAAGAAGTTGCAAGCATTCGAAATGTGGACGTACCGAAGGATGCTGAAGATACCTTGGACAGCTAAAATGACCAATATAGAACTTTTGCACCCTATGAATAAAGAACCAGAAATTGGTCATATGATGCGAAACAACAAATACCACCTTCTGAAAGTAATGTTACAAGGGAAAATTAATGGAAAACGTGGTCCGGAGAGAAGTAGGGCATCGTGACTCGGTAACTTGAGCCAGTGGTTTGGGGTGACAAAGCTTACTCTGTTCAGAACAGCTATGAACAAACAACAGATCATGCTACTGATCGCCAACGTTCTGCGAGGCATACCACATGAAGACGAAGAAGAAGATGTCTGGCAAAATAGTTCATCTTCTGTTAGTAAGGATTGTTTTGTACGATGAAAACGCTCCACGCCACATGATGTAATGGGACCATACTTGTATCGCGCTACCAGACGTATGCATAAGTCGTTTCCGGTTTCACTAAGAGATGGAGAAGGCGAACAGTACACAGCGTATGAATTTGATGCATACGTCAGTTTGTTCGTCTGACATTAACCTACCAACACACACAAGTTGAGTCCACCAAACACTAGCGTCTGTGTTCTATCGTTCAGTGATCATATCGACGTTTGTGCGTGAAAAAGAACATTTGCGGCTCGCATTGGTTTTCTTATTTAATCATAAGAAAACGGCTGTGGAAAGTCATTGTTTGCTGATAGAAACATATGATGAACACACTCCATCGATTAAAACATATGAGATATGGTTTCGACAATTTAAACGTGGTGATTTCAATGTGAAAGGCAGTGCGCGCTCTGGTGGACCACAAAGGTGCGAAGACGAGCAATTGCAAGCGTTGCTGGATGATGACCCAACTCAAACTCAACTGTTGCCAACAAATAATTAATTTAAATCACGCATTAATCGAAAGACCACCAGAATGGGCCAGAAGATATGGCAAAGTGATTTTGTTACACGACAATTCGCCGTCTCACACAGCAAAACCAGTGACAGACGTATTTAAATCGCTTGGATAGGACATCGTTCCGCACCCACCGTTCTACCCCGACCTGGCGCCATCTGACTATCACCTCATCGTATCAATGGGACACGCAGAGCCGCACTTCAGCAATTTCGAGGAAGCTGGAAAACGGTCCGACGAATAGTTTGCCGCGAAAGACAAGCAGTTTTCCTGGCATGGTATCCATAACTTATCTGAAAGATGGGCAAAGTCTGTAGAAGCCGATAGCCAATATTCCAATATTTAGAATAAACAAAAAATGAATTTCCTTTGAAAATTGCATGTTTTCTTTACCATAGAAACCGGCAAGAACTTATGCATACACATCTCCTTTCAAGGTTTTACTGCAAAATGCCTACTGTGCAAGTTGCACACAATTACTTGACTGTGAGTCAAAACTATCAATCACCTGCACACAAATTTATAACAAATATAACAAAATATTCCAAATATTCCAAGTTTCTAATGTAGGAAAAGTGCCAATAAATAAATTGTTTATTGTAATACTGATTCAATAGTGTCAACGTTAGCGGTATAAAATAAGGCTCCATTTAACCAATCTGGCAACTTATTTATTACTCTGTACAGAATAACATCATCTGCAAAAGACCTTATCGCTGATTCCACTTCTTTACACATATCATTGATATACCAAGAAAACATAAAGGTTCATAATACTGCCTTGAGGAACTCCCCTCTTAATTATTACAGGGACAGATAAAGCTTCGCCTGAGTTCTATTTTCTAGAAACATAGCCACCCATTCAGTCACTCTTTTGTCAAATCCAACTGCACTCATTTTTGCCAGTAGTCTCCCATGATCTACCCTAACAAATGCCTTAGATTGGTCAATCGCTATACAGTCCAATTGACCTGCTGAATCCAGGATATCTGCTATATCTTGCTGGAATACTACAAGATGAGCTTCAGTGGAAAAACCTTTCCTAAACCCAAACTACCTTCTAACAAACCAGCGCAAACATGTCTAATATAATCAGAAAGAATGTTTTCCCAAAGTTTACATGCAATGCATGTCAAACTGACTGGCCTGTAATTTTCAGCTTTATGTCTATCACCCTTTCATTTATATACAGGGGCAACTATAGCATCTCTCCATTCATTTGGTATACTCCTTCAACCACGCAATAATCAAATAAGTACTTCAGATATGGTACTACAGACGTGGCCAAATTATTAGAATAAAATTGGATTTTCAGAATTTATTGACATAAATTTTTGTTACATTGACAAATTAGGGAGATTGTTGTTTTAGTACTCTGTATGCCACCCTTTAGACTGATTTAGGGCCTTGATTCGCCTTGGCATCCCATTAATCAGTGTTTGGCATGCATTTCTGACGTCATCGTCCTTAAACCAGATTTCTTGGACCTCAGCAATGAGCTCATCCCGTGTTGTTATTTTGGACTTTCCAGTCGACCTTGAACGCCTCTCCCTCCCTTCGTCTCACATATTGGCTGGTCTCTTCTCCGATGGAGAAGATACTTTCATCGCTGAAGCATACCTGATGAAAGAAATAAAGCTTCCTCTAATAACTGGTCCATTACAGTGTTATAAAATGTAGCAAACAATGGCAGGTACTTTTGTATTCCATGTAATCATCAAAGTAAATCGAATATATTAGCAGGTTTTAGGTCACAAAATGATTATAAAACCTTTGAAATACTACATACCTTCTTCCATTCATCCGCTGAACAGTTTTGATGAATCTTGGCCCATAGAAGTCGCCGCGAAGCCATGGAAGGTGTAATCTTAGCCTTCTTTCGTGGTCTCTTTGCTTTCAGGCCGCTGTTGAACAACTCTCTTCGTACAGATCTGGGGGATATATTAACCCCACACTGCTCCATTGTCTTGCTCAGGTCAGTACTTGTAAGTTTGTGATTACTGATCACAAGATTCTTAAGTTTTCTCGTGCTTCTGGGGCTCAAAATCTTGCTCCGTCCACACTTGCCTGCTCGGTGCTGAGCGTATACTTGCCCACCATTTTCATATTTTTTAATTCTATTCACTGAAGTTTGTGAAATACCTAATTTCTGGGCTATTGCTTGTTGTGTGTAAATCTTTTCAGCAAGTAAGGCCCTTACTATGGCAATTTTTCTTGGGGAAAGGTCACACTTTTCCCCCATAACCTCAAAATATTTCACTCACACAATAATAGAACACCACTGACTCATCAGGGTTAGAACACACTTTGAATACTTCAAAATACCTTTTAGTTGAACTGTATTACAAAAAAACAATGATTAAATTGCGGTGCAAAATAACAGAAACACAAAAGCTATGAACACTCGGCAGTAGTCACAAGGCGGGAAATCTCAGCTGAACAACATGTGCACTTCATCATTCATTTGTTCTTCATTCTTGCCAACTGTTGTCAAGCAAAAGTATCTCAGAGGTACACAATATATCAAGTACCATTATGCCTATCAGAATTAATCCACCACTTATCTACTTATGGGCACATTCAGCCATTTTAGGCACCATTAGACTGAAATCAAACTTTATTCTAATAATTTGGCCACGTCTGTATATCTCAACCCTTTGTCTTTAGTATATCCCCCGAAACCTTATAAATTCCAGCTGCTTTCCTAGTTTTCAACTTTTGTATCTTACTGTAAATGGCATTGTCGTCATAGGTAAATTTTAATACTTCTTTAGTATTTGTCACCTCCTCTATCTGGACATTATTCTTGTAACCAACAATCTTTACATACTGCTGACTGAATACTTCTGCCTTTTGAAGATCCTCGCATAAACACTCCCCTTGTTCATGAATGATTCCTGGAATATCCTTCCTGGAATCTGTTTCTGCCTTAAAGTACCTACACGTACACTTCCATTTTTCACTAAAATTTGTATGACAACCAATTATGCTTGCCATCATGTTATCCTTAGCTGACTTCTTTGCTGGATTCAATTTCCTTGTAAGTTCCTTCAATTTCTCCTTACTTTCATAGCCATTTCTAACACTTTTTCTTTCCAACCTGCACCTCCTTCTTTGTCTCTTTACTTCTCTGTTATAATATAGTGGATCCTTACCATTCCTTACCACCGTTAAAGGTTGTTGTGGTGGTTGTGATTCATTAACTTTGGACTAGGTTCCATATGGTTGCCATGTTTTGAGGCAAAGGTTCCATTCCCACTACAGTAAAGCCAATGTAGATGTAAGATTTTGGGGGATTTGTGTTTGTTCATATTCCGTAGAGGCCTTCGCTACTGATTTTCATTTAGTGTAAATTCGTGTAATTTCTATGTTGGTATAATTTAGTACTGAGACAGCTGGTCGTATGTGTGTCTGAAATTAATTTTTTCCTAATCGGATTTACACATGTTTGTAATTAGATCAGATGTACTTGTTCAGTCCGCGTCCGTTTCGTGGTATTTATTGTAGATGAGATTCAGCAAAAAGATGATTTAATAAATTGGAAATTTAATGATTTAATGGAGTTAACGAATTTAATATTTTGACATTTAATAATTCAATAACGCAATAATTAGATTTCATTTAATAAAATGCAATTTAATGAGTTGATTGATGTAACTTAAATTAACTTGTAAAGATAGCACAGGTCAACTTCAGTTTCGGAAATAATGTGCAGTAACTTAATAATGGAACCCAATAAGAGGTAATTAAAATGAAATGATATAATGATTAAAGTCGGTTAAATTTGCTATAACGAAGCCGTAAAAAATGGACCCATAAGACTATGTAATGAAATTTCAACCACGCGATATATTCTTTTCTTAGGAGTTTGAGATTAAGGAAGAGTGTTGTTTTATGTCAAAGATTTAATGAGTGGAACCGAATTAAAGCTGAAATAAGCCGACTTAATAAATTTAACAGATGAAATATTTGTGCTCGTTGGAAAATGATATTCGGAAGATGTGAGCGATTTTTTATGACGATGAATAATAATTAATGGGTTTTAGTTGACCTTGTTAGTTTTAACTAATGAAATTTTATTCTTTTAGTGTTTTATTTTTCGTTGGCGTTTCTGCCAAAGTTTTAAACAAATTTGTTTGCGAAAGTTTCTCATTCATAATCTTCTCGTTACTTTTTTACTCTTTTATACTTCCTGTTTATTAAGTTTAGATTAGTTTATTTTTATTTCGAAACATCACCGGAGATCACTGGCGTACGACCCTGGGATTATAGTCGGCCCCCAATAACATAGGCTGGAAGGGTAGAATACCAGCATCAGCGCAATGAAGAAAGATAGTCAACAAAGAATACACAAAACTTTAGGTTACATATCTAGGCGCACGCGGCCCAGTGACCCCAGTAGCACTATTAACTAAATTTAACTAATAATAGACTAGTAATAATAATAATAATAATAATAATCGTATAGCCTCAGCTACCGTGTGCAGACATTTTAATTTGACGCCATCTGGTTGTCTGCTCGTCAATTTCGACGTTCCGTTTTATTTCTAGGCCTGCTAGATAGCAGACAGAGTAAATCGAAAATCTCTTGGGCGTCTGTGGCTGGGATTTAATGCATTTTGTAGGGTAAACACCAAATGTATCATCAGAGATCTTTTACATGCCGACATCGCACCACATGGACTGTCGAATGGACTTTTATCCGCCCTTCGAAAATCCGACTACCTCTGCCTTGTTTAAACTCGCTATCTTCTTATCCGGAGGCCGACACTCTACCACTGATCCACAGAGGCAGAGGTGTAACTCGTTGCCTACGCTATAATACAAGGCCTGGAAACAGAGCCCGTAAAACGCTATGGAATTGGTTACACTGAAGTTCAATGCTGGGCCGCTAGGATCGCTATCTTGCCCCCTGTCTACCAGGCTCGCGCCTTTAAACGTGTTCATTAACTGAGTTAAAATATGGCAAGAAATACTACTAATTTAACTTTCTAAATCTAGCATCATTATACATGCTTTACCATAAACAAGTACCGTGGGCTTAATACGTGTTTTTCGATGTCTATATTGTCTTACGGAACACACGGGAAGGTTGAAATATTAAAATCCTGGTCTTTTAGCAATATTCCTATCCTCAGAAATTCAACATTTATGTGAATGTCAAGGAAACAAATTCCAAGCATGTTCGGGACCTATCTCCTATTAAAATCCATCGCCCTCGGCCGGGATCAATCTCACAAACCTCGGATCCAGCAGACAGACCACTGAGGATGTATTGTTTGGAGATGTATTACTTGATTCTATATTCGTTTATAATATTCGCGGTATGTAGGTTTGCATAATACTCATCCCCCTATAGCATTAATATTTCTATTGTGATGTGCTGGCAATAGTTACGATGAAACCTTCGTAACTACCTAGTATAATTTATTACTAATTTACCAGCAAGCATGAAACACTTTATTATTTTTCCGATCCCATAAATATATAATCTAGTGATTAGAAATTGATCACCACCACCTCTCCTACCATGCCGGCCAACATTATGACGGTTAACATATTTCCGGCCACGTGGATTCGAATCGCCTATTCACGCTTCTGGACGATGCAAACCTAATGCGTTAACGATTGCAGCTATCAGATGAAACACGAAAAAACGGATGTATTACAACATTTATATAGGAATATTTTTATGCTTCACATTACAGTATCCATACCAACAACACTATTTTATATACCGGTAATACTAGCTGATGTACCCGTGCTTCGCTACGGAATTCTACATTGCATACAGAATTATAGTGTACACGTTGTGAACAAGATTGTATTAAATTGCATAGCTCATAATTAACGTTACTCTAGAAACGCAACGGGGAAGTCACCAAACGTCTTTTCTCATATGAAGACTGAGTTAGGGAATTTTCACTGTAATTGTAGACCCACTTGCCTATCATCAGTCACAATCAGGTTGGGGAGTTTTCCTTCTAATGGTAGACACTCACTCTCCACCTGCCTTTTTACATCCTCAGAAAGACTGTCTTAGTAGTTTTCCCAACGGAAATGAACATACATTACAATGACGTCAGTAGGAATGGCGCGATTAAAAACAATGCTTTCATGGGAAATACTCGATCAAATGAAACACCACACATTTTCTCATTTTTAACGAACAAGACTACACTGTCGATCTAACAGTCCAAATTCCCAGAGATGGAATGACCAAGCCGCAGACAGCCGTGATCCGTGAACACTCTTCGTCCTTTCTCGGCGGGGAGAGGGTCGAATAGTAGAGACTCCCAAGACAAAAACTATGCCCTTTTACTAATTTGTTTCCTAGGAGTACCCGATGAGTCGGAAAATATCACTTCACTACACTGGTGGCGGAAAAATCTGACTTGGAGGCAAATTTTTCCTCCAAGCCAGAGGAGAAACACCCTCTTCACTGCTAATCTGGAATAGAATGAATGTAGAATTTAATAACAGTGAAGAAGAAGAAGAAGAAGATTTTCTTAAGAAATGGCTTTTTTCAAGGTTCTAAGGTAATGGGACCAGTAGATGACACTTTAAGGGAAATTTCAGACACAAATATTCATATTGAATTTCATGCAGAGTGAACTATTAAATTTATTATTAATTTGTTTACTTCAGTAATTCTTTTACATAAACATATAATGAAAGTAATAAATGGGTTCTTCTCCAACTATAAAATCGAACAACAAAAACAGGTATGACAAGTCACCAGTAGATGACATCTCTTTAGCCATTGTGCCAGTAGTTGAACATATCACAACACCGGTACCGTAGTTGACAGTTTGTTTATAAAGGTTGCTAACCCACAAACTTGATTATTCATATATAGAAAACTTTAAATAAAGGGAATACAAAACAATACTGAAACAAATTTATATCATTGAACCAGATATCTTAAACTGTGCGATATTTATTAATTTCTGGTACTCGATAGTGTCCTCCGTTAGTGTACAATTTGGGGCTTGAAATCACTTCTTTTATATCTTCCTTATCATACCAACACACATCGTCAGTTTTTGGCCACTTCCATGCATTAATTCCTGCCACGGCGATTACTTTGACATATGCCCGATTTGTATCTAACTTCAAAATAATTCCAGGATAATATTCACCCTCATAATCACATATCACAAACTCCCTTACGTAAATTCATTGGGGCACTGGTCAAAACACATTCTTCTGATTCACTGTCATTTTCTGGAATTTCAGTCAACTTAATCCTCTTTTTTTTTGCCTTTTTTCATTTCCAATTCAGCACATTTTTTCTTCATACTTTCTTCTCTGAACCTTGCTCTTTCTTATTTCAATCTTTCTGATTCATCCTTTGCTTTTTTTTCTTCCTTTCCTGGAACTTCCAATCTTTTGATACCACAACACTTGGAATTTTTCCTTCTTTCTTTTTTGCGTTGTTGAAAGTAGTTCTTTAGGGTAAAATAACCCTCATTTGAAGACAGAAGGGACATTTCTTGTGGAACATTCTGCACCAGTAGCATTGGTATGTTGATACTTATTGTCCTCAAGTTAAGATTGCATTGTTGGAGTGTTTGAAATATTTTCAGTTGGATTTAGATTTTGTGATGATGTTGAGGGGATGGGCTGAAAATCTGATGATGATCCTTGTGTTGTGGAAGGAGAAACCTCTGAGAATGACAGTTCATTTTGAGGCATATGCGCTGTGTTTTCATTTGCAACTGACTTGATTCATGACAGCAGGCGTGACATCAAGCACTGGTATTTCCTTATCAATTATTAATGGGCTCTTCATCATGGGAGGTGAGTGGACTTAAACTTCAACAATTTCCACCAACTTCCTCCACAATAATAAGTTTCTGTCCTCTTCTTCAATGTCTTCTATCCAGCTGCCACAGTTTTTTCTGCTTGAAGTATTCAATTTTACTTCCACCAATTTATTTTTCCATTACTTCTACGGCTACTGGGTATTCATGCCACATGCTGCTGGGTTGCCGAAAAACTGAGACGTCTTCCGTTCCCTCTGTGCAAGGTATCTTTGAAAAATCGACTGCGTTCGATCCTATGGTGACAGCCCACACTTTCTAAATCCACTTTTGATTACTTGTGGCGTCACAAAAGCTATTACAGCCTCCTTGAGGAGAGAGGAAAAATGTCTCTTCTTGAGTATAATGTCTTGCCTGTTATGTCGAAATTCATCGTTCTTCTCTCGCCAAGCACTTTTCAATGTCCTAAACACAGCTACATCCATTGGTTGTATTAGATGCGTTGCATTAGGAAACAAAGCAACCAAGATAATACCATTTTCCTCCCAAAACTTGCTCTGGTGCAGGGACCTGGGTGATTTATGTCCATCTACAAAAAACAAAATTGGGAGGGGAATCTTCTCCTTCAAAAGCCAAAGATGAAACGCATTTGTAACATACTCAAAAAACCTTTCGCATGTCATCCAACCATTGCTTGATCTTCCAATGACCCAGTCCTCAGGGACACTTGCAGAGACATCCGAAGTTATCCTTTCTTATGCATACAGTACCATCGGTGGTGCAATTTTACCCTCTGCATTTGCATTTAAGAGCACAGTTAGATATCCCTTCTCGTCTGTGTTCACAACACTGTTCACATTTCGTTCGCCCTTTGGAAAACGCATTTTAGAGCCTTTGGGGTTCAAGAAGAATGCTGCCTCATCAGCATAACCGTGTTATGATTTATAGGCGTACATAGACTGCTACTTATCACTACTGTTGTGACTTCCCCACTCGGAGAACAATCATCAAATGAGAAATGCAACCATTCAAGCTAAGGGCGCCAATCTTTAAGTTGAAGACTTAAAGATAAAAATTTATAATCAAGCTTGGATGGACTCTTATCACAGGGGTGGGGTGATAGTGCACTAATCATTAAGCAGGAGAATTAAAAATCAAAAGGCTAATTAAGGCAGATTGATTAAATTGAACTCGAAAAATACTATTTATTAGATTTAATATAAATGACGACGGTTTAACGAAGACTGAATTTAAAATAGAAAATGAATTTAACAGAAAATTGAATGACTCTACTTCGCGAAAACTTGCAATATCTTTAACTCGCTTGCTCACCATTTAGTCGTGTTCTGCTGGTCCTTGGGAAGCTTCCATCCTTGTAGCTGGAACATCATCGGTCGTCCTTGAGATCTCTTCATCTGCAGCTAAGTACCATTCCTGCCTTGCAAATTGCACCCACCACTAATTGGAAGATGACTTCAAAACTAACACTCCCTATTATGCTTTATCCCGTATATTGGAGATAAGCCCTAAGTCATAGTTAGCAGAACCACCTTGGGTTATTTGGAGAGGATACTCAATTAAGAATCCTTCCAACTTTACTGAAAATGTTCTCTGAAATTCCATTTCTATCTAGATTAATACTACCTATTGACTTAGACTGGTTCAAACCGGTCTTGTAGCCGAGCTGTACGTACTTCCTGATGAGAGTGGCTATACACCCCTCATTCGGAATTTCTAAGTACCACGTCGTGGTAATGAAGTAAATAATGTAGAATACTACTGCAGAATCAAACGAAGAATATTAAGTAGCAGGTCACGTAGAAGATCCAAGATCTAAGTTGAAGCGATGCAAGATTAAGATGAAGCCAAGAGCTCCAGCATGCCCTTTTATAACCTTCTCTGGCGCTAATTACAGGTCGCTCCACGTGGTCCAATCAGATGACATGTCTCTCCCCACTCCAGATATTAGAGTTGACGGGTCTTAACTCTGATATTAACTGTTCTTCTATTGGTCCATTCACTCATTATCCATGGCAACATGACGCTTCTTTCAAAATATAGGCGTAGAGCAGTTTGAATAATTCTGGTCGAAATACGGTAGCTTACGTTGGGACGCGTGAACACGTGCTCGCTTTCCCAGAACTTGATGTCGAAATTTGTCCTTCCTCCTTCCTCGGTGATGTTGCAAGATAGCGGAAATCTACTGCAAGTTAATTTTAAACAAATGTCGCAAGAATCTAAGTGAATATTAGAATATTCAGCCCTCGTTTACAAGTCGTAGTTACAAAGTAATGAAATGATAGTGAGCAAATGATTAAACATGAATTATTATACAATTACATACCAAAATAAATATCATGACGTTAAATTCTTGAATTAATTACACATAATAAAATTAACATAATTACACTGTAACGTCTGGAACGTTACATACGCCCCCATGAGTTCTTAACAAATATCATATGAGTTGAGAACTCACACACTTACTCTCACATTAACTTGAAATACCTCTATCACCTGCCCATAACGAGCGACATTATTTACATACAATTAATTATATCTCACTCTTTCCATCATATCTCTCTTAGACTGCTTACCATTGCGACTGTCTGTTATTTCAGTTCATCTTGAGGTTTAGATGCTAGATTATGCCCAACATGAGCAACTTTTCACTTTTGTAAGAAAAAAAACAAGATTATCCTAGAAAATATAACATAATATATATACAATTTAGATTACAAACTCTGCCGAGTGTCTATTTGTCCTTTTTTCTCCCCATCTCTCCGACATTCTTTGCTATATAGCAGTAACACATTCTCTTCCAATCTTTTACATTAGAAACATGTAAAACAAATGATACAAACAATTTACACTTTTATCACTCTTTCGAATGTTTCAACCTTATCTTGAAGCAGGATGCAACACTTCACTCGAATACACACGTGATTTAAGCTCACGGTAAAATTATTGCAAGTTAGAAATGCACATACGGGAAAATTAATTATTTGCCGTCGTCAGCTTTAATTAGCCTTCTGTAACATCTCAGAAAACAAATATATAAAATTTCATGGCCTCACATACGGAAAACAGATGATCTCTCGTCAATGAACTAGCGTAATTCTACCGTCACACAAACACCTCCCTTGTTTACAAACACCACTAGGAAATACCACCACAATAGAGACGTAAACTCATCCCGCTCGTAGTCTGACATAACAAGTAGCAACTTCCCCGAGTTACTGACCTATATCTCACAATCCGGTTCAGCCACCTCACACGACAGGTATCTCCTTAAACTACTAATGTTATATGAACCATTCATTACGCTCTCGCCATCCGCTAACTTGTAAGCACAGGGTCCTAGTTTACGATGTACTTTAAAAGGGCCTTGATATAACAGAAAAAATTTCTTTGTTACCTTATCCTCACTATTTGACAACATGGGAACTCTCACCAAAACCATATCACCTACTTCAAAGTTATCAAGTACCTTACGTTTCTGTTGCCTTTTACGTTTATCTCCAGATTTAATCAGGTTCTCCCGTGCCAGTCGGACGTAAAATTCAGCATTACTAGGTGGTTCCACAGGCAAACCTAACACTCTCACTAATTCATTCTGAGGCTCTAGTAAGTTACCAAATCTCACTACAAATCGTCTGAAAAAATTACATACACCAATATACGATCTGAGCTCCTTAATATTTCTAGGTGTCGTAGTATTCAATATTTTTTCAATTCTTGTGCTCTCAGGCGTCACTCCCATTGCCGATACACGGTGCCCCAAAAAAGTCACCTCTCGTCTACTGAAAACACATTTGTCAAGTTTCAGAGTAAAACCAGCATACTCTAATTTAGAAAAAATCCTCTCCAAGTGGTCCAAGTGCTCTTCAAAGGTACTAGATCCTATAACCAAATCATCGATATAAATAGTAGCATAATCTCCAGTATCATCTCCCAAGGCAATACTAAGTGCGCGAATAAGAGCTGCCGAACTCGTACGGGTCCCAAAAGGAACACGCCTAAATTGGTACAAACTATGCTTATAGCTGAAAGCAGTAAGAGGCCTGTCTTCTGATCTTAAAGGTATCTGCCAAAAACTACTCCTAAGATCTAACGTAGAAAACCAACTCTTACCCTGAAAATTCTGTATCAACTCTTCAATGGTTTGTGATCTCAACTGATCAGCACCAATACGTCGGTTCATCTCCCTGCCATCAATACACAAACGTATTGATCCATCAGACTTAGGCACGACAATTAAGGGATTAACATATTGACTGTTTGATAATTCAATCACATCGTCTGCTAACATAGCTTGAATTTGATCCTCTACAGCTTTTGCATATTTGTGTGGTATCGGATATCGCGGTCCGCTGAATGGAGTCTTATCCAGCACAGAAAAAGAATGTTCATACAGATGGGTAATACCAGGTTTCTCGGAAAAAATCTCCACGTGTTCACACAACACTTCAAATAACTTGTCCTTCTGGATTTCATTTACTTCACTTCTACTTACGGCTTCTTTCAAGCCACATCTTTTATCCTCATGAATCCACAACTGACACAACTTCAGGCCCTCACTAGCCTCTTCATTTACTTTAGAAACCTCTCTCATTCTCCACACTGTACTAACTTCCGTTTTCCTCTGAATTTCCTCCTCAAACTTGACCTTGATATCCTCATTATTCCACCTCAAATTTAGCATAAGATCATTGTAATTTAACTGAGCCAATTTTAACGTTAACCAGTCAGATCCCAAGATAAGATCAAATATTAAATGTGGAATTACCAAACATATCTGAACGCTAATAGAATTATTAATGCAGATCGGGACAGCTACTTGTTTACAAATTTGCTTAGACTTCTTTCCAACAGCTGTAATGATAAAAGTAGACTTAACAGGCATTTCCTCCAACTGAATACCCTGTTTCACTAATGACTCATACCACTGAGAACTAATACATGATATTTGGCTACCAGAATCAATCAAAACTTTAACCCACGCCCCCCAGACTTTCAATTTAACAACGGGATTGACTACTTTATTACTTGAATCTCCATTATTCTGCTCGGGTTCATACAACAAATCGTTTCTAACATCGAGGTCATATGGTAACACTTTCATGGCAAGACACTTCGCTACCTTCATACTAGGCTGGAATTCTGACCTAACATTACAGCCTCTAGTTAGTTTAAAGGTTCCCTTTGTGTATTGACGTTGGACTCATTAGTACATTGCTCTGGCCTCCGTTGGGAATTTCCTGTCCTATATTCCTGTGCTCCGCTCCTGCTGTTCTGCTGAGGTCTGAACTGATTGCGAACTTCGTGATTCTGTGTTCTACCGTTATGTCTCATTCCGTTGTGATGACTAAAGTTCTGAATATTCTCCGTTCTACTTCTAAGGTTACCTAACGCATCAAAACTGCCTAGTAGGTTCTCCATCTCCTGAATAGTACCAACTTTTTGCATGCAGGCCGCTTCTCTCACCCTGTCCGGAAAATGTCTTAAAAGTAGTCTTACTACATCAGACCCTTCGGTTATACCATCTAAGTTCTGACAAATCATGACATGTGCCAGGAAGTACTCGGTCATAGTAACTCCTTCATGCTGTTTGTACCTCCCAAATACCACCCTTTCTCTCTCCCGAGCTTGTATCGCTTCATTCCAGAATTTCCCTCTAAACTTATTTCTGAATTCTTTCAGGTTCGTCATCGTCTGCCTATATACCATGAACCAAGACCGTGTTTCTCCTACAAAAGCATGGTCAATATTTTCCATAACGTCTTCCCAGTCCATAGACCCTTCCTCTAGACGCTTTTCAAATCGTTTTTCTATCATCTTAAGGAAATCTAGCGGGTTCGTTTGTTTCCCATTAAATTTAGGTAGTTCTATTTCCCTAATGTAGCTATTTCCTAGACATTGCCTTCCCGTAAAAACCTGTTTATCCTTTGCCACCTGTTTTAACTGATTTTCTGCTTTCTCTATCCGGCATTCTACATCTCTGTCTCTCCTATCAATTTCTCTCTCCAAATTAACCTGCTTCTCTTTCAATGTCCTAATTTCAATCTTATTCTCTTCAGCTATCGCAAACCTTTCTTCACTTGCCCGGGTCTCATCTTCTATTCTAAGCTTTACCGTGTCAATCTCTTGTTGGACGTGGTCTTTAAATATCCGTATTTCCCCTCTTTGAGTCTCAACTCTCTTATCAATACTAGTGACCTGCCTCATTACTTCCTCCCTAGTAGAGTTGTTTTCCTTCCCCATTACTTCCAGGAATTCACTTCTCTGCCCCGCAAACTTTTCTTCTACCTCTTTCCCTCGCCGTTCATATTCACTTTTCTGGTCCTCTAAACGCTTATTAAAATGTTCATTTTTTACCACCAGATCGCGTAACTGCCTACTGTGTTCGTCCATTCTCCGATTCGCTTCCTCCTTATTTTCCCTCATCTCCCTGCTTAATTCAGCTTTAGTTTGCTCTAACTGTTCTTTAAGTTCATATTTAATATTCTCAATTTTAGTGTTAGTTTGTTCTAATTCACCTCTAAGCTCAGATTTAGTTTGTTCTAATTCACCTTTAATTTGTTCCAATTCACTTTTTATTTCAGTTTTACTGTCCTCTATCTTACTTAACATTAACTGCATCATTCCCATTAACTGATCATTATTATTACTTTTATTGTTAGTGTTCACTTCTGCTTCGCCCCCCATCCTACTATCATCTGACTCCATACTGACTTCTTTCTGCTTGCCTTCACTCTCCATACTCCTTACACTTCTATCTTCAATTTCCTCTACAAGACTACACAACTCTTCCTCTGAACTCAATACTTTATTGCCTTTTATCGCCCGTCCACTGCGCAACATCCTCTCCTCTTTCGTCTGATCAGCCATGACCCTTCCCACAATCAAACACTCCTAATGCAACGTGGATATCCAAATTTTGCCCATAATACGAATTCTGATATCGTTACTGTCATTAACTGCTCCGTACTTAATGATTTTCTCGCCACACGTTGGAGCGGCATTTATGTGACTTCCCCACTCGGAGAACAATCATCAAATGAGAAATGCAACCATTCAAGCTAAGGGCGCCAATCTTTAAGTTGAAGACTTAAAGATAAAAATTTATAATCAAGCTTGGACGGACTCTTATCACAGGGGTGGGGTGATAGTGCACTAATCATTAAGCAGGAGAATTAAAAATCAAAAGGCTAATTAAGGCAGATTGATTAAATTGAACTCGAAAAATACTATTTATTAGATTTAATATAAATGACGACGGTTTAACGAAGACTGAATTTAAAATAGAAAATGAATTTAACAGAAAATTGAATGACTCTACTTCGCGAAAACTTGCAATATCTTTAACTCGCTTGCTCACCATTTAGTCGTGTTCTGCTGGTCCTTGGGAAGCTTCCATCCTTGTAGCTGGAACATCATCGGTCGTCCTTGAGATCTCTTCATCTGCAGCTAAGTACCATTCCTGCCTTGCAAATTGCACCCACCACTAATTGGAAGATGACTTCAAAACTAACACTCCCTATTATGCTTTATCCCGTATATTGGAGATAAGCCCTAAGTCATAGTTAGCAGAACCACCTTGGGTTATTTGGAGAGGATACTCAATTAAGAATCCTTCCAACTTTACTGAAAATGTTCTCTGAAATTCCATTTCTATCTAGATTAATACTACCTATTGACTTAGACTGGTTCAAACCGGTCTTGTAGCCGAGCTGTACGTACTTCCTGATGAGAGTGGCTATACACCCCTCATTCGGAATTTCTAAGTACCACGTCGTGGTAATGAAGTAAATAATGTAGAATACTACTGCAGAATCAAACGAAGAATATTAAGTAGCAGGTCACGTAGAAGATCCAAGATCTAAGTTGAAGCGATGCAAGATTAAGATGAAGCCAAGAGCTCCAGCATGCCCTTTTATAACCTTCTCTGGCGCTAATTACAGGTCGCTCCACGTGGTCCAATCAGATGACATGTCTCTCCCCACTCCAGATATTAGAGTTGACGGGTCTTAACTCTGATATTAACTGTTCTTCTATTGGTCCATTCACTCATTATCCATGGCAACATGACGCTTCTTTCAAAATATAGGCGTAGAGCAGTTTGAATAATTCTGGTCGAAATACGGTAGCTTACGTTGGGACGCGTGAACACGTGCTCGCTTTCCCAGAACTTGATGTCGAAATTTGTCCTTCCTCCTTCCTCGGTGATGTTGCAAGATAGCGGAAATCTACTGCAAGTTAATTTTAAACAAATGTCGCAAGAATCTAAGTGAATATTAGAATATTCAGCCCTCGTTTACAAGTCGTAGTTACAAAGTAATGAAATGATAGTGAGCAAATGATTAAACATGAATTATTATACAATTACATACCAAAATAAATATCATGACGTTAAATTCTTGAATTAATTACACATAATAAAATTAACATAATTACACTGTAACGTCTGGAACGTTACACTGTAATATTACATCACCTGTAAGAGTCCCTTTTCTGCCTACAATATAATTTACCCAGTAGAGATCGAAATGATCTACTTTATTCACCAGAATTTGCTATCACATTGATGTATACGCATTCAGGCTGTCATGTCAACTACTAGACCCGTGAGGTATTGTGGACGGGTTGAGAAGATGGCATACCTGCCAACTACTAGTCCACTAGCTGTATTAGGGACCAATAGATGACACTAACAATATACTTCAGTCGAAGTTATAACTCCTGAATATGCGAATAATACCCGCCCCAAAGCGTATATTTGGTAAAATAAATCAAATGACCATGGTAAAACAAAACCTTGTCAAGCAACATGTCTGTATTATTACCTCCTCGTTAACAATAACTTTAAGCAGACGCCATTTTTACTAGTGATGGGCAACGCTCTCGCTCGAGACTCTCGAGACTGACGTCGCAGATCTCGAGACCGATTCTCCTGTAGCGCACGCTGTGCGACGCACCAGTAACTTAACTACAATACGACTGTAAACGTGTGAGCCAATACATTTTGTCAAAAGCTTGGAAAAGTACTGCATGTTCAACTATGAACCCCTTAATACCATTAACGAAAGTGAAAACCGAATGTCAGTATCTTATACTGTTCACGGCTCATTTGAGGTAGACATCTTAGCTGAATGACCCTGCATAATTTGTGACTAACTGTAGATAGGATGTACCCCATCTTGAATACTAGAGGCGTGCATTATTCGAACTTGAAATGGGGAAGATGTGCTTTGCAAACGTATGCAACCCCCATTACACATGAGTGGAACGTGTAATCTGAAATGCAGGGGTGATGGGCAACGCTCTCAAGACCGATTATCGTGTGCTGCGAGCTGTGCGACGCGACGCCCCAGTAACTACGAGTGTAAGCTTGATAGTTATCAGCAGTTCTCATATGGAAACGTGTGTGACGATACGTTTTGTCAAAAGCATAGGAAAGCACTGCATCTTGAACTATGAGCTCCTTAATACCATTAACGAAACTGAAGACACAATGCCAGTATCTTAAACTGTTCACGAGTTATTTCAGGTGGACTTCTTAGCTGAATAACCCGTATGATTTGTTAATAACTGTTATTAGGATGTAAACCTACCTGGATGCCTCAAAATCGTTGTCGGCAGGATAGCTTCTTGTGATTCAGACCGGGCCGGAGGTGTTCTGTGACTATTCCTCTTCATTTATATTATGTATTTTTAAGTGTCGGATCATCCCAGAAGCATTTCTGCCGACGTATTTTACTTCTTTGGAATAAACAACACAGCGGGATGTGGCATCTCTTCAAAATAACTGACATCCACGACTTCTGCTGCATTTCGGACACCGTCTTCAAGTTGTCGCGTACAACTAGACATAATTACACATTGCACCGTCATTTTTTAATGACATTTGTTCGGAGCGTCAACCTAAAGATATTTTTTGCCCCTACTTGCACCATGTGATATGAACCTGCATGTAATTGGATGGAGGATTATAGAGTGCTGAATGTGAGGAAAGGAGCGTTAAGGACGACACAAACACCCAGTTCCCAGGCCAGGGAGATTAATCATTTACAATCAAACAACCCTTACCCAGCCGGGAATCGAACCCGGGGCCACCGGGTGACAGGCGGACGCATTGCCCCCTACACCGCGGGGCCGGACTGCGCTGTCATATACCGAAGTACCTAATTATTATTATTAACAAATACATCGCAAATGGGAAATATCCCGGTGGCAATGATCACTTACACTTGTAGTAATAATAAGTAATAATAATGTTATTGGCTTTACGTCCCACCAACTACTTTTACGGTTTTCGGAGACGCTGAGGTGCCGGAATTTAGTCCCGCAGTAGTTCTTTTACGTGTCAGTTAATCTACCGACACGAGGCTGACGTATTTGAGCACCTTCAAATACCACCGGAGTAGCCAAGATCGAACCTGCCAAGCTGGGGACAGGAGGCCAGCGCCTCAACCGTCTGAGCCACTCAGCCCGGCACTTACAGTAGTGTAATAATAACGAGCATAGTGATGTAGGCAAGTCTTCCTTCGTAAACAGGACCATAAGGGATTGGAATAAATTACCTGCAGCAGTGTTTGATAGATTATCTTCCGGTATCAAATCGTTTAAGATGATAATTAGCACTAGTGTAAAATGAAAAGTAAAAGCTGTAAACGACGGACACTAAATTTGTGATTTTCTGCTGGATTTAGAATGTTAAACTAGTAGTATTTCTTCTAATATTTTCTCTCCATTGAACTGCTTGTTGTACTCTTGCTGTAGTTGTTGGGTAGTTATGTTTCAACTTCAATATCACTTGTAGTGTTAAGCTAGTAGGAAGTTCAACCTATAGTATTATAAGCCTTAGTGTTAAGTACTGGAAAATACTTAAGTTGAGTGTGAATTTATGTATAATGATGCTGGATTTAGAAAGTTAAATTAGTAGTATTTCTTGCCATATTTTCTTTCGTTGTTGTCGTTATAGTTGTAGGGTAATAATGGTTTAACTTCACTTTATTATCACTTGTAATGTTAAGCTAGTAGAAAGTTCAACCTATAGCATTTTAAGTGGTAGTGTTAAGCACTGGAAATTCTGAATTTGTTTATGATGGTGCTGGATTTAGAATGTTAAATTGGTAGTACTTCTTGTAATATTTTCTTTCCATGGAATTGCTAAATACTGAATTTGTTAAGATGATGCTGGATTTAGAATGGTATATTAGTAGTACTTCTTGCAATATTTCCTTTCCATGGAATTGCTTGTTGTACTCTTGTTGTTGGGTAATTATGGTAACTTTACATATGACGCGAATACTCCATAACATTGTAAGGAATTATTTCCTTTGTCACCAAAATATCGGTAAACACAAGCAGTGGTCATATATTATTGAATGTGGGGTCTGATAACGATATACACCTATCTGTCGAAAGAACTGGAGCAAAATGAAGCATTTTAATTACACATTCCACTCCTGCGTAATGGTGGTTACATAAGCAGCAAAGCGCATCTTACCTCGTCTCGAGTTCGAATAATTCGCGCCTCTGGTATCCAGGTACGTGTACCTACAGTAGCCGTCAGGTTCTGTACTTAAACCACTCACTCGTGTACCTATCAGTGCATACAATGCCAGAATGCGTATACTTTATAATTATGTTATACTGCGTCAAAATAGACCTCGAAAGAAATGAAAACCCTAGTCGCTTGTTGACACGTATTGGAGAAGGCCCGTGGTTGACTATTCGTATACTCGGCACACTCAACATTCAGCTCCGAGTACCTGCGGGCCTACGACACGCTGCTCGCCGCACAACGCGGGGTCACCGCTCTCGAGATCTCTCAATTTCTCGCGAGAAATAGTGTCTGCGCTAGTCTCGAGAAATCCCGAGAAATCTCGAGACCTAGTCTCAGACTGCCCATCACTAATTTTTACATCTATTGCTCATATGGCACTTTATAAAACCTCTTTGGAAATATGTAGAAGGTACTACTATATTAATTTTATTTCATATGCTGCACTCTGGAATCACAGAATCGAACTATTGACTGAAATCGATTATAACTTCCCCTACAAGCTTAAGAATTGGTTTAACATTTGGAAGTGCCATCTACTGGTCCTCTGTCATCTATTGGTCCTATTACCTTATTTTGAGTTATTTAGTGAATTGTGGTGCTATAATTTGTAATAGCCCTAAATTGTTATTCTAGACTAGGTCGTCATACTACTACTACTACTACTACTACTACAGGTCAGCCTCTGCCTTAAGTATGCACACTGCTCATTCAAAACAGCGCGTCAGAGTAGGGATCGAATAGCTGGAATACTATGATGAACCAGTGTGTTACGTACCAGCAGTATCAGGAAATGTATGAACCAGAGGAATGAAATGCGAAAGAAGAAAGTTTTCTAACTCTTCAGCTATTTCCCGCTAGTATTCAGTAGGGCTATTATACGCTGGACGCAGCAGTAAAACCATCTATCGGAGTCGAAAGCAGCATAAGAGACAAATAACATCACAACAAACAATGGCCAATGTAATGTTATTGTTGATCAATGTTGTGTTGTTTGAGTCATCAGTCCATAGACTGGTTTGATGCAGCTCTCCATGCCACCCTATCCTGTGCTAACCTTTTCATTTCTACGTAACTATTGCATCCTACATCTGCTCTAATCTGTTTGTCATATTCATACCTTGGTCTACCCCTACCGTTCTTGCCACCTACACTTCCTTCAAAAACCAACCGAACAAGTCCTGGGTGTCTTAAGATGTGTCCTATCATTCTATCTCTTCTTCTCGTCAAATTTAGCCAAATCGCTCTCCTCTCACCAATTCGATTCAGTATCTCTTCATTCGTGATTCGATCTATCCATCTCACCTTCAGCATTCTTCTATAACACCACATTTCAAAAGCTTCTATTCTCTTTCTTTCTGAGCTAGTTATCGTCCATGTTTCACTTCCATACAATGCCACGCTCCACACAAAAGTCTTCAAAAACATCTTTCTAATTCCGATATCAATGTTTGAAGTGAGCAAATTTCTTTTCTTAAGAAAGCTCTTCCTTGCTTGTGCTAGTCTGCATTTTATGTCCTCCTTACTTCTGCCATCGTTGGTTATTTTACTACCCAAGTAACAATATTCATCTACTTCCTTTAAGACTTCATTTCCTAATCTAATATTTCCTACATCACCTGCCTTCGTTCGACTGCACTCCATTACTTTTGTTTTGGACTTATTTATTTTCATCTTGTACTCCTTACCTAAGACTTCATCCATACCATTCAGCAACTTCTCGAGATCTTCTGCAGTCTCAGATAAAATAACAATATCATCGGCAAATCTCAAGGTTTTGATTTCCTCTCCTTGGACTGTGATTCCCTTTCCAAATTTCTCTTTGATTTCCTTTACTGCCTGTTCTATGTAAACATTGAAAAGGAGAGGGGACAAACTGCAGCCTTGCCTCACTCCTTTCTGGATTGCTGCTTCTTTTTCAAAGCCCTCGATTCTTATCACTGCAGACTGATTTTTATACAGGTTGTAGATAATTCTTCGTTCTCGGTATCTGATCCCTATCATCTTCAGAATCATAAACAGCCTGGTCCAATCAACATTATCGAATGCCTTTTCTAGATCTACGAATGCCATGTACGTGGGTTTGTCCTTCTTGATTCGATCCTCTAAGATCAGACGTAAAGTCAGGATTGCTTCACGTGTTCCTACATTTCTTCTGAAGCCAAATTGATCTTCCCCCAACTCAGCTTCAACTTGTTTTTCCATTCTTCTGTAAATAATACGTGTTAAAATTTTGCAGGCATGAGATACTAAACTAATAGTGCGGTAGTTTTCACACCTGTCAGCACCGGCTTTCTTGGGAATAGGTATAACAACATTCTGCCGAAAATCGGATGGGACTTCTCCTGTCTCATACATCTTGCACACTAAATGAAATAACCTTACCATGCTGGTTTCTCCTAAGGCATCCAGTAATTCAGAGGGAATATTATCAATTCCAGGTGCCTTGTTCCTATTTAGGTCACTCACAGCTCTGTCAAATTCTGACCTCAAAATTGGGTCTCCCATTTCATCAGCATCAACAGCCTCTTCATGTTCCAGAACTAAATTATCTACATCGTTACCTTGATACAACTGTTGGATATGCTCCTGCCATCTTTCTGCTTTGTCTTCTTTCCCTAGAAGTGGCTTTCCATCTAAGCTCTTAATATTCATGCACCTAGATTTCCTTTCTCCAAAGGTTTCCTTGATTTTCCTGTATGCAGCATCTACCTTTCCCAGGACCATACAGCCTTCGACATCCTTGCACTTCTCCTTCAGCCATTCTTCCTTAGCTACCTTGCACTTTCTATCCACTTGATTCTTTAATCGCCTGTATTCTTTTCTGCCCTCTTCATTTCTAGCATTCTTGTATTTTCGTCGTTCATCAATCAGGTCTAGTATCTCCTGAGTTATCCACTGATTCTTAGTTGATCTTTTCATCCTTCCTAACATTTCTTCAGCAGCCCTATTGACTTCATTTTTCATGACTCTCCACTCTTCCTCTACTGTATTTCTTTCGGCCTTTTCATTTAGTCCTTGTGCAACATGTTCCTTGAAACGATCCATCACACTCTTTTCTTTCAACTTGTCTAGATCCCATCTTTTTGCATTCTTTCCTTTCTTCAATTTCTTCAACTTCAGATGGCATTTCATGACCAACAAGTTGTGGTCAGAGTCCACGTCTGCTCCTGGGAAAGTTTTGCAATCCAACACCTGGTTTCTGAATCTCTGCCTAATCATAATGAAGTCTATTTGATACCTTCCAGTGTCTCCAGGTCTCGTCCACGTATACAGCCGTCGTTTGTGGTGTTTGAACCAAGTATTGGCGAGGACTAAATTATGGTCAGTGCAGAATTCAACCAGCCGACTTCCTCTTTCGTTCCTTTGTCCCAATCCAAATTCTCCTACTGTGCTACCTTCTCTTCCTTGGCCTACCACTGCGTTCCAGTCTCCCATCACAATTAGATTCTCGTCACCTTTGACATATTGTATTAAATCTTCTATCTCCTCATATATTCTTTCAATTTCTGCATCATCCGCTGAACTAGTAGGCATATAGACCTGCACTATTGTGGTGGGCATTGGTTTGGTGTCTATCTTGGCGACAATAATTCTTTCACTATGCTGGTCGTAGTAGCTTATCCGCTGCCCTATTTTTTTATTCATTATTAAACCAACTCCTGCATTACCCCTGTTTGATTTCGTGTTGATAATTCGGTAGTCGCCTGACCAAAAATCCTGTTCTTCCTGCCAACGTACTTCACTTATACCAACTACATCTAACTTTAGCCTATCCATCTCCCTTTTCAGATTCTCTAACCTACCACAACGATTCATAGTTCTAACATTCCACGCTCCGACTCGCAGAATGTCAGTATCCATCTTCCTGATGATCGCCCCCTCTCGTGTAGTCCCCACCCGGAGATCCGAATGGGGGACTAGTTTACCTCCGGAATATTTTACCCGGGAGGAAGCCATCATCAGTACATCTTTCATACAGAGAGAGCTGCATGTCCTCGGGAGGTGGTTACGGCTGTAGTTTCCCGTTGCTTTCAGCCGTGTAGCAGTATCAACACAGCTAAGCCATGTTGAGTATTATTACAAGGCCGTATCAGTCAATCATCTAGACTGCCGCCCTTGCAACTACCGAAAGGCTGCTACCCCCCTTTCGATGAACCATTCGTTAGTCTGGTCTCTCAACAGATACCCATCCGATATGGTTGCACCTGCGGCTCGGCTATCTGCATCATTGGGACACGCAAGCCTCCCCACCGCGGCAAGGTCACATGGTTCGCGCTTTCGATATTGTAGGCCTTCATATTTAGTTTTCTTCCGACTGAAATACCACTGACCATAGTCCGTGCGGTAAAACTGAATAAACCATAAATGCTCGGAAATTGTATTCTTTGTAACTTTTGTTATCTTAGTACTTTTCGATAGGACCCAAAACATAGGTATTACAAATTAAATTTTAGGCGCCTTGCCCAAAACTACAATTTCATCCAGGGTGAATAAAATTGTTTATAGCTTAGAGTTTAGTTTCTTATTCCCCGACTCTATATACCGATTTTCATTAAATTCTATTAACCCGTTTTCTCGTGGCCCGGCGTCGATATGGACTTAGCAACAAAAATACAAATTCATGAATATCTGTGTTATCATAGCCGGTACGGTAAAAATGTATAAGGCATAAATGGTGGGAAATTAAATTCTATGTAACTTTTGGCTTTGTAGTATTTATCGATACGACCACTAATAATATCAATATTCGAGAATTAAGTTTTAGGCCTTCCCCTAAACTACCATTTCATTCAGCGTGAATAAAATGATTTATAGCCTAGATTGTAGTGGCTTATTCTCGACTTTGTATACCAGTTATCAATGACATATGACCGCTAATGATGTAAATATTTAAGAATTAAATTTTAGACCTTCCCCTAAACTACCATTTCACTCACGGGGGAATAACATTATTTATAGTCTAGATTATAGCGACTTACTCACCGACTTTGCATACCAATTTTTATTAAGATAGGACCACTAATAACAAATATTTGAAAAAAATTAGGCCTTCCCCTAAACTACCATTTATATCAGCGTGAATAAAATTATTTATGGCTTAGATTGTAGCGACGTATTCCCCGACTTTGCGTACCGATTTTCATTCAATTCTCTTTAGCCGTTTTCTAGTGATGCGTGTACAGACAGACAGAAATTATGGAAAATAAAAAAGTGCATTTTCTTGTTACTGTGGGCATGACCGATACAGAAATACCATTTTTTTTTTCAAATTCTGAGCAATGTACAGACAAAACTCTTATTTTATATATATAGATTATAAGGAGACTGCAATTTAAGGCCTGTGGTCCCAGATGTTAATGAGAAAAATGCCCGCTGCATATCATCTTAAAGCAACCAGAATCATTGCTTCTAGCGAAATAGCATTATTGCATGCAGTTTACTTTTTAAATGAATCCTTCTTTGATACAAAACAATCCTTGCTGTTCGCTTATGAATTATAAATCCATCAAAAAACTCCGTTATATCCGATTTTTCAAGACTGTAAACTTTTGTTGGAATGCGCCTTCTTAACCTCAATTGCACATCAAAATTATTTCCTATTTACCGAAGACCCAATAAATTCTTCCATGCTAATACTATGTTCTAATTTTAGTACGTTTTATATTTAAGTACTGCAGTACTGGTAGTCAAAACTAATCCTTCTAATAGAAAAATCACAAATACGTTAATAAAATGTCAAGAAGGTTGAATATACACCGCAGTTTAAACCTACAACATAGAAGGTTTAACTTTGATCCAAGTTTAAACTTGATACAAAGTTTAAATCAATGTGGGGAAAATGAATGTTAGTTTAAACTCACTCTTAAACCAGATTTAAAAAACCCTAGTTTAAACTCATTTGGGGAAAACGGCCCTCAGTGTAACCATACATGTGTGGAGTTATAACTTTTGTTATTGATTTCGAATTTTTGTTTGCAGTGTACATAATTAAAATGCCGAAATTAAAGCCAAGTAGGGCTGCTCATTTCAAACAAATACTTCCGGAATTCGGGGAAGATATTTGTTCCACCGATGATGAAATTCTTTTCTGCAAAATATGTGAAGTGACAGTGGAAGGGGATAGGATTTTTACCGTTCAGCAACATACTGGTCGAGAGAAGCATATGCGCAGAATCCAAAATAATAGCAGGCGAAAAGTTTCTGAAGTACGTCACCCAGTGACGTCACACCCTCCATGATTTATCGAAAACTTACGTGAAGCTTTGGTTTCTGTGAACATCCCCACCTGGAAAGTGAATAATATTAAATTCAGAGGTGTCTTAGAAAAGTACACGTGGGCACGTTGGAAGTAGACAGACCTGGAAAAATATTTTTGCTAACGACCAAACTCTGAACAGTTCAGCAATATGTCGCCTCTTTGATAAATAGAAGGTACTACTGTGGCCTGAGGATGTAACCCACCAAAATTCGCAATCTGCTCCCTTTATGCAGCCCGATCGGCTGGGTGACTGTATTTTTGTCACCTTTTCCTATAAGTATTTTTAATAGGGATCTAATCCTTTAAGAGATCTGGCGTGGTGTCGTCTTGGGAGCAGTGGCGGCCCGTGAAATAAAATCGTCCTACGTGCTACAAAACGCTAAATACGCTGTTTTAAATCTGCACATTGCCATCATGAACAACTCACACTTCAAACGTGTCAACAATAATAGTACCAGTAATAATAATAAATATTGATAATTTTAACAGCTTTTCTCACAATTTATAACACAGAACAAAGCAACATTAATTTGGAAGCAGATGAATACTTCGACAATTGTCTACGAGATAAACAATTCATTCGAGAAATATTGTTTTTACTCAATGGCGAAATACGAACTCCATACGGAGATCATTTTTGCCGCAAAATTTGTCGATCACCTTTTGGTTCAAGTTCTTTATTCCTTAGACAAGCTTTTTCTCGATTGATATCATCACTAATGCATTCAGCCGTAATATTTCGAAGGAACGTTTTAATCCTTTTAAGACTCGAAAAGCATCTTTCCGATTCTGAAGTGGTCATTGACATCGTAATCAAAATCCTGAGCATTTTTTTTATTTAGGCGAAGGTATCTTGCCGTTTGTTCATCGGGATTAGTTGAAGCAAAGAAACTGCACCGTCAAATTATCTGAAATCGGTTCTTTCATACAAAACGCTAAGCTCAGCCATTAGTCTATTCTTGTCATGTCACGTACGGTGTAACTCCTATTTGAGGGAAGTGTTTTGAATATTCGTTCAAATTCATCGAATCGAATAAATTTGCAACCTCTAAGTGAGAAACGGACTCAAATCTACGACCTAACTGTTCAGTGATTCGATCACAAACATCCTTAGCATCAGCCGTCCTGTAGGATACCGTTCTGCGTCTTTTCCTTTGTGGAATTTCTGAAGGAACTTAATTTGCTATTTTATCGACAGAATCCTTCACTGAAGCAACAGTATTCGTAAAAATGCCAACAGCATTTCCTATTTTGATTGCATCAGTCGATATTGCTTGTAGCTGGGAGTACAAAATATCCAAATGGGGCATTATTCTGTGAAAGAATGACAGCCAAAATAAGAACGCTTCGTCCTCCAAATTGTGTCAGAGTCCACGTGCTTCTTGAACTGTCCTTACAGATTTCGACTTTTCCAGGTCCAGAAAGCACTGCAACAAAGCATCTTTGTCTTCATACACAACATTGACGGTTCTAGACTTTAAGATCAATCTTGTTGAACATCCTGGAATTCGTCGTGCTACCACTTTTTCCAAAGCTGCCAGACGTTGAGTAGATCTGGAAAAAAATGCAGAAAATGCAGATAGGCTGCAGAAAAATACACGCGCAGCTTGATTTTGACATGACCCGTGTTCCAATACGAGCCTCTGACTCGCCAACTGCAGGAGAGAGGCGTGGCTCTTGAAATAATTATCAATTTAGTCAGAACAGCTGCAGACCAAATAAAATGCGTTCATGGTGATTCTGGTATGTCAGAACATGTTATTGACAAGAATGCGGGCTTTAATGCTTTGTGCTCCATCTCTCGAGTGTTGACGGGTGAAGATGTTAGCATCACTGGGATCAAAGAGGTTCTTACATCTAGTGAATTAGTGCACTTCAAGTATGCTCCCATCGCATCTGTCGAATTTGACAGGAGCTTCTCAAACTACAAGAATATGCTGGCCTACAACCACCGTTATTTTTTCCTGGGAAAATCTGCGAAATGTCAGTCATCTGCTGTAATGCAGGATGAGGTAAGACTGTATATCACATTTTAAGTGGACATCTTTCACGTATGCTAAACTCCAATAATGCAATCAATTATCTAATGAAAAAATTTTAGTTTTCTTTTTTGTTCTTCACATGTTCCCAGCTTAACGGACCGTATGACAGAAAATAAATTTTTAAAGAAAAACTGAATTTGCAGTATTACACAATGGGCTGAAATGTTAACCAGTATTTATGTGCATCTTCAGCAAATTATGAAATTAGATTAGGTATCCATTACATTTATGTCAGTATAGAATAATGCACTCTGCATTTGTGTGTCAAAATTATGTCAACATAGATCGCAGCACAGGAAAATCAGCTTCGAGGTCTCGAGCGTGTCGAGATCCGTGACATCAGTCTCACGAGTCTCGAGCAATAGCGTTGCCCATCATTACCCAGACGCGAATTATTTTTGTGTTCATTCACAATTAGTCAATACACTACAGGATGAGAGGAAGGCAGAATGACTAGTGCACAAAAATAATCTTGCCTGTTAACTAGCTTTGTCTTCAATCTAAAAATGCCTTCATCCTTGTATACCCTTAGGCTACTTATCCCCTGAAATTAAAGTTTCCACTTATACAAGCCGAATTACTAATTTTTAGGCCCAGTAGATCTCTTCACATGATAATTCCCCACTACTTCTTACTATGTTCCGGGAATCATGGACGAATCTCTTCAACCACAGATACTTCTACTATTCTATACAAATATTTCTCAATAAAATAAGCATGCTAATTTCTAATAAATACAATACACTAATTTTAAGCTACATTTAGACATATCACAATTACAATAGGTTATTACTAAGCACAAACAGGGATGAAAATTGCTGTTTAAGTTTGAAATTTGCAAGAACTAGTCAAAAGATTTACCAACAAAGCTAAATAAATGCATAGACATTATTATTACTAATCTCTCTTCTTTCTTCATGCCTTTTTAATATTCTAGAAACTGTAGATGGTCTATATTTTTCACTACAGTACATTTCTTGCTTAATAAGTTCTTTCTCCTTATCCCCTGCAGAAATGTCTAAACGAGGTTTTACTGTATACTGAAGGCACAAAGGAAGCCTATTGATAAAATTCTTGGTATTTAAAGTACAGACCTGAATTTCTCAATTCCAATAGCCAACTGTCGTAACTTATCCATTCATGATTAGGTAAATTGTAATTAAGCTCAAAACTGATTTGAGAATAAAAGTATAACTGTATCTAACAGCAAACCTATAGCAGTAGAGCCTGAACAATGAAATAACAGCTCTGAGTGCATTTAATGGGAAGCTTGAGTGCGAGTCTCTCAGCGGAGTTCCTGGCCACACCTATCTCCAGAGCCAGAGCGCCAAGCAGCTGCCGCCAGAGTACGTGAGCTGTTGTTGAGGTTAGTCTAGCGTTTGCATATTTTGATCGCAAAAGGGAATCAAGTAGCGTTAACGCCTGTAATCAGCGCTATTTTAACATCATTCTATATTCCGTATAACGCAAAGAATATCCCCACAACTCCCATATATACGTTAAGTCTCTTGCTTGAACAGACGATTGCTCATAGTCACATTTCTTTTTTTATATTGCACGTAAGAGCGATAAATTGCTTAGAGTTTTAACCTAGTGTGATTCAATTCTCCTACATCACAATTGGTAATGCAGCTAGAAAATCGTGAAATCTATACTCAACAGAAGTCTGGAATGTTAGCAACGTCGTATTTTGGAAAATTTGCTGTAGTAAACAAGCGACGTCTATATTATCACTAAGAAAACTTCCCAACTAAAAGTTAATTCATATTATTATTATTATTATTATTATAGCAGTAGTAGTAATAATGTCGTCTGATATAAGGATCACTAATGAAATGATCATCATACAGAACAAAGTTTTTCTGTATAGTTTTGAAAGGATGGGAGGCAAATTATCACTACTATTTCGCACAAGGCAACATGTAGCTTTCAGTCACAACACAAAGCACACTGTTAGGCTACGGCCACACAAGCAGTTGATGATGTTGGAAGTCAGCAGCAAATACAGGAGAAAAAATGTGTACCTTGTGTTGCAGTGTGATGGGCCACACTTGCCAGTAAATGCAGCTTGCCAGAAGCAGTCCAAGGTCTTGCTGTTGAAGGGATAGGCCAGAGCCCATTTCTTTCACTGCATAAGCTGTTTGACAGTGGCCACAAGAGACAGCATTTACTGCGTACCTCATTTTAGTTCATTACGTATATAACAGTATTTACGAAATATGGAGTATTTGGACAGCGAACGTGTAATTCTGGAAGTGGAGAAGTACAATACGTGCAGTGGCGGTGCTAAGAAGCTTGGGGGGCCCCCATGCAATAATTGAAAATGCCACCCCCCCCCCCCCTCGTTTCCTGATGAGGAAAGTTACATGTTTATTTCGTAGTACAAGATCATATATCATTACAATGAACAGCAATGACGACATTTCGCCACTTATAACTGACAATAGATTGTGAAAAGGGTTCAGTGACATTTGGTATTATTAACTAAATGTCTGGGTAAAGCTTCAGGTTCTCATGAATAAGGACAAATTTACCCTTCGTTGACCTTTCACTGATAATAGGATGAATCCACCACTTTCTTTTTTCCTGTCAACGCCACCTCAGTCATACAAGTGTAACACGCATAAAGCAACATTCGCTGCAAGATTCATAACTGAACTAGATCTTCGGGAACAGACCCTTGCTCTGCAGCAACTGCATTTGCTGCCGCCGTGTGGCATACAACGGTGGCATTAGCCTTAGATGTGTTATTGCCAAGCTTGCCTCAGATTAACTACCTACTGCGCTCCCAGCCGCGCGGACCTCTGATCCAAGTAAGGTGTGTAGAGGGAGGTGTACAGGAGATGAAGGATTGCCGGCTAGCAGACTGAAGAAAAGCAGAGCCGTTTTTTAACTGCGCGGGCTCTACACGCATCAGTAATTTACTGTGTTTGGTACACTGAGGTGACCAGAATTATTTTGACAAATTATATATTCACATGAAAGACACAAAATCATGTGGTAAATCAATGGGAATATTGAAGAATTTTGTCAAATGTACCTGCTTAACTGTGACTGCGTAACTCAAAATGGTGTGTACATGCCAAGTAGTTAATAACACTGGGCACTCTATTATAACAGTTCTGGGAGAATTTGCCACCTCCAGTAATTTGAGATCCTCCTTTCTTATTGTCACACTTAACTAAGCCCATATAAGAGCAAAATGTGGTTAAAGATAATCCATATAGTCACCATATGAAGTCTCCTGTGTCATTGAATTACACAGTATATTCTGAAGACGTCAACAGAAACGCATGTACAATAAAAGAAAAAGCTGACCTATTTCTATGTCTACAGTACAGTGTGTAATTTGTATGTAAACTACAGAAGAATCAGTTACAAGCTCATGCAATCTGTGTAAACAATATGCTGTCAACCTAGTAGAGAATTTGAATGTTATGCATGCTAGTGATAATTTTCCAGTTTTGTAAGGTAATAAATATGTAATAAAAATTACAATTGAGATTCAGTGTGCAGTATACTTTCAAAAGTAAAAAAATCATGAGATCATGAGATTTTTGTAAATACTAAAATACTGCATATATTTGAGCTTTAGAACACTGACTGACTCTTCATCGTAACTGCCTTAGACCTCTTCAGAAATTTTGAAATAAATTTATACCAAAAGCACTTGCCTTGTTGAACATATTTTAAGGTTAAGTTTCTTTTTTAAGACTTTTTCCTGGAAGCACTGATCTGAACTGTGTTTTTGTCCTTGTAAATAGTCTCACAGGCTTAACTGCTATGCTCTTTACACTAAATATTCTGTCATATTTAAGATCACCACCAGCTGGTTGTATCTGCCCTGTCACTGCACGCTGAACATCAATTCTCTCCAGGTACTTAAAGAACAAGCAAAAACGTGGGATTTTCAAACACAGAAATACTAGATCTACTCTGAAAATCAGGAGATAAGTCTCTGATCAGGAGAGAGGGAGGAAGGACCAAAAATCACAAGTCTCCTGCTTAAACTGGGGGGAAATTGGCATTTTTGAGTGTTTCTTTTTTATTCATAATTTCTTTGCTTTGTTTGCCCCTAACCTTGCCAAGATACAATCACCTGTTGGAATGGTTGGGAGGAATATGGAGGCCGCACAGACATGGCCACACTGTATTACAGGTAACAGTCACCACAGGCTGAACTAAATCAGGAAGCAACAATGTCAAAGAAAACATCTGCAAAGAACAATTTACAAACAATTAATGGTATATTTTACATTAATGCACATACACTTTACACAAAAAATCTTAAAACATATACGTAATGTTCTACCTCTTTACCGAGGGTCACACTTCACACGACTGCATACCGTCCAACAAAGAGCCAAGTTCAGCAACACAAACACTTGTCGTAAACACTTGTTCTCCAGGCTTCCTGCTTCCATAAGTAGGGCACTATACAGTATGCACCGACACATTCATTACGTAAACAACATTAACTCGCATGCTTTTCTTCAGATACAGTATCAGCTAGGTATCAAATTCAATAGAAAGTGTCAAATAACTCTGCGATTTCACAATAAGGTAATGAACTCTAGCAAAGTGACAAAACAACTCTGCAAGGACGCAAGAATATGGTCTATAGAGACCCTTCTTCAATCAATGCTGAACAAAAATTGCTGTACATCATATACATCATCACACGACATTTGAATACTAAGCACACTTAACAAGCAAACATTCAGGGGGGGAAAATAAAAACAATGAATTTCTATTTTTAAAATTGAAATATCCATGTACTTTTTCCATTGGAGTGTAAATTTCAGCCACATCTGTGAAGAAATTATACTGCCGATGCAATTTTGTGATAGGAAAGCGTGCAGAAAAAAATCTTTCTTGTAAATACCAATATTGAAGGAATTACTCTGCCAGAATTGAAAATTATTCAAACGAACAATAAAGCTCCTGGTGAAGACCAAATTAATTCAGAACTCTTAAATACTTGAGTGAAGAATTTTAAGTACATGTTTCTAAGATTTCTAAATATGGTTTGGAGTGGAGACTTGGCCAAAAGCCAGCTGGCTAATCTGATATATAAAGGAAAAAATATGATTTAGAAAATTATAGAAGTATTAGCCTGCTGAACTCACCTACAAGTATCATAAAAATTGAGCTGTACAAATACGATGATAAAACTGGAAATGAACAAAATGGGTTTTGTAACAGTCAATCCTGTGCTGATGGCTATTTTACAATGAGAATCCTTATAGGAAAAAAAGTAGAGTTTTGATTAACGATGGCAAATAATACAAGTAATAGGTACATTCAATTTCAAGTAATTTTATAAACTGTCTTATAAAAGGCCTACTTCTAATGAATTATTGTATATTTCTTCAAAAAATTTCAAATAATGCTCCTATATGCTGGTTGCATAGAAACCCTGTAGTATCATTTGGCATATGCAGCACAGTGATACTGCTTTCTGGAATCTTTGTTAAAGAGAAACCTGAACTGACACAAAGGCCACTTATCCTTTTATCAATAATTTTTTAAAAATGATAAGTAGGACACTATACAGTATGCACCGACACACTCATTAAGTAAACATTTAATAAAAGAAGTACATGGGGAAAATAATCAAAAAAAGGTAAGGCAACTAAAATAACCACTCTGGTCCCTTCACTGATGTTCAAGCATTCTCCAAAGACCATTTGTACAGTCACTGCTAAGCCTGAGCTATCAGTTACAAATCATTATTCTAAATGCTAGTGGAAATTACTACAGTGGAACCTCGATTATCCGTTCCCGGAAAGTACGTTTTCCCGGAATATGCGTTCAAATTACGTGGTCCCGAGAGCATCGTAATTAAATCACGTTATAAAAGTCCCGCATTATCCGTTCCTCGAAGAAACGATTTCCCGGATCAACCGTCCAGAAATTCCAGTCCCATCAACGCTAAATCCTCAATCAATCGTTTTTTAATAAACTGTATCTCACGAAAGGACGGCTATGGCATATTTATGGATCTTGGCGATCGGCGGTGAACTTGCATAAGGGACCATCTTAGCATCGCATTCGGGTGGTATTGTTTAGAGAATCTCAGAAAATCATAGGGCAGAGAGTGGCCACAGCAATTGCTAGAAGAGACGGCGCATTTCGACAGCTCTGCGTGAAGACGGAACGAGTTTCGCCAAATGTTCGCACTTATAAAACGTCCATATTAAGTCCAGGGTTAGATGTCTTTTTTTATTTACATTTTTTCGATCGTACTGCCGAAGGGGTTTTCAGCACTTTGCTCAGGGCACTGCAGACACCTAAGTGGGATTTCAGGCAGGAATCGAAACTGCTCCTTAACACAAATTTAGTATTTTTTATATTATCATACATGATTATGTTAGCGAGACGAAAACAGATGTTGCACCTTACATTAAAAAAAAGAAAGCCATGGGAGGTCTTGGGATTGCCTATTACTGTTACTAATGTAAGACTGGGAATTTTACGTTTTCGTGGTAAAATACCAAAAACCGCAGTCGTTTTATTTGCGCACGTTACATTTTAAATGATTGGTATCATTTCAAACTCGTACTGACATGTGCAGCGAGCGCACTTTCCAGATGACCTCAAGGTCACGAATAACCGTAATTTCTGAAGTTTTGATATTTCTTTTATCTTTCCAATTTGATTGGATTTGTGACGCGCAGAATTGAATATGTATTCAAGAACTTTTAAGAATCGATACTTACATTCGAAACCATGTTTTCGAGTTCAACATAACCTTTAAAAGTCGATGTAGGCCTAATTTGCGCAGTACGAGATTTCCAGAAACTGACTACGAACAGTATACCGGAGACCAAATTACAATGAAAGATTAAGAAATGAACAGATTTCGCCATCATTTTGGGTGCTTTTGTATCTAATATGCTTTATTTTATTAGATGAGAGAATTAAAAACTACTTGTGGTCGACTGTCGTTTGGCTTGGTGTTGTTAGATTTTTCGAAAAGTTTGGCTAGCGTAATCAAAGTTGCTAAACTGAAAGAAGTTTTCACGGGAAACTGATGAAGATTCGCCTGTAAAATTTAATATAAAGTATCGAGATTTTGAACTCGCGTACCGGTAATTAATGCGGTTTCGCGGTCTAACATGCCTGGCTCTCATCCAGAGGGCCCGGGTTCGATTGCGACCAGGTCGGGCAATTTTACCTGGATATAAGTTTGGTTCCAGGTCCACTTAGCCTACGTGATTACCTTTAATTGTGGAGCTATCTAATGGTGAGATGGCGACCCCGATCTACAGAGCCAGGAATATCGGCCGAGAGGATTTGTCGCACTGACGATGCGCCCCTCGTAATCTGCAGGCCTTCGGGCTGAGCAGCGGTCGCTTGGCAGGCAAAGTCCCACTGGGGCTGTAGTTTGGTTTGGTTTAGGAGTTTTTGTACGATTATAATTATACATATTTCATTTTTGTGATGTTTAGCCAAATTGATAGTTTTCATTTATTCCCGGATTTTCCGTTTTCCCGTATTGTATGTTTTATTTTCACGGTCCCTCGAAAAACGGAGAATCGAGGTTTCACTGTATCTCAATACTGGAAGATAATGAAGTCCTCTCTTACAAAAGCAATCTCAATGGTCTAAATGTATTTTAACCTGATTTTGAAGAGCAGAACAAGAGACTGATAAACAGAAATCAACATTTCTGCATCTTTATTCAATCGACATAAGATGTACAGCTATTTTTTAAAGTCTTGTACAGTGTATCATCCACTCATGAAGAGAGAAACCTTTCGAAACGAATTAATGCCAGGTGTTATACTATTGCTGTCTGTTCAGAATCTGTATTTATGCCTTATTTTACAGCGTGGTGAAATTCCTTTCTCAAAGAATATCAGCAGTTAAATCTCTCAGAATTCACCGCCAGCCATTTGCTTTTCTCTGCTTTCCGTCCACGCTTTGGCAATGGTCCTTTTCATTTCATCATCACCATCCTCATACATCTGCTTCATCATATTCATGAGCGACGCTGAAGGATCTGTGTCCCCAGTGTCCATCTTGGGTAGTTTGGGCTCCTTAGCCTTTTTCTCTGGGAGAGTCATATGCGTCCAATGACTACCCACTTTGCTCTTCATCAGGAACACCACTACCATATCTATATGGATAAAAAAAGGAAACAAATGAGTAACACACTTAATAAAACATGGCAAGTGCATAAATAGCTCTAGAAGTAAGAGAAAATAGCCAACCTGTTTTTACTTTCCAGTAACTCTTCTCCACATCAATATCTTCTAACAGACTCATAATAGGTAGGTGGTAGTTTCGATCATCCAATCCCTGGACATGTAACTCGACAGACCTATAAAAGCCAAATAGAACAGTTGATTTACCACAATATGAAATTGAAATTGGGAAGATAAACTCCTGCATTAAAAGATATCAAATGCTTTTCTCCTGGTCTAATTTATCCTAACTCTTCTATGACCAGATAATCTTAACAAGAAACTATGCAGCATTTTTGGTACATCATTAATATTTTAAGACAATTTGCATAAATCCTGAAATTCTAATATTTCTCTACGGTATATCGCTCTCAGAATGAAGCACACTGGAAGAGAACAGGAGGCATTATAAATTTGTCATTGCTATGGTCTGTGAGCACATTTGAGAGCATAAAGAGATGGTGAACAAGTAGTACTCCTAATTTCAACACAGCAACAGAATATTCCCCCACCATCCGAGTATGATTTTTAGGAATGAAGTGAAAAACAAAGAAATAAACTAATGGATAAATCTGATACTATAAAGTACCTCGGTTGAAATGTGTGATGTGCTGAGACTAGTCACCCACACTGAATTTGCAGGTTATTCAGCATGTCTTTGAAAGGAACATCATTACAAACAGAAAGAATCATTTTCAGCTTTTGTTGACATTCTTCCTGCAATGGTATAGTAAGCAATCAGTTATACTTAGATGCAACTGAACTTGAAATATATCGGCAAAGGAAAATCCTTGCAACCTACACTGGCCTCTACAACTGTCTTTTTTTTTTTAAGTTGCTTTACATCGCACAGAGACTGAGATCTTACGATTCCTAGTGTGAAAATGGGGATCACGGAAAACCGTCTTCAGTGCTGCCGACAGGTTGACAGGTTTGAACCCACTATCTTCCTAATTCAAGCTTACAGCTGCATGCCCCTGATCGCATGGCCGGCTCTCTCCCTCTCTGTGTGTGTGTGTGTGTGTGTGTGTGTGTGTGTGTGTGTATCAAAATTAAAAAAAAAAAAACTACAGAATGCACACCCCCATGTCAATTTGACATTTTTGGATTAACTCTTTGCAGTACCTAACGCTCTAGAGCGCTCGGGTATTATCATCCGCCTGCCATGCTGAACACTCCAAAGCACTCGTCACACACGCGTTCATTAGAAATGTGTTGAGAGAAATACTGATGGGTCTTGTGAAACCACACTGTGTTCCCTTAACTTAGCAAGCTGTCAGGACCTTGTTGACAGCATTTTCTGTATTTCCCAAGCAGACCTACTTCATAAATATTGTCTTTCAGTTCTTCTTTTCTCATAGGGCCTCTAAATATTAGTTCCTACTCAGCGTCGACCTCTAAGATCTTTTGGTACCATGTTTTTTCCACCTAGATATACCTGCTCCCTTCACAAAGCTGCAGACTGTAGGAAAACAGATGAAAATATTGCTAACCCATAACACCCATAGTTGTGCAACAACAAGGGTAAATAGAAAGGGTTGGCCTGATCGGTTTAAGAAACCTGCACAGTTGAAATTCAAGCCTCTGACAGGAGCACCACTCCGAGCATGGCACAGCTGGCGCAATGACACTTGGTCGCTAGCCTGTATAATGTGCACCTTTCCTCCCCACTGTATCCCGACCATTTATAGAAAGCCATTTCTAGTGAAACTATCAGTTTAAAACTCTAAAACCTACCTGGCATTATACAGGATGTTCAAAATTTTGTTCCTCAGCTGTCAAACATGCCTGGCACCTCGTAGTTTGCAGACACTCAGCAAATCTCAGCCAGTGTGATGTTCAAAATAACTTGTGCAATGTTTTGTTGTAGTTCTCTTGTGTGAGGATTGTTCACAAACACTTTTCCCTTCAACATCCCCCACATGTAATAATCACAGGGATTTAAATCGGGAGATCTAACGGGATAATTAATCGCATCATTTTTTAAAACTTCCCATATTACCTCCATAGACCAATTAGCAGTGTGTGCTGTTGCATTATCTTGCATGAAGTAACCATTATTCCTTTCTTCCTTCATCAGCTCTTGAAAGAATGGCCTGAGAATGAGGTCTGTATATCGCTTAGCATCTATTGTTTCATGGAAAAATATAGGCGCTATAATTTTGCGAGCACTTATTGCACAGCAAACTCCTACCTTTACATCGTGAAGTGGACTGACACGCAGCCAATACTTATTTTCTGTACTCCAGTAGTGATTGTTTTGATTATTTACACAGCCACTTCCGTGCAGCCATGCTTCATCACTAAAAAAATAAAATTTTTACAGCTCAAAAAAGTAGGGGGGGGGGGGGCAATATGTGATGACCTCAAGTTCTGTGCAGTGAACACATCGCTTCTAGGCTATAAAGAGCTATAGATTATACATGTAAACATTCTACACTATTCTTTAACAAACTTATGAATGTATTTAAGTTTTACTGGCTATTTTCCTGGTAGGCAGTATTTCTAAATTTAAAAAGGCAATAGATGGTGAACACGACTTTTAGGCCTACATATAAAGTAAATATAGTCAGTTTTAGCTACTCATATCACATCGTTAATTCCTTTGATTAGGTTAATGTCAGGAAGGGCATACGGTCGTAAAAACTCACTACAAAGATTCGTCTCGCTTCACACTCAACCCCGTAGAGAAAAGGGATAAGGGTATCGTATTATATTATGCAATATTGATACAAAGGAACTTAATGGCCAGTCATTTGTCTGCCGGTTGAGCAGTACGCCTACCACACAGTTAACTTGAGTAAACCTAATCACTGCTTACATTTGAATAATTATTTTGTGCCACCAATTTCCCTGCTACCGGCATGTCGTCATTCCAAATTATGTCATCTTCACTCCATCTCATCAGCCATGGATCAAGAGCATGAGGTCCCGTCATTTTTGAAACTTTTAAAAATAGTTTCGTTCCCAGCTATAGAGTCCAAACGGTGAGAATCTATTCCAAAATGGTTTCTGGAGATCTCTGATATTCCCAGTTGGCATATGTGTAGCAGAAGCCACTCCTGAATAAAGCCGTGCTTTGGTAGAAATCGTGCCAAACAACCAGCTCATAACTAGTGTATGTTACAAGTTGTTGTTCTGAATATAATACATAGTGACTGGAAGCGTTCTTTGGATAACTGCTGCTGTTGAAATCCAAACTTTTATTTTTAAGTATATTTCATGCTTGTTCTCCACATTTATCACATCAGGATTTACTGAAACAGCTGTAAATGAGATAAGAGGGACAGCACTGTTTAAGTTAGGTATGCTATCAAGTGCCTGCATAGTGCCAGAAGTTCCAAGGTATAGGTGTGGTGGTAATGTGTTTTATTATCATAATGTTTAATTTCGTACGATCGTTGTCTCTGTTTTTTAATTAATGCTTAGTATATTTTGTTTGGCGCCTCCGAAAATAGTTATTATTATTATTATTATTATTATTATTATTATACATAACGTACATTGGCAAGTAAAACAATCCATACCTGCCAACTTTTGAAAAGAGCTATCAGATGTAAAATTCAAGCACAACAAAAAGATTTTCGACACGGCTTGGTGAAAATAATACTACTTCCAGGACACAAAATACAATAATTCATGCTTTAAACAATACTTCAATGAAATATCTACTTACAGCATAGGCCAATGATTTGTAGATTAACGTAACAATTGAGAAGAGATCTATGTTAAGTAGCAGCAGGCGTGGTGAATATTAGTTTGCAGTATACATAACAGGACTTCCTTGATAAATTAAGCAGATATGAAATCATTGAAAAAGGCTTTACACAATAAAACTCGATTAACGTAACATAGGCAAGAAATAATATATAATACACACTGCAAATCACATGCTAGTTAGACTTAGAAGTCATAGATCAGGCCTTTTTAGCTTCCTGAAAAAAGTCTTGAGAAAATGTTGTGTCATAACAGGGACCAGAACACCTGGTCTTCAAAATAGAAATAGACTCCAGAGATTCATTGGACATGAATGATTTGAATTCTGTTCTATTTTTCTTCACAAGGCTGAAAACACGTTCACATTCTGCATTGCTATGGGGTATGGTGAGAACAGAGAGCATTACTCTTAGAAATTTGGTTATACTCAACACTGACTCCCGTAGGCGCCTTAAGGCGGACAACATTTCACCAGTGTATTCTCGCGCGAAAATTTGAAGTTTAAAACCGTGCTACAGATCGCAGTTCCTCCATTCTTTCATAGATAGTATTTAGATGAACGTTTTGACCTCCGTCAACATATGCTAAAACAGTAATTCCCGCCTAGAATCACCCAGCAAATTTTTTTCACCAGCACATTCCAAGCCCGCGCTCTTGCCTCCAGTATTATTGTGTTATGCCACTAGCAAAACACAGTATGGCGAGCAGTAAGTTTATATCTGCTGAAGAGGTTGTTGAAATTATTTATAATGATGATTCTGGTGATGAACTCATCCCAGATTTAGATAAAGAAAGTGACTAGGACGAAACAACAGTGTACGATAATACTGAAATACCAGACAGTGTTTCTCCGACACCTCTCCGAGCTATTCTCCCCCGTTATCCGAGTTTTTGGGAAATGTAAGCCTAAATGTAGAGGTTCCAAACACTGATGGTATAATGTCTATTGTAAATATATTTATCAGTGACAGTTTTGCTGCACATATTTGTGAGTAGACTAACTTATATGCACAGCAGGTTATCAGTAGTGCACCGCGTCCATTCACTAAATATTCAATCTATCAAACTTGGAAACCTGTGTCAATGATCGAAACGAAACAGTTTAACGGTTTGATGTTAGTTACCGGAATTATAGAGAAGCCGGATATTAAAATGTACTGGACCGAAGATCTTGTGTTTTCAACGCCTGTATTTTCCAAGACAATGTCCAGGAACAGATTCGAAAGTATAATGATGTTTTTACATTTTAGTGATAGCAGTAACTATGTAAACAGTGCAGACAGGATCTATAAAATCAGGGCCATATTAGAAAAAACTTTCAGATCAGTTTTCAGTGGTGTACAGTCCCGACCGAAAGATCGCTTTAGATGAGGGCATGCTTGCTTGGAGAGGCCAGTTGCGTTTTCGAGTTTACAATCCATCCATGGTGTGTGAATCAAAAACTGGGTATATTTGCAAATTGCTTATTTATGATGCAAGTGGAATGGCCTTAAATAGTACTGTCCTTGAATTTCTCAGTCCATATTTAGGCCTAGGGTATTCTGTTTACATGTATAATTATTACAAGAGTGTTGCTCTAGCAAAACCCTTACATGAACAGAATACTACAGTTAGTGGGACAATCAGGCAAAACAGGAGAACACCAAAGGACCTTAAGGACCAACAAAAATCCTTGATAAGAGAGGAAATTACATTCAAACATGATGGGGAAATTCTTCTTGTCTCTTGGATGGACAAGAAAATAATCACAATGATCTCATCCATGCATTCTGCTGAAATGGTTGAAGACACTTCAAAGTTCGATAGAAAAACAATGAAGCCAGTATCCATTGCAGATTATAATCAGCACATGCATGGAACAGACACAGCTGACCTATACCTTGCTCTACATCCCTTCATGAGAAAACTTGTAAATGGCCAAAAAAGGTTTTCTATTTACTACAGTGCACCCTCTTCAATTATTTCTGTCTCTTCCAGAAGTCCAATACCCAGACAAAAATTACCTATCTACAGACAGTTTCCAGATACTATCTTGAAATTCATAATCCTCCTGCCACTGTCCCAGTCTCAGCCCCGACTCAAGTCAGAACAGCCCCCGCCCCCAGCTAAAGATCCCCCATCAGGTCTGGATTAAAAAGTGAATGAACATATTCTGCTCAAGTTTACGCCACTGAAAACTGACCCTTACCCGAAAAGATGATATAGAGTGTCTCAAGAAGAAAAAAGTATGTAACACAAGGTGGTACTGCAGGAAGTGTGGCATAACTCCGTACTCTGGAGCATGTGACACCAGATATCACATCTTAACCCTCCACTCTTAAGTGCTGAGCATTCTTAAGGCACCATGCAGATACATTTATAAACAATATAATAAATACAATTTTGTAACTACATATGGCATATTGTATATCAATTTGTTCAGGAAGAATTAGAGAATGAGATAATAGTTGGATGTTTTACTTACAAGAATCCAGTAAAAGTACAATGGATGATTAGTCATATTTAAAAAACTAATAAAAAGAGATTCCAATTTTTGAGGTTGGTGACAAACACTACATTGTATGAAATTATATTCCAAGATATACAAAATGTGCCAAATTTCATTACAAGCACAATGATTTATAATAATACTAGTGTTATGTCCGCAGCTTCGCTCGCGTCATGGTTGAGTTATGTCCTATTATATTATATCCCATTTTCTTTTGAAGTCCACCAAACCTACCTTATGCGTTCGACTTTCGTAAGAAATGTAAGACATGAACGTAAATGATGTGTTTTCCGTCCCGGCTTCGACCGGAATTGAAAGGTTTCACGCGTATTCCGAGTTTGCTGTTAAATGAAATTCTCCTGGAAAACACCCTGTAATAATAACAGTAGCTTCTATTATTTTTTAACCCTGTCACACGTAATCTAGTGCCAATGCACAACTTAGGTAGTTTGAGGTTACGTAACAACATTACAGGTGCTCCTACTTTCAAACGAAGTTTGCGAGATGGGAATCCTGGAGGATTAGAAGTATTTAGGAATTCTACTGAATAAGACAGCATCGTCTGTTTGTAATACCGTGTCGACCGATTTATACTCTATTTCTTCTGCATCAAAATATGTAAGCAATGCTTCATTTATTTCATTAGCCGTCTCATTAAAGTAAATCTGCAAAAATCCAGGATCTTGATGAGCATTTGGCAACAGACTGCCTATGGAATGCTAAATTTGACCTTGTACTTTGAAAGTTGGCATAAAGCCAGGTTGGATGACTTGCTTAGCATCAAAAGATGTCATTTGAAAACAGCTGCTATGTTTTCTAATTCGATTTTTAAAAGACCATGAGATGGGCACCCATTAGTAACTGTACAATGGTTCAGGTGGAGATTAGAGTGGTGGCAGCTGAACCTTTCTGGTGTTTCATCTTTCCCACTTGAGAGCAGTGCAGAACTGGCATTTATAGATCATTGTACCAGTGGTTATCAAGCTGTTATCTTCCTAATTAATTTCAGGATCGTAAGACATCCCGGAACGAAACTTAATTTTACATGGACGCAATCGCCTTTCTTTTCGGACCCCAGGGTGATGTTGCTCATATCGCATTTGAATTGTCCTGTGATATTTGTGATTATTTTGCTGGTGTGTAGCTGCCACTGCTCTATGAAACTCGGGATTATTTTTCTGGTATGTCAGTGCCGCTGCTCTATGAACCTCGGGGTTATTCTTCTGGTACGTGACTGCCACTGCTCTATGAACCTTGAGATTATTCTTCTGGTACGTGTCCGCTGCTGCTCTATGGACTTCGGGATTTTTCTTTTGGTATTTACTTGCAGCAATGGTATGTGCTGAACGATTATTGTGTAAAAATGTGGCTGCTGCTTTTTTTAAATTGTATTTTTCTCGTGGCATTTAAGTATCGAGTATGACGTTTTTCAGAAACTTTTGTAACAACTTTTGTTTCTTCGCACAGACATTCATATACAGTACTTCAAAATGTCCGTTAGAGAGATTACCAGTAAATCACAGTCTTTTTACGGTATTAGCTTCATCACTAAATGTCCAGTATAACTTAGATCACGATAAACTTCAAAGCGGAATGGAAATATTTTGCCTGCTGCCATCAACTCAAATGTTCCACCATAAGTTGAAGCTTCCGACACGAAAGTCGGCACTCTTCTGAGGAGAAAAAGTTATTACCTAGATGATTTTCGGACAAAATGGAGACAACTTACGAAACAATAGTTTCACGAACTTCTTTATGCCGTAACTGAGTAGAATATAAAATGTAAGAAAGAGATCTAAATAGACATGCACTGCCACCTACAATAGAAACAATATTCAATCAATCAATCAATCAATCAATCAATCAATCAATCAATCAATCAATCAAACAATCACTACTGATCTGCATTTAGGGCAGTCGCCCAGTTGGCAGATTCCCTATCTGTTGTTTTCCTAGCCTTTTCTAAAATGATCGCAAAGAAATTGGAAAATTATTGAATATTTTCCTTGGTAAGTTATTCCAACACTTCACCATTAACGTTTAGATAAGTTACTGCCATTATGCTGTGTGCGTGAAAAAGAAGTTATCGCGCTGCAGTCTGTTATTTAGCTGTCTCTTTGAAATATCACACACCAGTACGCTGAATCTTCTGATATGAAATGTTGGTACTCTTCTGAGGAATAGTTATTAGCAAGGACTGCCAAGGTTCAAACCCTTATTGCTCAAGAGTTATATCACACTCACTTCATTACTGGTCGACAATATTATGCAAGTTGCCTCCAGTCTCTCCTTCGTCAATATGAGTGACATATCTTCGAACCATAAACAGCTTTGCTAATGATGCATGCGCGCCCCGAATGGGTACTGCTTTCGCCTAGCCTGTTTTACCAGTTGTACAGATGAAACAATTCATTTTAATTGTAAGCGGCTGAATAACTCACTAACAAAATATAAAACTGTAATAAATCTCCTTGATAAAAACAATATTCTTGTGTTAAGAAAGGCCGCCAACAGGCAGACTCGAACCTGCATTCTTGCAGTCTGTAGTCCGTTGACTTAACCGTTGCGCTATCAGCGCAGCGTAAAGCAACTTCTCATGAATTCACTCACAAACATTCGTTTATGTAGGTCTGTATACTGTTAACTGTATTTTATTTTCTTTAAGGATTTGGTTTATTGCCATCTTAAAATACATGGAAGCGGAGTGAATTGGCGCATACACTTATATGTTGGAAAGTGCCGCGGCCATTTTTAATTGGCAAAAGCCAAAGATTCATGCGCGCAAGCGAAGTATTTCATCTGGAAAATCTTGAAAATAAATATATTTCCGTTGACATTTCAAGAAATGCAACATTTTTGCTGTACTATTGAGACGATTTGGAAGACTGAATGCATATATATGTACAATATTGTTAAAGAAAACGGAGATATTGAACACAAATGTAAAACCACATATCACCCCTTTTCACCCCTTTAAAATCAGAATTTTTAAAAGAAATTTTAAAATAGTATTTATTATATATGAAAATAAATATCTGAATGTATATAAGTACAATATTTTCACAGAAATGGAGAAATTAAATGAAAAATAATTACATTTCACCCCTTTAAAATAGGAATTTTAAAAAATCCTTCCTTAGTGTGCATCTACGCTAGGGTAGGAACATGTCCTCAAATTTTCATGCAATTATCTCCAGTAGGTTTTGCTGTGTGTTGATTATCAGTCAGTCAGTCAGTCAGTCAGGTCAGGACATCTTGCTTTATATTATAATAATATAAACTTCAATGAATAATAAAAAAGTCACAGGTAAAGAGACTCAGAGTCTGTTGTGGTAGGTCATTAGGTCTAGATGTGCCTGGTAGGGTTAGCACGTTTGGATTGTCTACATCACTACATGATGCATCACTATACCCACAAGTATCTAAATTAGGGTCATATTCTTCCTCACTTCCAGAAGAAAAATAGTCTAATGATAAATCATCAGCAAAATCTTCGTTACCAAAATCGCTGCTTACTGCTTTCCTTCTCCAACCAAAGATCAACTTGCACTGCCTACCAGATAGAGAATTTCATTTTGCAGCGAGACAATAGCACTTGAGCCAGCATCCGAATCATCTCATAGCGAGACGATAGCACTTAGAGGGTTAAAATCATATTAGAATCCCTTCCCAGGTATGGTCTAATTTTCACATTTCAAAGCGTAATATAGGAGTAGTAAATATTTTTGTTCCACTGTGCAGAAGGCAGGACTGGCAGGCGAGGACTTTTAGAAATGACTGGGCTGGAGGTTTAAATGCTCTGGCTACTTCCTGGTAGTCAAAGTGTTAAGAAGTCCACTGGCTCCACAAATTCTTGATATTTGTGCCCAACTGGAATCACTTGCATCATCTTGATTTGCAGCCAAAGTGACATCTACTTGAAGAGCTGTGAACTGCCTGTGAACGTTCAAAGTCTGAATGCCAATAACTAACTCATCATTACTGCCTGGTTTCTGGAACGTGAGATATCAAACCTATAGTGGTATCGAATGGTTAACATGTGTTTTGGCGGTGCACAAATGTAAGATACATCTATCGGTTCAATAAATAGCCTGCTAACTTAGAGGGCCCTGAGCAGGAAGTATCTATTTGTTAACTTGGTGGGCACATGAGCAGTACTTCAATATTGGCAGCTAATATTATGCAAGTTAAATTTTGCTATGTCTTTCTCATTTTCTTCCGACGAAGAAATGGTAGAAAGGGTCAACATTCAAGAACGACCACTATTACATCATCATCAGCCTGATGTTCTAATGAAGTATAGCGAAAGTTAATTCAAAGACAGATTGAGGCTGAAAAAACATACTGCCATACGTTTGGTTGAGGCTATAGGCGACAATTTCCGTCCTGTGACAAATAATTTTCCATTGTCCCCTCTTGATCAAATATTAATTACGATACCCTTTAACACAACTGGGTCTTATCATAATTGTATCTGTGACTGCATTCGTGTCTATAAAAGCACTGGTACCAGTTACAGAGTATATCAGATAATTACACATTTATCGTAGTAAGCCTACTGCAGGCCTATTTGCATTGGCAGTGAGCATATACTTTTATCGTGGAACTGTTTTTAATTATCAATATTACATTACAAGGAACTAACAGGTTATGTAATTATGTTAATTATCCAATATTCGTTATATTGGGGTCAAACAATGTTCATATTTTGGAATAACAGGGAATAGTTACGGTATATTTATAAGGCTCGATGCAAACTGGATCGTGCGTGACGTGCTGCTGGTGTGCATATATCATTAGAAATTCTTAAACACTACGACACCGACACCCACATCTACACAAACTAGTCGAATACCAATTTCTCACTGTATGGGAAAGAGGATATAGGAGCTGCATGGAAATCCCAAATGTGATGCATTACTTGTGCGCATGCGCCTGACAGTCTAGGGAACACATCTAATGCACAAAACCAAAGCAGTGAGAGGGGTGACATTTAGTGAGTAGTTATGAAACTTGATGACCCTGACTAAAGGCCGAAACCGGTCCCAGTTGTGATTGACTTATAATGTAACCTTGCATTAATAAACTAACCATTCAGCCAGTTAATTTCCAATCCTCCTCTATCCAACAGCACATAATCTACCCATCCAAGTAGTGGCCACACTAAATGTTGCTCTACTCCAAAGATCTCACAGGGTCTGGAGTTTCAATATGGCTATGCCATTAGCATCCCATATCATGTATTCAACTCACGTGGTTATTGGCAGCAAAGCTAATTTCTTCTACATAACATTTATTATTATTATTATTATTATTATTATTATTATTATTATTATTATTATTATTATTATTATTATTATTATTCCAGCAACTATTGGTACCAAAAGACACCAGAAATGATGTACCAAATATGTATAAAAATGAATATACACACACAAAATGAGCTTATTTACCTCTTAGTAAAGTTGCAGAATACATTGGACTGATTCAAAGTCTGAACATTCTTCAAAGTCACAAATATCTTGACAAATTTATCTGACTGGTCCCAAGCTGAAATAAATAAATAAATCACTTCATAAGCCACACGAGAAAAGTTATGAATCAAAATTCATATAAGTAACTTCAACAAACAACTGCAAAGAAAGTGGCTATACAAACAAAACAGACAGGCAATAAATAAGATCTGAAACTCCAAAAACATTGTACAAAAATCTGGAACAGCTATGACCATTAACTGACAGAACGTCATACCTGTGTGTCACACCTCCAGAAAGAAGAATGTGCTGTATTACAAAAATGACAGAAAGGAAAGAGTTCATTCTTTTATTTATTAATCAGATCTTTACTATGGTTAATTCATAATGAGCATTACATTATTCATGTGGATGATTTCAGGAGTATTAAGGAATGAAAAGTGGTGGGAAATCAGAGGCTGGGAAAAAAAAAAAAAAAAAAAAAAAAATCCACTTCCAATTTCTCTAGCACAAATGAACATAGATACACAATAAGTAAACCAGAGATGCAGCAGTTAACTCTTATCATCCAACTATCTACATTATCACCGCTATCTATACAGACCTGAACATTCTGCATTTGAGATAAACATTCATTCTTTTATTTGTACTGCCAATTAATAGTCATAGTTGTTCCAAATTTTAGTGAGTGCTGTTGTACAATGTTTAGGAGTTTCAGATCTGATTTATTGCCTGTTTTGTATTAAGTTAAAAGCCACTATTTATACAAACCAATTAGAGTGAACAATTGTCACCTTAATTGGAAGTGTGATAACATGAATTATTAATCTAAAATGTGGAAATTTTGAATAAATGTGATTCTACAGCAAATTCTAAACAATCACGCTAAATAACGTTCCAATAACCTATTTGGTACAAAAAAATGTTGGAAATATTCAACAATACAGTATCAACTCTTCATTTCAAACTTACTATTGATTATTCACTGGTTATAATTAATACAGTATCACATCTTTCAACTTTATATTATTCTTAATACTATAGTGATGTTTTGATCACATAATGTACATAAAATTATCAAACTGTATACCATTAATTTGTAAGACGTTTATATTTAATTTGAGGTAGGTCTTTTTAGATTATTATGTGTATATATAGGGTTTTTAGTCATCTATTTCACACCACCTCATCTCTTTGTATCATGGCAATAACGAAGTCTGAACAAGTCGAGTCTCGAGTAACGTATTACAAGACAACATGTATTAATAGCTTGCAGTAAATTTCAGTAGACCCAGGCCATTCGACGGGAGATGTGCCATGCTAATTTTAGTTCATCATAAGAAGGCCATCGAGTTACAGATTTTCCTAGTCCCCACCATATTCTGAAGAGGCAGTTAGAACTTCTTAACTCCCACTTTTCGAACTTTGCTAGATAACGCTTAGGAAGGCCACAAACTTTCTACTTTTTGGAGTTATTCTTATGGAATGAGATGATGGAAGGACAGCGTGGGAAAGTGGAGACACACAAGACCTTATTGGACCATGTGATAAGAGAGATAGTGGGAGATTTGAGAGTGAATATACTTCAACGCCGAGAGATCGAGAAAGACAATTATCATTCCCTTTCTGGAAGAGGAAGCTTTGATTATAAGCAGGAAGAGGGTCATACGTGGGAGTCACCACACGGAGCTAGAAGCCAGAAGCAGACACAAGATGCTGTTCTCGCATTTAAGTTACAACTTCAATTGGTATTTCAGTAGAACTCTAATCATAGCAATTCTCATTCACAACTTCTTATCACGATGACGAGGGACACTGCTGCTGAAGTTTGGTAAATACCGGTTTTGACTTGTCTCAAACAGCAATGAATTTTGTTATATAGTAAGTTATGCACCGATTCCAGTAATACGGAAGAATACTTATGTACTCTCTCCACGTACGCAACCCAAGGTAGTTTTGATATTGAAGTCAGCAATGAAAAAACCTGGCTTATACCTGGTAAAACAAAACTTACAGAAAAATGAGCACAAAAATCCAGTTTCTTTTGCATGACAATGCAAAATCAGTAATGATAAAAAATTACCTTGCCAGGCACAACATTACTGCTTTGGGCATCCTCTATACTCTCCAAATCTGTTACCACCCGACTTCCTCTTTCTGCAGTTGAAAACTCATCTGAAGGGGCAATGATTAAGTCACTGCAAATGTAACAAAAGCACTACGACTGGTTTTGCAAAATGGCGTCCAGCAATGCTTCCAGTCACTTTTTATGCACTGCCAGACGTGTCACAGCAGAAGGGAATTATTTTTAAGGAAATTTTGTATAACTGCATTATGGAAAATTCCAGAAACTTTTTGAAGCTAGTATGTATATATCCTAAAGTACACATTTTGTAACTGCTAAGCCTGCCTTTATCAAGACTTCTGTGATGGAAAATTTAGAAAACTGAGGAATGTATAAGCAAACATGTCACTGAAAAACCTCAAAAACAAGGAAATATAAGCACGGATAGCTAAGTTTTCAGATGAAAATTTGTGATGTGAAAAGATAGTCATGTATATAAAGATGTTTATTAAACTACATTTCTTTTGTTATGATACAAAAAATGATTTAATTCTTCTAGAAGATGAATTTCACCCATAGAAGTTCTATGCACGAAGATAAACGTCCTACAGAATGAAACGACAAATATGACATCCTCCCATCATTCTCTTCTCAGTTCACATATACTGAAACAATAAATGCTACAAAGTGCTCCAATCCTATTCTACTCTAGAGGAACTATGAAACTATATTATGCTAATATGATAGAGATCGGGCCAGCTAGGAAGACAGGCGGTGAGGGGAAGTGTGCGAGTGAAAACGCCAACTTCCCCTTCTCGCTCGCTGCTGTGGCGACGTACAGTTGACCCGAAATATTTGTTATAACGACATGTAACCCTACGCAGATTTTCAGTTGGTGGAGTTCCCTTCCAGCTGTAAATGACAGACATACCTAGCCGAAATGAATGTATTTAGAAGTGTTACAGATAATAATAATAATAATAATAATAATAATAATAATAATAATAATAATGGCGTATGGTCTCCAGAGAGGCCTGGTGTGGGTCTTTCTCCCGCAGACGGCCTATTAGGCGGCCTGCATGTCTGTGAAGATGAAGGCCTTCTACCTAGGATGATTCTAATGCTGAATACACCACACACCCCCAGCCACTGGAATTAACTAATTAAGGTTAAAATCCCCGACCTGGCCGGGAATCGAACCCGGGACCCTCTGAACCGAAGGCCAGTATGCTGATCATTCAGCCAACGAGTCGGACAGTGTTACAGAGGTTTAAGGAGTTAGAACATAATTTAGCCTCTTATTATTATAGTAGCTTGCCTGTTGCCATTTCTTGATGGACGCAGTATTTTTGTATCTTTCAGTTGGCACAGGCCAGAGCAAAGTGTAGCTTCCACCAAAGTCCCAGTCTCATCAATGGCTGTGACAATATGGAAACTCCTGGGGTATGGGTGGTGCTTAGTAATGACATTTGGAGCACAACTAGTGTCTGAGTGTTATGAAAGGTATTGCTCGTAGGATCAGTCGTGCTGCAGTAGCACCGGCTGGCCCAGCGAGGAAAGCAATGGCAAACTACCTCACCCCTCATCTTGCCTAGTACGCCTCATTTAGGCTCTGCCATTGGTTTTTGCGGTTTCCCTATAACTGCATAGCCTTTGGTGGTGCTATTTGAGGATCCAACCAGCCTCTGGGCTGATGACCTAACAGACAGACATTATAGTAGCTGTCAAAATCTTTCTCGTGTATCAATTTGCGTAGCCATCGTTTTAAATTATAATTAGATATAAAATTAACTTTACCACGCTGTAGATATAGTGTAGAATATGGTTTGGTATAACAGCCGGCTTCATAACCTGAGCCATGTTATGAAAAATAGTCAATAATAATACTGATAATAATAATAATAAAATTCATAATAATAATAGTAGTAATAATAAACTTTTGCTACAAGGCAAAAAAGCAGGGTTAGACTACATGATCATTTGTCCCTACCTCCTTAAAGCTAAGATTTTGTTGCTCTCTTGTAAAATAAGAAATGTGATTTAACAATATATATATAGCCTATAATGATATAATGGCAGAGGTGCCAACCTTTGAAGTGGGTTATCAGTAATCCCATTTTTAACCACACACACCCCCCCCCCGCCAAAAACTTTTACGAGTTAAATCCAAAGCACCCCGTTTGCCCTACAGCAATCTATTCTAAAGTATATCATATAACACAATAAAATTTGCTCATTACCTGTTAGTTCTGCGATAAAAAATTCTTTGTAGCTTTTTTCGCACCCAGCAGCTGCTTTTCGGTGTAGGTTTTCTTGTAACATACTTCCCCCTGAGATGACATTTTCGTCTTCAGAACCATAAGCGATTCCAGTGTAGATGTACTTAGTGTGGGCCTGAATTCTGTCTGATTTTTCCTAACAACACTGAAAACTCTTTCTGTGGGAGAGTTACTATGAGGTACACTTAGTACTGCAAATACAACATTACTTAAGGTTTTATACTTAATCTGTCCACTTTCATTTTTAAGCTCTGCAATCTTGCCCCAATTAACATCAATGTTAGGTCCATGTACAATATATTCCGGGAAAGTATCACTCTGGTAAACTGCAAATTCCTCTTCAAGTTTGTCATGTTCACTTTCTTTGACCAAAGTTGGGAATCGTCGAACAAAGTATTCAAGAGATGAATAGGAAACCTTCGTTCTGAGAGAGATGTCTACAACTTCGGCATGCTGAAGAAATTCATCATCAAGGGGAAATTTCCTGGTAATGTAACTGCAAGCTGCCATATAAAACTCTCTTACAGAATTATAAAACATCTCTTCATCACAGTCATTATCTTTCAAGTATGCCCTAGCTTTTGCTCCAATTACCAAGTCCTCATTGGCTTTCTGGTATTTCCTCCTCTTGAATTCAACACTCAAAAGGGAGGTAGATTCTGACTGAAGAGAACATGGCTGAACAAATCTGACCAATAGGTCAGTTAAAAGACCAGTAAGTTTCCTCCTAAGAAGATGTATGGCTGGAGCATCTTGTTGCAGAAATATATTCACAGAGTTAAAAACAGGAAGTGTACTCTGAAGAAAGTAGCAAAACAGTTTTGTGTGTGGGTCTTGTATGAAAGATTTCACAGTTTCAAATTGCTTGGTGGTCTCACTTTTATGGTGGGTCTCACTACAAAACATGAGTGTCAAAGCTTCCCACTGCTCAAGAACTCTATCAATAGACTGAAGAAGCGAGAGCCAACGGGTACTAACATATTTCAAAATTTTGTGACCCTCTGTGCCACAAACAGCCTGATAAACTTTCAACGTGTTTTGTCTTTTAGAACTCTTGTCAAGATAGTAATATAACTGAACCAAAAAGTTCTCTACATTGACTGGCAATTGGGCTGATGCTTTTTGCGCACAGATGTGTATGAGATGACATGAACAACCCGGGACATAAACAGAAGAATGCCTGTCCTTCACAAATTTGGCAACACCTTTATTTGCCCCTATCATTGTGTATGCATTATCAGATGAAAAAGAAATGCAATTTTCCCATGGAATGGCTAAAGAAGACAATTCACTATTAATTACAGAGAAAATTCCCTCACCAGTATTGTCACTACTCTCTAACAATGACAATAGAAGAGTTGATATTTGACCTCTCTGAGCATTAAAGAAAGAGACAACTATAGGATAAAGTTTAACTGCATTTGAATCCGTACTACCATCAGTAGCCAAGGAAAAAGGCGTTATTTGCAAAAGTTCACTTAATTCCTGTTTTGCCTCAGATGCCGTGTATTGAACTAAAGCAGAGGTTTTAGTTCTTGCACAACCATATTTCTGAGATATTTTTGAGTCGGGGAACATCGATCTAAACAAATTTCCAGCGTGGTCTGAAACTGATAGCGGAATATTATGCTCCAAAAGAAATGATGTGAACAATAATTCGGCATTTGTCACCGCAGTTTCGTTACTTTTTACGAAGAACGATGAAACAGACTGGTTTCGTAATTTTGATTCGCCGTATGTGTGATGTTTCTTGGATTCTATGTGTCTTCTGCAATCATCTCGTCCACCGTGAGCCACAGAGAAATCACACGAACACACACTACAGAACACGTGGTTTTCACTAACACGTGAGGCAAGCAAGCATGGCCATTCCTTTGTGTAACCGTCTCGATATTTCTGCAACACTGCTGTCTTCTTAGAAGAAGATGCAATTTGACAATTGCTCCGCTTCATTTCACAAAACCAATCACTACTTTTCGAATCAACGTCTAGGATAATTAGAATTGAAATGCGCTAAATATACGAGTATACCATTCTTTCTACGAACACAACACAGAACCGAATGTGCGCACTGGAGAACAGCAAAGCAAGGAGTAGGGCCTACCTCACGGCCGACTTGATACGTCACGTCTTTCCCGCGTCATTCTAGCTAAGAGAGCAGCGTATATCTATTTAGCTGGCCGTGATTTCACAACGCTCGCGGGAAACAAAAGGAAGTGACGACCAAATAACTGCCAAATATGTTTGGTAGCCAACGTACAAGCATTGAAACGAGGCGGGTTGACCAGTAATGCTCTAAGAGATTGAACATTTTTTACTTCTTTCCTTTTTTTCGCAGAAATTAATTTTTATCGTGACAAGGTTGCTTTTCCGTAATAATTTCCCCTTCAACCGTAATGCCGTAATCGCGAAGTGAAATCCGTAATCATTACGGACAATCCGTAATAGTTGGCACCTCTGTAATGGTTCTCAGGTACAGAAACAAAATATAATCCATAAAAAGAAACACCATAAAGTGCCTACATATGCTGAGTAAAAGGCAACAACGTATGAATACAAAGATAACTGGATGATAGGAAAAACTTAAAACGGTCCACCTTTTCAATACAAAAAGTTATATTTTATTTATAACATGTATTTGTACTTGGAACTAGTTTCGACGCTGTGTTTGCGTCATCATCAGCCAAAATGGGAAACAGGCAAGCATGTAGGCATTTATGTTACACAAGGCGTTACATTAAACAATACACATCTTACAAGGAGATAAAAACAGGGACGAATATAGGAAACAAATGAATCGTTGAGAAAACAAAAGTTATACAAATTAAAAATAACCTTAACCACACATCTTGCAGTGCGAAAGTGTTCTTCTTGAATGATTCCTGAATGTAAAACACACGCGCACACATTTCTGAGCAGCCAGCAGGCAGGACAAAGTAAAGTGAAACCTTAAGAGTTCTTCTGAGAAGAGTTCATCATTTTTCTATGTTCCGACTAACTAATGAAGTCTCCCTTGAGTTCCTGATAAACATATACAACAGGAAATTCTCCTTCACTCTCCATGCCTGGAAGGCCTTTTCCGGAATGTCTTTTAGAGCCGATGTAACATGCGCCTGGATTCTTTCAACGGTCCACCTTTTCAATACAAAACGCACGCGCACACACTTCTAAAGAGCCAGCAGGCAGGAAAAAGTAAGGTGAAACCTTGAGAGTTCTTCTGAGAAGAGTTCATCATTCTTTCTATGATCTGACTAACTAATGAAGTCTCCCTTGAGTTCCTGATAAACATACACAACAGGAAAATTAAACAATACACATCTTACAAGGAGATAAAAAACAGGGAAAGTTATACATATTAAAAATAACCTTAACCACATATCTTGTAGTGCGAAAATATTCGTCTTGAATGATTCCTGAATACAAAACACACGCGCATACATTTCTGAAGAGCCAGGAGGCAGGAAAAAGTAAAGTGAAACCTTAAGAGTTCGTCTGAGAAGAATAATAATAAAATTGTTGAGATTGTTGAGAGTGAAGAAGAATTTCCTGTTGTGTATGTTTATCAGGAACTCAAGGGAGACTTCATTAGTTAGTCGGAACATAGAAAAAATGATGAACTCTTCTCAGAAGAACTCTTAAGGTTTCACTTTACTGTACTTTTTCCTGCCTCCTGGCTCTTCAGAAATGTATGTGCGTGTGTTTTGTATTCAGGAATCATTCAAGACGAATATTTTCGCACTACAAGATATGTGGTTAAGGTTATTTTTAATATGTATAACTTTCCCTGTTTTTTATCTCCTTGTAAGATGTGTATTGTTTAATTTTCCTGTTGTGTATGTTTATCAGGAACTCAAGGGAGACTTCATTAGTTAGTCAGATCATAGAAAGAATGATGAACTCTTCTCAGAAGAACTCTCAAGGTTTCACCTTACTTTTTCCTGCCTGCTGGCTCTTTAGAAGTGTGTGCGCGTGCGTTTTGTATTGAAAAGGTGGACCGTTGAAAGAATCCAGGCGCATGTTACATCGGCTCTAAAAGACATTCCGGAAAAGGCCTTCCAGGATGCCTTCCAGGCATGGAGAGTGAAGGAGAATTTCCTGTTGTATATGTTTATCAGGAACTCAAGGGAGACTTCATTAGTTAGTCGGAACATAGAAAAATGATGAACTCTTCTCAGAAGAACTCTTAAGGTTTCACTTTACTTTGTCCTGCCTGCTGGCTGCTCAGAAATGTGTGCGCGTGTGTTTTACATTCAGGAATCATTCAAGAAGAACACTTTCGCATGCAAGATGTGTGGTTAAGGTTATTTTTAATTTGTATAACTTTTGTTTTCTCAACGATTCATTTGTTTCCTATATTCGTCCCTGTTTTTATCTCCTTGTAAGATGTGTATTGTTTAATGTAACGCCTTGTGTAACATAAATGCCTACATGCTTGCCTGTTTCCCATTTTGGCTGATGATGACGCAAACACAGCGTCGAAACTAGTTCCAAGTACAAATACATGTTATAAATAAAATATAACTTTTTGTATTGAAAAGGTGGACCGTTTTAAGTTTTTCCTATCATCCTTCTCAGTTCAATACGGACAAAAAATGAAATTCTTAGGTTTAAATATACAAAGATAACGTAAATAACACTTGAAATGAAATGGCTTATGGATTTTAGTGCCGCGAGTGTCCGAGGACTTGTTTGGCTCGCCAGGTGCAGGTCTTTTGATTTGACTCCCGTAGGCGACCTGCGCGTCAATGTGAGGATAAAATGATGGCGACACATACTGTACACCCAGCCCCCGTGCCAGTGAAATTAAACAACGATGGTTAATATTCCTGACTCTGCCAGGATTCAAACTCGGTGCCCCTGCGACCAAAGGCCAGCAAGCTAACCATTTAGCCATGCAGCTGGACAACACTTGAAATAATAATATGACACTATATTCAGAAAATGAGCACATACTTGTTTTATACTGTCCTCTACAGTTCTTCAATTCCACTGAGTCCTCCGTCATCACTTCTGTCGTCCTCACCAAATGACGTGCCATCGGCTCTCAGCTGGATAACAACAAAGGACTCTTATGTGTTCAGGAGGTTCCTCATCCCTCATGAAGTCTTTCTCCACCTTCTTTGTTCACATTTACGCTTCCAGCCTTCGGCGGATATTGACGCGAATTTCTGTCTAGCGAGTTTCTCTACATTGTCAATAGTACAGGTGAAGTTACGAGAAGCTACCCAGTTCTTCACTTCTTTACCTGTTTACCCTCCAGGGTCAGTTTTACCCTCGGACTCAGCGAGGGATCCCACCTCTACCGCCTTAAGGGCAGTGTCCTGAGTTGGAGGATACAACTGGGGAGGATGACCAGTACCTCACCCAGTCGGCCTCACCTGCTATGTTGAACAGGGGCCTTGCGGGGGGGGGGGGGGGATGGGAAGATTAGAAGGGATAGACAAGGAAGAGGGAAGGAAGCGGCCGTGGCCTTAAGTTAGGTACCATCCCAGCATTTGCCTGGAGGAGAAGAGGGGAAACATGGAAAACCACTTCCGGGATGACTGAGTTGGGAATAGAACCCGCCTCTACTCAGTTGACCTCACGAGGCTGAGTGGACCCCGTTCCAGCCCTCCTACCAATTTTCAAATTTCGTGGCAGAGCCAGGAATCGAACCCGGGCCTCCGGGGGTGGCAGCCAATCGCACTAACCACTACAACACAGAGGCGGCCCTTCACTTCTGCCCACATTATTTCAATACTGTTAAATTCAGGATGATATGGGGGCATTTGAAGGACCGAGTGTCCGTACTGTTCCACGAGTTCATCTGGAATGTAGGTTTGGTATGCCGGATTGTGCAATTTGATAAGCTCCTAAAACTCGTGTTTGTGCACCGTCTCACAGTGTGGAATGTTCCTATTCACTAGCCAGGAGATCATCATCACTTTCCGTGAGCTGGAGGTTGGAGCACGATCTACTTCCTTGTTGTGATATGACACTGCGAGGTGCATACCTTTCACCCACTTAACCCTCTCGTGCGCACAAGCCTCATATGAGGTCCCAAAATTATGTTTCGTTTAGTGCGCCGTTCATTTAATATTGTTATGAATTTGTGGAAAATTATGACTCTGTTCTTCACTTTAGACCTGATGTGAGATGTGATATTAGTTACAACTTTATGAGATGACAGCACTTCCTTGCTGCTGAGAAGTTGTAGGCAGTTGTGGCGCTCTTGTTATTTGTGTGTTTCATATGGAGACTAAATTATTGAAATTGATACGTCCTTTACAAATATATGCAACTGCTAAGTAAAAATGTTTCAAAAAGCAGAAAAGCCATGCTCTTTCCAATGGTATTAGTATTTTTATTGCACACACAATTTATTAACCATTATTTTGTGTAATAATACAGGGGCCTCATATGAGGTCTAAATGTACAAGAGGTTATGGTTCACAGTCATAACCTCAATTAGAACTACACCCTATTGTAGTGTTTTGGTGGAATATTTTATGCAAACCAAGACAGACTACTGATGTTTCATGGCACATCTATATATCTATATATATAAAATAAGAGTTTTGTCTGTACATTGCTCAGAATTTGAAAATAATGGTATTTCTGTATCGGTCATGTCCACAGTAACCAGGAAATGCCCTTTTTTCTTTTCCGTAATTTCTGTCTGCATGTATGTACACGCATCACTAGAAAACGGCTAAAGAGAATTTAATGAAAATCGGTATGCAAAGTCGGGGAATAAGTTGCTACAATCTAGGCCATAAATAATTTTATTCACGCTGAGTGAAATGGTAGTTTAGGGGAAGGCCTAAAATTTAATTTTCAAATATTTATGTTTTTAATAGTCCTATCTTCATAAAATTTGGTATTCAGAGTCGAGGAATATGTCGCTACAATTTAGCCTATGAATAACTTTATTCACGCCGAAGAAATGGTAGTTTAGGGGAAGGCCTAAAATTCTATTTTTAAATATTTACGTTATTAGTGGTCATGTTTCATTGAAGATTGGTATGCAAAGTCGGAGAATGAGCCACTACAATTTAAGCTATAAGTAATTTTATTTACGCTGTGTGAAATGGTAGTTTAGGGGAAGGCCTAAATGTAATTCTCAAATATTTATATTATTAGTTGTCGTATCGATAAATACTACATAACCAAAGTTATAGAGAATTCAATTTCCGACCATTTATGTCTTATACATTTTTACCGTACCGGCTATGATAACGCAGGTATTCATGAATTTGTATTTTTGTTGCTAAGTCTATATCAACGCCAAGCCACGAGAAAATGGGTGAACAGAATTTAATGAAAATCGGTATATAGAGTCGGAGAATAAGAAAATACAGTGTAAGCTATAAACAATTTTATTCACCCTGGATGAAATTGTAGTTTAGGGGAAGGTGCTTAAAATGTATTTTTAAATACCAATGTTATTCGTCCTATCGAAAAGTACTATATAAAAAAGTTATAGAGAATACAATTTCCGATCATTTATCTTTTATTCAGTTTTACCGTACAGAGTGGTATTTAAGAGTCGGAAGAAAACGAAATGTGAAGGCGTATAATATCGAAAGTGCATAACATCAACAATAACATTACACTGACCATTATTTATTGTGGTGTTCGTTCTCTCTTATACTGCCTCTCAACTCCGATAGATGGGATTACTGCTGCGTACCGAGTAGGTTTATAACAGCCTGACTGAATATTGGCGGGAAATCGCCGGGGAGTTAGGAAACGTTCTTTAGCATGCCATTCCACTGGTTCATACATTTTCTAATACAGCTGGTACGTAACACACTGGATCATCATAGTATTTAAGCTATTAGATCCCTACTTTGACGCACTGTTTTGAATGGGCAGTGTGCATACTTAAGGCAGAGCCTCACTTAGTGGTAGTAAGTAGTAGTAGTAGTAGTAGTAGTATGGCCTGGTCTAGGATAACAATTTAGGCCTTTTCCAAATTATAGCACCGCAATATTCACTAAATAACTCAAAATTCAACTCTGAAAAGAGCCATTTCTTAAGCAAAGCTTCTTTCCCTTCACTTTTATTAAATTCTACATTCAATTTATTCCAAACTAGCAGTGAAGAGGGGGTTTCTCTTCTAGCTTGGAGGAAAAATTTGCCTTCAAGTCAGATTTTTCCGCCGCCAGTGTAGTGAATTGATATTTTCCGACTCATCGGGTACTCCTAGGAAACAGAATAGTAATTGGGCAGAGTTTTTGCCCTGAGAATCTCCACTATTAGACCCTATCCCCGCCGAAGAAAGCCGAAGAGTGTTCACCGTTCACGGCTGTCTGCAATTTGGTCATTCCAGGTCTGGAACTTTGGACTGTTAGATAGGCAACGTAGTCCTGTTCGTTAAAAGTGAGAAAATGCGTGGTGTTTCATTTGAATGAGTATTTCGTAATATGAAAGCATTGCTTTTAATCGCGCCATTCCTCTTGACGTCATTGTATGTTCATTTCAGTTGGGAAAACCACTAAAGACAGTCTTTCTGAGGATGTAAAAAGTCATTATGAAAACATTCCAACCTGCTTGTGGCTGATGGTGAAAAATTGGGTCTGCCATGACAGTGAAAATTTCCTCAGTCTTCATATGAGAAAAGATGTTTGGTGACCTCCGTCGCATTTCTAGGGTAACGTTAAGAGCTCTACAATTTAAGATAATCTTGCTCACGTGTACACTACCTAACCTAGAATTCTGTATACAATGTAGAATTCCGTGGCGAAGCACGGGTACATCAGCTAGTGTCATATATCTCATTTCTATGCATTTAGAACAAAATGGATGAAGAATCAGGGCCGTCTATAGAAAATGTAGTCTTCACAACAAATGTCACAATATACTCTGCGCCCTGTCAGTAATACCTGACAATATGATATACAATCGCTTTTGCGAGATACGGAAGTATTTGCACTTCACTGAAAATCAGAACATTCCAGCAGACATCAATGATCGGCTTATACGTTTACATCCTATGATTGACCATTTCAAGCACATCTTTAGATGTTCTTCCCAGCCAGAAGAATTTTCATCAGGTAACAAGATGGTCCCTTTCAAAGGCCGATCAAAGCTGAAACAATGTATGAAGAGTAAACCCTAAAAATGGGGTTTCAAAATTTGGGTCTCAACCAGTTCCTCAGGATACATCCATAGCTTTGAGATCTATCAAGGAAAAGTGCAAAATGGTGAAGGTCATTCTGAATTTGGAGCTGTTGGTGATGATGTTCTTAGGCTGTGTGAAGACGTGAAGTTCAAAGGCGTTTGATAATCTGTTTACGTCGATTAATCTTCTCTAGAAACTTCTTAAAGATGGCATTTATACTTCCAGGACTATCAGAGCTAACAGGCTTTGTGGTGCTGATCTCAAGCTGCGGTCTGTGAAAACCTTGAAGAAGGAACCAAGAGGGTTGTACTCTGTTACGACTCAGTCCAACATCACAATAACCTGCTGGCATGATAATTCATTTTTACACATAGCATCTAAATTTGCTGGAGCAGAACCTGTAGGTGTTGCCAAGAGATGGTGTCGAAAACTGCGTGCAATCATTGAAATTCCACAACAATATTCCATCAGCATTTACAATTCCCACATGGGTGGCGTACATCTAATGGACTCGCTCGTAGGTCTTTATCGGCACACCATAAGGCACAAAAGGAAGTACTTCAGAGTATTCCATTATCTACTGAATGTGACCACTGTAAATTGTTGGATCCTCTGGAGAATGAACCCAGATTGTGAGAAGCTGGATCTGTTAGAATTCAAGTCCTCAGTAACTACTTCTCTCATTTACATGGGAAGCAATCATGAACCCAAGAAAGGAAGACCCGCTTCACAGATGCCACCAGCAACCAAAAATGGTTGAAAGTGAAGGCCACCTATAAGCTGGGAAAGGATAAAAGTGCCACCTTCACGGTTGTTCAAGGAAAACCAGGTATGTCTGCCTTAGCTGCAAATATGGCCTTTGTCCACAGTGTTTTGAGGAATTCCATAGCAGGAAATAACAGCCACTGCTTAATGCAAAATATAGTTTGGTAAAATGTCCACGTAAAACTGACATCCAGCGCAAAGTATCTCCGAAGAAAATTATTCCTCAGTTCAGTTGTGTTGTGGTGTGTGTGGACTCCCTTCATGCACATAGGCCTCATACGAGGTCCGTGGAATTTTCAAAGAAAATGAACTATTATTTCTTCATTAACATGATTGTATTTTGTAACCTTCCAATGAATAAAAAATCAAGACAATATTTTTTTTCACTTCAAACTGAAAATGCGTGCACGAGAGGGTTAAAAAATGTGTCGCTATTCAAGTCATCGTGGTAGTCGCCAATCTTGCTGCCAGATTTCCAGATTAGCACACAGTTCTCAATGAAACCATTTCTCCACCAGCTATGTACAACCAGTCTTTCTTTTCAACATGGGCGCTAATATACCGGATATTGAATTATCAGACCAGCCTTTGCTGGATATATGGGATGTATGTATATAGGTTTCATCCGTTTAAACTATAGGTAGAGTCCTGCACGGATGCGGATAGCGGCGGATTTATCAGCCGATATCCACAAAGTTAGTGTCTTGGCGGATACAAACTGTATGGCAGTGCGGGTAATTTTGCTGATAATTTCTAAATAATGATGTTTATTGATTTTCACTCAGCTATATTCTTGTTTATGCGTGTGGTTAAGCGACTTTTGACATTGGTATGGGAGAATAGTGATATATAAAGAGCCTTGAGACCATAAATCCGTAAATCTGACCTAAGCCTAACTGGCTTCCGCCAGGAATTAATGCAAGGAAGGAATAAAGGTCAATACATCTGTAGTTGTCGCAAGAGAATATCTCTCATAAATTTGTGACTGTAGGGTTCTGATGGCAGGTGTCATACCTGTTGTACTATGTTAACAGATCTATCCGTTTCAATACCTTCAATGTAATATACTGTACCAGCAGGTTAAATATTTAAATTATCCGCGGATAACCATTTTGCGGATGCGGATATTATTTTGTATATCTGCGCAGGGAACTATAGGCCTATCCTCCACCCGATACTTGGCAATTTTTTTTCAACTAAATCTTTTGTAGTTTATGTTCTGTTTTTCGCTCAGGATGTGCTTGTTAGTGTTAATTTTTTTTCAATGATATACTAATGATCAAAGGTTCGCTTGACAATAGTATTGGATCCTTTGAACTTAAAGACTTACTCTAACTTTGCAAGAATTTTTGAAACTGTATGTAAACATCTTTCAACTAAATAAGAATTGTTAACAATACGACGTACGGCACATTCGTCAAAGTCGTCCAGTCAAGAAACATTCTTTATGCACATTTTTTGTTTGCTTTGTTTTTTGTTTGGTGTTCAAACAGATTATCCATAGGTTTACCTAATTCTATCGCTGTTTGTTTTTCACTTATAATATGCGTCACAGAACTTTCTGACACTCCAACAGCTGCTGCCACTTTTTCCTGCACTTTCTTACAATCTATCACGAACTTTTCTTCCATTGCACTAGTCTGACTTTAGTACCTTACGATGCAGGCCACTTTTAAAGCCTTCCATACTGTCACAGATAGGCTTAACGTACACCACCACTAGCCACAGTTACTACACAAAGACAAATTAGAAAGCAGCGCATGACAGCTGAGTGTAAACTTATGCACTGAACTGTCCTTGTAGCAGGAGCTCTGTTAGGAGGGGATGCCCTACACTGGATCATCCGAAGTGCGCATGCACATCCAGACGTCTTCTTAGCTGGCCCGATCTCTACCATTTAAGTACTTGTCAGTTACAGTGCTCTGGCAGAATGCAGTATCAATAATTTAGCAGTGTTCCATGAAGATACCGTGTATACACGAATATTCCCACATTTTTTAAAAATTTGGGGTGCAGGTATTATTTGCATCAAGATCTGTATAGTGCTCCTGATTCACAGAAAACTTGAAGTTCTGTATTTTTTTGGCCCATACAATTGGCAACTTTTTTCCCCACCAAAACAGAAGCGATCTGCGTACATATCGAGTTATTTACGTGGCATCTGTTTAAGCAATATTGGGCGTGGTCAAGATTTGGATGGGTTGCCACGCGCTGTTGGTGCAGGATAAGAGAATAGAGGAGCAGAAAGGAACTAGCCACTCTACCGTATGTAAACTCCAGCTCAGGCACACCTCTGTGGAGGTTTGGACCAGCCTGGAAGATAGTACGATGAGGAAGAGTTCAGTTCATAATTGGGGGGAAAATAATGCTCATCTTGAATGGACAAGCAGCAACAACGGTGCATTTCGTGGACATAAAGCAGAACTTTCCAGAAATCAAAAACAGTATATGAAAATATGCAACTGAAGAAAGTACAGCTTGGATATGCAGTCATGAGTTAAATGTGTCTGTTGAAAGCTATAGCAAAAACAAGAAAGTTAAATATCAAGGGTTATAATAAGGCTAGTCGTGAACGGCTCTGAATGAAATACAGTAAAACCTCGTTAATTCAAAGTCATTGGGACGCAAAAATCGGACTTCGAATTGCGTGATTTCGAATTAACCGCCAACGAGTACTTCGGAAATGCCAACCCTTGTGGCGTCACAATACATTCTAAGACCCATTACTGCATGCAATTAAACTTGACTCACAGTTTAAAGCTCTCAAATGGCATGGAAAATAACTATATCCAAAATGCATCCAAGAAGGTTCATTCAGAGTATTCACATAATGCACTTGGAAAACTCACCGTCAAACATAACCTCACGCAATGAAATCAAAAGAAAGAAAACATGATTCAAAGACAAGGAGAGATCTACACTGGCTCCACTGTGCAAGTGCTTTATTCATTGGATTACTGTACTGTATGCATTTTGCCTTGTGCTTGCACAAAAGTTACCCGATGCCCTTAAAACATCGCGGCTTATCAAACATTACAACAACAGTACAGTGACTATACTCGTACGATTTCCCGCCAAGGCACTTCTAAGACCCATTAATGCATTCAATCACCTTGATTCTCAGTTTAAACTTTTCAAATTCCATAGAAAACACTATTTCAGAAATTTATCCAACAAGGTGCATTTACATTATTCAAATAATGCACTTTTATAAAACAATGGCAAACATAACATCACGCAATGAAAAGAAAAAACACGATTCAAAGACGAGGAAAAATGATGCTGGCTTCCCTGTGCAAATGCTTAATCTTTTGTATTACTGTACTGTCTGCATTTTTAGATGCCTTGTACTGGTCTGGCATAGAAATTCCCGATGCCCTTAAAACATCGTGGCTTTTCGAAATTTCCTATGACAAGGGGAAGGAAGTATCTCGCTTCCGTGTGCACTGCATAGCAACATATAACATTTCCCGGCTGGCAATTTTCTCCTTTAAGACCATAAGTCCGTTGGGCCTCAGCATTTTAAAAATTAACCAAACAAACTGTGCAGTTTCATTGGCATTGACAATATTGTTTGGTGCATACGAACTGATTACAGGCTATAAGACACGCTTTTTTCGCCAATTGTCTGCATCGCCAGTGTTCATGGATTCTAACCTCTCCGCATACTTCCCACGTGATATTGTGGCGTTCCTAATGCCGAATACAAAATAATTACGATTCCGCTCGAACATAGCAGATATGAAGCACACTGTAGAAACGCAGAAGTAGATGAAAGTGCGCAAAGTTACCCCTGCACATTCCGGAAGACTCATTCTTTCATGACGCGGAGAAATTTTGAATTTAAATTACTCTAATGTACTTTTTTTTCTTTCTAAATGTAAAGGCAGTTATGAATTAAAAGTCTGAATTTCGGTAACAGGACCGACATTGTTCTTCGAATTATGATTTATCCGTATTTAGAATTAAACAGTTTAAATAACATGCAAAACCGTCCCCCATGTTTCCGAGAACGAGAGCTGTTTTGAATTAGGCGAGATTTTGAATTAACCGATTTCGAATTATCAAGGTTCTACTGTAACTTCAATTTCCACAGGTAAACTAGCTTTGCAAAATGTCTCCCAGCCAATTATGAAAATATTGTGAATTTCCACAGTTATCTGTGTGCCACTGAAATTACAGTAGAAGTCAGCTACAGCGAAAATTCATAACGGCAAAAAATGTATTTGCTGTAACGGATTGTCGTTATATCGCATTTTTCATAAGTTGGGAGAACATCCCCCACTCCATACAAATTATGAGTGGTATGAAATTGCCATCAGTTTCTTCAAAACTTGAGTTTCCACAGATTTCCATACTACGGCTTACTCATTGGTTATTTTTCTAATTCCAAGACAAGACGAACATGTTCAATTTCATTCTGAAAAATTGGGAGTTATATCACTGCAGTGGCTTCTGTGGCAAAGGTTTCAGATTTTTAAATCTTATATGCATTAAGGAAAATATATTGCAAGTGCAAGTCCCGATTCAAGTCTTGTTATTCACGTCCAATTATAGTACATCTATATAACTACCTCACTTATAGAGCAGAGATGCCAACTTTCAAGAAAGGTAAATCGTAATGCAGCCGTTAGGGCACGGGGCGGGTGGGGGGCGGGGTCGTAGATTTTTTTTTTTTGTGATCTTACTAACTTACATATCATTTAAAGCTTGTAGTTGCTGTTTGGTAAACGTACACTAGTGACATGCTTTTTCTTTTGATATCATGAGCATCCTCTGCACTAACAGAGCACTTAACAGTTCAGAGTTCATATTAGAACAAAATTCAGTCTTGTTCTTCTTCATCATGCGCATCCGAAACACCGCGGCGACACACACTACAAAACACGTGTGAATGAGATTTTGAGAAACGCATTAAACAGGGCCATTCTTCCGAGTATACCTCCCTAATTTTTCAACTATATTTATTACTTGCATCACTAGCCACGGTAATGTAATTTCCTGCACAAGAAATCGCTTCATTATTTCAAACTTTTCGCATTTCATAACACACGATTAGCATATATCGTAGAAGAGCAATATATGTAAATTTGGCCACCCAAAATCGCAATAAATATTTCAACAGTCACGCATACAGTCTTCACAATTACCGAGCTCGATAGCTGCAGTCGCTTAAGTGCGGCCAGTATCCAGTATTCGGGAGATAGTAGGTTCGAACCCCACTGTCGGCAGCCCTGAAAATGGTTTTCCGTGGTTTCCCATTTTCACACCAGGCAAATGCTGGGGCTGTACCTTAATTAAGGCCACGGCCGCTTCCTTCCCACTCCTAGCCCTTACCCGTCCCATCGTCGCCATAAGACCTATCTGTGTCGGTGCGACGTAAAGCAACTAGCGAGTAGTCTTCACAATTAAACAGAGTTTGTCACTACTTTACCACCAAAACAAAGACAAAAGAACTCTCATACTTGCATGGAAGTCTGATCATGTGACGAACAAAGACAACAACTCCGCAAGATATACCACTTCACAGGTGCCTATATTTCCAGTACTGGAAGCACACACTGTGTTCGGCGCATGAAAACTCGAAATATTCTTAAACGAGGGACAGGAAAGGGGTATAAATTATTACTGAGAAATCCAAAAATAATATTCTGAGAATTCAAGATCCTTGTGTATGAAGTGTTCAAAAGGATACACTTAGATTTCAAAATCAACAAAAAAATCGTAATTTGTGATGCGTCATTCGTAAAGGCGTAATTATATTGGGTAATTCGTAATTATTACGATTGAATCGTAATAGTTGGCATCTCTCATAGAGTCACGAATTTTCACTATTACTGCTTAGTACGACCACATTTTTCCTAGTCCTGAAAATATCCTTAATCGTCGCCGTAAGACCTATCTGTCGGTGCGACGTAAAACAACTAGCAAAAAAAAAAAAAACACAACCAGTTCTTAGCCATCCCGTGTGAAAGAAACGTGATATTTACAACATAGATCAGAGGCCTCTTCACATGAGACAGGTCGGGGAAAGTTACACGAAAACGGGAAATGGCCTTGAATTACTGAACTTTGGGTAAATTACACCTTCAGGAAGCAAGCTGTTAGCCTCAGGAAAGTTAAGTTTTGCTGTCCAGTTTTCATTGATAATGCTGAATAAGCCAGGAAGCCTGTTTGTACTTTTATTTTGCATACCATTCAGAAATGAGAAATTTGTTCTGTGTTAAGTGATATAGTGAAAGGTAGCAGATATTTATAGTGTGATATCCTACCTATGGATTAGGAACATAATTGTGTGAAGCTGACCAGTGAAGTGAATATTTGTGTTGTGATAGCCCAGTTATGGATACCGAAAATGTTGTGAAATCTCTTACCAGACAAAATTAAAATCCAGGAATGGACAGGCATTGTGTCATGTGCATATGCTGAAACGTGCACCTTTCAGTTTCGACTCAATTTGATTGAGGTATAGTCACATTCGAGATGACGGTCAGTCATTCTGTCACACATCATTGCCAAGTTTAACCTCCAAATAATTCATGACCAGAAAATATTTAATAACCCATCATCATCATCATCATTTCCCAACTCCAGTTCCCTGGGTATTGTGTACAAGCGCTCGCCATGTCCTTCTCTCTTCATACATCTTCTGTTCCAGTACATCTTCCCATTTGTGTCCTCTCTCCTCTACATCTGATCTTACAGTCTCTATCCAGCATTTTCTTGGTCTTCCCTGCAGTCTTCTTCCTATGAGATTAAGGTCAAAAAAATTTCTGGCAGGTCTTTTCCTGTTCATTCTCATTATGTGCCCATAACACTGAAGTCTACATTTCTTTGACACTGGTAATAGGAACCTCAAATACCAGCTACTTTCCTATTCACTTCATTTCTGATCTTGTCCTTTCTGGTAGTTTGGTACATGGTTCTAATGAACCTCATTTCAGTTGCTTGGATTCTACTAAAGTCTTTGTTTAGTAGGGTACATGTCTCTAAACCGTACGCGAGGACTGGTACGAAGCAAGTGTGGTACATGACTGTTTTTGCTTTTTGTGGTATTTTGCAGTCCCAGGAAAGATTTCCGACCTGACTGTAGAAGTTTGATGCTTTCTTTGTCCTGAGTATTTCCTGCCTAAACGTGTTGTCTTTCGAGATTGTGCTTCCGAGGTACTTGAAGTGGGAAGCTGATTCGATTTTTACTCCTTCCAGAAATATTTGAGCTTGTTCCTTCCCTGTTGATGGTCATTACCACTGTCTTTGTTTTGCTTATCTTCAGTCCAAAATTTTTGAATGTATTGTTCCATTCGTTAAGTTTCTTCTGAACTTCAGCTTCTGTCTCTCCTCATATAAGCACATCAGCATATACCAGGGCGTTTGTCACTGTCCATTTTCTTGACAGATTTTATGACCTTGTCCATTACTATTACGAACAGGAGTGGTGACAGGGCACTTCCTTCTTAGACACCTCTCTTGGTTTCAAACCATTTTGATCATCCACTGCCTATCTGGACACAGCTGTAGCACTTCTGGAATAGCATCCTGACTTTGTCAATTAAGTACTTTGGCCCTTTAGGTCTTCCCGACATTCTCATATCTTGCTTCGAGGAACACCACCATATGCTTTTTCAATGTCCACAAGTGCAATCACAAGATTTCTTCCATATTCCCAGTACTTTTCAGTCAGAATTTTTAGTGCAAAAATAAGATCCACAGTTTCCACCCTTCTTGAACGCGAGTTGTTCTTCCTCAAGCAAAGGTTCCACTATCTTCCAGAGTCTCATTTCTATGATCTTTTCCAGCAGCTTCAGTATGTGTGACAACAGCGTGATTCCTCTGTAATTTCCACATTTCCATCGGTTGCCCTTTTGAAACAGTGGGATGATGAATCATTTATTCCAATCTTCTGGGATTTTCTTTTCCAAATCACTGATAACACACTATACAGCCAATTGAAGCCTGGTATTCCAGCTGCTTTTATCAAGTCTGAGCTGAGATCATCAAAGCCTGGAGACTTCCCATTTCACATGCTCCTTAGTGCTGTTTCTACCTCAAGCCATGCTAATGGGTATTTGTTGTTTTTGGCTTCATCTACACTACAGTCATTGGTGGTGGTGGTGGTGGTGTTGCCCACATCTCCATTTAACAGCATGATGAAGTACTACTTCATTTCATCCCTGATCCCTTCCTCTGTTCGCATTAAGCTAACAATTTGTTCCCAGTGCCAGGATGTTTATATTAATTTCTTTTACTGTTTACTAATTTGCAGTTTCCTACTTTCCTGACAGTCTTTGTCTATCCTTGTAGTAAAGTCATGCCAGCACTTTTCTTCCTGAATCAGTCTTTTTACAGCCAGTTTCATTTTCCAGTATTCCTGTGCTAGATGTTCAATTTCCAATTCATTTTGTCCATCATCTGTTTTCTGTTTTCCAAGGTCTAATTTTCTTTTCAGTATATTTCTATCTTTTACTGCTGTCTTCACTCCGTCATTTCACCAAGGTGTTTCCTTCTCTTTTGGTGTGGCACTTGTTTTAATGCAAATTTCCATGGCTTCTTTTACAAGGGTTTCTTTGAATAAGGACCATTCTTCTATTCCCCCTTTCTCAGTTTTGGGTAATTTGGCTGTTATCCTCGCTTCATAGTTTCCTTTCTTCTCCATCTCCTTCAACAGCCATGTCTTAATCTTTGGCATTTTCTTTTGTTTCATTTTGAACACATGGAGATCCATACTGACTTGCTTTACTATCAGTGATGATGAAGTCAATCACAGCCTTGAGCTTTCCATGCCAGCTGTATCTTTTTATTTTATAGCTCTCTCTCTCCTCTGATACCATGTGTTCTGTATGGTAAAGTTGTTTCGCACACAGAAATCAATCTCAGCTCAGGCATGATAAAGGCAGCTGGAATACCAGGCTTCAATTAGCTGTATAGTGTGTTATCAGTGATTTGGAAAAGAAAATCCCAGAAGATTGGAATAAATGATTCATCATCCCACTGTTTCAAAAGGGCAACCGACGGTAATGTGGAAATTACAGAGGCAACGATGTTTTCACAGCCTAGCCTTTCTTTACCAACTTGGGCATTCAGATCACCCATAATGATTGTATTCTCCTCTGTTATTTGTTCCTCAAGTTCGATAAGGAATACTCTCTCTTCTGTGGTACATCCTGTCTGCGGTGCATATACTTGAAGAAGAGTATGATGAGCATTACCAACACTTAGTCTCATCTGGCTGATTCTATTGCTCACATATTTGAGATCTATGTGTGTGTGTGTGTGTGTGTGTGTGTGTGTGTGTGTATCTTTACGAAGGAGGAAGCCAACTCCATTTTTGGATTCATTGTTGTTCCCAATCCAGTAGAGCACATATCCATTTCTCAAGGACTTCTTCCCATATCCTTTCCATTTTGTCTCACTCAACCCCAATATCTTGAGCTTACACCTCTCCATAAGATCCACAAGTTCTTCATATTTGTTGGTGAGAGCGAGGATTTTGAGTGTACCAATTTTCAGCCGCTCCTTCTTGGGATGGTTTTGTGTCTTCCAGTATCTCTGATGAGCATCAGGCTTTTGGCCATCATAAATTTGGACAGTACGAGAAGAACTGTCATGTCCGGTATTTAATTTATTCTTCCATCTTAGGCTTGTTTTAGGTTTGAAAGCAGTATATTCATACTCAACTGTTGACTTGCTAGGCCTAACACACGAGAGGATTTTCTTTCGGGGTTTACTCCCTTAGCCTTTGTAATTCCCTCTTCTCCACAAGGCATGGTGTCCTCTTCTAATTATCCCCAGGGAGGATGGGTTGTCTCATCCGCCATCTCTGCCATTCCGAAGGTCTCCTTCTCTGCCAAAGATGCCGTTAAGGTATTCACCCGAAAAACCCACGTTATATCCTGTGGGGCTGGGTCCCTGTTTAAACTTACCCATCCTTTCACACCGGCCTACTGATGTGGAGGATGCCCACCCCCGCAGCGTGGATGCGCCAGGCAAGAATTATTAAGAGATAAGAATTTCATATTGTTCCATATTGAAGTGAGTTCAATATTAAGTTAAAAGAAAGTATATAATGGTTTATTAATAACTATTAAGTTTACATTAGTATTTAATTAAAATTGGTAATGGTTTCAACCAGTATTCAAGGTCATCATCAGCCAATTAAGTTTAAAACAATGCATAGAAAAATAAATTGCAAAGTTTAAATAATTCTGTTTGGTTTCTGCTAGTGAAGCACTAAAATCCAATAAAATCTTTAAGGAGCACTGTGCGTTGAAATACAGCCAAAAAACACAAATAAGATGCACAGGTAAAAATTTAGATGATTGTCAGATGCAGTATGGAAGGCGTTAAAAGTAGCCTGCAACGTAAGATGCAAAAGAGTGAGACTCTGGCAGCAATCTCGGACGTTATAGACGTTATGGGAAGGGATGCAACGGAAGAAAAGTTTGTGATAGATTGCAAGCAAGTGCAGCAAAGAGTAGCAGCAGGTAATGGATTGTCAGAAAGTTCTCTGGCACGGATTAAGAGCGAAAAACAAAAAGCGATAGAATTAGGAAAACCTATGGACAGTCTGTTTGAAACACCAAACAAAAAAAGAATGCTCACAAAGAATGTTACTGGACTGGATGGACGACTTTGACGAAGCTGCCACACGTATTGTTAACAAATTTTATTTAGTTGAAAAATGTTTACCTACTATTTCAAAAATTTGTGCAAAGTTAGAGAAAGATTTAAAGTTCAAAGGATCCAATACTAGTCTGAAGCGGATGCTTCGATCATTAGGATATCGTTGGAAAAAACTAACACTAACAAGCGCATCCTAATGGAAAACATGACAAAATACAAAAGATTTGTCGCTCAGTATCGGGCGGAGGATAGGCCTATAGTGTACACGGATGAAACCTACATACATACATACCATGTATCCAGCATATGTAGACCCTTTATGGTGTTTCCTTTTATGAATTATATTTTGTTTCTGTACCTGAAAACCATTATATCGTTCATTATATATAAACTCACATTTCTTATTTAGAAGAGAGCAAGAGAGCTAGGAACTAACGATCATAGTCTAACCCTGCTTTCTCTCCTTGTGGCAAAAGTAATAATAATAATAATAATAATAATAATAATAATAATAATAATAATAATTATTATTATTATTATTATTATATAATATTATTATAATTATTATTTCATTTCAACTTCTTTGGGGTACACTGAATTAATCATTTCTCTGTGTGTTCTCTTAGCGCCCAGTATTTCTTCATTGTTTCTGATCATTTCTTGTCTTCCGAGATAATAGATTGGCTTTTAATGCCGATTTGTCTTGAAATCTTATATTTTCATCTTTAGTTATTACTTTAGCTGTTCGATCGAATAGTGAATTTTCTGTAATTTTTAATTCTACTAGGTCTTTTTCAGTTTATTTAAACCAGCACGGTTTGTTTTGAGGTTATGGAAGACGTCTAAGATTTGTATGGTTAATCTATTAGAGTTCATTCTGAGATGACTAACAAATTACCTTCCTTTTTCGCATAGTATCTCAGAGTTTTTCAATTTTCTTGTAGTGCATTTCATTCTTGATGTATCTTCTCTTTTTCTTATTATCAACTTATTTTACATGATGTGGCTCAGGTTATGAAGCCTGCTGTTATACCAAAACATTCTATACTATACATCTACAGCGTCGTATAATTTTACATCTAATTATAATTTTAAAACGCTACGCAAATTGATACACAAAAAAGATGTTGACAGCTACTATAACACGAGGTTAAATTATGTTCTAATTCCTTAAATCTATCATCTGTGAACACTTCTAAATAAATTCATTTCGGCTAGGTATGTCTGTAATTTACAGTTGGGAGGGAATTCCACTAACTGAAAATCTGTGGAGCGTTACATGTCAGTTATAAAAAATATTTTGGGTTAACTGTACATCGCCACAACACCGAGCGAGAAGGTGAACTCTGCGTTCTCGCTCCCACGGCTCTGCTTTCTCGCTCGCACACTTCCCCTCACTGGCTGTCTTCCTAGCTGGCCCAATCCCTAGGGTTCTCACTGTAACAGAAGGAACAGTTGTAACAGCTGTAACAATTTACAAACCTGCCAACTTTACAACACCAAAAATCAGGAGATTTTGATGTGAAAATCACGAAGAATCAGGAGATACAATTGGTCAAAACTGCTTATTCTACATGTCTTGCACACCACATACATTATCCTAGCAAGCTCCATGGCATCATGTCATCAAGTCCACATGTAAATTAACACATATTTCCAAGGAAACTGAGTGCAATCTAAATCCACAAATACTTTTACTTTCATATGTATTTTTATTCAGCGATACCTAAATATACAACACCAGAAAATTTACAAGAACATGCATGATACGATAGGCCTACCTTTCTTCCATCTTACCGATTTACAAAAGCTTCTCCATCAGTAGAAAATTGCTGTTGATTAAAAGAAGCTGCAATGGCAGATTTTGCCTGTCTGAGAAACCCTCTGTCAAAGGTATGTTGAAAGCAGTAGCCCTGTAGCCTTGATTTTACTGTCAACAACCTCTCCAAGTTTTCATCACCAACAGATGACCTGAACTGGGTTTGTGTTTTAGTCGCCTGACTAAATATCTTCTCACATTCAGCATTACTGTGAGGGATTGTTAAAATACCAAGAATAAAACGAACTAATTTATCATATTTTAGGCTCCCATCACCACTTGGTAATTTACCCCCCCCCCCCCCACACTATCGACCACTGCACATCAATTCTTTCTTCCATTAAGATCTCATCCGAAATGCACACAACCAGGACTGTAAGTTATCCATGGCTTCGTGCTCTTTACGTGCATCTGCATTCAGTAACACTGGCAACCTACAGTAAATTGAAAATGTCAAGGATCCACCTTTTCAATACAATGACAATGTATTGTGTTAAATCATATGTCATTTGTACAAGATCGATAGAGTTTGTGATTTTTAACATTTGCGATAAATGTGAAATATGTCGAAAGTTTGTCAGTGTATGTGCCTTCATCTTATATGACCCGTACGAGTGGTTTTTAGCGATTTCGAATTAGCGATAAAATGCGAAATTGATTCAAAATGCAAAATTATACAATTTATGTGAAATAGATGCGAAACTCTGTTTTATACGAAATAAAAATATATCTTTTTAAAAACGATGCATTTTTCTTCAAAATAAGATATATGTTGTTATTTCAGGAGAAATAATTATTACGGCGCCCATTGCGATCGTAAAGCGGTAACATGCTTTGACGGACACTTCCGTCCTGCTACATGGAACATTTATAAGTTCATTATTGCAATTAGCTGGTCGGAGAGATTTATTCTCTTTGTTTTGCAGCCTACCCGATTGATGTCAGATGATACCTGAAGCTATTTTCTCTCTGTAAATAGTAACTCTGAGCTGAAATACGGAAAATAAGAAGCACCTCATTTTGCCGCTCGTTGTAAACAATCATGGCGGCATCCAAGCGCGGCATGGATGAGTTTATTCGTGAATGGTTTGAAAATAGTGATGTTGAAAGTGGAAATGATTCTCTGGAGAGTGAAAATACTTCTTCAACTGACAGTGATGAAAGTGATTCCGATTTCAGTTCTGAGATGATAGTGCCAATGGAAACTAAGTGACAAAACCAGAATGCAACAAGAACGAGTGAGAAGTCTAGTTTTTTTTTTTTGCTAGTTGCTTTACGTCGCACCAACACAGATAGGTCTTACGACGACGGGATAGAAAAGGCCTAGGAATAGGAAGGAAGTGGCCATGGCCTTAGTGTGAAAATAGGAAACCGCGGAAAACTATCTTCAGGGCTACCGACAGTGGGGTTCGAACCCACTATCTCCCAGATGCGAGCTCACAGCTGCGCGCTCCTAACCGCACGGCCAACTCACCCGTGGAGAAGTATAGTAAAATGATACTTGGAATTATTATCTTGTTGACAATAAGCCTCTTTCTGTAACATGTAAACCAGTTTTTGAAATTCACTCTATAGTGGGGAGGGGGTTGGGTAATAATCCGAAAAAATGACGTAGGGAATGAATTTCTAACCCCACAGTTCTGGGATCACGTTGCTAAGGAAACCAATGCCTATGCCTCTACATTTCTTGCTAATTTATCTGCTTCCCTTGAAACCAGTAATACTTACGAACAAAAACATTGGTTTCCTGAGACGAGCCAAAAGCTCACTTTGCTTTGTGTATTCTTATGTAGCCTATGTGATTAATCAAATTTATGTTAAAGTGACGAAAAAATAAATTGTATGTAAGGGAATATTTCCTTGCACAAGTAGGCCAAAGGGTTAAATCATTCAATGTGTGGAATTTCTTTCACTGGCTAAAGAGCACTGCAAGGAACAATCTATCAAACAGCAAATACACTTTCAAGCACCACGTTCATTCTCTTTGTGTGCTGACCCTTGATCATAGTCGGTTATTCTTGACATTGGTGTTGAGTAATAGTTCTGTTTAAAAGTACAGTAGTAATTTATTTTATTGTCTGGTAGCCATGGGTGACGATCAAACAGCATGCCGAAAGTCACAAATCGGGACATCTTTATGTAAGCGATACAGATGGCCTATATTGATGTGCCAACTCTGCAATCAAAGACTTGAAGAAAAAAAATGTTTTGCAGTCCTTCCTTTGCCTTGGCAGCACTTCTGTCCATTTGGGCCTCTACGAACAGTATCGATGTAGAGTTGTTTTTAGCAACTACAACATAATTGTAACTGATAAGCGGTCTCAAATGGACACCTTTTAAGCAATTAGCATGTTGTACTTTAATCATCATTGGAATTCCTCTTCCTTGTAGGTGTGTTGTACTGTGATAAATACGTTCAGAATAGTATTTTTCACTTTGAAATTGTGTTTGTAAATTTGAAAATAAGCATATTCCTGTGTGTGCGTTAATACTTCTTGCAGTCTTATGTTGATGTTTGTCTTATTTTCCATAGTGAATTCAAAACTGCATGACGAGCAATGTGTGATTAAACAGTATGATTTTACTCCCAACTGTTGTGTGTGCAGTTTAGCAAATTATGCCTATTTTTAACCAATTTGCTACAAAACGCTAAATTTGAGAAGTTTAGATGCTACAAAATGCTAAATTTGAAAATCAAAATGCTAAATCTCTGATTTTTAAATGCTATAAACCACGACCTCTAAAGATCAGTAATAGTTTCGACACTCATTACGAGTCATCAGCCAGTGAATCAATTGAGCAAATCACAACTAATCAAAAAACAATGTGAAACACAAGAAAAGCACCTACACTGACAAATGTTCGAAGAAACAGATTCCACTGGTTCAGTAGTCTATCCAAACATCTGCCCAAAATAAAACCACCTAGTACATACATGCTTCAGAATTTTCTTTGCCTCTTTATTATGCAAGTTCTGAAATTTCTGAAGCCATTCTTTTCCTTTGATGCTCTTCTCTAAGAAATAAAATATACCAACAAGGATCTCATCCACTTTAAGTGGTAATCTTCCAGCACCTTTCTCAGCTGCTAGATTAATTAGATGGCAAATGCAACCTACGATGGCAATACATGGGTTGACTTCCTTCAGAACTGTTGAAACCCCATTTTTGTGTCCTATCATACCAAGAACAATTTCAGAGCAGAAAGCCGCACAGTTTTCAGTTGTTATGTTATGAGAATTCAGGTGTGACAACATCAGGTTACCTATGTTTTGCCCTGTTGAGTCCCCAAGGTACTTAACTTCAGATGATGCATTTTTGCCATGTTATTTACAATGCATGCCGTTTTCGTGCAACTTCTGATGTGGAAAATAAAGTACCAGCATGATCAGCCGCACTTAAGAGCACACTGTGTTCTACCAAAAAGGGAGTAAACAGACACTCTGCCTTCCTTACGTCACTGCCAACATTTCCAGGCTTGGCAAAAAAAAAGTGTTGATTTTGTTATCTTCCTTTGATTTATGTTATAGACAAAGTTTCCACCTTTTCAATGCAAATTTATTTATATAAAAATTTAATCTACAGTACCGGTTTTGACCTTTTTACATACGGTCATCCTCAGCTGTACACTGTTACCTTCACATAAGTCAAGTTTTATTGATTTGCCTTGTCCATTATAAAAGTCACGATATAGAGTATGTCTTACGTTCTAATTGGGCATAAAATGATATAAATGTTTAAAATGATAATGTACCTGTATGTTTAATAATAATTCATCTACACGATTTTTAGGCCTAAAAAGATTCACCCACAGTTATTTTATATTGTATATATAGTAGATTTCAACTTTAAGTATGCCCAATTAGAACATAAGACATACTCTATATCATGACTTTTATAATGGACAGGGCAAATCAATAAAACTTGACTTATGTGAAGGTAACAGTGTACAGCTGAGGATGACCGTATGTAAAAAGGTCGAAACCGGTACTGTAGATTAAATTTTTATATAAATAAATTTGTACTGAAAAGGTGGAAACTTTCTTGTCTATAACATACGATAACTGTCAATATGGAAAATGAAACTGATAAATCAAGATTCCTTTGATTTAGTGTAACTTAACACGTTGAGTACCTGCTTCTGAGCGGGACACTTGAATGCCTGGACCGGCCATTTTCATGCCCGACCCTCTTAACGTGCAGCACTTATCACAATTTACAATTACTCCTAAACTATAAATGTTAGAAAAATGATACTTTGTGCTTACCTCTAGTAAATATTTAAGGTGTGATATCTGGTGTGACAGGTTTCATAATACGTCTAATTTTATACAACCTATCTGTATTTTCGGCATAACGATTACTGTCATCGAAGTGAAGAAATGAAAGAATATGAAGGAAGCGTATTCGCAACATTGTTTTAGAAAATATCGTAGTACGAATAACAGGGTCTTCGGTCCAGTACATTTTTATATCAGGATTTTGGACTAATCGGTTTCCACGATTGCATGATCGAATTCTTTATGAAAGGCCGGGGCGCCGCACTTATCACTTGACTCGCGTATAGATTGGTCTGCTCACACAAATACTGATAAAATTCGTCATTCATGAAAATACTCACGTAACTCAAAATATCCTGCTTATTTTCTATTTTAACGTTTATACCTGAATTCTCTGTAAATGGTGGAACTTGTGGACAATAACTAGGATGATATGTATCAGGCACTTCACTTTTCTCTATAGGCCTATCGGATTCGGGAATCGCAATTTCCTCGTCACTCTCACTTTCAATATCTGAATCTATTTCAGGAATAAGTTCATCACCAGAATAATCATTGTGAACAATATCTATTTAATCCTCCGTAAGAAACTTTGTATTATAAGCCATTATGCTACACTCGGTAAGGACGACACGCACTGCATTGGAATCTCAAGTACCGACTTGACGCGCGAGGAAGTTATGAGATTTTTCAGCTAAAACTGCTGAGATAAACATGAGCCCACTCAACGCGAAGGTTATCTCAACAAGGTCAACCAACTTCCTGCTACAACCAGTAACGCTGACTAAGGTGTAAGAATGCATAGATGACGAATATAAACAGCATTGCTTCGCGCGGAACATTAAACGTCTTACGCCGTCCACGGCCCGCAGCATAGGAGCAAGCTTGAACGTCTTACGCCATCCACGGTCCGCAATGAGTTAAGTGTTTATCGCACTTCACACGATTACTTAAATCGTTTCTTCCACCATATGCAATATTACACTCAAATACCGTGCAAAAAGCAAATTTTTCTCCACGGAAAATAGCAGTTGCATATGTTCGTTTACAAGGAGAGTCTTACAGAGAGCAATAACACAAAAACTGAATATATCCCAAAAATCTGTTAGCAGAATCAAAAAACAGCGCGGTAAAGGGCAAGAATACCAATGGTATCGTAGTGGGAAATGTGGACGTAAACAAAAACTTATAGGTGTGAGAAAACTTTAAAATCTTGTCCTGCAAAACAGGAAATCAACTAATAACGAACTCTCCCTCAAGATGCACGAGTATGGAGTGAATGTGTCACCAAAAACAGAGCGAAGAACACTCGGTAGAGAAGGATTTTGAACTTGTCGGCCTCGAAAAAAAGCTATGATCATTCCTTCAATGGCTGTGGAGCGCCTTAAGTGGGCGGTAGAGGCCTCAAACACTGCACCCCATTTGACTAGCAAAAGGTAAATCCTTTTATTTACTTAGTTCATTTAGAAGGATTAATTACTAGAGTAAAATGTCACGTATTGCAAATTTGTGGAAGTTCATTTTATTGTTATGTATGGAACTGTTTCTCCCTCTCTTTAAACACCCAACCAGTGTGATGGTTTGGGGAATGTCAATGTGGTGCCCTAGAGATATTTATATTGTAGAGGGAACTACGAATCAGTATCAGTACCTTAAGGTACTGAAAGAAGTACTTCTACCAAAAGCAAATGGCTTGTTTCCAAGTGGGGAATTTGTCATGATGCAGGATGGAGCTCCCTGTCACACAGCAAAGCCAGTGTTTAATTATTTGGCTGAGGAGGAGGTCAGTGTTCTCCCCTAGCCGGGGAACTTACCAAATCTTAACCCTACTGAAAATCTCTGGGCTATAATTAAAATGAAACTGAAGAAGAGTAACATCACTACCAAGCAAGCCTTAATCGAGTGACTTACCGAGATCTGGCATCACAACCCAGAAATAAGAACAAACTGTGTAAATTTGGTAAATAGTATGCCTCAAAGACTCCAGTCTGTTATCAAACACAAAGGAATGCATACGAAGTATTGATCATTGTATAGGATTAATTATGTAATTTTATGTAAATAAGGACTGGTGAGTTGTAAAATTGACGTTGAGTCTAATAATTTGGCCACGTCTGTATCCACCCCAGATAAACAAGTCTTTCCCAAGGAGTTCCTAAATTTCCAAGCTAAACAAACTACATTAATTAACCAAGACAAAATCGTAAAAATATGATACAAGATCACTTCTCTCAAAGGTGGATGCCCACAAATGCAAGAAGGTAATAAATATATGAGAAAGCATTGGCTAATTATGTCAATACAGAAACATACTTCTCTAATGTACCACGACTCCTCACCAGAAAAGGAACAAACTTCATACCATAATTGTTGATCTTCACATCATAACATCGAGGTTTAGCTGGAGCAGCAACAGGCGAAGTCAATGTTTCACCCTTTTGCTCTGCCTGTTCTCTTAAAACGATCATCTCACTTTCCAGCTTGCGGATGTCGATCAATAAGATGTCCTTGACTCGTTGCCGCTGTGCACTGGCCAGCATCTGCTTCAACTCCTCTACATCTTGTCTTAACTGCAACAAATTTCACAAAAATTATCAGTATCTTTACATCAAATAATTCCTCACCTCTCTTAATGAAACCTATGGTTAACATGTACAATGAAAAAATGTATACAAGCTAGTCAAAATTAGAATAATTTCTTACAAAATTAAAATAAATCGAAACAGTATTGCAACAGTAAAATCATTCTGAAGGTATAAAATAGACTTTTTGTTAGTTGTTTAAAGTCACAGTAATACAGGTACCGGTACGCTAGAATAGGAAAGAAATAGGGCGGGGAAGGTAGCGATCGGGCTTAACATATTGAACGCCAGAGTGGTCCGAATTTCCTGTAAAGGCCACGGCAGTCAGCCGAGAACACCGAGCAATGGTAAATGGAAATTACTTAAGCTACGGACCACTGCGGTACCAGAGGAAGGTTCGATACATTTAGGGTGCGATTAAGAATATTGCCCGGACCACTGGTCCCAACAGAACATTTTTATGACTGGACCACACAGAAGTCCCTATCCATACCTGGTAACATTTCCTTTGCCATTTCAACTATTCTATCGGAACGAACAGATATTTTTATGATCACAATAGCACTAAGGCTGCCAGCCAAAATTTCCTGTCAGGCCACAGCTGTCCACAGGGACCACTGAGAACACTGAACTTGCCGTTTCTTGGAGAACACAGGGCAGCTGCTAAATGAAAATTATTCAAGGTACAACCCGCTGTGGTCCCTGCAGAAAGTTGATTTCCACTCGGTCTGGTTCTTGTTCAATTTTACAGAAATGAGATTGGATTTGTAGATGTACTGTTAATAATCTGATGAGAGACATTGTCTTGTTTTAGAATATCAAGGAATTTGTTTCTGTCAGTCAAAAGCCTTTTTAAAGTCCACAAATGCAATGTGTGTTTCCAAATTGAATTCTCTATGTTTTTCTATTAATATCTTCATAGTGAAATATGCATCAGTGCAGAAGCGCCTTTTACGGAAACCTTGTTCATTCCCTAATTTATTTTCATAATGTTGCTGCAACTTATCTTTAATTATATTTGCATATATTTTATAATGTAAGTTAACAATGCTAAATCCTTTCATTTTCATGGTTTTTTATGTCACCTATTTTATGAAGAGTGATAACTATTGCTTTCTGGTGGATTGTCTCCATTCCATATTTGATTTTAAAAGTTGAGGAATCTTTGTTTGAAAGTTTTACTTTAATATTTTAACAGTTCAGAATGTATTGCATCCTCTCCAGGTGCTTTACCATTCCTTAGTTTCTTCAAAGTTTGGTCTAGCTCTTCTAATGTTATAGATTTCAATGTATTGTTGTTAGATATTGGCAAAGTTAACACTTCATTTTTTGAACTTGTTCGTGTTTGAAAATAATTAAGCCAGTCATTTGGTGGTATTGTTTCAAGTTTTACCTCTTCCTTAACTTCCCTGTTTAATTTCTTCAGAATTTTATAAGTTTGTGGTGGTGGTCTTGTTAAGTCTATCTCCAATGTAGATACAAAATGTTCCCTAATTTCTCTATGTTTTCGTCTAACTTCTCATTTAGCTCTCTATAATTGTATTTATATCTTCTATTTTACCAGTTGACAGAAATTTCTTGTAAGCATCTCTTTTTTCTGATATGACCATTTTTCTCTCTTAATCCCAGATTCTCAGGCCTTTTTTTCTCTTCCATTTTCTTTTTATTCCTAAACTTTCAAAAGCTGCCTGTTTCAAAGCTAAGCTAATATTTGACCAATCTTTCTCTACATTGGTACTCAGTGGTTTCGCTTGAATTAGATTATTAAATCTATTTTGGTATAGCCATTTTATGCTTGAATCTCTTAAAAGACCATTTTTATAAGCTGTTTCTTTTTGTTCCATGGAGGATGTATTTTTCTTCATCCATCTTGGTTTTATGCGGATTGGTGAAACTACCAAGAAGAGATCTGTTTCCATTTCAGGACCTCGATATACTCTAACATATAAAATTGATTCTGCTAGCTTTTGGTTGCAGATGACAATAGGTTGTTGATCCCTAGCTGACCATGTGAACTTGTGACTGTGTTTATATGGAAACATGGTGTTCATTATTTTTAACTGACTGAAGAGAACAAAGTAAGTTTCCTTCTGTTGCTATTGCAAGTTTCCTCCCCATTTGTTCCTATATTGTTCTAAATTTTGAGATTTCCAACTCTAGTGTTCCTCCCAAAGGTATCACCACCTTGACGAAGGCAAAATACATTTTACCGGGTGTTTGGAGGCTTGCGTGTTCAAATGATCCTTAGAGCTATGCAGGCGGGAGCACATGTTCCTGGCAGGACCACCCAAGCCGGACAGGTCTAAGGTGATGATCCAGACTAAGAGTGATACCCTGGTCCTCCAGGTTAAGGGCTGTGCGTAGGGTTAAATCCCCTACCTCGTAAAAAGACAAATGTTACAGATTCCTTAAGACATACTACAGGAAAAGCGGATAACTTGGTGACGACCCGGTGAGAAAAACGGCTTAAGAGAAGGAAAAATTATATAGTAGCAATGTGGAATATAAGGACATTAAAGAGACCTGGCAAGTTGATTATTAAGGAATGCTTTGTTTGTTTTTTTTTTGCTATTGGCTTTATGTCGCACCGACACAGATATGTCTTATGGCGACAATGGGACAGGAAAGGGCTAGGACTGGGAAGGAACCGGCCATGGTCTTAAGGTACAGCCCCAGCATTTGTCTGGTGTGAAAATGGGAAACCACGGAAAACCATCTTCAGGGCTGCCGACAGGAATGAACTGTATAAGTATGGAGTGAAAATAGCAGCATTGCAGGAGCTAAGATGGAAGGGGCAAGGGATGATAATGTCTGGTCAACATATACTGATGTACAGTGGAGAAGGCAGTAATGGCACAGGATTCCTCACACAAAAGTCTGTAAAGCAAAGTGTGATCAACTTTACTGCAATCAACGATAGGATGTGCTCCTTGAGACTTCGAGCAAAATTCTTCAATGTTGAAATGTTTTGTGTGTATGCCCCTACAGAAGAGGCAGAAGAGGAAAACGATGCATTTTACACCAAACTGGAGGATGAAATTAACAAAGTTCAAAGACATGACGTGAAAATGATCCTTGGAGATCTAAACGTAAAGATTGGAAGAGAAGAAGTGTATAAACACATAGTAGGGAAAGAAAGCTTGCACAAAGTCAGTAATGATAATGGTTTTCAGAGACTTATTGACTTTGCGAGTGGGAAGCAGATGATAATCAAAAGTACTTGGCACCCGCAGAAAAACAAAGGAGACATGGATATCACCAGATGGTGTAACAAGAAATCAAATAGATCATGTTATCATAGACAGGCAGCATGCATCAGATATCATGGATGTTACAAGTTGTAGAGGTGCTGATGCTGATTCAGACCATTATCTTGTAAGAATAAAATACAGACAAAAAATAGACTTGGCAAGGACGGAAAAAGTAAGGACAATAAAGCATAATGTAGAGACTCTGAAAAACGAGGAATTGCAAGGGAAATACAAGAATAAAATAGCAGAATCTTTGGAAATAAGAAAGGAGTATGGGAGAAAGGAGAAGTGGAAAATAAGAGGGAGATAGTGAGAACAGTTATCAGTGAATTTGTAGATGATACTTTGGGGAAGAAGGAACAAGTAAAGAGAGCCAAATGGTTTGATGAAGAATGCTTAAAAGGAGGACAAGGCAAGCAGTGGAAGAGTACAGAGAGAAGCGGAGAAGAGCTGATAAGATATGTAGATCCAAAAACAGAGCTTTTGAGAGAAAGGAAATTGAAGAACTGGATGAAATGAAGGATAGAAATGAGGTACGAAAGTTTTATGAGAGAACAAAGGATCTTTAGAGGATTCCAACCAAGAACTGTTTTCTTTAAGGACGAGGATGAGAACCTCACCGGTGAAAAAAGCAAAATGCTCCAAAAAGATGGCAGGAGTACTTTTACAAGATATGGAAATAATGAGGTTGATAGAGAAGAGGAAAATATCAATGATGGGGAAGAAGGAGATTTGAATGAAGAGTTAATAGAGCAGCCAGATTTAGAAGAGGTCAGGACAACAATTAAAGAATTAAAGAATAACAAAGCCCCAGGTGAAGATGGGATGGAGACAGAACTGTTGAGATATGGGGGAGAAGGAGTAGAGAAGGCTGTTCATGAGTTGATGGAGGTTTGGGTGAAGGAGGAAATGCCCAAGGATTGGACATTGGGCATAATATGCCCAATACATAAGGTTTTCAGTAAGATATTAGCCTCAAGACTGGAACCATGGATAGATAGGATACTAGGGAATTACCAAGCAGGTTTTAGAAAAAAACGCTCTACACTGGATCAGATTTTTATGTTGTGACAATTACTGGATAAGTTTTATGAGTATGACAAGCAGCTTCACCAGCTGTATGTTGATTTTAAACAGGTATACAACAATCTAGATAGAGGCAAAATTTATAAAATTTTGATAGTTTGCAATCCCAAGTAAATTGGTTAGGTTGACAAATGACCTTGAAAACAACAATATGCAAGGTGGGAGTGGAACAGAATCTGTCAGAGGCATTTTTAGTTGAAAAGGGGCTGCGACAGGGGGATGTTCTCTCCACACTCCTACTCAATTTAGCACTGGAAAAGTAATACACCAGGTACCCATCAACCCAGGGGGAACCATCCTGAACAGATTAGTACAAGTGATAGCATATGCTGATGTGGCAATTTTTGCACGAAACGAAAGAGCTCTTGAAGAGAACTATGCTATGTTAGAAGAGAAAGCAGGACTTACTTGAAGAGAACTATGCTATGTTAGAAGAGAAAGCACGGGACTTAGGGCTAGATGTGAATATAAACCAAACAAAATATATGAAGATGGGAGAGAAAAAGGGAGCAAGAGAAAGGACCACTGTGAGAATACACGAGAAGGAATATCAGAGAGTTACAACTTTCAAATATCTAGGCTCAATAATAACTGCAGGCAATAAAACCTCTGGAAATACAGGAAAGGATAACAAGCGGGAACCAATTCTTTTACGCTTTGCAAAATATGTTCAAATACAAGAATGCCAGTAGGAATACTAATAAAAATACACACAACAGTACTAAGACCTACAGTGATGTATAGCTCAGAATGCTGGGAGATGACTGCTAGAGAAGAACAGTGGCTGTTATGGTAGGAAAGGAAGATACTGAGAAAGGTATTTGGAACAGTTAAAGATTAGGATGGATGGAGAATGAGGACAAATGCAGAGCTGCAAGGATTGTTTAGCCAGCCAGATATCGATGTTAAAATTAAGCAGAGAAGAATTCGACAGGCTGGTCATGTTCAGAGAATGGCAGAAACCAGTACTGTCAAAAAAGTGCTTTTGTAGGAAAACCAGAAGAAAGGAGGAGAGGAAGGCCCAGGAAGAGATGGATTGATGATGTTGAGGATGACCTTAGAAAGATGGGGAGTTAAATGCTGGAGAAAGAAAGCCGAGGACCGGGACGAATGGAGGCAGGTGATAAAGGAGGCCAAGAACCTACATGGACTGTAGCGCCGACCAGAAAGTAAGTACATTATCATACATTATCGTTATAGACTGTTATGCCTTTCAGCGTTCAGTCTGCAAGCCTCTGTGAATTTACTAAACGTCGCCACAACCCTCTATTTGCAACTAGTGCTGTGGCCTCATTTAGTTCTATACCTCTTATATTTAAAACGTTAGAAACCGAGTCTAACCATCGTCGTCCTGGTCTCCCTCTACTTCTCTTACCCTCCATAACAGAGTCCATTATTCTCCTAGGTAACCTATCCTCCATTCGCCTCACATGACCCCACCAATGAAGCCGGTTTATGCATACAGCTTCATCCATTGAGTTCATTCCTAAATTAGCCTTTATCTCCTCATTCCGAGTGCCCTCCTGCCATTGTTCCCATCTGTTTGTACCAGCAATCGCACTTGCTACTTTCAGGTCTATTACTTCTAACTTATGAATAAGATATCCTGAGTCCACCCAGCTTTCACTCCCGTAAAGCAAAGTTGGTCTGAAAACAGACAGATGTAAAGATAGATTCATCTGGGAGCTGACTTCCTTCTTGCAGAACACTGTTGATCGCAACTGCGAGCTCACTGCATTAGCTTTACTACACCTTGATTCAATCTCACTATATTACCATCCTGGGAGAACACACAGCCTAAATACTTGAAATTATTGACCTGTTCTAGCTTTGCATCACCAATCTGACATTCAAATCTGTTGAATTTCTTACCTACTGACATCAATTTAGTCTTCGAGAGGCTAATATTCATACCAGACTCATTGCACCTCTTTTCAAGTTCCAAGATATTAGACTGCAGGCTTTCGGCACAATCTGCCATTAAGACCAAGTCATCAGCATAGGCCAGACTGCTTACTACATTTCCACCTAACTGAATCCCTCCCTGCCATTTTATACCTTTCAGCAGATGATCCATGTAAACTAGGAACAGCAAAAGTGAAAGATTACAGACTTGTCTAACCCCTGTTAGTACTCTGAACCAAGAACTCATTCTACCATCAATTCTCACTGAAGCCCAATTGTCAACATAAATGCCTTTGACCGATTTTAATAATCTACCTTTAATTCCATAGTCCTCCAGTATGGCAAACATAATATCCCTCGGCACCCTGTCATATGCTTTCTCTAGATCTACGAAACATAAACACAACTGTCTATTCCTCTCGTAGCATTTTTCAATTACCTGGCACATATTGAAAAGCTGATCCTGACAGCCGCTCTGTGGTCTGAAACCACACTGGTTTTCATCCAACTTCCTCTCAACTACTGACTGCACCCTCCCTTCCAAGATGCCAGTGAATACTTTGCCTGGTATACTAATCAATGAGATACCTTGATAGTTGTTGCAATCCTTACTGTTCCCTTGCTTATAGATAGGTGCAATTACTGCTTTTGTCCAATACAAAGGTCCCTTACCTCTACTCCATGCTAATCTTACTACTCTATGAAGCCATTTCATCCCTGCCTTCCCACTATACTTCACCATTTCAGGTCTAATTTCATCTATTCCTGCTGCATTATAACAATGGAGTTTATTTACCATCCTTTCCACTTCCTCAAGCGTAATTTCTCCTCCCTATGAGGTTGGTTGTTCGCAACACCACCTGGAAGATTTCCTTTAACATTGAGAAGATATTCAAAATATTCTCTCCACCTCTCCAGTGACTCCCTGGGATATATTATGAGTTCACCTGAATTACTCAAAACACTGTTCATTTCCTTTTTCTCTCCCTTCCTAACATTCTTTATTACTGTCCACAAAGGTTTCCCTGCTGCTTGACCTAGCCTTTCCAGGTTATTACCAAAATCTTCCCACAACTTCTTTTTGGATTAAACAACTATTTGTTTCGCTCTGTTTCTTTCATCCACGTACAAATCCCTGTCTGTATTGGCCCTTGTTTAGAGCCATTTCTGATAAGCCTTTTTATGTTTACATGCTGCACTCACTTCATCTTTCCACCAAGACGTTCACCTTTTCCAGTCTTTACAAACAGTTGTTCCTGTGCATTCCCTTGCTGTTTCTACTACATCCCTGTATGCCACCCATTCTCTTTCTATATCCTGACCCTGCTTACTGTCTACTGTTCGAAACTTCCCACTAATCATATCGATGTACTTTTGTCTAATTTCCTCTTCCTGGAGATTTTCTACACTTATTCGTTTGCAGACAGATTTCACTTTCTCTACCCTAGGCCTAGAGATACTTAGTTCACTGCAGATCAGATAGTGGTCTGTATCATCAAAAAATCCCCAGAAAACTGGTACATTCCTAACAGATTTCCTAAATTTGAAGTCTGTTAAGATATAGTCTATTATGGATCTGGTACATCTAGCCTTCCATGTGTAGCGGTGAATAGCCTTATGCTTGAAGAATGTATTCATAACTGCTAGACACATACTAGCACAGAAGTCCAACAACGCTTCCCATTCCCATTAGCTACCATATCTTCCCCACATATACCAATCACCCTTTCGCATCCTTCTGTTCTATTTCCAACTCCTGCATTGAAATTGCCCATCAGTACTATCCTATTCTTGCTGTTGACCCTGACCACGATGTCACTCAATGTTTCACAAAACTTGTCAACTTCATCCTCATCTGCACCCTCACTTGGTAAATACACAGACAATACTCATTCTAATTCCTCCAACTGACAAATCTACCCACATCATTCACTCATTTACTATGTTGCGTAGTATGGTATACCTGATAAACAGCCCTACCCCATACTCTGCCCTTCCCTTTCCAACACCCGTCAAGTCCACTTTATAATCTCCTATCTCTTCCTCGTGATCTCCCCTTACCCAAATATCACTTACTCCTAGCACAACCAGATTCATCCTCTTTGCTGACTCAGCCAGTTCTACTTTCTTTCATACATAAGCCCCATTAATATTGATAGCTCCACATCGAATTCCATTTTGTTCGCCAAGTTGTTTCCAAGGAGTCCCTCGCCTGTCAAATGGGAGTGGAACTCCGTTACTCCCATAGGTCTGAGACTTGCTTAAAATGTTCTGAGCTCTGTAAATTCATGAGCAGGATGCTACCCTACTTACATACAGTCGAAGTGAGGATCTCTCCTCTAACGGGTTGTGGACCACCGGTGGATTGTATAGTCCCAGCCGCCCGAGCACAAGGAGGGCCACGACTCCGAATATCCGAGATACCCAGTAAGTAAATAAACTCTGGCGTTAAAATCTCCCAGTAAAAGTATCATATCTTGGTTATTAATTTAGTTAGTTTCTATAACAATTTACAGAAAGTAATTATTTTTCTGTAATCATTCCTCGACTGGGGCTCAAACACGTATGACTATCAGACAGCCTCCGGATAGCTTTAGGGTTACCAAAATATTTCTTTCATTCCTGAAAGTGTAGTTATCTATTCTCAATCTTAGTCTTTTATGTATCATGATCATGACTCCCGCTTGGCCTCTATCCTCTTGTTGACCCCACTATAGATTTGTAGGTAACTTGTTTCTTTAGAGCCTTGTTGTTTACGTTTGGTTTCAGAGATTGAGGCAATCAAGATATCCTTTTTTGAGAGAGTGTCATCTAGTTGATCATCTTTGTGTGCTATTCTTTGTACATTCCATGTAACACACTTAAACCTATTCTTTTTCTTCCGCTTATTATCATTAACGTTTTCTTTGCTATGTTCGTCATCTTTAATATCCGTCCAGTATATTTTCCTTTTGCAAGCAATCAAATGTCCTTCCCACAGGTTGCTAGCCTGAAGGAAGTAAGACCATTGGTGGGGCTGCCACCTCTCAGCTAATGGACTGGCTGAAATTACAGCATTTCCTTCATAATATTGATATAACAGTTACACTGCCATAACTCGGACAACAGAACCTCATCTGTGAAAACGAGTTTGTTCATCCTGGAAAGGTGAGGTTAGCATTTGGGCAGGTTATGTATTCCACATAAAGTTAATGTTGGATGTTATACAGAATAACAAAAAGGTTATATGCCAAGTTCTTCATTGTAAAGATAAAATACATATAAAGTATATATATAGGATTTCATAAGTTTAAAATATTCACTGTATAAGGAAATTTTTATCTTCAAATAATATAAACGACTTGTTTATAATAACCATACAAACTGTCACTAATCATTCACAGCACCATAATTTTCATATTTTCCAATAAACTACTATAAAATTCTGGACACCAGTAAGAGTATATTTCAAGGATGACTTAAGTTTCATAACAGCAACAAATCTATATCAATTCAGAAATAACAGAATTATAACAGTACTAATACAGAAATCCTCATATATGTAGTGATAGTCATGGCTACCTACAATGATAAACGCTCCAAGAGTTTTTCATGTAAATGGATGAGTAACGTAATTCTCATATTGCAGGATCTGATGGCAAAGGTACAAAACATAACTTCAATGTTTGATTTTTTGGAGCATTTTTCAGCATGTCGTCTCAGCTACGGTATCTGAAGTACTTTTTTCTGGATTTTTGCACGCAATATTACATTTCCTATTTCGAATAATAGTATTTGATTCACAGAAAGGGGCATCTAGGACCATGGATATAAGCCAATAAAAATGTACAGATGCTACGGGCCATGGCCACAGGTCTTTCATGCAGAGATAAGTCACAAGGGTGTTGGGTGGTTGTTAGAAATAAGTGAATGCATTGAGTTTAGGATTAGGCCTAGATAAATTTTTGGGCAGCTGGAACCTCCTCTTGCAAATACTGTGGAGCCACACTATTTCCAGTCTTCACAGACTCAATGACCTCCTCTTAAGTGTTTTTGGGCAAATCTCCAGATACTAGATAAGAACAGATTATCTCTGTCATGGCTTGTACACAAGACTTACTTGAACATTTTGGGTTCAATACTCTTTCACCAATCCTTCCTGCTTGTTCCAACGCAATAGATATTGGGACATTTTAGAAATCGTTTTAAAATTCTCAACTATTTCATAATTTTTCATACACCTAGTCAAGTTTTTTAACAAATATTACTATAGATATCAATAGATCTCGCTTAAGACAAAACTAAAGACACCTCGCAGTATGTGTTATCATGCTGCAGTCCTATACGTAGGCTTATATTGCATGCTTCAAGCTCACATTTCACCACAAAATGGCTGATGTGTGCGCTGCTCATTATTGCACCATTGATATAGTTTTGAAATTACTGAAAGAAGGTACACACATTTTTGGGAGAGAGATTTATACCAAGGGTACTGGAACAAAACAATAGATCTATTCCCATTCACAATATGTAGTACGTAGAAAAAAATGAAACGCTTGTGGAAACCACTTGAAATTTTGATCGGATAGTTGCAGACAGTTTTATTAGTTGAAAATTAATTCCAGTAACAGCAGTGGCATTTCTCTCTTCATGCAGCTCACAGTGGATGATGATAATAATAATAATAATAATAATAATAATAATAAATAAACAATAATAATAAATAAATACCTTTGCCATCAGATCCTGCAATATCAGAATTACGTTACTCATCCAAAAAAATAAAATCTCAAAATTGTGCAAAAAGAATAAAAATCACCCTCCAATTTTAATACCACAAACTACATTAATTTCTTTTCCACATCCATCTTCTGCTGCAAAAATTGTCAATTTGAAAAATAGTTGACAATTTCAGTATGCACAAATGAATAAGATGAAAGGTACAGTAGGGACTTTATAATCCAAACAGAATAATGAAAGGGGCCACCTGTACAAGTGAATCTTTTAGATTATTGTATCGGAGGTACACCTGCCCAGTGCATTTAAATTAAGCGCCTTTTAGAAGGCAATCTGTAACTTGTACCTCAAACTATGTGGTAGAAGAAGTTTGAACATTTATCGACAGATGGCTCTACTATCAACTTATGTGCGCCCTCTGGGGCGAGGATGAACAATTTTGAAAGTAATTTTATGTGTTAAAGTTTCCTAACCTGAAGTGTTTATAGTTTTTTTTTGTGTGTGTGTTCTAAGGTTGCTAGCAATTCTATTTCTTCCCGCCGACTTAAAATTGTAGCTAATAGGAAATTTTGTACATTTATTTAAGTAACCAACGAGAAAATTTTTATATTTGAGTGTCCAATGAGATCTGGGGGTGTGTCAGGGCTTCGGCCCAGAAATCTGGAACCTTCCTCTCCGCCATAAAAGCTGGGACCCTTCGGGTCTTGTCTTTGATCGCTCCAGTCCAGCGGTAGTGTGTGTTAGTACAGGAGGCAGGGCTTGCCTTGTTCATCTCCGGGAGGTCCATCAACTCAAGGTAATGACGCACTGTTTAAGCATGTAATACTCTTTGAAAGCTAGGTAGAGGGGAAGGTTTCAAGTTCTTTCAGAATGTAACTTATTTTCTCACTGTAAATTCTCAAACCAGTCTAAAGAACTTGAGGTAAATTAGGGAATAAAGAGTGAGAAACCTCTTGTATTCACCTTAAACTTGGTCTTGAGGTGACTATGATTTTATAAACTTTAAATTTGTCTTTTCCTTGTAAACTTCTCTCCATCTAGTCACCTCTGTAACTGTGGGGGTTTTCAGGTAAATTTTCAAAGTGTATTTCATAGGAGTGCAAGTGTTTGCCTCCCAACATATTGATTTCCAGCCAATAACTTCAACCTTTTCTTTTTACTAAGGCCAGGTAGAATGGGCATTGCCGTTGTTGAAATTCACTATCCTCATTCTATTTTCCATGTAATTTTGACTCTTGAGCAAATAAGACAGCGTCTACTGATTGTTTTTGTTAAATGTAGGTAGGTGCCTTAATAGGCCTGGACCTTGTAAATTTAAGGAAAATAGTCTCCTAGAGAATAATATTGTGGAGCAAAGACTCCCTTTTTCTACTATTGTAAATTCTGGAACTCAGTCCCCTTGAGTGTTGGTTGAAGGGAGCAGTAGTGCTCTTGTTAAATTTTTAACACGAGAGCTTCAAGCTCATGTTGTCTAGATTTTTTTTCCTAATAATGTTACTCAAGCTCATGAGCTAGAGCCCCAGGGGCTCTGAACTTTGGAGCGTGGGTTGGCGACCACGGGGCCCTCAGCTGAGTCCTGGCATTGCTTCCACTTGTGCCAGGCTCCTCACTTTCATCTATCCTATCCGATCTCTCTTGATCAACTCTTGTTCTTTTCCGACCCCGACGCTATTAGGTTTGCGAGGGCTAGGGAGTCTTTCATTTTCACGCCTTTGTGGCCCTTGTCTTCCTTTGGCCGATATCTTCATTTTTCGAAGTGTCGGATCCCTTCCATTTTTCAACCTGATTAGTGTTATATAGAGGATGGTTGCCTAGTTGTACTTCCTCTTAAAACAATCACCACCACCACCACCTCACGAGCTAGACCTTGTACCTGATTATTTGTTATTTGCTTACCGAAGTGTAAAGTTTGAAAAGAAACAAAAAAACCAAAAAAGAAATATAATAGCAAATTTTTAAATTTTTTGTTGCTCTTTAATTTTTCTCCATCCACCCATTCAAGCCTGCACCTTCTTTCACCTCTGTCCACCACGGTATCTCTAACAAGTAGCAGAGCATGGTTGAATGGGTCTGGATAAAGCCCCTTTTGACGGCTACTCATAGAATTCGATACCGAACCCTATAAACATTTTTTTCGTTTCTGGAATTTTCAAAATTTTGTCAGCTTTTCACTCACTATGGCTGATTTTCGACAAGTCCTTCCACCAGGGTATCTGCGCAAGGAGGAATTAATTTATTAACTTTAAATTAGGAAGGTCCAGTCTGGCAGCACGGTTGCAACAGATATTGCATAACTTACAGAATCTTTAGTCTACCATTTGTATTCCAGTATTTGGGGAGAAGGATATTATTGATGAGGCTCTGTTCACCATCACTGACAATACCACAGAGCTAGCGTCTGTTGTAAGTTTCTTTGAAGTAAGTGACCCTTCTACAAATAGGCTCAAGTGTGTTCAAGCTAGATTGTTCCATTTTTACAATAGAACTAGGGACGTATTGTCTCTGAAACTGAAAGACTAGCATGCTAAGGAAGCCAGCAATTTAGTGGAGCACCTTTCCGACATGTCAAATAGGGTTAGTCAATTGTTATCAGGAGCCGCTACTGATAAAAGCAACTATATTCAAACTGTAAACTTAACAACGGAAGAGGATCCTATTAAGTCTGCTGAGAGTAGGAAAAAGCAACTATATTCAAACTGTAAACTTAACAACGGAAGAGGATCCTAGTAAGTCTGCTGAGAGTAGGAAATTGGTGGTTACACGACAAACGTCTGCCCCATCTGAACAAGTGTCTGATCATCTACAATAACTTCCTCCTTTCTTTAGTAGTAACACAGCTGTTGAAACCCCTCAACCTCCCATGCCATGCCCTATTATTTCACCAGGTTTTAGCAGCTTGTCCCACCCTTTAGCCATGTTGCTTAAGAGCATTTCAAAATTTTGGTAAATTCAACTGATGATCTGATTTTCTTTCAAAGATTTTTCGTAGAATTCCAGGATAATGCTTTGGTGTTTCCTCTGTCTCATTCTCAAATTCTCCAAATTATTTCCCCAAACTCTGTTGGCATCCTCTCAGATAAAATTGTGAAGGCAATAGCTGATAGATGTTCTATAGAAGATTTCCATGCCCATCTCTTGGCCAATTTCATTCCAGCTAGAGCAATGTCATCCTTAATACAAAAGTACTATTTCCGAGTCCAAAGGCTGGACGAGAATTTGGCTGACTTCATCCAAGACAAAGTTCTATATGAGGATGCTCGCCCTTCATACCTCGGAAGGTCAAATGGTACAAACCATCGTCGAAGGAATTTCTCCATCCTACAGGTCACTTTTATGTTTTGCTTCTTGACCTCAAACCTTCTCTGAACTTGAGGCTATGGATGGCAGTGTCAGCAGAGGGAGTGAGGTACGCTGACACCTTGCGAATCGCTAGGGAGCCTCCGTCATCTATCAGTTCTCGGCCACCACATCACCAAACCTTCCCTCCATGCAAGTGTCATGCATGCGGGTCAGCAGAACATCTTGCAATAAGTGGCCCTCTGTAAAACCTGGTGGAAATAGGAATGGAGCAGGGCCGTCCCAAGGATGTTTTAAGTGCGGGTCGTTCTCCCATCTGGCCAAAAATTGTACTTCACCTAACAGCACACCTTCCTGTTCTACTTCTGGTGCTGCCTCCACCAACTTAGGCGATAGGAAGTGACTAGCACCGTCGGCTGAGTCAACAAGTTCAACTTCACAAGGCTCAGCCCACATTAAGTCGGGCATCGAACCCTTTGAGGAAGAAACCCTCTAACTTATCTTCTGAAGGCCCAAGGGAATGCCTTAAAATTGCTTCCGAGACCCCAGGATTTGTGCCATTTCTCAAAATCGAGATAAATAATGAACCTGTCACTGCTCTATTAGACTCTGCAATATTAGCTCTTATTACTGAGGACTGGTACTCTAAATTGAAAGCTTGCTGTAAATTTCAGGATTATCGTTTGTCTTCTACCAAATGAGTTTCGGCAAATTCTTCACCCTTAGAAATTTTAGGCTTAATTTTTACTAAAGTCCGCATTTCTAATCTTGCCCTGTATATTGGGGGGAGACTTTATGTCACATTCTGGTCTTGTGCTAGATCTTCAGCGCAAGTCTTGCACATTCCAATTTAATCATAACTTAAAAATTCCTCTTTTAAAGTGTAATTTTGCTTCATCTTCTGGTGCTGTCTCCACCAACTTAGGCGAAAGGAAGTGACTAGCACCGGCTGAGAGTATTCGAAGATTATGTCAGTCTTTCCAGATGTATTTTCGGAAACCCTAGGTGTCACGGACCTTACTGAATACAAGATTGGGGTAACTGATTCAGTCTCGGTAAGATTTCCTTCATATAGGCTATCTCCGCCTAAAATAAAGGCTCTTAAGGAGATTATAGATCAAATGTTGAAGGATTGCATTATTCGACCTTCAAAGTCTGCGTATTCATCACCCATTTTTCTCATATCAAAACCCTAAGGTGGTTTCAGGCCTGCCACTGATTACAGGGCATTAAACCGTAGAGTCATATTACAATCAGTGCCCCTTCCAGATCTTCACGTTTTTCACAGTTTCAAAAGTTTCAAGTGTATGATCAGATTCCTCTGGTGGAAGAATCCAAACATCTGAAAGCTTTCGCTACTGATTGGAACTTGTACGAATACAAACGCATGCCTTTCGGGCTCCTCACGGGTGCGGCTGTTATTACTAGACTGCTGGATGGGGTCTTCTCCGACATCAAGTTCGAATATCTCTACCATTACCTTAACGATATCATGGTGTTTTCTGAAACCTTTGAAGAACACCTGGATCATCTTAGGAAGTCCTAAATCGCCTTCGTAAGGTTGAGTTGACAGTTAAGTTATCTAAGGTAGCTTCTGCAAAGTCTTCTATGTCTTTCTTAGAGCATATTGTCTCTCCCTATGGAGTTTCAATAGACCATTCTAGAACGCAGGCTATTCGTGACTTCAAGCATACTGAAGATGTTAAAGGAATTGCGAAGTTCATCGGCATGGTGAATATCAACAGGAAATTTATTTCCAACTTTGCCAATAGGGCAGCGCACCTAAACCTACTTCGTAGGAAAGGTGTCAAGTCTGAATGGGGCCCATCGCAGCAAGCTGCATTCCAACACCTTAAGTTAGCTCTATGTAACACCCCAGTCTTAGCTATGCCAGATTTCTCTAAATTCATAGTTCCAACCGATGCCTCTTCATCTGCTATTGCTGCTGTCTTTCTTCAGGAAACTGAACTCAGAAGGCGGCCTATTGCCTACGAGTCTAGGACTTTATTGGCTCAAGAAACCAAGTACTCCATCTTTGAATTAGGACTCTCAGTCCTGTTTGCCGTGGAGAAATTCTGCCTGTATCTGGAGTGTGTTAAGTTTGAGTTAGAAACAGACAATCAGGTTTTAAGTTGGGTTTTAGCTAGACCCCGTCGTACAGGACATGCCGCTCGTTGGGCTATCCATATTTCGGCTTTTCAATTCGACGTGCGGCACATTAGGGGATCTGAGACTGTAGTTGCAGACGGATTAAGCTGCATGTTTTCTGGTAACATTGAATCCATTGAACAGGAGGAAAGTTCTTCTCCTTCCATTTCCATACCTCCTTGTGTTCGTGCTATTTTCACTGATGCCCCTATGTCATTCCGAGACATCAAAAAATATCAACGGGAAGATCCAGTGCTGGCTCCTATTATGGAAACCCTTTCTTCTGGGGAACATGTCCCTTATGTTCTGAGGAATGGGGTTCTGTGTTGCCCCTCAAGGCATGATCAGAAAATGAAAGTTGTAGTTCCAGCTGTTCTTGTGCCCATGATCTTCAAGTTCTATTATGAGACCCCACTAGGGTGACATTTAATAATAATGTTTAATGTGGCAAATGGCCAAAAGTAATTACAGGATATTTAAACATGAATTATTCCTGACCTAGTTCAGTCAAGGACATATTTCTTTCCTGACAATGAGAGGCATGATAGCTATCACATCGCTTGCCACACAAGCACACACATTGCAGATCTGGTACATGATACATCTTACGTCAGCAGCACTTATGATGAAACCCGTGAATAGCAAAGCAGGTTATTGAATGTCTGAATTCATAACCGCTATCTGTCCACTCTGCAGTCGTCATCGCATCAGTAGGGTAGAATTCTTTCCGTATTTCTTCTTTCTTCCTCTTCAGTTCGTCCAAGAGGTCTCCGTAGCTCATAGTGTAAGGCAGATGCATCTGAATCCGAAGATCTTCAATAAAGAAGTTTTCTCTTGTCATTTCATATACTAAACAAGATGGGGTGAATTTCGATACACTTAGAAATCTTTTTAGGTAGATCGCTTTTACCTTCTCCAGCTCTTTTAAGTCATGTTTGCTAAGATAGTCCCAAATGAGTTGTATTCCGTAGGTAACAGGTGTTATTTTAACCCTAAACAAAATCCTTGCGGTGTCAATAGAGATCTGGTTTAAGTGCTTGATGCTGTTGATTGCCAATATTCCAGCTAGGGTCCTCTCCCTGATGTGTTCCGTGAACACTATCCCTACCAGAGGGACATTTAGGCACCTTAAAAACCACAGAAAAAAAAAAATCAGAGAAATGTTCATCTGGAAGAGTATCGACGGCAAAATCAGGGAAATGGTTAAAGCCTGTAAATCTTGCTTGCTTAGTAAGCCCACCTTGTCCACTAAGCTAGGGCTATTGTCATCTCATTAAGCAACTCGCCCTATGGAGCGATTTTATATAGATTACGTCGGACATTACGTCGGACCCTTCCCTCAATCTAAGGGGAATGGGAATAAATTCATCCTCTTCTGTGTAGATGGTTTCATCAGATCTTCATGGTTATTTCAGACTAAGCTGGCTATCGCTCAGTCTACTATTTCTTACCTTAATACTATTTTTGCTTCTTTTGGTCCATGTCAATATATAGTCTCCGATAATGCTAAGGCATTCAAATCTAATTTATTCCGAAAATTCTGTTTCGACTTATCCATCTCACACAACACATCATCTGCTTATTACCCACAACCTTCTCTGGCTCAGCGGGTTAACCGTAATCTTTGATCGCCTTTCATCACGACAACTACTCTAGGTGGAATACTTCTCGGCACTGGTTATCCTTTGTGTTAAATTCAGCTGTTCACGAGTCACACAAGTTCATGTTTAAGTTTGTACCTAACATGCCGGTGTCTAATCTATGGTCCATCAATGAGATTTTGCCAGAGACAATAGATCCCGATAATATAAGGGACCTGTGGAAGAAGGCCAAAAGTAACCTTAAGGCTTCTCATGAGAAAGAGATATGATCGTAGGTAGAGACCCACCAATTTAAAGTTGGAGGTCAGGTCATGGTAAAAGTTCCATTCCTGCAGGCAAGCTTGCCCCCAGATTTCATGGACTGTGCATTATTTTGGATTTCTTAACACTGGTCACCCTTTTGGTAAGCAACCCCATCTCTGAAAGAATTTTTAGGGTTCATTTGTCAGAAGTACAACCTGTATGAAACCCTGGTTTTACGCCCACTAAGTCATAGCATTCCTGTGGGGGTTTTCTTACCTGTTCCCCTATCGGGCGCGTCCCAGGTGGCGGACAGGGGGGCCCTCCGGACTACTCTGGAGGGTCTGAGGGAAATAAAATACCCTCTCGTGGACCAAAAACTGGTATTGTCAGAAAACGTCTTGAGGAATTATGACTGTTACTAGCCCAAGCCAAGGCTTGAAAGTGGAAGCCTTGCCCACACATGCTAGAGAGGCATCCATGGTTCCTCCACAAGGGTGATGTGGTTCAGGTGAAGTGGTGCTGGTGACTGAGGTGAAGTTTCACTGCGGGGTGCTGGAACCAACACATCACTTTGCTCTACATTACCTGGACGGGCCGCGGGTTGGGAAAGGGGCGAACCCAACCTAGGAGAAAACTCATGTCTGTGTACTCAGACATGGGAATGCCAAGTGGAAACCACGTGAGTTGGCCTACTGAAGGGGGAACAAACCTGGCTAGGTTTGGGCCAGGGGCGGACCGTTGGATGGACGACTGAGGGGCATGGATTCTGCTACGGAGAGACTGAGTTGCAGGAGGACAATGTCTGGCTGTATGCCTCATCACGGATGGTGAGAACAATGCTCAAGACCCTAGAAGGGGTAAAAACCCTATGACTGATTGAAACACAGATGCTCAAAAAGAACCATTTTCAAAAACTCAGACATCAAAGGAAGCCATGGAAGCTCCAGCAGACCAGATCCAGGAGCAAGCCTAAGACGGAAAAATGGAGACAGAAGTCCCAATAGGACAGGCTGTCACCAAAACAAATGAAGAAATGGCAACAGAAGCTCCAGTAGAGCAGGCTGCTACCACAAGCAAATCAGGAACATCCGTAGGAACAGAACTGAAGATTACTGCATCAAAAACCAATAGATTGTATATAGACAGACCACCTCGCAACAGCGCATACTATAAGGAAAGGAAGAGAACGAGAAAAGAAGCTAAAACAGCGGCTGGAACTTGGATGGAGAAGAAGTCAAGGACCCTGACAACGCCCAAAATGCTAAGGTCGGAGGATAGTACGTCATCAAGTTTGGCTACAAAACCACCTGCCGAGAAACAGAAAGAAGAAACGGTCATGTCCTTTTCAGAAAGACTTACTTCAATCAAGGTAGCCATAATACCTAAAACCTTTCCGGATGGGAAACTGAAGGAGGAAGACATGAAGGAGCTCTCATCTGTTCTGATAGAGCATGTGAAACCGCTGTCAGACGGATGTCTTCCAGGCTTCCTCAAGTCTCCAAGGCTGGAAAGTGGGGTGATGGTACTAATCTGTGCAAAACCAGAAACCAAAAGTTGGCTGGAACAGACAGTTGCCAATTGCAATCCTTGAAAAAGGGAGAATTTAGAGGTGGCAGAAGCCAAGAAGGTGCTGACTATTACAAAGGTCATCACCAAGTTTCCACCTCCATTTGACAAGATGAAGGTTGTCAGTTTTGTCAGGAAGTTCAAGTCCGAAGCTATTGACATGGCTCTTATAGAAGAACCGTGGGTAGTTAAGGGCAGAGTAACAGGACTGGCGGAATCTGGAGGTAAGAGCTACTGTGTGATACATCGAATATGCCCAGAACATGTTTACTTGTGAGCAGAAAATCAAAATGTCTTCTGTTACAGGAACATTGCAAGGAATTTAGTGGCGGCCAAGATAAATCTTGGAAATTGCGAGGTCCCAGAGAAATAACAATACGCTCTGCGTACCTTCCATACAACTCAACAGATCTGCCTCCATCGGAAGACGAAGAATTGATTTACAAAGCAAAGAGGAAAGGTGAACACCTCATACTCGGAGCTGACGCAAATGCATGTCACACTGCATGGGGCAGTACCAACTGCAATGCAAGGGGTGAGGCTTTACTAGAGTTTATTATTAGATCAGATTTGATAATACTAAACCTAGGAAATGAACCGACATTCATAAATAAGAATCGTCGGGAGGTAATAGATATCACATTGAGCACCATGCATACGTCAAATTTCATTAAGGATTGGAAGGTGCTGGAGGAGCCATCCTTGGCAGGCCACCAGTGTATCCAATCTGTGATAGATGCAAGGCAGTGTGATAGTGAATTGTACAGAGATCCTAAAAGAACAAACTGTGATGGATACAGAGAAGTTCTAGGGCAGGCTGTATTAAAGATCCAAACGAATGTAAGGGGACAGAGGGAATTGGATGAGGCAGTGGAACAATTAGAAGAGGCCATTTTAGCCTCATACCATGACAACTGTCCCCTTAGAGAAAAGAAAATTGCCAAAAATGTAAGGTGGTGGAATAACAATCTAGCCAAAATGAAGAAAGAGGTTAGAACATTGTATAAAATATCAAGAGATGGCATGTGGGATATATATCATAGGTAACTCACTGAGTATTACCTAGAGCAGGGCCTCTCAAACGCTCAATATCTCACGCGTGCATATCGAGGCGCAGCGACTCCGTGCACTGTGCATCGTTCTGACTCGACTCGGATGGTGTAGTGTGCTGAGAGCGACGAAGCGTTCGGTGATAGACGGCTTGTTTTTCAGTGAAATAGATAAGCGCAAGACAACAACACAATAATGGAGCAACCTGTTTCAAAGAAAGCAACGACTTCCGAAAGTCCATTTCAATCGAACCGGGAACTTTCGTATTTCTTTGTCAGTCGTGACGATAAAGCCAAATGCTTAATCCGTGGGACAATAATTATGTGATAAGTTAATCAAAAAGATCTATTTTTAGGCTTTTCTCAAATTCTACGAGAATTTTTCTAAGGAAGATTTTCCTAAGCTGCATCGAGAAGCAGCTAAGATTATTTCTATGTTTGGTTCCAAATGCATATGTGAAAGGTACTTTTTCCTGCTTTGACTTGTACGAAAATTAGATTGCGTGCTACTAGGCCTATTTCTGATTGTAATTTAAAGAAGGCTCTCAAACTGCTGGCAGCCAGTCCCTTGTTGCAGGCATAACTGGTATCATTGCAAAAATGAAGGAAAAGAAGAGCTAGAGAAGATAAATTGTCTGCTCAAACCAAATTGAAAGAAGAGGGTTTTAATACCGGTAACGTCCCATACAACAGTGTCACCGCTCACCGCACAAACATTTCGCAGTGAGGGGAGGATCAGCGGGGAAGGTGGAGAAGGCGAAGACAGGCCGAACAGTTGAGACAGGTGTAGGGGAAATGGAGTGGGGTTTTGCACTCTGGTCAACCTAGTGGAGTCGTCTCCTGCACCTTGCGCCTGTGCACTGCACGGTGCATGCACCCTGAGAGGCCCTGACCTAGAGATACAGAGAGCAAAAAGAAACTCGGAGACCGTTTTGCGAGAAAGTGGAATCAAACACTGAAGCAGCAAGGCTCCAGAAGGTTCTTAAAAAGGTACATATAAATCAAGTGGGAACACTGGAAAAACCTGATGGAACATACACTCAGACGGGAAAAGAGACGCTGGAGGCGTTGCTAGCTTGTCATTTTCCTGAGGCTGAGGAAGTAGAAGGGGAAAATATGGTTGAAACAAGAGGCCAGACCACGAAGAGCAGATTGGAACTGTGCTAACCGATCAAGCCTAACCATGTGAGGTGGGCAATTAACACGTTCCAGCCCATAAAGGCTTCGGGGCCAGATGAGATACTCCCAATACTCCTGCAGGAAGGACAGGAGATAATCATCAAGGCCCTGACAGACCTTTTTAGAGCAAGTTAGCTCTGGGGTACGTGCCAAAATCATGGTCTAAGGCTAAAGCGGTATTTATACCAAAGCCTCGAAGGGGAAATTATGCTCAAGCCAAAGCCTATAGACCATTATGCTTATACTCCTTCATGCTGTAAGCAATGGAGAAGATAATGGATAAATACATCCGGAAAACTGTGCGACTGAACTCAACCTTACTGTACATGAAAATGTTTGCATACTGACCTGGCAGATCCACTGAGGCAGCACTCCATTATTTGGTTTGCAAACTAGAGGAAAGCCTGGAATACAAATAAATGGCTTTGGCAGCATTTTTAGACATAGAAGAGGCCTTCAGTAATACAACCTACAAGTTAATGATTAAAGTTGTTGAAGAGAGTAGGGTGAGCAAGACTGTCGTAAAATGGATTAGATCCATGTTAGATGGGAGAAAATAAAGGCAACTCTATTTGAAGAGACACTAACGGTTAGAGCCACCCGAGGTTGTGCGCAAGGAGTCCTTTCTCCTCTTCTGTGGAACCTTGTGGTGAACAAAATCATAGTCATGCTCGATGAACAGGGATTTTATACACAAGGATATGCAGATCTAGTTATTGTGGTAAGAGGTAAGGTGATGGATGAGCGTCATCGTCATCCAGGACCTCATGCAAAGGTCATTTAACCATGTGGAGAACTGGTGTCGGGAAGAAAAACTCAGTCAACCCGAGCAAGATAACACTGGTCCCTTTCACAAGAAGGAAGAAATTACAGGGGACAAGGATACTGAAGCTCTTTGGGCACGAAATCTATATGGAAGAACAAGTGTTACACTTGGGTGTAATATTAGACAAGAAGTTAACCTGGAATCCTCACATAGAAACAAACATAACTGAAGCTAAGATCCTACTGTATGCATGCAAGAGGGCAGTCTGGTCAACATGGGGTCTAAAGCCGGCAATGTAAGTCAAGGAAATGTCAGTAGCAAAATAAATAGCCTTCAGAGAATGGCATGTATAGCCATAACGGGGGCGATGAAAACTACGCCGACAGAAGCCTTGAATAACCTACTAAGATCTCCCTCCATTAAGTAACTTTATAGAGGGACAGGCTAGAATGAGCTCATTTAGACTGGAGCAAAATGAATGCTGGAAGGCTCAAAGGCCCAATCTTGGACACTTTAAAATTAACAGAGCAATAACAGGGGAAGTTTGACACATGCCGGCTGATCATACATTTTCAAAGTATATCTTTGAGAAACCATTTGAGACCCAGATAACAAAAAAGGAAGACTGGGACAATAACAGAGGGAAAACTGGTAGGGAAGATATTGTGTTGTGGACAGATGACTCAAGGACTGATATGGGAACAGGAAGGGGGATCAACAGGGAAAGACCTGAGAGATCAATCCAAATGAGTCTAGGCACACACACTACAGTTTTCCAAGCTGAAGTGATAGCCATCATTGCATGCCTTGAGGAAAACCTGAAAATGAACTACAGAGATCAGAACATTTTCATTGTTTACAGATAGCCAAGCAGCCATCAAGGCACTTGAAGCAGTCCGGATTACATCCAAAATTGTTTGGAATTGTCATACACTTGTCATGAAGCTCTCAGAGTACAATGTTGTTAAAATAATATGGGTACCTGGGCATGCAGGCATAGAAGGAAATGAAAAAGCAGTTAAACTGGCAAGAAAAGGGTCAGAAATACCTTCTGTGGGCCCAGAACCAGTTTGTGGGATCTCTTATAGACAAGCCCGACTATACATAGGAAAATGGGTACAAAAGAAACAAATGGAAAACTGGAAAAATGCTCCAGGATGCAGGCTTGCAAAAGAACTAAAAAAGAGCCCAAACAAGAAGCATACTAAGGAACTGCTGGAACTCAGCAGAGAAAATGGGTATTACGACTGATGACTGGACACTGTCATCTTAAAATGCACCTACACAGAATTGGAGTATTAACAGACGATATATGTAGGAAATGTAACTATGCGGAAGAATCGGCTGAACACTTACCGTATAATCTTGAATACCATCCACCACCGAATAAGACCCACGCCCTTATTTTGAAAGAACGAAATTTTTAAAAAAGTGATGTCGAAATTATTTACGATTCCATGCCGTCAAAATCCACTAATACAGCAGCTGAACTTCCGGGTGCTGAATACGACCAGTTAACATCAGTGTGTGAATATCAGCCGCCATCCATTCTGTATGGAGCTGTTTCAAGGCTGCTTTAGATGGACGGTTCACGCAGACATCCAGCGGCTGTAGCATAGTCGTCATCCTGCCCGGAATGACAGCTAGGACGGTTATCCCATCCTCGATATGTTTCTTCACAGCATCTATTACGTTGCAATCAAGCTCTTTTGTCCCAATAATGCACAAGGGCGACATTGCCAGACACACTTTACCCAGTCTTCCACAAGTGAACTGTCCATCCAGCCAGAGTTCTGAGATCTGACTATAACACCACCGGGTAGATATTTACGAAGCATTGTTTGCTTGAGAACAATGTGCGGCGGCAATTTGGTTCCGTCGGCGAGAATACACAACATACACACAATACACCATTGTTTTTCATTACCACCTGTTCTAACGGTGACACTTCCCGCACCCTTAACATTCACAGTCCTGTCCACTGGCATTTCAAAGTAGACTGGCGCCTGATCTGCATTGCCAATTTGGGAAAACAAATACCATATGCATTTTCCTTCCTCAACCAAATTATGTGACGCTGAAACGACAATAACTTCTCATCGTAGGCACCAGGAAGACGCTGTGAAAATGAGGTATGCCTTCGTACGCTCAACCCCTTTCTTTTATAAAAATTACAAACCCATCCTCTGCTTGCCTTAAGCCCTTCCGTTGAAAGTTCCTTTGCGATCTCTAATGCCTTTAGCTGACACATTTCGGTTGACACACTATATCCCAATTCCCGCCTTTCTGTCACATATTTTTGAAGTTTTTTCAATTTCTGGGAATTGTACACTCGGCCCACGAAAAGCTGTACGATCACCACTACATGTTGATAGCACATTTTTCTTCTTTCTCCAATTACAAATACACGACTCGTCAATATCGTATTTCCTACCGGCGGCACGATTTCCTATAATTTCGGCTTCCCGAACTACTTTCAGCTTCTCACTCGCAGTAAAAGATCGCAAACGCTTTGTGGAATTCATGTTAATACTCTGAGAATGTGCGTGAGACTGACGCCAGCACGGAAGTAGCGTATACTGAGAGCAGAGAGAGCATTGTTGCCAAGTCGCGCTGGCAGTGATGCCCGATTTACGCGCATTCAGAAAGATAAATTTCCCAAAATTTTAAATAAGACACGCACCAAATTTTGGAAGCAATATTTTCGAAAAAAAAAAAAAACAGTGTGGGTGGTACTAGAGATTATACGGTACTCTTTGAATGTGAGGTGCTGGGAAGAATCAGAATCTCCACACTGGGACTACCTGGTGAAGAGAAGAAACATCCAAGAAGACCCAATAAGGAGAAACTGCAACTTTATGAAGGGAACAGGTATAACTAGGTGGGGATGAAGGAAAACACAAGGCAGCAAAAGATCTTCGAGATTGATGCTAAAAGGAACTTTTTAAAGAGACCCCATGAATAAAGGAAGAAGTCATGGCATTAATAGCTCAGAATCTTAAACTTTCATACATAAGTTGAAGGACGAGGCTTTCTGCCCTGTGAAAACACATTTATGGTATTATGTTTACGTAAAAATACTTCCCCTTTAGAAAGATTTTGTTTTTCTTCTGTTTTCTGTCTGCCATTACCCTACCCCTGCCTCCAAAACTGAGCCTGCATTCCACACATTCATCCTCGACGACATCCGCCTTATCTGCACCACCACCACCACCAGTACAACCAAATATAAAACAAATCTCTCCATTCAAACAGTCACTGTTGCCCAGAAAATTATTGTTTCAGTGCCCTAATTATCACCTGAGGCCGTATCACAACTAGCGAGGGATGCTGGCGCGGGGTAAGGTACCACCCCACTCTGCTCCAGTCTCCTTCACGACGGCAAAATTGAGCGCCATCATTAGTGGCAAGGCTGAGGTGCGGTGCCACAACCGCCTACTTCATCATGGGGCAGTGCTTCAATATCTCGTCTGTGGCGACCATCACCATGGCTAGCCTCTGAAGGTAGCGGGAGAGATGTATCCAAGGGCACTTTAGGTGTCTGGGGGACCCCACCCTGGCATCAGCAGTGGCAGCCGCTCCTGCCGTCAAACTTGGACAGTACTTACCAGCCTTCTACGACTTCATAAACGCTTCGAGACTTATGTTTGGCTGAAAATTTTCTAAAATGCATAAAATGTAAAACTTCAGACGAACTTTTGGGGGTGGAGGTCTGTACCGGAGTTACACCCGCCCCGTGCATTTAAATTAAGTGCCTTTTAGGAGGCCTTCTGATCTTGATCAACTCTAAGAACTGTATCAGATTCCAGCCTCAATATATGTAATATTTGAAAATAACACCCTTAACCCCAAAACTGTACCATACGTATATATGTTAACATTAAGTAATTTTAGAATAGTGGTATGTTTATTTAATAGCATTCTTGCTTAATTTTAATTTTAGTAGTGTTTATTCTGTACAGTCACTATTAAGTAAGTTCTCTAGCAGCTGAAGATGACCTATTTACGGGTCGAAACCGGTACTGTTTTTATGTAAATAATTGACACTGTGTAAAATAAAGTATTTATTAGGTGGAGAACTCATCCTTCATACTTGTTTCTGTAACTTGTACCTCAAACTATGTGGTAGAAGTTTGAACATTTATCGACATATGGCTCTACTATCAACTGATGTGCGCCCCCTGGGGCGAGAATGAACAACTAATTTTCTAAGTAATTTTGTGTTAAGGTTTCCTAACCTGAATTGTTTATAGTTTGGTTTTTGTCTTCTAAGGTTGCTAGCACTTCTATCTCTTCCTGCCAACTAAAAATTGTAGCCAATAGGAAATTATGTACATATATTTAAGTAACCTATGAGAAAATTTTGATATTTGATTGTCTAATGAAAATTGGGGATGTGTCTGGGCTTCGGCCCAGAGAAATCTGAAACCTTCCTCTCTGCTACAAAAGCTGGGACCATTCGGGCCTTGTTGTCTTTGATCACTCCAGTCCAGCAGTCTAGTGTGTTAGTACAGGAGGCAGGGGAGGGGGCATGCCTCGTCCATCTGCAGGAGGTCCATCAACTCGAGGTAATGGCAGACTCTGTTTAACCATGTAATAATCTTTGAAAGCTAGTTAGAGGGGAAGGTTTCAAATTCTTTTGGAATGTAACTTATTTTCTCAGGCCCGTATTACCAACGTGAGTAAAGCTTTTATCTCGGTTTAAAGCTACATAAACCCAGATAACATTTAAGTTTGTATTCACCAACAATATTATCTCGGATAATGGGTATTATTTCGGTTTAAAATTTTACCGGAGAATGGTTGACCGGTAAAATGAGAAATCTAAGATAATAGCCTTCCAAGATGGCAGCCCGTAGGCGGCTGGAATATCTAATTGAAAGATAAAAACACAGCAACGAGTAATAGATGGATAGAAGAATGTGCAACATTTCCAGGACTATGACGACTGATTTTCAGACACATTTTAGGTTATCTAAAGCTTCCGAACATAACCTGGAATTCCCAACACATAGGTAGGCCTAAAATGAATTCTCGATTACAGCTAATATCTTGTACGATACACGAATGGGTGACTTAATGAAGAATTAAGGAATACTGCCTTATTTTTGAGTGACGTACAATGATTACATAAAATCAGCTTCATGGTCCATATCGCACTTAAACAGCTTTTTCACCTTGTCAATACACTAAATTGCTTAAGGCAACTTATTGGTTAAAAGTGGTACATGTTTCATATATTATCAGCACCTTCAGCCACATAACACTGTTTAGATGAAACATTCATATATTGACAAAGTATCTATGTTTTAGAGGAAGTGTCCGTAAAATTAACTTAAAATTAATGTACAATGTGTAGGCTACAATTGGTTTTCTTATTCCCTTTGTCAATGCTTTCTGCCAAGTTCAATAACAATTCACTCTCTTGGAAAGTCGTATTAGTCTTCTTTCTTAGTTTCTGCTCAAATAGTGGACATAATATATGCAAATTATTTGCAAACCCCAAATGGAATCAAAAACTTGTTTACAATTCGGTAGTGGCAGCAGCACGTAGTCATTTGTTTTCCGTACGTCAGTATGAAAAATATGACGTTCAAACTCAGATTGAAACAAAAACTTAGATTTGGTAAACCGAAATAATAAATTCTGTGGTGAATACGGAAGTGAGAGTTATCCAAGATAATGACATATCCGAGTTTTGGAAATCTAAGATACAGCAAAAGTTACCGACGTCGCTGAATACGGGCCTCAAAGTAAATTATCAAACTAGTCTAAAGAACATGAGGTAACTTAGGGAATAAAGAGTGAGAACCCTCTTGTATTCCCTTTCAACTTGGTCTTGAGGTCACAAATAAATTGAAAGAAGTTATATAATGGGTCAATCTTTTCAATACAAGTAGGACTAAAAAAGTAATGTTTAACCTTTTTTCTTTTCACAATTGTCTTTTATGTCAACTGTTCTGCATCTCCAAACTTCAAGAATCTGACATACGAGATTTCATCATCCTTACTATACATTTCTACTGTCAAGTATATTACACTGTATTATACGATTTCACGCCTAGCACCATTTACAAACTTGATCCTACAGCTATTTTATTTTTCATCGAGTTTCATAAACAGTTATAAACTCAGTGCCATTAGCATGTATGTTTTACTGCTCTCCAAGAACTTACGTCTGGCTTCATTATATGACTGATCCTCAACTTCAAGATTTTAAGAACTTTCAACACGCAGTGCTACTGCCGAAAGTGTTATAATACTTCATGAACTACAACTAGTGGAAAATTTATACATCACCTTTTATTTTCCTGTGCATTGTTTTATATTTTAAGTGATTGGCTGATGATGACCCGGAACATTGGTTGTAACCAGTACCACTTATAATCAACTAGTAATGTAACATTGCTTTTCTAGTTCTACTTGTATTGAAAAGGTTGACCCATTATATAACTTCTTTCAATTTAATTGTGAACTCAGTTCAATATGGAATATAATGAAATTCTTATCCTTAAATTAATTGGCCTTGAGGTGACTATGATTTCATAAACTTTAAATTTATCTTTTCCTTGTAAACTTCTCTCTATCTATATGTCTTTTCACGAGAGTTTAATCCTGATGTAAACATGGTATGTCCACACCTCCACCAAAGAAAGAGTTGTGATTCGCTGAGCGTGTACTACCGACCTCCACCCCGTCAACGTCTCGTGTTCGGACGTATAGGGCTGCGCATCGCATACGATAACAGTTTGGAGATCTGAACTTCTGAATAAACGACTAAACCTAGATTCTGTTCACTTAGTTTATTGAACACATTCACAATGCACTGCCTATGGTCACTTTATGACCGGTTTTCCTCTTTAGTGCTTCACTACACGCGATGGTCCTACCTCTTGCTCCATTTCTCTCACTATGAATACAACTGCTGCTGCAAGATGCAACACCTTATCTCCACACTGTACAGCTTGGGACTTTCCCCCACTACGAGAAGACTTCCTGTATTACACCACGCCTTGCGCCTTCATTTCTCGTTAATTTAAACACTATTTTATTTTAAAGAGACATATATATACACTGGTATATATGACAACAATATTTCAATTTGATTACGTACTCTTCCAAACTCTCTAAATGTAATAAATTGAAATAAAATAAAATTAATGCCACGTACTACTTTTATTCGAGATCGCATACAGTCGAGTGAGTGCGACGGTTGCTTCTCCAATCAACTACGTTGATGTCCACGTGCAAATGCAACGTGCTCCGCCTATTTGTTTACATCAGGATTAAACTCTCGTGAAAAAAATATATAGTCACCTCTGTAGCATAGGCTTAGCCTCTGTAACTGTGGGCTATCAGCCCAAATAGGGTTTTAGGTAAATTTTCGAAGTGTATTTCAGAGGAGTGCGCCTGCTAACATACTGATTTCCGGCCAATAACTTCAACCTTTTCTTTTTACTAAGCCCAAGTAGAATGGGCACTTATTGCCACTGTTAAGGTTCATTATCCTCATTCTATTTTCCATCTAATTTTGACTCTTGAGCAAATAAGACAGTATCTACTGATTGTTTTTGTTAAATGTATGTAGGTGCCTTAATTGGCCTGGATCTTGTAAATATAGGGAAAATAGTCTCCTAGAGAGTAATATTGTGGAGCAAAGATGCTCTTTTTCTACCATTGTAAATTCTGGAACTCTGTTCCCTTGAGTGTTGGTTGAAGGGAGCAGTAGTGCTCTTGTTAAATTTGTAACGAGGGAGCTTCAAGGTCATGTTAAATTGTTATCTGATTATTCTAGACTAGGGGACACGTGCGAGAAATCTCACATGTTCATAAATTATGTGGTGGAATAGTCTCCTGGCAAACTAAGGAACACACAAATCAATACAATATTAGATAGCAACATAGCACTTAATGTAATCTTTGATCTTTTTAACATCTATGATATCCACTTGAACGAAAGCAAATGCATTATTATACTGACTAATGTTCTGGAAGTAATTTTTGGTCAGACTAGGATTCTTTTCACAACTGATAATTACAGCATATTATGACAAAACAGGCATACCAGTGGCCAAAATGTGAACTGGAGAGCAATGATGGCGCGTATTTTCCTACAGCAACTGTATTTGCAAATCGCACACTTCGCACAATTTCTTAAACTCAATTTTTAAAGAAATTTATTGATATTTATGAAATGAGAGTGCAATTCGTCACTGCTAACATCTATTCTCTTTCTTTTGAATGCTTATTTGTCACAATCGGTTACTTGTGAGCTTCACAAAAGGTATCTATACTACCGAAATAATATATATGATTTTACTAATATTGTTACTCAAGCTCACAAGCTAGACCTTGTACCTGGTTATTTGCTTAGCAAAGTGTAAAGTTTGAAAAAAAATATAATAGCTAATTTTTAAAGTTTTAAATTGCTTTTTAATCCGTTCACTATCCACCCATTCAAGCCCGCGCCTCCTTTTACCTTTGACCACCACGGTATCTCTGTAACAATTATATATATATAATTCGCTGGGGCCATCAAGGACCACGTTAAGTCTTGTTGCATTTGACACTGAACTTGGCCTTCTTTAGAGCCCAAATTTCCCTCATTCTTTGTGAGTGGCCCTGCTTACGCTCCTCTGTCCAAGGGGCACCCTGTCTTATCTTCGGTTGCTCGTCTCAGTTTAGCCCGTTCGTCAATATTTTCTTGCGGAAGAGATCTCTGCTAAGGGCGTCTTCAGCTGAGATGTAGTATTTGCAGGTCTTCTTAGGTATTTCTAAACCAGGGAATTGTGGTTATGGGGTTTGAATCAAAAAAGTGAAAGATTTCTTTAGTTTTCTTCCGTCCATTCTTTTCAGATGACCGTAAAATAGTGCCCGTCTTTTTCTGATTGGGAATTATTATTATATTTTTAACCCGCGGTTACTCGCATGGTGAGCGCGGCGCTCACCTTCGCAGTATATTGCTTCTTGTTGGAATATTACAAAACCTGTACCTTTGTAACAGATTATTATGAAGGGGATGTGTCAGTCATTTTCATTATCTTTGAAGATAAAAACCCCCAATTCATTATTAGGCACGACAGTGTATGTTTGGTGAGTGGTGCGCTCAGTAGCGAGGAACTGTGCTACGTATATATTGCTCATTGTAATAAGTCAGGTTTTATTTTATGCTCGTGTTTAATGCAAAATGTTTATACTGTGGGTGTTGTTAGACAATATTTACAAGTTATTGTGGCATCCAGTGATCAGATAACTTTCGTGGTTGTGTGAAACGAAGGAGGGAAAGTCTTGAACATCGAGACTGATGGTATGAAACAGATGAGGTTTACGGAAGTGATCATAACTCTGTTTCAGAGTGTCTGCAAGTTCTGGGGAAGGAGAGGAACTTTCGTTTATAGCAAACTGTGATATCAACGTACATGGCTTGTTTTACGACCGGATGCCCTTCCTGACGCCAACCTCAGTTGAAGAGCTAATAAAGATGAAATAAATGATGGTGAACGAAGTTGGCTAACAGGTGTAAGGAATCGGCTGTAGTCTGTGAATAGAAACTGCCCCGGTATTTGCCTGGAAGCGTAAACAGAAAACCATTCTCAGGACAGCTAACGGTGGGGACCGAACTCACGCGTCTCCCGAATGTTGAGCATGCCTCCATAGCCACTCCACTCGGCCGTGTTCCTAAATAAATAACTATCTCAACTGGACATATTAAAAATACCTCCATATTCATATGGACATATTATAGCCTTTAAACATAAAAGGTGAGCGCTGCGCTCACCAGCGAGTAACGGCGCACGTAAAGACCTAGCGAGTAATGCTGGGTTAAAACAAAATTCATGAAGAAAAAGAAACTTCTATTTTATGTGTACCCTATAGTAAGTTAGAACAGTGTTCTCCCTAGGACCCTTCTAATGGGCGCACCACCCAGCCTTTTCACTGACCGCCCAGCTATCAATCTAGATATCTGCTAGTTACATAATATTTTGAGTTGCTTTACGTCGCACCGATACAGGTAGGTCTTATGACTACGATGGGATAAGAAAGTGCTACGAGTGGGAAGAAAGTGGCCATGGCCTCAAGATGCAACCCCAGCATTTACCTGGTGCGAAAATGGGAAACCATGGAAAACCATGTTCAGTGCTGAACTCCAATGTAACTCGCGGAATTATGCTGACAATAATGAAGGTTTTTCATTTAAACAAACAGTTTAAGTGTTTACATTTAAATTTGGAGTCTCCGTGGCTCAGGCGGCAGCGTGCCGGCCTTTCGCTGCTAGGTTCCGTGGTTCAAATTCTGGTCACTCCATGTGAGATTTGTGCTGGACAAAGCAGAGGCGGGACAGGTTTTCCCCCGGGTACTACGGAGGATAGGAATTGTGCCGGCTGCCGAAGCCTGTCACACTCCTCTGGGGCAATGATTAACGACTGACAGACGAATTAAATGATAGTGGGGAGTGTTGCTGGAATGAAAGATGACAGGGAAAACCGGCAGAGTCGTGCGGTGTCTGGATTAGCGTGGAATTGCATGCGAACACACTATTCTGCAGGACATAACAAACCCGTCTGGCTCTCCACAGCATACGAGTGATTATGAACGAGCAGTAGGACACTAGAATTTCAAACTACTCTTATGTTGTCTTCGTGATAACACTAAAATGGTTCATTTTTGCAGTTAATGTTTACCTGTCTAATATTATCGTTAATAGCCTGAGGGGAATAAGTTGAAATTTTATCATATTCATTTTCTACGTAGTATTCCCCGCCTGGCTACTCATTCATGCCAACCACCTAACAAAAATTTCTGGGGAGAGCACTGTGGGTATACAATACATATTAGTCCCATATATGACAAACCATGCCAAAAGATTCCTTACCAAAAACTGCTTATTTACCCCCCCCAAAATTTTTTTTTTAAAACACTACAATTCAGCTTTTGGTCAAATGTACCATCCTGCACATGCCGCAGCAACATAATTTCACCACTGTCTTTGATGTTTTCTTCAGCCCATTGAAGAGCTATGTTCAAAGCTTTCACTGCTTCCATTGTGCTTATGAACTTCCGTATGTTGTCATTGTTCCTCAATGTCACTGATCATTGACTTCCCAATGCCAAATTTTGCTCATGACAGTTCAGAGACTGGCTCCATGTTCGGCTGGTCAGTGTTATGGCCTTAGGGCTTTGGGCTCTATTCCCGGCACGGTCGTGAAATTTTAATAGTGAAGATTAAATCCTTTGGCTCGAGAACTTGGTTCTTATGCTGTCACACAGTACTAAATCCACCACACTAACATACAGCTGTACATAACAGATGACACCCACCCTTGTTAAGAATGCCTTTCAAAGACTGAACCAGGGTTATAATCACAATCAGCCAGTGGTCTCTTGATGTCTGCAACTTAGATAAGTGTTTAGTAGTATTTTCCACACACAACGTGAGCAGTGTTTTGCCAGTTTACTCTGGCGATATTTCGGTTGCCCTTATCCCCATAATCTGGTGGCCTTTCTCTTGGGCTCCATTCAAGAACAACCTTGGTCCATCTATCATCCTTTCTTCAGACTACATGTTCTGCCCACTGCTATTTCAATGTAGACACCCCGTTGATGTCACTAACCTTTGTAACTACTCTACTCATCATTACTCCAGCCCGTTGGACAAGACTTTCACATCCGCGGAACAACTGTTTGTTTACACGCTCGCGGCTTTCTCAGGAAGGATGTGTCAAGCGGTGGAGTGCTGCCAACCTCTGTACTTAGGAACTAATGAGTGAGTGGAGCTTCGATAACTGGTGGTGGTGATTAATGTTACACGATTGGTGAGAAGTTCTTGCCATGCCGACGTTAGGATAGGACCTGGACAAGACCAGTGATATAGGGACAAGTAAAGGGGATAATTCTCTAGGTTAGAAGCCGCGAAGCGGCCCTAGGCCTCTAGTTTAGTGTGGAAACATGACTAGTCTGGACTGGTTCTTGCCGTGCAGACGTTAGGATAGGACTTGGACAAGACCAATGGTCTGGAGTGGTTCTTGCCGTGCGGACGTTAGGATAGGATTGTACATTGCTTCCTTGCGCTTTTATTGTGCTGGGTTTGGTAACGAATTATGATTAACATTATTGATGGGAACGAGATTACGTGCCACTTTACATTGGCCTTGCGCTTTTATTGTGCTGGGTTTGGTAACGAATTATGATTAACATTATTGATGGGAACGAGATTACGTGCCACTTTACATTGGCCAATATGAATGCAAGTAGCTACTTCAGAAACTATTAAAAGTTCAGTGGTGTTCACGCAACATTAGTACCATGGTTACCACTTGAATCACCAATATCTACGTGCGGTATGACTGTCTCGCAGACGACTCATTGACGACGTGATCAAATGAAACAAAGCTGCTAACCACTCTACTTAGGAACTAGACCATCAGTGAGCAGGGGGTCTGGAGGCATAAGCCCCCAGGTTAAAGCTGCGAAGCTGCGTTAGATTTCTAATTACCTGAAGAAACACCACTGGTCTGCACTAGTTAGGCTAGGGCCTGGACAAGACCGTGCTTTTTTTTTTTTCCTCTTTGCGGGTTGACAACGCTATGTGCTTCTAATCACTAATGACAATGGCGTAACAACGCATTTTCGACACCCAATAGCACCCAATATCACATGTAAAACCCAATGGCAATGCGCGTAGCCATTGCAGCAATAGAAAATGATGTGCGCTACTCTCCATTAGGTTATAAAAGTAAATGTACTTCTTGAGGCAGGATAGTGGGTTCCTGGACATCGCAATGAACTCATCTCTCCTCTGAGACGCACTTCAAGCAAGATTTCATTAATTCCCACTTAGTTATAACATTAGAAATATGCTGTCTAACAGGCTGGAGTAATAACCTATTGTGAAGTAATACTGGGCAACATTGCAACAGGTAATGGACAGTTGCATGTAAGTATGGAAATATAAGGACATGGCAGATACTTACGAGCAAGGACATAGGAGCGCACAAATTATAGGCTACATATAATGTGGAAATTAGAAATGAACATAACACACAATTAAGCTCACAAAATTAGAGAATATTTTTGCACTTGCGAATATGAGTTACTCGGTGTAATGTTAAATACAGAAATGCAAAGATACTACGCATCCGACGAGATGTGGTCGCAGTGCACCCGCAGTGTCCACTGTTAAAATTATTAAATCTTCAAAGTGAAAAATGGTCGATTCATTCGTTGAAATGAAGGAAAATCGTACAAAACAGATTCTTATATCAAATGCTAACAAAACTATCCATGACAGTAATGAAGTAAAGTGTTACTTGCTTAATATACAAACTTTAACTTATGACGTTAAATAAATCAAGCTAAACAAATACATGCTACACGCATCTATTATTTTATTATGTAGGCAATATTTTATTGATTGCGAAGTATTCTAAAATAATATAAACTCACTCACCTCTTCCGCCCTGGGGTGTGCCATTTCTTCGATTACTGGAATAAAAAGTTTAACGAACAAGTTAAAACGAATTCAGCACGGTATCTTGCCTTCCACGATTGAACATGGAACAAAGGTTTGGTTTGCACAGGTTCAGATGTTGCCAACTGCTGCCAACTACCAGGCAGCGGTTCACGAATTTTCTTTTGTTATTCTAAGCGCTCCGTAATGCAGACATACCATTTCGTTTTTCCAGAAGATTCCAATCAAGGAAAATGTTAACAAAAAGATAGGTCTAGGTCACTCACTTGCAAAATACAGCCTATGGAGTACACAGTGCAGTAATGCACTCTCTTTGCAGTAGTGTTAAATCTACCTTAGAGCTAGGTCCTTTCGTTGTTATATCCGTTTTAAACAGTTTATCGGGAAATATTAATTAAAACTCATCGTAACAATTGTAGTCATTACGTAAATTATTTGTTTACTCCCTGAAGCTAAACAGCATAGAGCTTACAATTGGTTTTAAAAAACTCATCGTATTATATCGTAGGCAACGTATTATATAATTACAGCCGTGATAGGCCTATTAATAATACTGTCATGTCATCTCCTAGCGTATGCAAATACATGACGAGTCGGATGCAACCAGAGGTTATTATGATAAATGTAAAACTTGCTTTAATACACAATTTTCATATACCTTGACAGGAATAAATAGTCACCTCATCGTCCTAGATTCATGCAGGGAAATGATTGAGCAATGAACCTAATTAACGACATACATGTTTTCAATATCGTGAGAGGAGTACAAATATTCTATCTCCCGAGCAAATCTTTCGGTTTGCTGACAAGGAAGTTACGTAAGTGTAATGAAGGATGCCGTATTATGCCAGGAAAACGTTCAAAACTTGTACTGCTACTTATTTTCATTTCAGTAATGTCATCGCAAGTGAAAGACGAACCTGCTGTCAGCAGCATTCATGCTGGACTAATTGAAGAGATACACAATATACCTATGTCTGTCCTGATACGCCCTTTTCCACCTGAGGTCAATGAAGAAAAAGTCCGAAGTCTTATGAAAACGTTAGAGGTAAGAATGATAACGTCCAGGTGATGTTCATGTATCCAGTGTTTAAGGTTAAAACGTCAAACAATTATTTTCCCGTATGTTTAACGAACTGGTAAAACGAGAGCTCACTAGGCATATATTGAACTCGCAAACCGGGCAGCCATCGCTCGCGTGGATTTCGTAATTGGATAAAAGTAATCGTTCCTTGGTACTGTGCTAAAACATTATCTGAAAATCCCTAAAGTATAAAAACTCGCCGACAAAATGAGTTGCATTTACCGCAGAAAGTATTTGTAAACTACGTTTGTGGTATTGCCTTTTGGGGCAAGGATGGCCATGTGACATGGAACTGTACATGTGAGAAACAGTCTTCTCTCAAGTCAAAAAAAAAAAAAAAAAAAAAAAAAAAATCCTTTATTTTTAATGGACATTCCAAATACCTATTCTCACTTCTGTAACATCTTCAGTTTTTGAGATATAAGTATCCCCATAAAAAATACTTCAACCCCTTTATCAGTTTTCCTAGGGTTGCCATAAGGTTCAGGATAAAATTCAGGACACCAACATCGACAAGTTCCAAACATAGGTGCCGACTTCACGGGAGCACTTGCCCCCATACATATAGTAGTACGGGAACACAATTGTGTTTTTGCTCCAGTAAAAATATTGGATAAAATCAACCCTGCCCCCCCCCCCGTGCTGAAGACAAAATGTTGGCGCCTGTGGTTCCAACAAATGCATTTGGTTAAATCCTTGTGAACTGTGAGCCTCTGTGGCGCAGGCGGCAGTGTGCCAGCCTCTCACCGCTGGGTTCCGTGGTTTAAATCCCGGTCACTCCATGTGAGGTTTGTGCTAGACAAAGTCGAGGCAGGAAGGGTTTTTCTCCGGGTACTCCAGTTTTCCCTGCCATGTTTCATTCCAGCAGCACTCTCTAATATCATTTCATTTCATCTGTCATTCATTAGTCTTTGCCCCAGTGGAGTGCGACAAGCTTCGGCAGTCGGCACAATTCCTATCCTTGCTGCTAGATGGGGGTCTTCATTCCATTCCAGACCCAATTGAATGACTGAAAACAGGCTGTGGATTTTCATGTGAACTGTCCCATCCATCACCAAAAGACACACTTGTTATATGATGTTAATGTTAATATTCAAATAGAGAAATAACAAAAAAATTCATACTTTAAGTAAAATACCTACCTTACAGACCACTCCAAAATGAAATAATATTCAATATAATATTAAAGATTTTTAAGCAGATGGGACATTCCCTTTCTAAAGCATTTGAGCAGAATTTTAAATAATTTGCTCCAATTTTCAAAATTCAGGAGAGTTGGGGATTTTTAAAAATTCAGTCAAGACGTCTGGACACATGTTCAAATTCAGGACAATCCCGCTTTTTCAGGACATGTGGCAACCCAAGTTTTCCCACCCCCACCTAAGTGGATTTTCCAGAAAAATAGATGTTTCTTTATTTTTAAAGGAGATTAAAATACCAGTTTCGATGTCTGTAACATCTTCAGTTTTTGAGATATAGGCGTCCTCGTAAGAAATAATTCAACTCTTTTTTCACTTCTTTTCACTCCCGTTAAGTGCCTTTTCGAAAAACAAAAAAGAAAATACATGTTCCTGTATTTTTAAAGGACTTTCCAAATACCACGTTTCACATCTATAACATATGTTTTTGACATATGTTGTACATATACCGGTAGTCATTTTAAAAATTCACCCTCTTTTTCAATTGTTTTAACCTCAAGTGGATTTTCCAGAAACAAAAAATATGTGCTTCTTTATTTTTAAAGACCACAAATACCAGTTTTCACATCTGTAAAACCTTCAGTTTTAGATATATATAAAAGCATCCTCATAAAAAAAAATTCAATTTCCCCCCTCCCCCGCCCCTTATGTTGCTGTTCCCCCAAAAAAGCACATTTCTTTATGTTTAAAGGACATTCCAAATACAAATGTTCACGTCTGTAATGTCTTCAGTTTTTGAGATAAGTATCCTCATAGAAATAATTCTACTAATTTTTCAACCCCCCTCCCCATTAAGTTGATTTTCCCCCTAAAAGGTGATGTTTCTTTATTTATAAAGGAGCTCCCAAATACCAGTTATCACGACTGTAATATCTTCACTTTTGAGATATATGTATCCTTATAAAAATAATTCAACTCCTCCTTCACAACATACCAAGATCCCCCCCCCGCCTTTCCAAAATGTGTGTTTCTTGATTTTTAAAGAAGATTCCAAATACCAATTTTCACGTTTGCAGCATCTTTAGTTTTTGAAATATAAGTAACCACATACAAAGAATTCGTCTAATTTTTAAACATTTTCACTCTCCCCCCGCCCTTAAGTGGATTTTCTGAAAACAAAATAATACATAGGCCTATTTCTTTAGTTTTAGAGGAGACTCCAAACACCAGTTTTCACGTCTGTAACATCTTCACTTTTTGAGATATCAGTATCCTAATAAAAAGAATTCAACTCCCTTTTCAGTCCCCCCCCCCCCCTCCTTAAGTGTTTTTTTCTGAAAAAAAAATATAGGCCTATCTTTTTGAAAAAGATTAAAGATTATTTTTCTTTTATATATAGGTATATTATATTCTTCTTCAAAGTACCATATCACATCCTCCTGATGTTGTCGATCATTTTGGCGATGTTGTGCGATTTTGTGCTAAATGGAAAAGTCTTTCAGCGCTGTGAATTCATCCCCGTTTTTACCCACTTGGCGAAAAAATATCCAAAAATCCTCCCTTAGTGAAAACCTGCATTCTAATATAAACGTATCCCCAAAATTTTGTTTCTTTATGTCCAGTAATTTTTGCTCGGTGATGATGAATCAGTCAGGATGTGTTATTTTTCTTTTATATATAGATATATTATATTCTTCTTCAAAGTACCATATCAGATCCTCCTGATGTTGTCGATCATTTTGGCGATGTTGTGCGATTTTGTGCTAAATGGAAAAGTCTTTCAGCGCTGTGAATTGCGGTCCATTATTTGGTGTTTCCAAGCTACGATGTTCACCTTCTCCCAATACCTCTTCGACCCTGTATTTTGCTGTCACTATGTTGAGAATAGATCTACTAAATAAGATGTACAATATTATAGGGAAGGATCCACCTTTCAATACTCCGTAGTAAGTTGAACTAAAAAGTAGTTACAACCTGTTTATTGGGACCGGTTTCAACACATTTCAAGTGTCATCATCAGCCAATTAGCGACGATCTTAAAACAACTAATATATTGAACACAGGCAAAAAATTAACATTGTATCATATCGTAGCAATTCAGTTAATGTTCAAAACACAATAATCACAGTCAAGAGAGTAAACAGAACATCACTATCTTGCGCCGAAAACAAATATAGTGCATACTTGACCTGATTATGAACTTCAACCCTTCGTGGCCCTTGTCTCCCTTTGGCCGATATCTTCATTTTTCGAAGTGTCGGACCCCTTCCATTTTTTCTCTCTGATTAGTGTTATATAGAGGATGGTTGCCTAGTTGTAGGCCTACTTCCTCTTAAAACAATAATCACCACCACCACCACCTCTTACCAAAATGATTGTCGTTCGAATCCTGGTCAATGCAAGCAGGATCTTCAAAATTAATTGTCACATCCCATAGATTCAGATTCGACGTGAAACTGTAAGTCCCATGGCTTCTCACTTACGATAAAGTCTCATAATACTCCAGGCTTGCATTTGCTTAAAAATAACTTTCTCATAATAGAAGTGGTGGTACGTTAGTGATAGTAGTCTTATGATTCTCCTTAAATCACTACACTTTGGCCTCCATTAGCTATTCAACAATTAATCTTGTATGCCCTCACCCATACGCTTTAATTGAAAAGTAAACTAGCACGCTTTCTCCATGGGCTTGCTGCCTTCAGATTCCTTATATCTAATTAACCAAAATTAAATTATTATTATTATTATTCTGTCTTTAGTGGTTTGTAGTGTGGGTTACTGTAGTCACATCCTAGTTTGTGAACCATGGGCAACAGCTGAGTGCCTAATTAGTGGTCCTGAGAGTCGGGATACCAGTTGCTATGGAATGGAAGAGAGCATCTCAGACATATTGTGAGGTATGGCCCTCCTTTTGCTCAGTTGGCTAGGAATGTACAATCCACCAGTGATCCCTAACCCATTGGAGGAGAGATCCTCACTAAGACAATGTGTAAGTAAGGGTAGCATCTTCAGAGAATTTTCACCGAGTATGCTCAGAACATTTGCTATTTTGCTTTACGTGGCACCGACACAGATAGGTCTTATGGCGACGATGGAATAGGAAAGGCCTAGGAATGGGAACGAAGCAGCCGTGGCCTTAATTAAGGTACAGCCCCAGCATTTGCCTGGTGTGAAAATGGGAAACCACGGAAAACCATCTTCAGGGCTGCCAACCGTAGGATTCGAACCCACCATCTCCCGGACGCAAGCTCACAGCTGTGCGCTCCTAACCGCACAGCCAACTCGCCCGGTCTCAGAACATTTTAAGCAAGAGTCGGGCCTATGGGAGTAATGGAGTCCCACTCCCATTTGATAGGCGAGGGACTCCGTGAAAATAACGTGGTGAATGAAATGAAATTTTTTACAATTTGCTTTATGTCGCACCGACACTGATAGGTTTTATAGCATGAATGGAATAGGAAAGGGCTAGGAGTGGGAAGGAAGCGACCGTGGCCTTAATTAAGGGCTGCCAACAGTGGGTCTTGAACCCACTAACTTCCGAATGCAAGCTCATAGTTGCGCATCCCTAACTGCACGGCCAACTCACTCGGTGAAATGGAGTTTGATCGGGATCTATCGAGATATCGAGTTTTTGAGATATATGTATCTTTATGTCCAGTCATTTTTGCTCAGCGATGATGAATCAGTCAGTCAGTCAGTGCATGTTCTTTTATATATATATAGATATATATTTTCTTCAAAGAACCATATCACATCCCCCCTGACGTTGATCATTTTGGCGAATGTTGCGCGTCCCTAACTGCACAGCCAACTCACTCGGTGAAGTGGAATTTGATCGGGGTCTATTGATATTAATGGGGTTTATGGAAGAAAGAAAGTAGAACTGGCTGAGTCAGCAAGGAGGATGCATCTCGGTGTGTTAAGAGTAACCTAAATTATATTTGGGTAAGGTGATATAATGAAGAAGCGATAGGTGATTATCAAGTGTAATTGACAGGTGTTAAAAAGGGAAGGGAGAGTGTGGGGTAGGGCTGTTCATCCGGGATACTATTCCACTCAATATAATTTCAGACAGGCACGTAAATGAGTGAATGATGTGGGTAGATTTGGCAGTTGGAAGAGTTAGGATGAGAATTGTCTGTGTATTCACCATGTGAGGGTGCAGATGAGGATGTAGGTGACAAGTTTTATGAAGCATTTTTTGACATCTTGTCAGGGTCAACAACAAGGATAGGATAGTGATAAGGGGTAATTTCAATGCAAGAGTTGGAAATACAACTGTAGGATATGAAAGGGTGATTGGTAAATGAGGGAAAGATATGGAATAATAGGAATGGGAAGTGTTTGCTGAACTTCTGTGCTCGTATGGGTTTAACTGTTACAAACACATTCTTCAACCGCTACACATGGGAGGGTAGGGGCACCAGATCTCTAATAGACTATATCTTAACCGAATGTGAATTCAAGAAATCTGTTGGGAATGTGTGAATTTTACGGGAAATTTTTAATAAAATAGACCACTATATGATCTGTAGTGAACTAAGTATCTCTAGGTCTAGGATAGAGAAAATGAAATTGTCTGCAGACAAATAAGGGTAGAAAATCTCCAGGACGAGGAAATTATACAGAAGTACTTGGATACGATTAGTGAAAAATTCCAAGCATGGGACAGTAAGCAGGTTCAGGATATAGAAAGAGAATAGGTAGCATACAGGGATGCTGCAGTAGAAACAGCAAGGAAATGCTTAGGAACAACTATGTGTAAAGATGGGAAGAAATTAACACCTTGGTGGAATGATGAAGTGAGAGCAGCTTGTAAACGTAAAAAGATGATGTATCAGAAATAACTCCAAATAAGGACTGATGCAGACACAGAATTGTACGTAGATGAAAGAAATGGGGCGAAACAAATAGTTGTTGAATCCAAGAAGATGCCGTGGGAAGATTTTGGTAATAACCTTCAAAGGCTGGGTCACACAGCAGGGAAACCTTTCTGGACAATAATAAAGAATCACAGAAAGAGAGGAAAAAAAAAAAGGACATGAATAGTATGCTGGGTAAATCAGATGAACTCATAATAGATCCCAGAGAATCACTGAAGAGGTGGAAAAAGATATTTTTAAAATCTTCTCAATGTAAAAGGAAATCTTCCTGGTGATGTCGTGAAAAACCAAGCTCATGGGAGGATGACTGGTTAAATTACGCTTGGGGAAGTGAAAAGAATGGTAAATAAACTTCATTGTCATAAAGCAGCAGGAATAGATGAAAATTAGACCTGAAATGGTGATTTATAATAGGAAGACAGGGATGAAATGGCTTTATAAAGTAATAAGATTAGCATGAAGTGATTAGACAAGCAAGAGAACAGGAAGGATTGCAACAACTATTGAGGTATCCCATTGATCAGTATACCAGGCAAAGTGTTCACTGGCATCTTGGAAGGGTGGGTGGATCAGTGGTTGAGAGGAAGGTGGATGAAAACCAGTGTGGATTCAGACCACAGAGGGGCTATTAGGATCCGATTTTCAGTATGCGCCAGGTAGTTCAAAAATGCTACAAGATGAATAGACAGTTATGTTTTGCATCTAGAGAAGGCATATAACAGTACCGAGGGAAAAGATGTTGCGTACTGGGAGATTATGGGATTAAGGGTAGATTATTGAACTCAAAGGCATTTATATTGACAATTGAGCTACAATGAGAACTGATGGTAGAATGAGTTCTTGGTTCAAGGTATAGTACTTATAGGGGTTACACAAGGCTGTAATCTTTCACTTTTGTTGTTCATAGTTTACATGGATCATCTGCTGGAAGGTATAAAGTGGCGAGGAGGGATGCAGTTGGGTGGAAATGTAGTAAGCAGTCTGGCGTATGCTGACGACTTGGTCTTAATGGCAGATTGTGCTGAAAGCCTACAGTCTACTATCTTAGAACTTGAAAACAGGTGCAATGAGTATAGAATGAAAATTAGTCTTTCCAAGGCTAAATAGATGTTACTAGGTAAGAAATACAAGATAAATGAATGTCAGATTGGGGATTAAAAAACTGGAACTTGTAGAATATTTCAAGTATTTAGAATGTGTGTTCTCCCAGGATGGTAATATAGTAAGTGAGATTGAATCAAGGTGCAGTCAAGGTAATGCAGTGAGCTTGTAGTTGCAATGAACAGTATTCTTGAAGATGGAATTCAGCTCATGGATGAAACTATCTTTACATCGGTTTGTTTTCAGACCAACTTTGCTTTACGGGAGTGAAAGCTGGGTGAACTCAGGATATCTTATTCATAAGTTAGAAGTAATAAGATTAAAAGTTGACCCCATGCTACCCAATATTCACCACATTCAGCTATACACGGAATGCGCAGTTTGTGTACTTCTCATGGACGTGGTTGGGCAGTCCACAAGGCTGCCAATCTCTTTAGTTAGGAACTAAGATAAGCACTCATTCGAAGGGGAATTAAAACTTTTTTCCCGTACCACATGGACAGTATGCGCCAGAGCCATAGATAAAATCCTCTCGAAGGGAATGACCTGAAGGGGCTACTGTTCTCATGACAGAGATTGGCTTAGGGCGATAGCTGCATGTCTGTTTATTTGTGCTTTTATTCTGCCAGGGTTGGTAACTGAATTATCATCATTGACAGGAATGACGTCGCATCCCATTTTATGTTGGCCAGTAGGAATGAAAGTAGCTACTTCAGCAATGGAGAATGGTGAGTGCTCTTTATTAGGTTATAAAAGTAAATTTACTTTTTGGGGCAGGCTGGTAGGCTCATAGACATTTCAATGAACACATCTCTCCTCTGAAAGGAATGCCAAGTAAGATTTGGACTTCCTTATAATGTTACATACCTTGGGTAGCATGTTGTCAACTTTTGTTGTAACAAACATGAAAGTAGCGAGAATGATTGCTGGTACAAACATGTGGAAATAATGGCAGGACGGTACTCAGAATGAGGAGATAAAGGACAAGTTTGGGATGAACTTGATGGATAAAGCTGAATGCATAAACCGGCTTCAGTGTTGGGTTCATGTGAGGTGAATGGAGGAGAATAGTGGATTCTGTTATGGAGGGTAAGAGAATTAGAGGAAGACCAAGATAAGGATGGTTAGACTCAGTTTCTAATGATTTTAAATTACCGGTAAGAGTTATAGAACTAAACAACACCACAGAACTAGTTACAAATAGAGGATTGTGGTGGCATTTCATGAATTCACAGAAGCTTGCAGACTGAATGCTGAAAGACATAACAGTCTATAATGAAGATGTATGATGTACGTATTCTATCTTTAAAGGAATTATTGGGCTGTATCTCATGGTAACACTTGTCTAAAGGAAGCTATCTTTTGAAGATTTTCTCTTTCTTTTGTCATAATTACATAAAGTACTTGTTTATATATATATAATTTGCTGGGGCCTTCTTTAGAGCCCAAATTTCCCTCATTCTTTTTGAGTGGGCCTGCTTACGCTCCTCTGTCCAAGGGGCACCGTGTCTTCTCTTTGGTTGCTCGTCTCAGTTTAGCCCGTTCGTCAATATTTTCTTGCGGAAGAGATCTCTGTTAAGGGCGTTTTCAGCTGAGATATGTAGCATTTGCAGGTCTTCTTTGGTATTTCTAAGCCAGGGAATTGTGGTTTTGAGGTTTGAATAAAAAAAGTGAAAGATTTCATTGGTTAACTTTCTTCCATCCATTCTTTTCAGATGACCGTAAAATCGTGCACGTCCTTTTCTGATTGTGTCGGTAATTTTCTCTATTTTGCTGTAGACTTCCTCGTTGGATCTCTTTTGATGAATTCCATTTCTGTACTTTGATCCCAAGATTCCTCTCTCAATTTTGCGTTCTTTTTTCTCCAGTTCTTCAAGGAGTCCTTTGTTGGCATTTAGAGACAGGGTTTTGGCTGCATATAGAACTACTGGCTTCAGAACTGTTTCATAGTGACGTATCTTGGTGTTTTGGGAAAGGCATTTTTTGTTGCAGATTGTGCGGGATGTTTGGTAGGCTATTTCCACTTTGCATACTCACTACTGAAGTGCTTCTTTGTCCAGACCATTTTTCATGATGATCTCACCCAGGTATTTGAATTTGTCTACTCGGGTGATGTCCCCGTATTTTGTATGGAGTTTTGGTGGAGCCTCTTTGATGTTAGTCATTACTTCTGTTTTCTCAAAACGATATCTGCAGACCAGTTTGTTCGGCAATTTCCTTTAAAATTTCAACTTGAGCTCTAGCGGTTTCTATGTCATTTGAGAGAACAGCAATATCATCGGCAAATGCTAAGCATGTGATAAAATTCATTTTTGGGTCCGTATTGAAAATATTTGTATTTAATAACACTTGTATGTTTTAATATTCATCCACCTATTCAATACAATATAATTTTTTTTTTAATTAGGACATTGTCCTTATTAAAATTGTTGACATGAAATTAGTATATTAGATGGTACATGTTTCGCCCATCAATAGTGGGCATCATCAGCCATATTTTCCACCTTAGAATAGATCAGGTACCTGATTGGAAATAATCTATGAATGCTGTTAAAAACTATGTCGTATAAAATATATTTGAGATTGTTAAACAACTACTACAATATAAAATGTAGTATACTGTTATTTGACAATATTAGTGATAATATTGGAGTCTAAAATATGGCAGTTGTTTAAGGATTACGACATAATAAAAGATATTGCAATGAAGATAAAAATCAGAAAATACATTCCATTTAGTTGTCAAATGGCATATTGTTAAATTTTTTTTTTGTCAGACTGTTTACGTGTTAAAAAAAATTTCAAGCCATTTATTTTGATTTCCTACACTCTCATTCCTTTGCTGAACGCCTTTTAGCAGTATTAACTGTTCCCACAGAATTATATTGTTATAGCTACTTATAACACAACTACTTGCCATATAGCACTCTTCCTCTATTATACATACTTTAAGAAGATTACAGAATTTTCCAAAAAAAAGTCTTTGCTTCACCAGACTATTAATGCTACAATTTGATTTCTTATACCCTCAACCCTTTACAGGACATCTTTTAACGAAATTAACTCTTCTTTATGTCAACCAATTTCAACATTAATAAAGAGGTAAGTGATTTTACACACTTCAATTTCTCTTTAAACTCTCCTTTCGTTCAAATTCAGTATACAATTTGTTACCAATTTTTAAACAAAGACATTCAAGAAAGTGTATAAATTTACGACTATTTGTATATTAGACTATATTAATGCTTCATTTTAAGAATATCATAACTATTGTCAACCATTTCGCTCACCATTTGAAGCATATTTCCAACATCATCTTCACATTCATATGTAATTTAATTACAATGAGGTACCTGATTAGTTATCTTTCAGATTGAGATTAAGGCTGAAGATGCCCTTAATTAAGGGGCAAAACATGTCCCTATAATTTTATTTACAGATTTAATTCTTTATTAAAATCTCTTTTTATGTATTGAATAGGTGGAATAACTAAACTTTAATATTTATTTGACTTCATATACAACTTAGTCAAGCATTTCATCCCTTTACTCCCAAGTCTTCCAAGCCCAATGTTTGCAACATTTTCGTAACACTAATCCTTGGTTGGAAATCAGTCGCCCAGAACAAATCGTGCTGCTTTCCTTTGGATTTTTTCAGTTCTCATATCAAGTAGTCCTAGTGTGGGTTCCATACACTGGAACCATACTCTAATTGGGGTCTTACCAGAGACTTACACGCCTTCTCCTTTACATCCTTACTTCAACCCCTAAATACCTTCGTAACCATGAGAAGAGATCTGTGACCTTTCTTTACAACCTCATCAGTGTGATTATCCCAATGAAGATTATTCCACGAGGCAAGTTGGCCGTACGGTTAGGGGCGTGCAGCTGTGAGCTTGTATCCGGGAGATAGTGGGTTCAAGCCCCACTGTCGGTAGCCCTGAAGAGGGTTTTCTGTGATTTCCCATTTTCAACCAGGCAAATGCTAATGCTTAATTAAGGCCACAGCCCCTTTCTTCTCACTCCTATACCTTTCCTATCCTATCGTCGCCATAAGACCTATCTGTGTCAGTGTGGCATAAGGCAAAACTGCAACAAGAAAAGAAAGAAAACAGAAGAATATTCCATATATTAAAACCTAGCTACTTACATTGATGCCCCTGACGTACTATCACACTGTCAACATAGTAATTAAAACTGAGAGGACTCTTCCTTTTGCTGAAACTGACAACCTGACTTTTGATCCTGTTCACCATTATACCATTGTCCTGCCCATCTTACAACCATGTCTAGGTCTTTTTTTAGTTGCTCACAGTCCTGTAACTTATTTACTACTCTATACAGTAGAACATCATCCTCAAATAGCCTTATTTGTGATTACAGTTCTTTGCTCATATCATCTATATATATAAAATAATATGTCCTGACTGACTGATTCATCATCGCCAAGCCAAAACTACTGAACATAAAGAAATGAGATTCTGGGGATACATTTCTGTTAGGGTGTAGGTGCCCACTAAGGGAGGATTTTTGGATATTTCTTTGCTAAGGGTGTGAAAACAGGTGAATTTTTAAATGAGAATACCTATATCTCAAAAACTTACAAGTTTACAGACGTAAAAATTGGTATTCAGAATCTCCTTTAAAAATAAACACATACTTTTATTTTCTGGAAAATCCCATTAAGGGGGAGAAAAAAGGGGGAAAAGGGGTTGAATACCTTTTATGAGGATACTTATATCTCAAAAAGTGAAGATGTTACAGACATAAAAGTTGGTATTTGGAATCTCCCTTGAAAATAAAGAAACATGTATTTTCATGCTTTTGGAAAATCCCAATGAATAGGGGGTGAACAGGAGTGACAAACGGGGTGAATATGTAAAAAGACTATGTGCAAATTTTCTCAGACACAAAACATATTAGAGACTTGAAAATTAGTATTTGGAATCTCCTGTAAAAGTAAAGAAACATAGAAAATTTGTTTTTGGAAAATCCACTTAAGGGGAACTGAAAAAGGGGATGAATTTTAAAATGAGCATATTTACAGTATATAGAAAAAACTGAACGTTACAGACATAAAAATTGATATTTTTAATTTTTTAAATAAAAAAGGTATTTTTTATTTTCGGAAAATCACTAGGGGGGTGGTGTGAAAGAATTGAAAAACTACTTGAATTCTTTGTATGAAGATACTTATATGTCAAAACTAAAGATGTTGCAGACATAAAAATTGGTATTTGGAATCTCCTCTAAAATTAAAGAAACACATATTCTTTTGTTTTCGGAAAATACACTTAACCAGGGGTGGGGGGTTGAAAGAATTGAAAAAGTTGAATTATTTTTATGAAAATACATATTTCTAAAAATCTAAATATGTTAAAAACGTGGAAATTGGTATTTGGAATCTCCTTTAAAATAAAGAAATGTGCATTTGAGGGGGGGGGGTAATCAACTTGGTGGGGGGGATGAAAACAAAGTTGAATTCTTTTCATGAGGATACATATATCTCAAAAACTGAAGATGTTACAGTCATGGTAATTGGTATTTGGAAGCTCCTTTATAAATAAAGAAACACATATTTCTTTGTTTTCGGAAAATTCACTTTAGGGGAAGAGTGTGAAAGGAAGTGAAAAAATTGAATTCTTTTTATGGGGAAACTTATATCTCAAAAACTGAAGGTTACAAACGTGAAAATTGGTATTTGGAATCTCCTTTAAAAATAAGGAAACACGCCTTTTTTGGCTGGGGGAATCAACTTAACGGGTGAGGTTGGGGGGGTGGGCTGAAAAAGGAGTTGAATTATTTTTATGAGGATACTTATATCTTACAAACTTGAAGATGTTACAGATATGAAAATTTGTATTTTTAATCTTCTTTCAAAGTAAAGAAACATTTATTCTTTTGTCTTCCGAACTTCCACTTAAGCGGGGTGAATGAATTGAAAAATTAGTTGAATTCTTTGTATGAGGATACTTATATCTCAAAAACTAAAGATGTCACAGACATGAAAATTGGTATGTGGAATCGACTTTAAAAGTAAAGAAACACGCATTTGGTGGGGGGGGGGGGAGGAGGCAAATCAACTTGAGGGGAGAGGAGTGAAAGAGTAGTTCATTTCTTTTTATGAGGATACATGTATCTAAAACTGAAGATGATACAGTCATGATAATTGGTATTTGGAAGCTCCTTTAGAAATAAAGAAACATGTACTTTTTGTTTTCAGAAAATTCCCTTAAGAGGGGGAGGGTGAAAGGAAGTGGAAAAATTGGATTTTCTTAATGGAGAAACTTATATCTCAAAAACTGAAGGTTCCAGATGTGAAAATTGGTATTTGGAATCTCCTTTAATTTTTTCACCTTCAGTAACACCATTTACCAACAAGATGGTCTACCTATGGGCTCACCAGCCTCATGCATCCTAGCTGAAATATATCTTGATTTCTTGGAAAATACAAAAAAGAATAATAATAATAAGAAGAAGAAGAAGAATAACAATAATAATTTCTCAAACATCTTATTTTGGGCTAGATATGTCGATGACACTTTAGTTATTTTAAATGAAGAATCACCCAGTGCTGATTCCACACTTCTTCTTCTTAACAGCATTTACCCTAACATGAAATTTACCCTTGAATCTGAGCACAACGAAACCCTTAATTTTCTTGACTTAATTATTACCAGACATCCTTCTTCTTTAACTTACAAAATTTTCAGAAAATCAACCCAAACAGGAACCTCTATTCGGCAAGATTCTACACAGCCACAAGCACATAAACGAGCTTCCTATAACAGCCTAATAATGAATTAAGCTTGCAAAATTAAATGGCTTTAATAACTCTTTCATAAACCGTCTTATTAAGAAATAAAAACACCGCCCCAAAACCACATTAACAAAAGATAAAAGCAAACCCACTGCATTTTCCACCTTTACTTTCTCTCAAAACACTTATAAAATCACAAAAATTCTTAAAAAACACAACATGAAAATATTTTTTAGAACCAATAACAGAAGTCTTGATTTATGACACAACTCTAACTCAGTTAATAAATCTAATGTTTTTTCTAAATCTGGAGTATACAGATTCCAATGCAATAACTGTAGCTCTTCGTACAATGGACAGACAGGACGTAACTTTAATATCAGATACTCTGAAAACATATAAGACTCTAATCATAATTTCACGAGTATTGATAAAGACATAAAAAATACTTAAAGTTATTAACAAAGGCCCCCTTCTAAACACTACTGAAAATTGTTCTATTCACCTTAACTAATTACCGACATTTTCCACTTCCTATAACCCATCCACTGATCCACCTTAAACCACTACACCTCCTCATTTATTTCCCTATTTTTCCTTTATATTAAGCATTATTTTTCTACTTCAACTTTTCCTTTCCTTTTTACCTTCCTTCTTTGTTTCCCTTTCCTAATTAAACTATATTTTCAGATTTATACATTACGCTATTGCCTGCTGCCATTTCTTGATGGATACAGTACTTTTATATCCATCTCTTGGCACAGGCCAGAATAAAGTGTAGCTTTCACCAAAGTCCAAGTCTCATCCATGGCTGTGACAATATGGAAGCTGCTGGGGTATGGGTGGTGCTAAGTAATGACATTCAGAGCACGGCTAGTGCATCTGAGTGTTATGAAAGGTGTTGCTCATAGGGTCAATCATGCTGCAATAGCACTTTCTGACCCAGTGAGGAAAGCAATGGCAAACTACCTCACTCCTCGTCTTGCCTAGTACACCTCATTTTGGTGCTGCCATTGGTTTTTGCGGTTTCCTTATAACCGCATAACCTTTGGTGGTGCTATTTGAGGATCCAACCAGCCTCTGGGCTGATGACCTAACAGACAGACACACATTACGCTATTCTAAGATCGACCTCAATTCTTATCTTCAAGATATAACACGCTGTGTCATTACGCTCCCCAACTGTTCCAATTTTGCACTTTTTAATATTTTTTCTCTTCACAGTTGTTTTTTCTATGCCATATGTTTCAATAACTTCGAGAATCTAACATATTAGCTCATTTTAGATATATTTCTTTCGACAAATAATATACAACTACAGTATATTGTACTATTTCACTCATATCAGCATTTAAAGGCTTGATACTTGAACTTTTTAAATTTTTTCATCGGGTTTCCTCAAACTTTTGGAAACACAGTGCTGATCGGCACATGCCTTGCTACTCTTCAAGAACTTGTTCCGTACTACATTTACATATTTCATCTACGACTTCTTCATGATTTTCGGAACTATCAACACACAGTGCTGATCCCTAAAATTATACAGTGCCTCATGAACTGCTACTGAAAAATACGTATTTGATCCTAGATTTCTTTGTAACATTGAAATTTCAACACACAGTGCTCCCTGAAGTGTTATAGTGCTTCATAAACAATATCTAACGGAATTATTTAAACTTCACATTTTGTTTGTCTTTTATACTTATTTGTGATCGGCTGAAATTTCAACACACAGTGCTCCCTAAAGTGTTTTAGTGCTTCACAAACAGCAACTGACTGAATTATTTAAACTTCACATTTTATTTACCTGTGCATTGTCTTTTATACTTAATTGGGATCAGCTGATGATGACCAAGAATGATGGTCAAAACCGGTACCAATCATAATTAAGTAGGAATGTAAAACTTACATTTCTTATTTTAATAGTATTGAAAGGTTGAACCACCATATATCTTCTTTCAACTTAATAGTGAACTCACTTCAACATAGAACACTATGAAATTCTTATCTCTTAACTTACTTAAGTAAACAGCCAATGGATGGCAGGAGGCGGCTTTATACACTGTTGAAACACACACGTACTGTGCACCCAAATGGGTTTGCTCATTTCTTGATTTCGAACAAACATACGACCCCATATGGGTACATGAAGTTCAAGACATTCGAGTACTCTCACGTGCCCAAGCGGGGTCACCTGGCACTCAATTTAAGTATTAACTATGTTGTTGCATCAAAATACCAAAGTTAGAAATCAGTTTTCTCAAAACTCAGTAAATTCTATCTAACAGTTTCAGAGTTAGGGCATATGTTCAGCTTTCAACTTAAGAGACTTCTGCTTCTCAAGAAAGTGATTGCAATGTTATGTACTATCAAAATATAAAATAAACAAAATATGACATTTTCCTACTTAAGGTATAATTTCCTGGCGACGGTCACATATAGACCAATGAACAGATGACCCATTGAAATTATAAGGTTTCTGAACTCATGGCTGAAAACCTTTGAGACAATTGTTCTCTTTCCTCAGTTTTCAAAGTTTACTGTTAGTTTATTACAATGAATGGAAGGTTTCACAAAACTTGACTCACTGAATGAAAGCAACACTTATGCAGAATTATCAAAACTGCCAGAAAAATGTTTCTAAAAGCACATTTGTGTTGACTTATGAGTTGAGAGTGATAAATATGTCTTATAATTATAAATGTTTTTACAAAATTAACCTAATTTTTTTTGTCACCAGGACCCGGAGAAATGTCTTAGTGTACCTCCGATAGATGTACTATGGATAAAGGGAAGGCAAGATGGAGATTACTACTATTCTTTTGGTGGATGTCATCGTTACATGGCTCATAAGAGATTGGGCCGAAAAACCATCAGAGCCAAGCTTGTAGCTTCTACTATTACAGATCTCAGAAGTTACCTGGGAGCTTCCACACCAGATCTTGTATAAAGCCAATGGTTTGATTTCTTATTCATGGGTTGACTGATATTAATAGCGACTGGACAATTACTTTCCACTCCAATACATGTTATTCTGCTTTCAATTTACAAGTAATTCTTGACTTCCTGTTATGCTTGTTTATGTACCATTCCATAGAGGAATATTTAACTCGTTAACTTGTTAGTTTATAGTATTGAAAAACTGAACATCAGGGTGTAGGGAGAATTTTAGTCCAGATGAGGTGTCAGACAGTCTTGCCTCCCTAGAATTCAAGAGTTTTGTAGCATGTCTCTGCTTCCCAATAATCCTTAAAGGGCTTTTTTCGAGTCTTGAATTTACATTCCTTAATTACTTTGTCACTTTAACAACTGGCTTTTTTAACCTGAACATATCATTTACTGTGTCAATAAGTGGGTGTTGAGTTTTTTTAGATAAAAATGAATATGCACTAGAAATATCATCCAGGTTGACTTGTTTGTAATAGCCAATGTATCTTACAAGAGGAGGGTCTGAGGTACAACACTGATTTTTACGAGACTTGGTATGATTGAGGTCAATTTTAACTTAAGTCCCACTGTGAAATAATGTTTTGCTAACATTCCTGTTACAGCATGTTAAAAGTTCAGTGTTTGAATCGCTTACCTACTAATTACAGGACTCTTCTTGCAAAAGAGTTTAGTGGGAGGGGTAAGGGAAAGTGTGAGTCTTGACTTGCAGACATTCAGCATGGTACTTCCCTATTGTTACATCATTATGAGAAAGTCGGTGACTCTTTGAGAAGTTTTGTAAAATTAGCAAGTTTTGTAGTCATTTGTGATTTGTCACCGTTCCCAACTATTATGCTTAAGAAGATAAATGAAATAACATGTACAAATACAAATGAAAAGAGAAAAGTAAAAGAAGGAGCAATAATTGATAAATATATGTAATGGGAAAGAGTCTAAGTAAACTGATTAAGGTGCATTTATGCTTGTATTAGGATGGGTTTTGGCATACAACTTATCACATAAGAATCCCAAATAAGGATTAGGAATTTATATGGTATTTTACTAGATGAATTTGATGATAACTTCTTGTTAATTGTTAGGGCTCATACTGTTCACAGTAATGTTAATGTTTAAAGAAGTGTTGGAAGCACATCTTTGAAACATCTGCTACATCGTAAGATTGACATATTTACACATTTTGAGCACTCAAGCAATGCATCGAAAGTAGCATAGCCCTGGCAGGCACACTACTGTATATCATCATGTGGGTCAGCAGCACAGAGATGATAGGTGGTTGTACACTAACAACTGCAAACAGATAATGTTGCAAACATGTATGACAAACTCTTCATCCTGTAAGAAGATTGTGTCTGACATTCTTCAAATAAAAGACTTCCATTGCCGGAAACCATAGATGTCCAATGGCTGTATGAATGACATGGTTTACCCGGGCATGCGTTTGATCTCTATTATCTTGTCTGAAAGAACACATGCCATGTAGTCTCCAGACTCCATTCAAGAGTCCAGAAGTAGCACACCATTGTCATCTACATTCATAGAACCTATGTCACGCATCTTACATTCCATAATATTCTTTGTAGTCTCCTCTGATTGTGTTGGCTTTATATATAAATTTAAAAGTGATGAACAAGTTTTCTTTAACAATTGCAACAAATTTTCAGTCTTTTTCTTGGAGAACTATGGAGGAGTGTTCTGTGAATTTCCCCATCTAATGACACTAGTAGCATGACAGTGTAACTGTAAGTAATGCTTCTCACAGATTGCTCGACTCTTGCATATTGCGAATTCCATATTCATTGAGAGTTCATCCGCTGTGGACTAACAGATTAAAACCACTTTGACCATCGTTGTAGCGACAAGTACACTACAGTCCCATTAATCCAAACACCGTTAATCCAAAAGTCTGGTTAATCCAAACTGAAATATTCAATTTTTTTAAAAATTTCTCCTCATTGAAATGAAAGAGCATATTATAGAATGAAGATTTACTTGCATTTTATTAGTCATATTTTACTAGAATAACGTAATGTAAACATAATTACACATCATAAACCATCAATCACTGGTTGTTTATCTTTACAAAGTCTGTTCGTTTCTTTTGCCGTAGTAATTGGAACCTACTCGAAGATGCAGTATTAAACCAGCATCTCATAAACATCACATCAGTGGGTGTAGCAGCGCGGAGTGTTGCTCGATGTAGCGTATGACAAGTTCTAAGGTGGCCGCAGCATCTGAATGTGACACTAGTTGTTCATTGCGGTCTTCTTCGTCGTCACTCTGTTCCTCATCAACTCCAGATTACTTCTCCACCATAGCTACAATTTCTTGGTCTGTTTGTAATTGATGACGGTCAGCTTCCATCCACTCGCTAATGTCATTTTCATTGGCTTCCTCACACCCAGGAAGTTGTTGAACAATTTCAAGGAGATTTGACATTTGCAGACGCTTCCACTGGACTCTCGATGAATGCGAGACTCTGCCACAATTTCTTCCACGTTTTCCTCGTGAACTGCTCACTGACACCCTCCCATGCCTCTGCTGCCCAGTAAACTGCTAAAGAATGGATATTTCAAATTACAGTATGTGCTGTACTGTATTGTAGAAACTATTTTCCTCAGACGGTTGAGGCACTGGCCTTCTGACCCCAACTTGGCAGGTTCGATCCTGGCTCAGTCCGGTTGTATTTGAAGGTTTCTGGCACATAAAAGAACTCCTGCAGAAGAAAATCCCAGCACCAAGGTGTCTCCGGAAACCGTAAAAGTAGTTAGTGGGACGTAAAACAATAACATTATTAATAGAAAATATTTTCTGGTTAATCCGAAAATTTCGTAATCTGAACAGACTCCGGTACAAATTAGTTCAGATTAATGAGACTCTGCTGTATTGCCATTCGGATTCATTGTCAGAACTAAGGTTAAGTTATAAGGAGATTCCCACCTTCCAATACTTGTCAATTTCCTATAACTAGTTTATTGTTTACATGACATAATCCAGCTTAATTTCTAGGTGTATACAAAATAGAATATGTTTCATTCCGATTATGGAAAATCTTCAGCTAAAAGATTTGACAAAAAATGGCACGACAGTTAAAACACCTGTAATGATTATGATGATGAAATAAAATGTTCATTCATGTTGGGTTAAAATTTCCAACAAGTCAATGTCCAAGTAACGGTTAAAATCAGCGTAAGGGGTCTTCTTTATGCTGGAGATGTGTATGCTTGTTGATCTTGAAGATAAAATTGAGAATATAAAAGATTTTCTGAAAATATGTTTGTCGGGGGAAACTTTTGAAACAACCGTAGTTGAAGAGCTTTGAAGTTAGACTGTTGAAATGAGTCTGAAACAAGAAGAAATTTAGTAAGGAGGGAGATATTTTAGAGGAAAAAACCTTGTAAGAATGAGTGTTGTGGGGTATATAAGTATATATGAAATTGTTTACCTCGTAATCTGTCGTGTTGTATTTGAGATTTATAAGCTGTTCATTGTCAGAGGCGCATGGATTGAGTCAACAAACGCTTTTTCATTCTGCGATTTGTCCTTTCTCTTGCTTGTCTGACATAAACTTCATAATCTTGTATGGAATGATCTGAAGTCCTTTTTGGAACAGCTTCATCCAAGATTTGTTTCAAAAACAAATAAAACCATTCAGTGTAAGTAACCAACCAAAACAATGTCATTGTCAACACCATCTTTAAAAGTTAATTCTTCCAGTTGGCCCACATTGAAAAAGTGTAGGTTTCTAAAACTTATAGGGACAAAAAAGTTAATAGAAAAACTTATATAAGTACAGGTTTTGTTTATTTACATTGAATGGTTTTGTTTGTTTTTGAAACAAATACCTTCTTCTTCTTCTTCCCAAAACATTTCTGCTTATGCAGGTAGTTTTGAAACGAATATATTATATTTATAATCTGGGTTTGTAGCTTATTGATTTTTATTTTATTTTATTTTAAATTTAAATGGTTATAAAAAGAGCCCTTAAAGTTAAAATTGATCGAAACAACCTTCAGATTTAATGTCAGATGGTCTATTCACAGGTGTCCGGTTGGCCATTTTTGTTGTGTACGTTAACATCTCTTCAGTATGTATTATAGGTACTGAACACAACCTAATACGTTGAAAATTTATTCCGAGTAACTTACAATACAGTTGGGAAAATTAAATATTCATTGATATCTCTTTCGAAAGGAAAATAGAATTGTTTTACACATACATTATATCCTGCAGCTCAATTTCTGCTTGGTGAGTTTTGGTCAGATCCAAATGTTGATATTCCTTTACTAGTACCACCACATTTTGTGAGTTTATTTTCAGAGATGGGAAAAGTACAAGAAAAAAATAAGAAGGGCTTGATTACAGTTACTTGAAGTACTGTATTTTACTCATACAATTACACATTATTTTTTCAACAATTAATCAGTAAAATTACGGTTCAGTTTTATGCCAATCTTAAGGAAATCATTGGCTCCAATTTTTTTTTTTTTTTTTTTTTTTTTTTTTTTGATGGATCAAAAATAAGTTTACAAGGGAAGAATTTTTTTTTAAAGCATGAAGACATTTTGGCTATCGTCAGTTGGTGAGACTAAACATGATAGCTTTAAACTTTCAAAATGATTTTTTCCCATCCTTTTTATTTTAGTAAGTGAATTTCAGCAATTCATATAATTTGCCATTTACTTAACAAAACAAATGATTCTTAAAATTATCATCTATAAGCCTCAATCTCTTTGGGGGAAAGTACATCTATGCATTTACTGAAAAGATATCCAACAGGATCACTTGAAAATACACGTGTTTAAGAGTGTTCCTAGTAGTGATGGATATTGCAGGATAAGTACAATCTCTTTGGAATGACTATAAAGGTAAGAAAGTACCTCGTGCAATACTGATGAAGCTACTGGATATGTGTAGTAGAGCTGAGCAAGTTATCTTTATCACCACTTGGGTTTCTTTCCCATTTCTGCTTCCATGTGATGTAAAAATTAACTTTTACTCATCTACTTCCCTACTATGTTTATTATTGACATTCCCATTTTTCACTTTAAATCAAACGGTCAAATTATCATAAACAACATACAAGACGTATGCATAAGGAGGTACTGTGTTTAACTTTTGCAAGTCAGGCTTCGCACTTCCCCCTTTCACTACACTCCTCCATACAAGGAATCATACAAACAGCAAGCGAGCAATTCAAACACTAAACTTTTAACACACTATAAAAGGTATAGTGTCATAGTGCCGGTCATAAATACTTCACAGCAGGACTCCAGTTGAACATGACCACTGTCGTACCAAACATTGTAAAACTTTTAATATCTCATTTCAAACTCTTATCTTGTCAGCTTATTCCATTATTAATAAGGCACATCCTGATATGTGCTCCTATTCAAGTACCTTTCTTTCTATACGTGACTCTGTCACTTGTTATCCATTCCTATATTTAACTTCACCAAGTGAAAGTTGTCATAAATTGTATTATATTGGTGTATTGTAATAATCATACTATTCTATGTTTCTCTCATGTCTTCAGTAGTAGTACAGCTTTGCCAAAGGATCATCTTAAGTAGTTGTGCTAGTAGTATTTAATCCAGGGAATTTTATCATCCCTAGCTCTTTTCCATCCTTGCGTTGCCGAAATCCTTTGATGTGTTAGTGTGACATTAAACCACTATGGAAGTATAGGATTGTTAATACACTTTAATGTCAGTATTGTAGGTGGTGAAGATGTAGTCCTGCAATTCTAAAACCAAAATTTATGTTTAAAGAATCATTTCAAATTATATCATATAAGCTGTAGTATATGTCATTGACTGGAAAATCACTTACTTGTTGTATGAAAAAATATGTACAGGAGATATATGATGAAAAATAACATTTACTATAGCCAGTAATACATATAATTTTGATGACACTAATATATAGGGAGATAGTGTTTTTTCTTCTTTCTTTCTTTGTTCTATTTCAGGCCTTCCTCTCAACCCATTTCCCTTGAACACACCATCACTGAAAGAGTAGCTAAGATTATAATAGTCCCTACCCTCAACTTACCTAGCTTTATGAAACTCCCCCAAGCCATTTTCCTGCAATGCTGTAACAAAAATGAATGGAACCCAGTATTGGTCATTTTTCCCCTCTCCATTATAAAAGCCATATGAAAAAGTTGGAATTCAAAAGGGAAAATTGAGGCAAATATTTATTTATAGGAAGAGAAATTAAGGATTGGAATAATTTATGAAAAGAAATAAATTTTCTTTGAAATAATTTAAAAAAAAGATTAGGTAGACGATAGAGAATCTGCCACCTGGACGACAGCCTTAAATGCAGTATGAGGTTAATATTCAAACAGTATAGACTAGAAGACAATATTTTATATATGTATATAGGTCAGAGTTGCTCAGCTGGGCACCTGTTGAGGCTAGCTCAGTGCAGCCGGGCAGTTTACGTACCAAGCTTATGTCACAGTCAAGAAAGAGAGTGAACACACTCGGCACAGGACAGGAGCAGTGCTGTTCAATTTTGACTATGAAGCTCTCCTTGCACCATTCCATGAAATGTTGATTGGAGTAGAGTATTTTAAAAAATGACTATAATTGCAAGAAGAATGAAAATGAAAATCCACAGTCTGTTTCCAGTCATTCGACCGGGTCAGGAATGGAATGAATGAAGCCCCCCTCTAGCGGCAAGGATAGGAATTGTGCCGGCTGCCAAAGCCTGTTGCACTCTTTGCAAGAAGAATCAACCTTTAAAAATTTTCCAGTTTGATTTATACTGTGCTCATTATTAATAGGCATGGTTTTAATTTCCTATATTTACACATTCATAGAAAACTGACAGGTTATAAGTTTCATGTTAGTGTACAAATATATGGGGTTGAAGCGTGCAAGCTATGATTTACAATTTCTTTGATGGGAATGACAGTATTTCCACTAAGAAAAGTAAAATTACTGTTATTTATTTGTTAAAACACAATATGTTTACCTACATCAACAAGTTGAATACTTGATTTTGCAGTGTTGTAATGCAGTGTGACTTTCCTTGTTCGCCGAGTTTCCGAAAATAGTATTTAAAACTTATCAGACATCCATTGTTAATATCTAGTCTCTAAATAGCGAGCGAGTTTCATCACCATTGAAGACACAGATATTTACTATCAAAGTACATCAATACTGTAAGTGCAATAACAAGTTGATACACAGTATGTCTTCAAATAAACGAAATAATTACATTTATTCCTGGTAAACGTGATTGGATTGTTGATGAGTTTATCAGATCATTTAAACTCTTGCAAGAAACCACAGCTTATATGCTTTACTCCTTATTATATTAGGAATATTTCTAAAGCATACCTCGCTTAAAATTGTGAAAATTGTAATTAATTTTGTAAGAGTACAAAATATTTTGAGGTACCGGTAAACTCTTTATTGTATCTAGTCAGTATACTTAAACAAAACAAAAATAACCAATTTCTTACAGTGAAAGGTACATTGAAACTTACTTGGATTTCTGTCCACTGGAAATAAAAAATAAAAATCCTCAAATGAACGTTCATCTTTCATTGACTGTCGCAGCCTGTGACGTAACTGCAACATTGCTACTGCTGAAGTGCACACACTGATCGCTCGCCCATTCACTTATATGGTGTGTGCCCGCAGGATGAAAAGTCCATCGTGAGCACCTCTGATATAGATATTCTAGGAAAATGAGTCCTAGCATGTGTCAAGTCATTATTTACCACAATCTCCTTCCAAGTTTGGAAAATTAGCACTTTTAGTATCTTCCCAGGGTTCCATCACAAGTCATGATAAGTGACCATGAAACCTCAAACTAAGTCAAAAATTGTTTACATTTATTTGTATTAGGCTCCTCTTCCTCAGCTTCCTTGTGCAATCTTCATTGGACTTATTGCATAGCATGTGCTCAACATATAAATATGTTCATGGGTGCAAAATTGGTTTGAATTAGGAATGGATACATACAAGAGACCTAAATCAGCAGATTAATAGCATGTTAAAGAACATTTTTCATTGTGAGATTCCAGCACTCTGGCATCATTTAAAATCTGTAGGAATTGAAGGGTCATTAAACTCACATTCACAATATTATTATTATTATTATTATTATTATTATTATTATTATTATAACCTTTGTTAATTGTTGTTTTATCCTGACCCTTCATATTGTTATGTTCTGGAGGGCCTTTCGTGATTAAGACTATTTTCTGATCACTTTATTCTTCCAAGGCTTGAAATTACTCTTGGTAGTTATGTTATTCACTAAAATTATAGTGAATTTGTGCCCTTTAGGTACCTAGCTGTTGTTATGTCCCACTGATGTTTTATGGAGACAGGTATTGTGGACAGTGTCAACTCTTCTTTCGTTCCCTATGTCGCATGTTCTTGGACTTTTTGTTTTTCTTTATGTCACACTGACACAGACAGGTCTTATGGCAATGATAGGAGAGGACAGGGCTAGAGCCCAAGCATTTACCTGGTGTGAAAATGGGAAACTCAGAAAACCATCTTCAGGGCTGCAAACAGTAGTGTTCAAACCTACTATACTCCGCACGGCTTTACTTCTACATTAACGGTTCAAAAAACAAATGAGCATCACCTTACTTCTGTTGCCAGTGCGCTACTGCAGCGAGAACAGCTGATGAAATACGACTGCAGTAAACAGCCCTCGTAAAGTGTTCTACCGTACTCGGAAAAGCTAATGAATCTGGATTGAAAACAAATTCACAAAACAATACTTTCTAGCAACATCCGACAGTAAAAAGAGAATATATTAAGAAAAAATGAATGAGGAAATAACACATCACTCATCGCTAATGGCTGGCACAGGAAGGAGCTTATGGCCTACAAATGGAACACTCCACTAATCTCAAAGTCACTTTCTTGCCATTCGTTTTTTCCGAATTACACTGAGACATGCTAAATACGCACGAAGTACACTTACCAATACACGGACGTAAATAAAACTACAGTTATATTCTTATACACTGAACTATTAAACCTGTATTGTACTAACTTATGCTATGGTAAACTGTAAATTACACTATACTTTACTATACTAGAAAGATAAAGACTAATATGAAAAACACAAATTACTGAAGAAAAATGCAAAAGATTGCGAACTGTACTGAATACCATACACCGAGCTCGATAACTGCAGTCGCTTAAGTGCGGCCAGTATCCAGTAATCGGGAGATCGTGGGTTCGAGCCCCAATGTCGCCAACCCTGAAGATGGTTTTCCGTGGTTTCCCATTTTCACGCCAGGCAAATGCCGGGGCTGTACCTTAATTAAGGCCACGGCCGCTTCCTTCCACTTCCTAGGCCTTTCCCGTCCCATCGTCGCCATAAGACATATCTGTGTCGGTGCGACGTAAAGCAAAAAAAAAAAAAAATTACCATACAGAGCGAGATACATTAACCACGTGGTGAATGTAAATTTGAAATCGGCAACTAGGCTTCAAGATAGCACTCTGCCAATATAAGTCGATTGAATGACAGCTTGGGATTGGTTGGATGTCTATGTTTCAGTGCATAACCATCAGACAGAGCCAAAATTGGTCAAAACGTCAATTTAGAAGTAAAGCCGTGTGGAGTATATCTCCCAAATGCAAGCTCATAGCTTGATTGTGATTGTATATTTGTCAATATTTTTGATGGTGTATTTGATATACCTTGCTTGAAAATGTTATGTTAAATATTTTTGTAATATTTTTATTGAATAATTTTCAATATTTTAATACAGGATGTTTTTAGTCCCAGGCTATGTGACCCAAACTGCATAGCCAACTTGCTCAGTGTTCTTTGACATACAGAAGATTCTAGTATTTACTGATAGAAATCTGTCACCAAAGTGACTTTGGTTAGAATCTCAGCCAAAGCATGTGGGGTTTTTGAAATGAAAAAGTCACATCATTGTGGTTCTGGTGCCACATAAAACTAGACGTCCCATGGCCATGATCATGCTATCAACAGTCACATAAAATTACGAGACTCCTTGCTTGCATAAACATTTAGTTTTTAAGAAGAAATGAGGTGGTGTCTCCTGTGCAATTATTTCCAATGTAGAAATATATAAAAAACTTTTTTTCAAGCTTTCTTGCCCCACACTTCATAATTGTAGCTACTCATCTCCTTGAATATGCAGATACCCTCCTATTGTTCCCGCTGATTAGTACCAACATTAATATCTACTTCCACATTTCTTTCAACAACTTTGTGAAATTGCAAAGCTATAGAAAATCTTTGGAACTGCAAACAGTAGGGTTCAAACCCTCTATTTCCCAAATAGCAGAACCAGTTGGGTTAAAGTGATCACAAACAAATTGAAAGCCATTCAAAACTCTGTGATTCCCTAATTTAGAATACATTGATTTATAAATTACTCCAGAGATATGTGGATTGCAATTCACTCATTAGAATTGGAGTGGAAATTGTTTAACAACATATTTAAGAAAGTGCCATAATTGACCAGCACTAAGTTATGAGGAAAAGACTGGACAGATTATAAACATGGTTTCTGTAACATTTTTGTATTGAGGTGATTGTATATATGGCAATATTTTTGGTGGTGTATTTGATACCTTGCTTGAAAATGTTAAATATATTTGTAATATTTTTATTGAGTTATTTTCAATATTTGAATATAGGATGTTTTTCCCTTTATAGTCCCAGGCTTTTTTAAACTAGCAATTCAGCAAAAACAATTTTAAAAATCCTTTATTACCTAGTGATGAAATCACTGGTAAGGGTATAAAGGGACAATATGTTAGAAAGTTTACTCATGTTGCTATAATAACATTAAAGTTCATGAAGAAAATTATTTTAAGAAATTGACTAATGGATGTTAAAAAAAATTCTTCTTGTGAAAACCTGAAGGACTTTTGTTTGGTGCTGCTTTCTTTTAACCTACTACCTTCCACGAAAACCTAGTCCATTGGTAGAAAGTGCTGTTCAGTACTCAATTACTTGTAAAAATGCAATTGACAATGCCTACTGTGGACCTCTACTGCAAAACATCTATTGAAATAGGTACTATACAGAGGTAAGAGCAGTAATGTGCAAGGGACATTTATCTTTTACAAATGTCCAAATAATGCATGTAACTTCATTCCAGTTCAGTATATGTCTATATGATAAAGTCTCTTTGCCTTGAGTCTTCTGAATCATATGTGGTTTGTTAATTAAAAACACTTGCAACCTAATTTATAACAATATGTACTGAATATGCTAACAGATAATTTACAAGTAGTAATTATTAAGAGTGAATGTCCATAGCAGGCAGGTAAAATGGTCACAAATATTGAGCTCCCCTGATAGCAGAGTGCAGACTTTTTCACTATACAGATAACAAGATGTTTCAGTGAGGAGGAGATAGTGAGTGGGCTGTTTGGATGTCACTGAGTGTGAGGGTGGTAGCCACTCATTTCAATTTTAAGTTGATTAGGAGTTTCAAGCATGAAGAGTTGGAATATATGCCCTTGTTACACAGAAGTTGTGTGACACTAGCTTTACTAGTAGCAGCCACTCAACTGGTCAGCTACATAATATTACAAAGATAATAATAATGTTATTTGTTTTACGTCCCACTAACTACTCTTTTACGGTTTTCGGAGACGCCGAGGTGCCGGAATTTAGTCCCGCAGGAGTTCTTTTACGTGCCAGTAAATCTACCGACACGAGGCTGGCGTATTTGAGCACCTTCAAATACCACCGGACTGAGCCAGGATCGAACCTGCCAAGTTGGGGTCAGAAGGCCAGCGCCTTAACCGTCTGAGCCACTCAGCCCGGCATATATATATATATTACAAAGAAACTAGCAACCAAGTGTTTCATTCTATAAAATGATTCAGATGAGTTCAAAGTTTCCTATGGTTTGAAGTGGGGTAAGCATTGATATTCTTAAAGTATCCATAAAAAACATTTCAAGTCTATTCTCATACTTGTCTATTAATAAAGAACAACATAGCTGCAAATGATTTGTCTTCCATTCCATCACAATTGATTTTAGAATTTTGGTAATGTTATTACAATTTATTACCTTTATTTTTGCCAAACGTAAAACCCCAAACACATCCTACTTCCTCATGCAGCCTATTTAAAGCTATTGTAGTAAGGGAAAAATCTGTCACATTCACAAACCCCTGTCAAAAATGAGAAAATCAGAAAAGAGACAGACCTTGAAAGATGGGTCAATGATAATCCTAATACCAACAGCGTTTAAAGCTGTTTTATAGATCTACCTTATATACAACAAAATCAAATTTATAAATCTGAGTATTCTTTTTTGTTCTCAAGAAAATTCATTAGATGTTGACTCAGTGCAGAGTTTAATTCATGTACACATCAGAATGCAGTTGCACACAGTCCTGCAGTCACAAGCTCAACTAGCTCTATCAAACAACATTGTGCATCATTATAACTCCTGAACAAAAAAATTTTATCGAATGACCGACATTATTGTTTTCCTTGACATCTCATTAGCTTATTTCGGAATCCGTCCCCGCGGTGTAGGGGGCAATGCGTCTGCGTGTCACCTGGCGGCCCCGGGTTCGATTCCCGGCCGGGTCAGGGGTTATTAATTGTAATGGTTAATATCCCTGGCCTGAGGACTGGGTGTTTGTGTCGTCCTTAACGTTCCTTTCCTCACATACAACACTCTACACTTCCGCAATTACACTTACATGCGGGTTCCTATCATATGGTGAAAGTAGTGGCAAAAGATCTGCAGAGGTAGATGCCACGAACAAATATATATATATTTTTTAAAAAGCTTATTTTGGAAACAAAGTTCTGCATGTTGAAACACCTCCCTTATAAGTAGATAAAGCCTTTATTTTCTGTGGCGAAGTTGGGCTGGATGTTCGTTTTCCAGTGCATTTTCCTGTGTTCACTCTAATCAAATCTTGGAATAGTCACCTATCTCAGTTCTATGGTACCAATCCTAATCATCAGCCTACTACATATATTTCCATAGACACTAGAAAAACACAGGTTTAGACATTTCCACTCACATGAATATATAGGGCAGATGACCAAAAAGGTTCTTAGCTCATAAAATGAATCAGCAGCGACACAAAAGTCGTATCACTATTGCATTTGCCACTTCTTTTCTTTGTGTACTTAGGTCCATAGTGCGCCCATCCTGCATCCAGGTACGACACACAAAAAAATTCTCCAGTAGTTCGTTAACATCTCAGGGTAAATCTTCAAGAAATAACTCAGCTTTACATGAATCAAAGAGAAAATTGACCACGTGTGAAAATAATTCATCTCCGAATGAACGTGTCCATCCTGTCACATTTTCCATCACCGTATATACCATGATAAATCGCAAAAATCAACTTAAAACTAGGTTAACCTACGATAACTGTCTATAAATCACTTACTTAGATATTTAAAAATCAATAATAAGTTTATTAAATTAATTGAATTATGAAGAAAAGAGAAAGTAAGTTTTTCAGATATCTGACCAATAAATCATAAAATAAATTAACATTATGTCTGCATTTCCTTTAAGTCAGCGCTGGCTTAGTGAAGTTGAATTTCAATCCTGACATGAGCTAACATCTCGTTTCACATTCTCATTTCATATGAAAATATTAAGTTATTCATTTACATCAATTAATTAATAATCAAATTTAAAAGAAATAAAATCAATCATACCACTGATTAATATACACTTGGTTCATCTTTAAATGTTTTCTTTTAAGTCACATAATCTAAATTGTTTTATGTGTATTGCATCTTCTTTGACGTATTTGTTGAATGACATGCTGAGGTTAATAATCCCTATTGCCATCTGTAATCTTGGCACCTACCATCCTAATCTTACTATATTTACGTATTTGTAAAATCATACAGTATCTTTCAAAAATAAAAATAATCTAAACCTCATTACTAACTAAAATAGTTCTTAATTAGTCTTGTTGAAATCCTCATTACATGTTTGACTTTGCATGAAGCCTTATTTGCTATGACAAGTTAATCTAAGTGACTCCTCTCAATTTTAAATATGATAGCTCAATATTATCTCTGACGTCGGGGTTATTCTACATAGCTACAGACTCATTTCATCCTTCAGTTCGTGCATTACCTCTGTATGATATTTGCTATAAGTATTTCCTTACAACACAGTTGTATTTTGATATAGCAGAAACCATCTAATATAGGTATTTGGGTTTGCCATGCATACCTTGTTTCACGTTATTCCCTCGAAGTATTACTCACTCAATGTACTTGCTTCTCATATTTGATCCATAATCTGAATATTACCATTTAGCATCCTTCATTATGTCTGGAATGAAACTATCTTCCTAATACATTCCAATTCCTTTATATAACTCCATTCACTTCTATATATCACTCAATTCAATCAATTATAACAACAACATAATCCCTACATCTTGGAAAATTGCAATTATTAAAATAATCCCTAAAAGCATTATTTCAAGAATGTTTACTGCCAAATCTTTCAGGCCTATTTGCCTTCTTCCAGCTCTGGGGAAGATTTTTGAGAAATTAATATTCGATCGGGTCATGTACCACTTATATAGCAACAATCACTTAAGTCAATTCCAGTACGGATTTACTCCACAAAAATAGACATAAGATGCTGTTCTTAGCGTAGTAGAACGGGCTAAGACTGTTTTCTCCATGTATGAAGTAGCTATCCTAATATTACTGGATATCTCCAGTGCTTTCGATAATGCCTGGTGGCCAAAAGTTCTAACTCAATTGAAAAGGAAGCTCTGTCCCAAAAATTTATATAAATTAATACAATATTATTTCCAAAATCGGAAAGTTAAACTTCAAGTCGGATCAGCAGTTTCTTCAAAGTTCCTGAAAAGGGGTTGCCCACAAGGATCTAGCTGTAGTCCTGGTTTTTGGAACATTTTATACGATGACCTTCTAACTTTACGTCTTCCTGTTGGTTGTAAAGTTGTAGCCTACGCTGATGATGCTCTTCTTTTAATTAAAGCAGCTAATGTGCAGGATCTGAGAGTAAGAGCAAATTTGTCTCTTGACCTTTTATTTACTTGCGGTTGTGATAATAAAGTACAATTTAATCCCCAGAAAACGAAGGCCATGCTTGTTACAAGGAGAAGGAAACTAAGAAAACCTAATATTAAAATGAATGGACAAAATATCACTATTGAAAATCATTCTTTATCTGGGAGTTGTACTTGACAAGAAGTTAACCTTCAGGGGCCATTTCAACAAACTACAACAGAAAGGCAGTAAGTTTATGCAAGGTTTAGCTATTGCCTGCAGACCTTCTTGGGGACTAAATTCAGAGGTACTTATTTATGATACAGCGTTTGTACCTCTGATATTGTATTGTGTTTCCTCTTTTCAAATGACACTGAGAAGAAATGGGCTCAGCATAAATTGATGAAAATTCAGAGAGGATTTGCCCTTCGTATTTCCCTTGCTTACCGCACCACCTCTACTGATGCAGCTCTTCTTATTGCAGGCATTGAGCCACTATTTCTGATGGCGATAGCAAAAGCTGAACTCACTTTTTTTATGAAAAACAAAGTGTCACCAATGCCCATTCTGAATACCACTCTAGAGCAACCTTGTCATTTTCTACAGTCTGATCACCCACGTCTCTTCAAAAACTTCATTTATGAAAATTGTTCAATTACCCATGACTGCTTTATTTACACAGATGGATCTCGCATACCAAGTACAGATGAACAGGACAGAGTTGGATGTGCCTTTGTTATTCTTGAAAATGATTCTGAGGTGTTCTCATCCCAGTACAAACTCTCTTCCACATGCTCTATTTTCCAGGCTGAACTTCGCACGATCAAGTCTGCGATCGAATGGTGCAAATCTAACAATAAGAAATAAATAATAATAATAATAATAATAATAATAAAGTGATTCGCAAGCTGCGCTGAATGCGATAATAAATATAATCTGAATCCAATAGCTGTAGCTATTAGAACCACAGCTCAACAAAGTCTGCACATCTGTTTTGACTGGATTCACAGTCATTGTGCAATATCTGGAAACGAGAAAGCTGATCTGGCAAAAGCAGCAGCTACATCTAATTTGGAAATTTCTTATGACAAAACGTCACCTAGCTACGCTAAAAAAAATCATAAAGAAGCACGTAATCCATCAATGGAACAACATTGGGCTTCTTCCCTGAGGTTTTCAACTGCCTACAAAGTAGCATGTTGGTGCCAAGCTTTGATATTACTCAATTTTTGACTGGTCATGGCAAATTTGGTTACTATTTTCATCGATTCAGAATTATTCGTCCTGATGGCTACGTGTGTGTTTGCGGATCCTCACAAACGGTGGATCACCTACTGTTTGAATGTGCTGCATTTGAAAGAAGAAGGCATGACTTGAACTCTCATTTGAATTATTGCAACATTGCATTATCAAAACCCCTGTATCATTTGTTTAAGAAGCCGTGCTGTTACAAATATTTTATTAACGTCATCCACTTCATTTTCCGTCGATTAGATACATGAATTCTTTTTCATTGTAAAACTGAAAATGTATTTTAACTACCATAGTATACTATGTAAAATAGGGTTCCAAACTGCTTTGGATATTCAATAATAATAACAATAATAATCATTTTTCTTCATATCATAACCTCTTCATATTTAACAGAATTCCTACGACGTGTTGAACTTCGTTGCTGGTATATTCTCTTCAATGGATCATAATTCTTCACACAGAATAATATTTAATCTCTAGCATTACATAATACCATCTTGTGACGTAACTCGACAAAGAATAATCCATATAAATTATGTTTCCTTTCTATATCATTACATAATGACATTAATTAGCATGTTCGGCTTCAAAACCCATTTAAGAACTCTAATGCATACAAATACTCTCGTTCTGCTGTGTGAAATCTACACTCCTCCTTCGCAAATAATCATAATTTCATTAGCTATCATAATATACTCAACATACGTATAATCACTTCGAGATATATCGATCTTGTCAGAACTTAACTTCGTAAGATATCATTTAAAACATTGCACTTTACTGAGTCACTTCCTATCTTAAATACTTCACACTTATTATAAATTTTAAGAGAGAATTACATCTACCCTAATTAAGAACCAATATTTAGCAAACGTAGCTTGTCATTCAGCGGGAATGCGATTTTTGTAGCTCTCCGCGCTACATCTCTGGTCCTCGGATGGCTTGCCCCTGTGGGTGGGGGCAGTAGAATAACACCCACGGTATCCCCTGCCTGTCGTAAGAGGCGACTAAAAGGGGCCCCAGGGGCTCTGAAATGTGGAGCGTGGGTTGGTGACCACGGGGCCCTCAGCTGAGTCCTGGCATTGCTTCCACTTACTTGTGCCAGGCTCCTCACTTTCATCTATTCTATCTGACCTCCCTTGGTCAACTCTTGTTCTTTTACGACCCCGACTCCATTAGGTTTGCGAGGGCTAGGGATTCTTTCATTTTCACGCCCTTCGTGGCCCTTGTCTTCCTTTGGCCAATACCTTCATTTTTCGAAGTGTCGGAGCCCTTCCTTTTTTCCCCTCTGATTAGTGTTGCCTAGTTGTACTTCCTCTTAAAACAATAATCACCACCACCACCACCACCTCGGATGGCTGGATCTATGGGTCAGCTGGAGTACTCTCCTTCATCAGGTCTGGTCAGCTGGCTGGTTTCATATTCATCTCCAGGTCGGTCCACCTCGAAATTAGCAAGTCATGGTCATCATCTTGCTTGAACTAGTATTAACAGAAAATAATTCCAACGAGTAAGAGTTCATTTTTGAGCTTCTTAAAATCAAAATATCTCTTCAGAACTCTTGTATTTTCCTTGTTAATCTGATTTATGCCAAATATTTAACACTACATTGAGTGTATCTTCGATTTTATCTCTGCCTTATTTTTTTAATCTATGATTTTATATGATAATTCTGTTCTTGAAGGCTTATGAATTTCTTAATTTTGCTTCTTGGAACTGATTCTTGATTATTTTTCTGTCCTCTAAGCTCTATTTTTAATAAGTTTCAACGTGTCATATTGCTCCTTGTCAGTCCAACTGGTGAATGTATTTAATTCAAATTTTGCTTATTTAACGCCATGATTCCTTTCTTCTACATTGTATGACGTGTATTATGCTGTATCTTCTTTTTTTTTTTTAGAATGGGTAATATTTACGTATTTCGTTTATCTTGGCAACTATTCTTCCTTTCTGACGCAGCTAAAATGATGTATGTCCGTTCTATATCTCATCCAATTAGTAAGCGTAGTAATATATTATATTTTGCTTGTTTCATTTCAAACAATTCACTTGATACTGTTCTGTCCTCTCCTCACAGCCTTTAAAATTGTGTGCTCATTACTTGGTCTTGGCCTCCTGTGAACTTTAAACTTATGGTTCATTACATATAATTCTGGCCTGCAATGGGCATAATAGTTGTTGTTTTTTTTAAACCAACCCCTTGGTGCAACAGCTCCAAAAGTCCTTGGCCTACCAAGCAACTGCTGCTCAGGCCGAAGGTCTGCAGATTACAAGGAGTCATGGGGTCGGGCATGACGAATCCTCTCTGCAGTTATCCTTGACTTTTTAGACTGGGGCCACTATCTCACTGCCAGATAGCTCCTCAGTTGTAACTATGTAGGCTGAGTGGACCTTGAATCAGCCTTAAAATTCAGGTAAAAATCCCTGCCTGGACCAGGAATTGAACCCAGAGTCTCCGGGCAAGAGGCAGTCACACTGCCCCTACACCATAAGGTCGGCCTGACAAAAATTATTCTGGTGGAACTGGGGCTTAACACCATAGTCAAATCAGTCAATAGCCATCTCTCTGCAAACCATAAAAGAAAAAAGAAGTTAATGGGATTTACAACCAGTTACATTATTATTCAATGCCATGTACATGATTAGAGAGGGAGAGATACGGAGCAAAGTGATGTGTATACTTCAGTATCTTTTCATCTGTCTCTTGGCGCAGGACAGAACAAAATTGAGCTTATATCAAGGTCTCAGTCTCATTTTTAGCTGTGATAATATGGAAGCTGCTGAGGCATGGGTGGTGCTGAGTAATGACATTCGCAGCACAATTAGTGCATCTGGATATTATGAAAGGTGCTACTCATAGAGTTGGTTGTGCTGCAGCACTGTCTGACCCAGTGAGCAAAGCAATGGCAAACTTCGTCACTCCTCATCATGCCTTTTAGATCTCATTATGGCACCATCATCAGTTTTTGTGTTTTTCCTTTGGTGTATAAACTTTTTTTTAAGGATCCAACTAGCCTCTGGGCTGAAGACGTAACAAGCTACGAGATTGGAAAGGAGTGAATATGGCCTATTTATTAGATACCATCCAAGAATTTTCCTGGAATTGAGGATGAAGAAACAACAAAAAGCACTTTTAAGATGACCAAGAATGGGTTTCTTACCTCTTGACTAAATTGTGTTACAGAATATCAAAGCATTCTATTTTGGATTTTTCCTAAGTCTTGAATTCATGACACAACCAGGAAATCAATCTAGGTCGAGCAGGTAGTGATTATACAATATGGATGTCAGGTGACAAACCAGAGGGCAGAATTTAATATATTAAATCCCGTAGCAGGTTGCCTGTGAGCGGAATTTAATATATTAAATGGTCAGAGATCCAGCGTTACCGGTGCACGTAGTACTGATAAAACTCAACAGATGACAATAAATGACACTTTCACCTCTGGCTGAAAGGGGAATCATTGAATAGAGTTTCGTTATCTATCTGCTAGCTTTTTACAAGCTTTGAGAGGCTATCATGTGAGTGGCATTTTGCAATTTATAAAGTTATTTTGCGACATGCTTCATAAAAAGAGTCTGTGAGCAAGAGATTGCTTCAATTTTGGACTTCATGGATGTAGATGAAAGTGGTTTCCGTTTGAAGAGTCCGAAGGTGGAAATTCAAGTAGCGAATCCTCTCAGTGCAAGAGCGACTCAAGTGCCCTGGAGAATGAAACAGCTGACAAATGGACCAACGTGAGTAACTTTGGCCCGGGACCTTCAAGTACCATTTCAATATATTATTCAAGGAACAATTTTACCTTCATATTTTGACATGATGATCGAGGCTATGGAGTACTTTTCACTGTTTTTTATAGCAAAATGTTCTACATACTTCACTAGGAAACAGTAATTTAGAGAAACAAATGGAAACAACAGGCAAAACCTCCAACTAGATGATGTAGAATCAAAGACTGATCATCTCCAACACTCTCTGATATTAGTGATTATGCCAATTAAAGCCCTTATAACTTATTTGGGTAATGACACTTATGCCCTTTATGTGCTAACATGCTGCCACAAAAAAAATCTGATAATATCCTACGCACTTCCGCGATGGAGTACATCCAATATTCAAGGTAAGTCATTAATATTACATACATATGCATCTTTATAGCTAGTGTTCAGTAATTCTGGATGAGTTTTCATTTTCCATACTTTTGTTCTGCATACAGACATAAAATGCTTTGGCCCATGTAGGGTTAAGTTTTAGAAAAGTAATGTGTGATACAATGTAATATAAACTATTAAAAATTAAAGCACAGTAATTGTTTCCCTTCTTCTTAGCCATGTTGCTCCCTGATTTGAGCGTATGTCTCCTTCTCATTCTTCCAGTTCTCTCCATTTCACACAGCTGCTATCCATTACAGTCCTGTCACTCTTCTGATATCACCATGTGATTGATCTTCCTCTGCTTCTTCTTCTTCCTTCCTTCCTTCCTTCCTTCCTTCCTTCCCAGGGTCTCCAGCAGATAATCTTACTGTTCCATCTTCAGTCTGTCATTCAAAATGTGTTATCTTGTTTAAAATGTTTAACTTTTATTGTCAACCTGATCCATTCATGTTTTCTGTCTCTTAGTGAGATGTTATATTATTGTAATTTATGTTCTACAAGTGATTAAATTGAGGTGGTCCGCAAATTTGTGTGGGTCTTGCAACACGCTCTTGTAGACAATATTTGTCTCCTCATTGGGTAGATAAATATCTAGGTTATCAAGTCAACACTCGACAGCATGCCACATAAAGCTGGCTGTGACTGAAGCTCTGGTTCACTAGATTATTATTATTATTATTATTATTATTATTATTATTATTATTATTATTATTAGCGTATGGTATAGTATTTAATAATGCAAAATGTAACGTGAATTACAAACCTACTAAATCATCATAATTTCCCTTTATCCAGCTGTAGCTGGGTAGGGGCAAATATGGTTCCTCTCTACTTTCTTCGGTCTTTCCACCACTTCTCCTCCAACACTGTGTCCCAGTCCAGGTTTCTTTCTATAATACTGCATTGGATTTTGTCCTTCCCTCTCAATCGTGCTTGTCCACAGCCTTTCCTTCCTTGCATTTGCATTTCCATCACCTTTTTTGGCATTCTTTCATCACTCATTTGCTTTATGTGCCCAAACCTCTTAGTCGGCTCTTCTCTATTCTATCGTTCATTTTTTCCAGTCAAATTTCTTCCCAGATTTTCTCATTCCTTATTTTGTCTCTGCTACTCTTCTGTATCATACTCCTCAAGAACTTCATTTCGGCTACCTGTATTCGACTCTCATTCTTCTTTGTCATTGTCCAAGTTTCTGCTCCGTAAGTTGTTATGGGTACGTAATACATCTTGTACATAGTTTCCTTTGCTTCCATTGGCACATCTTTGTCCCATAACATGTTTCTTACACTATGATAGGAACAGCTTCCAGCTTGAATCCTCTTACTAATCTCAGCATCCAGGCGAGCATTCATAAGCCCACTAAATATGAATCCTAAACCTACATAAAAAAGATAGAAACACGGAATATAAATATATGTTCTTGGTTTTTAATCCTAAAGAATTTTTCTTTATGGATCTACCTTTCAATCGATAAGAGACTAACACTCAAATCAAGTGATAAACTTTGTCATATAAAATCTGCTACATATTTTGACCCTATTAGGTCATCTTCAGCCAATTAACAAACATTGAAATTCAAGGTTATGAACTTCATAGTTGGTTCTGTATTGAACTAAGATCACACATAAAATAAATACAAAATTTAATCCACCTTCTCAATACTTAACAATCATGCGATGTTTATAAAAACATTACAATATACTATTACAAGGTACTAGTTTCGGTCCTATAAGGGCCATCATCAGCCTAGCCAAGATACATATGTATATACCATAGTCCTAAAACAGAGTTGTGCAGTGAGTTGAAAGATGAAAGAATGGACTGGGGATGTGGTGGAATGATATACATATAAAATGGTGAATATATGAACTGTTGTAGATGTAGCAATGTTATGTTGATCAGTGACAAATAAAATCTTTTGATATATGTCTCATAAAATTACACATTAATCAACAATTATCTCAAAATTGAATAAAATAAGCTCTATTTGACGACTAGTCTAAGGTTGCACATTTAAAAATTTGGGTTATGCCCCACAACGGCTTGAAGATTTTATTGAATTATTTTAATACGGTTCTACATCACGGTTTAAGAAGTGTTAAACTGAGCTAATGTTTATTTAAGAAGATTGTGTTCAGTGGTTGTTCTCGTTAAACCCTCGTTAATTTATGAGGAAGCAAACCAACTTACATCGGACCTCATCAACTTAAAGTATAATACTCGCAAGTCTCAGATAATATGGACTTTTAAACAATATAATTTTAGATCATCAATATGTTTTTTAAAATTTGTTTTATGTGACGTAGATAAACTTATGTGTTTGCCAATATTTCCTAAAATGTATATCAGCTGATGATGACGCAAAAAAGGCGTTGAAACTAGTTCTGATAAAATATATGTTATAATTTCATCTTAACAACATTTTAATGTATTGAATAAGGTGGATACAAATTTTAATAAACTGTAAATTACCTGGAGTCATTGGTGAAGCAAGAAATGCAAAGACGCCATTGGATTTGTGGAGCTGTTACTGACTGAAGATGTGCTGGATGATGTAGTTCAGTATACAAATCAGTACATAGGAAAAGTTCAAGCCAATTGTAGCAAAGAAAGGGATGCAAAATTGAGAGACAAGATAGAAATAAAGGCTTTTATTGGCTTATTCTATCTAGCATGTGCCCTGAGAGGCAGCAAGCAGAGACTAGAGGAATTATGGCGTACAGATGATGATGGTGTTAAGAAGTTCAGACTTCTTATGCCACTACAAAATTTCAAATTCCTAATCAGGAGCATTAGGTTTGATGACTGGACGAGCCAGGAAGAAAGAAGGAAAATCAATCACCTTAAACAGTTCGAGACTTGTTCACAAAATTTGTGAATAATTGTAAAAAGTGTTAACTCTCTCTTAGACAAAATGTCACACTAGATGAGAAACTAGAAGCCTTCAGAGGAAGATATGGGTTTAGGCAATCACCACAACCACCTTCTAAACCAAATATACAGCATAAAAAGAGATGCTATTGTGGATGCATAAATCTCTACTTGTATGAGATCTATGCCGGAAAACAACCTAAAGGTGTTTATAACATCAGCAATAAACCAACAGATGCAGTCAGAAGGCTGGTAGAACCTACTGTATTTGTGGAACAGGGCATAATATTACAGCGGATAACTGGTTTACAGGCATCAGCCTGGTTTTTGAGCTCCAAAAGTAAAGGCTGACGTATGTAGGCACCTTGAATAAAAATGAGAAGCAACTTCCTGCTGAATTTGTATGTACTAAAAACAGGCCAGAAGGTTCAAGCTTGTTTAGCTTCAGAGAAAAAGTGACTATTGTTTCTTATATATCCAAGAAATACAAGAATGTGGTTCTGATATCATCTTAGCATTATGATTAGAGCTGGGATTTCTATGTAATTACATATTTTGTTCCTTGCTATTTAGGTGCTGGGAAAAGTCATATGTTCACGAAACACTATATTAGGGTTATTATTACTGAATTTCATTTTACGTATTTTTTTATATTTGTGGGTATTCTACATATTCTTAGTGATATTACATAAAATTACATATTTTAGCGTTTTCCTGTTTTCATATATAATAAATTGCTGAATTTAAGTTTCACACTTAATGTGGGGCTGTTGTCTGTTCTCTCAACAGGGTGATTATGGTAATTATGAGCGACAGGTATTTGAGAGGATGATAGGTGCAGGTAGAGACCCTTGCGAAATAGGTTATTCTAAAGGTTCCAATTAGCTGCAGGAAAACTGTTACTTTACATGTGCCAGTCTTAAATCTTTCGTCCCTTTTAGAGTTAATTGCTTTACAACTAGCCACTTTCATGTTGGAGTTTCTAGGAATATTTTTCTAAGCACATTTCTGTGACCTCTTTGTTATGTACTTAGGAATTTCCAAATCTGTTGTTAGAGCTGTCTTCCTTTGAAATGTCTCAATTAGGTTTTAGTTTCTTTTGAACAGCTGAAGAACATAGTTGATGAACATCAGTTTCCTCTAGAGTCAATATGGCACCAGTAGCGTCCTCGCTGGCTTCAAAGTTAAAATCATGGATTGCAGTTGACGAGTCCTTTGCAACTGATGGCAAAGTAGTGATTTGCCAAGCATGCAACAAACATATCGCATGTTCCATGAAATCCCAGCTTGAGCAACATGCACGAAGTGCTCTGCATAGAAAAAAACCAACAGTTAGGTCTACAAAAGAAACAAATCCTTTTAACACAGATGCAGCCTTCACCTTCAAGTAACCCTTTTTATAAAGACTTAACGCAGTGCAATGATTGCAGCCAATATTCCATGGTATAAACTTGAAGTGCCTGAATTCACATCTTTTCTGGAAAAATACAGCAAGCAACATGTTCCTAACCAATCAACACTACGCAAGAATTATCTTCAAGTCTGCTACGACGAGGTAATGAACAACATAATACAGCATATAGGAAATTCTTTCATATGGGTTGCTGTTGATGAAACAACAGATGCTAAGGGTAGATTTATTGCAAATCTTGTGGTGGTGAAGCTACAACCTGACAGCGCCTCAAAACCATGTTTGATCTACTGTAAAGAGCTAGACTATACAAATCACTCAACTATTGCGAGAGCTCTGTGGCTGACTGAGATGAAAGAGGAAAAGGTATTAGTGATGTATTCTGATGCTGCAGCATATATGCTTAAGGCTGCAACTGCTTTGAAGGTGTTTTATCCCAATATGCTCCATTTTACATGCTTGGCTCATGGACTGCAACGTGTTGCCGAAGATATTAGAGCTAAGTTTCCACAAGTGAATAGATTAATTTTCAGCAACAAAAAAGGTTTTTCTAAAAGCTCCACGAGTGCTATCTTACAAACAACAATTGTCAGAGATACCACTGCCACCGGAACCAGTGTTAACGAGGTGGGGGACATGGATAGAAGCAGTTAAATTCTATAGCGAGCATCTAAATGCTATAAAGACTGTGGTAGATTCTTTTGATCCTGAAAATGCTGTATTAGTGAATCACAAACTGCCTTTAGTGACTCCAAAGTGGTCTCCTCAATCACCTACATCAGGGGCAACTTCTGCTGGCTTCCAGAAACCATCAAACGTCTAGAAACATCAGGACTGCCACTGCAAGATTCTATTGCCATCATAGAGGATGCTATTGAAAAACTAAGTGCTGTGCATGGGGAAACTGGTGCAAGTGTATTGAGTAAATTGCAAAACGTGTTGAAGAGAAATCCTGGTTATTCAACATTTCAGAGTGTGTGCCGAATTCTAAATGGAGATGACGTTGATCCTCCCGAGGACATTTCTCCAGCGAAAATTCCTCTCCTAAAATTTGCCACAGTTACATCATGTGATGTTAAAAGATCTTTCTCTGCATATAAGAACATCCTAAGTGACAAACGCCTTTCCATGACCCCAGAGAACATCGAAAAATACATAATCACTGTGCTACAAAATTTAAGGAATAAACGTGCTTTAAGTGTTGAAAATAATAAGTTTCTATTGAATATGTGTGTGATATATTCATATAATATGACTCCAAAGAACACTGAAAAATATTTAATTGCTCACTGTGCTGCAAAATGTAATATAAAGCGTGTTTAGTGTGTTGCAACTGACAAAATGGTAAGTTTACATTAATTATATGATATTACATATTTTGCCCATTCTACATATTTTGCTACATATTCTGGTGCTTTTTACTACATATTTATGTACATATTATGCCACTTGATACTACATAAAAATCCCAGCTCTAATTATGATGATACCATACATTTGATGCCAGGTCTCCAGGAAAAACCATAAATTGTGACATTTTACAGCGGAACAAAATCAGGAGTTGGGGATAGAATGTCTGCCCCTTACACTTTTGTATTTTTTATTTTCTCTTTTCAGTCAACTCAGTGTTTCGGTTTACTCGGTCTGCCACCTAGTGGGGGCCTAGAGTAAAACGGAACGTCGAAATTGACGAGCAGACAGCCAGATGGCGTCAAATTGAAATGTCTGCACACGGTAGCTGAGGCCATACGATTATTATTATTATTATTATTATTATTATTATTATTATTATTATTATTATTATTATTATTATTTAGTCAACTCAGTCAGTGTTTTTCTTTCCAAATACCTGCTGGAGTGGAGACAAAGCAGAATCTCATTAAGATAAGTTCCAGATTTTTCAATTTCCTAAGTATTTAAGCAGAAATAAACAAATATTTATACAACTTTAGATATTTGAGTGTGATTTGAACAAATCAGATTATGTTCTTTTAAGAATGAAACATGTTACTCTATTTTAATTAAGTTGTTTCTTTTTCAAGTATAACACAGTTACCACACTTTTTTTTCAGTTAGTTTATAAATTTATTAATCAAAATCAGTTTTGACAGACTGAAGAATGGTGTGTGCTTCACGGCAATGGCCATTGGTAATTTTTTATGCAATACTCAATATCTGTGGAATAAGTTCTCAAGTAATCTACATGGGCAGCAAGAATGAAGTAAAATCTTTCACACTCTTTCTGAAGAGATTATCTGCTGAACTGGTAAGCAAACCTCTTCAGACAAGGAGAAGAGCTATGCAGGGTTTGTGTAAACCAGCAGAAGAAAATTCTATGGACGTAAACAAGAAAGCAGAACCTGGAAAAATATAAGCAATGTTCTATGTGTCAGAATGAGTCAAAATGGATAAGGTTGATGAAGTACAAATGTGTAAAATGTCAGAAGTATTTATGTCTGCAACACGCTGAAATAATCTGTACATCTTGTGCGAAGTTAGTAATAGCTAGTGAAAATGACAGGAAGAAATGCAAAGAGATCAATATCACTAACTGCATTTTCTTCTATTATGTGTATTTGTACAAGTCTGTTGTATTGTAGGTTGAGTAATGTGTGTGTGCATTTTCATATAAAACGGTTGATATAACCCTTGTAAAGTGTGTATTTATTGCAAAAATGGACAATTCAACTATGAAACTCATTGTGGTTATGAATGTGAACTGGTATTTCTAAGTTGTGCATGTATTATGCTGTCGTGTTTATTATTTGTGTATGTCCGAGATACATTTATTATTTAGAAAGGGGTTTAACAAACTCTCTGAAAGTGAGTAAATGCCATAAACTGTCCAAGATATCTTAAGATATTAAATTATGAAATAAATTTGAGTACTTTCAGGCAACATCGTACCCCTATATGACAGATACATAGCGACTGAAGTGTAACATTTCAGTGCGCGACTGACAGAGTCTTGTGTGCAGCAAAATAGTTATGGGTATGTTTTTATTATAATAATCTTTGCTAATCGTACCAAATTTTATTCTTGATTTACCTTAAACCCATGACAGTCTTCTATTTAAGATAGAAATACACATGAAATTCCACCGATCATCTGCATCGACGTAATCAACACAGCTTTTATTCACATCTGGAAACTTTCCTTGAACATTTCTATCACTTAAGTTTCAGAGTGAACCTCCATGTTGCTAGTAATAGAAACTGCCAGGATTCCTATATTCAAGATATGATTAAGGCTGAAGATCATGGCTCTTGCATCCAACATATCGTTTCCAGACATCTGCCATAAACACTAAAAACATCTCGATAGTCATTGGTGTATAATCCGGGCAGTACGAAGTGGAAACCTGAATGAAGGAGGTGTTTCACCCAACTTACTGTTGATGAAGATGACAAAAGAATGGCTGCATTTGTCTCTTTTCTGAGGAACTGCCTTTTGCTTTATCATTGGGAGTCTGCATTTGCTCAAGATACTGAAGGAAATCTTTATCTAACCACTCAAGTCTCTCATCATCCAATGTTTTGCTACTAGCATCATGTATATCAAACCACTTCTTAAGAGTTTCCAGAAACAATGATGAAGCTCCCACATTAGCAAAATCCTGTCATCTCTATAGTGAGGATAGTTATTCAAATATTCTAGAGCTGTAATTAATTCAATGGTGAATTCAACCTTTACACACTTCACGCTCATTTTTTTGAAGTTGTACTGTTCTGTGCGTTTGCATGTAAAGAAGGAAACTGGCTTTACAATTTCTTGTAACTGCAGCTCATACAGTTTCTTGATGAAATGACTGCTGATGTAATCGTTACCATCAAACATAACTTTGTCCATTACAAAATTTCTTTAATTCTTCAGCAGGCTATGCAGATGTCAAAAGTGGCCTTTCATTATCAATACTGTGACAGAGATTAGGTTTAAGGACTTCAGAAGAAGACGTTCATAATGTTAGTCTTACGACTGCCGTTCACAATACACAAAACAAGAAAAACTATGTTTCGCCTTCAACGTACCAAGAGTTAAAGTACCATCTGTAGTTTTGTGCCTGAAAGCTCCTTCAAGAAAAGGAATGCTGCTGGTAGCCTGTATTTTGTAGTTAGTCTGGAAATTAAAAAATTGAGAAAATTATTGGCCAGAGTAATTTGATTTCTACTCACTGTCTGAGTCTGTTCTTGTCTCACTGCCACCTTCTGAATTACATTTGCAACATGAATTGAGGTATTTTTCTGTCCAGAGAAGATCTCAAGTTTCTTTTCATACAACACCTATTGCTTGATGAACATCTCGTCTATTATTAAACTACACAATCTCTTGGCTTCATGTAGTTGCTGACTTTCCACCTAGAGTCAATCTTTCATAAGGGCAGCTATTATAGTCTCGCAGTTTAAGTCTCCTATGTAGCATGAAAACAAGGTGTTACTAGGTATGGGAAACCACGCTTCCCACCAGGCAAATGCTGGGGCTGTACCTGAATTAAGGCCACGGCCGCTTCCTTCCAACTCCTAGGCCTTTCCTATCCCATCGTCGCCATAAGACCTATCTGTGTCGGTGCGACGTAAAGCCCCTAGCAAAAAAAAAAAAAAAAAGGTATGGGAAGCATACAATTCTTAGCAAATGCTAGATAAAAGATTCACAAGGTGATAGTGAGAGGCAGGTTGAAAAATTACACATTGCTTAATCATATCTTTTGACTACCTTCGTTGTTTCTTTTGAAAATTCATTTATTTTTCTTCTTCTCCTTCTACTACCATTTTTCCCCACAACTCTGAGGTCACAGGTAAAAACTGTGTCGACTATATGGATTTGCTCCTGTTTTACGACCAAATGCCCTTTCCGACGCAAACCTATATGGAGGGATGTTATCACTATTGCGTGTTTCTATGGTGCTTTGTAATGTAGTGTGATATCTCAATATGAAGAGGACAGCATTGGGACAGACACAAACACCCAGTCCCCGAGCCAGAAGAATTAATCAGAAGCGATCAAAATCCCCGTCCTGACTGGGAATCGACCCCGGGACCCTCTGAATCGAAGGGCAATAAGCTGATCACTCAGCCAAAGAGTCGGACATTAAAATTCATAACGATGTTAAATAAAATTGAATCTTTGATATTAGAAGTATCATTCTGATGCACTTGAGTTAAAGCATCAAAATAACTATTTATACTGTTCACATGTTTCATTGACTAATTTTAAACTTCCCTCTTACTTCTTTATTTTCATATTAGCATGCTATAATTGTATACAGTACAAAGCTTAGTCCTTTCTTTTCCAGTAATCAAGGTGGGATGTAGTCTGAACTCTTACCAATCAGTGGCCTCTCTTGGGTCATCTTCATTATTGACATCTTCAGAATTCTCATGCAAGGAATTGGCGACTTATAAATGATTCTTCTTTTTGAATGTGCTTTACGTCACACTAACACAGATAGGTCTTATGGTGATGATAGGATAGAAAAGGCCTAGGAGTGGGAAGGAAGCGACCATGGTACAGCCCCATCATTTGCCTGGTGTGAAAATGGGAAACCACGGTAAACCACCTTCAGGGCTACCGACAGTGGGGTTTGAATGCAAGTTGTTAGCTACGTGACCAAAGTCACGTGGCCACTTGCTCGGTATGAATGATTCCTTTCATCTGTATCTCAGTAGGGAGTTTATGTAGGGGGACTATGCTAGGAGCAGCATCAGGTCAGCCTTCTTATTTTGAGCCCTGTACAACAGTCACTTTCAAGAAAGTGAACATTATAAATTAGCAATGATCTTAAATTGAAATCTGATATGAAATTATCCCTTGAAATAATATTTAACCATCTGTATTACTTGTTCATTCACAAGAAAGGCTGGTTTCCAATTCGCTTTTGCTTTTACAAAAAGGCACAGAACAATATATCATCTCAAGCACACATTTAAACATCTAATAAATAATTAAAATTGTCAAATACCTCACCTGTCCACTTTTTCTTTGCACCCACACAACAAACAATATCATTACCGACTACTGGTACTTAATTCCCGCTATTCATGAACATGTTCGTAGATGTCCAACCCACGCTTTCAGTGCTTCTACCAGCCAACTAGGCAACTAGTTGTTGTATGTGTGTATTGTATACATGTAAATTCAAACAAATGAAAAGGCAGTAAGAGCCTAGTAGAAGGCAAAAACTGGACTTTCATCAAAGTATCCAACAAGCTTTGCTCACTGTGTCTTTATTTGAGGTTAAGAATGGTGAAATGAATAGACCTGCATGTGCACTATGTCTGTTCAAAATAAAACAAGAATAGTGGACAGTGAATGTTGTGCTAAGTGGTCAGACAAATATTTTGTTACAGTGAAAGAGAGCACAGTAATGTGTATGATATGTTCTTAAAGCGTACTATGTTCATTGTCACAACAAAACAAAGCACGGTGAAAACGAACAAATCTAAGAACAACGTGAGTGACCTTAAATTCAAAACATTAAAATGTTGGGTTTGTTTTCAGTTAAAGATTTTTTAAAAATATGCTGAAGAAAGTGACAAAGTTACAAGAATAAAATTATGATTTCCTGGAGAAATCACCAATGGAAGTAAGCATTCACCACTGGTGACTTCATAAAAATGTATGCTTTGATTGTGACTGAAGAACTGTTTGCTGTTAGAATCAAATAGTGTAAAGCAATTAGCCTTTCAGAATGGTACGTCAAGTTGAAAACATTGGTTGTAATCTTTCCATTCTGTTATAAGAAAAAACTTTGACATTTCTGTTGTAGCCCTGGACGAGTTTACAGATTTTGCTGATATGGCTTAAGTTTTGTTGCTTTGTAGAGGTTTTAGCAGAGCATTCGAAGTTACTGAAGAACTAACACATACTAATTAGCCTGGACGGTGTAACAGATGAAGATATCGCATGGGAATGTATAAAAAAATCTGAAAAATACGACCTTCTTCTTTCATAGCTCAAATTTGTTACAACAGATAACAGGAAAAACCTGTGTTGTAAAAATGCAGCATGTGATCTCACTGGCCCTAACAAACTCTTGACACACTGTATCCTCCAGGAAAATGTTGGACATGCCCTCTGTGATGAATCTCATCACTTTTGTAGTGAATCTCATAAGATCTCCTGGACTTGAACATCAGCAGTTCAAGTTTTTTTCTACCAGAGGTAGAATCTCTGTCTGATCTTCAATACCACTCAACAGTTAGGTGTTTGCACTGTAGTAAAATTTTGTCAAGCTATTTTTCTGAGAGTAGAGATACAGAAATATTTAAGTTTCTTAATGAGAAAACAAAATCCTATGAAGTTGTCTGACAAGGAATGGTCATTGAAACTAGCTTTCTTAGCTGATGTTGCTTTCCATTTAAATGAATTAAATTGACCTTTGCACATGTCAGATTTCTGTCTTAAACTTACACATTTTTAACAATACATTCCAGAGGAAATTATTGCACACTTTTCAGTTGCCATTCGCTGAAGGGTGGACAAAATTAACAGTTTTCACTCTTGTTTTCAATGAAAATGTGTGGTGATATGCAAAAACAGTTTTCATATAGTTTCTCAGACTCTGATGCACATTCTAAGGAGTCAGGACTTTCCAGAACCGTTTTTCTGTTGAAACTGTGGATATTCAACAAGCATTGCAAGTGCATACCTGCCAACTTTTATGGTTTGTCCGTAAAATTTATGGAAACACAGTGTGTTTTACGATTTTACAGATGAACTATAATGTTTTACGATTTTACATACCAAGTTCCTCTTTTTAAAATTCGCACCAGAACAAGCTTCTGCCAGCTGCTGATACACGCTGTGTGACCAGCAAATATTCGATACATCGCTCTGATTTATATTCATCTGATTGTTACAGTCTTTGACTAGGAATAAGAGATGTGTGTCATCCTGAATCCCATTTTACAAAAAACAATATATATATGAGTCTCCACCTTATCAATACAAATTTATTTTACATTAAGCTGGTAAATATAGTCAAGACTACTGTCGGATTTTTTATTATGGACACTCGAGTTTAGGCTTTAATTACAAACGAATCAATAGGCCTATGGAAATTCGAGTTATACCAATATTTTCGTTGTTTGATTCTACATTAGTTTATATAAGACGCATTTTTTTCGACGTTCATTAAATATTTTTTATTTGTGGTTGTAATAAATATTGCCCGGATTTTTGGCTTCTCTTCTACGAAGCGCTCACTTAGGAATATATACAAGGAAAACGACTTGTCTGATTCTAATGAAATTTTTATATGTTATAACCACATGTATTTTTAGTATAATACTCAAGTTACAACTTTTTTCAACCACTTCGAAAAAAGTTCTTATCATTTTTCTAAAGCAACTCTTTCTCAGCCCAGGATAAAGGTACAGCAGCAAACTTGGGCTTATTTTGAAGCACGCAGTCATGGTTATCAGAAACTACAACAACTGTAACCGTATAGTGTGGTACAGAATTTATGAAGAGTAATATTGAAGGGAGGTTTTGTCCACGCCGGACCGTGCGATTAACAGCAGGCCGAGTGGTGAAATTGGGCGCAGTGTTGCCGCGTTCAGTAGTAATCACGAGCGCAACGAACACAGTTCACTTGCCCCGGGCAGTTGTGAAACTGAATGCCCGTGACCTTGGTTTGTCCGGAAGTTATTTTCAGTTTTCCTATGTTCTGCATGTTGTCCACGTCACTTCAAGATGCCTCCGAGACCGCCGTTATCAGAGGGTGAACTTGCAATGATTTTTATTTATTTGCTTTACGTCGCACCGGCATAAATAGGTCTTATGGCGACGATGGGAGAGGAAAGGCCGATGAATGGGAAGGAAGCGGCCGTGGCCTTAATTAAGGTACAGCCCCAGCATTTGCCTGGCGTAAAAATGGGAAACCACGGAAAACCATCTTCAGGGCTGCCCTCAGTGGGGTTCGAACCCACTATCTCCCGGATGCGAGCTCACGGTTGCGCGTTTGTAACCGCATGGCCAACTCACCCGGTTTGCAGTGATTTTGAGTGCTATTTTTTCTTTCAATGTGAGGGGAAAAAAGTAGGGGACAAGAGGTTCCCTGTGTACCAGAAGGTGGCAGATTGTCTTGGATTATCGCTGTCGTCAGTGAAGAGAGTAGGAGCCGCTTCAAAGGAGAATGATGGAAATACGTCATCCAGGTCATAATTTTACACATGGGAAGTGAAGAACGATTTCTTGACGGTGCAGAACTTTGTTTTATTGGCAAGAAAAGTAGTGGTGATTACCAGAATGAGATGAACTCGACTCATTATGAAGAATGGTTCATGACAGCCCTGAGTTTATTGCCTCAAAGTTCGGCTGTCGTTATAGATCAAACTCCATATCATACGAGGGTCGATCCTTCATCTTAAAACCCGAATATGTCATGGCTGAAACATGAAATCATACATTGGATAACGTCAAATAATATTTCACTACCACCTGGAGTTGACGATTATAACAAATTAACTAAATCAGAGCTGATTCTCCTTGCCAGGCCTTAGTTTCAAACGCCGGTAAAGAAGCTGGAACAACTGCCTAAACGACTACGACCAGATGTACAGATTATTTGGTTACCAGTGGCCCATTGCGATCTTAATCCAATCGAGCTCATTTGGGCTTACGTAAAAGGGAAAATAGCAAAAACAAATATGGCTAACACATTAGAAAATGGTAGAGGTATGGAAGCAATTTACGCTTTATGCCGAGAAGCCTTACGTACCGTGACCCCTGAACTCTGGAAACAATGTATTAAACACGCGAAGAAAATTGAAGACCACTACTGGGAAAAAGATGGACTGTCTGCAAATGTCCCTTATTTCGAATCAGTCATAATCAACATGAATGACAGCAGCACCGATTCTTCGGAACACAGTGATTTTTCAGACGAAGAAAATTGATAGAATTAAATACCGTAAATATATGTAAATAATAATACAAATAACTCTTGTAAAAATTGTACAGTGTGATATTTCTAAATTAGGAAGTTAACCATTTTTAAACCAGCCGTTGAAGGTCCAAAGCCCTTATGAGAAAAGGTGATGGGAAGTGGAATTTATAAGAGGAAATAAAATTAAAGGTTGAAACTAAACAAATGAAATTAAACGAAAAGCTGTGTTCGTTGCGCGCGTGAATACTACTGAACGCGGCAACACTGCGCCCGATTTCACCACCCGGTCTGCTGTTAATCGCACGGTCCGGCGAACACAAAACTTCCTCTGAATATTACTCTTCATAAATTCGGTACCACACTGTACGGTTACAGTTGTTGTAGTTTCTGATAACCATGACTGAGTGCTTCAAAACAAGCCCAAGTTTGCTGCTGTACGTTTATCCTGGGCTGAGAAAGAGTTGCTTTAGAAAAATGATAAGAACATTTTTCAGAGTCGTTGAAAAAAATTGTAACTTGAATATTACACTACAAATACATGTGGGTATAACATATAAAAATTTCATTAGAATCAGACAAGTCGTTTTCCTTGTATATATTCCTAAGTGAGCGCTTCCTAGAGAAGAAGCCAAAAACCCGGGCAATATTTATTACAACCACAAATAAAAAATATTTAATGAACGTCGAAAACAATGCGTCTTATATACGCTAATGTAGAATTAAACAAGGAAAATATTGGTATAACTCGAATTTCAATAGGCCTATTGGTTCGTTTGTAATTAAAGCCTAAACTCGAGTGTCCATAATAAAAAATCAGACAGTAGTTTCGACTCCTAGGGGGTCATCCTCAGTTGACATGCATTAAAAATGTATTATTTACAAAAACATCACATGTAGTGGTAAAAGCTTAAATTAATTTGAACCGATCATTAATGTTGGTATGTCTGGTACATTTGGGCTATTGTATGTGTCAATTTTGAGTTTTTAGCACACAGTGTGAAGGTAGTTGATTGACTAGTGTGCATCTTCCATGAAGACACATATTATTTTTTATGCTACTACCATCCAATTTTTTTTTTTTTGGGTTATACAATGTGGAATATACATACATTTGTGCAAATCAACAGTGGCAAGTTTAACAATATACATTTAAAGTTGGTTCATAAATTACACAAATTGGCTATTGATTAGTCATATGAAAATGTAGGACATTGGTTTGAACACTTTTGACTGAAATATCAATGTAACACCTTACTGGCATATATCTTAGATACTAAAATCAGTTTATAAAGCCTGTTACTCTTGATTGAGTCTTGGAATAGGGTTAAAAAATTTTAAATAAAACTATTTGCTTAGTATAGGCATTAAATAATGCTGTTAAAATGGACATATAGCTAAAACAGTGGTATATGTATGCCATATATGCCTGGTTAAAAACACATTACATTAATGTTATTGATATGTGGTGCTACATGTACATTGTTTTGGAATAAATGGGGTTGACGAATTTTTCACAACAGTCTAAATATAGTGTTCCGATAAAATGGGTCCGTAAAAATATTTATATGTAAAAACGGTTAGGTAAGTATTTGAATAATCCGCTTGCAGATCAGGTAATACTTAGTTATATATCTGGAGATATTTTAGGCAGCTACTAATGTTGGAGTTATTAGAAATCTTGAATATATTAATGGAGCATGTTTTTCCATCCGTATGTCGTGATGTTGATCAGATCTCAACAGGCAGCTACAAAGAATGCACGGTTCCAATACCTTACATACTGTACCTTGTTTTTACAACATATACGCTTCCATGATAAAATCAACGTGCATCAAGACGCATAATTTCAACACGTTCTGACAAATGTCACCAACTTAAAACATCACGACATACGGATGGAAAAACACGCTCCATTAATATATTCAAGATTTCTCAGATCTCAACAGGCAGCTACAAAGAATGCACGGTTCCAATACCTTACATACTGTACCTTGTTTTTACAACATATACGCTTCCATGATAAAATCAACGTGCATCAAGACGCATAATTTCAACACGTTCTGACAAATGTCACCAACTTAAAACATCACGACATACGGATGGAAAAACATGCTCCATTAATATATTCAAGATTTCTAATAACTCCAACATTAGTAGCTGCCTAAAATATCTCCAGATATATAACTAAGTATTACCTGATCTGCAAGCGGATTATTCAAATACTTACCTAACCGTTTTTACATATAAATATTTTTACGGACCCATTTTATCGGAACACTATATTTAGACTGTTGTGAAAAATTCGTCAACCCCATTTATTCCAAAACAATGTACATGTAGCACCACATATCAATAACATTAATGTAATGTGTTTTTAACCAGGCATATATGGCATACATATACCACTGTTTTAGCTATATGTCCATTTTAACAGCATTATTTAATGCCTATACTAAGCAAATAGTTTTATTTAAAAAATTTTAACCCTATTCCAAGACTCAATCAAGAGTAACAGGCTTTATAAACTGATTTTAGTATCTAAGATATATGCCAGTAAGGTGTTACATTGATATTTCAGTCAAAAGTGTTCAAACCAATGTCCTACATTTTCATATGACTAATCAATAGCCAATTTGTGTAATTTATGAACCAACTTTAAATGTATATTGTTAAACTTGCCACTGTTGATTTGCACAAATGTATGTATATTCCACATTGTATAACCCAAAAAAAAAAAAAAAATTGGATGGTAGTAGCATAAAAAATAATATGTGTCTTCATGGAAGATGCACACTAGTCAATCAACTACCTTCACACTGTGTGCTAAAAACTCAAAATTGACACATACAATAGCCCAAATGTACCAGACATACCAACATTAATGATCGGTTCAAATTAATTTAAGCTTTTACCACTACATGTGATGTTTTTGTAAATAATACATTTTTAATGCATGTCAACTGAGGATGACCCCCTAGGGGTCGAAACTAGTCTTGACTATATTTACCAGCTTAATCTAAAATAAATTTGTATTGATAAGGTGGAGACTCATATATATATTGTTTTTTGTAAAGTAATATCTATCAATACGGAAATGAAACTTATAAACAACATCCTGAATCCCAGTCGATCGATATCGATTTGTGTTGAAAGAGACCAACTCTTGGATAACCGTATGCTTGTTCTTTACATATATTCGTTTGATAGTAACTGTACCGGGTGGTACACCTCCACGTCGCTAATTCAAACTTTGCGCCAGTGGAAACTCCCCTACTGGAGGAAGTATGAACTTTATCTAATGTGTTAATTTTCAAGTTTCTCAGAAGATGTCACTACTTGGAAATTTTGAAGTTTCTGAACTGGGTCGTTTTCGATGTATTTTTGTTTTGCCTGTAGTAAGAAGTGTGAACATTCTCTTCTAGAGGACACTACTGAAGAACTACAATGGTGCTCCCTAGTGCAAAGTGAAAGAACTGTTTTTTGGAGAAATTTTTATTTCAAAAGGTTGTTCCTTGTTAAATTTCTTTCTGTTATTGTTTAAGTTGGCTGTATAACCCTTTCTTTCCCCTTGTTTTGAATTTAGCCAATCCCGAATTTCTTTAGTTAATTTATGACCAATCAGGTGTATCTTCCCCAAAGGGGATATGTTGCTTAACCCTAGCCAATAAAATTCTTGTGGGAGGGTGTTTTCATTCCTGAAACGCCTCGAACTTTCCGCGAGAGTATATAAACTGCTGATTTTCGGGTCTCCGCGCCACTTCAGTAACATCTTTCAGTGTGTAAAGTACGTAGCAGGGGGCGGGAAGCGCCTCTTTCTTCGGGCAGCAGTTCATCAACAAGGTAATGGCCTTTTAATAACTTCTTTTCTTGCTAGCTCAGCAGTTTAACTCTCGGGGCAGGTCCGAAGCCTTTTCCATGTAACTTTCCTTTAAAAATGTAAAGACACTCGGTGTCAATTCCTTCTGTTTTAACTACATATTGGGATAGAGAGTGCTTAACCCTCTCGAGCTCCCACTCATACTGCATTGAGGTGAACTTATTTTTCACAACCGTTTCTTCCTTAACGTAATGTAAATTGTTTCCTTCTATAAGTCACCTCTTTAGTATGGGATTAGCCCTTGCATTAGCGGCCTAGAGCCAGATTAGGTTTTAAACAAATGTGTTAGGAGTGCAAGAACGCCTCCTCTCAAGTTGGTATTTTAGAGGCCACGTAGTTAACCTTTCCTTACTTAATAGGCCTCAGTAGGTTGGGTATTTTACCCCTGTTTTCGCGTCTGTGGAGGACAACTTGAAAGTGGAATTTGGTGTGGCCTTTGATAGGCTTAAAGTTTGAGAGCGAGTGGCTCTTTCCTGAAAATTGAGTGTTGTATGCCTCGAGGAGGCTTTACTGTGTAATTTGGAGCAAGTGCTCCTGGGCATGAATGGGGTTTTCTGCCCCTCTGTTAAAACTTGTTTTGGGGTAAAGTCGGGCTAATTGCCCAAGAATTGTGAGTTCGGGGCTCGAAGTCCAAATCCTGTAAATACTGTAAATGTACTTTTGTTGCCTTGCTACTCTGTACCTGCCATGCTTGTTATTTCTTGATTTTGAAAAGAAAATATAACCTTGTTAAATTTTACCTTAACTTTAATTTCGTATTTTGAGGCCCGTTCACCCCCGCACCTTCTTTCACCTCTGCTGTTCCACAGATACCTCGGAACAGTAACATTTACTGTTCTGTATTAAAAATGATTCTTTTGTTCTTCACCATGAATTACAAAGCATAGGTTATGTTGTAGTTACGAAATAAACATGTGAATTATGTTTGTCGCTTAATTTGCTTCATATTTATTGCCACGTATTGCGAAGCTGAGATTATGTAGTTGTGGAGTATTGTGAATTGTGTTTATTGTTTATTTTGTCTTATGATCATTTATCGGTAATCATGAGTAAATCTATGAAAAAACATTATCAACAGGTGTTTAGGAAAACTTCTTCTTTGAGTTTCCTATGTATACTGAAATCAAGAAAAGGTGACAAATTTGTGTTTTGTACCGCGTGCTCTGGTGATATTAACATAGCACATGGCAGCAAAAACGATGTGACTTACCTGGTAAAGTGTGTTAAACATCTTGGTAATTTGAAACCTAAGGGGGAAAGAATCAGAAAATAAACTCTTCTTTTTGCCAAAGCTGGATATAATGTTTACGATGTAATAAAGGCCGAATGTTTGTTAACTTTTTTTTTTTTTTTGGTGGAACACAACATTCCACTAAGTGCAGCTGATCATGCAGGAGCTTTGTTCAGAAAGATGTTTCCTACGTTGGAAATCGCAAAAAAAATTTGTATGATTGTGGCCACACAAAAATGTGTGTTCTAAACAAAATTGTGCATACTGCAACACAGGACTTTTTTTTTTTTTAGAAAAAATTCTATTTGTTCGGGACGTCGACCTAGAAAGATCTTTTGCCTGTACTTGCACCATATGTGAGGAACCTGTGTGTATTTTGTAAATGGCAGAAGTGTAAAGTGTTGAATGTGAGGAAAGGAATGTTAAGGACAACACAAACACCCAGTCCCCAGGCCAGGGATATTAATCATTTACAATTAAAAACCCCTGACCCGGCCGGGAATCGAACCCCGGGCCGCCAGGTGACAGGCGGACAGGTCACCCTTATCATGCGGGGCCTGACAACACAGGACATTACTTGTTTATAGAATAGTCCATTCTCTTTGTCGACAGATGGAAGCAATGATACAGATTCCAAGTTGTATCCATAGTGGTTACTTTGTATGATGCTGCTTGAGAAAGTATTACAAGTACTGTTTTATCGTTACCAGCACTGGAAGGGGATTCAACAGGGCGCAACATGGGAAAGCTGCTATTGTCGCAGTTAGAATGAAATAAAGTGCCAGTTAAGAATTGTCTGCATTCTGTTATGACAATGCTCCTTTTATGATTGGGCAGAAAAATGGAGTTCTAGCAGTTTTGAAAGAAGCTCATAAGGATATTTTTGGTATTGGTTGCAGCTGCCATCTAATTAGCTGCTGAAAAAGCTGCTGCAACTTTCCCAGTTAGAACTGATGAGATTCTTGTTGTTATTTTCTATTACTTGGAGAAGAGTGCCAAAAGAAAGAAACGTCTTCAGAAATTTCAAAGTATGCATGGTAAAGAAACAAAGAAGTTGTTGAAGCATGTGTGCACAAGATGGTTATCCCTAGCCAGGAGTTTAGACAGATTATTAGATCAGTGTGATCCACTTCTTTCATTTTTTAAGGATGTGGTGGTAGAGTGTGCTCCAAATATTTCTGCCTATTTATCTTTTTTTACTATTCCAAAATGACACAGTAGATCTGATGACAAGCAAATGAAGAGTGTGTGTAATCTTCCCTCCTCCTCCTCATGCTCTTCCAAACATGACTCACCTGTCCTCAGAAACATGAATCCCACTACATCTTGAAAAGAAAAGCTCTTTATGTTTCTTTCCTCTGACCTAAACAGGGCATTTTGCACTTTTTTACATGCAACTATCCAGCCATTTTACAAGATCAATACTGTATTTCACAGTGCTTCCCCACATATCCATGTGAATTAATGATGGATCTATTGAAACAGATGCTCACCAAGTTTGTCAAGCCAAGTGCAGTTAAAAAGTCTGCATTGCTTGACGTCCAGTATCACCCAAATCCAGAATCAGAAGGATGATGAACTGGTAATTGGCATTCAAACCTCAAACTTGGTTAAGGTGCAACAAGATGAAGACAAATCCCTTTTTTTCTCATCAGTCAGAAACTATTTCTGTGCAGCCTGTGACTACATGGTTAACAAGTTTCCTTTTAAGAACGAAGTGCTAGAACATGCACAGGTTGCTAAACATGATGCCATTGAAGAAGCACAGTTTTCTTCTGTTAATTTCTTTTTGGAGAAGTTTCCTGTTATTTTGTGTAAAAGAGAAAATGAAACAAGAGATGATACTTTGAATGAACTCCAAAGCCAGTTTGCGGGTCTTCAGATAGACGACTTATTTAGTGCTTCACAATAAAGTATTTATTTTCCACCTAGTTGATACAATGATTGCTTAAGGCAATTTTTAATGGTCAAAAGTGGTACATGTTTCGTATATTATCAACATCTTCAGCCACATAACACTGTTTAGATGAAAAATGTATAAAATTGACAAAGTAATGCTTTAGAGGAAGTGTCCTTAAAATTAACATAAGATTGACACTTCCTCTAAAGCATTACTTTGTCAATTTTATACATTTTTCATCTAAACAGTGTTATGTGGCTGAAGATGTTGATAATATACGAAACATGTACCACTTTTGACCATTAAAAATTGCCTTAAGCAATCATTGTATCGACTAGGTGGAAAATAAATACTTAATTGTGAATCTATTGAAGTGCGATACGGACCATGAAGCTGATTTTATGTAATTATTTAGTGCTGTAAATAACCAAGCTACAAATGATTCAAAATGGGCAGTTGTTGAATATCTGTGGAGCTGATGGACATTATAAATATGAGAGGATCTCTAGATTCATGTTGTCTATTCTTACCATGTCACTTAATAATGAAGAGTGTGAACAAATTTTTAGCTTGATTAAGAAGAACATGACACAGTTCAGGTCATTGATGTTCAATGGAACTCTGGAAGCCATTTCCATTTTGAAGACTAGAAGTTCTGATGCATGTTAAACACGTATTCTGTTGACTTTCTGAAAGAAGCAAAGCAAGCCACAACTTTAGCTGTTAAATCAGAATGAAGATGTGCATGTGATGGTGTAAATAACTTGGGTGCATTATTATGTGCAGCAACATACTCTTTACTTCAAAGTTTTAATTAGTCGTGTGCATAAAAAAATTACATTGTGCAAGTAAATTTCATTGATGCATTGTAAAGATATTTGTGTGTTTAACTGAGGTGAAATATTTTGTACTTTATAATGTCATCGGTTGCATGTAGTGTTTTATATAAATGCTGTTGAACTCCTCATTATCTAAAGTGAAGAAAATACATGAATTTTGTTTGTTTTACCGCATTTTGGTGCATTGGGTTCCCGCATATTTTGACAAACGGGTATTTTACTGATAGGTCATTTGGAAAGTTGGCAGGTATGCAAATGGAACTCACTGATCTGCATGCTGATTATACCATAAAAGACAAGTTCAAAGACGTTAAGCCTTGTTCAGTTTTACAGATATTTTTCAGAATAAAAGTACCCCAAGATCAAATATATTGTATGAACTTTCTTATATCTTCTGACTACTACAGGTGCAAGCAAAACTTTTCTTTGTTGAGTTCATAAAATCAAGATACTGAGGTAACTTGAAGGACCAAACATTTGAGAGAGATTTTATTTATTCAAACTCAATTTGACAAAATTCTAGACTTAAAAGGAAAGTTTCATCTCTCTTACTAAAATGTACTTTTTAAAATGTACACTGGAAACATTATAGAATGCATTTTATTATTATTATTATTATTTTTTTTTACAAAAACTTCCCTCAGTTGAAGGTTGCCACAATGGACAAAGCATAAGAGACAATGAAATGTATAATTTCGGCTTACAATGATTACAGTATAAGATGATGTAATCAACAAAATTATGTCATTAAAATACAGCATTTATAACATAAAGCAATGATTTCTAAGCAATGAAATTGAATCTCGTAAAGCTGTCAAAGAAACAGTTAGCATTTCTAGAACATGAACGAGGTGTGTGAGAAAAGTAATGAGACTGGAAACACTGCGGGTGATCTGGCAACGTTGTGTCTACTGGCCTGTGCTAGACTGGTTTGTTTATCCCTTCCACTTTCTCAGTCCAAGTTACAACTCCGTACAGCTTACACATTATTTTTAACTGCGCCATCAGTGAAGTTGTGTTTTTGTTGTGTGTTTAAGAAATAGGGCATCAGAATTTAGAGGAACTTTGTGCAGTAAAGTTTTGTATTAAACTTGGTGAATCCCTGAGTGACTTTTGAAAAGTTGAAACAGGTCTACGGGGAACATTGCTTATCAAGAGCACAAGTTTTCTGCGGGCACAAATAATTTTTGAAAGGCCGAGAACATATTGTCCCCGTTAAAATTGGCGATATTACGAGTATTTTAACAAGTGGAAAGCAAAAATTTTATTGTCTGCTTAAAACCGCAGCATGTCATCTGGGAAGTTGTGGCGAGCTGAGAACGAGTTTTTTTTTGTCGTTCAGAGGGGTGAGATTACCGGCGAGACTGTGCCAAGGTCAGGCCAAACCACGTGACTGCCTTCGCACGCGCGCAACCCAGCTTGTTTCTGGAATAGTCTGCGCAAATTAAAGGAGACCATCAGCCAATTACCGTTCTCGCTGAAGAACACGCCTCCCTGGCTAATTAGATAAAAGGCCTTGCTTCGAGTGAATCGTTCTCTTAATGCTTTATGCGCTTATTCTGAAGCTCTCTCTGAATATATTCTTCGCTGTGTGAGACATCACGTTACCGGACCACGTGGAAGGAAAATTTTCAAGTCAAGTCGACGCCCGTTCTACCAGAATTTAGTCTGATAATTAGTGAATTCTGTGGAATAAAAACGCCTAGGAGCCAAGTTAAGTGTGACAGTGTAGACGAGCTGTTTATATTCTGCGTGTGCTTGTGCAAAATACTTAATTTTGTCATCTCAGTTACAGCTTGTGACCAGCGATCTACGGAAGACGTCTTAGAATTGAACATCTCAAGATGAAGAATTCCGCAGTCACCGGCAACGCAATTTCATCGAGGGACATCCGTTGCAGAGCCTCCATGGAGCTGTAAAAATGTAAGGCGTCTCTGGTAATTGGAAGGAGACTGGCCGGAGTATGCTGAAATAACTGACTGTCGACGGGAATCGAACTCTACAAAAACTTGAGTACCTTTTTAATTTAATTTATCTGTCTTACCTTTTGTACAACTAGAGGTCTTTCTTCTTAAGTCTTAGATCTATTAGTTTGCTGTAGTTAGAAATATTTCATTTTTCCTACTTCTTAAGGTGTCGTGGTAGACTAGGTACGTGTGAATGAAATTTTGGAATCTATTAGAGTAGACATGTAGGTTGTCTTTGGATGATTTCCCATGCTTAAGGAGCTTCATATTTAATAATCACTGACCACACGATAAATCCACTTTCCTTGTAATATTGAAAGTTACCGGACGGAAAATTTGCGTGTACATTTTGAGTGAATAGGGTCGAACCTAGTGTCTTTTAAGATCACTTGTTGTTTTTATGATGAAGTCATCTAATTTTACGATATTCCGTGAGGATCAGTAGATGTAATAATCACTTAAATAATAATAATATTGACTAAAGATCGGGTAAAACAGAAGTAAACGCCCGTGAGCCATAAAACTACTGTAGAGTTCCTAAATGTGAGATGGAATGTGCTCTGTTCATGAAGGGTCTGGAATATGGCCTATCCTGCGGGATATTTGTTGTATAATTGTGCAATTGATGAATTAATGGTGATATTTGATTTATTCTTGTGTATTTGGAGCGCAAGATGGATTATAATTATTGGAGCACGTGTTGCGAGTGTATTTCACAAGTAGGAAGTAAAAATAATATGAGTAAGGCTCACGCTTGCGGTAAATTCAACCTGTAGCCCACATGATGGTAGTGCTTATGGATTTTACGAGAATCTTCCATTATAATTTCATGAATTAGATGAACTTGCATTGATATGTGAAATGTATTTCTATCAAGTGATACCCATGACTTCGATCACTAGCCACTATAAATGAAGGAGAGTTTCAGTGCACGGATTATTTCTGCTAGACATTACGCGTCCCGACCACCAATAAAAATCATGAATAAATTCGCCAAATCAGGATTCGATGTAAATAGTGTACATAAAAACGTGTTTCCCTAGTGTGAATGTGTGTGTGTGTAAATGTGTATATTTCTCTTGTGCCATGTTGATTTCATTTAATTTTGATCTGGTCATGCACTTGCTGTGACGCAGATCACACTCATCGTTGTGTGTCGCCTTAAGAAATAATTTCATGCCCTTAAGGGAAAGTTTAATTAAGTTAAGTCAAGGAAGACTAGGAAGGAATTTATTTTCTTAATTAGCGAGATTTAAAAGGAAAGATCATCTCGTTACTTTATGAAGGCACTCGATTTGTAAATAAAATTTATTTAACTAGCTCACACGTTGGTAATGTAAATTTCTAAAAATCTGAAATACTTTAAGATTAATTTGAATAGAAATGAAATGCAAAGATCAGAGGTAGAAATTCGTTAGCCGCATGATTACTTTGAAACATTGTGAAAATAAGTCATTAATAATTAATTAAAAATAATTACTCTGAAATGCTAATGATGATCATTAGGTAAATGATGCAGTGGAAAATTAATACGAACACGATCGTGTGACAATGAAACAGGTTAATTGAATGATAAGAAAATAATAATAATAATAATAATAATAATAATAATAATAATAATCAGAATAATAATTAATTAATTTTGAGAATTTTGGAAACAATTTTCATTTTCTACTGAAGTTCATGTTGGTGTCATTGACCATTATTAAATACTGTAAATGACAAATTCAGTTGCGTACATCTTAAAACCACGTGTTGAGACTACTTTAAATTGGTAAAGCTGTGAACACATGTTAATTTATTTAATTCTTTCAGTCAAATGTTTGGTTTGAGAAGGCAAGTGGCCTAATTACTTCTTTGGTTTCATTACAGCACAGTAAGGCTGGAGTTATGAACACGTGTCACTCTAAATCGAGGAAGAAATCCAATATTATGAAAGTTTCTTTGTTAAAAGAAAAAAAAATCATCAAGAATATTTCATTTGTTTGTCTGCTTATGTGAATAAATGTCAGAGTGTTGTTTTAACATTTCTTTTTATCCTGCTTGGTCATCAATCCTTAACAACCCTTAAATGCCTCTAGAAAGTGATAGCCAACGATCGAACGGTCCACCTTGGGATTCCTCGCTCGATGGCTGGGCTTAGCTCGGGAAAAATGGGGGCAATATTGAAGATGAATCTCGCTCAGGGAGACCTTCAACTTAAAAAACAGATGAAAACATTGAACGTGTGAGGGCTCTTGTGAGTTCAGACAGTCAGGCTCAGGAAAAGAGTGATTCATGTGAGACCAGACATGGAACTCACTTTGTAACACGGTATGGTAGGTTTATATATCAGCTTCTTTTCCCTATCAGTGTCTTCTGGCTGGTCTGTAAAGATTTAAATCGAACTGTGTGGTCTACTACATATACCACATCCACTGATTCTTTGTAGGCTATGATGGTCAGTTCTACTGCTACGGTTATCGGCAAGTCGTCAAGTGTATGCTTCATCATGACAATGCCCCGTGTCACACAGCCATTTCCATCAGTGAATTTTTGACCTCAAAAAGGCATTACTGTTGTTCCTCAACCCCCCTATTCACCTGACTTGAGTCCTTGTGACTTTTTCCTTTTCCCAAAATTGAAATGTCCTAAAAGGACATCATTTTGGAACTCTGGAGAACAATCAAAAGACCATGACCGACCAGTTAAAAGCCATACCAGTTGAAGACTTCCAGCGCTGCTACCAAGAGTGGGAACAACGACTCCACCGGTGTATAGCTATCCAAGGGAACTACTTTGAAAGGGATAACATTGTTTGAAGAAAACAAAAACTTTAGCTAGTATAAAATCAGTCTCATTACTTTTCTCACACATCTTGTAAGCTCCTACCATTAGTTCTATCACTTTAATGTCTTCAATTCAAATATAACTTTGTAACACGGTATAGTAGGTTTATATATATCAACTTCTTTTCCCTATCAGTGTCTTCTGGCTGGTCTGTAAAGATTTCAAAATGAACTGTGTGGTCTACTATATATAACACACCCACTGATTCTTTGTAGGCTATGATGTCAATTCTACTGACATGGTTTTCGGCAAGACTGGATACCTCTTCGGTAATCCTGTAACTTTCTTTCTGAGGAAATTTGCTATTAAGTTCTGAATATTTTATTTCTGATAAAATGTCTTGATCTGGCCCCTAATGAGACTCAAAGCTTGATATGTAGCCCTCAGCATCCAATAATTTGGAGACTCCTACCTTTAAGGTTCGTTTATTTTTGTTTCCATTATATGTAGATTTGATGCGTTAAGGAGAGCTAGAACAGAGCAAAAGCTGGCAAACATCATCAAAATCAGGAAAAGGCCATGTTCTATGAGGTAGAAAGTACAGGCTACTATACCTGATATTATAAGGCAAGAGAGGAGCTGATAGACCACTGATGTCATGGCTTGACAATATCAAAGACTGGACTGGCATCAACAACACTGAAGAACTCTTCAGGTTAGGTAAAGAAAGAGGGTGCTTTCTCCAGAGTGACTGCCAGCCTATGAGGGACTAGATATGGCACTTGAAGATGATTTTATGTATAACCATTATAACGAAAGAAAAAAGGAGTGATAAAGGTAGCTGGAAATGAGACTCCCTTGACAAAAGAACAGCTGCATTGGGTCACACTGCGCTTGTCAAATAATGCTAATTTAAGAGATAGGAAAGCCTATTTGCTATAAAGAACGGACACCAACCCTGCTCATGTCATTTTGTCCTTGCAAAGGCTATTGCACTGTAGTTGAAATGGTGACATACTCACAAATCAATGCTACTTGAAAATGAAAATCCACAGCCTGTTTCCAATCATTCGTCCAGGTCAGGAATGAATGAAGCCCCCATCTAGTGGCGAGGATAGAAATTGTGCCAACTGCCGAAGCCTGTTGCACTCCTCTCGGGCAGTGATTAATGAATGACAGATGAAATGATATTGGAGAGAGTTGCTGGAATGAAAAATGACAGGAAAACTGGAGTACCAGGAGAAAAACTGGTCCCGCCTCCACTTTGTCCAGTACAAATCTCACTTGGAGTGATCAGGATTTGAACCACGGAACCCAGCGGTGAGAGGTCGGTGCGCTGCCGCCTGAACCACGGCGGCTACTCGGTGCTCCTTAATGTCCTAAAAGAAGACTACTACTTGCTTTCTTTATTTCAAATGCTTCGCATTATATACAGTATAGCAATAAAAATTGCTGGAACACATTCAGCACGTCATTTCTAGGGTTCGCTGAGTCTTTACAATTTACGTTCTTTTACATAACCTTCCTTCCATAAATACAGAACGTAGTGACCAAAAGGGTTATGATGATCTGTAGTCTTCCTGTGGTACCAAATGCTATGGATGTAGACTTCATTGACTTTCTTATTCTTTGTTTCCCTTTCAATAGCATACTTGTCAGTCAAAATGCCTCCAGTATGACACAGTGAGCTTGGCCAAGATGTTGCTTCTAGGCAATGTTCAGGGATTTGTTGTTATATATTATTTGCAGTTATATGTTTCATAATGAAATACACAAGATACTGAGATTCCTTCTTTCCAGTTTAAATAACTGACAGTGATGATGAGAAAGCATCCCACATTACAACTGGAATTATGAGCAAAAGATAGAGAAGTGGGGTTGGGAGTTGGAAGAGGTGTCCTAACTGTATGGGGAAAGAGAGAGAAATAATAATTAAAATTAACATTTTAATACAATCGTCTTTTTCAACTCCACTACAGTACATGAATAAAACATAAACGCAGTGTTAGGAATACATTACATCCGGTACTGTACATATTATTAAAAGGCAAATGTTCTACCTGTCAGGCAACATTCAACGTGCCGGTAGGCCACTCATACTTTATTGATTGCACTCTTTCTTTGGCTTCTCATCAAAGTCATAGCAAACTTTTGAAAAAATTACTAGGTAATCCTTTCTGTGCTCCTCCAAGCATTGCTACATTTACACAAAAATGTATTGAGTTAATTTTCCCTGAAGTATTCCAATGTCCTATCCCCAAACTCTTTTCATCATGCCCAGCAATGTGTCAAGTGGGTTCCAGCAACTCTCACAAGCTGAGAGATGGGGAAATGCCTTGATGAGACTATGTTTTCCACTTCAGGAAGAAATTTCAATCTCTCTGTACAAAACATACTGGCCCAAAAATTGTTCACAACATTTAAAGATATTACTTCGGTATCAAAAAAGTTTTCTTAGAATAAAACACTTCAAGTTGTCATAAAATTAAGGCTGGAGTATGTCCAATGTCGCAAACAAAAAAGGAGAAATGTTTCCCACCCCACCAGCAAAATAACACGCAGTTTATGACTGTCTAAACTAACACTCCCTGGTTGCCCATTTACTAAGCCTTAACTTTCACATGCTTTACAGCTATTTTTCTTTTTTTAATTCTAAACTTCTCCAGAATATATGTAAAAATTGATATTTGGACAAAAGTTTGTTGAAATATACTGCTCACATACAAAAGAAAGGATATCCAAATTGATTTGTACTCATTTTTAAATGCAAGAATACTTTCAAACAGAAAAATGTTTCTCTCTCTTCAGATATTTGCCTACACAGACTTTAAAACCGCCAAAGTTTAATTCTTATCTTAAAACACCATCTTGATGAAAATTCATTCAATATGTTCCACATGAGAAACATCACCGCTAACAGCTAAACCTGGTTTCTCTGAGCAGGAAATTATTTTAATGTTCTCAGATCCCGAGTTATAATTATTTGCACTTTCTATGTAATACTTTTTCTTTATAGGAATCATATACTAGTCAACAAAATATATATATATATATATATATTTAAGGTGTACAAATATACCTAGAGAAACACAAATACACACACAATCTGCTTATAACAGCAGACAGGTCAAGTGATACTGAAATCTTTGTGAATTACCGTGTAACACTCACAAAATTGTGCCTTTTGAACAATTTGTTTAAACACTGAGTCTATTTGTAACAATTCAACCATAAATGGCTGCTGACCTCATCAAGCCTGTTTTTTACTTTGTGGCCATGATTTAGCAGTTGTGTGAAGTGACTAATCTTCATCACACCAACGACAACACTACAGCCAACAATATCCTGGAACAAAAAACTTGCCAACATCGTTTTAAGGAATACTTTTTGTCTCCAGGTATTTTTTAGCAGCTTTAGAGTAAAGTCTATTGTTGGAACTGAATGTAGCAATGCTAGGTTTCATGAAGTAGGGTCGGTATGGCTGAGGTTGAGAAGAAGTGGGCTTATTAGGGCCAGACCGCTTGTCCTGAGGGCCAAACTGAGTACTGTTGGTGTACCTGTTGCCTGTACCATTGCGCTGACGTAAGTGCGCTGGAATATCCCCTTCATTAACATGGAGTAATTGAGTGTTGGTCACTTCGCAGTCGATCTGCATCATGGTCACATGGTTTGGAGGAGCTGACATAGATTCTGTAACAAAATGATGGAACAATAACTAAGAAACTAAAAAGTGGAATTGTTGTGGCTTTTTTATTAATGAATCTAACATTGTTATTTCTAGTGATATATAAAATATTTTCTGAAATAAATGATTCTGTGTTACAAAAAATGCCATATGCAATCCTACCATGATCTCCGGCACTGTCAAATAATGAAGTTAACCTTAATCTAAACTGGAAAGAGCACAAAACATGAAGAAGAAATGAAGCTACATCAATTTTCTAGTTAGAATATTCAAGAAAACTAAACAAAATCTACAATATATTCATCTTACTAGTTTTGCTTTTTAATGTAACAGTCATTCTTACCATTTATCAGGCCCTTGAAAAAGTATGGAAGTGAAATCTGGTTGACAAAACTGGTATAATTCTCATCAGTAAACCTCAATTTGAAACCCACAGAGATCCTGAGGCACCCAATCAAGACAGTATCTAAAATTTAAGCACCGAGCTCGATAGCTGCAGTCGCTTAAGTGCGGCCAGCATCCAGTATTCGGGAGATAGTAGGTTCGAACCCCACTGTCGGCAGCCCTGAAGATGGTTTTCCGTGGTTTCCCATTTTCACACCAGGTAAATGCTGGGGCTGTACCTTAATTAAGGCCACGGCCGCTTCCTTCCCATTCCTAGCCCCTTCCTGTCCCATCGTCGCCATAAGACCTATCTGTGTCAGTGCGACGTAAAGCAACTAGCAAAAAAAAAATTTAAGCTGTCCCCCATAACTGAATATCCTTCAGTAAAACTAAAAATTAATTCCAATACCATTAAATTTAACATTTTCCAAGCGACTATCAAGGAAAAAACATCTACCATATCAGGGTCTGAAAGTATATGAGGATTGATCACAAGATGAGATTAGAACGGTAAACAGAGCAGAACTATATTGATCCCTCTTTTTACACAACTCCCCTTCTTCTTTCTCTTTTCCCTTTATGCCTTCGCAGGCGTTGGATCATACAACTCCCCAATAGATCAAAATAAAGAAAACTTTGATGCAGAAATAAAGGTCCTTTCCTGATAAACCTCATGGGTAATAATTTAATTTTGTGTGGCTATTTCTAGCTGGGTGCAGCCCTTGTAAGGCAGACCCTCTGATGAGGGTGAGTAACATCTGCCATGTGTAGATAACTACGTGTTATTGTGGTGGAGGATAGTGTGGTGTGTGAGTTGCAAGGATGTTGGGGATAGCACAAACACGCAGTTCCTGAGCCAAGGGAATTAACAATTTAAGGTTAAAATCTCCAACCTGGCCAGGAATCGAACCCAGGACCTCTGGACCAAAGGCCAGCGTGCTAACCATTTAGCCATGGAGCCGGACTCCTTATGGGTGAACCACATCAACAACGAGGAGGTACTCCGTTGTACTGGGAAATCATGCAAAGTCTTAACACTTGCAAAATGCAGGAAAGCAGCCTATTTTGTTCACATCTTCCAAAATAAGAAATAGAGCCTGATGCAACAGAGAAGGGAAACGTGGATGTGGGCTGAGAAGATTATCCATGGTGTGGAACATCTGACAGTGGTTCGACATCCATGCTACACCAACTTTGATGAGGAAGCACAAAATAGGAGAAATTACTCCATAATAGTCGCTAATCTACTGTGAAGAAATGACACCAGAAGAATAAGAAAATGAAATATTATTCCAGCCAAGGCTTGGAAATAATTTTACACAGCAGTGACATTTAACCCTAGTGTCCCCAGTATGGAACACAAACCTTTTTGATTTTTGAATTAATGTCTTAAAAAAAATTCACAATGCTCTGAGCATGTTATTTCTGCACATTAGTAAGATGGATGTGCAGACTATTACATGAAAACCCTTGTAAATCAACCTGTAGAGGGCTGTAAATAATGCAGTATTTAATGAACTAACAAGCACAATTGCATTACATTCCTTCAATGTTACAGACTATGAATCGCATTGTTGAATCCATATTGACGGTTGAACTACTACTTTTTTTTTTACTTCGCACCAACATAGATATGTCTTATGGTGACGATGGGATAGGAAAGGCCTAGGAATTGGAAGGACACGGCCGTGGCCTTAATTAAGGTACAGCCCCGGCATTTTCCTGGTGTGAAAATGGGAAACCACGGAAAACCATCTGCAGAGCTGCCGACAGTGGGGCTCAAACCCACTATCTCCCGATTACTGGATACTGGCCGCACTTAAGCGGTTGAACTTCTTACAAAATTGTACAAAATTATATTTAATCCTCCTAGTCAATACTATATATATTTTATGTCCAATTAAGGCTAAAATTCATACATAAATAGACATGTTTCGACCCGGCATCGAGTCATCCTCAGTAAGATGGCTGTAAATAATGCAATATTTAATGAACTAACAAACGCAATTGCATTACATTCCTTCAGTGTTACAGACTATGAATTTCGTTGTTGAATCCGTATTGACGGTTGAACTTCTTACAAAATTGTACAAAATTATTTTTAATCCTCCTAGTCAATCCTATATATCTGAAAATATTGTGTTGAGTAGCAATCTCTAGTAGAAACAGAAATGGCAGTCAACAAATTACCCTCAGTTAAACAGAAAGAGATAAATTACGTTATGAAAAACAAACTTTTGTCATATCATAAACATGTATTTAATCATAACACAGACTGATCCATTAATAAGAAAGTTAACAACCTCAAAGAAAAATTAAAGGTTAATGACCTAATACCAACTAAATCTGATAAAGGGAATGCAATAGTAATCATGGAGAGGAACGATTATATTAATACAGTAAGACACATTCGTTTTTCGTGGAAAACATATTTGGCATAATCAAGAAGAATCCCTTATATAATCTGTAAAGAGAATTAAAATCAATAGTCAATAATAGTACTTTCATTTTCTATGAATTTGAAAAGAAAAAACTCATTGCCATGAATCCTAGGTTACCCGTTGCAAAATCGTTACCAAAAATTCATAGGCTAACACCCCTATATGACCTATTATCAATTTTAGGGGTAGCCCGATGTACAAGTTATCTCAATTTATTCAAGATTTCCTTAGTAGACATTATCACTACCATGCAAATACAATAATAAAGAACTCCATAGAACTTTGCAAAAGAATAAAACATATAAAGGTACCAGAACACCACATGATCCTTTCATTTGATGTCATCAATATTTATGCCAATATCCCTGTTAAAACCACTATGAATTTGATACAGAATAATTTAACCAAATTCAGTAAATTAAGCATTGGTGAAATAGATGAGTTCATAGGCCTATTAAAATTCTCTTTAAGTAATAATTACTTCATTTTTAAGAATAAAATCTACCAACAGACAGGTTTACCTATGGGAGCACCGTCCTCTAGTATTTTGGCGAACTTATATGAGACAGCTTCATTAACTGTCTGGCACTGAGGTTCTATTATTTCCACATTTTCTGCTAAGAACACTGACTCTCCATGATAATTCTTGCAGTAGAAGTTATGAACATTTTCCTCCATTTCAAGGGTGAGGTTTTCACATTCACTGTGCAAACAGGCAAACCAGGCTCTACAAAAGGACAAAAACAGGCCTGTCACTCTCATGTACTAACCTAAAAATGCCTGAAAATATTATTCCACTCTCATTCAGGAAAATCTTTTTGCTATTTGTATAGAGACACATACAAAGAAGACATGTTACAGTATTCAAAACCACTCCATTTGGATATACCGGTACAATGCTCTTGTACTCAACTGAGTGGAAGGACATTTTCCAGATTACAGCACTTTTTTTTTTTTTTTTTTTTTTGTATGCTTTCCTACTATTCTGTAATGAATTTTGGACACTGCCCTTTCAACACGTAACATTAACAGACCACCGCCTACTTCTCTTCATTACATGTAATAAATATTTTTGGTCCGTATTGATGATATTTGATTGAAATAATAACATTAAGTTATTTATTAGACCACCTAATCAATACAAAATCGTCTTGGATGATTTACATAGATTTGTTAGCTAATAGTGGTACATGTTTCGCCTTCCCTGAAGGCATCATCAGCCATAGTCTTAACCTTGAATTGAAAATAAGCGTCTAAATAACATGTAGTAATGAAATGAATTTTAAAATCTTGAAGAGATTTGAAGTAAAATAACATTAAAAATAACAATGATGGTTTGAAAATACAATGTGATGAGATATAATAGTGGAAGTATTGACAAAATTAACTTAGAAGGTTGCTAAAATAAGTACAATGGATAAAACAACAGATTGTTATACAACAAGTAGTAAGATTGCATAAAAGTAAAGTTGATAGTCTGGCGGTTATAATTAGACGATGGCGAAAAATCGTATATAATCAAAGTAAAGAAGAGAGAATAAAAGTCAAAGTTAGTCGAGAGATCCGGAGTTAATCATGATCTTGAAGATAAAAGACGAAAGTCAGATGCATATGGTGAAGTTGTAGAACACGTTGAGGTTATGAAGTTGGTGAATAGAAGTTGAAGAACAGTTTCAAATAGGATCACTATGGACCATCTCAAAATTTGAAGTGATGTTCAAATGTTGTAAATTGTGAGTTTGTAGATATTCTAGTTGAAAAAGCATATAAAAGTGGAATCTGTAAAAGGAAGCAAGAAACGTAGAGTTAATTGTGTGAAAAGATATTTGAAAATATTGAAGTAGAATCGTGTGCACTTACCATTTGACGGTGACAAAGATAGCTTGTAACATTATGAGTTAGAAGTATTTGCATCCGTAGACTTCTTGCTACGTGTGTTATAACTGAAGGTTTGTGCTGGAGGGGGATCTGTTTGCGTTGACGTAACTATTGGAGGGGGGCTGCTATTGGTGGGAGGGAAGGAAGAGAGTGTATTACTGCGCATGTTGTAACGGTGTAAGGCTATTGGAGGGAGCGATGTTACGGTGGGTGTGGCTATGGGTTTATTGGTTGTATTTGAATTAGAGGTACTAGCGGCGGGGGGAAGGGAGGGGGGTATATTAGCTGTAGGGGAGGTGGGAACTCTAATTGATGTGAGGTTGAAGATTTTTAAGAATATGTTAGTGAGGGAAGTTGATTCTCGTAATAAAATAAGAATCTGTTCATACAAGGGGCTTTTTTTTATCAATACTGTCATTTAGATTCTTATCTTTATTAAAATGTTGGTCGAGGAAAATAAATAAGTTTTCATATTCTGTCATGAGTTTGCTTTTATCGACTCTTTTTAGGATATGGAGGTCTTGTTCTATTGTGGTGAATTTATGCCCTGTGTCCCTCATGTGGTTGGCCATTGCGGAGAATTTGTTGTGTCTTTGGGCATTGTAATGCTCGGCGTATCTGGTAGAGAAGCTACGGCCAGTTTGGCCAACATAATAAAAATTATATGTAGAGCATTTCAATCTGTATATTCCTGATCCAGAGTAACTATTGTCTGTGATGTTAATAGAGTTGTGATTGAAGAATAAATTACGATTAGTGTTTTTTGTTGTGTAGGCTATTTTTATTTCGTGCTTCATTAATGAATTGGTTATCGGATAAATGCTATGGTTAGTGAACGTGAATTTAGCGTATTTTGGTTTGACGGGTTTCAATGGAGTTAAATTGGTAGCTAGTTTCAGACACAACAAATTCTCCGCAATGGCCAACCACATGAGGGACACAGGGCATAAATTCACCACAATAGAACAAGACCTCCATATCCTAAAAAGAGTCGATAAAAGCAAACTCATGACAGAATATGAAAACTTATTTATTTTCCTCGACCAACATTTTAATAAAGATAAGAATCTAAATGACACTATTGATAAAAAAAAGCCCCTTGTATGAACAGATTCTTATTTTATTACGAGAATCAACTTCCCTCACCAACATATTCTTAAAAATCTTCAACCTCACATCAATTAGAGTTCCCACCTCCCCTACAGCTAATATACCCCCCTCCCTTCCCCCCGCCGCTAGTACCTCTAATTCAAATACAACCAATAAACCCATAGCCACACCCACCGTAACATCGCTCCCTCCAATAGCCTTACACCGTTACAACACGCGCAGTAACACACTCTCTTCCTTCCCTCCCACCAATAGCAGCCCCCCTCCAATAGTTACGTCAACGCAAACAGATCCCCCTCCAGCACAAACCTTCAGTTATAACACACGTAGCAAGAAGTCTACGGATGCAAATACTTCTAACTCATAATGTTACAAGCTATCTTTGTCACCGTCAAATGGTAAGTGCACACGATTCTACTTCAATATTTTCAAATATCTTTTCACACAATTAACTCTACGTTTCTTGCTTCCTTTACAGATTCCACTTTTATATGCTTTTTCAACTAGAATATCTACAAACTCACAATTTACAACATTTGAACATCACTTCAAATTTTGAGATGGTCCATAGTGATCCTATTTGAAACTGTTCTTCAACTTCTATTCACCAACTTCATAACCTCAACGTATTCTGCAACTTCACCATATGCATCCGACTTTCGTCTTTTATCTTCAAGATCATGATTAACTCCGGATCTCTCGACTAACTTTGACTTTTATTCTCTCTTCTTTACTTTGATTATATACGATTTTTCGCCATCGTCTAATTATAACCGCCAGACTATCAACTTTACTTTTATGCAATCTTACTACTTGTTGTATAACAATCTGTTGTTTTATCCATTGTACTTATTTTAGCAACCTTCTAAGTTAATTTTGTCAATACTTCCACTATTATATCTCATCACATTGTATTTTCAAACCATCATTGTTATTTTTAATGTTATTTTACTTCAAATCTCTTCAAGATTTTAAAATTCATTTCATTACTACATGTTATTTAGACGCTTATTTTCAATTTAAGGTTAAGACTATGGCTGATGATGCCTTCAGGGAAGGCGAAACATGTACCACTATTAGCTAACAAATCTATGTAAATCATCCAAGATGATTTTGTATTGATTAGGTGGTCTAATAAATAACTTAATGTTATTATTTCAATCATACTTTGCAGCTTTGAATAACTAATGTTTTTTCACTCGTAACTAAATTTTTGACAAAATTTATTATGTAACTATTTTATGGAAGCCCTTGAATACAACACAATTGCTTTTCTCCATTTTAGTAAAAATCATGACTAATACTAAAATTCTTGAAATTCACGAACAGCTTACAGTTTCAGTTTCCTAGAAACTGTTGATAAGCTGATTCCACTCTCCTCTACTCATGAATGTTTTGTTTATCATAATATCATGAATTATACATTAAAATGTTTTGTATTATAAATAAGAAAGTCATTATTCAATTCTTCTTCACTTTGTCATCTTTACTGATGATGTCCTGGTTGTGGAGCTGCTGCTGCAGATCCTCCAAGGTTAGCAGAGTGCAGTTGCACTTTGTTATTGGCAGCTGCCTGTACTTCAATATCAGTGAAGCCATATAGTTTTTACCTTATTTGTTGGGCTGAGTTGTTCTTAGGCCTACCTCTTCTTTTTAGCTGAAAGTCAAGGGCTGTTTTGGCTACATAGCTTTCGTCCTTTTCGTTCACCTTCTCGAACCACATCACCTGCTCACGCTGAATCTTCTCCACGACTGTCTCCTTCGTTGCCTACGCTATAATACAAGGCCTTGAAATGCACTAATGAAAACAGGTGCCTAGTTCACCATTCAGCCACTGGGATCGCGCTGTTGCCCCCTTGTGTTCGCATGGCCGTGTATGTCTATAAATAAATTATATCCTAAATAAAGAGAGTTGAATGTTGTAGGTGTCTACAGTTTTCAAACTTTCCTACTCAGGGGCTTCTTATCGAGTTTCAAAACTTTCTCACTTCTACTTGAGTGGCTCGAAGCAATGTTGTCTAATAGAGGTCTCAGAAATTTTTGGAGTAGAAAAAGAGGTAGTTTGTCGTCTTTACACTCTCTACACTTAATTTCAATGATGAACCTGGCTTTCAGAAGAAACGTACACATTTTTAGTAACTGTCGTCGAGGTAAATACTGCACAGCAGAGGTAACAAATTCCGTCATGCGCTGCAGAAGAGCCACAAACGATGATTTCGGGTATCTGAGGGCTCCTCGATCTTGAAAGCGAATAAGACACTATGTTGGACTTTCACTAGCTGGAGAAGTGATATGTTCTAAACAGCCTTCACAGTCTGTTTGTTCTTCTGCCACGCGCACTAAGTATCCTGCTACCATAGCTAGAGAAATACCAGGTATTGTAGCTGTTGAATCTGAAACAAATTAATCATATTTATGTACTAGCGAACACTTAAATAAAAAAGTATTGTTCACACAGATCTGATGTAATTTACCTTGCAAGGGTTTTGTAATGATAGACATTACGTGTTCAGGAAGCTGCGGAATTTGCACATCATCGCGACTTTCATTCCTTCTATATCTTTCATCCATCTGGCACATTCTTGGTTGTAGTAAACTGGTTCGTACATTTTCATCCCTCAGCTCAACATTGCCATGTTTTGATGCCGCAATAATTCCTGTATGGAGTGTTGTTTCTATTGCGTTAAGGCATGACCTTGGGTCCATTGTGTCATTGTATCCCGCTTTGCGTCGTAGGTGGCTAAAGAAAAGTTCGATATCATCGCTTGTTAGATTCCTCGTCAAGACATAATGAAAATTTATACTTATGAGGTATTTTACGCAGGCCACAGTGGATTGGGTAGTCAAGACCAACGCCTGATACGTTTCCCTCGTGAATCTTTTCTTTTTCTCTGGATGCATTTGAATGTTCTTGATATATGAGAGGAAATCATTTATTAACCAACTGAGGCGTTCATCTTCAATGCTGAAAAATGCCAGTTTGTTCTCATTCCTGGAATATGTCCCATATGAGGTGTTGCAGACATCATGGGCATCGAACCACTTCATAAAATGCTCCACGAAAGAAATTGTTTCTTTTAAACTGTTCCTGTCTTTAATGCTCTCGGGACAAACCACCTCCATACTCTTCAAACCAGCGATTGTTTCAGGGGAAAATACAATTTTGGCTCTTGCTACATTCATTTTCTCCAAATTTGTAGGGTAAACTACTTTTCTGGTTAGTTTCCTCACAGGCTTCATAATTGAAGATTTCTGGAGTTTGAAAAGACTTCTCAAATGATCGTCGGTCACGATAGCATTGTTTACAAAAAGTCTCGTGACAAATGTTGGGATCGCACATTTTTTATGACGTGACTGGGATCGAAACTTAGGAACAGAGGTCTAGTTTTATCAGCTGGATGTCGTATCTCATGCGTAATGCTTCCTCCACATAATGTTTCGAACATCGAAACATTTACCTGAGAATTGTCGGTCACAATTCTGATCACTCTGAAACCACACTCTTCAACAGCATTTAACGCATCCAAGGTTAATTTTGCAAGTTGTGAGCCCGTAACGGATGAAGTGAAATAGAAAGACACCGGTATTCTGTAATATGTAGAGAGTCCCTTGAACAAAATGTAGAGTAGTTTATTGGCCAACCTATCTTCGATTCCAAGAGCGTCAATGTCAATGTCATTCAGTCCAATAAACATATCTAATTTCCTGTCATACATAAGTTTCGGCTTTATGGACATTTCATCTATTATAAGGGAACCAACCTTTTCGTTATCATTCACTAACGACAGTTTTTCTGCCAGTAATCGGGCTTTAGTTAGCGAAGTTATGCCTGTTTCTCCTTTTGAGTATCCAACATACGATTTCAACGTTCTTGGATGAGGAAGATGAAAAATATCGAGTGTTCTGAGAAGCCGATAACCAGTTGGCGACCTTGAAGATAATAGAAATATGGCTTTTCAGGCGTTTGCTCTATTAACCAGCATTTCGTCTTAGGTCTGACACTAGACTCTTCAGAGTGGGATGTGTCAGACCCTACCCACTGATGCTGGGGTGTATGCAGGTGAACTTTATGAGGCACAGTCTGATAACTGCATACGGGAGATAAGACTCCACAATGGAATTTATGCCCGCCTAGCAATTCCAAATGGAAATTCTAAGTTCCCATGGAGGGAATTAGATATTTTTCCACCAATAGAGCATATCAAAATCAGATCAAAAATTAGAAATATGGCTTTTCAGGCGTTTGCTCTATTAACCAGCATTTCGTCTTAGGTCTGACACTAAGACTCTCCCGTATGCAGTTATCAGACTGTGCCTCATAAAAGACTTCTGATAAGTTCACCTGCATACACCCCAGCATCAGTGGGTAGGGTCTGACACATCCCACTCTGAAGAGTCTAGTGTCAGACCTAAGACGAAATGCTGGTTAATAGAGCAAACGCCTGAAAAGCCATATTTCTAATTTTTGATCTGATTTTGATATGCTCTATTGGTGGAAAAATATCTAATTCCCTCCATGGGAACTTAGAATTTCCACTTGAAGATAATAGCACACAAATTTTAACTGTATCCTGGTATTTACATTTCTTTTTTCCAAAGCTCTGAAGTTGTTCTAACAAAAAGTTTGCTTTCATATTACCTCCCTCAGCTTCCTTCTGAATTTTAGAAACTCGACTTGCAAGATTTCCGGGATCCTTCTTTACCTTACTAAGTTCTGCTTCCAAGTCACGAATTTTTACGCGCAACTTCTTAATAATTGTCACGTGCTTTCTATTTCTTCTGATCTCCTTCCTTAATTTCCTGGTAATGTATTTTGGTACTGTTGATTTTAGGATGGGAGAAAACGGTGTACCTACTGTTGTGGTGCCTACATTTATCAGGTCAGATTCTCCAGTATTATCAGTCACAGGAGAATCTGATTGTTCCACACATTTTCTCTTATTTCTTATATACTCATTTTCACTGTCCATTTTTTCAAGCTGTCTTTTCTTAGGAGCTTTCCTACATTTTAAAGTGACTTGTTTGTGTTTGGGGAACTCTGTAAAACCTGAAGGGACTTTATTAGGCAGGAGTGTCTTTTTAGATGTACTTATACTATAGTCTTCTTCTCTGAAGTGTTTACTGCACACCCTCGATTTTTCTGTAGGAACCCAGAGAGATCCCGGTTTGTCTCCTCTGCGAGATATAGCAACAAGCCACTGTTCTTTTAAAGCACTATTCACTGGAAACTTGTGAAATGAAATTCCACTACCTTTAATTTGTCGTGAATGACAATAAGGAACACAGCAATAAACCATGATTGAACCTGCGAGTGCTTATTATCACAAGAATACACACATTCACAACCAACTCAATACACACGTTTAAAGGCACGAACCTGGTAAACAGGGGGCAAGGTAGCGATCCTAGCGGCCCGCCAATGAATTGCAGTGTGACCACTTCTATAGCGTTTTACGGGCTCTATTTCCAGGCCTTGTATTATAGCGTAGGCAACGGTCTCCTTCACATGTAACATGGTTCTGATGTGCTGATTTCAGGTGTGTTACAGTATTTCTTCGAAACTCCTACAGACATTCTCAGCATCTTCATCTCCGTGGCATTTGGACGACCCTTGTGGTGTTCATAGAATGTCACACATTTCAAAGCATAAGTCAATTCATGCCTCAGCACTGGTGATGATGATGATGATCAATGTTTAAAGGGGCCTAACATCTAGGTCATTGGTCCCTAATGGTACAAAATGAAATAACAAATTAAAAGACCAAAAACATCCACTGATCACAATTCAAAATGTGAGGACAAAGAATGAATGGATGGATGGACATGAATTTACAACGATCAGTGGAACCGACCCACAGTGCCTCACATGCACAGAAGCTGGCATAGAAGAATAGTATTACTGACCAAGGGACTGCTTCTATAGCACAATACTGAATCGATGATACTTGTAGTCGAAAGGGGTCCAAAATCCAAATCAGCGGCCCCACACAATGGTACTTATCGCTGGGAAAGTAGAACCATGGTATATGTCATGTTGTGTTACTAATCAAGAGTAGCATAGACTCGCGGTGTTCCACACATTATGGTACTAGTCACAGGTAATGAAATTCGCACATGTATTACAGACCTACGGTGTTTCGCACATTGCGGCACCATTTACATGGAACGCAAACCTATGGTGTTCATCACATATGTGCACTAACCACAGGGACTCATACTATCCTGTGGTGTTCCTCATATAGTGGGTACTAATCATAGACGAGCCAGAACCATGGGTTCCCTCATCCCATGGTGTCGCTCTTATAGTGCTGCTAATCACAGGTACTGTAAAAGCCGTCACGCTCTTGTCTACTACTAATCAAAAGCCTATTTGGTACCCAACATAGTGGTACTACGCGCAAGTAAAAGCGACCCATGGTGTTCCCTGCATGGTGGTACTAATCACAAGTAGTTTCATGGTTTTAATTTGATCATCCCTTGGTCGCCCCTTTTAGTTGCCTCTTACGACAGGCAGGGGATACCGTGGGTGAATTCTTCGTCTGCATCCCCCACCAACAAGGGGTCATGCCTCAGCACTGTCATGAAGAACTTTCCTTTAAGCATCAGTGGCATCCTCTTATAGCACAACACAGGCAAATTTTGTTTCCACTTCAGCAAGCCTATACTGATCTTGTGACTTACATATTCGTTACATCCACTCAGTTTTTCTACTACAGAGCCAAGGTATTAAAAAACTGTCACATTTAGGCAGCAGTTGGGAGTCCAGCAAAATAATCTGGCATTGGAATCATGGGATCTTTGAAAGTGCAACGAAAATGTTCATTCTTTGAGTGGCTCACTCTCAGTCCATTGTCTTCTAGCACTTTTTGCCAAATTTCAAATACCTCCTGAAACAATACCACACAATGTCACACCAGCATACAGTAAATGTCTCAAGAATTGCACCTGTGATTTCCGATGTCAGGAAATTCACGACAATGATGAAAAGGAGCAGACTGAAAACACCACAACTTTGACTGGAAAAGGTTTTGATATACCTGCAGTACATCTCACACAGGTGTTTACATCCTTGTACTTATTGTCGATCTATTTCACTTAAGATTCTGGAATGCAATGAGCTCTTGATGTTACCCAAATCAGATTTATCAGTACTCTTCAAATGCCTTCTCAAGGTTGATTAAAACTATGTGCAAGTCTTTTAGCATCTTTGTGGTTTTTCATCAGAATCCTTGTGGCCTGAATTGCATGTACAATGGACCTTGCTGGTACAAATCTACACTAGTTAGAATCTCTCTTTGCATGAATGAACTTTTTCACATTATTTGTGATCATCTGGTCTCAAATCTTAAGGCGACACTCCAGAGATAAAAATATATTTTTACCTAATGCACGGATTTTCACAAAACTTTGTGGTAATGTCACCTACATAAAAGTAGAGATATCACAAAAATTTCATTCCTATACAAATTATAGTTTTCCAAAAAAACTTTCTTTTTAGATTGTTAATTCCATTTTCTTTCATGAAATTTAATTAACATGTCAATGTAAATTTGTAATTAGGTAGATAATACTTCTTTCAAAAGCACTACCTATTAATTTGTGTAATTTTTACATTCTAAAATTTTGGACTTAAAAATCTCTACTACTTGAAAACATTCTGCAATCAAAAATTACATACACAAGTTTCAATATAGTTTCGATACATATACCATACAAATTTTGTTAAAGTTGGCTGAAAATAATGAGAGAAAAATGGGATTTAAGTGTGAAAATTACAATTGCTGGGAAAATTAAAGCAAAGTTCAAGTGACGTTTTCTTCCTGATTCATTACCTAAAAGTCACCAGAACCGTATTGTTTTTCCTTCCCTTCCTTTCTTAGCAGCTTCTGTACGAATACTGAAAACTCAACTGAACTCCGCTCCCCTCCCCTCCACTCCTCCTCTCCCCACAAGAACGGAAAATGATTCACCTGCATCTTGTTTTTCACAATGCAACCTTTCCTGAGTCAAAGTTATGGGGATTGTTGTTTCTGTGATGTCATGATTGTTGGGTATAGGTGCAGGACTTGCATGGCTTGAATCTGTGAACACTGGTGATGCTGGCAGTTGGCGAAAAAGTGTGGCTCATATAATCAATTTGTATGCACCAAACAATATTGTCAATGCCAATGAAACTACATTGTTTTTTTTTAATGCCGGGCCCAAACGGACTTTTGGTTTTAAAGGAGAGAAGTGTCGGCCAGGAAAACGTACAAAGGTTGGAAGGGTGGGGGATCATTGTACTGTGCTGCAATGCACACAGAAGCAAGAGACTTCCTCCCCTCATAATAGGAAAGTTTGATAAGCCACAATGTGTTAAGGGTATCGGACACTTTCCATGCAAGTACAAGGCATCTAAAAAATGCAAACAGTACAGTAATCCAAGAAATAAAGCATTTCCACAGGGGAGCCAGCATAATTTGTCCTTGTCTTTGAATCGTGTGGGTTTTTTTCTTTCGTTGTATGAGGTATGCCAGTGATTTATCCAAGTGCATTATTTGAATAATGTAAATACACCTTGTAAATACATTTTGGAAATAGTTTTTTTTTTTTTTTTTTTTCATGGCATTTGAAATGTTTAAACTGTGAATCAAGGTTAATTGCATGCAGTAACAGGTCTTTGAATATTTTGTGACAAAGCAAGGGTTGGCATTTCTGAATTACGAGCTGGCGATTAATTCTAAATCACGTAATTTGAAGTCCAAATTTTGTGTCCCAACGACTTCGAATTAACAAGATTTTACTGTATCTAAACCTCCAATAATCTTACATACAATTACACAACACAACTTATTACCAAATGAACTCCCTTCAATTTTTTCTTCAAAAACTAAATCACAATTAAAACTCACACTTTCTTCCTATAACATATCCTACATCTTAAAAAAATAATATTAAGTAACTTCATCTTATTAGTCAGCCACGATAATAAACAACACACTTAATAGACTGGGTGAATAGCAATCCTCTAAACAAACAAAAACATACTGCATATAGTCACAACACAGACATTGCATTCTGACATCATGGTATGTTCAGTAGAATACGTAACATTAGTGGTTTTGAAGACTAACAGTCATAATTAATTTACACCCTTGCAATACAGTTTCTGATTTTGTCCATCAATAATTTGTTTCAGACCCATGGTTATTTAACAAAAAACATTTGTTTTGGTCTCTTCTACCATCCCTAGAAGCTGGGGTATTGCATACTGATACAACCTGTATACGATTTGATTTTTCCCTTGTTTGTTCCATTACTTTCTACGGACCCACTGTGTTTCTTTTCTGCCAACAAGAAATTGATGTAGAAGAATTGGGACTGATAAACAGAGCGCCTTTCTACTTGAAGGCAGCAATGTATGAAGACATGTTACCTTCTTGCTTTGTTACTTGATTGTTCCTTTCTGTTATCTATGTACCAGGAGATACACCTCAATGCCGCGCATTCAAAATTAGCACCTTAATGAACTCCTCTATCGGTCAAAAGGTGAAATTGATATCATATGAAGTTGGAACTTTAATCAGAAGATGTCACTACTTAAATACTGAGGAACTGTGTTGTTGTGGAGTTTCCTAAACTGATTGAATTTCTCCTGGTTTTGTTTGCTATACATCAAGAAGTTTAGACATTTTTCCACAGATGACACTACCAAAAAACTATAATCATGCACTCTGGTGCAAGGTGAAAGAACTTGTAACTTAAAGAGGTTTTGTATTTCTAGGTTGTCCATAACTGACTATGTTCATTTATTTTTGGGTTGGCAACACTTCCTTTTCTTTCTGCCAATTTTGAATCGGACTGATCATAAATTTTGGTAATTAATTTCCAACCAACCCGCATTTCTTGTTCATTTTGAATATACCAATAAAAATTAAGATCAGTCTTGAATTCTCTCGAACCTTCCCTGAGGGTATATAAACTGCGGCTTTTCATGTGTCCTGGCCAATTAATCATCGTCTTTCTAAGTGTGTGTGTTAAGGCAGGAGGCGGGCCGCCTCTTTCTTCGGTCAGCAGAACATCTATAAGGTAATGGCCACATAAAATTCATTCTTTCTTGCTGTCTCCACAACTTTAGATGAGGGGAAGGTCCGAGTTTTTAATTACATAACAATACTTTTCTAAAATGTAACTTTTCTTTCGGCTAATGTAAAGATTTCATAACGTTTTAACTGTAAATCGGGGATAGAGAGTGAATTACCCTCTCGAGCTCCCCTCCATGTTGGTTTGAGGTGACTATGTTTTCATAACTGTTTTCTTCTCGTAATGTGTTAAAGTTATTTCCATTCGAGCCACCTCAGTAGTTTGGGAATAGCCCCTGTTTCATCGGCTGAGAGCCCTGTAGGTCTTAATTTATCATTATCTGGGAGTGCAGTGTATGCCTCCATTCAGTTTGTATTTGGGCCGTTTATTTATCCTGTTCTTTTTTCGCAAAGGCCCTGTAGGTTGCGTACGAGATACCTCTGTGTAATAATATTTCAATTTGTAAGTAGTGCCTTGAGAGGCCAGAGATTGTCAGATTTTCATGTAATGTGCCTTGAGTAGGCTTGAGGAACTGAGAGCCTGTTAGCTCTTTTTCCAAAATTTTGTAAGAGTAACGAGTGCCTCTGGAAGGCTAGATATTGTATTTTGGGAGCAAGTGCTCTTGAATTACGGTATTTCTGCTCTTAACTAAATAATACCACCTTCTATTGTAAATTTGTAACTTAGGGTCTTGTAGCCCAGAATTGTTAAGGTCTGAATCTTGAATTTTCCAATTTTTGAAATTGTCATTGTACCTGATGTTTCACTGTTATGTTTTTTCAGTGAAAAATTGTTAAGTTTGAAATTATAAAGAAATATAACCTTTGTTAAAGTTTTAATTCAATTCTTGACATTGTAGTTAGACCCATTCATCCCGGCACCTTCTTTAACCTCCTCCTGCTCTACGGGTAAGCCCGTAACAATCTACATTAAAGATGATTATACATGCAATCTCAAAAACAATATTTTGCCTTTCAGCAAGATTAAATGAATCACATAAGACAGGAAACTATGAAGAAGGAGGATAGGGATACACATAGGAAACAACACAAAGACAGACAGTGTGGGCAGAGGGAGCAAAAGGACAAACTCTGTATTTTCACAAAACCTCTTCATCTATTTCTTCTCAGCTGCCAACAAATTAATTTCTACTTCCTAGTTTTACTGTGGGGTGAGAAATGTATGTTCCTTGAAGGAATCATTCTTGACTATTCTTCAGATATAAATTTGAACAAATTGAGACTGGTGAAGTTGGAGCCCCTCTATGAAGACAACAGTAGGTAGCCTGTCAGTTTGTTCTATCTTGTGTGCGTATCAATCAATCACCATTGATCTGCATTCAAGGCAGTTGCCCAGGTGGCAAATTCCATATCTGCTGTTTACGTAGTTTTTTTCTTAAATAATTGCAAATGAAATTGGAAATTTATTGAATTGGTCAATTATTCCACTCCCTCTAATGAATGTTTGCTCCAATTTGTCCTCTTGAATTTCTACCCTCCTCCTTATCTTTGATGATTTATATTCTTATACTTGATTTTATTTAGTTATAGGAATATGTTATTTGCTTGCTAACACTGCATGAATGAATGAAGAACTTTTAAAGAAGTTTCATAATATCATAAAATTCCAGCTCCTATCACAAGCTGTAGTTACATGGAATTACAGTACATAATGAAAATACAAGAAATTTTCTAGAGGTCTGAAAATAGTTTTAAGTGTTAACCAACTGGAGACAAAAGACGGGCACTGCTCGTCCTCGGCTCCTAATTGCCATAATGATGAAAGACGGGCACTGTCCGTCCAGCATTTAAATCTCAAATTTCTTATTCATAAATATAGATAGTGCTGATAATTGATATCTGTAGCATGTATTGAAGTGTTTGGAAGTTCCTTGACCACTATTGCTTATTTCACGTACGTATTTCATCTTCGGTGGATATCTTTTAAGGCACCGGTACGCGTGTGATTTGTTTATATTGCGATCATAGCTGCGCCAAGGCCTGAATGCAATAAAGTCTATCGAATCTGGTGAATTTTATGAGTGGGTGAACAAAGTTCTAAATGAAAATGACTGTGATATAAATGACGATGAATTCAGTAAAGGGAATTTTGATGACAATTTGAGTGAAAACTGTGAGGATAGTCAGGAGTGTGTAAACGAAAGCGATGTATGCTCAAGTGATTGGGCCTGGATTCACGAGCCGAATAATCCAGTAAAATTTCATTTCAGGAGTCAATGCAGAGTCAGTCCCTTGATTTTTCGACAACTACTTGAATCTGGAACAGAGTTAGATGTATTTATTCAATTTTGGGGTGATGATTTCTGGATGGAGATCGTAAACGAAACTAATAGATATGCACATAATGCATTTCTGGTTGGCAGGGATTGTGGTAATACTTAGAAAGATGTATCCGTACATGAAATGACAGCTTATTTTGCCCCCCATCATAATGTCAGAGAATACGAAACCTAACCTAAATGATTACTGGAGCACAAAGAAAGCTTTATATTGCAGTGCAAGAAGTGTCTTGTTTCTATTCATTTAGAAGACTGTTTCAAAACTTACCACAGAAAGGAAAATGTTGGATGCCACTGAAATGTTGTATTCAGTTGTCAGTTTGGCCATACTAAACCTATTTTTAAGTTAAGAAATAAATTAAAAAACAGTAAATATTCCAGCGTTCTGATCCTTTACGACAGTCATCCTTTACATTAGAACTAAGCTAAGCAATATTCAGTCACAGGGGTCAAACAAGTTCAGAATAAATTCGGACCTCAATCGGTTGATAGTTCAACCTCCTGATGGTATTTTTAAAAGCAAGTTTCTTCATACACATTCATGCTGATGTGTTAAAGGCATAAAAAATATGAAATGGAACTCTGTATTCATAAACCCTAAAATATATATCTACCAAATCAATTACAACCCATCATTTAAAGGAATAAATGGACCGAGAAAATAATAGTACAATAAAATAAACATACATAGGTATATCTCAATTATAGACAGGTATATCTTTCACAGTTCAGTCTGTAAGCCTTTGTGAATTAAGTGCCTTCACCATCCCTTACTTGCAAAAAGCTCTATGGCCTCATTCCGCTGCACACTTCTTCCATTTTATTTTAATTTTTTAGCCAACATAGGACTACTTCGTCAGGTTTATGGAGTTTTTTCTTCTTTTTGTTAGCCCAATACCGTTTCATACTTTCTGAACATAATTTTCTTTCTGCCTCTGGAATCATTCTTCCTATTCTCTGCTTGTTGATTTTTGTCTGTAGTCTAGTGCGTTTATCTTTCAATATGTTGAGTGTATTTGTTTTGTATTCTAAATCTTCTATTGCAATATGCAACTCTCTCATGTCTTCTTTAAGTTCTGTGATCCATCTAATATTATTCTTACCCTAACTCTTCCATGATTTTTCTACTGATTCAATTTTCTAGTGACCGTATTAGATGCCCTAAGAATGATATTCGTTTCTTTTTCATTGTGTTAGTCACAGGTTCTATTTCTTTACAAGTAATCTCATTGGAAGCTAGTCTCCAGACTCAGTTTACTTGATAATTTTTATTTAAACAGGTTCGCACTATTCTCCTTTCTAACTTGAGTACTCTATCTATTACAACTGTGTTTGTTGTTTTAAATAATGTTTCACATGCATATGTAATTTGTGGCTTGGTGACTGTTTTGTAGTGTTTCAATTTGGTTGCTATTGAGAGACACCTTTTATTATATGTTATCTTGGTAACATGCTGTGCTGTAACCAGTTTATCTATTCTATTTTGCCATGCTGGTTTCTCATTCAGGTTGTATGTGATTATTCCACCTAAATATTTAAATTTTTCTACAATTTTTATTTCTTGATCTCCCAGCTTAATTTTGTTTGCAAGCGGAAGTTGAGTTAGCATAATTTCGTTTTTTTTTTTTTTTTTTTTCAAAAGAAATTTTCAAACCAATATTTTGAGCTATTTCCTGTAAAGATTTTATTTGTTTTGTTTCCTGAATATCATTGGCCAGAAGAGCTAGATCATCAGCAAATCTTAGACAGTTCAAATGTTTGTTATCCATTTGGATTCCAATTTTTATATTTTTCAAGTTGTTCTTGTACCATTCCCTCATAACGTACTCTAGTGCACAGTTAAAAAGAATAGATGACAGTCCGTCACCCTGTCTTAAACCAGTTGTTACCAAGAATGGTTCAGAAAGTTTTCCTCTGAACTTAATTTTAGAAATTGTATTAGTTAGAGTGCCAATATGGAAGTTGCTGGGGTATGGTTAGTGCTGAGTAATGACATTCAGAGTATGACTAGTGCATCTGAGTTTTATGAAAGGTGCTGCTCATAGGGTCAGTCGTGCTGCAATAGTACTTTCTGACTCAGTGAGGAAAGCAATGGCAAACTACCTCACTTCTCATCTTGCCTAGTACGCCTCATTTTGGTGCTGCCATTGGTTTTTGGGGTTTCCTTATACCCGCATAACCTTTGGTGGTGCTATTTGAGGATCCAACCAGCCTCTGGACTGATGACCTAACAGACAGACAGACAGACAGACAGACAGACAGAAAGTAAGTTCAATCAATTTGATTAGCTTTAGGTGAAGTCCAAAATTCTTAAAAATGTTAATAATGATGGTCTGTGGATGGAATCACAAGCTTTCTTGAAATGTATAAACGTTATTAAAAGGGGCTTTCTTTGTTTTCTGTAATATGCCATGACTAGCTTCAAAGTTATTTGTTCAGAGCAGCTTCTCCAAGGTCTGAACCCTCCCTGGTATTCACCTAACTCTTGATCAAGTTGTTCTTTAATCCGATTATATAGTATTATAGAGAAAATCTTATACGTGAAATCAAGGATGGAAATACCTCTATAGTTGTCTGGATTACTTCTTTTACCTTTCTTATGAACTGGATTAATTATAGCTATTGTCCATTGTTCATGTTTTTCTGATATCCAAATCTTCTGTAATATCATATGGAGGGATGTCTGAGTTGCACTGCCGGTATATTTCCACATCTCTGCAAAAACCTGGTCTTCTCCACATGCTTTGTAAGTTCTTCATTTCCTTAAGCACTGTTTCAACTTCTTTTGCTGTAGGTGGGTTTATATTTCCTGGTTTAGTTTTTATCAGGGTATGTGTATCAATTAATAATTCTTAAATAGAATGTAGGGGATCTAGCTCCATTAAATCCAAGGAAAAGAACATGCCCGGTGGACCTCTGATTGTGATAGAATGCATGAAGAAAGACATCAAGCTTGGTTGAAATTTCAAGCCCACAAAACAGAAGAAAGCGCCATGAACCTCAAGAATGTGAGAAAAGAATTAACCCAAACGATTAGAAGAATTAAGAGAAAATATAAAAAAAAATTTAATAATCTCTGGAATGTTACTACAAAACCAATTCTAGAGATTATTACAAAGCGTTTGGTAAACAATTGCAAAAATACAACCCCCCCCCACATTATTGTTGAAAAATAAAGACGGAAAATAGCGCATAACAATAAGGAAAACACAGAAATCATTTAACAAGCTCTTGAACAGTGATGAACCTGAAAAGCTCTTATTAATTGAATTGGTATTAGGTCATCTAAATTATCTGTTAGTCTTGTAGTTCCTGTTCTTTGCCGATAGTAGGCATTCTGGATTAACTGACGAGGGTCGTATATCCTTTTCCCTCCAACTCTATTTTGTCTTTTTCTTCTTAATGGAGTAAATTTAATCTTGATTTTAATTAAGTAATGATCTGAACCAGTGTCCGTTTCCCTTAGAACTATGACATTGTAGATTTCCTTATGAAAGAATTGCGCGTAGAGGCGCGCGGCTGTGAGCTTGCATCCGGGAGATAGTAGGTTCGAATCCCACTATCGGCAGCCCTGAAGATGGTTTTCCGTGGTTTCCCATTTTCACACCAGGCAAATGCTGGGGCTGTTCCTTAATTAAGGCCACGGCCGCTTCCTTCCAACTCCTAGGCCTTTCCTATCCCATCGTCGCCATAAGACCTATCTGTGTCGGTGCGACGTAAAGCCCCTAGCAAAAAAAAAAAAAAAAAACTTATGAAAGAATTTGTCCATATACGTGGTCTAGCTGCCATTCTGCTTTTATCCAATCAGGATGTTTCCAAGTTTTAAGTTTGTGTGGTTTTCTTTTTAAAGTATGTAGATTTGGAGATTAGTCCATGGGTTCTGCAAATTTCTATGAGTCTTTGGCCATTTAGGAGGAGTGCACTTTCTTACTACATCTTGATACTTCTTTTCCTTACCCAATTGAGCGTTAAAGTCCGCTATAAGGATCTTGATGTTATTCATATTTATTTTATTCATTGTCTGATCAAGGAGATCCCAGAAATTATAGACTTCTTGCAGAGTTTTTGTTAGGAATTTTTTTTTCACTAACAGGGGCATGAGCACTTTTGATGGTGTAAAGTTAGTTTGGGATTTGTAAAGTTAGAATTGCAATTCTTGGTGAGATGGCTTGAAATCAATTACAGAATCTATTATTTTCAAGTTCACTATAAATCCTGTATCAAATTGGGGGCAATGTTTCATGACCCTTTGGCCTGGCTTCCCACTGTACACTCTATAACCTTGAGATTCAAACGGATCTTCTGTTAAATTTCTCATTTCTTGGACCCCTACCACAAGAATATTTTGCCTATCTAATTCATCTGTGAAGTTCTTGAGCTTTCCGGTTTTTAGTATGAAGTTTATACTGTGCGTCGCAATGTTGTTAATATGCTTATGTTTGATTCTATGTTTGTATGTTTGGTTATATGTAAATTTTTTATTCTTTTATTTTAGTGTTCAAATTCATTCTTCTCTTTTAGGCGACTACCCACCGAATCCGATGTAGTCTTCTCCATCCTTAAGGGGTTGGACGGTGGAATTCTTTTAGTAAAAGACTTTTCCATATATATGTGACTATCAAAGGTTATCAACCTTAAGTGCAGCAAGCTCTGATTTACAATTACAGTTGTTAGCTGCAGAGGATATTTATTCAGCCGCCACTAACATGAAACGGATGCTGTTGGGGTACCGCCATAAAGTGGAACCATCGTGCCCTTTATTGCTCCAAGATGTTGATTTTCTGGCTGTAATTTTACGGCTTTAAGCCAACCCTCCTCTTTTTTCTGGGCTTGGGACTGGCAACAGCAACTACTGAGCTACTCAATCCACCCAGCAGATACTGCAGGCAGAACTTTTGCCATTTAAATGATGAAAAATATTTTTCTCCTCGGTAATCTATTTGCCTCATATAGCCCCACCACCAAAGTCAGTTTGTATGCACAGTTTCATCCAGTGAAGAATTTGTTCCTAACTGAGCCTTTATCTCCTCATTGTGAGTACCCTCCTGCCATAATTTCCATTTGTTTGCATCAGCAGTCATTCTTGATACTTTCATCTCTGTTACTTCCAACTTATGAGTCCTCCAGTTTTCATACCCATACAGGAACGTTGGTCTGAAAACAGACTGGTGTACAGATAAAACTGACTGAAAGCTGATTTTTCTCTTACAAAATAACATTGATTCCAAGTGCAAGCTCACTGCATTAGCTTTGCTACACCTTGATACAATTTCATTTATATAAATCTCAAGCAAATTCTGACAACAGTCATTGCAAGGAAACAGTTAATATTCATAAAAGGTATATTTCTCTTTTGAGGCACACTGTACAAGGAGAGAAGGCTTGAACTAGACAGTTACTAAATAGAGAGAGAGCTCATTAAGGTGGAAAAACCCACTAAGCATAGCCGCCTATGTTGCTCAGGCCAGGATTAAACCATTTATTCTCTTCTTCTCAGTCTTATCATAAAAAACATGCTCAGCTATGAAGCTCGATAAGCCAAAAACATCCAAATTCAGCATAAGAATGCTAATTAATTCTGACAGGTTTATTATGAAACAGGAGAACTCACCATTGAAGGGCAGTGCTGGCAGAACAAGAGACATCTTGGGACGTAGGGTCTTGTTATGTGCCAATGCAGGCAGAAGTAGATGATCTCCTGAGAAGGACACCACATAGAAGGTGTCATCTCGACGATGGATCGCTTCAAATAGTGCAGAATGACTATAGCCATGAGGTCCCAGACCATACACTTCCACCTCATGAGCTGTCTGTGCAGGCATTTTATGGGGACTGCAACCAATGACAGGGGATATAAAAAATTTTACCCAAAGTTTCAAATTCCATATGATCCATTATTTCAAAAATGTACAGTATTGTGTAGTACTTCCTTGACAGTACTCAGAATTTTAAAATCCAACATTTCCAAGTAGAAACAATTGTAAAAATTGAGATAATATACAAAATTATTATTATTATTATTATTATTATTATTATTATTATCATCATTATTATAATATGTCTTGGTAGTGACAAGATCAGTAAGTCTGTTGTGCATGCAATTATTGAAGCTTTCGTTGGTAATCACTAAATAATATTTAATATAATTGCTTTCAATATTTATTTTATTTTTTTTTTGCTAGGGGCTTTACGTCGCGCCAACACAGATAGGTCTTATGGCGACGATGGGATAGGAAAGGCCTAGGAGTTGGAAGGAAACGGCCGTGGCCTTAGTTAAGGTACAGCCCCAGCATTTGCCTGGTGTGAAAATGGGAAACCACGGAAAACCATTTTCAGGGCTGCCGATAGTGGGATTCGAACCTACTATCTCCCGGATGCAAGCTCACAGCCGCGCGCCTCTACGCGCACGGCCAACTCGCCCGGTGCTTTCAATATTTAATAGGATAAACTATGGTAGTGGGTGTAAAATTCAAGACATTGATATTGTGTTTTAGTGAAATTGCATTTTTTTTTTTTTTTGCTAGGGGCTTTACGTCGCACCGACACAGATAGGTCTTATGGCGACGATGGGTTAGGAAAGGCCTAGGAGTTGGAAGGAAGCGGCCATGGCCTTAATTAATGTACAGCCTCAGCATTTACCTGGTACCGGGCGAGTTGGCCGTGCGCGTAGAGGCGCGCGGCTGTGAGCTTGCATCCGGGAGATAGTAGGTTCGAATCCCACTATCGGCAGCCCTGAAGATGGTTTTCCGTGGTTTCCCATTTTCACACCAGGCAAATGCTGGGGCTGTACCTTAATTAAGGCCACGGCCGCTTCCTTCCAACTCCTAGGCCTTTCCTATCCCATCGTCGCCATAAGACCTATCTGTGTCGGTGCGACGTAAAGCCCCTAGCATTTACCTGGTGTGAAAATGGGAAACCAGGGAAAACCATTTTCAGGGCTGCCGATAGTGGGATTCGAACCTACTATCTCCCAGATGCGAGCTCACAGCCACGCGCCTCTACGCGCACGGCCAACTCGCCCGGTGAATTGCATTTTTAGGTTACCTAGTTTCGCCATAGAAAATAACAGAGAATAGATATTTCACTGCGACTTGAGTCACGGCCAGTTGGACTCCCTATACGGCACGATGTCGGGAGCTGGAATCCAGTGTGACTCTGTAGATTTTAATCCAGCATCTATGGAACATGGCCACAATATCACAGACGAGGAGTGTATGCACGATACATGCAATAGTAGTATTGAGCAGAATGTGAAAACGAATTTGAGGCTTGATATCACTCAACAAATTATGGAGGATATGTTAAAAGAAGAACAACTGGAAATCGCCAGGGGCCTGTTGAAAAGTATTCTTGCAATTCAGCAGAAAAATATGAAGATGGAAATTCAGCAAGCTTTAAAGAAATTGGAGGAAGCCCTAGATGCGGGATATACGCACAGAAAAGCTTGGAAAACAACTAGAGCATTAATGCAAAAGGAATTGCCCGTTCAAGAGAAGGTAGAACAGAGCACCACAAACAGAAATGTAGAACAGGATAAATGGGAAATAGCGTTATCCAAGAAGAAGAAGAGGGAACAGAGGCAGAAGAAGACAAATGAAGATGAAGGTATCCAACCTGAACCAGTACCAGTATCTGAAACTGTCAAAAAGAACGAGCAACAGAAACATTCAACTATAAGAAGCCGCCCAGAAGCCATACATATTAAACCAATGAATGGCAAGACTTTTGCTGATGTAGTGAAGGATATTCGCAGCAAGGTGAAGCCGGAAGACAGTGGCACTGGTATTAGATTGATCAGGAAAACTATATCTGGAGCGGTTCTTCTTGAATTTCATAAGGCCACGGAAAAGGAGAACAGAGAAAATTTTAATAAATCACATAAAAGTGCTCTTGGATATAATGGCGAAGTAAAGGTTTTGACGCCTAGAACTACATTGGAAATTCAGGATATGGACAGTCCCACCACTATTTCCGACGTGGAGGAGGCTGTAAGACAAGAATTAGAAAATCTTAATCAAGAATTGAAGGTCTCAATCACAAATCCGAACAGCAGGGAACAAAATTTGCCATTGTGGAGATAGAAGATAGCGAGGCACGAAAGCTGTTAGACGTAGGCAAAATTAAAGTAGGGTGGCTATACTGCAGAGTAAGAAGGTGGGCCGTAGTTCCTCGGTGCTTTAGATGCCTGTCATATGGGCATCAAGTACGTAACTGTAAAGGATTGGACAGAAGTAAACTCTGCTTTAAGTGCGGGGAAGCTGATTACAAGGCCGTAGGATGCAAAACGAATCCATGATGCATAATTTGCACAGATATGGGCGTTGAAGAGTCAAAACGACATCATGCTCTTGGCTCAGGCAAGTGTATTGTGTTTTGTGAAGCACTAGAAAAGGCCAAAAAGCAGTGGTGAATGGTACAGATCCTTCAAGCCAATATACACAGGAGTCTAACAGCCGGTGATCTATTGATGCAGATGACCTATGAGATAGGAGCAGACATCTTGATTCTTAGTGAACAATATCAAGACAGAGATCAACCAGGTTGGTTTTCAGACAATTTAGAGACAGCTGCGATATGGGTACCAGACCTTGGAAAATACTCAGTTATAAATCAAGGATGCGGGGATGGTTTTCTCTGGGTCCAAGTTGAGAAGGTAACTTTTGTCAGCTGTTATTTTACCCCGAATGAGGCTATTTCTGACTTCCACATAAAACTAATGATGATGCTTATTGTTTGAAGGGGCCTAACATCAAAGGTCATCGGCCCCTCCAGATAAAACTAGATGGGCTTGAAGATACTCTGCAAGGGATGAACACTAACCTAGTTATTGCTGGTGATTTTAATGCTCAAGCAGTTGAATGGAACATGCCTCAAACAGATTCTAAAGGGAGGTATACAATGGAGATGGCTGCCAGATTGGGATTAATGGTTATCAACATTGGTAATGTGACAACCTTTCGGCGACCAGGATGTCAGGGAACTATACCAGATGTAACCTTTGCTTCTGAAGACATTGCATCTAGGATAACTGAATGGCGAGTAATTGAAGAATATACTGGAAGCGATCATCAGCATATAACTTTTCGTGTACTTCAAGAGACTCCGCATCTAAGGATTACCACACGCAAGCCAGAAAGATGGAACATAGCCACTACGGATAGAGAAAAATTTCATGAAGTAATACAGAATGGAATGGACTGTATGACGGATACATGTCACGGAGGCAAAAGAAGCATAATTGCTAAGAAATGTGTGGAACACACCACGATACTCCTTCAGCAAGCACGTGGCGCATCAATGACCAGAATCAAACAACGGACAGGCAAGCGTCCAGCATATTGGTGGAATGAAGAAATTGCTAAGCTGAGGAAACAATGCCTGCGACTCAGACGAAGGACACAAAGAGCACGACATAACGATGAAGCTCTCTCAGTAGAGTATAAGACTATGAAGAAAAGATTGCGAAATACACTTAAAAAGAGTAAAGCCGACAAGTGGTTGGAAATATCTAAGGAAGTGGATGAAAATCCATGGGGATTAGGGTATAAAATCGTTATGAAGAAATTTGGGATGCTATCAAGCCTTATCATGGATCCATACACCATGGAAGAAATAGTACACACACTATTCCCTGATCATGCAGAGAGGATTGATGATGAGGCCGAGAAAGAACTAGATAATGTACCACCTTTTACAACTGAGGAATTGATAACAGCAATTAATTCCCTTAGAAATAAAAAAGCCCCTGGACCAGATGGTATTCCAGCAGAAGTACTAAAGGTGGCAGTCGAATTATGTCCTCAACTGCTCTTGAGAATATATAATCATTGTTTGAAAGCAGGAATTTTTAGCTTTCGTTGGAAGATAGCTAGATTGGTTCTGATCAGTAAAGGGAAAACTGGGGGTTACAGACCTCTATGTATGCTGGACACTGCCGGGAAAGGTTTAGAGAAGCTACTACAGCCAAGAATACTAGCAGCAGTCTGATTAGCTGGCGACCTATCTCAACAACAACGTGGATTTCGCAGAGGTCACTGAACGCTAGATGCTGTGAAGGAAGTGGTTAAGACAGCAGAACGAGCTCAAATGGGTAATCATTACTCTAGAAAGCTGATGCTTCTTGTGACTCTAGATGTTAAAAATGCTTTCAACTTGGCCACATGGAGTGATATTTTGGAAAAACAGGTCTAGAGGTACACAGAAGTCGAAAGAATTATTTTTCTGAACTGCACTGTTGTAGACATTGCATAGCCTGTAGAGTGGGGAATTTTTGTGAGCGGTTGCTCTAACTTTTTAATTATGAAAAGTTACATTTGTCCCTGCATTAAAGCGGGGCACGTGGAAGCTCAAGAGGCATAAAAAGTCAGGGTTGTCAACAACAGAATTTACAGTTTTGTACAAAAACTTCATGTCATCCTTTTGTCTCCTCAGTTCCAAGCTTTCTATTTCAAACTTTGTTGTATGCTACATGTGTGGATAATTACTGTTTTTTTTTTAATGTAAGTATTTTAAATATCTCTTTTGGATTTTTTTCAACCTGTGCAATATATATTTTGTTTGCTGGATTCCATACAATGCTTGTGTATTCTACTTTGAGCCTGACGAGAGAGCTGTACAGGTGTATACAGGTTTGTAGGACTTTAAAGGGTTTGACATTCCTCATCACAAATCCTAATGTCCTGTATAACTCAGCAACTACCTTCTTTATATGTGGGGTGAAGGTGATTTCTAGGTCTAATAATATCCCGAGGTCTTTAACCTCATTTACTGGTTTATAGTTAAAGGAAATACACGTTTTATTTTGGGTGAACGACATCGATACACATTTCTCTATATTTAGATATAGTTGATTTTCGGTCGTCCATTGTAGTAAATTACTTTAAGCCAGCCTGGAGAAGTTTGCAGTCGTTATTGGTGATAATGGATTTGAATACCTTAAAGTCATCAGCGTATAAGAGAGATTTAGAGAATTTTATTCGTTCTGGTAAGTCACTGATTAATGCCAGGAACATCCACGGCCCTAGATTAGAGCCCTGGACTATTCCTGAATTTACAGGGTATTCTCTGGATGAGTTTCATTGATAAATTACATACTGCTTTCTATCTCTTAGGTAGGAGCTGAAAAGACACAGTAGTGGATAAGATAATCCAAGCACATCTAATATTTTTAGGAGTATGTCGTGGTCAATTTTGTCAAAGGGCTTTTCAAAGTCGGTAAATATTGCATCTATCTGGCCATCTCTATCAAGTTCTGCGGATATTGATTGCGTAAAATTTATGACATTTGTTACTGTGGATCGTCCTGAAATAAATTCATGTTGCTGTTCTGATATGAAAGGTCTTGTATAGACTGTGAGTCTATGACATAATATAAATTCGAAAACCTTGGCAATAGCTGAAATAATTGATATTGGTCGGTAGTTTTTTATTAACATTGGATTACCCAATTTAAACACAGGACATACTCGGGACAGTTTCCATACTGTGGGAAATACGGATGTTTTGAGAATTACGTTATAAATGAAGAGTAGAGGATATTTCAGTACATCTTTGCAACGTTTTATAAGAGATACGGTGGTATCTGATCTGGCCCCACGGAAGACTTTGGCTTGAGCTTTTTTAACGCTAGTTCAACATCCTCTACAGTAATGCTGTGAATGTGGATATTGCCAGTAGTTTCTGATGGGACCTTTGCAATTAATTAAGTAATTAATTAATTATAATCTATTTATTTATTTATTTATTTATTTATTTATTTATTTATTTATTTATTTATTTATTTATTTATTTATTTATTTATTTATTTATTTATTTGACTTTAGCAGTGGCGAAGTTAGGGCTCGTGGCCCTCTCTTACACTTAACCACATAACTGATCTACAGATAATACATATATAAAAGAAATGTACTATTCTATCATAAAATCCAAGATAAGCTAAAAATTACAGATTTGGACAACATATAATGAAGAAAGAAAGCAGAGTTCAACAAATAAAATAGAATACAATTTGGAGCGTATAGATAATGAGAAAGAGACAAAGTCATAATGAAAAACTAAGATACAAACTGAAAAAATAAGCAATACATGAAGAGAACACAATAAGTAATAAAGTAAATGGAAATATAAGTATGGCAATAAAAGTGATCTATGTACATGAGTAAGAAGCTAAATATTATGTACATTACACTATAATAATAATAATAATAATAATAATAATAATAATAATAATAATAATAATAATAATAATAATAATAAATAATCTTTCTACATGCATTTCTTACGTGTGCAGACCAGTCAAGAGTTTCAGTCAGGATCATACCTAGGTTCTTCACTTCCTTACTGAACGGGATTACAGTGGCATTTAATGTCACCGGAGGAATAGCATAATTTTTATACATGATGTTTAATAATTTCTGAGAACCGATAATAATTGTTTGAGTTTTTTGGGGGTTGAGGAGGAGAGATTTTTCACTGGCGTACACACTGAGTTATTGAAGGTCGGAGTTAATATCTCTTATTGCATTCGATATATCGTTTATATTAACGTAGCAGTAAATTTGGAGGTCGTCAGCACAGAGGTGATATCTATTATACTTTATTTTAGAGGAGATATCATTTATATAGAGGACAAACAAAAGGGGACCAAGAACAGAACCCTGGGGGGGTTCCTGCCTTCCGGAGTCGCTACTGAGAAGCAGTATCTTGTACTGTAACACGTTGCATACGATCTGTAAGATATGCGGTGAAAAATTTTAAAGCAACATTACCGAAGAACGATTTGAGCTTCATCAGCAATGTCTGGATGTTTATCGTGTCAAAAGCACTGCTGAAGTCAAGGAGTGTGAGTATTGTCACTTGTCTTTCGTCCATTGAGCTCTATCTTGGGAATATACAGACTGCAAGTATGTTGCAAACCCTTCCATAATGTTCCTATCATTCTCTAGTACTTTAGAGTCGTATTCACACAAACTGCAATTAGTGTTGTTTTTTTTTTCTGTTATTCTTCACCCACTTCCAAAAGGTTTTGGTGTTACCAGTGATATCCTGCTCTACAGTTTTTACATAATCATTATGTAAGGATTTAATTGTAGGCTTAGTTTCGGACCTTAACGTTTTATATTGCCTTTTGTAATATTCTGAAAAATGCTTCCATTTTGGTAGTATTCTTTTTCTTTCAGTTTTTGTTTTATGTTCTCCGTGAACTAAATTGGGTATGTCCTGACATTCCATGAGCCGCTATTAGGAACAGTCTCATTTACTATTGCGTACATCTTAGAATAAAGACAGGCCGTTGCTTTGTCTACATCAGTGCATTCATACAGGTCTTCCCAAGCAAGATCTCTTAGTCCTGTAAACAAGTGTTCAAAATTACCTTTTTTTAAATTATAAGTATTTTGACCTTCCCTTTTGCAGTTTCTATGGTTTGGAGTGATCTGTACTTCTATTTCTAGGACGGGTAATGGGAGTACTCAGGTAACAGCGGATCAGTGTTCTTTTTACAGGTGACATTCGTTATTGTCTGACTGACTAGTACTAAATCCAAAGTTTTACCGTTACTATTGGAAACGGAATTATAGGAATTCAAGTCATGTAAATTGAGGAAGTGTTTTTAGTTCTTGGGTTTGTCTTGTCAAATTTAAGTCACTGTTTTCAGTAATTACTGCTGGCATGTTAAAATCTCCCGTAATGATTACATTACTATCCATTATTTCATAGTGAGATTCCATCCATCTAAATACCTCACAATGAACTTCTAGTTTTGCGCTTGGACGTACATACACGTTAATTAGATACCAGATCTTTCCCTGAATATTTACCATCAGGAATAACCCCTCGAAGTGTTCCGTTGTTTGTTCAACCTTGAGGACAGGTAATCCGCTTCTAACTGCTATGACTACCCCACATCCCCGCCCCATTGATCCCCTTACCCTTTCAGCACAGTATACTTTGTACTTATTACAACAGACCTCGCTATCATAGGCACTAGCCTCTAGCCAGGATTCAGTGAGCATTATAACATTGAAATTATTACTGAGAATGTTTACATTTAACTCACCTAGTTTAGTCTTAACCCTCTACTGCATGAATTATTTTTCGTTTCCGTTTGGTGAGGAAAATTTTAAGCTTTAATGTTCAACATATGCTCAGTGTAATAGATGTACCAGCAATTCTTAACTGGGGCTAATAGCTTAACACTCATATGTGATGTGGATTGCCATTTCTTCTAAGTTCTATGTCCAATGCACACCCGACTTTCTTTACTGTGTCTAGAACAAATTCATTCGGTATATCCGGAAACCCATGTAATTCGATGGTATTCCTTCTTGTATACTGTTCAGCTTCCCCAACACGGATTTCTAAGGATTTTATTTTATCCTTCAGAAGACTATTTTCCTGGGTGAGGTTTTCTATATCTTGAAAACACTGTTCCATATCTTTTTGCTGTTTGGAAATCAGAAGTACCGTATCATCCAATTTCCTGTGACACAATTCGAGGGAATTATCTAAATCTGTCTCTCGAGTCTTCTGGTCTTCCTTCATTTGCCTCATTTCTTCAGTTAACTATTTCAATAATTCACAAATGCTGTCTAAAGAGCATCCACTCCCTAAGGCCACCTTGTGTATCTGTTTACACTGTTCGAAGGTGTATCTGTTTACACTGTTCGTACACTTTTTGTGGTACCACTTTTTACATGCCACGCACTGTACCTTGGGAGCCCTACCCAAGTCGACCGCACATTCTTCGCAGGCGCTCATTTCGCTGAGTTATTTACGCACTCCTTATTTCTCAAATCACTCGGGTTTATTGGTTAATCAGAACATTGTCACTTTGGTAGTAGTTGTGAAGTACCGCACACTACTATTACACTAAAGATACACTCGCAAGTCCCGATCTGACACTAGTTAATACACACTTTGCAGGAGCTCGTTATTCTTGTGCTCTTCACTCAGCCGATGGTCAATTTATTTTTTACATTGTGCTGTAGATGTGCTGTAGATCCACTAACACCGTTAAGTTTTCTTTTGGTGTCATGAAAATGCTGAACCACCGGGCGAGTTGGCCGTGCGTGTAGAGGCGCGCGGCTGTGAGCTTGCATCCGGGAGATAGTAGGTTCGAATCCCACTATCGGCAGCCCTGAAAATGGTTTTCCGTGGTTTCCCATTTTCACACCAGGCAAATGCTGGGGCTGTACCTTAATTAAGGCCACGGCCACTTCCTTCCAACTCCTAGGCCTTTCCTATCCCATTGTCGCCATAAGACCTATCTGTGTCGGTGCGACGTTAAGCCCCTAGCAAAAAAAAAAAAAATTCTGAACTGCTTCTGGCAGAAGGATCCTTCCCTTTACAAGTTTGTCTGTTGTGCTGCTAAGGAAACACAAATTAGCAGATATATAAGCCAAGTCATTTTTTAACACTGTGTCACTTAACATTTCCTGAAGGATTCCAATTGGCATTGCATCATCTTTGTTCAGTACATTAACTAACTACAGGGGCAAAACCATAAAAATTTTCTGCATAATACTGGACAGCAGTGAGCCAAGTTCCCCACCGTGTTATTACTGGGGTAGGTGGCAATGGTATGTTGGGATTTTTAGTCTTGAATACGTGGATTCTTCTCGGTGCCTTAATGAACACTTTTTTCCTCATTAGAAATTAATTTATCCACATTAGGATATACTGCTGTAATTTCTTCATGTAGTCTGTGTAAACCATGTGCAATACATGTAACATGGATCATTTTTGAATAACTAACGAGATCTGCTGCTGCCTTCTTCATGTATGCTGTAGCATCCGTCAATAACAGTAAAACATTGTCAAACTTCACACTACCTGACCACTTTGCAACCATCACATGTTTTGCAGCAGCAATTTCTTGGCCTGTTAGCAGAAAATGTTTCTTTGAAATCACTTCACCGTTTTCTAATACTTCAACAATGATATTACCGGGCGAGTTGGCCATGCAGTTAGGAGCGCATCCGGGAGATAGTGGGTTCCAGCCCTGAAAATGGTTTTCCGTGGTTTCCCATTTTCACACCAGACAAATGCTGGGCTGTACCTTAATTAAGGCCACGGCAACTTCCTTCCCATTTCTAGGCCTTTCCTGTCCCATCATCACCATAAGACCTATCTGTGTCGGTGCGACGTAAAACAACTAGCAAAAGAATACATTCCCAACTTTCCTGCCAGTAACCCATATTTTCTCATTTTCACACATGGAACACATTTGTTGTAGTTTGTTAGTAACACTTTCTCAACGATGATTCTTCAAGAGTGTCAAGGTTTGAATATTTGGAGAGAAACTTCCTTAACACTGGATTATTTACCTTAGAACGAGGTATGTCTGCTGGCACAAATGCCCTACATAAATCTTTACAATAAACTGAAAATGTATCAGGTCCTACAGCAGAACCTGGAACTGCATCACTAATTCAAGGTTGTTTCTTCATCAGGCACAAAACTGCAGAGATATGTTTCTTGCCCTCCAGGCAATGGCAGTTCGTGGGGTGTAAGTTTGGTGCAGCCCAACACACGCGTGTGCGGTAAACGTGTACATTATGAATAGGCAAGTTGGATAATCTGGCTAGGAGGTAATAAGGTATCAGGGTGATGTTTGGAGAAGATGAAATGAAATGGCATATGGCTTTTAGTGCCGGGAGTGCCCAAGGACATGTTCGGCTCGCCAGGTGTAGGTCTTCTGATTTGACACCCGCAGGCGACCTGCGTGTTGTGATGAAGATGAAATGATGATGAAGACGACACACACACCCAGCCCCCGAGCCAGAGAATTTAACCAATTAAGGTTAAAATTCCCGACCCTGTCGGGAATCAAACCCGGTGCTCCTGTGACCAAAGGCCAGCACGCTAACCATTTAGCTATGGAGCCGGACATTTGGGAAGATAATGGTCTACAAACATTTGCTGTATAATGTTCATGTACTTACTTTAAAAAGCACAATGTAACTATAAAATTAACTTTGAAAAAACAAACAAATATTACTCACATTCGGTAACGTCTATTGCTCGTATGTTAAGTCTATTCTTCGGTCCTTTGAACTTGTCAATGATGTCATCATAAAAGAGCATTGTATCCATCAAGTCGCTGAGCGGTGACTTCTCCAGGGATATGCTTGCCAGCGCAGTCAGCTTCTCCTGGGATGTTGAATTCCTTAAGTAGGTTTCCATCCGCTTAAGACACAAAAAGCTTCTTTCTACTGAGGAGCTGATAGACGGTATGGTAAGTATTAAACAAAATCATTTATACGCTTCTTTGAACACGTCCTTGTGTTCATTTTTCTTGAGCAACAGAATTATTTCCTCCAAACTGGTATTTTTGTAGGTAGAATCATAATAGATATACTGAAGTTCATTTTTTAACCTGTGTGTGTCAAATGTTGGGATAAGAGATTTTTAATTTCTCTAGAGCATCGTGAGGGAGGATTTTAGAAAATTCTTCAAACTTAGAGCTATCTCCTAAGCAACAAAATTGGAGCTTCTGCATATCTTGAAATCTTGTATCAATTTATACGGAGACTAAATCCAGTATCTGAAAATAAAGCACTCTATACTTAAGAAAAATTTCACTTTCTGTTTTTAAACCAGAATGTCTTTTTAGTTCAATTTTGGTTTTCTTCTGAGCCGTATGAAAATAGGTTTTAAATGTTTCTTCATTCCTTTTACCCAGTATCAGTTGCTGTGTGGTGCTTATTTTTGAGAGGCAGAAGAGATTTATTTTGGAGTACGTTAAATAATATATTAGCAAACTCAAAAATGTCAATGAATACTACTGATAAAAATGTGAAGGGGAAGCTATTGAAGTTATTAAACAACCCCTCTGATTGACAAATGGTTTTTTCGTCTGACTGAGGATCGCACATAAGTCTTTCAAAAATTTCTTTCAACCCCTCCCACTCCTCACAACCACATTCAAAAGTTTCCCATGTGATGACCAATGTATATGAACACCAGATGGTATTTGCTTTGCAATTACTAAATCAGCGATGAAAGTTCTTTTGGCTGATGAATGAAAAAATGAAAGAATATCACCAAGACTCGCAATAAAAATTTGGCAATCTGATCTGTTGGCAATACTTTGCTTTACCACTAGATTTAATCAGTGTGCCAAACAAAGTACAAATTGTTACAGAGTAACGCACTTTAAAACCTCCCCTGAGAACCTATTTTGAACTGGCAATATTGCTGTAGAAAATCTTAATCATTCAATATGACTAAGTGTATGGTTTCCATCGTACTACTAAGTGCTTTTGAGATACTCATCGAACCTTAATTATATTTCTTGTTGTGGACTGATGGCAACCTCATTGGATTTTCGCATTTTAGTATTGTGCAGACTGTTTCATTTCTCTTCTAATAAGTGCTGCAATCTTCCGCTAGTTACCCACAATAAGTTGCCCCTCCCCAACCGCTCTTCTACCTATAGGAGCGCGGCTACTTCCTGAAGGAGCAAACCTCGCCATTTTGACTGGGCAACAGAACGTGTGTGGAAGTCATGGCGTGCAGTTGTGTTAATTGGACTCTCAAGATTTTGGCGTCATGTTGGAGTATTGATCCTGGCTGAGGGTCTTGAGAGATGGGTTTTAAACCCGTCTTACTTTGTCTTCTGCGTTGTCCTATTAGTAAATGTTTTAATTAATTCTGACCTGGGAAACCAAACTCATCTGTAAGTATTTGAGGATCTGGCTCATCATGGCTGGGCGTCAGCTTCACCCAAGTAAGTGACTTCATCATTTGGCAAGTTATATCCTGTGATTATGAAACCCAAGAAAATTTGTGTGATCCGTATCTTGAAATTAACTCTTTCAAGGTGGAAGTTTGTGAAAGCAATTATTCTTGGAAATTACAAAGTGGACGGTCGTGTGGCTAATTCAAGTAAAATATCAAATTTATAGGCATGTAAAGACTACGAAAATAAGGAAATTTTATTGAATTAACCATCATTTTCACCCGTTAATGAGCTTTAATTGATCATGTAAATTCAAAATGTGTCATGGCACTCAGTGGCCTTTACACTACGTGAGGTTCTGCAGAAGCATATAATTCTAGTTTTTTTTTTGAACATGCTTCTTCTATTTTCTGGTATTTTATGCTTTGGGTGTATTTCTGATTTTATTTTAGTGTTTCTGGCCTTTGTTGTGCCTTGTACCATGTTTGGTCGTTTGCGGGCGTGTGTTTTCGTTGCTATGGGAACGATTTTCCTTTGGGGGGCGGGATTGTGATTGTTGCCTGTGGGTTTTGCAAGTTGGTTGTGGGACCTAAGTTTACTTATGAATTTTCGATTTATGTGAAAGATTTCTCTGCTCCTTGCTTGGTCTCTTCCCGTTTTCCTCCCCCCCCCCTCCGTTTAATTGTGTGATTTCAGTTCGTTGATATAATTTGACCCCTCGGAATTTAATAATTGGGCTAGAGTTCTATGCTCCTGCAAAGCCTCATCTTATTAACAAATTTCAATGAAACTCCTTAAATGAGTTGTTTTCCCTAGGTTTAAAACTTTAGTTTTAATTTCATTTTAGTAAGTCTAACAAACGGGCCCATGTAAACCTTCTGTAAACAACTTAAGTCTTCTATCCGTATAATTTTCTGTTATTATAGTAATGTTATCAATCCGTACTATTTCTTGTAATGGATTTAGTGTTTTCAATTTGTGCAATTTTCTGTTATTAAGTTAATGATTTCTATCAGTGCTATTTTCTGAAAAGGACTACGGTTTTCAGACCATGTTATTTTCTGTTATTCACTCATTATTTTCAAACTACTTAAATTATTTTATTTTCTCAGATGGGACAATGTTCGTTTTGGTTTCATGTTAGGATTTCATTCTTTAATTAAAAGTTTTTTGACTTAACCAAGAGTTTTCTTTCATTATCTGAGTGGTTCAACACCAAAACTAGGAATCTTTCTCCTTTTCCTCTGGGAGTTTTATATGGGCCTTGATGGGTAAGTACCTGTTGGATGTAATTTTCCTATCCTTGTGACTGATTTTCATAATTTTTTTTTTTTTAATTGTTAATTTCACACTGGTCTATACGTAGTACCGGCCGGTGTTTGTTTGCTAACCACTAGTGTGGTGAGTTTACTGCGCTAGTGGCTTAAAATAATGCTTGAGGGGGATCTTCCTTGACCTTAGTTTGAAGACCATTTAGATGACCTGCCATGATACTAGCTCCGTCATAACATTGGGCAATCAATTTAGTTTTGTAGGAAAATTTACTCAAAACAGTCTGCAGCAAGTTGAATGAAGTAATCGCCGTACAGTCCGAACTAACGTAAAAGAAAAAGAAATTTTAAAAAAAATGTTCAACTAGCACACCTCTGTGGGTAATATACCGAAGTATCATCAAACACTCCTATTTCTTTGTGATATCAGTTGTATCATCGACCTGAACTGAAAAGAAAGAAAGGTTTCTAAAATTTCTTCTTTCACAGCATCCCTAATGACAGTATAGATGCAGTCTATTAACTCACATTGTATAATCTTTGATTCTCTGCTAAAAAACTTTCTTTATAGAAGCATTTCTAATGAGCTGCTGGAAACTAGGAGTTTCAACAGTTCTTTGAAATTCCCTCTATTTAAGTAGTCGCTCTCATCATGGCCTCTAAATGCCATTTCCTGATTGGAAATAAAACTGCGTCAATTGGTAATCGCATAAAAAGTCTGTTAAGCCTCAAATTCTGATTAAATTTTGTGGTGTATAGACTAGCATTTTCTCTTAAAGCGTCAGCTATTTGATTCTGATTCTTTTTACTTTAAATCCCATGGCATTTTTTTATATGCTCCGAGGAACCTTCGTGCTTATGGAAAGACCTAGCATATTTTCAAATCCTGTGTGATTCCAGACTCCCTGTTTCACTCCAACAATAAGACTGCCAACAAAAGAGTTTCTACAATTAATGACTACCGCATAACCACAGATAACTACTATACCAAGATACCTCAAAATTTCATGAGTGCATTTTTCTGGAAGCAGAACCAGTTATTTTCTGATAAGTCAAAACTGCTTGATAAAATTTATTTTTTATCCTCCTCCTTCTTCCATTTCAAAAATGGAGTTTCTCTTAAAATACAAACCAAATCCACGAAGGGTTCCTCTATTCTTTTTATTTAATGTCGAAAACTTCATTTTTGGTGCATATTGAATCCAGATTTACAGTCACACTGTTGTAGTACTGAACAGGTGGAAACAATTACCCTTACTCCTTAATGGGTTCCTCCATGTTTAAAGTCTTGGAGAGAATACTATTCTTTCACACTATAAGAAAAGATTTAAATATTATATATAAGTACGACCTCGCACGCTACATACACTCATGTTCATAAAAAAACAGAACACCTTGAAAGAGTAGAGATAGGAAGTTCATATTCACAGGACATGTTCATTAGTATGTTCTGCAGAAATGATTAGCATTTTGGTCACCTAGGTTCAGCATGTGTCCTGTTGCCTTGTAGGCAATGGGTCCTCCATGGGCACTGATAACTTGTTCCATGCGTGATGGCATCGACACGTATAAGGTGCGAATGGCGTCCTGGGGTATAGCCATCCATGCTGCATCCACCTGGTTCCACAGTTCATTTTTGGTGGTTGGCATTGGGTCACGGTACCACACCCGTCGTTTCACCATTTCCCACGAATATTCGATTGGCGATAAGTCCAGGGATCGGGTGGGCCAGGGCAACAGTCTGACATCCTGTGACAGCAAGAAGGCATGTACATACCTGCCAACTTTTACGGTTTATCCGTAAAATTTACAGAAATTGCAGCATTTTACGGTTTTACAGATGGACGGTGTCATTTTACGACTTCGCGGACAAAAAGTTGAAACGTTAACATTTGATAATCACCTGACTTCCATACAATTGATTATTTGCGTGGGTCGTTTGTGTCGTCATTGGAATTGAATTTAAGGCCAGGATAACAGTTCTTCCATGTGAATCTTAGGAGTTGACAGGCTTTAATCCGCAAATTCCTTGTTCCACTCTGTTCGCTTGTTGTGATTTAACCCATATTCTTTGACCACATGAGTGTTGTTCTTTGTTCACGAAGTTGGCGTTCCTTGAATATTTTGGCGGTTTAACCCATTGAGCCCTGCATATTTGATGGATTGAAACTGCATTGGCGCTGGGATTATTTTGGAGGGAATATAGTGTCACTTCATATCGTGAGAAATTTCTTACTTACAAGACCATTAAAGATTTAAATATACATGAAAACAAAAGGCTTTCATACCACAAACTGCGGAACACGGAATACCGTAAAACATTTTATTCTATTAGCATCACGGGGCCGTACTCAGCCCGCCTGCTGAGCTGTAACACAGTCTTCTCTTTGCAATTCCTCTTCGATTTCCACATCTATTTGTTCTTCAGGAGTGTTGCTCACACTAGTACTAATATTACTACTAATTTCATTGAAAAAATTACATTCCTAATCATCATTACTTCCTAAAGGAGGTTATATATCGGTAAATATCAGTTCTATAGTAGCAGCCATCTTGTTTACAAGCGAATCTCAAAGCTAGAGATACCCCACTTCAAACTAATATTACCAAGCACACTATCGATATATATAAGCAAAGAGCACATAAGATTGCAAAGAAAGAGTCCCTACACATATAACAAATGCAACTCACTCTGCCATCTCTTGAGGGAAAGTTGAATTACGTAGTAAAATGAGACAACGAAACAGTTCCGTGGTCCGGCGTTTGGTCCACCGAGACGAAGCATGGAACGGTTCCGTGGCTCGGGCTCAATGAGTTAAGGTTTTGACATATTTTAATGAAGTGTTCAAGTTTTTGTGTTATAACTTCATGCTTCGCAGTTTTCTGTATTCCTTGGACTAATTACATTAGTTCCATGTGTGTGTGTTTTTTACAATGTGCATATTCTTTGTTCACAAGGTTGGCATCATGTTAATTTACTGATTTAAGACTTTGTGTGCTTTGAAATGTTTTAATAAAGTTTTGACTGCCTTGAGTGTTTGTTATACAGTGATCCAGGTTCCTTTCGATGTTTCAGAAGATATTGAGATATTTGTTTTCGAACATTTTCGTACGCTATATTCCTACTGTAAGATTTATGAATAAATCCAACAAGAAACAGTACTTCCAGACATTTAAAGAATCATATTCTGTTGATTTTCCGTGCATACTAAAATCAAAAAAAGGAGAATCACGTGAAGTGCGATAAACATGTAAGTTTAAATCGAAGGAAGATAACAAGAAAATCAACGCTTTTTTTTGCCAAGTCTGGAAACGCTGACAGTGAAGTAATTCGGGCTGAATGTCTGTTTACTCCCTTTTTGATGACACAATGTGCCATTAAGTGCGGCTGATCATGCTGGTGCTTTATTTAAGATGATATTTCCCACATCAGAAGTTGCAAGGAAATCATCATCATCATCATCATCATCATCATCATCATCATCATCATTTCCCTTTATCCAGTTGTAGCCGGGTAGGGGCAAATATGGTTCCTCTCCACTTTCTTCGGTCTTTCCACCACTCCTCCTCCAACACTGTGTCCCAGTCCAGGTTTCTTTCTATAATGCTGCATTGGATGGTATCCTTCCATCTCAATCGTGTCGTCCACGGCCTCTCCTTCCTTGGGTTTGCATTTCCATCACCTTTTTTGGCATTCTTTCGTCGCTCATTCGCTTTATGTGCCCAAACCATCTTAGTCGGCTCTTCTCTATTCTATCATTCATTTTTTCCACTCCAATTTCTTCCCGGATTTTCTCATTCCTTATTTTGTCTCTTCTACTCTTCTGTATCATACTCCTCAAGAATTTCATTTCGGCTGCCTGTATTCGACTCTCATCCTTCTTTGTCATTGTCCAAGTTTCTGCTCCGTAAGTTGTTATGGGTACGTAATACATCTTGTACATAGTATCCTTTGCTTCCATTGGCACATCTTTGTCCCACAACATGTTTCTTACACTATGATAGAAACAACTTCCAGCTTGAATCCTTTTACTAATCTCAGCATCCAGTCGAGCATTCTCCATTAATTCACTCCCCAGGTATTTAAACGTTTCCACTACTTCCAGGGGCTTGTCTGCAAGTCTAATCTGACCTTTCCCTTCTTTCTCCCCTCTAGTCATAACAAGAGTTTTACTCTTTTCTACACTTATTTTCAATCCACATTCTTCGATCTTCCCATTCACCACATTCAACTGTTCTTGAACCTTCCTGTCGTCTTCTCCCCAAATCACAATATCATCTGCAAATAACATCATGTTCATTTCTCTTCCTCCATATGCTGCTTTTGCTGTTCTCATGATGTCATCCATTACTATTGTAAACAGGATTGGTGATAGAACACTTCCCTGTCTCAGCCCACTAGTTATTTTGAACCAACTTGTCCTGCCAACTTGTGTTTGCACGCAACTACAACATTCCTTATATGCCATGATCATTTTTATTAATCCCTGTCCAATTCCTTTTTGCACCAGACTGTCCCAAACTTTCGTCCTAGGGACACTGTCATATGCCTTTTCAATATCAATGAATGTCATCACCATATCATTCCCGTACTCCCAATGCTTTTCCATTAGTTGTCTCATAATGAAAATGACCTTCCACTTCTGAAACCAAACTGATTTTCCTGTATCTGATTCTCAACCCTCAACCTTATTCTACTTTCCAGTATCCTTTCCATTATCTTTTGCAAGGAAATATAGCTGTGAATACAAAGTATAAAAGTGTTTTTTTTTTTAAATATCCACCTATTCAATACAAAGAGATCTTCTTTTAGAAATTAAATATTATTATAAAATGTTAAGGGACATGTTTCGCCCATATTAAGGGCATCATCAGCCTCAAACTCAAACCTGTAAGGTGAAAAATCAGGATCCTGATTGTTCTTACAAGTTGTAAAAAGAGGATATCAATGTAGGTGTTTGTCTAAACATAAAAATTATTACAATGTCCTTGGTTAAAATCGTAGTATCAAGCTGCATGTCATAAGTTCACACGATTATCCAAAAACCTATTGGGGATAGAGCAATAAACAGCTCAATCTTTATAATGAAACAGAAATGTGTTTCCTTGAATACTCCTGTTGGAGGATAAGAAAAAGTAAAGCGTGGTCGGTCGGTCGGACCCACTTCCATAATTTAAATATCCCACACTTTTTGTCACTGCTATCTACTGGGCTCTTTTTGATTCAGACACTACAGTAGATATAAGTTTTAGGATATAGGAGGCAATGATTGAAAAGAGAAGAGAGTAATTATTCCTTGTTTGTTTTGAAGCTTACTGCTCTTTATTTCGTGCTCAGATTTTTAAGAATCCAAGTGACTACTGTACATTTTTTTTTTTTCCTAAACAGTGATTGTTTTGTTGTATTATGCACCTTATAAGCTTAATATTTATACATGTGCAAGTTGGTTTCCCCAGCATTATAATAGGTTAATGTCTTGATATTTAACCTTTTCACTGCCGAGTTTTGATGATGAAATCTGGGCCAGATTTTTTTTTTTTTCAAGAAAGAAGCACTTTCACAGATACATGTTTACTGATACAGTTAAGGGAATGCACATCGTCCCCTTAGCCCCGCAGTCCAATACGGGGTCGGGGATGAAGTGAGATTATACTTGACACCATATTTTTACGGCCGGATGCCCTTCCCAATGCAAATCTCAATTGAGAAGATAATGAATATGAAATGAATGATGGTGAATGAAACTGGGTAAGGAAGTGGAAGGAATTGGCTGTGTCTTATGAATAGGAACTGTCCCAACATTTGCTTAGAGTGCAAAATGGAAACAAAACAAAAAAAAATCTCAGAAAAGCTGATGGTGGGGTTCGAACCAACTCGCCTGTCGAGTGCAGAGCTTGGCTCCATAGCCGTAGTATGTTAATACGTGTGGCTACTCCGCTTGGTGATACTATTACTGAAATATAAAACTGTTGATCCAAGAACTGGTATTATCAAAATCATTAACATTTGGGGGAAAATAATTTATCTGAGGAAGGGATGACAATTCCACATGAGATTCATCATTACTACTTTGTCTCGCTCTTTCTTGTAGTTCAATATCGCCACTTACTGTAGATATTCTCTATCTTCATTATCAAAATATAGCACTCCAGAATCACTATGAGGAAACACTCAATTTCTTCGTCAACAAGTGATGAATGTATACTTCAAGACGCCATGATGGGTACACGTAAGCGGGAAAGATGTTCCACTCTAACAAAGCTGAATAATACCAGATTGCTTTCAAAACAAGCGAAATGGAGTGGTATATCTGCCGTACAGAATATCCTTGAGCATTTCCATGGAATCTCAAAGCATGACACTATATCGCCTACATTTGTAAGATCGGTGAAGTACACATTGCACCAAAACATATATGTACAGGTCTGGCGGACGAGGCATGGCGTTCAATAACGTATATATATGGGTTTGTCAGTGAATGGGTTAAAAAATGGCTCCCAAAAATGCGAGGTGGTTTGACCCACATAATTAACAGTAAGTAAATATACACATTGTAATTATTTTATGTCTTAATAGAATGCCTTTCATTTGGAAGCCAAAGGGTGATCCGAGGAAGAAGGCGGAACCTGAAATCATGGAAGTGGCTGTGAAACGTGACATAGAAGACGGTATGAGTGTTTGGGAAGCTGGACTGATGTATGCAATAGACAGCAAAACATTACGAAGGTATGTGGCTAAAGTTCAGGTAGGACAAGTTTCAAGCAATAGCTGCCAGAAATTCTCAAAGAAGGAAGAGTTAGATTTGGAAAACTATCTGACTGTTGCATCAAAATTAAATTATGGACTGACTCCAAAGACTTCCAGAGATTTTCGTACGACTATGTGATCTAAAACGTATGTATAACAGACAAAGACAATGTTAAAGGAATAATTGTAACATTAAATTGCATATAATAACAAAATTTATGGTCATGATCTTCTTGTCATGATATGATGTCTTAAAGTTCACTTAGGACCTCAGGCAAAGAAGTAAATCTGGAAATTATAGCCAGAATTAGGAATGAATAAACATACAGAAAAGAAATTTAAAAGGAGAAAAATTACTTATGAGACTCACCTCTAATGTCTGATGTAGAACAATCTGGAAGAAGCAGGCAGGCCATGTAACAAAGGAGTAGGCAGGGAACAAACACTGACCTGCTCTAGGAAGCAGGCAATGTAAACGAAGGAGTCGGTAGGGGGAGGGGGCAGGTGCGAAGGGTTGGGGAGGGAAGGGAGAAGGGGTGTCTAAGGTGGGGCTGAAGGATGTAAAAAAAAATGACTGCTGCTGAGAGGGGACTTTAAAGAGATTATAAAAGAAAGAATTCTTTTTATCTAAGATATGATTACTAAAAGGAATTTAAAGGTCAAATAAAATGTTTTGATTTCTATGAAATTTCATTTAGATTGAAGTTAGGATTGAAAAACTGTTCCAGATGGATACAGCAATTTTCCGTAATATTGAGCAAGGGGACCTTTTTGTATAACTTTGAGAATGTTCATGTCTTGGTTGATATTAGTGAACTTATGGTTAGTATCATCCGTGTGCTGTCCCATGGCCAAAAATCTGTTATATTTCAGGTGTTAACATGCTCTAAGTAGCTCCTACCTGTTTGACCAACATAAAATGTGTTACAATTATTACAATTGAGTCTATAAACACCTGACTTGGTGAACTTATTGCTATGATTAACAGAATTGGTATTGTGTAAAATATCTGTGTTTCTGTTATAAGTTCTGACGGCTATTTTGATGTCTTGCTTTTTAAATATGTTTGTGATTTGGTAGACTTGTTTATTATTAAGTGTAAAAGCAGATAAAAAACTGTTGTAAGTTTTGATGATGATGATGATGATGATGATGATGATGCTTGTTGTTTAAAAGGGCCTAACAACTAGGTCATTGGCCCCTAATGGCATAAAATGAGACAAAATGGAAGGACAATTAAAAATCCATAATCCTCCACTGACCAAAATTCAAAACATGAGGACAAAGAATGAATGGATGTATATGAAGTTAAAACAATCAGTGGATCCGATCCGCAATGCCCCACATTCCCAGAAACTAGCGTTAAACAATAGTATTACTGACCAAGGGACTGCTTCAAAAGCATAATACAATTGATGATGCTTGTAGTCTAAATGGGTCCAAAATCCAGGTCATCGGCCCCTCATAATGGTACTTATTGCTAGGAAAGTAGAACCATGGTATTTGTCATGTTATCATCATCATCGTCATCATCTTCCTTCCAAGTATTGGACCATGTGTCCCGTTACAGTCTTGCATTTTCCCTCCATCTCTTCATCGGACGTCCTACAGATCTTTTTCCTCTGGGTTGGTATCGAAGAATCTCTTATGGCAATCTGCCAGGTTCCATCCTTTGTATATGACGTTTCCAGCTGTCCTGATAACTGTAGATGTAGTCAGTTATCGGTTGTACTTTCAGTTCTTCATTCCTTTTATGGTCCCATTTTGTATACCCTGCTGTACGAGGACGGTTTGAAAAGTTCTCGGAATCACCGCTAGATGTCAGTGCTAGAGCAACGAGGTTTCCGCGCAATAATCACACATCCTTTGTGAGTGAACACATGGCGCGACAGTGCTGTAGCTGCAGGAGTGTGGTAGTGACGACTCCTTGTTGTTGTTCCTGCGTAGTGATTTGTGACAATGGAAAAAACTGAGATTCGAGCAGTGATTAAATACTTTGTAAAGAAAGCTATGAAAGCAAAGGAAATTCATGCCGACTTTCAGAACAACACACTGGGGGACTCTGCTCCTTCATTTTCAACTGTTGCCAAGTGGACCAGCGAGTTTAAATTTGGTCGGGAGAGCTTGGATGATGATCCGCGTAGTGGACGGCCAAAAAGTGTTATGACCCCAGAATTTATAAGTGCATAAAATGGTCATGGAGGATCGTCGACTGAAAGTGCGGGAGATTGCTGAAGCTGTAGGGATGTCTTCTGAATGGGTACATTATATTTTAACTGAAGAATTGGGTATGAAAATATTATCCGCAAGATGGGTGCCGCAACTCTTGACATTGGACAATAAACGCACCAGATTGGAAATGTCTGAATGAAGTCTGGCCCGTTTTCAGTGCAACCAACAAGATTTTTTGCGCCTGTTTGTGACTACAAATGAAACTTGGGTCCACTACTATACCACAGAGACAAAACAGCAGTCAAAGCAGTGAAAACATGCTGATTCACCACCACCAAAGAAAGCAAAGGCAGTGCGTTCGGCCGGAAAGGTCATGGCCTCAGTTTTCTGGGATGCAAAAGACATTCTGCTGATAGATTATCTTCCTACTGGCCAAACAATTACGGGGCAATACTATGCAAACCTCCTAGACCAACTACAGGAAAAGATATGCGAAACAAGGCCTGGTTTGGCAAGGAAAAAGGTCATCATTCATCAGAACAATGCTCCGCCGCACACAAGTGTTATTGCCATGGCAAAACTTCATGAACTGGAGTACGAATTGTTGCCACATCCACCTTATTCACCTGATATGGCACCATCAGACTTTCATCTATTCCCCAAGCTGAAAATTTTCCTCGGTGGACGGAGATTTTCTACAAGGGAAGAAGTGACAGCTGAATTGGAGAGGTATTTTGCAGGCCTGAAGGAATCTCATTTTTTAGATGGGATCAAGGCATTGGAACATCGCTGGACCAAATGCGTTAGTCTACAGGGAGACTATGTTGAAAAATAAAAGCAGTTCCACCGAGGTAAGATACTTAATTCTAGTACATTCCGAGAACTTTTCAATTCAAACCACGCATGGATGTCGTTTCTATTGCTGTAATTCAAGACAAGTCTTGAGATCTTAACGTCAATGCCTCAGATCCATAGCAAAGTGTTGGTTTAGCTAGGGTATTATAAAGGCGCAATCGAGTACGTTTCTGAACAAGTGATGGTTTCATGACGTCGTTTATTATTCCTGTAGTTCTTGTGAATTTATTAATTTTCCTGGTACATCTAATTCTGATTCGTATGATAAGTTGTACCTGAGATAATTGAACACATTTACTCTTTCCAATGTTGCATTATCTAAACATATTTTACTAGGAATCAGTTCTCTTCCCTTGAAGGCCATTATTTTTGTCTTTTCTGTTGAAATAATCATATTAAAATCTGAGGAAACATTTTTTAGATTGAAAACTGATCTTTGTAGGTCATCTTCCATCATAGCCAGTAATGCAACATCATCAGCATATAATATGGTGTCTAGGTGTTTGAGGAGTCTATTGATATTGATCCATGGCATCCTTGTTTCCAAGTTTCCATTATTGCATTCATATATATTATAAAAATTAGAGCGGAGAGTTTGCAGCCTTGTCTTACACCACCATTTACTGATTTCCACTCGGTCTGGTTCTTGTTCAATTTTACAAAAATGAGATTGGATTTGTAGATGTTGTAGATATTATTAATAATCTGTTGGGAGACATTATCCTGTTTTAGAATTTCAAGCAATTTGTTTCTGTTTACTCAGTCAAAGGCCTTTTATAAGTCCACAAATGCAATGTGTGTTTCCAAATTGAATTCTCTACGGTTTTCTATTAATATCTTCAGAGTGAAATATGCATCAGTGCAGGAGCGCCTTTTACGGAAACCTTGTTGTTCATTTCCCAATTTATCTTCATAATGTTGATGCAACTTATCTTTAATGATATTTGCATATATTTTATAACCTGAGTTAACAATGCTAATTCCTCTGTAATTTTCACATTTTTTTTATGTCACCTTTTCTATGATGAGTGGTAACTATTGCTTTCTGCCAACTTTCTGTTGGATTGTCTCCATTCCAAATCATTAACAAACATTAATAATCTAAAGTAGCATAGACTCGCAGTATTCCACACAGCATGGTACTAATCACAGGTAATGAAATGCGCACATGTAACACAGACCTATGGTGTTTCGTACATTGTGTTGCTATTTACAGGAAACACAAACCTATGGTGTTCTTCACATAAGTGGACTAACCACAGGGCCTCGCACTATCCCATGGTGTTCCTCACATAGTAGGTACTAATCATAGACAAGGCAGAACCATGGTGTCGCTCATATAGTGGTACGAATCACATTGACCCACATATCAAGTTTACACTAGAATCAGAGAATGATAAAAAACTCAATTATTAAGATCTAACGATCATTAGACAACCCGGTTCATTGAGCTATAAGATTTTTAGAAACCTAACACAAACCGCTAACACAATCCATCAAGTTTCCATACACCCGCACGCCCTTAAATGTGCAGCATACCATAATATGGTACACCGTGCTTTTAGCATCCCACTGTCTAAAAGATAACTTAAAAAGGAATTAAACACCATTCACACTATAGCTAAATTTAATGGCTACAACAGCTCCTTTATAGAGAAAATCATTAACAAACATAAAGACCAACCTTCAACCACCTTAACAAAAGGAAAACCTCACAAGTTTTTAATCTACTTTTACGTTTAATAATAAACAAGTCTACCAAATCATAAACATATTTAAAAAGCAAGACGTCAAAATAGCCTTAAAAAATAACAGAAACACAGATATTTTACACAATATCAATTCTCTTAATCATAGCAATAAGTTCACCACGTCAGGTGTTTATAGACTCAATTGTAATAATTGCAACGCATCTTATGTCGGTCAAACAGGTAGGAGCTTCCATACAAGATACGTAGAGCATGTTAACACTAGAACGGCCGAACATTCCTCATACCTATAAAGGCCGCAAGCGGTCATTTTGACCACTGCCGCTTACTGACATATATCTAGCATCCAGGATTTGGGAAACATGCGAATGTTCAATAGTTTATTTTAAAACAACAGTTAACCAGTAAGATGTATTGTACGCAGATCAGTCCATTGTTAAATATTAATAATTGTTCATATTCTCTCACTTATAACAGGTAAAAATGAAATATTTCGGCGGACTTGCTATTGAATGCCTTTGTGAAAAATTGTGATAAAAATAACGGTTTTTATTTGTTTACAAACCTATTTAGGCACTTGACAAGCAATTTATGCAAGTTATTACCTTACACGAACATTTTCCACAGACTACTTTGTTGCACGAAGAACACGTGTCAGAGGTTTTGTTCTGTTTACAATTGGAGTTCACTTGACATTGTCGTCGCTTACGACTGGCACATTGAACCTGAATCTGAGGCTCAGGCTGAAGTGTAGGGAGTTCAATCAACCGGGATCTTGTGTTTACAAAATGAGTTCTTGTATTACTTCAAGAATAAAATCATGTCGAGAGATTCACTGTCCCGTAACTACCTTGTAGACTATCCATGAATTTATTGCTGCTAGATCAAGTACGTTGTAAAATACACCTTCGACATCCAGTTCTATCGTAGGTGCGAAGTCTAATGTGTGCATATTTTCATCAGCCGAATCACCATCACTATCCGACATATTATCACACTGTTGAGGTATAAAATCCTCATCGTCACTCATTGCGTCTATATCTGATAATGTATCCTCGTCACCTGATTCGTCTTCTCCTAGCTTTTCAAGTTCTGCTAATAATTGAACAGGAGTAAGTTTTTGCCGCTGAGCCATTATTACGCACTATACGACACAAGGGACAGGCACTAACTCGTCCACTCGCAACCACTGCTAGAGGCATACTATTTAGTTACATCATACGCCCCTATAGCGCCACTTGTAAATATATCACAGGAAGCAAGCAATGAGCAGAATAGAGCTCTCCGTATCAAGGAAGTGAAGCGGTCAAAATGACCGTTGACCGCTTATGGCCTTCCTAGGTATAAGGGACAATATCGGTGTTCCCTTATTATCTACGGATGTAATTTTTGGCGTGAAGGTACATAACCCTAAAATATTAAAAGTCACAAAAGAACAACCTCGTGCGTAAAAAATTACGAGCGTGGAAATACGTTGAAATTCGCTAACGGTCAAAATGACCGTTCTGGCCGTTCTAGTGTTAACTCCCTGAAATATTACAGATGTTTGGCCATGGGACAGCACATGGGTGATCCTAACCATAAGTTCACTAATATCAAGCAAGACATGAAAATTATACAAAAAGGCCCCCTGCTCAATATTATGGAAAATTGTTTTATCCATTTGGAACAGTTTTAAATCCTAACTTCAATCTAAATGAAATTTCACAGAAATCAAAACATTTTATTTGACCTTTAAATTCCTATCTTTAGTAAACATATCTCAGATAAAAAGAATTCTTTCTTTTATAATCTCTTTAAATTCCCCTCTCAGCAACAGTCTTTCTTTCCACATCCTTCAGCCCCACCTTAGACACCCCTTCTCCCCTCCCTCCCCATCCCCTCCTACCCTCCTTCCCCTTCCCCTTCCCTCCTCCCCTAGTTACTCCTTTGTTTACATTGCCTGCTTCCTACAACAGGTCAGTGTTTGTTCCCTGCCCATTCCTTTGTTACGTGGCCTGCCTGCTTCTTCCAGATTGTTCTACATCAGACATCAGAGGTGAGTCTCATAAATAATTTTTCTCTTTTTTAATTTATTTTCTGTATGTTTATTCATTCCTAATTCCGGCTATCATTTCCAGACTTATTTCTTTGCCTGAGGTCCTAACTTTAAGATATCATATAATGACAAGAAGATCATAACCATACATTTTGTTATTAAATGTAATTTAATGGTATAATTATTCCTGCAACATTGTCTTTGTTATACATGTTTTAGTTTATCAAATAATCTGTAAAATTTATTTGGCTGAAGAAAGTGGCTGAAACTAGTCCCAAGACTTATGTAATATCATTTACTTGATATATTGTATAGAAAAGGTGGACCCTCTTGTCAAGTTATTCTTATAAATAGCTTCTTGTTACAGTTGTTGTAAAATAAGCCACAACTCTCACGACAAAATATACTAGTAAATTTGTCTTTGTTTGATTGTGTTTTAGCGCGAGATTGAGATACTAACATCGGCAGCAATGGTGTAGGAGCTCGCATGTGTTCAACTTAAGCCGAGAGGCCAGGTTACATATTCGGGTGTGTTCAGATAATATCGTCCCAGCTCGTGCCAAGCAGCTGAATATCCCCGTACCTCGATGGGATGCTCCAAGCAAAATACAGCTGTATGCATACTGAGGGCAGTCTTGAGCATTGCCATGGCAACCGTTGTGTTACACGTCACAAGTCAGCCTGCACTGCTGTGAGCATTGAGAGGGCTGCACTCAAATCAAATCAAAATCAAATCAAAATCTCTTTATTTGCAAATGAGGTGTCTACCTCGGTGGCAAATGGTACACTAAAATACATTATTGTCAAGCACTAAATATTAAATTAACAAGAGAAGAAAATTTTTCCTATAATACAATATTATACAATTTATGCTAACAATGTTTTCTATTAAACACACAGCTCATCCTTAATAAATTTATAATGTTTACAAAATTCTACTTATAATATATCCTGTCCTACTTACAAATATAGTCAACTGATATACAGTATGTGGAATTACTTCAAATGATACTATACAACTGGTATAACATTAATATTTACATTGCATTTATTTATTTACTTTTTTTTTTTTTTTTACCCGTTCTGGATCCTAAGTAGCATAACGACCTGCTGCGTCTTAACCAGAGCCCCTTTTGCCACCACTTTTCAGAGTTCCTGAAGGGCCTTCACAGCTACCGTAACGGTCCCAGGGCCCTCGAAGTCCCCACTGTACTTCACCCCTACAGGCAGTCCCCTACTTTGGCTGTCCAAACTCCTTAGACCAGAGGATGGAATTAATTTATTCACTCACATTTTTTTATATACAATAACCTGCACGGTCGAATGCCCTCTAACATTTCATTTATTTTCTCTGTTGCTGTTTATTCTCTTCTTGAATATCTGTACAGATTTTGGAAAAGGATCAAACACTACCCCTGGTAAACTGTTCCACTCCTTCACACCCTTCCCAATGAATGAAAATTTACCCCAATCGCTTCTGCTAAAATTCCTTCTAATTTTATATTTGTGGTCAGTCCTGCCGATATAATTATTTTCCAACTGAAGCCTCTCACGGATATCTCCCCATGCTTCTTCTCCTGTATAGGCTCTATATAATCCTGTAAGTCTAGTTTTCTCCCTTCTCTTACTTAAAGTTTCCCACCCAAGTTCCTTTAACATTTCTGATACACTACTCTTTCTCCTGAAATCCCCTGTTACAAATCTTGCTGCTTTCCTCTGCACACTATCTATTTCTTTTATTAGGTATTCTTGGTGAGGATCCCAAACACTGTTTGCATATTCCAATAATGGACGAACCATACTCAAGTAACTTTTTTCTTTTAATTCTTTGTTGCATCCTTTAAGTAGCCTCATTATGACATGTAATGATCTGTATGCTTTCCCAACAATGTCATCAATATGACCCTTCCAGTGCAAATTACTTTCAAATCTCACACCTAAGTATTTGCACTTGCCATCTTTTGGGATAACTACCTCATCCAAAGTATATTCAAATTCAGTTTTAAAGCTCCTCTTTGTAAAAGTTGTAACAGTTGATTTGCCTCCATTAACCTTCATATTATTTTCTTCAACCCATTGTTGGATACTTTCAAGGTCCCTTTGTAATTCTGAACAATCCTCAATGTTGTTTATTTCTCTATAAACAATTATGTCATCTGCATACAATCTTATTTTTGATGTTATATTGTTCCCTAAATCATTTGCGTATATTAAGAAAAGTAACGGACCGATTATACTACCCTGTGCAATTCCCTTCCAAACTTTCTCTTCCTGAGATACATTATTTCCTACTTTGACTTTCTGAACCCTTGAATTTAGAAATGCTTTTATCCAACGTGTAACCCTTACGTCCAATCCTATTCCCTCCAATTTCTTTAATAATATTCCATGTTCCACTCTATCAAAGGCTTTGGAAAGATCTATGGCTATGCAGTCTAACTGACCTCCTGAATCCAACTGATCTGATATGTCCTGCTGAAATCCCACCAGTTGTGCCTCACAAGAAAATTTCTTTCTAAATCCATACTGGCTCCTCATGAACCAATTTTTTTATCATCACATATCCCTCTGATGTACTTCGATATTAAACTCTCCAGAATTTTACAAACTATACTGGTCAGGCTGATTGGTCTGTAGTTCTCTGGTTTCCTTTTATCACCCTTTCCTTTATAAATTGGTATTATTATAGATTCCTTCCATTCCTTTGGTATTACACTATTATTTATGACATAGTCAAAGAGAAATTTTAAATAAGGCACTATGTACCACCCCATTGTCTTTAATACCTCCCCAGTAATTAGATCACTCCCTGCTGCTTTTCCTTGCTGAAGCAGTTGGATTTCTCTGAAAATATCTTCGTTTGTGAATGAGAAGCTTCTTGTTTCCCTCTGTCTCTCTCCCTCTCTATCTTCTGTTTCGGTTTCCAACTCTTGACAATCATCTACTGAATCTCTAAATTCCCTACTAAATAGGTTTGCTTTCTCAGTATCTGTTAAATAGTGTTCACCCCCTTCTCCCACCATTGTAGGAATTTGGATTCCTTTTCCTTTTTGATTCCTGATATATGAATACAGCTTTTTCCATTTCCCTTTGTGGTCATTACCCTCTTGAAGTATGCCATTCATATAATTCTCTTTTGCTTCCTTTTTCACTCTATTCAGTTCCCTCATTAGCTGTTTTCTAGTTTCTCTACTCTCCCTACCCTCTTTGATTTTCCTGTTTACTATTCTACATTTTCTTTTTAATTTTCTTATTTCCCTTGTATAATAAACAGGGTCTGAGGTCATTTTACCCTTCTTAACAGGTACAAATCTCTTCTCTCCTTCCCAAATAATTCCTTTAAATTTAGCCCAAAGTGTATCCACGTTACTCCCTTCACTTATCCAACAACTGAATTGTGAGTTAAGGTAAGTCCCAAATTCATCAACTTTAGTTTTTCTGTACAATTTCTTGTCTTGTGTAACCCTCTTATTAAGCCTTTTTGGTACGAGTCCTACATCCATTATTACAGCCTTATGGTCTCCTATTCCTTCAATTACCTCAGTTTTATCAACAATTTCCCATGGTTTAACCAAGAATACATCTAGTAAGTTATTGAGACGAGTCGGTTCTTGTACTACTTGTGTAAATCCTCCCTCCCAAATTAACTTATTTGCCAGTTTCTGTTCATGGGCTTCACTTGCAGCTCCTTTCCATTCAACTTCAGGCAAATTTAGATCTCCCCCAATTATTACCATATCATTATTATTGTTTTTACAAGTATAATCTATTATTTTTTCAAAGATTTCCATGTCTCTTGCCTCTCTTCCAGGCCTGTATGTTCCTATAATTTCCACCTCCTTCATATTATCACAAACTAATTTTATCCCTAATATTTCATCCCTTTCATCGGTAAACCATTCATGTGAACAGTAAGTTTCCTTCACCAGAATAAACACCCCCCCTCCCTTTTTATCTCCTCGGTCTCTACGATAGACTGTGTACCCTTCTGGAAATGCTTCTCTATTACCCACCCCTTCTTTCAACCACGATTCCACTCCTATCACCACATCAGTCTCATAAGATTCCATCAATGTACCGAATTTTAATTGTTTATTTACTACACTTTGACAGTTTACCAAGAGCAATCTCAGACCCCCTTTCTCCCTAAAACTTGACTGTTGCAATTGGGTAACTTGAAATTCCTTACTATCCTGAGTTTCTTTTTCTAGTTGACTGAGCCAGCTTAAAGTATAGCTGGCTCTTTCTACTAGTTTTCCTGGTCAGTATTATAACTCAAGGGAGTTGCCTGTTTTACAGTATATATCTTAAGATTAATAAAATCTAGAACAATATTTCCTATCTTTCGTTTACCTGAATTGTTTAGATGGAGGCCATGTTTTGTATAACAGTATCTCTCAAAGCTGCTGCATTCAATAACCTGAGTATTCCGAAAATGTTTACAAATTTTAACAATATCTGTATTGACCTTGTCCACTTCAATGTTCACACACGAATCTCTACTCAAATCATGCCTGTGGGGCACGTTCACTACAAAAACGTTAGTGTGGGTCAGCTTCCCTAGTGTATGTTTAAGTTGTGATCTTACATTCTTGGCCACAGACCACAAGGCGCACTCATAATGGAAACGAACCACGGAGCTTGCTTAATTAACTATGAGCACTACACCAGTTGAATAATCACAACATATAAGGCGCAGTTTGGTGTTTTAAACGAATATGTTTTAAATAGAAAATATAGGATACAGAAAATGACAGACAATTGTTTTGAGACATGTTAGTGCAGCCGGGCTGTACCTGATGCACCTGAAAAGCCACTACTGCCTCCAGGTGTTGTGTAACTTAAGATTGCTGCTCTGCCTTTACTGCTTTCCACATGGTTGCCGGAACAGGATGTGCCCATTTGAACTAAAATTATCCTTACATTCTGCAACACATTGCTGCAGATGATAATTTGTTGTTACTTTTATTCTAGGCATTATAGTAAGCTATGATCTTGCACTTCACAGCACCAGAAATGAACTACACGTGAGTGATACTGATCTGATCTTACGCAGTTGGGAGGAAGATCAGACACGTGGTGCAATATGGCTATGGACAAGGAAATCCCTGGCTTCTATGGTGAGTGCAACCAATAAGATAAGAAACTCACAGCTGCATGATGATATGCGAAAATAGAATACCATACAATACACTCTGCATTTAGGACAGCAGATGTTTATATTAAGATTAGATAGGTTTAAGTAATACAAAACAGAAATGCAATAAACTGAAAGATCTAGCATATTGATTTAAAAAATGTAAATATTGTATGCTAATAACTGAATAACAGGAAATTATGTAATTATAGAAAAATGTTTAAAATATGTATTTACATTAAAAATATTTTTCTAAAAATCTCAGCCCTGCCGATTATATAGAAAATAAAACTTACGGGTACTGCTTCCTCTTCGGCTTCTTTTTGTGCTTTTGAGGTACAGGTGTAGACACTGGAGGAGTCAATAACAGCTCACTGACTGAGGTATTTAACAATTCAGCACTTGTTGTGTTCTCAGCATCACGATCAGCACCAATCCATCTCCGGAGTTCACTATCCAACCTGTCATCAAATTTTGTATAATAGCATACAATAATACTGCAATGTTATTTTGCACAGATCGCATGGAAACAACTCATATCCACAATGATTCCCGTATCATCCCGTGCTTAAGTTTCAAGGCACTTAATGAAATGTTGAACTGTTTCTTAATTTTTTATTTATTTATATATTTTTCTGCTGCCGGGCTGAGTGGCTCAGACGGTTAAGGCGCTGGCCTTCTGACCCCAACTTGGCAGGTTCGATCCTGGCTCAGTCCGGTGGTATTTGAAGGTGCTCAAATACGTCAGCCTCGTGTCGGTAGATTTACTGGCACGTAAAAGAACTCCTGCGGGACTAAATTCCAGCACCTCGGCGTCTCCGAAAAACGTAAAAGATTAGTTAGTGGGACGTAAAACAAATAACATTACTATTATTATTATTATTTATTATTTTTCTGCTAGTGGCTTTACGCCACACCGATACAGGTAGGTCTTATGGCGACAATGGGATAGGAAAGGCCTAGGAGTTGGAAGGAAGCGGCCGTGGCCTGAATTAAGGTACAGCCCCTGCATTTACCTGGTATGAAAATGGGAAACCATGGAAAGCCATCTTCAGGGCTGCCGACAGTGGGATTCAAACTCACTATCTCCCGGATGAAAGCTTACAGCCGTGCGCCTCTAACCGCATGGCCAACTCGCCCAATCTTAAAAATATTTTTGAAACATTTGACATTTTTAAAAACTCTTTGAGTGGTCTCAATGATTATCTTACTATAAATATGCAACTGGCATAAGTTTCACTCTGCAGGTAGAATATACTCATAAACTTTCAACCATTTTTATTATAAGTTGCAAGTTTGGATTTCTGTTTCAGATTACAAGTGCTAAATTGCAAGAGATATATTGGAAGGAATCTATACATAAATATGTTATCTTGTAAAGATGTCAACCCCGAATCCTGACAAATCCAATGATTTTATTTGTGGACTGAGGGCTAGAATAGGCTTCACTCAGCCACCAGAGGAGCTGCCTGATACAGGAGAGACAGCGAGCCCAGTCACAAACATCAAGTAATATGACTTGAGGATGTCATCACGGTGAACACACTAATATCTGCAGACCATCTGGGTGGGCAGCAGTCATCTATTTAAGTCAGGGTCCTTCATGGGCTGTATGTGCCATGGGTTATTCTTATATCACAAAGGTGTCTGGCTCCATGGCTAAATGATTAGCGTGCTGGCCTTTGGTCACAGGGGTCCCTGGTTCGATTCCCAGCAGGGTCGAGAAATTTAACCATCATTGGTTAATTTCTCTGGCACGGGGGCTAGGTGTATGTGTCGTCTTCATCAACATTTCATCCTCATCATAACGCGCAGGTTGCCTACGGTGTCAAATCAAAAGACTTGCATCTGGCGAGCCGAACTTGTCCTTGGACACTCCCAGCACTAAAAGCCATACGCCATTTCATTTCATTTCATTTCATTTCATTTCATTTCATTTCATTTCACAAAGGTGATCAAATTACCCCCAGTCCCATTTTTATCAAAGGATAATTGCACAAAAGGTGCATGTCTAAGCAAACAACCAATCAATTACTATATATTTCTAGTTGGTGTACTCTCAAAAGAGACCCTCACACAAAGTCCGTAATGATGAGGCAAGTTGCTCAGCAACATTGCACACCAGTGAAATAATGCAGGAAGAAGTCGACAAGGTATTAAGAAGATTGAAATTAAAACCATTTTTAAAACTTTTTTAGAAGCATTTCTTGCAACCCACAATCACTGCATTCTTTCTCTGGCAGCTTGTCTTGTTTCCTCTGTCCAACCTCTGTTCCGTTTCACTTCTTCATGGGAGTCCTTGAACTTGTTAATCAGTAATCTGTATCATACTTGATCTGAGATGTCCTCCTGCCAAAGTCCTTTCTGACCTGAAACCACTTACCTGAAATATTAGGTCTCCTGTCCAGTAATTTGACATTCGGTATAAATATCCATAGAGCTTCATCAGTTGCTCACTTTCCTGACACATTTCTTTGATTCCTCTTCAAATGTCCAGCTACCATCTTCGGACCCATTATCATACGAAGGATCTTTCTCTTAAATTCCTCCGCTACTCTAAGCCCAAGCCTTTCCAGTCAATTGGAGGCACTCACTAGCACAAAGACACTCCATTGTAATTACTGTATTGTAATGTCTGAGCTTAGCTTGTCTTAAGATGGTCTGTTTTCTTGTAGAGGCTGTGTGTTCTATAAAAGGCAGCAACCATCTTCTCTCACCTGCTATCATTGGCTTCCCTTTCATTAGTTTTCATCTGCACAATCTCACCGAGGTACCTGAAGCTGTCAACTCTCTTGATCCTTCCATACTCCCTTCTTAGGTAGTGGAGGGAAGTTTTGATGTTTGTCATGTACTTAGTTATCTGCAAAAGTTCTGTGCTGGCATAAAGAAGATATATGGTCCAATTCGATCTTCATTAGGGACATTGAAGACTGTTGACAACTCCATCACTTTTAAGTGATAATGGAGAAATTTTAGAGCACTGGAAGGAACATTTCTCTGTGCTTCTAAATCATACTTCCAATGTCACTGAGGACTTTCTTCGTAATGTCCCTCAGCAGCCCCAACAACCATGGATGGCAGTTCCACCCACCAAAGCACTTAATCAACTAAAACCAAGAAAAGCTCCTGGTCCTGATAACATCCCTCTGGAACACCCTTGAAGACCAGACTTTCCACATTCATCCTCTTGATTTGGGAAAATCGAGAAGTACCTGACGGCTTGAAGAATGCTACCATCATCACTATTTTCCAGAAAGGTGATCGTAGCATACAGTATGTGAGAACTACCGTGGTATATCGCTTTTGTCAAATGTAAGTAAAATTCTCGCAAGAATTCTATTAAACCGGCTCCAAGTTATCTCAGAGAAGAATTTGCCTGAGTCTCAATGTGGTTTCTGAACCTCTAGAGGCACAACAGATATGATCCTGTGCTAGACAGCTTCAGGAAAAATGCAGAGCAACAGCAGACTCTGTATTTAGTTTTCTATGATCTGAAAGAAGCCTTTGATTCAGCAGCAAGATCTGCTATGTGGAAAGTATTGAGACATTTTGGATGTCCTGAACATTATGTGAATTCGTTCAAGCTCTTCATGATGTCATGTCTGAACAGGTTCTTCATGGTAACTCAGTATCAGATTCGTTCCCAATCACTCATGGATTGAAGCAAGGCTGTGTGCTTGCACCTACACTCTTTGCATTGTACATGGCTGTGATGCTGTATGAATCATCTGCAAACAACTTAGGCATAGAGATTAAGTTTAATTTTGATGGAGGTCTGTTCAATCTGGCAAGACTTTGCTCACAAAGACGTAGTCTGGTTATCGAGGTGGTACTTGCACAACCTGCTCCAGAATTGACTCTCCCTGAGTTCAGTATCTCCATCTTAGACACAACACTGGAGCAGGTTGATCACTTTTTATGTCTTGGCAGCATCTTGTCTAAAAGGTGTACCTGCAAACAAGATATTGACTAAAGAATCGGGGCTGCTCATGCAGCATTCAGATGGTTAACGCACAGAGCCTTCATGAATAATGACCTAAAACTGCATACCAAACTCATGGTGTACAAAGCTGTTGTCATTTCTACGCTACTGTATGGCTGTGAAACTTGGACACTACCGCTGTGATATCAAAAAACTTGAGCGCTTCCACCAACAAAAAATGAGATGCATCTTGAACATGAAGTGGGAGGACTATGTAACCAACACAGCAGTTCTCCACAAAGCGTAGCTAAATAGCATTGAGGCAATAATCATCGCTCATCAACTGAGATGGTTAGGTCATGTTCACCACATGAGTGATACCAGGCTTCCCTGCCATATTCTTTATGGTGAACTTAGCTCTGGCAGTAGACCTCATGGAGCCCCCTCTTAAGCGTTTTAAGGACCAGCTGAAACACAACATGAAGACAACTGGTATAAATATACAGACATGAGAAGAACATGCTGTGGACCGTTCACTGTGGCAGAACTCTACATCCATCGTTGTCAACTTGTTCGAAAGAGTACGCCGCAGACATCAAGAGGCCAAGCGACAAGCAAGAAAGCTCCAACAGGTACAACCCCGCCCTCCTGCATCCATTCAGTGTGATTTGTGTGGGCGTATATTCTATGCCAAGATTAGTCTGTTTAGTCATCGCAAACATATCCATAAACTGAGTTGATCTGCTCACCTTATGCAGGAGGAAGTTATATATACTCAGATCGAGTTACAGTCGACGAGTTATCTCAAAGGAAATCTGGAGACTAGTTTCTTCAGCTTGTTCCCTTAGCAGATTGAACAGCTGTATCTGTATTAAAACATTCACACCAGTATCCAAGTTGTTGCCTATAGCGCATGTCCATGCTCTGGATCGTATCCGAGTTAGCCTGGATAAGCACAACCTTGAATTGTAGCTTTTCCTATGCAGCTGTGGTTTATTTTTGTCACAAATATGTGCAAGAGAGATGAGGGTAATAACCTTATCAATGCTTCTACTCACCAAAACCACATGGCCTTCGACATTTTCCCTTCCGACGCATTTTTTCATTCCGTTTCTGAACGAAGGCTAGTGCTGGCCGAGCTAACTGCTTAGTTGGTTTGTGATTGCACAAGCGTGTGTATAATTGTGTTCTGAAGCGTAACCATGGTGTTTAGGGACAATATAAGTGTTGATGAAATTGGCGATATCCTATTCAATGAAGACTCAGGTGATGAACTAATTCCTGAACTAAGTGAAAGTAACAGTGATGACCGTGAAGAAGATTCTCCTGAACACGTGACAGAGAGCACAGTACCTGAAAGCTCGCCTTTATATCGCCCCCCTGCTATCCCGTTTATGGCTAAACCAGGTCTAAATATTGAAATAGAAAATGTAATTTGTAAATCTATTTCTCACAGCTGAATTTCCAACTACGCAGCTGGCTCGGCCAGCACTAGCCTTCGTTCAGAAACGGAATTTAAAAAATGCATTGGAAGGGAAAATGTCCAAGGCCTTGTGGGTTCTGGTGAGTAGAAACATTCATTAGGGTTTTACCCTCATCTCTCACGTACATATTTCTCAGAATGTACTGGACAGAAGACCCAATTTTCTCCACTCCTATGTTTTAAAACATCATATCATGAAATTGTTTTGAAAGTATCCTGTTATTTTTCCACTTTAGTAACAGCAGCGAATACAGCACAGGACTGACAGATTATATACAATACGACCCATTTTAAAGAAATTTTGTGGCAGATTTACAGAGCTTTATACCCCCAAAGAGAAAATTGCTCTGGATGAGGGAATGCTAGCCTGAAGAGAGCACCTAAGATTCCGCATATACAACCCCGGTACAATAATAAAACCTGGGATTTTAGTGAGGATGGTTTGTTAGTCTAACACAGGATATATCTGCAAACTCATGATGTAGGATGCAAGTGGTGCAAATTTATAAAGCACAGTTTTTCAGCTGCTTGAAAATTATCTTGGTCAACGGTATACAGTATATATGGATAATTATTACAACAGCGTTGGACTCGTGAAGCAATTACAGGAACAGAACATTGCCGCATGTGGAACAATATGGTCAAATAGGGGTGTACTGAAAGATCTAAAGGAACACCAGGCAATTCTCAAATGGGGCAAAATGACTTTCAGGAGGGATGAGGATGTATTGCTTGTTTCTTGGAGGGACAAAAAGGTTATTACTATAGTAACTACCATCCACTCAGCAGAAATGGTTGAAACAAACAAATCTTGAAAAAAACAACAACTGAAACCAGAGTCTGTGACCAACTGTAATCAACACATGCATGGTGTTGATACTGCAGACCAGTACTTGGCACTGTAACATTACGTTACAGTTGAGATGATCTTTAACATGGAGATTTAGCGGATAAAATGGTGCGGAGCAGCTTCAGACAGCGCAAATATATATGAAGTGTATCCATGTGGTATGTTGATCGTAATTAGAAGGTGGAGACTTGTAAACACCGGTGAAAAAAAGAAAAGAGTTTCTTAGATAGAACAACTATGGTCCTTAAAAAATAATTTAATTCATTCTATTCTTAACTACTTTGTAAGAGAAGATCGCATTTAAAAGGATAGTAATTTTACTGGGAGCCAAAAAGATTATTATCAACATGTGAGAAGAAAGCCGAGAGATAATACACTGACTGACAGAGCAAATGCAACACCAAGAAGGAGTGGTCAGAACTTTATGCCAATTGCAGGGTAGACTGACGTCACTGAGGTATGCTCATGATGTGAAATGCGCCGCTGTGCTGCGCACGTAGCGAACGATAAATGGGACACGGCGTTGGCGAATGGCCCACTTCGTACCATGATTTCTCAGCCGACAGTCATTGTAGAACGTGTTGTCGTGTGCCACAGGACACGTGTATAGCTAAGAATGCCAGGCCGCCGTCAACGGAGGCATTTCCAGCAGACAGACGACTTTACGAGGGGTATGGTGATCGGGCTGAGAAGGGCAGGTTGGTCGCTTCGTCAAATCGCAGCCGATACCCATAGGGATGTGTCCACGGTGCAGCGCCTGTGGCGAAGATGGTTGGCGCAGGGACATGTGGCACGTGCGAGGGGTCCAGGCGCAGCCCGAGTGACGTCAGCACGCGAGGATCGGCGCATCCGCCGCCAAGCGGTGGCAGTCCCGCACGCCACGTCAACCGCCATTCTTCAGCATGTGCAAGACACCCTGGCTGTTCTAATATCGACCAGAACAATTTCCCGTCGATTGGTTGAAGGAGGCCTGCACTCCCGACGTCCGCTCAGAAGACTACCATTGACTCCACAGCATAGACGTGCACGCCTGGCATGGTGCCGGGCTAGAGCGACTTGGATGAGGGAATGGCGGAACGTCGTGTTCTCCGATGAGTCACGCTTCTGTTCTGTCAGTGATAGTCACCGCAGACGAGTGTGGCGTCGGCGTGGAGAAAGGTCAAATCCGGCAGTAACTGTGGAGCGCCCTACCGCTAGACAACGCGGCATCATGGTTTGGGGCGCTATTGCGTATGATTCCACGTCACCTCTAGTGCGTATTCAAGGCACGTTAAATGCCCACCGCTACGTGCAGCATGTGCTGCGGCCGGTGGCACTCCCGTACCTTCAGGGGCTGCCCAATGCTCTGTTTCAGCAGGATAATGCCCGCCCACACACTGCTCGCATCTCCCAACAGGCTCTACGAGGTGTACAGATGCTTCCGTGGCCAGCGTACTCTCCGGATCTCTCACCAATTGAACACGTGTGGGATCTCATTGGACGCCGTTTGCAAACTCTGCCCCAGCCTCGTACGGACGACCAACTGTGGCAAATGGAGAACCATCCCTCAGGACACCATCCGCACTCTTATTGACTCTGTACCTCGACGTGTTTCTGCGTGCATCGCCGCTCACGGTGGTCCTACATCCTACTGAGTCGATGCCGTGCGCATTGTGTAACCTGCATATCGGTTTGAAATAAACATCAATTATTCGTCCGTGCCGTCTCTGTTTTTTCCCCAACTTTCATCCCTTTCGAACCACTCCTTCTTGGTGTTGCATTTGCTCTGTCAGTCAGTGTATATACTTGAGCGGAGAATTTAGTTATTTACGCCTGTAAAATAAGCCGAGATGAGAGGAAAACACGCACACACTTTCATTTAAAAACATTGAAGTTAAGGAAAGCTACAAACCAGTAAAAGATTGAGGAAAAAAGGGCCAGTTGTATTATAATAAGTGGCCGCATACCGTCAAAACAGCAGAGATATTATTTAGAAGCATAAGTCAATGTTCAGCAGACAATATTTTTAAGGAGAATAAGCTTCATTGGAAATATATATATATTTAGAGCACAATTTCGAAGTATTAAGAAATACCAATAGCCATCATACTTTCTAGAAAGATTATAATGGAAGATCTAGCTATGTATTCTGCCCAAATAATGTTGTCTTCTGTTTGCATGGACACCGGCAATATGATGAAACACGCTTAAACTGGTGGAGGAGGACTACCTGAGATGCTATGACTCAAGCCAGACTGCCGAGACCGATGCCCAGCTGTGACATATACGGAGACCGAAGCTGATTGCTCAGAGATGGCCTAACAAATGAGCAGGAGCCAGCAGTTGACCCAATCGAGATGAGATAAGTAATAAGTTTCCAAATTACTAGTTCAAAGTTATTTGTAGTTGTTGAAATATAATAGTAGGAGTGCAGAATTATCTACAATTAAATTATATGTGCCAGTATGTGAATGTCAGTGCTAGATTTTAAGAGGTTAACCGCAAGCGTGTGCCAATTTGAGTAACAGTTATACCATATTCGTAAGATGATTTTAGGTTATTGTAAGCATATATGGAATGTGAATATCGATGTTTATGTACCAATCTACTCGGAAAGATCATTTAGCGTTCAACTAGGCAAGATCAAGAAGAGAGTCTGTGAATTACAGAGTAAAACCTGGATATTGAAGAGACCAAATCGGCAGACACGGCCATTATGACTGTATTATAAGAAGAAATGGATTAAATATTGGGAATTCGCGGTTTATAAAAAGAATACGTCGTCGATGGACTAGTAAACCGTAACAAAGAGGTTGTTTAGAAGAAATGAGTTGAGAATTTATATATGCAGATGAGTCTATGAGAAGGGATATATGAGAATTATGAAAGAATGATAGTATTGAAGAATATTAATTGTTCATTGTGTGAGCAATGGTTGGAAGATGATGTTACGGATTTATGTGTTAGTTACAGTTATTGTATGATAAGACACAAGCAGCGAGGTTAGGTCATGCTCATATGAATATAGAGATACAGTCCAGGTGATTAAAGGTCAACTGGTAGTATAACATGAGAGTTTATGCTAGGTTAATGGAATCTCACATACTTTATGGAGTAGATATAGGGATATTAAGGAACATCGCCTTACAGAACAAATGTTTCACAATGTGAATGTAGATTGATGAATTGAATTACAATGTAGTATTGGCACAGCGGTAAATGATATAAGAGTTTATTTTAATTACAGTAGCACATAAATATATAATCGTACAGCATGATTTTCATAGTTTGAACTGATTGGTTATTCTATTAGTGGCACTTACTGGCAAAATATTTGATTTCTACTGGCATATATGAATGAATATGACTATATTTACTTTAATATTATTATAGATATAGGAATTTAAAGTGTGCGGCGTAGGGTTGTGGCGACCCCATCGCCCAGTGGGAAACCACTGCAATCAGCCACCCGAGTATTGGCGGGAAAACCATAACCTTTTGGGTTAGGAGGAAATGCCTGCCCACAGCCACGAACATCTCGAGGCACCTCTCGATCTCAATAATCGAGTTGTATTTTCGTGATCTTTCCCAAAAGATCACCACTAGTTGTATTTTCAACTTGTAACCCTAGCATGATGGAACACACGCTACCAATGCAACTACCCCAGGCCCTGGATGCTGGTCCGGTTTCTCCCGATCGTCGGATTCTGGGGGATCGGGAACATCATGCTTCAGAGAAGGATCGGAGCTTCTCAAAATCTCTTCGCCCCAAAAAGAGGAACTTCCTTGGTACTATAAACATCAACACCCTGCTGAAAATGGGAAAGCTTAAAGAACTGACTGACGCCATGGACAAATTTGATATTCAAATCCTAGCGATCCAAGAAACCAGATTTCAAGATGAGAACCACTTTGACTCTGAAAACTTCAGGATATTTAAGGGTAAACTGGCCATAAATATCAAAGGGAATTTATCAATACTTGGGATGGCCTTTGCAGTAAGGAAAACCATCTTAGATTCAGTCATCTACTTTACATCACCAAGTGAAAGAATCTCAGTGCTTACAGTGAAATCAAGCAACAAAGCATATGCCTTGATAAATGCCCATGCCCCCATTAACATAGACAATAAGAAAAATCCTCAGAAAGTAGAAGACTTTTGAGAACTGCTTGAAGAAACTACTAGCAAGATCCCTAAACATCACGTTAAAATCTTATTAAGAGACTTCAATGCACAGGTTGGCAGAGAGAAGAAATACAGATCAATCGTAGGACTTCATCCTGCACATCGGCGGACTAATAAGAATGGAGAACATCTAATAAGCTTTTGTACATCATTCATGCTGAGAATCATGTCCATGCACTTTATGAGACCTTTACATAAAAAGAAAACTTGGAGATCACCTAACCCATTGCTAGGGGAATTCCAGATTGCTATTTCCGTAAAGAATATGCTTGAGATTCAGAATGTTAAAGTACGGAAGGGAGTTGTCGATTCAGATCACTACCTTACCCAAATCAAGGTTAGGTTCCAACCAAACAGATCCAGACCTAAAGGCAGAAGATTTCCAAGAGTGGATCCGGACTGCCTGAGGAAGAACGCCGACGTTTTTGTACGTGACATACACGATCAAGATCCTAAGGTATGGCCAGATATTCGCAACACATTACAGTCATCAGCAATGAAATTCGGACAGCCACCCAGAAAACTTAAACACAGATGGTGGAACACAACCTGTGATCAAACTATCAATGACAGAATCAAAGCATGGAATCAATGGAATAGACATAGAACAGTCGACAGATGGCAGAATTTCCTTAAGACTCAAAAAAAATGACCTCAAAAACAATCCGCCGCGAAAAACGTGCATACGAGAAAAACATACTCGCAGAGATAGAACAGGATTTCCAGAAAAACAACACTCAGAGTTTCTACAAGACATTTCATGAGGACTTATCAGGGTACAAACCACCAACACTAAGTTTTCGTCGACCTAACGGATCACTAGAGACAAACAGTAAAGAGAACAGCAAGATACTGGCTGACTATTTCCAAAATCTACTGAACTGCGATCCACCAATTGAAAGACTACAGTTTGAAAAACCTCCACTAAACCCAGACTCACAGCCCCCAACAACTCAAGAAATAAAAGAGATAATCAAATCGCTCAAACATAATAAAGCCCCTGGGAACGATGGCATAACTGCAGAAAGGTTGAAAATAGGAGGAGATGACCTCATCAGAAGAATTCATACGCTCTTAACAGAAATATGGGAGACCATGATGATTCCAAAGGACTGGAAGAATGCCATTATCCATCCGTTACATAAGAAAGGCGATCGAGCGGACCCCAACAACTACAGAGGCATATCCCTTTTACCAATTATATACAAGGTTCTATCTAAAGCGCTATTAAACAGAGTAGAACAACAAACAGATCATTTGATTGGTGAATACCAAGCAGGCTTCAGAAAATGTAGATCGTGTTCTGAGCAAATTTGAAGTCTGAAGACGATATTAAGGATACGCCGCAGTACCACCACGTTTGTCACCTTTGCAGACTTTAAGAAGGCGTATGACTCTATCGACAGACAAACTGTTGTAGACATCCTAGGAGAGCTCAGTGTGGACAAGAAGACCACAGAATTAATCCGCCAGACTCTCACAGACACAACATCTCAAGTGAAGTTTCTAGGTGAACTATCAGAGCCTTTTGAAGTGCATACAGGAGTTCGACAAGGAGATGGCCTCTCCCCAATACTTTTTAACTTAGTGTTAGACAAAGTCATCAGGGAATGGGGAAAAGAAATTGAAGGTATAAACATTGGTACTCGGGGACAAAGAATTAACGTGAAGTGCTTAGCTTTTGCTGATGATCTAGCTATCTTTACCAAGACTAGTGAAGAAACCAGGTATGCCACAGAGAAGTTGCATGAGATAGCATCAAAGACAGGCCTCCAAATATCGTATGAGAAGACTCATATCATGGCTAATGGACACCAGAATATCCAAAGATCCCCACTACAGACAAATTATGGAATAATCACACAGGTCCCTTCCTTCAAATATCTAGGAGAAATCATTGTATCATCCGGATTGGACAGGAAAGCTAATTTAGAAAGAGCCACCAAACTCCTGAAAGCATACCAAATAACATGGAACCACTACAATAAAAGAGTGATGTCACGAAATGCAAAACTTCGGCATTACAAGACTGTTGTTCTTCCGGAAGCCTTGTATGCCTCAGAAACCACATCTCTAGGAGGCCACTCTAAAACTGATGAAATTGGAAAACAAGAACGAAAAATTATGAGGAAAATATATGGCCCCGTTCATGTAAATAGTATATGGATCAAAAGGAAAAATGTAGATTTGTACAAAGCAATCGAAAAGTTCTCCGATACCGTACGCAGGAGATGATTTAAATTCTATGGCCACATCTGTAGAATGGACGACACTAGATATGCAAAAAGATTGCTTGGTATAATTAATTCAAAGAAGGTCAAAATAAGCTGGTTTGAGGAAATAAAGCAGGACTTAAAAGAAATGAACATCACAGAAGATGTCATCAGGGATCGCAAGGCTTTTGGGAATCTAGTTGCAAAGCACTCGTTCACGGAAAAGGCTAAAAGAACCACAGGGAAACAATGGACGGAAGAACGCAAGAAACAGCATAGCGAGTTCATGAAGAGATTTTGGGAGGAGAAGAAGAAAGGAAAACCATCATCAAGCTAACAAGTTCCAACGCGCTCTGTAAACGGGCATAACGAAGAAAGAAGAAGAATTTAAAGTGTGATGACAATTTGATACCATATTCAGGAAACTTCTTGATTATCTCGAATCTCGAAAAAGTTTATACAAAAATCCAAACTAAACATGAAGAATCCCTACTTCCACCTGAAATAAAGAATCTAACCCTATTTACCCCATGAACTATTTGTATGCAAAAGTGATGAACTGAAATGATTCAACAAAGTATTAATGACAAATTATGAATGAAAGGATATAGTATATCCAATTTCAACTATGTTAATACAAATAATTTATGCTTTCCAGTTAAATATGTAACCTAACTTCATTTTCTTTTCTCTACAGCCCTCAATTCAATTTGATTTTATGTGATATCATGTTAGCATGCTAATAAACTAGAATTAGGATAATTTATGTGTTTTCTTTCTGAAAATAGGTAATGATATGTAGTCATAAGATAGTATAAATGCTAATAGTAATAATAATCTATGAGATGATATGATTGATATCATGGTTAATTGCTTGATTATGGGGGGGGGTTGAATGATTGATATGCGAATATCTTCACTCTTCAACGGAACCTATGATTTTAACAGATTTTTATGGAGTAAGTTGATATTTTTACCCTGAGTAGCAGGCTGGAACATATACTTCCTACCACCATACATGATTTATGCAATTAACCCCCGTTCTTGTAAAAGATTAATGAAATAATGGTAGGTGGAAGGGTGTAGCACTCTATCCTTTCATCAAGACAACTGTAAAGTGGCCAGAAAAGGTTTTCTTTTATTTACTGTACTGCTCATTTTTTAATGTATTTTGGCCCTTTTAGAACTGAAATCCTCAAAAAGCAATAACATTCCTGAATTCCATGCAGACAGTAGTTAGGAACTTGCTCCAGGAAAAAAAGTGAACCCGACATACAAGTGCAGACACCTCTCTCGACAGCTCAGCAACATCCATTTCATCACCTCCAAGTCCACGTCCTGCGATTTTGCTGCCAAAAAGGGCACCGGCGAAGGATCCACTATTTAGGTTAGATGAAAAGAAAAGAGCATATTCTCTTAAAGTTTCCACCATCAAATGAAGAAGGTGCAACGTGTGCTTCAAAAATAAAATTATTAGTGAGACACGCTATTTTTGTGGAAAGTGTGGTGTTCCCATTCACCCAGTAAAGTGTGAAATAAGCTACCACACCCTCCAGAGATACCAGAGGACTTTGTAAATGAATGTACAAAATTTTGTCTTCATATCTTGTGTACTTTAGAACTTATTGTGAAAATAATTTGTTACAAGATATTAGAATCATTCCGTATAGAGGTTTTCACTTTACAAAGAAAATTTAATATGTCCTATTCAGTACATGCACATCTCCATCATTTGATGGAGTAATAATAGTCATACATGTTTCAACTTGTTTCAGCCATCTTCAGTGAAAAAATATTAAAGTATTTTATACATAATTGATGCTAAAAAATGCATTAAAACGTAATGAAGAAAAGAATGAAAACAAATGAGACATGATGGAATTAAAACGATAAGTGATTATGTGAGGTTGTGGATCTCTTAGTCTAAAATGTTCAGTGTTTTACAATTAAAAAACGAGGACAAATTCACTGTGCTAAAGTTTAAAATGAAAGTCTTGTCTTCATTGAGCCACCATCACAAATAATTAAGAGGGCAGCAAAAACTTCAGAAAGTATGTTTGAGAAGATAACAAATGCCAGATAAAATGTATGTGACACATAGTGGAAACCACCAATGAAGCTCAAATCTGTAATGAAAAAAAAAAAAAAAAAGGTTGTATGAGAAACTTGTGCTAATAAGTAAAAAATAAGTGTGAAGAAAACTTTAAACTTACTTATTAAATAGTTGTCCTCTCGAACGGCCTGACCTCAAATTTAACAATCCCTTTCTCACTGATCCTGTCTATTGTTGGCTCAGCTGTGTTTGCGAGGATGGGAGGAGTAGAGGGGGAAGAGGAGGGGGTGCAGGGCTGGTGGGGAGAGGGGGGGAGGGAGGAACGGTTGAGTCAGAGAGATGGAGGCGGGATTTGGTTTTATTATAGAAGTGCTGACAAATATGTGGAATGAATGTTTCAAGTAGAATGTTCTTTTTTCATTGATTTCATTTTAAATTATAAGAGGGGTTCATAAACTGATCTATATCAATGTGGATGCCCTCGAGAATGTTAAGCAAGGTGCCTCTTTGCTGATAATGCAAGATCTTAAAATCTTTATCTATTGTTGTGTATTTGTGACTGGATTCTTTATGATGCTCACTCATAGCTGAAAAACTATTATATTTGAGAGCGTTGCAATGTTTGGCGCCTCTTTTGACAAAATTACAGCCTATTTGACCGACATAGCTGGAATTACAGGATTGGCATTCTAATTTTTAAACTCCGGAGTTCAAGTACCTATTTTTATGATTATTGTTATTATCGTTATTGTCGACAGTGTGCGGATTGAAAATACATCCGGAGTTGGTGTGGGAGGTTCTAAACTCTATTTTTAATATGTAAAGTAAATACAAAAACTTATTATTTCCACCTTGCTGCATGCAGGATTGATATGTATTGAGAAGGTGGAAATAATTTGTTGTATTTACTCTACGTGTAATCTCAACTCAATACGGAACCAATTATGAAGTTTATAATTTATTTTTAATGTTGTGTCTTTTTTTTAATATTAGAAATTTGGTAAATGCTACCTACTAGTCTTGAGTCTGCTCTTGTATCTACTGATGATTCTGTTGAAGAAGGTTTTACTGAGACCATTGTATTCTGCAATATCGTAAATAGTTTTTTTTTTTTTTGAGAGATAAAGGAACAATTAATGCTCTGAGTACCATGCTACTGTAAGCTGCTTTCTTATGTATGTCTGGATGCAGAGAAGTTTGTTGGGTGGTATTGATGGTGTGGGTGGCTTTTCTGTATATATTACAGGATAAAGTGTTGTTACAGTTGCGCATAATGGTTAAGTCCAGGTAATTAAGGGCATTATTGTTTTCTGACTCTATGGTGAATTTTATATGTGGATCAATGGAGTTGAAAAGTTCAAATACTGTATTGCTGTTAGTAATAAGGGAGTCTAAAATTACAAACATGTCATCTACATAGTGTGTCCAATGTTAAATGCCGTTAATCTTAACAATGATGTGAGAATGTTCTAAATGGTCAATGTAAATATCCGCAAGAATCCCTAAAGCTGGTGACCCCATGGGAAGACCCATCTGTTGGTAAATGACATTACTGAAAGTGAAGAAATTGTTATTCAATGTAAATTTCAGAATCTCAAATTGTTCTATTTCGCCTATACTTATACTGAATTTGGAAAGATTGTTCTTAATTGTACGGTGTTGTTAACGGGCACATTAGCATACATGTTAGTAATATCAAATGAATGAAGTGTGTGGTGTTTGGATAAATTAAAGTACTTAATTTTATTGCAAAATTGTATGGAATTTTTCACTGATGTATTGGCTTGAAAATGATAGTGTGATTTAAGGAATTTGTGAATGAACTGAGAACTGAGTCAGACTATTTCTGAAATTGATAATGGGTCTAAGGGTTCTCGCAAATACAGCTGAGCCAACAATAGACACTATCAGTGAGAACGGGACTGTTAAATTTGAGAAGGTCAGGCCGTTCGAGAGGACAACTATTTAATAAGTAAGTTTAAAGTTTTCTTCATACTAATTTTTTACTTATTTGCCCAAGTTTCTCATACAACCTCATTTTTTTTTTTTTTTTATTTATTTTTTTTTTTTTTTTCCCCCATTACAGATCTGAACTTCATTGGTAGTTTCCATTATGTGTCACATACATTTTGCCTGGCATTTGTTATCTTCTCAAACATACTTTCTGAAGTTTTTGCTGCCCTCTTAATTATTTGTGATGGTGGCTCAATGAAGACAAGACTTTCATTTTAAACTTTAGCACAGTGAATTTGTCCTCGTTTTTTAATTGTAAAACACTGAACATTTTAGACTAAGAGATCCACAACCTCACATAATCACTTATCGTTTTAATTCCATCATGTCTCATTTGTTTTCATTCTTTTCTTCATTATGTTTTAACAAATTTTTTAGCATCAATTATGTAAAAAAAACTTCAACTTTTTTCTTTCACTGAAGGTGGCTCAAACGAGTTGAAACATGTATGACTATTATTACTCCATTTAATGATGGAGATGTGTATTTATTGAATAAGAAGACATATTAAATTTCCTTTGTAAAATGAAAATTTGATATGTTTACTGTGCCACTAACAGCTGGAATAGCTCGGCCAGCCATTTAAATAGCCCGCTCAAATGGTGGGCGTGAATGTGTTAAGATGGCTAAGTGATCAGCAAAAGCAAGACACCATTGACACCCATCTTTTATCCCCTGATATGTAATTGATTCAGTAAACCTCTCTCATTCATGGATAAGCTTCTCCAACATACAGTTGAAGAGAACCGCTGACAGTCCATCCGTCTATCAGACTCCATGGCTGATAGGAAACATTCCCACAGACATACAGGACCAGTAAATAAGCATCTGTGAATCGAATGGGGCAGAAAGAAATTCAGTCAACAGTCTCAATGGCAGAAAAGGAAATTTCCCAATGACAGATATGGTGGAAGGATCAACTCTACAACTCACAACTGCAGTTCTAACAACAGATGCAGTAATCTGTCCTGCCAAATACTCTGAAGTAACTATATGTATGATGGAATCTTTTGAAAAGAATTAATAATAATAATAATGCTATTTGTTTTACGTCCCACTAACTACTCTTTTACGGTTTTCGGAGACGCCGAGGTGCCGGAATTTAGTCCCGCAGGAGTTCTTTTACGTGCCAGTAAATCTACCGACACGAGGCTGACGTATTTGAGCACCTTCAAATACCACCGGACTGAGCCAGGATCGAACCTGCCAAGTTGGGATCAGAAGGCCAGCGCCTTAACCGTCTGAGCCACTCAGCCCGGCTTGAAAAGAATTACCCCAGGTGGCAGACACAGGGCCATCAGATTCTGTGGAGCTTATACTAGCATGACAGATGAGTCCGAGACAGCCAAAGAGACTGAACAATTCCCACATCGATTGTTCCCAAACATAATCTGCAAACTAAAAAGCATCACTATTTTGGAACAGTGAACATACAAACCTTGCTAGAGACTGGAAAATTAAAGCACACCTTCTATGAGATGACAAAACAATATATTTTGGTACCAGTACTACTACAAGCCTACAAGGATATTCGAAGGAAAACTTGAGTGAAAAATTTTGAACAAATCTACAACAACTCGGCAGAGCATTCTATGATATAGATGTTGATTCCCATAGGAAACATGAAATATTTGTCCTAAATGAGTAAATTTATAATACCAATATAATGGTCCGTTATTGGACATTATAAATTTTCCATCTCACTCATTCTTGGTTGCCTGCGTTTCGCCCTCGTGTGCTAAGTTGGGCTCATCAGTTGGTACTTAGCACACCTACCAAGACGCAAGGCTAGCACACGAGGGCAAAACGCAGGCAACCAAGAATGCGTTAGCTGGAAAATTTATAATGTCCAATAACAGACCAGTATATTGGTATTACCGGGCGAGTTGGCCGTGCGTGTAGAGGCGCGCGGCTGTGAGCTTGCATCCGGGAGATAGTAGGTTCGAATCCCACTATTGTCAGCCCTGAAAATGATTTTCCGTGGTTTCCCATTTTCACACCAGGCAAATGCTGGGGCTGTACCTAAATTAAGGCCACGGCCGCTTCCTTCCAACTCCTAGGCCTTTCCTCTCCCATCGTCGCCATAAGACCTATCTGTGTCGGTGCGACGTAAAGCCCCTAGCAAAAAAAAAAAAAAAAAGTATATTGGTATTATAAATTTACTCATTCAGGACAAATATTTCATGTTTCCTATGGGAATCAACATCTATATCATCTGATGGCCAGGCAGGCATCAATTTTTGGAAGTGAGACATAGTCTCTCATAGTGCATTGGCACTGCTGGTGGCTTCAAGTAGCCTATGCAGTGGTCTCCACGGTATGCACTAGCCTTGCGTCTTGGTAGGTGTGCTAAGTACCAACTGATGAGCCCAACTTAGCACACAAGGGCAAAATGCAGGCAACCAAGAATGAGTTAGCTGGAAAATTTATAATGTCCAATAACGGACCACTATATTGGTATTATAGAGCATTCTATGTAAAAAAAAAACAAATAATAGACTCCATAACAGACTGCAGTTCCCCCTCTGACAGTCTCTATTCTAACAATGAAATGTACGAACAATGCGTTTTATATACTGTATACATGTACAGACTTCCTGTACTAAACACACACATGGACACAAATAGACCCCTCTGTTAATAAAATGAGATTTGGAAATACTCTTTCTTACCTGATAGACTCTGTCTGGTTAATGTACATAGGACAAGTGGGATGAACAGATGAAGTGTTGGGTGTTGAAGAGAGCTCCATGTCTGCCCACAGAAGGGTACGTCCATGCCTTACACCTGAAGTTTGTCGCATCACTGATGGATACGAGGCAGGTGCTGTGGTACCAGGACCACGAGGTAACAAGCCCCTATCAACACACATACACATATTAACTCTTCAATTTCACTAGCTACATTAAAATATGTTTTCTAGTATTAAAAGACGATATATTACTGCATAAATATATTTCTCAAACTGCTAAATTGTAGCTCATGTAAAGAACAGAGTAGTCATTTTTACTAAAAGTTTATCTAAAATTAGAAACTAGCACAGCCTTCTATGAAGTTGCTGGCATCCAAATCACCCTCAGTCATGTTTCTAGTCTCTGCATAGCGTGTTCAATCCTAGCTGAAGTCATTTGAACTAATAATAGCAAATGTATTCAATCTATTCTGAATTACAGAATAACAGTGCGAGATTCTTCAGAGCTACTGTCTCTGCGTCTGGTTCTTTCAATTTAATTCCTGCAATGTATGCACTCTATGCTCTTAAGCCCAATTCCTTTGTAGCTCTCTGACATGTGCCATATGAGTAGCCAGTCTCCTGCTTCAATCTGCACACTGATTTCAATAGAGAGTTCAATAAACATCTTCGAATATCATCCACACAATCTTGACTCATTCCAGATATGTATTATTCCAGTCTTGCTGAGGAGCAAGCCAGTTGTCTTGGGCTTTCTTATCATCAATAAAATTGTTGGTCTGGTTGGAACATCATGCCCGTTGTGATTTAATGAAGAAATTTGTCTTACATAACATTTTCCCAGTAAAAACATGTTGCCAACATGTTCGTGTTATGACTGCAAAATCTAAAGACTGTGAACTAATTAATAATAGTCAACAATAGTCATAACAGAGAACAATGGATGATAGGGAGATGTTTAAGGAAGCAGAGATTATCAGCAGTGGGATACTGTGTAGGAGGGATACCAACTGGAGAGTGATAGGGGGATTTAAATGAGACTATGGAGTGGGTAAGTGGGAAATTGGGAGTGAGATGTGTGGATCCTAATGAGTGGATAGGAGATAAGGATCTAGGTTCAGATGGCCTACACTTGAACTGCAAAGATACATATAGATTACGGGGTTTGTATAGAAGAGTTATAAAGAGGCACATTCAGGGAAATAGGGCGGACTACATAGCAGTGATGACAGCATAGGAAGCAGGGAGTCAAGTAAGGATGACATAAAACTGGTAGTGTAAAACTGTAGTACTGTAAAGAGAGGAACAGAATTAAGTAGTAATTTAATAGATATATATTTACCAACATTGTAATAGGAATTGAATCAAGGTTAAGAAGTGATATTGTGGATGCAGAAATGTTCTCATGGATCTGGAGTGTTTATCATACAGACAAGTTAGGAAAAATAGGAAGGGGGTGGGGTAGTATTCACACAAATGAAAAAAGAATTTGTAAGCTACGAAAAAGTTTAAGAAGAGAAATATGAAATTCTAGGTGTAAGACTTATCATAGGCAACTTGATATTTGTGGAGTGTACAGACCTGGTAAGGCTGGCACTGATGCTGATTTATTTCATAAGATAATCAGCTATGTGGGGAACGTCAGAGAAAGGAATGTTATTGTAATGGGTAATCTCAATTTACTAAATGTTAACTGGAAAGAGAATGCAAATGACAGAAAGCATGACCAATAAGTTAATCTGGAAGGACAGCTAAATCACAAAATTATGGAATCATCTAGAGGGAAAACTATTCTATACGTGCTGCTGATAAAATCAGATAAGCTCTATAGAGAAACCAAAGTGATAGATGGTACAAGAATTATGAAGCTGTTTTTTGTCATAGTTAAAAATAAATGTGATAGAAAAGAAGGCTGTAAAAGTAGGACTACAGTATTAGACAATAGAGAGGCAAAGGGGAATTTTTTAAAAGCAATTACGATCAGTGGAAAATTGTAAATCAAAATGTAGACAGCCTGTGGGATGGGTTTAAAGCAATTGTTAAGGAATGTGAAAACAGGTATGTACTTTTGAAGGTGGTAAGGAATGGTAAGCCCATTGTATTATACCAGAGAAATAAAGTGATTAAGAGGGAGGTGCAGGTTAGAAAGAAATAGAGTTAGGAATGGTTGTGGGAGTAAGGAGAGATTGAAGGAACTTGCTAGGAAGTTGAATTTAGCAAAAATGTTAGCTAAGGATAAAATTATGGCAAACATAATAGACAGTCATATGAATTTTAAGGAAGAATGGAAGGATATGTACTTTAGAACCCTTATTATAGTAATTTTTTAGAAGACAGAATACAGTACACACAGTACTGAAACAAGAAACATACCTCTGTTAACAACTTTGGAAAAATCTGTTAGTTTCTTCTATTTTTTACTGTTAACCTCCTTTTCTTCAACAAACTTTTCAACAACATTTATTGCTGTGAAAACAATGTCATTTACATTCGACTGGCTCTGCATGTAGATAGAAGAATAACCACTGCACTTAACACCTGGTCTGATGATGGTACAAGAGAAGGCAGTTCCAACTCTTCTTGTTGGTAATCATCATCATCATCATCATCATCATCATTGTTGTTGTTGTCATCATCGTCAGCAGTGTTGACGGTATCCGTAGGAGCTTGGCTAATATAACGTCAGAGTTCACATTTATGTAAGCCTTAAAATCAGCTTTGCAGTTAACAATACTCCACCCATTCTTCAGGAATAGGAGTGACTTCCCCCTCTTAGTGTTCTAAAGCTCCTGAGTCACCTTTCAAAAATCATGCATTGCAGAAGCAGCTTACCAATTGTTTTCTGCTTCACATCAGCCCACAATTTACTCAGCATTGTTATCGACTGTAGTAGATTGACGTTTGTTAACGACTACTCAGATTCAAATCCTCTCAGAATTCTCTGAATAGCCCTCTTCCTATGGAAATGCTTCAAGATTTTAATCACCCCTTGGTCCATGGGCTGTAGTTTGGATGTTAAGTTATGTGGCAAGAAAACCATGTGCACTGCCGTTAGCTCCTGAATGAGCACTTTGGGATGAGCAGGGCAGTTGTCTACGAAAAGGTGGATTTTCCTCCCTTCACACTGGAACTTCTCGCCAATACCACGTAGCTAAGATACGTAAATGGAGTTTGTCATCTACAACTTTCAGGGTTGCTTTCATACTTGACCGGTAATTAATTCACACCTGAGAAACAGCAAGACTTTGCCGATTCCCCGATCCTTAGAAATTTTACTTTTTTGGTTCCAGTCATATTAGCTCCCAGCATCACTGTACTTTCTTTACTTGTTAACCCTTCAAGCCGGTATTAAAAGTTGGCCAAGTTTTACCCTACAGTGGTAATAAATTTTAGAAAAATATTACAATTTTACATGCTGTCACAAACATTGCTATAACTTCTAAACGTAAGTGAATACGCAATTCATATCATGCAGATGTTGTATCTACATACAAAAAGGTGACTAATTACTTTCTTGTTTGAATAAAATTTGAATCAACAAGTATCCATGACCACTTGGGTGAGCATTCACTTATATTACTATCATTATGTACATCACACGTAATTTCCTGCTGTGTATAATCATCATCACTAACACTTTCATTATCACTTGGATTATTTTCATCACTACTTTCACCTAATATGCGTTCAAGACCTGCATTAGATAAATGCAGACCATGCAAGGATGCCACCATGTTGTTTACAATGATCGACGTTGATGAAACAAATTCTTTTTATACCAACACAATGCCGCATTACGGTAGAAGATACTCCTCTGCATTGAATGATACCCTGTGCTGCGAGCCGGGCTAAAAGTTCACGTTGACAACTACCAGATGGCATGCAGATTTACATCTAAATCATCGCTAGCCTAGTCCATACAGATATACGTCAAACCGCTCCTGGCTTATGTTTTATAGGTCCGTACACTTACATGTTGAACCAGCTTGAGCAGTTATCTGTTCCTCACAAACCACAAATGCTGTATTGCACAGTTAATTCAAGTTACAGAGTATTCTTTGCTTCAAAGGAGGAAACATTTGCTTAGAGAAATCAAGAAATTCATGTAACCGAATTTCAAGTAAGAGAAATACATGTGAAGAACAGGACAAACGGCCGGGAAATTGAAGTTACTTCGAAATACTGAAAATTCTATTAATGGAGGTTCGAGATATCAAGGTTCAACTGTAGTACCATGTATCTGATTAAGTTAGATGATTACATTACAAAAGGGTGATGAAAACAAATTTAGTCAAAGCAGCTGAACTAGGACCCTACATGTACATACATCAGTGTCTACGTGGACTAATGTGCCAGGGAAATATATTTGGAGAATAAGTTAAGTTATATACAAACTCAGATAAGCAAAATAAGTCTATTTAATGTGATTAACAATGAAACCCACTGTAAGAGTGTTCCTAACTCTGTTACTAAATTTACAAACATATAAAACTGCTTTTATATTGAAAAACCTGAATATCTGCATTTAAAATGGAAATTATGAAAATTAACATTCATTAAATAAAATACACACTCGTCGGACCTTGTACTCACACTTACTTGTTACCTGCTTACTTACACATACGTTATTTGAAGGGCGCCAGCTACCACTCAGTGCAGCAATAATAGAATGAGACTCTTGACTATCTCTAGGGTGTGGGGTAATAAGCTTACTTTTGACAACATACCATATAAGTTCTGGGAAAAGGAGATTGGCGTTCGGTTTCCTCATTAATTTTGAGGTTAAGATATTTTACTGTCATTGAAATAAAACTATGAATTCGTTTGATAGAACAAAATATATTCTTTAAATAATATATAAAAAATAGTGAGTCTTGTTGCGATAAAACAGATGAGAATATGAAATTATGACATTGCAACTGAAAGAAAGCTAGACATGAATTTGAATTCTTCTTGACCGGACATTTAACAATTTATACGAAATATTTCCCTCACTGATTCACTTGACTGTACCTTCAACACTTTGAGTGTAATTACAACATATTCCTTTGATCTGGTGTTTACTGTAGATGTGTCACGCCTAACTTGGTGATACATCCTTGTGACTGCTTCTTCTCCATATCATCTGACTTCTTTGTAAGTCAATATGGTATTACCTCATTGCAGGTGGTATCCCTCTCTGACTCCATGGTAAGCCCTTGCGTCCGTGTCTTCAACTAAGTGACCGACCAACCTTTGGCCTCACTCTCTCAATGACCAATGATTAATGGCTCACTGAGTCTTCTCCATCTCTCGTTCACACTCGTTGACTGACCGACTGAGGCCTCTTCATCTCGTAGACTTCTTCACTGTTCAGCTTCCGTTTAACTAATGACTGACGCTACAACATGTATCTACCTTTTATAGACGTTGGTTGACACAGCTACGTAATCTCCAGAAATAACAATGACATACTCCCACAACGCCTCAAACTGTTGCATGTAATGGTGAAATCCCCTGGGGCTCCCTAAGAAACTCAAAGGAACAGAGCTCAGTGCTAAGTGAGCACGATGACGTAGCCATGACGTGGCGATGACTTGGCAGAATCGCCAGCATTATTGCACAATGTAACGATGCCATATCCATCATCTGACATATAACAATTCTCACTGTACATGTATTGAGTGTTATTTTACACACACGTATATATGTATACATCTAAGTACAATCCTGCAAGCGACAAGCATTGCAAAATTGAATTGAATAAGAATTATAACAAAATAATAGTAATCTCACAGATAAAATAATAATAATAATAATAATAATAATAATAATAATAATAATAATAATAATAATGATACAGATATTATCTTGTAACGGGATTTGAACCGTTACACCACCAAAAATTGCTAAACAAATTATTAAATAAAAACTAAGGTTGTTAAATTCTTATACAAGTATCCTAAGGATCTATATACTGTGATTGGTAGTCTTCTTCATCCATTCCCTTTTCCACATTCTCTCTGGGTAGGATAGTGTACCAAAGCCCTTACTCTATCTTTTCACCACTCCTCTTCTAGTACTTTATTGCTATGACTCCTCTGTTTGCAATACAGTCCACAACAGAGCTCCTCCATCTCATTCTAGACCATCCCCTAGGCCCCTTTGCAGTCTCTTTACCCATGAATGTTCTCTTTGGTATTCTCTCTCCTGGCATTCTCATCCTTTTTTTTTTTCAAGATGGCGACTACTGTGTGCGAGTCTGTGATATCCATAGTGTAAGATGCAGTGAAAAATTGTGGCAAATGCAGAAGAGTAGTTAAAAATGGGATTCTGTGTCGTAAGTGTGATGAATGGTACCATTTTCGTTGTGCAAATATTGTAAATAGGACTGATACTGAAGAAAGTGTGTGTGCTGTCCTTCCCAGACTAACTTATTTACCATTTGTTGGTCATACTTTCTGTCATTCCCATTAACTTTCCAGTTAACACTGGTAAATTGTGATCATGTACTACTAATGACATTCCTTTATGTGTTCTTTTTCTGACATAACCGATTATCTTGCCAAATAATTCTGCTTCAGCATCACACTTTCAAGGTCTGTACACTCCAAAAACATCAAGTTGCCTATTCTTTAGAGATGAGCCTTACACCTAGAATCCCATCTTTCTTATCTTTAACTTTTTCGTAGCTTACACATTCTTCTTTCACGAACATTAATACTCCCCCCTCCTACTGTCCCCATTTTGTCTCTACGATAAATACTCCAAACACAATTAACATGATAAATTCCTCTAAGGGATCATTAATGAACAAGGAGAGTGTACATGTGAGGACTTATACAAGGCAGAAGTCAGTAAGCAGTATTATTATTATTATTATTATTATTAAATAATAATAATAATAATAATAATAATAATAATAATAATAATAATAATAATAAACTCCACCATTGCCGGTCCCAAGCCCGGGGCCTCATCTTGCAAGTGATGGGGAAGGAGGAGGGGGAGGAGTAACAACCTCGTAAAAAAACCTGGGTCCATCTGGCTCCGGATGGTAGCACCCTGTAAGGGCCTCTGCCTAGGGTTACAGGTGAAACCTGGTCAACGGTCTCGAAGGCAGATGAGGAATTTAATGTCCCAACGGCGGAAAGAGCGGAAGAACCTAGTGGAGTAAAGCACAAATAAAAAATCATTTCGGACTAACAATCAGATCTTATCTTGGAATTAATTTCCTACCTTGTACAATGTACAATTTCAATTGCAGAATGGAAAGTCCGCTGAATGAAAGCACTACCCCAAGTGGTAGCTCGGAAGAGAAATCCACCATTGCATTATGCAATGCATCGGGACCTAGGGTTCTGGGGAGTACCAACATCTGCAATAAGGGTGAGTCGGAGCATCCTTGGAATCCTTTCAGACTTGAATTTAAGAGGAAATTCTTTGCAGGCACTCTTAAATTCCTTGCTAAAAACCGGCAAACAGAAAGAACTGGAAATTTTCTTAGATAGACATGAAATCCAGATCTTAGCAGCTCAAGAGACACGGTTTATGGATGAGAATGTAACAGAAACCAAAAATTATAGAATCTTTAAAGGAAAACCAGCAATCAAAATTATGAACGGAATGCTACTACTAGGTACCGCCTCTTATGTCCATAAAGCAATAGTTGATAATATTATGGAATTCAAATCTAATTCAGAAAGGTTATCTCTTCTCACACTTAAATGCAAGAACAAAAAGTATACATTTGTTAACTGTCATGCACCAATAAATGAAAATAATAGCAAGAACCCAAGTAAAACTGAAGAATTCTGGAGTCTTCTAGATGACAAAATGTCAAAAATTCCAAAATCAAATGTTATTATTCTACTACGTGATTTTAATGCACAGATAGGCAAAGAAATTCAGCAAAACAGTAGGGGCATATCCGGCACACAAAAGAACAAACAAAATTAATTAAACTAATTAATCTCTGTAAATCCTTTCACATAAAATTAATATCAACCTTCTTTAAGAAACTTCCAAGAAAGGCTAAAACATGGGTGTCCCCAAATCCGATGTTAGGTGAGTTTCAGTTGGACCATGTAGCTATTTCTCAAAACAGTATTAAGGAAATTATGAATGTTAAAGTAATAAGAAGTGGGGAGTTTGACTCCGATCATTACCTCTCTAAAATTAAGCTCAAGCTTCTACCTCGCAGGAATCAAAGAAGGCCGAGAAAGTTAATGAAATACAACATAGATAGGCTCAACATTACACAAGCAACTATAGAAAACTTTCAGGAAGAAATTAAAATAACTCGGCATGGCAAATGGCCAGAATTATCTAAACAGATTAAAAGTGCAGCAAAGAAAGTATTTGGATCAGTTAAAACTAAAAAGAAAGTATGGTGGAATAACGTATGTGAGGAAGCACTTATGGAAAGAACGATAAAGTGGAAAAAATGGAAATGTTCCGGAAAGAATGAACACTATGAGCTATTCAAACAACAAAGAAAGGAAACAACAAGAATAATAAGGCAGGTTAAAAGATCTTTTGAAAAATCGCAGCTAGTAGAAATTGAGAATAATTTTGTAAGAAATAACTCCCGAAATTTCTATCAGACCTTTAAGAATAACCTAAAAGGTTATCAATCCCGGAGCATTTGCTTCAGGGATGCAAATGGTAATATTGGCCTTAACAATGCCGAGAATTGTGAGATTCTAGCAAAACACTTCGAAGACCTGCTGAACTGCCCTGAGCCAAATCATAAATTAGAATCTTCAGAAATTCAGGAAAATCTAGAAGCTCATTCACCTACAACAGCGGAAGAAATAAAGGAAGCATTAAAAAATCTTAAAAATAACAAAGCTAGTGGGGAAGACTCCTTAACAGCTGAACTTTTAAAATGGGCTGAACCAAAAATTATAGAAGATCTACAAATAATCTTTGAAGAAATTTGGGAAACAGAAAAGATCCCAGAGGATTGGAAAGTGGCTCTAATACACCCATTACACAAGAAGGGTAACAAGCAAGATGTCAACAACTACAGAGGTATATCTCTCTTGCCAGTTGCTTACAAGATATTCTCAACAATACTACTAAATAGAGTAAAATCGACACTGGACAGTCAATTGGGTGAATATCAAGGTGGATTTAGAGAAGGAAGATCTTGCTCCGAACAGATTTTTCAACCTGAAATCTATAATTCGACACAGTGCATTGGCACTGCCGGTGGCACAATTAGCCTACGCAGTGACCTCCACGGTATGCACTAGCCATGCGTCTTGGTAGGTGTGCTAGGTACCAACTGATGAGCCCAGCCTAGCACACGAGGGCGAAACGCTGGCAACCAGGAATGAGTTAGCTGGAAAATTTATAATGTCCAATAACGGACCATTTATATTGGTATTACAGATTAATAAACTCCAAAGACATAGTTGTAACATTTATTGACTTTAAAAAAACTTTTGACTCTGTTGATAGGGAAACCCTAGATAAAGTAATCTGTGAATTTGGAGTTAAAACTAAATTGGCAAACCTAATTCGTGAAACACTTACAGACACTATCTCGAAAGTAAAATTTATGGGTGAAGTATCTCGACCTTTCAAAATAATACAGGTGTCAGGCAGGGCGATGGTCTATCTCCACTCCTTTTCAATTGTGTCATGGAGAAAATTGTAAGAATTTGGAATGAAAAACTGAAAGAATCTAAAATATTGCCACTCATGCTGGGGAAGAAGAACAAAGGTGTTGCAATAAATTGCCTAGCATTTGCAGATGACTTTGCCATACTTTCAGAAAGCCTTACAGATGCAGCAATGCAAGTCAATCTCCTTGAAAAGACAGCCAACATGACAGGCTTGAGAATCTCTGCCAAGAAAACAAAATTTTTGACGAATATAAAAAGTGCCCCAAAGTTTTTAGTAACGGATATTGGTCAAATAGAAAAGGTAAAGAAATCCAAATATTTGGGTGAGACAATTCAAGAAAATGGTTTAGAAAAATCTGCTATAGAGGAGAGGATACAAAAGATGGAAAGAGCGTACGGTATAACTAAGAATACTTACAACAAAAAGTGCTTTTCAAGAAAACTTAAAAATAAAGCACTACAACACAGTAGTGAAACCAGAATGCCTTTATGCCAGTGAATGTCTAGCACTGAACTACAAGCTTGACAAATTAGAAATATTAGAAAGAAGAATTATAAAGAAAATATTAGGTCCTCCAAGAATTGCAGAGTTTTGGAAATTAAGAAGTAACAATGAAATTTACCAGAATGTAGAAAACATATCAGAAACAATAAGTAAAAGGAGATTGCTATTTCTTGGACACATTTACAGAATGGATGACAATAGACTAACTAAACGAATCTTCAAGTACCTTTGGGAAAAGAAATCAACTACCACCTGGATTCAAGAAGTCAAGAAAGACCTGGAAAGGAACAACATACGAGAAGAAGAATTATTGGAAAGAAAGATTTTTAGGAAGAAAGTCTTACAAATGGAAGGATTCCAAGGGAGGAAGGAAAAGAAAACAGGCACAAAGTGGACTGAAGACAGGAAAAAGAAACACAGTGAAACAATGAAAGAATACTCGAAGAAAAGGAAAGAACAACAAAGGAGGAACAATTGAAATTGTAACGTGGTCCTCAGAAGGCCGGAACGCAAGAAGAAGAAGAAGAAGAAGAAGAAGAAGAAGAAGAAGAAGAAGAATGCTATTTGCTTTACGTCCCACTAACTACACTTTTGGTCTTTGGAGATGCCGAGGTGCTGGAATTTAGTCCCACAGGAGTTCTTTTACGTGCCAGTAAATCTACCGACACGGGGCTGTCGTATTTGAGCACCTTCAAATACCACCGGACTGAGCCAGGATCGAACCTGCCAAGTTGGGGTTAGAAGGCCAGCGCCTTAACCGTCTGAGCCACTCAGCCCGGCAGTAAACAGTATATAAAGATAAGTTGGATATAAGGATAATGCCTAAGAACAGGAGGTTATAATACACTCTTCCAAATAAGGTTACCCTGCTAATACCATTAAATTCTAACCAACTGTAATACATCATTTATAGCATAAATGTATCAAATGAGAAGGAAAGCAAGAGTAAAATTTGGACAATACATCTATCAAAACTGAAACATCACTCTGTCAAATCCATTTTTAAAATTAGCTGTGGGGAAGAATGACTTCTCTCAGAACTCCCTTGTGTAAGTTGCTCACTGATGAAATGCTACTCAAGTATATTTTCAGTCAATAAATAATATCTAAACAATCATTGAATTATTCAGTAGAGAAAGCTGATAATACTTTCTTTGAGAGCTTTAGTAACCCATTTTCACGGATTCAATGAACTTTATGAATATATTTATGTACAGTGTCATCAGAATAAAACAAAATGACTTACCCAAAGGAGGTGAGGTTTAGAGAGACCATGAAAAGCACAATGAGTACAGCTGTAGTCCTCTTGGGTGTAGTGGTCAATAATCCAGGCCTTTTCCAAGTAAGGTTTTCCTCCTGCTGCATTAGTCTCTCTCGAAGAGCCTGGTTTTCCTAGTTTAAAAAAACAAATAATTAATTCACTTAAATGTCAAATTATATCAGAAAGAGAAAGAACCAAAGCTGGATTGAGAATTCCTTTAATATAAAGAAAATAAACTTTATTATGTTCACATTGGCACTACAGCGTCATAGAAATAAAAGTATTTTTTATTAGTGTTTAACATTGCACTACCAAAAGGGGAGTGTATATATGCAAGGACTTACAGAAGGCAGAAGTATTCAGTCAGCAGTATATAAAGATGAGTAAGGAAAGGAACAAACAAGTGTCAAATGAAGAGAGAGAGAGAGAGAGAGAGAGAGAGAGAGAGAAAGAGAGACGGGAGGGGGGAAAAGAAAGGAACATACATAATAGGACGAACACAGAACACATTGGCAGATCAGTGTGGGAAGAGAGAGCAACAGAAATAGGAGACAAGGACAAATATGGAAACACAAAAGGAAAAGAGCAAGGACAATCTCCACATTTTCATACACAGCTGTCTTCAAATAGGTAGGATCTCTCCTCATCAATCCCACTTCTTCTAGTTCAATTTCTTCTCAGCTCCTGACGAACTTGTTTCTGCTTCCCAGTTTCATCAGGAGGGCGGGCATCAACACTCAATGAGGGGCCCATCTTGACAAATCTTCAGTCTTGATGTGGGACAAGTGGAGGGTAAGAAGAAAGCTCAATAACTGCTCTGTTGCTCCCTCTTCCCACACTGTCATGGCATTGTGTTTCCTTCCTTATCCTCACCTCATGGACGGACGGACGGATGGAAATCAAATCGAATCACTGCTGATCTGCATTTAGGGCAGTTGCCCAGGTGGCGGATTCCCTATCTGTTGATTTCCTAGCCTTTTCTTAAATGATTGCAAAGAAATTGGAAATTTATTGAACATCTCCCTCGGTAAGTTATTCCAATCCCTAACTCCCCTTTCTATAAACAAATATTTGCTCCATTTTGTCCTCTTGAATTCGAACTTTATCATACTGTGATCTTTCCTACTTTTAAAGACACCACTCAAACTTATTCGTCTAGTAATGTCATTCCACTCCATCTCTCTGCTGACAGCTCGGAACATACCACATATGCATAAGACCAATTTCATGGTTTTTGCCCGTATTGAACTTACAATTTATTGTTTTTATGACCACCTTATTCAATACATAACAGTGTTTATTGGCTCTAAAAGGACATTTACCACAATACAAACATTAAATGGGACATGTTTCGCTCGTTGTGTTGAGCATCTTCAGCCATTTTGTACAATTATATCAAGGTTGAGTCATTATATTAAACCTTGTTTTAACAATTATTTGTTCATTAAAATGTTGTTATACAATAAAATATAATTACCATATAAAAAGTAAACGGAAGTAACAATTAAAGTGGGTCTATAATAGACTAGACGTTAATCACAGGAAGTTGATGTCCAAGTCATAGTAATGTGCCAATTAAATTGCAAGATTTGGCTAAGAATTCCTGTTTTTTTCTAACACTGTTAGTGTTAAGTTATTTATCAAAGTATAAATGTTCATATGAAGATTAATTAATTACAAGATTAAACTTGCAATATATTCTCATTAGATGAGAATTACACCATTATTAAAAAACGGAACATTGGAGGTTTGTAATCTGTTGTATGCGTCATGCTTGTAGTCTTCACAAATCCCCAACTGATTTGAGTCGGCCAATTTTTACTGGTCTGTTTGTTATTAAAGCATGGTTAAAAGGGACACAAATATTTGTTACTTAGTTGTTGGTGTACTGTTTACTGCAATGTTATGGATGAATATGTCTGTAACAAAAGAATGTTCGTGCGATGGTCTTATGCAATATGTTAGCCAACCAGGCAAAAAAGCAAAATAAATATATAAATCTCAAGGTCAAAGTCAGTAAAATTACCAAACATTTATGGTTTTCAAAAGAATGTCAAAAAATACAGTCTAATACCATAATTTTTGAGGTCAACCCAGAGAAGTACTACATCAGGTCCAAGGTCATATGACACCCAACACAAAATCAATAAGATATGGCTAAAGAATGAAATAAATTATATAGAAAAAATCCTTATTAAAATTGCAACTGTATAAGAAACACTTAAATGTTGCTCACTTAATAACCCCATTAGAATGGAATTTCATCCAGCGGCACACTAATGAGAAACTTGTCAACATCTTAGAAAAAGAAGAGGAATACGCTAGTAAACAAGTTAGAACAATTAAAAGAACCAAATAATAAGTCAAATAAGCTCATAATCAAAAAAGTAAAAGAACTAATCTCATTAATATTTAACAACCCCAACACAATTAATCTATCGAACACTAAATTTTCTGAACAAGAAATTAATATATTGAACAAAGGAGCAAAGTTCAATTGGTCCAACCCAGATAAAACAGAAGACCTAACAAACACAATACCAGAAACAGAATTTAATATAGGGAAACTTCCGATAGAAACACAGTATGATGTTAAATTTGAAATAAAAAAGAAACTCTCAAATTTAATAAAAGAAATGAAAACTGATTCCAATCAGGCCCTATCTAGGATTTAAAACCAAAATAAAAGTTAATAACATAATTGTCACCAAGGCAGATAAAAGCGAAACAATAGTACTTGTAAATAAAGACGGCTACGTTAAAAAAACTGAGGAGTTTTTCTCGGATAACTCCTATACAGTCGTGAACCAAGATCCAATCCTCAGAATAAAAAGAACAACATCCCCATTCGACCAATCATAAACAGCATGAACAGCCCCACTTATAATACCTAGGTACATCAAAATTTATACACCAGTTTCAAAAAAACATTACAGATTTAGTAATACTTTTTCAGTCAAAAACTTGATAGAAATCTGCAAAAAATTTAAAAAGTTCAAACTGCAACCCCATCATAAAATAATCTCCTTTTATATCACTAACATATACTCCAACATACCCATCAACGAAACAGTCAAAATAATAGAGTCCAATTTATCCAAACATAGCATTTTAAGTAAAATAGAAATAGAAATTTTTTTTAAATTACTCAAATTTGTATTGAATAACTACTTCTCATGGTAATCTCTGATCTTCATATCCATATTGACGAACTACACAATTAGAAATAGGAAAGGACTTCCACCTTATCAATACTTATTTATTGCACTTATTATGCTACAGTACCGGTTTCGACCCCCTACATAGGGTCATCTTCAGCTGAAGAATACATTCACATATACGTCCAAATGGGGCATGTCAAAACGGGAACTGACATGTATGTCACTAAGTGTGACAATGCATTTATATGTCTATAATGATATGCTTTAGGTCAAAAAATTAGTTTATAAAACACTATCTCCACTTAAAACTAACTTATAAGTATGTAATAATGACGATGATGATGATGCTTGTTTTAAGGGGCCTAACATCGAAGGTCATCGGCCCCTAATGGAACAAGATGGACAACATGATATGTGATAGTAAAAATTTTACGAAGTATCTACAGTACTGACTAGAGTTTTTAAAAAATGGTGATGAAGAAAAATGAGTATGAGATTAAAAACAATCAGTGGATCTTATTTTCTAATGAAATACAAGAAAGTATAAGAAACAAAGGAATAAGGCATTGCCTGGTAGTACAGATATATATATATATAATTCACATTAGACGTTAAAATAACACACTAAAATATGAAACACAAACTAAAATGAAATCAATGGGATAAAAGTGCAACTGACACAAATACACTAGCACAAAGGACATCATTACATACGATAAAACAGATCACTATCCCTCTGCTGACTGCTCGTCATTTCGCAAGATAAGGGAGATTGTATTCGGGAGGTTAAGACTATGGCGCAGATCGACCAGGTCCACACACTCCGTAAGGATGAGTACCATGGTGAGACGATCGCCGCAAGTACACACCGGAGGGAGTTCTCCTTTCAATAGATGGGAGTGAGTCAGGATACCATGGCCGATCTGAAGACGACATAATACCACTGTTTCCCTCTTGCCGGGCTGAGTGGCTCAGACGGTTAAGGCGCTGGCCTTCTAACCCCAACTTGGCAGGTTCGATCCTGGCTCAGTCCGGAGGTATTTGAAGGTGCTCAAATACGACAGCCCCGTGTCAGTAGATTTACTGGCATGTAAAAGAACTCCTGCGGGACTAAATTCCGGCACCTCGGCGTCTCCGAAGACCTTAAAAAGTAGTTAGTGTGACGTAAAACAAATAACATTATATATTATTTCCCTCTTAGAGGCCCGACGGGAAGTCTCCATACCTTCGTAGTACCTTTAACCGCTCTCAGCTTATTTGGAAGAGGAGTGGCCTGCCACTCCATCTCCCAATGGGACATAACCAGATGTCTCAGCTGAGAGCGAATATCACTTGCTGGAACCTTGAAAGGCAACGGGGGCAGTGTTACTGCCTTCTTGGCAGCCTTATCTGCTAACTCGTTACCCTCTACACCCATGTAGCTTGGAAGCCACAGAAACGTGATTCTGGTGCCGGCATCCGAACACCCGGCCAGCAGGTCCTGGATCCGCTGCACCAGAGGGTGCTGAGGGAAACAGGTATCAATAGACTGTAGTGAACTCAAGGAGTCAGTACACACAAGAAAGTGTCGGCGCTCATCGGACAGTGCGTACCACAGAGCTTCAGAGATAGCATAGAACTCTACTGTGTACACACTACAGGTTTCCGGGAGAACAAAAAGAAACCTATCATTGTCGACAACGAACGCACAGCCCACCTTCGTTTCTGTCCTTGAACCATCCGTGTAGACAACGACTGAACTTGGATATCGGCCAATAACAGACAGAAAGAGCCTCCGATAAATTGAAGGGTCCATGTTTTCCTTTGGGCCAGTATGCAGATCCAGGATTATTTTCAGGGCATCGCACTAGGTTGAGGCAGATGTTGAGGAAAGTAGAAGAGAGGGAGGAGGGGAAGGAGAAGGTGGTAGTGTTTCACGTTGGTACCAACAACGTAAGGCAAGCTGATATAAGTACCAACATAGTTGGAGATGTGTGGGATCTGGTAAATGCAGCACGGGTGAAGTTTAAGAAAGTGGAGATTGTTATTAGTGGAATACTCTGTAGAAGGGATACTGACTGGAGGGTGATTGGGGATTTAAATGAGACTATGGAGTGGGTATGTGGGAAACTGGGAGTGAAATTTCTAGATCCTAATGGGTGGGTAGGAGATAGGGATCTGCGCTCAGATGGCCTTCATTTAAACCGCAGTGGTACGTATAAGTTAGGAAATTTGTTTGGAAGGGTAATAGGGAGGTACATTCAGGGAAACGGGATGGCCTAGGGAGCGGTGATAAGGGAACAGGGAACTGGAAATCAAGTAGGGATGACATAAAATTGTTAGTGTTGAACTGTAGAAGTATTGTAAGGAAAGGAATAGAATTAAGTAATTTAATAGATATATATTTACCAGATATTGTAATAGGAGTTGAATCATGGCTAAGAAATGATATAATGGATGCAGAAATTTTCTCACGGCACTGTAGTGTGTATCGTAGAGATAGGAAGGGTGGGAGGGGGAGTGTTCATTCTGGTGAAAGAAGAATTTGTAAGCTACGAAAAAGTTAAAGATGAGACACATGAAATTCTAGGTGTAAGGCTCATTTCTAAGGATAATAGGCAACTTGATATATTTGGAGTGTACAGATCGGGAAAGGGTAGCACTGACGCGGATTCAGAATTATTTGATAGGATAGTCAGCTATGTGGGAAACGACATGGAAAGAAATGTGATTGTAGCGGGAGATCTGAATTTGCCAGATGTCAATTGGGAAGGAAATGCGAACGACAGGAAGCATGACCAACAAATGGCAAATAAGTTAATATGGGAAGGACAGCTGATTCAGAAAGTGATGGAACCAACCAGAGGGAAAAATATCCTGGATGTCGTGCTGATAAAACCAGATGAGCTCTATAGAGAAACTGAAGTAATAAATGGTATTAGTGATCATGAAGCTGTTTTTGTGGTAGTTAAAAATAAATGTGATAGAAAGGAAGGTCTTAAAAGTAGGACTGTTAAGCAGTACCATATGGCTGATAAAGCAGGCATGAGGCAGTTTCTAAAAAGTAATTATGATCGGTGGAAAACAGTAAATAAAAATGTAAACAGACTCTGGCATGGGTTTAAAGAAATTGTTGAGGAATGCAAAAACAGGTTTGTACCATTAAGGGTGGTAAGGAATGGTAAAGACCCACCTTATTATAATAGAGAAATAAAGAGACTAAGAAGGAGGTGCAGACTGGAAAGAAATAGAGTTAGAAATGGCTGTGGAAGTAAGGAGAAATTGAAGGAACTTACTAGAAAATTGAATCTAGCAAAGAAGGCAGCTAAGGATAACATGATGGCAAGCATAATTGGCAGTCATACAAATTTTAGTGAAAAATGGAAGGGTATGTATAGGTATTTTAAGGCAGAAACAGGTTCCAAGAAGGACATTCCAGGAATAACTAATGAACAAGGGGAGTGTGTATGTGAGGACCTCCAAAAGGCAGAAGTATTCAGTCAGCAGTATGTAAAGATTGTTGGTTACAAGGAAAATGTCGAGATAGAGGAGGAGACTAAGGCCAAAGAAGTAATAAAATTTACATATGATAACAATGACATTTATAATAAGATACAAAAGTTGAAAACTAGAAAAGCGGCTGGAATTGATCAGATTTCTGGGGATATACTAAAGACAATGGGTTGGGATATAGTACCATATCTGAAGTACTTATTTGATTATTGTTTGGTTGGAGGAGCTATACCAGATGAATGGAGAGTTGCTATAGTAGCCCCTGTGTATAAAGGAAAGGGTGATAGACATAAAGCTGAAAATTACAGGCCAGTAAGTTTGACATGCATTGTATGTACGTTTGGGGAAGGCATTCTTTCTGATTATATTAGACATGTTTGCGAAATAAATAACTGGTTCGATAGAAGGCAATTCGGTTTTAGGAAAGGTTATTCCACTGAAGCTCAACTTGTAGGATTCCAGCAAGATATAGCAGATATCTTGGATTCTGGAGGTCAAATGGACTGTATCGCAATTGACCTGTCTGAAGCATTTGATAGGGTAGATCATGGGAGACTACTGGCAAAAATGAGTGCAATTGGACTAGACAAAAGAGTGACTGAATGGGTTGCTATATTTCTAGAAAATAGATCTCAGAGAATTAGGGTAGGTGATGCTTTATCTGACCCTGTAATAATTAAGAGGGGAATTCCTCAAGGCAGTATTATCGGACCTTTATGTTTTCTTATATATATAAATGATATGAGTAAAAGAGTGGAATCGGAGGTAAGGCTTTTTGCGGATGATGTTATTCTCTATAGAGTGATAAATAAGTTACAAGATTGTGAGCAACTGCAGCGTGACCTCGAAAATGTTGTGAGATGGACAGCAGGCAATGGTATGATGATAAACGGGGTTAAAAGTCAGGTTGTGAGTTTCACAAATAGGAAAAGTCCTCTCAGTTTTAATTACTGCGTTGATGGGGTGAAAGTTCCTTTTGGGGATCATTGTAAGTATCTAGGTGTTAATATAAGGAAAGATCTTCATTGGGGTAATCACATAAATGGGATTGTAAATAAAGGGTACAGATCTCTGCATATGGTTATGAGGGTGTTTAGGGGTTGTAGTAAGGATGTAAAGGAGAGGGCATATAAGTCTCTGGTAAGACCCCAACTAGAGTATGGTTCCAGTGTATGGGACCCTCACCAGGATAACCTGATTCAAGATTTGGAAAAAATCCATAGAAAAGCAGCTCGATTTGTTCTGGGTGATTTCCAACAAAAGAGTAGCGTTACAAAAATGTTGCAATGTTTGGGTTGGGAAGAATTGAGAGAAAGAAGAAGAGCTGCTCGGCTAAGTGGTATGTTCCGAGCTGTCAGCGGAGAGTTGGCGTGGAATGACATTAGTAGACGAATAAGTTTGAATGGCGTTTATAAAAGTAGGAAAGATCACAATATGAAGATAAAGTTGGAATTCAAGAGGACAAACTGGGGCAAATATTCATTTATAGGAAGGGGAGTTAGGGATTGGAATAACTTACCAAGGGAGAACGTGTAGAACCGTAACGTACACTAAAGTGAGTTGGTTCCCCTGTGTTCAAAACACATAAATCCAGCTCTGTTACTAAGGTTTCCAGCTCTCTTCCCTGGGAGCAAGGCGTGTCAAAGCCCCACGTGCGTGATGGACATTAAAATAGCCCAATAAGAGGAAGGGAGGTGGAAGCTGATCTATAAGATCAATGACATCATTTATGTTAAGAGGCTGGCCTGGTGGAAAATAAACATTACACACTGTTGCTATGACAGGCAGCGGAACGCGAACAGCTACAGCTTCCAGTGGGGTTCTTAATGGAACCTCTTCGCTGTAGATATCAGAACAAATAAAAATACCAACGCCACCGGAAGTCCGGTGAGCATAATGTTGTTCTGTCGAATATAGACGAAAATTTCTCAAGACCATATGATGACCTGGTCTGAAACTTGTTTCCTGAATACATACTATACTCGCCGAATATTCGCTAATGAGCTGGCGCAGCTCAGCAAGATGCCTATCATAACCATTACAATTCCATTTTAACAGTGCCATATTGTGCATGTGGACTTCTAAGGTTTCGGTTAGGAGCAGCGTAATGCTACCTAACCTAACCTACACTCACATCCTCATCCAAAGATGGAGATAAATGCTCCCCACAGGAGGTGATGCATGCCTTGAATTTCTTCGACGTAGTCCGGGGGTGGGGTTCCTTCCTACGAGGGGAGCGCGCATGTCTACCGGGAGGAAGACCCGCTGGCGCAGAATCAGGCCCTCCAGGTGGAGGGTGTGAGGCCCCATTTGTAGGAGATGTAGAAGAACGCCTGTAAGAACACTCTTCTTCCCCGCCGTTGATTCTTGTTTAGACGGGCTGGGAGGTGATTCCCCAGCCCTAGTCGATGATGCCGCCTCCGCCGGCTTATGCGTGGCTTTCGCCGACCTTGTGGAGGAAGGAGACATCGTCTTCTTCCCCTGCTGTGCAGGCATAGGTTTCTTAGCTGGCACAGGCTTTTTGGCGGTCGAAGGCCGGGATGGACCCGCCTTCGAGCTCATTCTCTTTGCGGCATTGCTCACAAGGGCAACTGCCGCCTTGGGCGCAGCAATCTTCTGGGAAGGTGTTGCAATGGAAAATGACAAACCTGGGAGAGGCTATCATGCTATCATGCTGAAATCTAGTGTCTTGGCCGGTGCATTCAGAGAATTAAACTTACGGCACACTTCCTAGTAGGAAAGACCATCCAGGATCTTATTCTCACTCAGATAGGTTGGACAGTTCCGATCCCAAGGAGAATGAAGACCAGAGCAGTTAGTGCACTTGTACGGAGATGTGCACTCCTCCGCGCTGTGAGCTACTTTCCCACATGTACCACACACAGACTGATTCGAACAACGAGATAAACCATGTGTCTGAATCTCTGGCATTGATAGCACCGCATAGGAGGCAGGATGTACAGCCTCACATCGCAATGACAGGTTGTTACCTTGACTTTCTCTGGCAACAATGACAATTTGAAGGAGACTATGAACGTGCCCGTGCCAGTGTCTTCACCGTTGACTTTGCGCGTAATGCACCGGACGTGTGTCACGCCATGGTGCTTCATGTCTTCCATCAAGTCATCGTCAGTGTTCAGAATAAGATCACGGTGGAAAATAACTCCACGAACCAGATTCAAGGTTTTGTGCTCTTCAACTTTGACGGGGATGTCGCCAAAGTGTTTGCACTTCAGCAACCGATCTGCTTGGAGCACAGTGCTCGACTTTAGAAGCAAACCACCACTGTGCATTTTCTTAAGGTCCTCAAGTTTACTGTATACACCTTCAATGTGTCGACAGAATAGAAGAGGTGCCTATACTAATCCCTGGGGAAGGCCATTTTTTAGTTTCCCAAGACGACTAATGTCATCATACATCACGGAAGAGCCTTTCGGCTAGCATATTGTTGATCAGTGTGGTTACAGTTTTGCAGGGGATAACTCGTTGCAGCTTGAACATCAACCCTTGCCTCCACACAGTAGCATATGCAGCCTTTAGATCTACAAAGACTGCATATATTTCAGTATCCCTTTGAAAACCAGCCTCAATGTTAGTGAGTTGTTAGTGCTAGCACCTGGTCAACACAGCTTCGGTGCTGCCTGAATCCAGCTTGCTCTACTGGGATCACTTCATTAATGGCCGAACTAATTCTATTGTACACAAGTCTCTCAAGGAGTTTATAGCAAACAATGAGCAATGCTATTGGTCGGTAGCTATCGAATTGGTCTTCTGGTTTACCGGGTTTCAGAATTGCCATGATCTTGCTTACCCAGAATTCATATGGCAGATGTCCAGACAATAAGATATTAGAGTAGAATTTAGCCAACCAGAGCCTTGTGTTTGAACCACTAATTATCAGAAACTCAGGAAATATTCCGTCAAAGCCAGCAGCTTTACCAGGTTTGAGGCTTTTAATAGCAGTATCTACTTCCAGATGTGATTGCGAGTATATAGAGTCCTCCTGCAAGTTGCTTTTCTGTTGTTTGAGCAACTTCTTTACTTGGACGGTATGTTTATTATTATTATTATTATTATTATTATTATTATTATTATTATTATTATTATTATTATTATTGACTTGTTTTATATGGCGTGGCTCAGGCTATGAAGCCTGCTGTTATGCCAAACCATCTCATATGTACTACATTGTACAAACTACAGAGTATTAAGATTTCTAAAATTTTATCCGCGTCACGATAGAACACGTCATGTGCAAGGGTACCTTTCTGCACTTTTACTTACTTCGGTGTGTCTATAGTGTGTTCCACAGTTGCTAAGTTCGAAATCGTATATTCTTTTGTAATCGGCTTTTTATGGAACGCCACAATATCATGTAGCAGGCAGTGTGCTGAGAAGCAGAATCCGCAAAGACTAGCAATACCGACAGTAGGCGAAAAAGGGAGGCTCATAATTATAATCAACTCGTACGTACCAAACAATACCGTCAATGACGATGAAACTGCATTTGTTTATTATTTATTTTCTACTATCGAGCCCAGGCAGACTTATGGTTTTAAAGGACATGGGGTCACTGTACTGTGTTACAATGCGGACGGAATGGAAAGACTTCCTCCCTTCATCATAGGAAAGTTCGATAAGCCACAATGTTATAAAGGAGTCCGGGAACTTTACGTGCAAGTACACGGCATACAAAAATGCAAACAGTACAGTAAACCAAAACAATTAAACACTTGCACACGGAAGCCAGCATAATTTGTCCTCGTCTTTGAATCGTGCTTTTTTTTTCTTTCTTTCATTGCGTGCGATTATGTTTGCCAGCGAGTTATCCAAGTGCATTATTTGAATAATGTAAATGCGTCTTGTTGGATACATTTCAGAAATAGAATTTTTCCATGGCATTTGAAAGGTTTAATCTGTGAATCAATGTTAACTGCCCCCTCGTGTGTGCTTCTACAATTGTAGGGGATTAACCTTGGTTACCCTCTTCAATTGAAGATCCTCTTCGTGGTGGGGGGGACTAGTAGCTCCTTTCTTGCGATGCCGAGTGGAGCCCTGTTGGGTAACCATTCGGTATACAAGGAGGAGGAAGCTAAAACACCACCCAACCCTAAGGTGTAACGCGACCCGTGCCGATGGGGTGCATGGCACATGGGAGATGTGTCCTGAACGGAGCCTTCGAGATACTTGGCGCCCTCTCGAAGTAAGTAGCCTTACCCGGGTATGCGGGGCTCTGCCTGGGCGGACATATATTTCCCTAGCTCCTCGTGGGACCTAAATGAGTACTGTAGCTACCCATAAACCGGAGAGCTCTTCTGGGGCCTCCGAGAGAAACACCAGTTCAACAACCGATGGGGACTCTTCGGAGATACCCTCGGATAGTACGACCTCGACAGTAAGAGAGCTCACTCTAGAGGTGGGCAATCTACTAGTCCAGAAGAAGAAGAAGAAACAGCGCTCCGGCGCTGAGAAGAGGAGGTATAAGAAGGCCTTAAAGGCCCGGGAGCAGGCCAAAGATGGCCAAACTCCTGGAGCTGAGAGGCCTTCTACTGCCATGACAGCGACGACTGTGGGGGGATCCAATGGGCACAAGAGGCGGGACCCTGAAAAGGGCTCTGCTTCTAGGGCACAGAGGACTCCACCCACCAAGACACCAGTGGGGAAACGACTTCTGTCGGGGGCAACCCCAGAAGAAGATCGGCCGACCCACAAAAAACCCAAGGTGGAGTATGCTAGGATAGCTAAAGCTGGGATCAGGATGGCCATTGTACCTGTAGGATATCCTGACCAGCAGCTAACCGAGAAACAGGTAGAATCTGTGGAGGAGGCTATCACCGATCTGATAGACGGGCTTCCAGAGCAGGGGCCCATTAAGCCTCAGTTCCTGGATTGCTATCTGTCGAGAGGTGCGGCCGTCATTATCGCAGAGAATGATGAGACTGTAGCATGGCTTTCTAGTCTTGTTACAGGTCTACAACCGTGGGAAGGAGCCAGGCTCACAATTGTGGGCATGGATAAACTCCTTTCCTATAAGAGAGTCATGGTCTGGATACCAGGACAACCAAAGGACAATAACGTCCTTTTGGGAAGAATGGCACGCCAGAACCATGGCTTAAATCCCAACAGCTGGAGGGTCTATGACCACAAGGAGGAGAAGAGAGGTGTCCGACTTGTGGTCAGCATGGACTCCAGAGATGTGGAGAAAGTGGTGGGGAAGAAGATCTTCTGCGGGGTGCATGTTGCTACCTTCACCTTGGTGGAGGGCAAGCGTGACAAGCAGAGGACCAACCCCACCACAGACAACACTGAGACTAGCAGGGGCGAAGAGCGGGAGCCCGGACAGGAACCGGGGCCAGCCAAGCCTCAAGATTCATCGCGGGAGACGGAACAGCACGTTCCGGAGACCGCATAAGGTAAAGTATTGCATGAAAGTAAGGAATGATTACTTTCATACAGGCAAACATACAACATTGTATAGCGGCCTCCAGGGTACTTATTAGAAGTATCCAGAAAGGCAGGTTTTCGGTCGCCCTGATACAAGAACCCTGGCTTAGACAGGGGCATATCATGGGACTAAGATGTGCAGGCTTCACTCTATTCAGTGGAATAGCAGAGGAAAAGCCTAGAGCATGTATACTAGTTAAGGATCATAACGCTTGGGCTATACCAGGCTTCATTACTAGAGACCTTGTAGCAGTTCTAGTGAGATATGAAGAGGGCGGACAGCCAAGAGATCTGGTTGTCTGTTCTGCATATTTCCCAGGAGACTCTGAATCTCCACCCCCGCCGGAGGAGTTCAAGAGACTGGTGATATATTGTAAGAAACAAGGACTAAACCTTATAGTAGGATGCGACGCCAATGCTCATCACAGCATTTGGGGAAGCAAACACACAAACCGAAGGGGAGAGCATTTCATAGAATTTCTATGTACAACTGATCTTGAGATCATGAACATAGGTGATACCCCTACCTTCATCAATAACAGGAGTGAGGGGATCATAGATCTTACCCTGGGTTCCATGGGAATCATACAGGAATTTAAAGACTGGAAAGTTTCTTTAGAACCTTCCTTGTCAGACCATAGACACATTGTGTTTCATATAGAGGGCTCCTTCGAGATCCCACCTTATAGAAACCCTAGACGAACCAACTGGACGTCTTTTAGGGAGGACGTGAGGAGGGGACTGGAAGGAGGACCCTCAAATATAATTAAGAACAAAGAGGAGCTGGAGCTTAGTGTGAGCTTTCTCACACAAATACTGGTTACCTCTTATGAATTAAACTGCCCAGTTGTTAAGGCAAAAAGAGCAACAGGAAGTTTCAAGTGGAATAGTTATCTTGAACACCTGAGGAGAAACACACGAAGGCTCTGGAATAAATACAGGGAACTTCAGGATCAAGAAAGCCTAGATTCTTGTAAAGAATCACAAAGAAGGTATAAGTCAGAAGTCAAAAAGGCTTCTAGGAAATCTTGGAGACAGTTTTGTGACTCCATTGAAAGTCAACATGAAGCGGCAAGGCTTCATAAAATTCTAACCTTGGATGGAAGGGCAAGGCTGGGCTCACTGGAGTCACCTTCGGGCGGATACACATCCACAGAGAGGGAGACCCTGAACCTACTGCTTGATGCCCACTTTCCAGGTTCAGCAGTCACGAATAGTGAAGTAGAATCGAGCGGATCCTTCAGACCCGATAGAAGTGGCTGGAAGGAAGCCGCAGAGATTGTTACCCACAGAAGGGTGAAGTGGGCATTAGAATCTTTTGCCCCTTACAAAAGCCCAGGAATAGATGGGATCTTCCCGGCGCTTCTTCAGGAAGCGGGTGAGGTCCTTATACCATACCTGGTCAGAATTTTTAGAGCCTGTCTCACTATGGGGTACGTGTACTCCTTGTGGCGTCAGGCGAAGGTAGTATATATACCTAAACCCGGAAGGTCTTCATATACTAGACCTAAGGATTATAGACCCATCAGTCTAACGTCTTTTCTTCTTAAGACCTTGGAAAGACTAGTGGATAGACATATCAGGGAGAAAGTTTTAAGAGACTGTCCCCTGCATCCTCATCAGCATGCATATCAACCAGGGAAGTCGGTTGAGACGGCACTACACCAGCTAGTTTCTAGGCTGGAGAGTGCCTTGGATCAGCAGCAACTTGCTATGGTTGTATTCCTAGATATAGAAGGGGCCTTTAACTACACATCTTTGGGCTCCATAGAACTTAGTCTAGAGAAAAAAGGAGTGAGCAGGATGCTCATAAAATGGATTATGGCCTCGCTGCAGGGCCGTCAAGTTCTGTTTACCCTCAACGCAGTTATGTTGAGAGCTAATATAGACAGGGGGTGTCCACAGGGAGGAGTATTATCACCAACATTATGGTGTCTGGTAGTGGATGAACTACTTACCAGGTTAAATGTTGGAGGAATTTACGCCCAAGGCTATGCAGATGACATTAGCCTGATGGCGGTTGGAAATTTCCCCAGTACGGTCTCAGAGCTCGTACAGAGCTCCCTACGTAGGGTGGAAAGATGGTGCAACGACACGGACTTGTCGGTTAATCCCGACAAGACGGAGCTCGTGGTATTTACCAGAAGGAAGAGGCTAGACGGACTGTCAGAGCCTTTCCTATTTGGGAAAAAACTAGTTAAGACAACCTCAGTTAAGTACCTAGGGGTAATCCTTGAGGCAAGACTGAGCTGGAAGAAACACATAGACCATAAGGTGGATAAGGCTCGCAAGATTATGTGGGCCTGTCGCAGGGCCGTTGGAAAGACTTGGGGCCTAGGACCTAAGGTGGTCCAGTGGCTCTATATTTCTATTGTACGGCCCACGATCACCTATGCATCTTTAGTCTGGTGGCCAGGCTCGGAGAGTAAAACTGTGACCACCAAGTTAAACAGTGTCCAAAGACTTGCGTGTCTAGGAATAACAGGGGCACTGGATACTACACCATTATGTGCAATGGAGGCCATCCTAGGTCTTCCCCCCTTACATCTATATGTTAAGGAAATAGCGGGAATGAGTGCCTACCGCCTTTGGTCACTCGGAGGATGGTCCTTCAAGAATCCGAATAGAGGTCATGCCTCTATTCTCACAAGGCTTCACCAGACTTGCCCTATGACAATGATGATTGGGGACCTGATGAAGCCTAGCTTTAATTTGAACTATAAATTCACAGTGGTGATACCCACAAGGGAGGAGTGGGCCGCGGATGCTGGGGCCCGTCTTAGGTCTGGGGGCTGTACATGGTACACAGATGGCTCACGGACAGAGACGGGCACAGGCGCCGGGGTCTGGGGGCCTAAGACAAGGCTCTCCCTACCTATGGGTAAATACGCTACTGTTTTCCAGGCCGAAGTATTTGCAATACTGGCCTGTGCTGTATATATACGGAAAATGCCTGGACACAGAAGATGTATCACTATTTGCAGCGATAGCCAGGCAGCGTTAAAAGCACTATGTGCAGTTAAAACAACATCAAAAATGGTATGGGAATGCCAAAGGATGTTAGATCAGCTGTGTGAATTTAGCTCAGTTACCCTATTATGGGTCCCTGGGCACACAGGTATCAGTGGAAATGAAGAAGCTGACAAACTAGCGAAACAAGGCTCAAAAGGTCCTTTTATAGGACCAGAGCCCTTCCTGGGAATGTCACTCCGAAGCGTGAAACTGGTAATATCCCAGTGGACAAACCAGTCTCACTTAGACATTTGGAAGAGGTTAACTATAGCAAGGCAGGCACGTGAACTTATCAAAGGGCCTAGCCAAAGTTATAAAAAGGTCCTGATAAATTTGAATAGGACCAGAATGCGAATGGTAGTTGGACTGTTGACAGGCCACAATACCTTACAGAGACACCTACACATCATGAAAATTAGTCAGGATCCGATGTGTAGAAGATGCGGTAGGGAGGAGGAGACCTCCGCGCATGTGTTATGTCAGTGTGAGGCTCTTGCAAGCACTAGACATCGATACCTTGGCTCACATTTCGTAAGCCTGGAAGACATCAGGAATGCCAACATCCGGACACTGGTATCCTTTATAGGAGCACTAGGTCTGGACTAGGCAAACCCGTTTAAGGGACACAAAGGGTCTTCACAGACCTACGTGTGGAGCCCTGCGAAGGCAGGGTTCACCCATTCTTTATCTATCTATCTATCAATGTTAACTGCATGCCGTAGTGGGTATCAGAATATTTTTTGATGCGGCAAGAGTTGGCATTTCTGAATTACAAGTTGGCGGTTAATTCAAAATCACGTAATAACGTGGTTTTACTGTATCGCAAAACTAACATCCGTCTTCGCCGGTGTGTCTGTTTCAAGTGTTTACATTGCACAAAAAGGATTATCTACCGCCGGTTTTGTTACTATCCGAGTAAAAAGATAAAGATGATGATGATGATGCTTGTTGTTTAAAGGTGCCTAACATCTAGGTCATCGGCCCTAATGGTATGAAATGTAATGACAATTTAAAAGTTAAAGATCATCCACTGACCAGAATAAAAAATGTGATGAATGAATCGATGGATATGAATTTAAAACAATCAGTGGATCCAACCCAGAAACTATCATAAACCACACCAAGGAACTGTTTCTAAAGCACAATCCTGAATCAAGGATGCTTGTTGTATAAAGGGGTCCAAAATCCAGGTCAATGGCCCCTCATAATGATACTTATCGCTAGTAAAGTAGAACCATGGTATTTGTGTCCAGCTCCATGGCTAAATGATTAGCATGCTGGCCTTTGGTCACAGGGGTCCCGGGTTCGATTCCCAGCAAGGTCGGGAATTTTAACCAGAATTGGTTAATTTCACTGGCATGGGGGCTGGGTGTATGTGTCGTCTTCATCATCATATCATCATCATTACGACATGCAGGTCGCCTAAGGGTGTCAATATAAGTTAAAAACTTCATTTTCCCGTATTGAACTGAGATTCACAATTGAAATGTCAAAGAGGTTCAACCTTTTCAATACAAAACGTGTTGTATAAGAAGTTCACAACATAATATTTATTGAATAATAAGGACCGGTTTCGACGCTCACTGCGTCATCATCAGCTAACAAAGATCAACAAATAGGCAAAGTACATGTCATGAATGATTTACATTAATAACTCTTGTATGGCTGAATACAAATGGTAAACTGCTTTGTCATAAAAGCTAGGAGAAACTTGAGTAAAATATGATAATGTGATGTGACACATAAAACATAGTGGTTTGATGGGTAAAAATTATGCATAAAATTGAACTGATGCTATGAGCATGAGAGTCTGAACATAGTTTTATCACCATATTCAGACTCTCATGCTCATAGCATCAGTTCAATTTTATGCATAATTTTTACCCATCAAACCACTATGTTTTATGTGTCACATCACATTATCATATTTTACTCAAGTTTCTCCTAGCTTTTATGACAAAGCAGTTTACCATTTGTATTCAGCCATACAAGAGTTATTAATGTAGATCATTCATGACATGTACTTTGCCTATTTGTTGATCTTTGTTAGCTGATGATGACGCAGTGAGCGTCGAAACCGGTCCTTATTATTCAATAAATATTATGTTGTGAACTTCTTATACAACACGTTTTGTATTGAAAAGGTTGAACCTCTTTGACATTTCAATTGTGTAAGGGTGTCAAATCAAAAGACCTGAATCTGGCGAGCCAAACTTGTCCTCTGACACTCCCGGCACTAAAAGCCATACGCCATTTCATTTTCATGGTATTTGTCATGTTGCGGTATTAATCAAAAGTAGCATAGACTCGCAGTGTTCCACATATTATGGTACTACTCACAAGTATTGTCCGTCGTACAGGTAACGCAGACCTATGGTGTTTCTCACATACTGGCGCCACTCACAGGCAACGTAAACCCATGGTCTTTCTCACCTAGGTGTACTAATCATGGATGCTGGTATTCCCGTGGTGTTCCTCATACAGTGGGCACTAATCACAGGCAACGCAGACCCACGGCGTCGCTCATATAGTGGTACTAATCACAGGCAATGCCCAGACCCGTGGTGTTTCTTACAATGGTCTAATCACGGGTACTGGAAATCCACAGTGAACCACTCTCTGCTGCTACTAATCACAAACCTACTGTATACCTAACATAGTGGTACTACTCGCAAGTAAAGGCGACCCATGGTGTTCCCTGCGTGATGGAACTAATCACAAGTAGTTTCATGGTTCTAATACAATCATCCCTTGGTCGCCCCTTTTAGTTGCCTCTTACAACAGGCAGGGGATACCGTGGATGTATTCTTCATCTGTGTCCCCCACCCACACGGAGTCGAGCAAAAAGAGACCATGTGTGAGAAGTGTTTTAGAAGTGGAGTGTGATGAATTTGTAATTTGGGAGAAGCTTCTAGTGATGTAAGAGACAATGAATCTTCTGCTCTACAGGGGATCAAGCCTATTGCAAGTTCAGATTAATGAAATACCTGTCACGTAAGTAGACCTACTTGCTAATTTTCATGGTATTTTATAGCAGCAATAATGTATGTTTATGATCTCGGGCAAAGCAACTATATCCGTAAATTAACATGTTCATATTTGCGTAAAGAACACGTGGACCTCACGGAGTGATATGAAATGTTTGTTTATACCTATGTTACTCTTTCGATGGAAAGAATTTTACTTCATTTCATTTTTTCAAAATGAGCCTTCCTAAAATTAGAGTGCGGGGATTATTCGGCGGCAGGGATTATTCACGAAAATACGGTATAAGAAAACATAAAGGTCCAATAATGCATTGAGGAATTCCATTCTTAATTATTACAGGGTCAGCAGATAAATTAAAGCTTTGCCTACTCTAATTCTCTGAGATCTATTTTCTAGAAATATAACAACACATTCATTCACCCTTTTGTCTAGTCCAATTGCACTCAATTTTGCCAGTAGTCTCCCATGATCCACCCTAACAAATGCTTTAGACAATCACAATACAGTCCATTTGACCTCCTGAATCCAAGATATCTGCTATATCTTGCTGGAATTCTACAAGTTGAGCAGTGGCGTATCCTGGAATCTCCACTGAGGCATGCTACTAGTAACCATGCAGTTAACACAATGCATTAAGTAAATTTCAATTCTACTCACCTTAATTACATGTAGGTGAACTCAAGCCAAAAAGTTTTACTGTAAGTTTCTGGATTGAACGTGCGTACACAATTCTTGTTTTCTGTTTTTAAACTTACGAGGGTCCGCCTCTGTGGTGTAGTGGTTAGTGTGATTAGCTGCCACCCCCGGAGGCCCGGGTTCGATTCCCGGCTCTGCCACGAAATTTGAAAAGTGGTACAAGGGCTGGAACGGGGTCCACTCAGCCTTGGGAAGTCAACTGAGTAGAGGTGGGTTCGATTTCCACCTCAGCCATTCTCGAAGTGGTTTTCCGTGGTTTCCCACTTCTCCTCCAGGAAAATGCCGGGATGGTACCTAACTTCAGGCCACAGCCGCCTCCTTCCCTCTTCCTGGTCTATCCCTTCCAATCTTCCCATCCCCCGCAAGGCTCCTGTTCAGCATAGCAGGTGAGGCAGCCTGGGCGAGGTACTGGTCATCCTCCCCAGTTGTATCCCCAACCCAGAGTCTGAAGCTCCAGGACACTACCCTTGAGGCGGTAGAGTTGAGATCCCTCGCTGAGTCCGAGGGAAAAGCCAACCCTGGAGGGTAAGCAGAAGAAGAAGAAGAAATTTACGACGGAAGGTAGAGGTCTCCCGGCTTTACCTATTTGAATCTTTTCATCAAACGAACGGCCAGTAAATGGCTTTTCAAACTGATTTACAATTATATCCGTTTTAGACTCATCCATCGTTAATACCACATGTGCGCAAAATATAATAAAACACCGAAAACGACGAATAGCACAGGAACAGCACACACAGAATGAACTCACTAATCAGCAAAACACACAATGAATTAACTCACTAGTTAGCCACAACTCAAGCACTGGAGGTAAGTCACCCCAGTGGCATTGGTCAGTTTCGTCACGTTGGGTTCTCGCTCGGGGGGGTAATTGTGGGTCCCGTTCGCTGTAAACATGCCAACTTTCTCCAAGTTGCTAACAGATGGCAGAGGGTAGTATGGGTATGGGGTGACAAATTCTGACCAAGTTTCAATTGCAGCGACATAGTTCGGAGGGTTTCAGAACTACGTCTGCCACCGAATGCAATTTTAAGATTGAATGCCTTACATCCTTAACTCCTCCATTTGCTGTCTCTTTCTTCCTAAAGTGGAATAGACTGCGAGACTACACGAGCACCACACGTAGTCAAGCAACGGAACTAGTACAGCTGCGTGGAACTTTTGAACTGAGAGATGAAATCGTTAATATTTGACTTGAAACAACCTAAAATCGTACATCAGACAGTTCTTTGTGTTATCATAACGCATGCAATGAATGCCTTGCATTCAAGGAGAATACACCCCTGAAGTTGAGCTTCAGTAGAATAACCTTTCCCAAACCCAAACTGCCTTCTTTTGAACCAGTTATTAATTTTGCAAACATGTCTAATATAATCAGAAAGACTGCCTTCCCAAAGCTTACATGCAATGCATGTCAAACTTACAGGCCTGTAATTTTCAGCTTTATGTCCATCACCCTTTCCTTTATACACAGGGGCTACTATAGCAACTCTCCATTCATTTGGTATAGCTCCTTCATGCAAACAATAATCAGATAAGTACTTCAGATATACAGTATAACCCCTTGATTTAGCGTAAACCCACATTTAACGAAAGAAATTTCCAGTCCTGAATATTATCCCATAAGAGCGATGGAATTTTATATTCGATTTAACGTACTGTAATTCACAATACAGCAAAACCTGCATTTAGCGTTAAGGAATTGTTAAAATTCCCAAATATTTATTTCTATTCGTTTTGGTATTGGGACATCAAGAACCTATCAAAGAGACGTCATAAGCTTGCTAAGGATGATTCAAGGCAGAAGAGGAATTTAGAGCGTGGCCACTTAGGGCTAAAGTGAGTATTCGGACTCACATACACATCTGACCACGACTGCTGTAGTAGAAGAGAACCCCTATTTTAATGACAATGTTATTATAACCTTCGAAAATTCCTCTATTAATCCGTGCAATATCCGTCGGTTACAATGAGAACCCTTTTACCGATTCATCCATTATTACGGGCAAATTTGGGTGTGTTAGTTTTTATCCATTATCAATATCCATACACTCTACTCAGCATTTATATTGAATGCAATCGATCATCTCCCATATCAGTTTCTCACTATGCGCGAGCGAGTCAATCATGAGCGAACTTGAGATCTCCCAAGACCAACTACAATATCTCAGACCATCGCCCTCTACTATGACGAGAAAGGTTCCACCTTATCAATACAAATTTATTTATACAAATATCTACAGTACCGGTTTCTACTCTTTACATGTAGTCATCCTCAGCTGTACACCGTTACCTTCACATAAATCAAATTAGTAGATTTGCCTTGTCCATAATAATAGTCATAATGATAGGATATATCTTACTTCTAATTGAGCATACATCAGGGTAAATTCGACTATGTACAATCTAAAATGTGTAGGTGAATTTTTTAGGCCTAAAATCATGTAAATGGGCTGTTATTAAAATTACAATTATGTAAACACTTTTTTAAAAATATATGTGAAATATGTAAAATGTTGTTTTAAAATATACAGTTCAAGTAAAATCCGTTATAATAAATAAATAGGAAACATTTTGTTGGAATAAGTTTTCGTCTTGCGTACGTTGATTTTCTTCAATATGATGTGAAAATCGTATAAATGTACTATTATTAAAAGTACAGTTACATAAACACTCCTAAAAATATATAGTACATGTAGAATGTCATCTTAAAGTGTGCAAATTCATGTAAGATCCGTTACAGTCTATAACTTACGATAGCGGTCAATACGGAAAATGAAACTGATAAATCAAGACTCTACTATGACTGCGCTAATACACCTTCCCAATACAGTGATATGAGCGATATGAGCCTGGTTCCCAGTTTCACTGCCAAGCACTGCTTCACTGGCATTGAAACAAGATTGTTCATTACAGCACACGTTAAGTATTTTGTATATTTCTGTTTAAATATATAGCCTATCACTCAATAAACATATTTGAATCACACCTTACACATTAATAAAGAAACTCAATGAAGAGCGTATCCCTCCACATTGGAAAAACAGTACAAAGTAATGTTAACGGTAGTTAATACGGTATTGTAGAAAATAAATAATTTCACACACTTTTCTGCTTAAGTGTTCCACATTCTCGCGTTCATATCTTTCGAAGATTTCTGTTATTTATGTGGCTATGTTATTTAAGAATACAGGAATAGCACACTCACAAATAACTTCACTCAACAACTGTGAATGTCCGATTTCAGGACAACTGAAATGAGGAAAATCATGCAACACAGGCACTAAATAGTCACTCATAAACGCAACAGGATTTTTAGGTACAAACTGTTGTGTTTTCAATACAAAATCATGAATAACTTTCAAAGTCCATAGTGGCAAATCAGATGGGTACTGCAGCCTGCTGTTTTAATCTCTTTTATAAATCAAGACGATTAGCACCATTGAACACCTTGGTCTTGTCAAAAGAATCAAGCATCTTGTCCGGCTGCAACGTTGCTACATTTGTGCTACTGACATGTATAATACCAATACCAATAATGTCCAATAACGGACCATTTATACTAGTATTATAAATTTACTCATTCGGGACAAATATTTCAGATTCCCTATGGGAATCAACATCTACATCAACTGACATGTAGAATCATTTTTTCTGATCAATAACATATATTTGACAGGGATACCTGCATTGAAAGGAGCCTCCGTGGCTCAGACGGCAGCGCGTCGGCCTCTCACCGCTGGATACCGTGGTTCAAATCCCGGTCACTCCATGTGAGATTTGTGCAGGACAAAGCGGAGGCGGGGGTTTTTCTCCGGGTACTCCGGTTTTCCCTGTCATCTTTCATTCCAGCAACACTCTCCATTCTCATTTCATAGCATCTATCATTCATTAATAAATCACTTTGGGAGTGGCGACCCCATCGTACCAACAGCCTATATCTGCTTCATTCATTACATCCCTGACCCGGTCAATGACTGGAAAACAGGTTGTAGGTTTTCATCTTCACCTGCATTGAAAATCGTGCATATCTGTATATGAATGGTCCTTTTTTTTTTTTTTTTTTTTGCTAGGGGCTTTACGTCGCACCGACACAGATAGGTCTTATGGCGACGATGGGATAGGAAAGGCCTAGGAGTTGGAAGGAAGCGGCCATGGCCTTAATTAAGGTACAGCCCCAGCATTTGCCTGGTGTGAAAATGGGAAACCACGGAAAACCATCTTCAGGGCTGCCGATAGTGGGATTCGAACCTACTATCTCCCGGATGCAAGCTCACAGCCGCGCGCCTCTACGCGCACGGCCAACTCGCCCGGTGAATGGTCTTTCAAATATTCTAGATTCCTCAAAAAGCACTACATATTCTCAGCTAATAAAACAGTATGGAATTCAATAGATTTTTGTAATAGAACGAAAGGATTAAAGATTGAACAATACCACATTCTCGCATCATTTGACATAATAAACATGTACCCCAACATTCCCACAAAACAAACAATAGAAATCATTGAATCCAATCTAAAAAGTCACAGCACTCTAAGCACTTTAGAAATAGAAGGGTTCATTAAATTACTTGATTCTGCCATTAGTAACAACTACTTTAAATTTAATCATACTATTTATCAACAACAAGGCTTACTGATGGGATCTCCCGCCTCTGGTATACTCGCCGAAATTTACATAGACCTTTTAGAGCACACATCAATTAGTAAAATAGACAATATATTTTTTGGGTGTAGATTTGTTGATGACATTTTCGTCATCATAGACAATAGGTCCACAAATGAAACCGATATATTAGATAAACTCAACACAATAGACCCTCATATAAAATTTACTACGGAAACCGAAAACAATCACACTCTGAACTACTTGGATATAACAATAACCAGACATGAAGACCACCTTTCTTACAAAATATTTAGAAAACCCACGCATACCTCAAATACAATCAAAATAGATTCTGTTCACCCCAATACACACAAAAGAGCAGCTTACTACAGCATGATACACAGAGCATTCAATATACCGGTAACAAAAGAAGATTTAAACAAAGAATTACAACTAATTCATGACAGCTAAAAACAATGGATACAAGAAAGAAATGGTCAACAAAATCATTCACAAAATAAAATCCCAACCCAAAACCAAACTAACAAAAGCAGACAAATCCAAGAGAGATCATGCACTATTCACCTTCAATAATGTACACATATACCCCATAACTAACATTTTTTTTAAACATAACTTAAGAATAGCATTTAAAACTACACACAACAGTACCAACATAATCCACAATGTCAGGACAATCAACAGCAACAACAAATACAACCGCTCAGGGGTATACCGTATCAAATGCAATAACTGTGAGACAAGCTACGTCGGATGCACCGGTAGAAACTTTCTAACCCGATATAATGAACACATAAAGGCGGTAAAACACAATCATTTTTCTAGGCCAACATGTCGAAGACTATAAACACAGTTTCACAAACATCGAAAACGACATGCAAATCCTGAACATAAACCCCAAGGGCCTCCTGCTCAACATAACCACCCCTACCCCCACAACAGCAACTCTCCCTACCCCTCCTTCCCTTCCCCTCACAGCAGCTAGTATGAGCCCAAGAAGAACACGAAGTAGTACACAACAAGCTCGCATATCAAACACAACTCAGCCACACCAATAACAGTAAGTACATACTTAAATTAGCACACACAACCCTTAGACATTCCTCCAACATAAAATATCACTCACAGCTCAATCTTATCTTCCACAGATAATATAACATCACTGAACAGCTACAAATGGGAAAGGAGCCACTACTTTGAACCCAATGCCACTCAAATTTTATTGACGTCACAAGACAACATGACTCGATTTTAATCATAAAGCAAGAAGATTCAACACACAACAGAGCTGAATATACATATTTTAGCCTACTTCTATCCATACCTCTGGCACCTTTTTAATCATTGTATGTATGTAGGCCTACATGATGACAAAATCTTTTATACGTACAACATGACAATTTTACAAGCAAATCATATCATTTAAACTCAAGAAACAGCAACCAAATGTACAACTATGTAGATAGGACTTGAACACAGGAGTCAACTGATGAATTGAACAACACGCAAGACACAAACGTTCATTGCATGAAGTGTTCCTATTTATATTGTATTTATCTTGTATATATGTGAGTTAGTTTTAAGTAGAGATGTGTTTTATAACTATTTTCATATCTAAAGCATATCATTATAGACATACAATTGTATTGTCGCTCATAGTGACATACATGCCAGTTCCCGTTTTGACATGCCCCATTTGGATGTGACCAAATGTGTATTATCATATGGCATTCCCTAGACAATGTAATCTTCATCATAGCTTCATGACATATATGTGAATGTATTGTTCAGCTGAAGATGACCCTATGTAGGGGGTCGAAACCAGTACTGTAGCATAAAAGTGCAATAAATAAGTATTGATAGGTGGAAATCCTTTCCTATTTCTAATTCTGTAGTTCGTCAATACAGAGATGAAGATTATAGATTACGATGTTATTACTTTAGTCGCGAAAATATCTTTCGCACGCCGCACATTTATTTTCTTAGACAGCTCGATGTTTTTGCGTGTAAGAAAAAGGAACCGGTTTCACAATTTCATTTGATTGCATCTGATACAGTTTCTTGATAAAATCACCATGTACATCCTGGGAACCATCAAACATAGATTTATTGGGTAAAGAATTTCTTAATTTTTCAGAATGTGCAATTGGTCGAAAGCAAGAAGAGGCATTTCACTATCAACAGGATGACAGATCTTCGGTTTAATGTCTTTTGAAGAAGACATTCTTCTCATCACGCTAACATTAGTCTTATATTTGTCACTCACAATGCGCACAACACGAAAAAGTCCAAGCTTCGACTTCCTTTATTGTTTTGAGTGTTAAAGTATGTAGCTCTGCACCTAAAAGCCTCTGAGAGAATACAAATGCTGCTGGTAATCTTCATTTTGTATTCACAGCTGACATTATAAAACAGAGAAGGTTATTCACCAGGCTAATTCCATTTCTGCTTTTGATTGCATGACAGTCATCTTGAGTATTTTTTATTCGCCCAACATGGAATGAAGCGTCTTCCTGTTCAAGGAAGGTGTCTAGTTTCTTGTCATGTAACATTTGCTGTTCAATGGACTACCAATAAACACAATCTCTCTCCGTTTCATTCACATGCTGCCTTTCTGCTAAGAGGTGCTTCTTATTCCAGTCTCACAGTTTATATCTCCTACGTAGCATGAAAGTGTGGATTTATTCGGTGTAGCAAACGTTTCGATGATCTTGAATTGAAATTCGGCGAGAAATTATTTCTTGAAGTAAAATTTAGCAATTTTTTGACATTACTCGTGGAAAGAAAATTCATGAAACGAAATCCCACTTCCCGATCTGCTTTTGCTCTTACATTAAGGCACACGACAGTAAACAATATTATGTATATCAACATTAAAATGGTTCATGATAAAAAAAACAAGCCAAATAAGATAAACAGAGGCTGAAATTACACCAGCACTCTTAGTAATGATCACCGAGCGTGTGTCGTCAAGCAGACTAATGCCAGCTTCTCAGCGCTCCAAGCGCCTAAATTGGTAACTATGCCCTGTTCACTCATTTAGATGTGTGACCAGACGAATGAGAAGGCATATTAGCGCAGTCATAGTAGAGGGCGATGCTCAGACCAAGACCTGTAGTTGGTCTTGCTCAGACCTTAACAACCTATCGAAACTGTCCAATATATTAAAATTATAAAATTCTTTATTTACAACCACCTATTCAATACAATACAATACACTCATTGAATTATGAAATAATCATGTAAGTGTCTTAAATAATGGGACATGTTTCGTTCGGCATAGCGAACATCATCAGCCGTTAATGTCCAAAGACTAGGTCAGGGCCCTGAGCTTAAAAAGGATCAAAATAGTGTCCTCATATTAAAAGAATAACAAAGAATAAAAAAGTGATAATATAACATTAGATTTAGATTGTAACGAAATATGTAGAGATTAATAGTGAGAATTTGTCGTAGAATGCATTAACAATGGCAATCTGTGAAGTTAAAAACAATCATGGGGTTGTTAAAGTAAAACAACAGATATTGTAGACATTAAAATATACGTCAATGCGTGAAGCGTGGATTAATTATTGAGGATGGAGTTCTTTCAAATTACATACAAACAAGAGTTGAAATAGAGTTCATTAAATATCACGAGTCCAATTGAACCAGTCAAAAGGCACATAACGAACAAACTAAGATTGATATATGATGCAAACTCCAAGTTGTGAATTCCATAGGAGAGATGATCTTGATGCCAGAAGAAAATACAAGTTAAACTAATCAATATTCACGCGCTAGCAATAAAACCAAAACTGTATGTAACGTAGAACACCAAATAAAGGACTCATTAAAGAGTAACGACGATCTTGAATATAGGGAGAATTCTAGCAATCCTTCAGTGAAATGGAGTAGATTGTGGCACAAATTGGGGTTTGGAATCTGAAATGAAAGAAAAAAGGGGGGAATGAAGTTAAGTTGTAACGGAAAAATGAAGAAGAAAAGAAAAATTTAAAGAGGAAGCTTACCCCCTGGGACTAGTGTGGAGTGTCCACTAGCGTTGGCTGCATGAAGCAAACTGGCAAGTAGCTTTATTACTGCTTCTAGTGTTGTACGTATGTATACGTAGAGGCGGGGAGTGAGTCATGTGAGGAGGAGGGGCGACAGATTCCTTGGGCAGGTCGGATGTACGTGGAGGGGGTGTCGCATGAAATAATGGTGGAACAGTAGCTGTTGTTACAGAAGAAATGTTATTAGCGGTTGTATAATTAAAAATACTCATAAAGTTATTATTATTATTATTTATATTGAAAAGAGAGAGTAGTTCTGGAATTATTTCAATTATTGGACTTTTAATTTCTGAAGTATCATTTAAATTTTGATTTCCGTTAAAATGCTGGTCTAAGGATATGTAAATGTTCTCAAACTCTGTCATCAGTTTACTTTTATTGACGTATTTTAAGATTTGAAGGTCTTTTTCAATTGTCGTAAAGCTGTGACCAGTCTCTTCATATGGGTACTCATGGTGGAATACTTTTTATGTTTTGAAGCATTGTAATGTTCAAGGTATCTGGTCAAAAAGCTACGTCCAATCTGTCCGATATAAGAAAACCCACAATGGGTACATTTAAGCCCACAGATACCAGAGTTCAAGAATTTATTGTGATTAATGTTCTTTAGAGGGTTAGTAACTTGAAATAGGCCTGGGTTCGTGTAGGTAAAGGCAGCATATTTAGTTTTTTTAGGCTTGTCCGGAATCAACTCTGTTGCAGTTTTTAATTTTATCCTGTTGATGATTTTATTAATCATCAAGGGATTATAGCCATTAATTCTGGCCAAATCCTTAATATAATTTAGTTTTTTTGCGATTTTCAGTTGTGAGCGGGATTTTTAATGCTCTACAGACAAGACTAAAAAAATGCAGCCTGTTTATGGGATTGCGGATGTAAGGAATCGGTTCTTATAGTGATGGAGGCACAAGAAGGCTTTCTGTATATTTGAAAAATGATATTATTCTCTCTTGAAACGTTTAAATCCAAGAAGTTTAGAAAACCATTGACATCGTCTTCCTTAGTGAATTTGACATCATTGTCAAGCTCATTAATGGATGTTAGTATGCTGTGACTATCATTTTTCTGTGTATCTATAATGGCAAAAGTGTCATCAACATACCTCAGCCATAATTGAAGGCCGTTGATATTACTGATTATTTTGTTATTTTCCAAATCATCCATAAAAATATTAGCTAGAATGCCCGAGATCGGGTCACCCATTGCTAGGCACTTTTCATGATATATTCTATTACTGAAGGTGAAATAGTTATTAAGTACAAATTCTAACAAACTGATGAAATTATCTATTTTGCATTTGCTCAAGTTACTGTGTTTTAAAAGGTTTGTTTTAATAATCTTAACAGTTTTATTTACCGGAATATTGGAATACATAATGGTAATATCATAGGATACCATTATGTGATTGTGCTCAAGATTGAATTTCGATAATTTTTCACAAAACTCAACAGAATTTCTCATATAAGCTGTATTATTGAACTTAAAATGTTTACTGAGAAAATTATGCAGAAATTTTGAAACTTTGTACGAAGGGTACATCTTTTTTATGATTTTTGGCAAAGCTTTTGCAGTTGGAAGTTTTGGGTTCATTGTTATAAGTTTCTGATACTCGTGTTCTTGTAATAAGAATGGTAGATTCTTCAATAGGTTCTTCAAACTTCGTTGGATTTTGGGGGTGGGATCTGCTATTAGCAAAAAAATAATTAATCCATGCTTCACGCACTGACGTATGTATTTTAATGTCTACAATTTCTATTGTTTTACTTTAACAACCCCATGATTGTTTTTAACTTCACAGATTGCCATTGTTAATGCATTCTACGACAAATTCTCGCTGTTAATCTGTACATATTTTGTTACAATCTAAGTCTAATGTTATATTATCACTTTTTTGTTCTTTGTTATTCTTTTAATATGAGGACACTATTTTGATCCTTTTTAAGCTCAGGGCCCTGACCTAGTCTTTGTACATTAACAGCTGATGATGTTCGCTATGCCGAATGAAACATGTCCCATTATTTAAGACACTTCATGATTAATTCATAATTCAATGAGTGTATTGTATTTAATAGGTGGTTGTAAATAAAGAATTTTATAATTTTAATATATCATCTTCAATACGGTTCTATCATGAGATTAATTACATGTAACTGTCCAATAAGGTGGATATCAGCGTGCTACTATGTGTTTGTTTTGATTGTAGAAATCATGTTGTTGCTAAACAATTACGTGGAATTTAAATATTATTAATCGAAAATTTTATATATTTAAAACCTTAAAAAAGCTATGGAGCCTCTTTCACTGTTGTGAGAAGCTGTTTATTCTTAAAAAGCTTATTTATTTGAGCAATTTACGTGGTGATTAGGTTGTTGTTCTAGTGTTATTCACTAAAAGTGTTTTCATTATACTGTATTTTCAGTTAAGTATGCAGTATGTGTATAGTTTAATACGATGGGTCATATGTGCTGTGTGCCTGGATGTAAGTCCAATTATAGGGGTAGTGTACAAGTTTCGATGTTCAGATTTCTGAAAGACCCAGCATTAAGGTAAAAATGGGTGCATTCTCAGGGAAAACTTCGAACCAAATGATAATAGTGTTGTGTGCATTAATCATTTAGATCCTAAATCCATTGTTAGAGGAGACATTATACATATAGAAGGTGGTGATCCAGTTCGAGTGCCACGCAAAGTTCCAAAGTTAACTACTGATGCTTATCCTACATTTTCCCCTATCAGCCAATGTACCTGACTACAAAAGTTAGTCAGCCACGGCAAGATCCCAAAATTCGTAAGCAAGAGGTACGATTGAGAGATGAAAATAATTTTCAACAGTGGTGCAAAATTGATAGTTTCCAGTGTATTACAACAGGTGCGTAAACAAAACCTAATCCTATTTCTTGTAAGTGAAAATGAGGAATATGTTCACTTTTATAAATTACAAGAGGATTATGTGCCATCAATTCCAGTGAGTTTTAAGGTGACGAGTTCTTTAAATGTTCAAGTGTACCATAGAAACATCACTATACCTACTGAACAGTTTGGATGGATTTTGGAGAGTGAAGGACAGAAAGGCTTGAAATGCAACAGATGGAGCAAGTTTGATTCATTAGTAAGTCACCTTGGAAATTTTTCAGGATCTAGTGTTACCATCAGTGAAAGACTAATGATGTTAATAAATTTTGTAAAAGATGCTCTCAAAGTGGACAGTGATTCCAACAAACTTAATAAAATAAAATTTACATTAGAGAAACTGGAATTATGTGACACAAATCAGGTACATTATTCTGCAGAATTATTAATATGGGCTGGAACTATTTCATTTTCATTCCTTGGTGCATAACATTCCCTCAGATTCACAAATGTGATGACTTTGCCTCACTCTGTTTACTTGAGGAAATTTTTGACTAAAATAGGCCCAAACTGTCCAGGCATCGGGCCTTCATGGAAAGCATTCTTGCAAGAGAAAGTAAAACTTCTTAAGGAACATGAAAACATAGTGACAGTGATGTTGGATGGGATGTATGTAAATTTAAGTTCTCATACAAAGCAGGTAGGATTTATGGAGTGGCGGAAAACTTTTCGCAAGCAGACCCAGCAAGTACCATGCAGGTTTTCATGTACTCTTCCTTATCTTCTGATATAAAGGATGTGATAAGTCTTTCCCCTGTGAAGAATATGAATGCTGATAACCTTTAAATCTACGCATGAAGTAGGACTTGTTGTTTGCTTAATATGTGAATCATAGGACTAATGGAAAAATGTTTGAACTTTCATGTGGTGGTTCCTTAAAACCATGTATACCTAGCCCGTACAATTCATCAAAGTGCATATTTACTTTGTTTGATAAAGTACATTTACTAAAGTGTATTAGGGACAGTTGGTTAAACAGACCTAATAAGACCTTTAACATCCTAAATGTTCACGAAATATTTGATGCAATTGCTGGCATGTCAAGTATTACTAATGGTGCAGCAGTTACCTGTGAAATATTTCGATTAAGTTATCTCTATTTTTCTGTGTTTATTATCATCATCATCATCATCATCATCATCATCATCATCATTATTATTATTATTATTATTATTATTATTATTATTATTATTATTATTATTATTATGAAAGTAACAATTGACCTGTCTCAGTCTCATCCGTGGCTTTGACAATATGTAAGTGACTGAGGTATGAGTGATTCTAGTAACACCGTTCCTTATGCAACCAGTCCCTGTTAAGAATGGTGTGAAAATATTGCTCATAGGGTCGGTTGGTGCATTCATTTCAGTGGGCTTGGCAGACTGATATGTAATAGCAACTTCTGACTCGGTGAGGAAAGCAACGGGGAAACTACTTCACCTCCTCATTTCCCTAACATGTCTCTTCAGTGACACACACACACACATACATTACATACATACATGTACTGTATTGTATTGTTATTTATTTACATATTTTACCCCCACATTGGAGCACTTAAATCAATACACTTGAGTTAATTTCTTCTTTTTCTTCTCCCAGAACTTTCTCATCCTCTCTGACCTGGAAGCCCTTTATGTGTCCGATATAGTATATTGTTTCCATTCAACTGTTTTTAGTTCTGCTTTTGTTCTTCAAAATCCTCTTCTCTTTTCTGTCTTTGATTTGTTGCCTAGTTATACCTAATTCTTCCAAATCATCCTGAACTTCTTGAACCAATTATTATTGATTTTATTTTTCAAAAAAATAATCGAATAGTTGTTTCAATATCCTGGTGTCTGGTAATCTTGATATGTGACAGAAAAAGGAAATTCTTCCTTTACACATTGTAGATATTATTGATTCACATTCACGATAGACAATGTTGTTAGGCAACAATCTCCACTGTCCATCAACTAGGTGTTTTTTATTAATAATTGTTCTAAGAATTCTTCTATCAGTTTTCTGTAATTTGTCTGTTGTAGATTTTACATTTAATTTGAATAAAGTTTCACTAGCGTACGTTGCCTCTGGTTTAACTATGGAATTATAGTGTAGCGTTTATCGAAAGATTTTTTTTTATAGGTTGGCCAGGTAAGTCTTTGTGCTTGTTTAAATTTAGTTGTTCTGTGTTCTATTGCTTCTTTTTCATTTGTGTTCAATGTTATTATTTCTCAAAGATATTTGAATTTCTGAACAATTTTAATTTCTTTATTACTGTTCAGTTGAATAACTGGTAAATCAACTTTAAAAGTTGGTATCATTTATGTTTTTTCAAATGAAATTTGTAATCCCATTTTTTTGCTATAATTTCTAGTTGTATTATATTATTATTATTATTATTAACATTCTGTACGAGAAATGTATTTGTTTGCATGCTTTTCTTACATAGTGGGCTGTGGGTAATCTTGTTGTTGCATGGTATTTAATGTAAGGTTAGTAATGCTATTTGTTGACACCTATTTATCTTATTTGCCATCCAGAGTAGCATATGTGAAAATATTTTATGGTATGTCTGTTTCAACCTGACGTTTATAAAGTAATTCTCCCACTGAAATTAAAATTGGATTTACAATAGAATTACGCAATAATGTTACTCTTGGTGTATAACTATTCATATCTTGAGTTAGTTACTTGCATTTTATGACGTTCGACTTGTGACGTTTCCTTTAGATAACTAGGAATGAGCACGCGTAAATTATTCCTCAACCTGTCATATCGCCCACCAATGTCCGCCGCGTTTTTTCTGTGTTACGGTCTGATGTAATTGCAGTTGGTCTTGGGTCTCCTCACATTCTCACAACTCTGACTGGTGTTAACAAATATTGGGAGAACATGTTTTTTGCAATAAGTGCAATGAAAGCAGATGTTAACTCCTTAGAAATATAAACAACTGTATAATTTTAATACTGTGTACTGAAATAAAATAAGAATGTGATACTTCTCCTTCTCAAGATACAGTGGTGTGCATAATTAATTTCAGAGGTTAGGTTTGTACTTTCACGTCTTGTTAAATTTCAGAAAGACTGTTACCATGTCAATTTACAGTAAAAATGTTACCATTATTCTACAGAGAGCTTGAAATATGTTTTTGTAATACATGCGCAGTAAACCTAGGTTAGGTGACGCCGTTTGAAGTAAGAAAATTGAGCCTCTTGAGTGACGATATTACAATTTTTAAGAATGAAACTGAATATGCATGTTCAAATCATTGGAATTATAAAATACGTACTAATAAGTAAGCCACTGCTTGGAAGATATCCGTGAAAATATTTAAACAAACCGAATGCTGTTTCATACCGATTCTGGTGTGATTTTGTGCGGGTTTGATATCTTTCTCGACTTTTATGGAAAATCATGTATAACGTTACAAGAACAACCTTTTTTTTGCTAGGGGCTTTACGTCGCACCGACACAGATAGGTCTTATGGCGACGATGGGATAGGAAAGGCCTAGGAGTTGGAAGGAAGCGGCCGTGGCCTTAATTAAGGTACAGCCCCAGCATTTGCCTGGTGTGAAAATGGGAAACCACGGAAAACCATTTTCAGGACTGCCGACAGTGGGATTCGAACTCACTATCTCCAGGATGCAAGCTCACAGCCACGCGCCTCTACACGCACGGCCAACTCGCCCCGTAAGAACAACCTTAAACCAAAGCGGTTTTGTATTCACCGACAAATATTTGTCAAAATGAAGCACAAACCGTAACTACAGTACAGTGCATAGGGTAGTAATCTCGTTGTTTTATTGTTGTCACTGTGTAAATAATGTATGATGGTACAATTTGCTTTCTACTGAAACCTCGATTTAAGGTAAACCCCCATTAAGGTTAAAAAATTAGGTCCCTGTAAAAACGTTAAATAGAGGTTCTACTGTAGTACTGTATCCCAACCCATTGTCTTTAGTATATTCCCCCTAACCTTATCAATTCCAGCTGCGTTCCTAGTTTTCAACTTGTGTGTGTGTGTGTGTGTGTGTGTGTGCGTGTGTGTGTGTGTGTGTGTGTGTGTGTGTGTGTGTGTGTGTGTGTGTGTGTGTGTATATCTGTGTATGTATGTATGTATGTATGTATGTATGTATGTATGTATGTATGTATAGTCCTCAGCCCTAAGGCTGGTTGTATCCTCGACAGCTCTGCCATCAGCTGTCATACACGGCCTAGGTATCACTGAAGAGGCGTACTAGGGAAATGAGGAGTGAGGTAGTTTCCCGTTGCTTTCCTCACCGAGCCAGAAGTTGCTATGACATATCATTCTGCCAAGCCCACTGAAATGCATGCATCAACTGACCCTATGAGCAACATTTTCACACCATTCATAGCAAGGACTGGCTGCATAAGGAATGGCATTACTAGCATCACTCTTACCTCAGTCACTTTCATATTGTCAAAGCCAAGGATAAGACTGAGACAGGTCAATGAACGTAACAAAATTGCTCTAGCCTGTACCAGAAGGCATAGTACACTGCAAACATCAGGTCCTGCCAGCAAAAGCATCGTACTGTAAATGTCATTATTATCATAGGTAAATTTTAATACTTCTTTAGTATTAGTCACCTCCTCTATCTGGACATTATCCTTGTAACCAACAATCTTCACATACCGCTGCCTGAATATTTCTGCCTTTTTTTAGATCCTCGCATACACACTCCCGTTTTCGATATAAGGATAATGTACACGTACAGAAGGTTATGATAAACTCTTCCAAGTAAGATTACACTACTGATACCACTGAACTCTAACCGACTAATGGTTAGGCAATAAAGAGCTTCAAATGGCAAGGTAACAGCTGTGGCCTTAATTAAGGCACAGCTCTAGAATTTGCCTGGAGTAAAAATGAGAAAACGCAGACATCCATGTATGGGGCTGCCAATGGTGGAATTTGAATGAACCATCTCAGAGCTATGTGATCTGTACTGCATAACAAACTTGCTCAGTAGAAATAAATACACCGTATAATGCAAAAGACTGTGTGTAAATACATCTATGTGTAGCCTCAGACTTTCCATTAATAATGATTAATGATCCATATCCTTCTATATGTTAATATTATTTCACCCAGCTTGCTATCTTCAAATTAAATGTCAATTCTAAATAAAGCTTCATCAATTTAAGGCCACTGTAGATTTATTGTAATATAGTAGATTTATGAAAATACATAAGGCTGCTGGTGTACATTCCTAGGGATTATCATGTCGCGTATCATTTACAGGCGAATGTTAATTGTGGACAAAAAGAGTGAGAAATTCTGAGGTGACAGGTTGGCTGGGAAGGAAAGAGGCACCTATCCACCAAAAAACAAACTTGAATAAGACACATGTGAAACAACAAATACGGCCATTAGGTTGTGAAAGATATAAAGCAAACACAGACCCAGTCATAGAACAACTTCTTGGATGATGAAGCTAACTTCTTCACTGTCTGCCCGAGTATGTACTCGGGCTCGCCATTACCATTGCACGGTGCCACCCTAAATATGTACTCGGGCTAGTGTAGGTTTACCTTAATTGCTTCAATTGTAGCCAAAAATGAATGGAAACATCATCTGTTGCACACCATAGGAATCACTAATATATTTTTGCAATAGTGCAATATTGCACAGCCGAGCTAGAGACAAAAAGAATGACGCTAACCGCTGTTTGTTTACACCGTTGGTTTATACTATGGCTCCCTCATCACATGGTGTTGCTTGTTCTTTGCTAAATGATAATACTGAAAGAGAACTGTATCCTGATAATGATTTATTTAATGAAAATGAGAGTTCAAATGAACCTAGTGATGATGGAAATATCAATTGTGATGAAGAACAATAATGGTATTTTTGATATTGTTTTACCGGCAACAGGTGGTGACAGGACTACACACTACCATAAATTCCCAAAATTTGTATATTTTATTCCTATCCCCAATAAAGTACAATTTACTGGGCAAGCAAGTCTGAAAATATATATTCCTGACAATTCGACAGAACTTTCTTCAAATTTTAGAAAATTAATTTTCTGTCTGTATTTCTTGTTATGTGCACTAGTTTTTAGAACAATCTGACCGAACTCGATAGCTGCAGTCGCTTAAGTGCGGCTAGTATCCAGTATTCGGAAAATAGTGGGTTCGAACCCCATTGTCGGCAGCCCTGAAGATGGGTTTCCGTGGTTCCCCATTTTCACACCAAGCAAATGCTGGGGCTGTACTTTAAATTTTTTATTTTTTTTTGCTAGGGGCTTTACGTCGCACCGACACAGATAGGTCTTATGGCGACGATGTACTTTAATTAAGGCCACGGATGCTTCCTTCCCACTCCTAGCCCTTTCCTATCCCATCGTCACTATAAGACCTATCTGTGTCAGTGCAACGTAAAAGAAACTTGAAAAAAAAAAAAAAACCACTGTGAAGAAAGCAAGGTAGTCTGACTAAGACAGTAAAAGAGCTAAAGGACTAGTACAACAAGAGTACTATTTCACCACTCCATGCAGCAACTTCTAAAGTGGAAATCACCTGACTGCCAATCTCCAATGAAGAAGAAGAACTAAGGTATAGCTTACCAGTTTCAGCTGGATGTTTTCCTGTTGTAACTCTGAAACTTGCTGTTCCAATGCAGTTACATATTCCTTTTTCTTCTTACGTGACAAACATGCTGACTCACGATTCTTGATCATACGTTGCTGTCTTTTCATTGCCTTCATCTACAAATAAAACAAGCATTTACATAAATAACGTATACCAATAAAAGACGTTGATTTTATTTGTTTATAATTTTATATCAATTTAGTATATGAAGTAATGCTAATGTGAAGAAACAATTATGATGTACAAAATGTAACCCTGTGAAAATGTATAATAAAACAAATTTAACTAAGAGACCAACAGAAAATATAATGAAATATTACCGCAGTGAACTTCCTGCAGCCTAAAAAATTTTATTTAATAAAACGTTGAGAGAAAATACCTAGAGCAGAATATATTATTTTGCTTCGCACCAAAGTCATATCTCACAAAACACATTAGGTACTGTAAAGAACCAAATATTATTCTCAGAGAGGAAGAGTACTCCAGGGTATAAGTCCTCTAAGATTTCATAAGTAAATCGTTCTAGACATTTTGTTAAGGAGATTCATTCACTTGTGTATATTTAAAACACTCAAAAATTTAAGAAGCTGAAAATCTCTATTCTTCTTTGGTTGAGAGCACATTGTTATCATCACAGGTGTATGTCGTTACAGAGGATATGGTGAATTAAAGCTGTTACTGGACAACCAAGCAATGGAACGCTCATTTATCTGGCTAAAAGATGGAATAGTTTCACTTTGTTAATGATACAATATAAACCACTTTCCTCTGTTGAAAACTTTCCTAATGATATGCTAATGACTGTGCAATCCAGTCTCTTCACAAATAAAAATTACAGCAGAGTTCTGTTCAACAATAAAAATCACAGCAGAGTTCTGTTCAACAAGATCAAGAACAGTGACCCAATACCAAAAGTGTTCTGGGAAAGTTTCTTGTCATTTTACTAGAATTAAGGTGACTGGAAAAACTGTAGAAACTACAGAGGCATTAAACTCACACCACATAACCTAAAAATTGGGGAATGAGCAACTGCCAATTGTGTGAGAAAAGCTCTTCCGGTGAAGATATACTGTAGTGTAATTAGAATGGAGTTATACCAGGAAAGCCCAAAGTAAATGCAATTCAGGCCATGACAGAGTTGGTGATTTTTATTTTAAGAGGAAGTAGAACTAGGTAATCATCCTCTCTGAACACATTAAATGGAGACAAAAATTAATACACTGAAGACCGGCCCCGGAGATCTCCATATTACTGCAGCCAGCAGTTGTGCATGGGCCCTGGAAATCTCCGTTTATACATACTGGCTTAGTTTTCAGCTTGTTGCACTGTCTGTTTGCTAAAGTTTGAACTATTTTTTATCATATCTTGGAGTAGTAAGATCATTGATGTTAGTGCCAATATTTTTTTCCACTTTTATGATCAATGCAACCATGAAAACAACCTATATACAGGGGTGATCTTACGCACGGACCTGGAGACAATTGGCGGGCGGGTGTGTAAAGTGCGTTAAGTCAAGAAATGGTGTGAAAGTTAATAGTAGATTTGAAGAGAAGAGAGCGAGATGCTTTTGCGTGTATAGTGCGTTATGTCATATTGTGGACAGATATTAAGTTACCAAATTGTGTATTATATGTTAAATTGACTTCGGCCAGACTTCGGGTGTGCAAAATGCATTATGTCCTGCACTTCACGACTCACCACACTGAGCATTATTTAACACTTTATTCTGAGCATGCAAAGTGTGATATGTCAGTATGGTAGTGACTAAGTGCATTTTATTCGCACTGTTCATGAAGTTGCCCAACAATATACAGTAGTAGTCCGTTATAGCGAGAATTGATAACAGCGAAAATTTTACTCGCTATAGCGGATTGTCGTTATATCTGATTTTGCATAAAAGCCGGTGAAAACGCACACACATTAAAAATCGGATTGAAATGGCAACCAGTTTGTTCAAAACTTGCGGTTCCCCAGATGATATCCACACTATGGCTTACTTGTTTGTTATTTTCGAAATCCGATACGTTTAATTTCATTTTGAAAAAAAATATGGTACCTTATTTCTCCAAATACAAGACGCACCCCACTTTTTTCCTTCAAAAACTTTAATCATGCTCAAAAAGTACTTTGTAACATCATACGAATGCTTTTGTTGTACAGGAGGCCTGCACATTTTTAGACGCCGAACATTGGCTTTCGTCATGCCGTTTTTTCTTTTTTTGCGGCTGCACAATTATTCTTTATTTCCGCGGGTTTAACGACCATTAACTTAAACTTGGCATAATACCGAAGAGAATCCGCTGGAAATTTGCCGGCAATACCTTTTCCATGTGTCTCTACAATACGACGATCCATCAGGAAATTATTCTTGCTGTCTATAAAACTGTTACTTTTACTCAGCGTCAGATACAACCGGATACCGCTACACGCACGTCTCGCTTGCCGGCTAGCGATGTATAGGATAGGCCGAATCGCGGACGTTGAAAGTCAACGAACGAGTTTATTGCGCCACGGTATGGCCATTCCGCCCTTGCGTTTTTCGTGCATATACCTCACAATTTCATCTTAGACTTCTTTAAAGCGTCCTTGTTGCGGACCTCTGAATGCTTTCTTGTACAGTACGCATTACTTTTAGCTCTTTGTCTTCATGCTAACGCCAAATATTGGCTTTAGTTAGGCCCATGTCGTATTTTCTTGCGGCTGCACAATTATTCTACATTTCCGAGTGTTTAATAACCATTAACTTAAAATTGGCATCATAATATCGACGAGAACCCGTTGAATATTTGCCGGCGATACCTTTTCCACGTATACAACGCAACTATTCATCACGAAAATATTCCTGCTGTCTATAAAACTTAATTTTATTAAGCGTCAAGTACAATAGACGCGTTATAACTCTGCCACTGAGTAGCCAGCCGTTCTAAGAATTCGAAGGCTCCCATGTTTTGATGCCATTCTGCAGGCTAAGAAACGTTTTTGCAGAGGCTAAAAGAACGTCCTTCCCTCTTCACTACTTCCCGTGATCCAGTGACGTTACACACAGGCACTGTCCGATTGTCGCGGCTAGCGATGTATTAGAGAGGCGGTCGTTTATTGTCAACGAGTTTTGTGTGTGCGTGCGCATGTGGGGGAGAAAAGAAGCAGCGTAGTTACCGCCGTAGTTGCTAGTGGTAACCATTAACTTACTGTTAGGCCGCGAATGCAAGACAACGCCTGAGGTTTCGCATGAGATTCTGGGGGGGGGGGGGAAATCGTCGTCTTGGATTCGGAGAAATACGGTATCACTCCAGAGGTTTCTGTGGCAAACACTTCAGTTTTCTTCTTCAAACGGCGTCACCTAACCTAAACGTATATGTATCATGAAACATATTTGAAACGCATGTAGAGAAATTATAATCTCCTCGCTAAAAATGTGCATGTAAATAACCTTTCCGAATTTTAACTAGACGCGAGAAGATATGAACTGTCCTCTGAAATCAATGATGTACTCTGCCATATCTTGAGGTGTATCACATTCTTACTTAATTTTCGTATGTAACATTAAAATTAAGAGATCATTTACTTCAATCTTTATTTTTAACGAGTTAACAACTGCTATTGGCCACGTTATTTACGCATTTATTACAAAAACGCGTTATCCTCTTTTATTTCGATTTTTCTAGAAAACAACAGTCGACTGGTATTACTAATCGACCTCAAAATTGCCTTCGAATGTCGACGAGAGCTCGCAAATGCACATAGTGAGAAAAACTGTACCGTGCCGAAGATGATCGATCGTATTTTGTGGCAAACGTTTTTATTTTATTTTTATTTTTTTTATTCAAACAGCGTCACCTATACCGCACTATACATATGATGAAAACACACTTCAAGCGCCAGTAGAGAAACGATAAACTTTTCACTATAAATTTTCATAATAGCTTTTCCGTAACTTAAACAGTCGCGAGAAAATATGAACTAACCTCTGAAATCTATTATGCACCCTTCCATACCTCGAGGTGAAGCCCATTCTTACTTAATTGCAGCATTTAGCCTTAAAATTAAGCGGTCGCTTAGTCAGCCTTTACTTTTAACGAGTTAACAAACGTTATCGGGCACGTTATTTACGCATTTATTACGAAAATATGTTCTCTTTAATTTCGAATTTTCTTTACGGAACAGCAGTCGATGGGTATTAATAATCAACTCCAACATCGCCTTCGAATGTCGACGAGAGAACTCGCTACAGGACATAGAGAGGAAACGATACCGAAGGTAATCGATCGCATGCAATATAATCGCTGGGGTGCATAAATACTGGGAACGGAAAAAATCGCGCTTGCTTAATCGCTCATAATAACGGATGCTTCAGTGATAGGGCTCTCGCTGTAACCGAAGGACAATACACAGTTTAATATAGGAATTATGAAGGGACAGAACGAAATTGTCGCTATAACGGAGTTCTCGTTATATACCGTACTCGCTATAGCGGACTTCTACTTATAATGACATTTTACACTAAGCACCACTCATAATTATCACTGGGCAAGGACTGAACTAAATTCCCGCCAACTGGATGGTAACTTAATCCATTGTCAATCGTCATTTCCCACCTGTTCTGCTTGTAGGCTAATCACAGACCTTTTTGCGGTGCCTACTGCTTTGCCCATAGAAGCTAAATTTTCACAGTGTATGTTATGTGGGCTTAAATAAAGAGGATTATGTCTTCCAGTACATCATTTAAATCTAAATTCAATAATAATTTGATCATTATAATAGCTCTGAAATTAATTCTAATACATAATTATAATCTAAGTACAACAATAATTTACCATTCACTCACACCTTGGTCATACCACAAGTCAGTTTGATGAATCAAGAAGTCCCTTTGTCAGTCCACCTTAAAGGGATGGAGGGAATTCCATGACCTAGAAGTAGAGATTCCAAAAGAGTGGTGGAAGATAGTAGTGTAGTGTAATTGTATAGTAAGCGAGAATCCAGATCATGTACTGTAGTGATGACTTGATGAGAGAAATATAAAGTGCGAGAAACAGTAATTTGGTTTCCCTGAATTGAATATTCTGTGGAGAAGGGTTAATGTTTGCAGTTTATGATGGTGGTGGTGGTGGTGCTGGAGATTATTTTAAGAGGAAGTAAAACTAGGCAACCACTCTCCATTAATAATAATCAGAGGGGAAAAAGTGGAAGGGGTCTTACACTTCGAAAAATGAAGATATTGGCCATAGAGAGACGAGGGCTATGAATGGCATGAAAAATGAAAGACTTCCTAGGCCTTGATACCTAATACCATCAGGTCAGAAAAGAACCAGAGTTGACCAAGGAAGGTCAAATAGGATAGATGAAAGTGAGGAGCCTGGCACAAGTAAGTAGAAGCAATGCTAGGACTCAGCTAAGGACCCCATGGTCACCAGCCCACATTCCCTAGTTCAGAGCCCTTGTGACCCCTTTTATTTGCCTCTTACAACAGGCAGGGGTACCATCAGTGTTATTCTAGATCCCCCACTCAGAAGAGGAGGGGGGTTTACGTTGGTCTTGCATATGACGGCCATGACAGTTTCCTGTATTAAGGTGTTATGTGACGGTCATAACATAGGTTAAAAATAAATTGAATGCAGCTATTTTAAACCCTGGCCTAGTTTCTTATTACTGTTTGGGTTATGTCTGGTGGTTGAGGACTGGTAAGATGAGGGAGCAAACAAGTTGTATTTTAAGGCACACAGGGAAAATAGTTTCAATGGGTAGTGGGATCTGTGAATTTTATTACAGGTTCTTGTTATGTGTCTCATTCATTACAACATCTAAGTTAGTCACTGACATGCAGGAGGGAATGACATCATTCATAATCATCATTTTACAGTTCCATACCACAAGTCAGTTTGATGAATCAAGAAGTCCCTTTGACAGTCCACCTTAAATTTATTAAGAGTAGTCATGTCCCTAATGTAGTGAGGGAGGGAATTCCATGACCTAGCAGTAGAAATTCCAAAAGAGTGGTGGAAGATAGTAGTGCAGTGTAATGGTATAGTAAGCGAGAATCCAGATTGTGTACTGCAGTGATGACTTGATGAGAGAAATGTAAAGTGTGAAGAAAGGTAGTCTGGTTTCCCTGAATTGAATAACATCATTATTTAGAGTCATTGGAGGCACATAGCTACATTTGAGCAAATTCAAATTTCTTCGAATATCAATGATTATAGACTGAGATTTATTAGGATTTATTAATAAACACTTTTTATTAGCATACTCACAGAGTTTGAGGTCCGATTTAGTTTGGTCAATAGCTGTGTAGTTAGGCAAAATTTCTTAAAAAGAAATCACAAAAGCTCAAACCACCAGTTCAATACAGTACATATGACATTTAGTAATAGAACGTGTTTCAAACCTAATTGGGCCTTCTTCAGCTGTACATACGACACTTGGACAAAAGTGGTGATGTATCTGTAAAGGTGGTACTCACTAAGTTTTAATGTTTTACCAATGTCATTAATACTGATCAGACGTAGCGTTGGGCTCAAAACCAAACCCTCTGAGACCCCATATACCTTATTCTACCATTCAGTAATATCTCCCGCTGTTACTCGTTGCTGGCAGCTTGTGAGATAAGAACTGAAAAACTTAGTATTTTATTGAAGCTTGTACAGAAGTATCTGGGAGTTAAAGTATCAAACGTACTATTGAAGTTTAATAAAGTAAAATAAGGTTTTGTTCCTATTGCATGTCTCGATATCTTCAGTAACTCACAGTAAGGCTGTCATGTTGCTTACCGTGAGTACCAGACCTTAATTTATTTAATGCTTCTTTGTAGCACTGTAGTAAATAATTCTTATATAAAATCGACTCATCTGATATTTCTTGGTTTATGTGTTTTTCCAAAAATGCACATAATGCACGCAACTGCGAAGACTTGGTGGATCAATATCAAGGAGTAGAGAAAGGTCCACCTATCATAACTTTCGACTTGGTGGATGTCGAAGGAACAGTAGGTAGCAAGTGTTGAACTACAGCTTTCTTTGATGTCTGCTTAGAGCAGACATGTAGTAGATAAAGCAATGACAATGAAAGTTTCTACAGGAACTGAGAAAATTTAGAGATTGGCTGTTCGATTCATGTGCGTCCCATCATATGTGCCCAAAAGAGGAGATATTTATAGACATGTCAAAAAATGTGACTGGGAATGTAGAAATAGGAGATAACAGTAAGCTGGATATTAGAGGTATAGGTAAGGTGAAAGTAAAAATGTCAACAGGATGGACAATTACATTTACATATGTGTTGTATGTGCCTAACTTGGGTGCAAATTTAACATCTGTTGGTAAGTTAACCAGCAAAGGTTTCAAAGTAGGATTTGCAGGTGAGAAGGCAGTGGTTATAGATAAGAATTGAAATGAAACATTGTTTATTGCAAACAGGAGGAATGATGTATATGTATGTAGTACAGATAGAGGGAAGAAACAATATTGTAGCTGTGAGTGATTGTGACCAAATGATAGATCAAGGATGTAATAATAATGCAGCATTTAAATGTGTTGGGCAGGTTGGGTTGCGGCATGAGAGGTATGGACATGTATATCGATGTAAGAAAGGGACTGGTACCATGCTTTGACACCAGTGCCAGAGACGGCACGGTAGACACGGTGCCACGATTTAAAATGAACCAGTGCCAGTGGCACTGCTATAAAAATACACCTGTTAAATGTTAACAAGAATTAAAAGGTTTGTGACATGAATATTGACCTTAAAGGGCAACTCCTTATTTATACTGTTAGTAAGGGCTCGAAAACACGTTAATCAAGTCTGCTTTTCCATGAGTACATCAAACAGTATGGAGGGCACTGGCAGCTGGCACTGTTGCCGAACGAAGCACTATTGTGTATGGCCACTTGACGCCTCGTACCTCGACTGTGCACGCCATAGCCGTTGTCTGGTGCCAACGGCACGGCATGTACAGGCCAGTGCTTCTCAGATCCATGCCAGTATCAGTGACAGTGCACCAGTGCAGATCGCTTCTACAGTACCTATTGATCACCCCGTCCAACCAAGTGCTGCCGAACCGTGCCACGCTATGCTTTATTCTCTTTCGTTATATTATCAATTGTTTTGAATTCCGTGTCAATGGCAGACAGACGAAAGTCGAACCCTTTGTGGAGCTATTTCACCCCAGATGATAAAAACCAGTACATAGCTGTGTGTGATATTTGTAAATCTTGTATATCATTCAAATCGACGATAACATGTTTAAAAAGGCATATGCTTCATTGTACCTGGAAGACCCCTTGATAGCTACGCAGGCAGATCCATTAAAATGGTGGTTGGGAAGAAAGCTTCAGTATCCCAACCTTTACTATTTAGCTGCCCGGAAGTTCTGTGTTGTAGCAACATCCGTCCCTGTGGAACATGTGTTTTCGAAAGCTGGTCAAATTTTGACCAACAGACTGTCAGTGAATAAAGTGAAAAGAAAAACTGTTCTTGAATGTGAATGGAAAGCTTATTTGAGGGTTATTTTATAGTATTTTGCATGTAAACATTAATATAAATCATGGTACATCTATGTGTAGTTCCTTTTTTGTCAATACATGAAGCATAAATATTTTTATATGAGTCCAGTGAAAGTAGTCATCGTGGCACTGACAGTGCTACGGCACTGGTGTTTTGGCACGGTGATGTGTTTGGCACTGGCACTGTGCATACCAGTGTCAGCAGAGACACTGGGATTTGCATCACTAGGCATGTACATTCTGAAGCTTTGTTTAAATTGCCTATGTTAAAATTGAAAAGAAGTAAAGATATTGATACTTGTTCTGTATGCACTCAGGGGAAACTAAGTAACAAGGGAGTACCTAAATCTTGTGAGCTTAAGGGAGAAAAACCACTTGATGTTTTGCAAACGGATGTACAGTAGAAGTCCGCTATAGCGAGTACGGCATATAACGAGAACCCCGTTATGGCGACGACTTTTTCTGTCCCTTCAAAATTCCTACATTAACCTGTATATTGTCCTTCGGTTACAGTGAGAACACTATCACTGGCGCATCCGTTATTACGATACCAATATAAATGGTCCGTTATTGGACATTATAAATTTTCCAGCTAGCTCATTCCTGGTTGCCAGCGTTTCGCCCTCGTGTGCTAGGGTGGGCTCATCAGTTGGTACCTAGCACACTTACCAATACGCTGGCTAGTGCATACCGTGGAGGCCACTGCGTAGGCTAACTGGAGCCACCGGCAGTGCCAATGCACTAAGAGACTATGTCTCATCACTAAAAATTGATGCCTGCTTGGCCATCAGATGATATAGATGTTGATTCCCATAGGGAATCTGAAATACTTGTCCTGAATGAGCAAATTTATAATACCAATATAAATGGTCCGTTATTGGACATTATAAATTTTCCAGCTAGCTCATTCCTGGTTGCCAGCGTTTCGCCCTCGTGTGCTAGGGTGGGCTCATCAGTTGGTACCTAGCACACTTACCAATACGCTGGCTAGTGCATACCGTGGAGGCCACTGCGTAGGCTAACTGGAGCCACCGGCAGTGCCAATGCACTAAGAGACTATGTCTCATCACTAAAAATTGATGCCTGCTTGGCCATCAGATGATATAGATGTTGATTCCCATAGGGAATCTGAAATACTTGTCCTGAATGAGCAAATTTATAATACCAATATAAATGGTCCGTTATTGGACATTATAAATTTTCCAGCTAGCTCATTCCTGGTTGCCAGCGTTTCGCCCTCGTGTGCTAGGGTGGGCTCATCAGTTGGTACCTAGCACACTTACCAATACGCTGGCTAGTGCATACCGTGGAGGCCACTGCGTAGGCTAACTGGAGGCACCGGCAGTGCCAATGCACTAAGAGACTATGTCTCATCACTAAAAATTGATGCCTGCTTGGCCATCAGATGATATAGATGTTGATTCCCATAGGGAATCTGAAATACTTGTCCTGAATGAGCAAATTTATAATACCAATATAAATGGTCCGTTATTGGACATTATAAATTTTCCAGCTAGCTCATTCCTGGTTGCCAGCGTTTCGCCCTCGTGTGCTAGGGTGGGCTCATCAGTTGGTACCTAGCACACTTACCAATACGCTGGCTAGTGCATACCGTGGAGGCCACTGCGTAGGCTAACTGGAGCCACCGGCAGTGCCAATGCACTAAGAGACTATGTCTCATCACTAAAAATTGATGCCTGCTTGGCCATCAGATGATATAGATGTTGATTCCCATAGGATTCCCTGATGGCCAAGCAGGCATCAATTTTTAGTGATGAGACATAGTCTCTTAGTGCATTGGCACTGCCGGTGGCTCCAGTTAGCCTACGCAGTGGCCTCCACGGTATGCACTAGCCAGCGTATTGGTAAGTGTGCTAGGTACCAACTGATGAGCCCACCCTAGCACACGAGGGCGAAACGCTGGCAACCAGGAATGAGCTAGCTGGAAAATTTATAATGTCCAATAACGGACCATTTATATTGGTATTATAAATTTGCTCATTCAGGACAAGTATTTCAGATTCCCTATGGGAATCAACATCTATATCATCTGATGGCCAAGCAGGCATCAATTTTTAGTGATGAGACATAGTCTCTTAGTGCATTGGCACTGCCGGTGGCTCCAGTTAGCCTACGCAGTGGCCTCCACGGTATGCACTAGCCAGCGTATTGGTAAGTGTGCTAGGTACCAACTGATGAGCCCACCCTAGCACACGAGGGCGAAACGCTGGCAACCAGGAATGAGCTAGCTGGAAAATTTATAATGTCCAATAACGGACCATTTATATTGGTATTATAAATTTGCTCATTCAGGACAAGTATTTCAGATTCCCTATGGGAATCAACATCTATATCATCTGATGGCCAAGCAGGCATCAATTTTTAGTGATGAGACATAGTCTCTTAGTGCATTGGCACTGCCGGTGGCTCCAGTTAGCCTACGCAGTGGCCTCCACGGTATGCACTAGCCAGCGTATTGGTAAGTGTGCTAGGTACCAACTGATGAGCCCACCCTAGCACACGAGGGCGAAACGCTGGCAACCAGGAATGAGCTAGCTGGAAAATTTATAATGTCCAATAACGGACCATTTATATTGGTATTATAAATTTGCTCATGCAGGACAAGTATTTCAGATTCCCTATGGGAATCAACATCTATATCATCCGTTATTACGAGCGATTAACCTTCCAGCGGGCGCGCATACCTGGATCTCGCGTGCGGGCGCGCGGCGGCTAAATGGCCGCCCTTTCTTTTCCCATAAGCAGTACTCGATTTACATGCAGTGAATCATCGGAGACTGAAATGAATTACTTCACATACATTTCCACAAAGCACACAATATACTTTATTAAAAATAGTTGATAACGTCCTCATAAAAGGACAGTGGCATGAATAATAAATTAAACAAATAATTCAGTCGTCTGAGGCGCAATATAGCATTTTATAACTGTACAAAATGAAAATGAGGAAGTATTTTCGAAGTATAAGAAATCAAGCACTTTTAATTGCACTCCTGAACTAAACATTATAGAGAAAATAACATTCCTAAGCACTGAATTCAGTCTTGTCTGACACATAATAACGTTACATGCCCGAAAAACTTTTTAAATGGCTAAATATTGTCTACATTTATGAAGTTCAGTTATTTACGCTTGTTTCAAGAAGCGAAAAACAATTCTTCAGTGAAACAAATAAATTGAAATGGCGGCAAGGATGAAAGGAACTTGTCATGTAGTACAATTACTTTCTTTGAAATCAACTACACCATATCTTCCTCTTCCATGTTCTTCAGGCAAGCATCACAGGAAACTACTTGCTGTGAATGCTTTTTGCAGACGAATCTTTCGCATTTATGGCACTGTAGACGAGTACGGTTGTTCTTTTTTGACCCGCAACGATAGCAAATACATCGCGTTCTTGAAACACTTCCTGAACCTCCAGTCGGTTCACTATCCCTGTACTGTTCCAAGAAAACATGCAAATCCTTTGGAAGAGACCAAATCGTTGCACGGTGTTTCAAGTTTTCCTCCATGAGTGCCATCGCCAATTTGAAAGTATATTCTCTCCGCGAAGTGTTTTTTCCTGCGTTGTTTGCTTTGTATATAATGCATGAATTTATTCCAGCAATATCGAGGAAGCGATGAAACAGTACCATCGGCCACCTTTGTGTTTGTCTGGAAGTCGAGCACCGTGAAATCATCAAGTCCACTGTATCCACCCCTCCTTCGGTGGCATTGTAATCCATGATGTGGAATGTTTTCCCAGATTGCTGATCAATTTCAGGATCATCATGCATCGTTGATAGAACTAACACAACTTTCTTCTTTTTTGTAACCACTGATACAAGGCTTTTATCGTATTGGCATCCAAACTGGTACGTTCCGGGAACTAGATGTCTATTTTCAGTTACAAACTCGGGTGGAACTTCTCGTTTGTTCTTCTTCAGCGTGCCTACAAAGGTCAGTCCTTGTTCCAGTAGGTATTCGGCCAAGGGGTAGCTACTGAAATAATTATCAGTAGTCACATTTCGGTTGGTATTTTTTATTGGCTCGCTCTACCTCCTTACTACATCAAAAGGCTTATTTGAAACTTCATAATGCCCTGGTTTCTGCGTCCCACAGTAGACCTCCAAATTGTAAGTATAGAAAGTTCGGGAATCGCACACTGCATAAACTTTGAGGCCATATTTGGCGGGCTTTTTGGCCATATACTGTATAAAACTACAGCGGCCACGAAATGCAACTAACATTTCATCTATAGTTACAAACTCGCCAAGACAATAGGCACTTTGACAGTTTGCAACGAAGTGATTGAGAAATTCCCGAATAGCGGCTAGTTTGTCATTTTCCGTACGTTCAGTCCTAGTATTCACGTCATCAAATCGAAGACTTCTCAACAGGAATCGAAAGCGGCGTTCACTGAAGTTAGCCCGCAGTATTATCATTCCGGTTCCGTTGGTAGTAAACAATTCCGATAAGTTTGTGCGGTTTGCTCTTTTCACAGCTATCAAGAACAAGGCACCAAAAAGAGCTAAAATTTCCGATCTTGTTGTTTCTCTAAAATCTCTTTCTCGACCTTCTGGATGTTGCACTTTTACCCTGTCAATAAACGTATTTGTGTGTCTAACAATTTCATCGACCATGTTTGAATTTATTATGGTGAGAAAACATTCTAGTTCAGTTTTACAATGGCCAGCTTGTCCTTTAGGACCAGGAAAAGTTTTTATCAAGTTCTTGGCCTTTGTTTTTGTACTTCTTCCCATGGGATTATTTGCCCATAATGTCTCACCATCTCTCCCAATGAAGAAACGTAGGGTGCTGTCATCACGGTCGTCATCGCTTACATCATCAGCCCTGTCCATCTCAACTTCAGAGTCACTGCTGTGAACGTCCGTTTCGATAACTTCGGGTTCGAAGTCAATATCATTAGGATCGTCCCAAACATCTTCTCCTTCATTCGTTTCTTCTTCCAATTCATCAAGAATTCGGAGAATAGAATCAGGATCATTGTATCGTGCCCTGAAACGCGTAATAAGACACAATTGCGTCAATATTATTCAAGAAAAACAATAGGACAAAGGAGGGAATCACACAGAAAACTAAGGAAACTTCAAAATATAAATATGTTTGAACATTTATGCACAAAAGAAAACGTTCCCCTCTCTCTTTTTCACACACACACACACGCGCGCGCGCGCGCGCGCGAAATATATTTCATTACATGTTTCCTTAGGGTGTGAGAGAACACGAAGACAATCGGGCGCATGGCGGCAGACTGGCCGCCTAACTCGAACGACAATGGCACGCACCACTTAGCAACTGAACAGCGCCGGATCGGCGCCGACTGGAAAAAGTACGAAAGCGCTGTCTCGCGTCAAAATGAGTAAGTAAAGAATAGCCGGCGGTCCCTCCTGGCTAGTTGTCCATGAAGGGCACAATCTCGCGATTTTCTCCAAAAGGCGGCCAAATTGCCGCCCACGCGCCCGCTGGAAGGTTAAGCGCGCGCGATTCCGTTACCGATATCAAATACAGTAGAGACAATACACGACACTTACGGATTTCGCCTTGCTAAAATGGGAGACAATTCGACGGTGGCGCTCCTAGTGACTTGACCTGAACAAATCGCGCTAAATTCAAATATCAATGGAAATATATATACGGAAATGGATAAATAAATTACGTCTAGAAAGAAAGTGGTATTGAGATATTAACTTCGAAGTTGCTAAAGCAATTCTGGATAAATGAATGAAAAATTATTTAAAAGGTTATTATTCAAAGACTGAAATTAGACATATAAACAAGGTGTGAAATGGACTGCTGTGAAATGGCTTGATCTTTCATTTATGCATTACTTTTTTAGCTTTAGCATACCTGCCTGAAATCTTACGGTTGGATTTGTCTTTTTTCCTCATTTAAAAACAATGTATCATCACATTAAGACATTTGTCAATAAAAATATCGGCACATTCCTTACACATATGATGCAATGAATTAACATTTAATAGCTGGACAATTTTCCTCTTAACATGAAGTCTACTAACAGAAAGAAAATCTATAAAATCCCGGCTTTAATCTGAGAAGAGGGATAAAAGAAATAAAAGTTTGAAAATGTTGTCGATAGTGATGCTTTGAGGAATATTTACGTACAATTAGAGTAAAAATGTAACATACCCTTGGCTGTGTAGTCGAGGATTTTTAAAGTCGCTGGCCTGGAAATGATCTGAACAGATCTTATAATTCTTATACAAGCGTAACGTCCCTTCTTTCTTGTACACTTTATCCAAATCGCTTCTGTGACATTTCACAACCCACAGATCACACCTACAACAACACATGGTAAAGCTTCCGTACCCGGTGTGCAAAAGTGAGGTTAGACATCCAACATGGCGTGACACGGGCGACGTCACGTAACACTCGGGAGGCTTGCCAACTTACGCATTCTTAGTGACAAGACCAAAGCTTGGCCTGGATTTGCAAAGATAGGTTAGAGCTGCTAAATTAAATTTTTTTCTTGCCGTGCGGGCAGTATGCGCCGCGGCCATAGCTAAGAGCCTCTCGAAGGGAGTGTGGCCCCCGAAGGGGGCCACTGTTCTCATGACAGAGCTTGGCCTGGATTTGCAAACATGATTTGCAAAGATAGGTTAGAGCTGCTAAATTACATTTTTTTTCTTGCCGTGCGGGCAGTATGCGCCGCGGCCATAGTTAAGAGCCTCTCGAAGGGAGTGTGGCCCCCGAAGGGGGCCACTGTTCTCATGACAGAGCTTGGTCTGGATTTGCAAAGATAGGTTACAGCGAGTTAAAATTCATGGTTCTCTTACTTTTAGCGAATATGGCAGCCCTGTACTTGCACACGATGCGAGCTCTGTCGGAGACATTAGAAAGCTTGTCCGGCGAATAGGAACTCTTCGCGAATATTAGCCGGCCAATAGGAACACAGCACATGGTCGCTATCATCTCATTTACACAGTCTCGGTTTTAATTCTTCTATATAAGTAAGAATACTTTTTGGGGCGGGATGGTGGGTTTCTAGCAAGCATGAAGGATGGATCTCTCCTTTCTGCTACTTAAGGTATCGTTGCACTTCATTCTTATATGATTTTTATCATCCCTAAGTCTGCACACCGGGTACGGAAGCGGCACCCAACACATCAGTATTGAAGGTTAACTGCTGCACTATACAATAAAATATGCGTATTATATTTTAAGCCCGTTAAAACATGGGTCGAGCAGGTCAGAAGATTATGAAGTACTATAAAAATCTCTGTCACTGGAAGAATATATATGCAAACACAATATTACTTACATGTTCTTGTCACGAGGGAACCTGAAGAACGAGCGCGCATTTTTCTCTACTACGTAATTACTGCAGCCAAACACAGCACATACCTTTCCCCTCATGTTGAGAGGAGATATCAAGGAATGACACACGCTACTATTTAATTATGTCAACTCACTGAAAACGCATAAATAACACCAAAAACTTCACACAAAAATACACGTGCTCTTATGACAGAATCAGAACCGTTCAGGTCTATCCGCTAGAGCGAGCTCCAATAGCTGTCCCTCGATATCTCGCTCAGTGTCGTGTATTGTCTCTACTGTATTTGCCGATATTTATGCACCCCAGCCAGGACGAATAGAAATGAATAGTGTGACGACTCCCTCTGAATCATATGTTAACAGACACGGTGTACATGTTCTCCGCCACCTGCAGCGCTGCTGTCGATAAAAGGGCCAAGTACGCGCGCTTTTCGTCGGCTTACTGTGGAAGTGTGCAAACAGTTTGTGGTCTTTTTCAGTAGTTTTATACATTCTCCAGTTGTATAAGTGAAAAATAGCTGGCATTAACTTTTCATGAACTGAAAAGTGAAAAAGATTATGCATTTGAGAAGTAGGACGTATACTTTGACATATGCTTCAATTTACTACCGCATGTGAATATGCCTACAACTTGCAATGTCCCGGGTTGTAATTCGGGTTACAATAAACATTCGAATGATAAGCGTCATTTTGTTTCACCCCCAAAAGATCCCACTCTGTTCTCAAAGTGATCGAAGGCTATCCCACGTAAACATCTGCCTTAAAGTGATAGTACCCTTAACATAATTTTTCAGTCAGATTAGAGCCATAGCAAAAGCTGGTTGTCAAAGAGAATGCCAAAATCACAAGTACAGCTCAGGAAAAAAATTACAGCACGCTTACCTTTGATCAGCCACATTATTATTATTATTATTATTATTATTATTGTTTTTTTGCTAGTTGCTTTACGTCGCACCGACACAGATAGGTATTATAGCAACGATAGGATAGGAAAGGCCTAGGAGTTGGAAGGAAGCGGCCGTGGCCTTAATTAAGGTACAGCCCCAGCATTTGCCTGGTGTGAAAATGGGAAACCACGGAAAACCATCTTCAGGGCTGCCGACAGTGGGATTCGAGCCCACTATCAGATGCAAGCTCACAGCCGCGTGCCCCTAACCGCACGGCCAACTAGCTCGGTCCACCATTATCAAGTAGGGAAGATGAACAAATAGCTCCTTTCACCGGTTCAAAAATTATTGTCATTCATCAGTTCTGTGGGTATATTGTTAAACATGCAAGCGAAGTGATAGGCTGTACAGCATGTATTGGTTCTATGCAAAACAATAGAAGAATATTTTAATGCATCCAACTACCTTATTTATCCATCGAGTAAATTATTATTGATGTTTTCTCATGTAGAGGAAGTTGTTGTGAGAAATATTAGTGTACAAGAAGCATATGGGCTGAAGTATATCACAAATGCCTGGATAGTTTACCTTCAGTTACTGTTTCTTATACACTTGGGTGCTGTAGTGAACATGCTCAGGACTTAGTACCAAAATTAATTTTTCATTACATACGATGCCGATTTTATTTCCGAACAAAAGAAGTACGGAAAGAAATGCAAGCTTGTACGACCGCAAAACATACCCGGAAAATGTCCAAGATGTCCAGTTAACTGATTGATGGGGTGGAGTGCTGAGCATGTTAATATATAATTTAACTTAAGTAGTTATGTAGGAATTACATATGTATGACATATCGGTACGTAACATCATGTGGGTGCCTGCAGAGTTTTAATGTGTTTATATTACGCAGCATGTACACGAACAGTCGAACATGTGTTTTTTAAAGGTTACAGCTGATAATTGCAACTGAGTTTGATTTTGTAGTGAATTAATGAAATAGCTCTATACACACACATACCCGTTTGACATATTCGTTAAGACACTGACGAACCAATTTCAGAAGTAATGTCATTAAATCATTACTAAATGTAAAATATTTCCTGCGAATTTGTCACATATTACTTTCAAAACAAGGAACACTATAATCTTAATTTGCACGAAACACAGATCGCACATAAACACAGTCATCGGTCAGTAAAGAGAATGCACATTCCTGAAACATAACAATAATAAACAGACGGTTTTAAATAATTTATTTAAACGATAAATTTCGAATTAAGTCACATCAGATCTCATTTAAAATCACATGTTCAGGGACAGCTGATCCCTGTTTACCTACACCAGCGCCGCGTTGTGTAGGAACATATCAAACAGCAGAAGTCGTCACACTATGTACTTCTATTCGTCCTGCCCCAGCGATGATATTGCATGCGATCGATTACCTTCGGCATCGTTTCCTCGCTATGTGTACTAGCGATTTCTCTCGTCGGCATTCGAAGGCGATGTCTGTGTCGATTAGTAATATCCGTCGACAGCTGTTCCGTAAAGAAACTTCAAAATGAAAGAGAACATATTTTCGTAATAAATGCGTGAATAACGTGTCCGATAACGGTTGTTAACTCATTAAAAATTAAGGCTGACTAAACGACCGCTTAATTTTGAGGCTAAATACTGCAATTAAGTAAGAATGGGATACACCTCGAGATATGGGAGAGTGCTTAATTGATTTCATATGTTAGTTTGTATTTTGTCGCGTCTGGTTAAATTACGGAAAGGCTATTATGAAAATTTATAGCGAGAAAGGTATAATTTCTCTACCGGCGCTTGAAGTGTGTTTTCATCATACGTATAGTACGGTTAAGTTATTATACGTGACGCTGTTTGAATAAGAAAACTGAAACGTTTGCAACAAAATGCGATCGATCATCTTCGGTACGTATAGTTTTCTCACTTTGTGCATTTGCGAGCTCTCTTGTTGACATTCAAAGGCGATGTTGGAATTGTTTAGTAATACCCATCGACTGCTGTTCTCAAAAGAAAATTCGAAATGAAAGAGGATAACGCGTTTTCGTAATAAATACGTAAATAACGTGGCCGATAGCAGTTGTTAACTCGTAAAAATAAACACTGAATAAACGATATCTTAATTTTAATGTTATATACGGAAATTACGTAAGAATGTCATACACCTCAAGACATGACAGAGTGCATCACTGATTTCAGAGGATATTTCGTATCTTCTCGCGTCTAGTTACGGCTATTTACATGTAAATTTTTCACAAGGAGGTTATTTCTCTACATGCGTTTCAAATATGTTTTCATGATAGGCTACATATACGGTTAGGTTAGGTGACGCTGTTTGAAGAAGAAAGGTGAGGTGTTTGCCACAGAGATCTCTGGAGTGATACCGTATTTCTCCGAATCCAAGACCTTTTTTTTCTCAGAATCTCATGCGAAAACTCAAGAGTTGTTGCATTCGCGGCCTAACAGTAAGTTAATGGATACCTCTGGCAACTACCGCGGTAAACACGCTGCTTCTTTTCACACGCGCACAGAACTCATTGACGACCGCTTCTTTACTACACATCGCTACCGGTTGTACAGAATACAGTGTGTGTGTTTCTCAAACTTCATAATGGCATCAAAACATGCGACCCTTCGAATTCTTAGAAAATCCATGGCTACTCAGTGGCAGAGTCATAATGCGTCTATTGTACTTGACGCTTAGTAAAATTAAGGTTTATAGACAGCAGGAATATTTTCGTAATGAATAGTCGCATTGTAAAGATATGTGGAAAAGGTATTGCCGGCAAATTTTCAACGGGTTCTAGTCGATATTATGATGCCAATTTTAAGTTAATGTTAAACACTCGGAAATGTAGAATAATATTGCAGCCGCAAGAAAATACGGCATAGGCCTAACTAAAGCCAATATTTGGCGTTAGCATGAAGACAAGAGCTAAAAAAAAAAGTGCGTACTGTAAAAAAAAATGCATTCAGTGGTCCACAACAGCGACGCTTTAAAGAAGTCGATGATGAAATTGTGAGGTATGTGTACGAAAACGCAAGGGCGGTTGGCCATACCGTGGCGCAATAAACTCGTTCGTTGACTTTCAACGTTCGCGATTAGGCCTATACATCGCTAGCCGTTGAATTTTGTCGCACTCGACAAGCGAGACGTGCGTGTAGCGGTAGCTGGTTATATCTGAGGCTGCGTAAAAGTAACAGTTTTATAGACAGCAAGAATAATTTCCTGATGGATCGTTGTATTGTAAAGACGCATGGAATAGGTATTGCCGGAAAATTTTCGACGAGTTCTGTTCGGTATTACGATGCCAATGTTAAGTTAATGGTCCTTAAACCCGCGGAAATAAAGAATAATTGTGCAGCCGCAAAAAAAAAAAAATGAAATACGGCGTGACGAAAGTCAGTGTTCGGCGTCTAAAAATACTCTAAAATGCGTAGGCCTGTACGATTTTACAAACTTCTTTTTGAGCCTGATTTAAATTTTTGAAGGAAAAAGTGCGGTTCATCTTGGATTCGGAGAAATACGGAACTATATTTTTTTTTCAGGATGAAATTAAACATACATTTTCATGTAGTATCGGATTACGAAAAATAACAAGTAAGCCGTAGTGTGGATATCATCTGCAGAAACGCAAGTTTTGAACAAACTGATTGCCGTTTCATACCGATTTTAAAGTGCATGAAGGGTTTTCCGACTTTTATACAAACATCGGATATAACGACAATCCGTTATAGCGAGTAAATTTTTCGCTGTTATGAATTCTCGCTAGAACGGACTTCTACTGTAGTTGGAAAAATTTGTTCACCATCACTTGGGAAAGCTCAATATGTTGTAACTATGATTGATGAATACTCCAGATATAATGTGGCTGTGTGTGAAAAAAGTGTTGGTGGTGTTTCATAGGTATTAGGCAAAGGCAGAAAAGTTACATGGTGTAGGAATTAATGTAGTACAATCTGACAATGGTACAGAGTATACTATGTAGCAGGTTTCAAGCACAATTGCAAAAATGGTGTATTACTCACAGGAGGTCTGTACCGTACACTCCATAACAAAATGGATTAGCAGAGAGGCAGAATAGAATGATGTGTCTGATACTGTTAGATGTCTATTTATCCAGTCTGGGTTACCAAAGGAATTTTGAGAAGTGGTAACGACTGCAGTCTATTTAAGAAATAGGTGCCCATCCTCAGCAATAAATTTTCAGACACTATATGAACTGTGGTTCAATAGGAAGTTGGATGAGGAAGAAATAGGCAGACTGAAAGTATTTGGATGTCAGGCGCAGGCTGTGAGAGTAGACAGCAGGAAGTTAGATCCCAGAGCAGAGTCATGCATTATGAGGCAGGTGAAATTAGTTGTACAGTATACATGGAACAACCAGAATTGTTCGTAGAAAAGGATGTCCAAAACTATGTATGTAAATTGAAGAAAAGTATCTATGGACTACCGAATTCGAGTAAAGACTGGAATGCTTGTGTTGATGCTATAATAAGAAGGCTAAATTTTAGGAGATGTGTCAAAGAACCATGTGTGTATGTAAAGGAGAGTTGTATCATTGGTTTGTATGTTGACGATATAATTGTAATGGGTAACAAAGAGGATGATAAGATGGTAAAAATCAGGTTGGCAGATGAGTTAGAGATTAAAGATCTAGGGAAAGCGACAAACTTACTATCAATAAAAATAGAACAGACATAAAAGGGATTAGGTTGAGTCAAAGTCTGTACATAGACAAATTACTTCCTGATTTTTCCATGAGTGACTGTAAACCGAGTAAGACTATTTTACCAAGCAGGTATACAGCAGCTGAAAACGATGAGCAGGAATTTGATTGTACCATCTATCGCAGTGCAGTAGGAAGTTTGCTATATTTGTCAAGTAATACTAGACCTGACATTGCGTTTGCAGTAAGTAAAGTTAGCCCAAATTGTCAAAAAACTACGATTAGAGATTGGAAAGAGGTGAAGCCTATCATGAGATATCTATGTGGTACTAGAGATTTAAAGTTATGTTTTAAAAATTGTGAAGAGTGCGTACAAGTATTCTGTAATGCAGATTGGGGAAGAGATAATGAGTGAAGATCAGTGAGTGGGTATGTAACTACAGTGGCAGGGGGAGGAGTGTCTTGGTATAGAAAGAAACAGAGTTGTATTGCTAGATCTACCATGGATGCTGAATACACGGCAATGGCAAAGGTATCTCGAGAAGTAACTTGGATGAAATTTGCTATCAGAGCTAGGGCTGGAAAGGATTATGGATACACCTTGTAAAGTTTTTGCTGACAATGCAGCAGCAATTAAATTAAGCAAAAACAATAATGTCAGTGAAAGGTCAAAACATACTGACATCATGTATCATGTATGTAGAGAACTAGTAGAAAAAAGGTTCAGTATATGTAGCATCAGAGAGAAATGCTGCAGACTTGTTCACAAAGAACTTATCAAGCAACAAGCTTAAGAGTTTCTGTGGGCTTATAGGATTGCAATGAAGGGATAATTGATTGAAGTGTAGTTTTTTTTGTTTTTTTTAGAAAAGGGGGGGAGTGTTGGAATGCTGTGATTTTCTCATAAAAATAAATAGGAAAGGCCTAGGAGTTGGAAGGAAGCAGCCGTGGCCTTAATAAAGGTACAGCCCCAGCATTTGCCTGGTGTAAAAATGGGAAACCACAGAAAACCATCTTCAATATCATACATACATACATATCTTGTGTTAATTGTAAGAAATCTACATTAAGGGTATGTGTTGATAACTCAGGTGTATTATTCCTTGAATAAATTCAGTCAATTTGCCTACCTTGTTTTTTATTCTTTGAACTGCTAGCTGTGTGTGATTTGTAGTTGTCAGCAACAGTTCGCAATAAAAGATGTGTGTGATGAAGCTGGTGTTTTTGTTGTAAAATTTGTTTGCCTGAACTGGTATTATGAGCTAAAAAAAAGAGATATCAACACTAAAGGAAACAAAGGTAATGTATAGAGGGGATATAAAAATCTTGTTGTCTGTGGATGATATAGTGATCTGGGGAGTCAACAATACAGAAGTGCAAATCCAACTAGAGGCTTTAAATGACAATATTGAGAGGAATATGGTATGAAAATCAGACTGGAGAAGAGAAAAAAGTGACAATGACAAGAGGAAAAAGAGAAGAAAAAGGAATCATTAGCATCAGGGGACAAATCCTTGAGGTTGAATGCTTCAAATATTTGGTAAGTAAAATAATGCAAGATGCAAGGCTGGATAAGGAGATCGGCAGAAGTTGAAAATACATTCTACCAGAATGTAAGGAATTTGGTGTGGAATAGAGAAGTTCCTATGAAATGTAAAGAGATAATGTACAACATGTACTATACCCCTATATTAACGTACGCATCAGAGACTTTGGTACTGACAGCAAGAGATGAGATTAAAATTCAGATCAGTGAGATGAAGTTCCTGTGGGAAGAAAAGGAGAGAGACAGTAAGAAATGCTGAGGTCAGAAAAGAAATAGGGGCAGAAAAACTGAGTGATAGGATAGAGAAGAATAAATTGAGATGGTCTGGACATGTTATGAGGATGGAGGAGGAAAGGATATCAAAACAAGATAGAAGGAAAGAGGGCCAGAGCAAGATGGATAGACTCTGTCAAGAACAGTTTAAGAAAAAGAAAAATGGAATGGAATACAATTACTGAAGAGGAATGGTGGAAGGAGACGCAATGGTAGAGATGTACCATCAACACCCTGACCTGGCATGAACTGGACAAGGGGAAATGAAAATGATAATGATGATGATGATTATGAGAAAAGTAAAAAAAATCCTCTGTATAAATGACAAAATTGGTCCAACATAAGCCAGAATGTAAAATAAATAAATAAATAAATAAATAAATAAATAAATAAATAAATAAATAAATAAATAAATAAATAAATAAAAGTAAAACCTCGATGCATCGTTTTTCAAGGGAGAGGTGGGAAAATTATGATGGATGGATGCAGGAAAGGGATAAATGTGGGCGACATAAAAAATAGGGGGAAAGCAAAATAATAAAATACGGGTACTCTATTTGTGCATTTTTGTCATGTAAATAATAATAATAATAATAATAAAACAACAATAATGGCATGTGGCCTATGAAGCCAGGTGCAGGTCTTTCGAGCTGTCCCATGATAGACGATCTACGCGCTTATGAAAATGCAGACCTACCTATGATGAATTCTAATGCATAAGTCGGCGCGGACACACACAGCACCCAAACTGTCGGAATTAACCAAGGAAGTTAAAATACACGACCCGTTCAAGACCCCTTGAATCGAAGGCCAACACGTGCTAACCAGCAAACATGCTCATACTATTTATACATAACAGTATCAAAATATTGCAACCATGATCTACGCGATGAAAATAAAAAGCGTGACTTTTACGCCATTTCATTTCACTTTTCTTTACATCTTATAGTAGTTGAAAACCTTTAAGGTCAGTTCTCTTATTGCAAATTAATGATATATGTGAATATTATGGCTAAAACCTGTAATTTGGTAGATTCTGTAGACCCTTTGTGAACGATAGGTTAGAGATCCCACACGGTGCGGCTCGGACGATGTCACAGATGTTAGAAATTCAACATGGCTCATCTCGGACAATGTCACAGAAGGCTACTCGAGGCTGCCAACTTGGTTTCAATACCAGGCTAGTGAAAAGATTATTGGTCTGGCTTGGTTAGGTCCGGCTTGTAACAAGACAATTGGGCAGGGGACAACAAAGGTGTCAACAGGGCTCTAGTACCCCACACACTCCACAAGGTACGACACGATTAAAAACCCTGAGACTAATTAAAATGTACCCGGCGCACGCCGTAACTATTTTAAATTGCGTGATTTTCTCATTTTCAACAATAGTGGCAGCCCTAGCCAGCCAATAGCAACACAGAAAACGGTGGAAATTTTGAGTTTTACAGTGCCTCCGTATTAATTCTTGTAAATGAAAATACTTCTAGGGGTCGGTTAGAAAGTCAAGGAGAAGCGTTGGCGCCAGGAGGCTTGTAGTGAGGTTGCGCGTGAATAACTTGCGAACAGCTCTCCAGCCTGTAAGATCCTTGTTCAAGATTAACAAGTCTGAATCACTCGTACATTCTCGCGTGACAGGTTGTCGCTATTCTATGCTGGAGTATTGAGCTGTCTCTTTAAATTCAAAAAAGCTTTTGCGTATATTTTTCTTACGTACGATCGATCTATGCGGGGAAAATTGTGGCCAAGGAGAAATATTTTGTTGACGATCTGTGTGATAAAACAAATAGTTTGAGGAATGACAGATGCGGGGAAGTTTAACACTGGTTTATATGGAACATTTTTGGGACCGAATTAAATTATGAACACGGGAAAACGACAGTTCCAAGAATGATGCATCGAGGTTCTACTGTATATATTACAACTGTCAGTTGTTGCATTGTTTCATTTTGTACATTTTAGTCAAATGAAACAGTGGTTAAATGCAAGAATGGGCCCAGAACTGTATAGATAAAATTTGATATATTTTACCGTGTTTTTAGCGGCAGCCTGTAAATACAGGAGGTTGCTCCTATATAAATGGAAATCAATCTATCTATGTATCTATCTATCTATGTATCTATCTATCTATCTATCTATCTATGATTTTTCCTCGACCGGAGGGCTTAAAACATGATAATGTGGGGCTTTTTTATTTTTAAGTGACACAACACCATATACTGTATACTGTATGGTACGAGCAATTTCACTCTAAAATGATATATGTCACATGCTGGCACATGGCAAACAGTGGGTTTGTGTAAAGTAGTGTGAATAAATTGCCCCAATGCAGACAAGCTTGAGCTGAACATTTAAAAGGTTTTCTACGTTTTCTTAAAAGCACCCTCACGAATTACACATTCCAAAGCGGAAGTTTCAGACATTGCGTTACCACTGCAACTTACAATCATACATTGGGGCACATGGTTAAATGTATACTTATATTAACAGGTAGTATAAAAAAAAAGTTTTGACTGTCAAGTAGTTGCTTCAATACAGATTACTGAAGATATGCTGTCAGAACTAAACATGGAGGGCAGTTTGGCATCTGTTCAGGCAAACTTTGCATTATTTCTGACAACTATCCCATTACTGGCAAAAACGGATTAGGCAATGGTAGATTTCATTTCACTAACTAAAGAAGCTGGAGTCTGCTGTTAACACTAGTGGTAAAATTGCCACAGCTATTGCATTTAAACAGAAAAAATATCTGCTGGACAGAAATACCAGATATAAAACTCTGAGAAAATCTCAGATATGCTTTGTGGTAAAAACTACTTTATGGATGGAACTGAGGAAGATTTAACAGTTAACAATCTTCCCCACTTCAATTATGCTCCATTCACATCGGCTGATTTAGAACAAAGCTTTCCAAGGTATAAAAACTTGTTGGCAGATAACACAGGACACTTTCAACAACCTGAAAAGGACATCTGTAGTCCAGTGCAACTTAGACTCAGGTGAGTGCTGTGTAAGTTGGAGTCTAAGCTATGATTTTCTGAAGGATTATTTAAACATTCTTTATTTTTTTAATTTATCCTGTATTTTCTTAACTTTTAGGTCATTTAATGAAGTTATTATTTTAAGAGCATTTATAAATGTTCTTTACATCAGTATTGTAAATTATTTCTGTATTACAGAATTAAACAAGTACACACAGGTGGACACAAGTCATACAGGTGAAGAAAGGCTGTATACATACCTCCATTTCTTGCCTTCCAGGTATACACTTCTGATTTAGTAGAGGTAACTTTGCAACCTCCTGTTTCATGGTTGTAGGAGGTGAAGCTGGAGTGGGTGGAGCAGGAGACAGCCGTACAGTTGTACTGTTAGTACACTGCCCCTTAACTTGCTGCGCCAGCACAGCAAAGTCTTGAGCACTCAGGACAATAGTGCGAGGTTCTGGAGAACACAAAGAGGATGCATCAAGCAAATACTGAAAACTTTAATGAAAAAATCATGTATAGGATGCTTCATAATAAACCTTGTTTTGACACTTGTAAAAGTATTTTTCCAGACATTAAATAATTATTTATTTTAATGGGATTTTTTTGATCAAATATCTTTTTGAATCCCAGGTGTATAAGTCCTTGGAGAGAATAATGATGAAGAAGATATGCTGAAGGCTAATGAAGAGAATGATGATACAGAGGCAGATACTATACATGAATAATTGAAGTAAAGTTTGAATTTCATTATGGGGGAAAAGTGTTAATAAATTATCATTAAAATGCATTGACCACTGAACTAATAATAATAATAATAATAATAATAATAATAATAATAATAATAATAATAATAATAATAATAATAATTTTGTTTGGCTATTTCTAGCCGAGTGCAGCCCTTGTGAGGTAGACCCTCCAATGAGGGTGGGCAGCATCTGCCATGTGTAGGTAACTGCGTGTTATTGTGGTGGAGGATAGTGTTGTGTGGTGTGTGAGTTACAGGGATGTTGGGGACAGCACAAACACCCAGCCCCCGGGCCAATGGAATTAACCAATGAAGGTTAAAATCCCCGACCCAGCCGGGAATCGCCGCCAACGAGTTGGACACCACTGAACTAAATCCATACAAGGTGTCAACCCCAAGTAATTGGAAAAGGACCAGAAAGATTATCTAAAGCCCTAACAACATAAGTGACTGCATATTTCATCCATAAGAATCAATTTGCAGTATTTTATATGTTGTCATGAGAATGAACAGCAAAAGACTCACCAGAAAAAACTTTAACCTTACTGTCGAAGGAAAAAGACCAAGGGGAAGGCCAAGGAAATGTTAGACAGAGACAGTAAAGTCAAATGTTGAGGAAAGAGATCTCAGAAGGGAAGATGTTCTGAAACAGAAGATGTATGAAGACAGGAGGAAATAGCAAGCTCTTGTATATCAGACCCGGGAAACTGGAGTTGAAAAATGATTATTATGATATGTTAGAAACTGTCAAAGAGCAATCAAATGATAATGGTATTTCTTGCTTTCAGAACCAAAACAATAGGATATAGACCCTTTTAATAGCATTCAAAGGAGAAAGTTATTACAATTTTCTTTACGTCGCACCAACACAGATAGGTTTTATGGTGACGATGGGATAAGAAAGGGCTGGGAGAGGGAAGGAAGCAGCCGTGGCCTTACCTTAATTAAGGTACAGCCGCAGCATTTGCCTTCTGTGAAATTGGGAAATCATGGAAAACCATCTTCAGGGCTGTCGACAGTGGGGTTCGAACCCACTATCTCCCGGATGCATTTTCACAGGTGCGCACCCCTAACCGCACAGCCAACTCGCCCGGTCGTAGGAGAAAGAGACCAATCTCTCTATCAGCTAGAGATAGGGAAGGGCTAAGAAAAGTAGGTAAATGAAAGACTTATCAAACCTTGCAAACCAACAGTTGCTTAAGGGCAATAGATAAGCTCCCCAGACAAAAAATTCAAGTCAAGTCAAGTCACCCCGTTAGGAACAGACGTCACATGCACCACCACCACCACCACCACCAACATATGACCATGGTAGTGATGTTCCATGATCATACCTATCAGTTGTATATAGAAAGTATGTCAATACGGGTTAGCGCAAGGATATGACAGAGTTGGAAAAAGGGGCTATTGTGCTTTGCTGCACAGAATTGTACAGTTGCTAAAAAAAAAAAAAATAATGAGCAGATGATATAGTGTAAGTTCCTTGCAGGTACACTTTTCTCAGGAACAACTGAACCTTTGAGTATAATGTTTGTGGATATTCATAGAGTTTGTATCTATATGGGAGGTGAATTATATTTTGATAATATTTAAAATTTAAGTCTGATGAAACATAAAATGTGAAGAATATTCAATACCATGACTTTTTTTTTTCTTTTTTTAAGTTTATATAGCAAATATACATATGGAATCTCAGCAAGTTCCCTCTTTTGGGACTCACAAGTTGCATGATATGACAATCTGCTAACTAAGCCGGACATTACTTCATCTTATTGGCTCTTCTCTTTCATCATTTGTAAGCACCCAAGACAAAAGTTTAGTCACCCACTTTAGAACATAATACCAGGTAACACCACCTCTGGGTTGGTTAACTGCTTGGATTTTGTGAGGAAGTGGCTCCACAAGATGATACGGGTATGCCACAACATAGTAAGTTCACTTGGTCATCAGGAGATCCTATAATTCCAGTAAAGGTTGGAGATGCCAATGTCTGTGTTTCATCTGCTGTCTCAATTAATCCTATGGTATTGAAACCTGCACCCTCAATAAAAAAGACTCATCAAGGTTGCAGGCATCTGAGATGACGTTCCTGAGGTCCACAATTCAAAAAACAAAACTGGACAAGTTAAGGAACGACACTGTTGGAAAGAAAGCTGGGATTGTGACATCAATATTAGATCGAATCAGCATGTACAGATTGAGGTGGTTTGGGCATTTAATGTGAACGGAGTCAAGGATAGCTTATGTTAACTTCGAGAGACATGTGGCATGAAAACAGATGGTGGGAAGACCAAGAACCCACTGGAGGAATCTATCTCAGTAAGACAGAATGGAAGAGGTTCGCCTCGCCACCAGTACCCAGGGAACTGGAACTGTAAAATGATGACAATGTGATGATTATTAACAAAAGAAACAAATGATTGTACAATTACATTTTTCTATCTATGCATTATTCTCTCCACTGTTCACTTTTCAACAGTGCATAGATAACTTTCGAACAACAATAAGATGACATGCCGTTATTCATCTTAGTCCCCATATGGAACCAGAAATAAAGTACAAGAAAAAAATTGGATAAAAAAATATTCTGCCTTCCCGCAGAATCCGTTTCCATTTATGACAATCAGCAGCATTTTGAATAGTAACTCCCGTCATGGCCATGTCTTTGTATAGTGTGTCAACCCAAGCAAATAATTCTTTGGTTGTCCTTATGGTCAGTGACCAACAGAATTTGGATCAGACACTTTTTTCGATAATTAATTACTGTTGCTGCATAGTATATGTCTGCTCCATCGTAGTCAAGCTGCAAGGAGTTTATCAGTGATTAGTGCTACATTGAATGTCTTGTGAACTTCCTGGTTCGTAATATGATCCAGCCTACCGAGTCCAAGGTGGTGGTGGAGGTGGAGGTGGTGGTGGTGATTAATGATAAAAATTACTGAATGCTCTCTTTAAGGTAATTTAATTGCATTACAATTCTACATTTCTCCAGAAGAGATTACTGGTTCAATTCCACTGCCTATATTTGTATTTCATTCTCCTTTTTTTACAGGCCAGGCCTAAGTATGTGTCATTAGCAAGTGGTTTGAATCCAATATTGCACGAATTGAAAGCATCGCGATAATAATGTTTGTAGATCAGTTCATTTCCAGGGTCTTTCTTGCAACCATGTAGAGAAGATATCATAAAGAGAGTTGATGTTAAAACCAACAGGAAGATACTTCCTGCAAGGATTCACGGCCCTGCAGTGCTCAATTTTTGGGCAGGGGAAATTTTTCTGGCAGGGGGATGTTTTTCTCTTTTGCTAATCTCAACGCTGTCAGTTGCTGTAGTTTCATACAAGACGTTACAGATACGTTTCTCCAAAATTATGTGAATTCCATAAAATGCAGTATGGCAAACTTGAAAGGCACTGGAACCTATAATGTACGTGATCCACCTCACAATTCGGCTAGGTCTCCCCTTTGCATTAGTTCTCTTAACATCTACACTCTCAAGGAGTTTAAAGAGGTAAGCTTTTTCTAAATCTTAGTTTCCAATGGCCCAAAAATCATTAAAAACAGAGGTTACATTATTAAGACCAACCTTTTCAAAGCAGCCTCAAGAATAAGGATCACGAAGTAGTTGGGAAGCCACAACATGATTCAAGGAACGGGAGACATACTCTTGATCATTACGGCACTGTTTTGTCACTACTTTCTTCCAAATATCTTCATTCAAGTCTCTTTTATGAGAATAACCACCTTCTCCTCTTGTAATGGCATTTGCCATTATGACAAGTGTGACAGATATACAGTAAATAATCAACACACAACACTACAACGAGAACACCAGCAGCAGAGTACACACAAGTCACAACACTAACTGGGAAAGCAGGGTTACAAGTGAGGCTGTGCCACAGAGTGGGAGAAGTGGGTTCGGACTGGAGGCATCATGGTCTTTGTCGAGTTAGCCCTTCTGGTCCACACAGCTATTGTTCAAACCAACCACCACCACCCCACAACCCCTCATTTGTGTCTGTCTATTTTCCATATTATATCAAGGCGATCTCAACTAATTTACAACAATGTTCATTGTTACCCATCAAGATGAATGCTTAAAAAAAAAAAAAAAAAAAAAACACCCCTCACCAGTGAAGTTTGCCCTTTAAGTCAGGAGGAGAGAGAATGTGTTAAATTGAAGGGTCTCGAAGTAGAATGAGGCGAAATGGTGTGAAAATATCTGAGCACAGGGGTGTTTATGTATCTGAAAATACATAACACTTAAAGGGTTAATTCAAATAGGTTTCCAGCAACACTGGGATACAAAAAGGCTACGACTCGGGAGGTAGAATTATTTCACGAGCAGGCCTGGTATAAAAATGGAAAACCAAAGATTACCGTCTTTAGGGCTCTCAATGAAAGAGTTCTAACTCTGAATGCAAGTTTACTGCTAGACAATTCGTACTGCAAACACTCAGGTTACTTGCAGATTTCAATATGAAGTCTAGAAATCTCTAGTAATTAATTTCCTAAGTACCTGTAGTTCTCTAAATTCCCAAAGTGCTGCCTTTAACAATATTTCACCAACTATGGAAGAAATATGATTAGCTATTTTGCTGGAAAACAATGGTCATTACTGTTTGGTGTTTGTAGTACTGCATCAATCACAAGTACAAAAGTCATTAGTAGGTGGCAATACATTCATCATCTGTTTCTTCGTAATCAAAGTGTTTGTTCCAAAGTTAACATGAAAAAAAAAAAAAAAAAAACACACCTAGAGAGAGAGAGAGTCTTCATAATCTTACAAGACACATTTTTGGACAGTTGGCTAAAAATGAATATTAGTGATTAACTTTATCCAGCTTATCGTAGATGTTTCTCAGATAGCTGCTCAACTCTACATCTACTCAGACTCGAACTCAGGCCACCTGAGTGAAAAGAGGATAGTATACTACTGGTACTAATCACACCTCCTGATGAATATCGGTGATATCACAGTGTAATGTACCATTTTATTCAACACAAATCAATTTATTGCAATTAACATGGAACTGCCAACCTTCCGCCGACATTCCACCCTCACAAACAAGATTTCAGTCCCAGTAACTGCACAGAGTAGTATTTTAACCTGATAAATTACATTGTGTCAGGAAGGGCATCCAGCCTTACTTCCCAACCAGAACCCAGTTAAGCCAAGACAGATCCAGCAAGCTGAGGAATAACTGAAATAATCTTAAAGGCTATCAATATATCAAACGACCAAGAGTAAGAAAATTAAACCACACCTAAAATACAGACAAAAATTTTACCTTCAGTTCTCTTCGTGATGGGAACAGAAGTATTCACAGCTACATCAGGCTTTGGCTGAATCTTGATTTGCTTGTTTGAGCTGTTGGTTGGCTGTTGTGATGAGATCATAATTTTGGTTCCAGAGTTCACCTTTGTGTCTGAAGCAAAAACAAAGACATTCTATTCCTTGGAGTATATATACCAGCAGTAAATGGACATCACAGACATGCTACCTATCAATGATTGTTACAAGTCAAGAAAGTTGGTTTACTTCACAGCTTGTTTCAATCACGTCTGTTCTGAATTCACACTCGGATCTTAAACTCAGATGCACATTATAGAAAAATGTACTGTAATGTAAGGCTCTACCTCACAGAAACAGTTTGTCGTCTTAGGTGGAAATTTTTGCTCTTATGTTATGTTATTAATACAATACGTCAATAGATTATTTTCATACATTCAGAGAAAAACCATCTCAGTGTGATATATAGCCCTAATAAGTAAGTACTGAAATAGCTGGCATGCAGTGTGGATTGCGTAGCTGTTGTTCGCATTCAGGAGATAGTGAGTTCAAACTCACCCATCAACAGCCATGAAGAACGATTTCTATTTTTCCGTTTTCTCACCAGGCAAATGCTGAGGCTGTACCTTATTTAAGGTTATGCTAGCTATCCCTCTCTAATCCTGGCAATATGAAATACCTCTCATGTTAGTATCATATTAATATCATATTATACAATGCTAAACAGGGAGGTCAAATGGACTGTGTCGTGATTGACCTATCCAAGGCATTTGACAGGAAAGATCATAGGAGACTACTGGAAAAGATGAGTGCAATCGGACTCCTAAGATTCTTTATTACTGTCCAGAAAGGTTTCCCCACTGCTTAACCTAGCCTTTCCAGGTAATTACCAAAATCTTCCCAAGACTTCTTTTTGGATTCAACAAGGAAATGAACAGTGTTTTGAGTAATTCAGGTGAACTCATAATAGATCCCAGGGAATCACTGGAGAGGTGGAAGGAATATTTTGAACATCTTCTCAACGTTAAAGGAAATCTTCCTGGTGATGTTGCAAACAGCCAAGCTCCTGGGGAGGAGGAAAATGATGTTGGTGAAATTACACTTGAGGAAGTGGAAAGGATGGTAAATAAACTCCATTATCATAAAGCAGCAGGAACAGATGAAATTAGACCTGAAATAGTGAAGTATAGTGGGAAGGCAGGGATGAAATGGCTTCACAGAGTAGTAAAATTAGCATGGAGTGTTGGTAAGGTACCTTCTCACTAATCATGTCCATGTACTTCTGTCTAATTTCCTCGTCCTGGAGATTTTCTACCCTTATTCGTTTGCAGACAGTTTTCACTTTCTCTACCCTAGGCCTCATGATCCTCAGTTCACTACAGATCAGATAGCGGCCTGTCTCATCGAAAAATCCCTGGAAAACTCATACATTCCTAACAGATTTCCTAAATTCGAAGTCGGTTAAGATATAGTATATTATGGATCTGGTACCCCTAGCCTCCCATGTGTAGTGGTGAATAGCCTTATGCCTGAAGAATGTATTCGTAACTGCTAAACCCATACTAGCACAGAAGTCCAGCAAACACTTCCCATTCCCATTAGCTTCCATATCTTCCCCACATTTACCAATCACTCTTTCGTATCCTGTAGTTCTATTCCCAACTCTTGCATTGAAATCACCCATTAGCACTATTCTACCCACACTGTTGACCCTGACCACGATGTCACTCAATGCTTCATAAAACTTGTCAAATTCATCCTCATCTGCACCCTCACATGGTGAATACACTGAGACATTTCTCGTCCTAATTCCTCCAACTGCCAAATCTACCCACATCATTCGCTCATTTACGTGCCTAACAGAAACTATGTTGCGTGCAATGGTATTCTTGATAAACAGCCCTACCCCATACTCTGCCCTTCCCTTTCCAACACCCGTCGTCTCTCTTCCTCGTTATCTCCCCTTACCCGAAAATCACTTACTCCTAGCACATCAAGATGCATCTTTGCTGACTCAGCCAGTTCTACTTTCTTTCTTCCATAAGCCCCATTAATATTGATAGCTCCCCATCGAATTCCATTTCGTTCGCCAAGTTGTTTCCAGGGAGTCCCTCGCCTGTCAAATGGGAGTGGGACTCCGTTACTCCCATAGGTCCAAGGCTTGCTTAAAATGTTCTGAGCTCAGTAAATTCATGAAGCAGGATGCTACCCTACTTACACATAGTCCAAGTGAGGATCTCTCCTCTAACGGGTTATGCAATTAAAATATGGTTTTACAAGAAAAAGGAAACACTTGAAAATGAATGGAAAATGGTAAAATATTATCAGTTATCAGACAGTACCTGTTATATAGGCTTCTGATAAGTTCACCTGCATACACCCCAGCATCAGTGGGTAGGGTCTGACACATCCCACTCTGATGAGTCTAGTGTCAGACCTAAGACGAAACGCTGGTTAATAGAGCAAACGCCTGAAAAACCTTACATCTCATGTTTGTTTTTTTTGTTTTTTTTCCTGACTTCCTTTCTAACTTTTGTTCCCAGTCTGTCTTTCCTTGTCTTTCCTATCATACTCAGATATTTCATTTCACTTAACTGCCTTGAATTGCACGCTCATTCCTACCAGTCATTGTCCGGGTCTCAGGTGCATAACTCAATATGAATGAATAATACATTTTGTACATTCTCTCTTTACACTTCCTTGGTACTTCCTTATTCCAGCCAAGGTTTCTTACACTCTGATAGAATGCATTGCTCTATTGCACTCTCTTGCTTATCTCCATTTCTAGCCTTGTAATCTGCATTAATTCACTCTATATAGGTATTTAAAACTGTCCACAATTCCAAAACTTTTACCACCAATTTTCACAGTGCCTTTCCCTTGTCTTTCTCCTCTTGATATCACTATGGTTTTGCTTTTTCCTGCTATTCATACAGGAGCCACAAAATGTAATTAAATAATAATAATGTTATTTGCTTTACGTCCCACTAACTACTTTTTAAGGTCTTCGGAGACGCCGAGGTGCCGGAATTTAGTCCCGCAGGAGTTCTTTAACGTGCCAGTAAATCTACCGACACGGGGCTGTCGTATTTGAGCACCTTCAAATACCACCGGACTGAGCCAGGATCGAACCTCCCAAGTTGGGGTTAGAAGGCCAGCGCCTTAACCGTCTGAGCCACTCAGCCCGGCAAAATGTAATTAAGCTAGTTGCTTTACGTCGCACCGACACAGATAGGTCTCATGGTGATGATGGGACAGGAAAGGCCTAGGAATGGGAAGGAAGCGGCCGTGGCCTTAATTAAGGTATAGCCCCAGCATTTGCCTGGTGTGAAAATGGCAAACCACGGAAAACCATCTTCAGGGCTGCCGACAGTGAGGTTCGAACCCACTATCTCCCGGATGCAAGCTCACAGCTGTGTGCTCCTAACCGCACGGCCAACTCGCCTGGTTCCACAAAATTTATTCTTCCCCAATAATAATTTAATTTTGTATTAATTGATCATCACACAAAGCCAGAAGTTTGAAGCTTTCTTCTTATGGTTATGAGGGTATTTAGGTGTTGTTGAAAGAATGTGAATGAGAGGGCATTTAAGTCCCTGATAAGACTCTAGCTAAGGATATGGTTCCGGTGTATGGAACTCTCGCTAGGACTACATGATTAAAGAACTGGAAAAGAGCCCAAAAAGAAGCAACACAATTTGATCCGGGTGATATCTGACAAAGGAATGGTGTTACAAAAATGTTGCAAACTGTGGGCTGAGAGTTACGAGATGAGCTGCTCGACTAAACAGTGTGTTTTAGCTATCAGTGGAGAAATGACGTGGAATGCCTTTAGATGAATAAGCTTGTATGTAGTTCCTAAATGTAGGAAAAATCATAATATGAAGATAAAATTGTAATTCAAGAGGACAAACTGGGACAAATATTCATTTATATGAAGAGGAATTAGATTAATTTGCTAAGGGTAAAGTTTGATAAATTTCCTACTTCTCTGAAATAATTTAAGAAAAGACTAGGTAAACAGTTGATAAATATTGAATTTTCACGACTGCATTGTAATCGAAATCGACTTTCAACCTATTAGGTCACGTTACGTACATGTAGGACGTGTTGATGAGATGTTAAGTACAGAACAAAATTGGTCAACAGGACACCAGTGGGATATGAACCCACAACCTTCCAATTTCACTGTAGAGTGATGGCAGTACAGCCAGACCTGTAGCTTAGATCCTTTCCAAAAGAACGAAGATGACCAAGGCCACCATAGCTCAATTGGTAGAGCAACTGACGTGAAATCAGGAGGTTGTGGGTTTGGATCCCACTGGTGTCCGGTTGGCCATTTTCATTCTGTACCTAACATCTCTTCAATACGTACAACATGTACGTAACACAACCCAATAGGCTGAAAGTCTATTTCGATAAACAATTGATAGGTAACCTTCCACCTGGGCAACAGCCTTGGTTGGGATGGGATGGGATGGGATGGGATGGGATGGGATGGGATGGGATGGGATGGATTGATGGATTGATTGAAGCTAGGGAAAGAGATGGAAAAGAAGGGTTAGTTTATCTTGACTAAGGATGTGATAGGTACATGTGCAAAAATAAAATGATGGAAGATAATTGTAACATTTCATCATCATTGATACGAGAAGAAAACAAACAAGTTTGGTGAAAAGTGTCATAGCACTACGGAGTCAGCTGGTGATATATTCAGTGTTTACCCAGTAAAATTAATGAAAACTCAGCAATTGGTCGTCCAGTTGAGTTCCAGTTTCTCTCCCATCTGACAAAGAAAAACGTAACATAGTAATACTCACATAGGCAACCTAAATGGTGGCGCATCAAGATACCTGCACATGGTATCTAAAATAAAGAAGATAATGGTGGTGATAATTTTTTTAGACATTTACCTCTATTAGAGACCACAATAAGCAAGATTTACACATATTTAAAAGCCTCCTTTGCAACCCAGTATCACTGCATTCTCTCTCTGACAGCCTGTCTCCTTTCTGCTGATCTGCTGTTCTTCTTCACGAAAGCTCTTGAAGTTATTGTTCTGTTGTCTGTACTTAGTTCTGTTAATAAAGTCTTCACGATTTAGTCCAATTTTTTTTTCAGATCCTTCCTGACCTCCCTGAACCACTTATCAAATGTGTTTCTTTACTCATATCATTTACATATATTCTGGTCTTTTAGTATGAACTTGTCTATTTCTACTGTTACATAAGCAATGCAAAGAGATATCTTACTGTTATTAATGGGAACAATCTTGACGGGAGACACCACAATGACAGGATCTGAACTTCCTGAGTCAGAAGAGCTAGGTGAGCTCGGTATGCTAACACTGTCCTGTTGCTGAGGGGGAGAGATGGGCGGGGTTTCCAGCAGTATCTGTAACACCACATATAATTATTATAAAAGGAATGGAAAAGTCTCAACAAGCAATTTTGTTTGAAATGAAACTTTACAAAATAACATAACATCTTCACCAAGTGAGTTCAAAAAGGACAGTGTCATGCACTGAAGAACTCTGTACATTTTTCTTAATCCTGACCCAATAGTAATTCAAACAACAGGTTAAATACTTCATCCTGATCTTTAAATAGGTACAGCTTAACCATAATGGATTATGAAGAAAAAGTTAAATATAGAATTAAAATACAAAGAGGTGCCCCAGTAAACTATAAAAGGTTATTTGCTTGGATCTAGTCTGATAATACATATATGGACAGTCTTCATCTGAAGCTAATTAACAATACAAATAGCATTCACAAGTCATAGCAGTCAAATGTAAATGCGACATTTCTTTTCTACACACCGGTAGTTAAAAAAATGACAATATGGGGGAAAACAAAGGGAGCAAGGTAAAAGCAGAAATTGTCTCAAAACTGAGCATTACAGAGTGTGACTACAATTGAATCGATCATTTGTAAAACCACATGAGTCACAGAAAGTAAGTTTTGAGAAAAACATAAAAATAACTCTCTATAACCAATGAATTTTAAGTTAGCTCTGTGAAATTTTGATGGAAGGTCCATAAATTAATATGTTTCATTACAAAAGCAATTCATGTTGGTTATGGCACTTCATGTCACCTTAAAATATGTTTTAATTTCTTGGACTCATGTTGTTTTAACAAGTACCTAAAACAACAACACCATAAATCTAATACAATATCATGTAATGCATTATTATTAAGTTTTCAATAAATTTATATTGGTTATTGCAGGAAGAAACACTTTATTTTACAGTTTTCTGTCAATTTATATCGTTATTTTTCTTTAGATTCAAAACAATCCTATCATTCTCACAACCTATTTAATGAAGTTCTTTCACAGTATTCAAACCATTACACCACATGTTTAATGGAAAGGCATAAGTTTACTCACATCTTTAGTTAATGAAAAGTGAATAATTGCCTACTTTTCCTACACAAAAAATTACAAAGCCATGCAAAACACATTCAGTTTACGTAATCATCTACTGTCTGTCTCCATGGCTTGAGAGTGTATTGGCCACTGCAATTATGTTGTTATAAAAATCAGCATGTTGATGCGGAATGTACTGAATGATCTTCCCTATGTCCTGCATCTTGTTTTCATGAATGGGCACAAGTGACATATATACTTTATCAGGAGGTAGTGGTGGTATCTTGAGTGACTTTCCAAGACTAAATATAGCCATCACTAATCCATTAATATAGGTTGAATTTCGACAACGCCGGGAACATGCTTGATACAGCAGTGCATCATGGCGCTCCACGTTAAAACCACACAAGTCCACGACTGACATGGTTGGTTTTGAAAGGAATTCAATATCTTAAGATTTTATAGACTGCTTAATAATGACTGGACTGTAGTTCTTTATACTGGAAATGATGCGTCTACCCCTAGAGACTGTTTTTAGTACCGATAACTCATTTTCGTAAAAATGTGGACTAATGTGGCTTTACAAATGACAGATTCAATTATAAATGACTGTCCATTGGTTCAAAGAATCAAGTGACTGAAAGCTCCAAGGTCAACCACCATAAGAAAGAAAAGATCATCACTGTAACATGCACATTTAAGTCGCATTACTAAACTACTATCTAATATCCAGCAATCATCATGTATAATAATGATTGCAGTTAAACAGGCTGGGAGTAACTCAGCAAGGTGTAGGAATGTTGTCACAGATAGCTGGAACCATACTGCCTGCAGTGCATCCCACTGCTGCTGCTGCTGCTGCTATGTGCATGCAGAGGATCCATACAACACATATTCAGTTTACTTAATCATCTACTTGAGAGTGTATGTGATCTGCAAGAATGGATTCATAACCTGAGTATGTCATCCACAAGGATGTGTGTTCCAGAGAATGCCATGAAAATACTCCCCAGATCATAATGCATCCGCTACCAGCTTATGTTCTACCAACAAGAGTTGCTTAGTGGTAGTTTTAAGCTATGTATCATCTGACAATCCAAATCATAACGCATTTGTCACCAGCAAAATTTCTTTTAGCAACGGTTGCTGGGTGTTCATTCTACGCTGTCTCTCATCTGACAAGACAACAACTATTCACTCAATGAAGCAGAAAATGAGACTATTAAAGTAGGTAACCCTTTGTCAATCAGCAGAGGTCCGATTCTGTTACTGCTATGCAAAATGAAGCATTTCCCACTGATGGATTTTTGTATTAAAAAGTCCAATAACCATCCGTTTGCTTCAGAGCCCCATACATAACAGGGTTTGCTGAACTGTCATTTAACAAACTGCACTGTTGCATAAATACTGCCACCGTTGCCCAAACACTGATGATCATCCCTTTTTGCAAATTTGGATAAACTGCCCCTTTTTACCCATGAGAGCAACAAGTAATACATATATGTGTGTGCAACAGCCTATCACATACCTTCTGTACCCTCCACGCCAGCTCAAGTACTACATGGGCAACATGCTGCCAATGTCAAATTTAAGAGAGAAGTCATAACAATATGAATAATTCGTGTAAGATATCAAAACCATCCACACGTGTTCAATATAGTGGGAAGAATATGCTTCCCCAGCCTTTAAACAATAATACAGTTTATTGATGTTATAAAATAACTACAATATAACAAATTTGCAAGGGACCTTTTTCTTTTCCCTAGTACCAATTATGTCCACTCTATTGCATTTACGTGAAGGGACCCATAAATACTTCACAGTTGGTGTAGCCTTACCTTGGGCTCATGTGGGGGTGATTCTTCCAGGGTGAGCTGCCAAGTATCAGAACTGCTAGTGTCCGGAGATGGAGGTAACATTGGGGAATCTGGCTCCATTTTGATCTCCTCTTTGATCTCACACTCTAAACAACATATAATTACAAATTTTAAGAGGATGTAACAAACATCCATCACACTTTACATATCTCTCTCTTAGCTACTATGGCTCTTGTTTTCTAATCCCTAATCTCACCATCTTACTGTACTTTTTGTTTTTACCTCATCCCTGACTCCATATTAGGAAACAATCTACATAATATACAGTATATCTGACTTGTAGCAGTAGAGTGAGTTTCACAAGCAAGAATAAATAATACATGTCTCTCAATGTTTGATCAGCTCCAACATGGATTCCAACAAATTAAAAAAAAGTGAAAGACTATGGACATTTTTCATAAAAGACTTACGTTTTACAGCATTCAGCTCCATAGCCTTTAGGAACAAACTAAATTATTTCATGATTCTCAATTCACATGGTAACATGGCATCTAGTTTGCTTCTGCATACACCTTTCCTCAAAATGATCAATTTGGTTTATCTCATTTTCGAAGTCAATCACTGTCTTCCTCATCCCTTTGTAATCTAGTCACATCACATGAACTTAAGATCTAGGCAGATGCTTATGTACAAATGCAATTTTTTGTTTGTTTGATTGCTCTTTTTTTTTTTTTTTTTTTTTTTTTTTTTTGCAAGTGGTTTAACACATCAAACGTTTTCAGCAATGGAAAGATGGGGAAGGGCTAGATTGGGAAGGTAGTGGCCATGGCCTTAATTAAGGTACAAATGGGAAATGGGAAATGGTGAAAATGGGAAACCACGGAAAACCATCTTCAGGGTTGTCGACGGCGGGATTCGAACCCACCATCTCCCGAATGCAAGCGCAGAGCTACGCGGCCCAAACCACACCACCAACTTGTTTGGTAATTTGCTTACTGTATTCAATCTTATCTTTCTTCCTACTGCTGTACATATAACATTCACACCAATTAGACCCAATAATATTATCACCATTACTTACATTAGAAAATGCATTGTTCAAAACTTAAATCTTCACTGAACAATAAGATTAGAAATGTACCTTTAATTGCTGAACTTTACAGATGGGCAATATTGTCAGTAAGTTCTTTAAGAAAGAAAACAAGTACATACAGTTGAAACATTATACTCACCATCACCAGAGACAAGCTCTCAACAACTTAAAAATTTTTGAAATTCACTGATCTGAAGAAGACTTGTTTGAGACTTAAGGCTGAATCCATCTAGCAACTAGTAATGCATGCCATTTTTATGTTAGGTTAGCTAAAATGTTATACTGAATATTAAAATATATAATTTATTGCCAGTCAGTGTTTCATTCTGCTGAGCAAGAAAACTTTAATTTATATTACCTATAACATGTTCTGTGATGTATTCCTTATGCTTTTTCCATATTATGTGTATGCATACAAAATGTGCCCTTTTGGTAACAACCATCACCTAGCAATGTTCTTTCTTGCACCACTGTATAAATGTGTGATGTAATATTGTACATTCTGTTTTCATACTCCATATTGCATCATTCTTTTTAATAAATCTAAGGGTTTTTGTTTTAATCTGCTGTATGTTGCACTGACACAATGAGACAGGGAAAGGCTGGGAGTGGGAAGGAAACAGCTGTGGCCTTAATTAAGGTACAGCCCCAGAATTTGCCTGGTGAAAATGGGAAACCACGGAAAACCATCCTCAGGGCTGTCGACAGTCGGGCTCGAACACACTATCTTCCAAGTGCAAGTTCACAGCTGTGTGACCCTAACCGCATGGCCAACCCGTTTGGTAAATCTAAGTTTTAGTAACCGTGCAATTTGTTTATGCTAATTAAGGCACAGATTCAACAAAGCAGATCGCTCTTTGATTCAACATGGTAGCAGATACATGGTTGCTTTGATTGAAGTAGAGTATGCATTAATATGAGTGTAGGTGAAGTCTTAACAAGTTTCGTCAAATATTTTCTTTTCTGTACAATAGAACTGCACGGGATAGAAAAATTGCAAGGTGCAGAAAATTGGATTCTGTGGAAATTCACAGTTCAGAATTTGTTATGTGATATAGACGGCGCTTATGAGGTGTGTGCACGTGAACTGCCACAGCCAGCTCAGCTTGTGGCAGAAGGTTTAAAAAAAAAAAAATGCTATTTGTTTGGGGCATCGACCTTGAAAGATCTATTTGGCACCATATGTTGTGAACCTGCGTGTATTTGTAATTGCAGAAGTGTAAAGTGTTGAATGTGAGGAAAGGGACGTTAAGGACCACACATACACCCAGTCCCCAGGCCAGGGATATTAATCATTTACAATTTAAAAACCCTGACCCGGCCGGGAATCGAACCCAGGACCGCCTAGTGACAGGCGGACACGTTGCCCCCTATACCGCGGGGCCGGACGTGGCGGGAGTTAGTGTAGAGCAGCAAGCCAAGTATGACATGCAGTTAAAAGAATGGGATAAAGCAGACTCGACAGCTAATCAGATCATGGTTTGATCACTGGAGTGTTGTGTAATGACATTACTAGTTGCTTTTGAATCTAAAAGTGACATGTGGATAAAACAGCATGTGGTATTTGAAGAACAGGCAAACCAAGCCATTCTCAAAATTTGTAGCCATTTAATAAAAAGCAACATGAGCAGTAGGTTCTGAAGAATGAAGAAATGTCAGTATAAATGGCAGCAAGGTCAAGCATCCAGAGAAAGTGCTAGTTCCACAGGAAAATATCAGCAACCAAAGAGGAAGTAACAGATGACAAAGATAAGATCAAAGTAATACTTTCCAATTCTATACATGTGGTGAGTTAGGTCACATTAAACAATTACCAGGCCTCAAATCAAAATATGGCACTCTGAGAAAATAGCCAGGAAAAATGAAAATGTTTTTGTTGCAGAGAATTTAAATATGGAATGCGATTCTAGATTCAGGGGCAACAGAACATATGACTCATCGCAGGTACTGGTTCTCATATTTTGAAGCTTTTATGGAACCACATAGAATGTACATTGGTGTCATATCCTCTACAGATGTAATCAGAAGTGTCACAATGAAATTCAAGGCAGCCATTGATGGCAAGTGGTTACCGAGCAGAATGGAGAATATATTTTATATTCTAGATGACAGAAGGAACTAGTTCTCTGTTACATCCTCTTTTGATAAGAAAATTCAATTCTTGTCTTCTAGCACTTCTCATGAATGTCTGAAAGCATATCATTATGGTGCATGGTGTTCATCGTATGCAGTTATTCAAAATGCTGGTTCACACTATCAAACCCATGACCACACACATGGACGAAGTGAATCTGGCTTTGGAACAGACTTTACAGGTTTGGCATGAGAAGTTAAGGGATTGAAATAAATGACACATTCAGCTATTTCCTGGTTGAAATGGTATTGCTGTTGCTGTGAACAGTGAATTCTGTGAGGCTTGTGCTGAGGGGAAGCAACACAGAAGCAGTTTTGTATCACTTCAGCAACAGATCAGATGTAAGGCTTTTCAGGCGTTTCGTCTTAGGTCTGACACTAGACTCAAGAGTGGGATGCGTCAGACCCTACCCGCTGACGCTGGGGTGTATGCAGGTGAACTTATCAGAAGCCCATTATATGAGGCACAGTCTGATAACTGCATACGGGACATAAATCTCCACAATGGAATTAATGCCCGCCTAGCAATTCCGAATGGAAAATTCTAAGTTCCTATGGAGGGAATTAGATATTTTTTACCAATAGAGCATGTCAAAAACAGATCAGATGTATGGCTTTTCAGGTGTTTGCTCTATTAACCAGCGTTTTGTCTTAGGTCTGACACTAGACTCATCAGAGTCTGAAGCATCCGTCGATGGGACTAGCAAAGTATTTCATATGTTTCACCTGTGATTATTTGCGGTTCTACATTGTGTATTTTCTCAAAGAAAAATCTGAAACTGCAGATAAGATTTCTGAGATGTTAAAACTTATCCATAATCATTATGGATTGCAAGTGCAAACTCCTCATTCTGATGGAGGTCTAGAGTTTAAGAATGATAATGTGAAGGGCATATCAAAGTCCCCATGTTATCAAGTTTGTAGTTGTAAATCCGTACAGCCCTGGACAAAAGGACTGTACTGAATTTATAAATAGAACTGCAGAGACTTTACACATACAATGCTTTCATCAAAAAATTGGCCTAAATTTCTTTGAGCAGAAGCTATTATACTACTGTCTACTGTACATTCTCCACTGGAGCAGACCAAGTGGAGATGATATGAAGACTCCATTTAAGATTTTTTTACAGGTAAAACAACAAACCTTAACAAGCTGTGCATCTTCAGTACTGAACGTTATGTTCATATTCCTACAGAAATAAGAAATGGGTTGCAAAGGGGCAGCTGGATGTTTTCGTAGGGTATGCAGATTATACATACTGATGGTTTAGGAAAATGGATTATTCTGAGCACGCATATAAAGTAATATTCAAGCATGAAGATGATGGTTAGATACTGAGCCTGGTTTCTATGAAAAGAAGCGATCAACTCAAAGACATTGTTGATTACAACATCCATGTATAACGGCAAAGGAAATAATGTATGCAACCTTTAAACAAAGTTCAGATGAAAGTATTGAATTTGCTGAATAAAATTATATATCAGCAGTGATAAACTGTCAGAAGTACAAGGGCCATGCCTACGGGACAGAAGCAAGATAAAACTACTGAAGGGCTTTCGGGAAGTAAAAGTAAACTCGTGTCCTCATCCTGAGGTGGTGCAGCTCTTTTCAGGCACACCCCCATTGGAGGTGAGCTGCATGTACCATTCCAACCACATACCAGCCCTCCTGCCAGTTTTTTAAATTCCTGGCAGTACCGGGAATCGAACCCGGGCCCCCGAGGACGGCAGCTAATAACACTAACCGTTACGCTACGGAGGCGGACTCGGGAAGTAATGTTGCAAGAGATTGAGGAACCAAAGAGCTATGAGCTATGAGGAGGCCATCAAGTCACAAAATGGATCTTGGATGAATTAACGCCAGGTAGTAATAATTAATTTTATTGTTTTTACGTCCCACAAACTACTTCTGATAGTTTCCAGAGATGCTGAGGTGCTGGAATTTTGTCCCGCATGAGTTCTTTTAAGTAGCAGTAAATCTATCGACATGAGGCTATTTGAGCACCTTCAAATACTACCAGACTGAGCCAGGAACGAACCTGCCAAGTGGCGTCAGAAGACCAGCTCCACAACCGTTTGAGCTACTTGGCCGGGCATGCCAAGTAGTAAATCAATATTCTACTAGGTGGGCTTATCATGTTAAGCTAAACATTAGGCTGATGGAGAACTAGATCGTTTCAAAGCTCACTTTGTTGCTCAAGGTTACAGTCAGAAATGAGGCATTGATTATGACAAGATTTTTAGTCCAGTGGCATGCTTTGATACCATTAGAAATGTGCTGAGTGTTGGAGCATCTTGAGCTACAATAATTTTATCTTAAAGCAGCCTTCCTGAATGGAGTACTTACTGATGAAATCTTTACGGAGCAATCACAGGGGCATCGATACTCTACCACATGTGTGTGCAGACTTCATAAGAGTCTGTACAGTCTGAAGGAGTCACAAAGGTGCTGGAAGGAACAGTTCAAGAGTGTGATGATCAAGTTTGAACTTCAAGAAAGTCTCGAAAGATTATCATGTCTATTTATTAGTGATATTTCAGACATACAGAGATTTTGTAGAAATGTCCAACAACTCTATCGTTAGGGCATAAATGGAATAGTGCTTTAGAAAATAAACAAAACCAAATTAACATTTATGAACTGTCAGTTGATACAGAAAAGTAATTTTCTCTGAACAATAGGTTTACACAAATGATGTGTGTATTGTATCACTGTTTTCTAACAAGCCATGTTTTTAAAACCTGATATGTACTGGCATTTCTTTTCTTCATTGTTACAGTTGTAGCTGTTCAGCACACTTGAGGGAAAAGATAGTTGCCATGACTTATGCCCCAACTATCTTAATTACCAGTATCTTTGTGTCTTTGGGAAATAAACAAGAAAATATAAATATTCTTAGTTATGCACCTGATTTTTCATCATGGACAATAATTACATAAGATGGGGCTACAAAAAAGATGCTCCATTAAAACATATCTTGTAAACTATGTAGAAAAGTAGTTTGATATATGTAAAAATACAATTGTCAAACTATTGTGAAAAATGTAGTTACATTATTTTGTTTTTATAAAAAGTTGGGACTTCGTACTGGAATAAATCTCTTTGATTACCTAATCTTACTACTGCAGTTTTTATGATTAGGTACTTTATTTCTCTGATGCCTTTTTAATAATTACTGACTGACAACTTACTTGTACCACTACTGCTTATATGAAACTCTGATTTACAATCAGTGTTACTTCAACTTCTGCTCCCTTTGTGGATTTATGGTAGTGCGTTAGCACCAATCCCAAAATCACAGGTTCAAACCCCCAGACATAATCAGATTTTTGAAGGGTACGCTTGGTGTTTTCCCAACAAAATTAATTAGAAACTCAGCCCTAGATCTCCCACCAAGAGATCTAGTTTACTCTGCCATCTGGTAGAGTAAAATGGAACATTGGAAGTAACAGGCAGCCTAAATAGAGTCACAAATTGTCTGCACATGGTATCAGAGTTTCTACTGAGGTTGGTACATTTTGTAGACTTTGGCTTGATAATGCCCTGCCCAGAAGACTACAAAGTGTTGACAGTTCTTTACTACATTGCAGGACACATCATCTTAGACGTGCACGGTCAAATCACATTACTATGACCTTCTGCTATTATTCAGAGTATCCACCCTTTGAAACATAAGAGAGCAGCTAGGTGGTTAGCTGGAGCAATGCGTCTGCACTGTGTCCCACAACAGTTGAAGGGTGCGTGGCGGAGGTGACAGGGAGTAAATGCGATGATCAAAGTGATCCCACAGATGTTCAATTGGAATCAGGGCTGTTTGGAGGCGAAGGATGAACTTTAAAGTTTTAATCATGCTCTTCCATCCATGTGCGGATACTTCTAGCTGTGTGGCAGGGCGCATTATTGGGCTGGAAGATCCTATCCTCCTGAGGAAGGACAATCATCACGTACAGGTGGACGTGACCGCCGAGGATGGATTCATAACCAAATTGATCCCAAGTGCCTTCTGCACAGAAGATGGGACCTAAATGATAACACAAGAACACTCCCCAGACCATAACACTGCCCCCATCGCCTTGTGTTCGTCCGATAATGGTTGCAGGGTGTTGGTTCTCCGGCGTTTCTTGCCAGATACACTGACATCCATCAATTCTATGCAGCTGGAAACGTGACGTCGGAGAAGGCTACCTGTCACCAATCAGCAGCGGTCCAGTCACCATACTGTCAAGCCAATTCCAGTAGTTTTTGTCAACACACCTGTGTTAGCATGAGTGCAGTCACACTCCATCTACTCCGGAGCCCCATTTGCAGAGGAATCTGCTAAACTGTTATGGCTGAAACGTATCTGGATGATTCCTGGTTCATTTAGACAGTGAGCTGTTCCACAGTAGCCTGTCTGTTGGCCTTCACGCACCATCGTAATAAACATTCACATCACACAGCAATGGCGCGTGGAGCTCTGCAGTTTTTCCTACGGTTTTCCCATTAATGATAAACCTTTGCCACAGAGGCGCGTGAACAGTTCATAAACGTCACTGTTTCCGAAATGCTGCCCCCCTTTGCCCGAAAGCCGATGGTCATCCCTTCTGGCAACTCTGTTAAATCACTTCCCTGATCCATGACAGCAGGAAGTGCAATTTGTACAGACAGCCTGTCAATCACATCTATATACATGCTTCACCAGCCCTCGTCACAAGCTATGCGCTGCAAATGGCATTTCTAGCAGGTGGCCATAATAATGTGATTCGACTGTGTATGTAGCTGTATCTTTCTTAATAGCTATGGCTCTCTATTACTGCTCCAATCTTGCAACCTGACTTAAACATATTTGTTTAATTTTTGCTTCTGGTTTAATGTCGCACTAACATATCAAAGGTTTTCGGCCATGGAGGAATGGAAAAGGGCTAGGATTGTAAAGGTAGCGGCCATAGCCTTAATTAAGGTACAACACCAGCATTTGTCTGGTGTGAAAACGGGAAACCATGGAAAACCATCTTCAGGGCTGCCAACAGTGCGGATTCGAACCCAGTATCTCCCGAATGCAAGCTTCAGAGCTGCACACCCCTAACGGCACAGCCAACTCGCTCTGTGATTTAAACAGACCTACCTGCCATCTCAACTGCCCAAGCGAGACGGTAAAGGTGTGCTCGGTTCAAAATGAAGAACGTGGATTTGATTTCCCATCAGAATTTAGGAGGGGCAGATGGCCCTGAGGCCTACACCAAGAATGAGTACCAGGTTAACTCTTGGAGGCAAAAGCAGCCGAACTATCCCATTTAGTGTTACAGTTATGAATGTTGCAGTTATGAACTCCTATAAGGGCCTGCATGGCCTGAATGAAGATGGCTTGGCTTTGTTTGCTTTGCTTACCTGCCCCCTCAGGGAGTGACATGATGTTCGGAAAAGCATCGGGCCCCCATTGCATAGGATCCACATCGTGCAAGGACTCAAGTGAAGGAAATGAGTCTAGTCCAGAATGAGGAAGAACAGCATCTGGTATCAACTGATCCTGAAGTGGTATCTGAAAAACATCAATGGTTGATAATATAATGATTAAAAATGCAAAATGCCCTCCAGATAGATCAGCAGCAAAATAATATGTAATAATACAAGCGCAGTGCACCATACAGTAAAAAAAGTTTTGCTCTGTGTCAAAATTTATTTTCTTTAAATGACAAGAGAGAGAAATGAAATGTTTTGAAAACTGTGGTGGACAAGGTAGCTGTTTGGATGAGTTTGGTATGACACTTAGGCGATCCCAAATGGATGATAATCAATGTTGCCTTGGCGATGGCAAATATCGCATCCTCACACTGGATTTATTACAGCATAATACTACTACTTCATATTATTATTATTATTATTATTATTATTATTATTATTATTATTATTATATTGGTGTATTAAGGTAGAAATGTTTAAAGCTGGAAGGTATCAGTGTTAGATAATAGTATTTTTGTTTTGTATGGGCAGTTGGGAAACACACAATTCTTTCCAGGTTTGGTAAAACATCCAAGGGAAACTTTAGTGAGTCATGCAGAAAGTTCAGCCTGGCACACGCTTATCCTGAAGTCGGCGACGGTGGGCATGGTCAGGATAAGCCACATGTTACCACGGCATGGCATATCTCACACTCATAACTGGACAAACGTGGAGAGAAGGAAGTCTACTTATACTTCGGGAAAACACGATCAGCGAACATTACTACCTCTGGCAAACAATCTATGGAGGAGTTTTCTGTGAATATTGTCTACTACCATGTCTTCTTACTATGGACATTAACGAGTATACGTCTGATTATAGACAAACGGAATAGTGTTGTTGTTTGCTTGTTAATACTTACACAACTCTTGTGCTAAGGTATTGATCTAGTACATGAACCTGGTCTTCGATATCTCAGCGTGTATGTGTAAGCGAAAATGTCTCTAAAAACCAAGTGTTTGTGTCAGTGGAAAAAGAGATACAGTATCAAAGTGATAATCCATGTGATGATGGTGAGGGCAATTTGTGTTGATACATGAACACAGTGAAGAGCAGTGTAACATACTGCATATGCGTTGTAATAACTGGTCACTGGACTCGCTACAAATGTTGGTGCAGTCTTTCCCGTCGTTTCCCACTGTTTTTGTTCCAGGATTAGTGAATGTAGCCTATATAGGGAGTCTTCCAGCAGTAGCAAATATTTATTGAGTATATTGCTGTCTGATAGGTATTGTGTGTTAATGAAGGGCTAATATACAGATCATGGTTAGGTCAGAATACAGATAGTTTATTTTCAATTAGTGGAGAAGTTACTGAAGAACCAGCTGCCTCTGTGGATCAGCGGTAGAGTGTTGGCCTCCGGATCCCAAGATAGCGGGTTCAAACCCGGCAGAGGTAGTCGGATTTTTGAAGGGCGGAAAAAAGTCCATTCGACACTCCATGTCGTACGATGTCGGCATGTAAAAGATCTCTGGTGACACATTTGGTGTTTACCCGACAAAATTCATTAAATCTCAGCCATAGACGCCCAAGAGAGTTTTGGTTTATTCGGTCTGCCATCTAGTGGGGGCCTAGAGTAAAACGGAACGTCGAAATTGACGAGCAGACAGCCAGATGGCGTCAAATTGAAATGTCTGCACACGGTAGCTGAGGCCATACGATTATTATTATTATTATTATTATTATTACTGAAGAACCTATTTGCAATTCCTACCTGTTTGTTTTCAGGAGGTTAGGTAAGGCCCAATTAGCAAAGTACCAGTTTTGAAGCTCTATGGACATGACCTGAGTGGAATGTTCTATGCTCTACCAATTTATTATTATTGCACTTGTTATTAATATTATAAATTGAGGAATCCTACGGTGACCTCTGGAGCCCATTTACCTGCATTTTTGACAAATTATTATTATTATTATTATTATTATTATTATTATTATTATTATTATTATTATTATTATTATTATTATCATAATTTATTTATTTATTTATTTATTTATTTATTTATTTATTTATTTATTTATTTATTTATTTATTTATTTATGTTATTTCATTGTAAGTCGCCAAGTGATAATTACATTCAGTATGGTACAAAAATTAATATTTTGATCAATGTAATTTTTTAATGTTACGATTAACGCCCAAACGTGAGGCAATTAATTGTTTTATTTATTTTACGCTATTCATATTACAATTAGTGCCTAACAGTAAGGCAGATATTTTAATTATATTACCGGTACACCTTGTCTCTTAAAACAAGAGCAATCACCATAATGAAAACAACGTAATTCTAGCGGGAGTGTGTATTTCCGTCACCGTTATCCAGGGAGCTCCTGGATCAGGCAGTGTGTCGCTGGCTTCCATTTCACCTTCTGGTTGTCCTGATCCACTCTGACGTTTCATACAGAATATTATAACGGTGGACACACCAAACTCAAAAGCATTTTAAACCAAGCTTCAGTAAGGCCACCCCCAACCTAGAGAACAGACGCATTTTGCAGCCGCCCCTAACCTGGAGAATAGACGCAGCATTCTGGATTTCAGTGGCATTTCCTCCACTGGGGAACCAGCACCCACCTAAAGGAACTCCTCTACTCGAAGCCGTTGGCTCCTTTAAAACGTCGGGTTTTCTACAGACGCTCGGCGTTGAGTCGCTTCTAAGATTCTCGTACGGTAGCAGATAATCCTGGCCAGACATTCTATGATATTTTCCTATGATGCGTGACAAACATCTGACGTTAAAACATATTGATCTTCAAAGAATGAGACAAGACTGTTTACAAAAACAGGGAAAACAGCCCAAATTCAAGCAGAAATGGGACTGAAAAGGTCCACTTTATATTTCGATATTGAAGTAAGCAGCCCTGAAGCTGAAGAAATTTTTGAGGAGGTACAGATCTTTTAGACCAGGGGTTCTTAATCTTTTTTGTGGCATGTTTTAATGATTCATATGCGACCACTTGTCTCTCTCCTGTAACCAGTCCTTAAACCACGCACTCCTTTTCTTCTTATTCTTCCTAAAACAATCCAACTCGTCAAGCACAATAACAGCAGCCGCAACTTTCGAAACGCTTATTTCCACGACAAGTGTGACATTGAGTTCTTCGTGCTCGACGAACATGTGTGTAGCGAAACAGAAGAGAACTTGGTTCGCGAACCAACTTCAGGAACAAAGTTCGCCGAACTATGTTGGTATGTGAATAGGGCGCTTTAGTTTCTGCAATCATCTTCTATCTTGTAGAATCCAATTTAACTAGAAAATCAGCTCCTTCATTACCGTACTGTCCGGTTTATTTGAATTTCACGGACCCCTGAAGTCCATCCATGGACCCTCCCAGTTTATGAGCCCTTGCTTTTGACCAGAGGTGCTCAGCAGGGCGCCCTTGGAGGCAAGCTCAGTGTGGCCGGGCTGGCCTGACGTCAATGCACACAGCTTTAAGTAGCAAGCACACGTATATAACAGTGAAGCGAGAGAGCGAGTATACTTTGCAGGGAAGTGGAGCAGTGACGTTCGATTGTGACTATGAAGCTCTCCTCCACAAATCAGCGAAATGTTAAATGGAGTACAGTACTTAAAAAAAAGACGCTATAATCGCACGAAAACCGACCTTTTCAAGACAGTTTGATTTATACTGCGCTCGATATTGTACCATTCTGTTAATTATAAGAATGGATATTTAACGCTGATAAAATAATGCGCAGCAGGACGCTAACTGCAAAGGCGTGATGCTATACCAAGCGCGGGAACTGAAGGGGATTTCCGAGGCAAGGCGTGGTCATGTGTGACGAAGAAAGAATATGTGAGGAAGAAAGAAAGAGAGATGGGATTTTGTCTGGGGGAGAGACCTGCCATCTTAACAGAGATTTTCAGCGGGAACAGACAGGCTCACCACATTACGGAAATTGAGTCGTAATTCCTATATTTGAAGGTTTTACAGGAAAGTAAAAGGATGGAAATCAGTGCCAGAGTTTTACGAAGCCATAGGTACATCAAAAGTCTATTAATATATAATCGAATAAATAACTACGTGGGAGGCCGACTGCCGTGAGAAAATATTTCGAGACCACATGCCAATCTCAAGTTGTTTCCCGGGACTTCCCAGCGCGTCGCGTGGGTTCCTGCATTCTATAAGAGCAGAGAAAGGTGGAAGGAGGTATTCGGTCCATGATAAGATCGCTGTCCGTGCGCGTCGCGTCTCTGCTGATATTCGCGCCAGAAACCTTTGTCTAAGACAAAGATTGTGACTAATAAGTGTTGTGGCGATAATTTGATTCAGTAGCTTCGAGATTTGTAAAATTCCCGGTAGCAATTTAAGTAAATGACAATATGTAGACGTGTGCAGTGAGACCGCGAGTGTTTTAGTATTTGACGCAAAGAGTGCTACCTGTGTAGACTTTCATTATGAGGCGATGGGAGAGGACTGGCGACGGGCGAAGGAACGCCAATAACAATAAGCTAGGATAGTTGGTATTATTCCGGTCAGATGTAGAAGACTAGATTAGTGGGGCAGGAATAGTAAAGTCAGTTTCGAGATTCCAGATATCCAGGACTGATTCCCATGTCAAAGGGAATAAATAGATCAGATGTGCTGTGAATAAACTGAGTCTTTCATTTTAGTGAAGAGCGGTGAGGTGTGCAGGAGACTGGTGTTACGAACTGCCGTCCACGACCCCAAGAAGACGACCAACGGGCTACCCAGGCGGAAGAAGACGTCATGAACATGGAACACTGGAAGACTGGACCTAAGGGATCGATCTGGGACAACGCTGCCGCCATGACTGCTTAAGCATTCACAGTCAACCCGGACGGTGAGGAAGAGGTCTACAAGATGATAGATAAGTGAACTATAATTAATATATATGTGTAGGGTCGGGGGGTTGTTATGCAGAAATACGGCGATTAATTTGTAAATATAGTAGGGAATATGATTACGGCCCATTAGGCCATTTATTGAGGTATTTTCTTTACATATTTTAGGGTAAGGCATATACATTTTTATTTTATTTTTATAGAAAGCAAGGATTAAGGTAGTTTTAATGATAGTGTTGCAGTACACATAGTCGTAGGGAAGCTTAATTACGAGCTTAGATCAATGTTTCTTAGTGCCCGGCATCTGACGATATCTGCTTGTAATTATGGGTTATTAATGATAGAGTACCATTATGTTGGGAAGGGAATCTGTCTGCATAATGTAGAGCACGCATGCGGTGGCTTCGTGTTTGTATTGAGTTTGATTGACTGTGGGTGTAATGAAACTACACCGTAGGCTATGTCACGTATATTTGCGACCCCTCATACTCTGCCTAGTAAAGGTTTGAACCCTAGACTTGAGGGTTAATAGGAACAGGTCGCATTGGGTTGACGGCGAGGTTGATGTGTATGACAGAGTGTAATACTCCATATGGTATAATCGAGACCCAGGGTGGTCTGTCACGGGTGTTGGACAGTTAAAGAAATGTATGTGATTCCTCACTCATTATGTGGCGATCTTCGTCATGTGTAGAAAAAAGGTTGAAGCAAGAGCAGAGCTCTGCACGCTTGGAAACTAGGCTATGTTTTTATTTTTGTTTGTTGTGAGGGTGCGTTTCACGGCCAAGTCTTGGAGGTCGTTTCCCCTGCCTGCACAGCAGGGAGCCTCGCCGCCATTTTTAAATGGACGGTGGTGTGAGGAATTCTTTCTCGCAGGCGAGACAGAGATGCGACGGCGGTTTCATTCATTCATTCTTTCTTTCTCTCTTACTTTCTTTATTTTGTTTGTTAATTGTGTGTGTTAGGTAGTAACTGGGCACTAAGGAAACTAGCTTAATCAGTACATTTTGTAAATATAACGTTTGTTTTAATGGACCTTGGTTCATATCCATAAAATATGTATTTCATGCGAGATTAGAAAGGATATGCCTGTAGTTGTAGGTTCAAACTTACTATTTTGTTGTGTGCATTTTCCCAAATATGAGTGGGGACCTTTTTTTTTGTGGCTTTATTTCTGCAGGACAATTTCTCACCCTGGCATCATATACTCTATTTGTAGGTACAACGATGCTGTTCCGTGTAAGGACACATTTGTTTCTTTGGTTCACTTATCGTCTCCTGCACGACATCAACCAGCTAGTGTATATTTTTTTGATGTTTATCTTTGGATTTATGATGTGAGCCTTTGGGGCATCCATTTTAGCACTATTAGTGCAATCAATTGTAATATAAAAGAAAAGAAAATGTTGGTTTAAGAATACACATTTTTGGCTAAAAATGTTAGTAAATGCGTTTGTGTTCCTCATTTCGTAAGCATACGTATAGAACATTTTTTTTTTTTATCTCCCTACTCTCGTTCGCAAGAATCCTGTAAACGACCTTTTCCTGCCGACTGCAGTTGGGCTGGCGCATTCATCAAATAACAGGTAAGAAGGTAAGATCGACCATGCAGTGTTGTTTATGCCCTATAGGGTACAATATAAACAGCCAGTTTTATTCTTTCATTTATACATTCAAAGAAAATGGACACGTTATATTTTTTGTGTTACAATTTATAAAGATACAGGGTTTAAGCGTAAAAGCTACGATTTACAATTCCGTGGATTCCATTAAAAAAATTTATGTTATTCATTCAGCAAAACGCATGGCTTTTTTTTCTGGCGGAACGCACCAGAACGGCGTTCCGGAACCTCTTCGTGGATACAAATCTCTAAAAAAATATTTAGACTTCAAACATGATGTTTTTTCAGGTTAAGGAATTTTAAAAATATTTTTACTGTTCCCGCGCTAAATGTTCTTAATTTAAAAGGAAATATCGCATACTCCTTGTTATTTCGAGAATCGAAACCAATCGAAATCGTTCCGGTTTGCGGGCAGCATGGATATACGGTATTCGTTCTTGTTCTTTCTTTGCTCACTTTGTAGCTGTTTTGTATATTGGTCCCAGTTCTAGTTACGTTTAATCTGTATTGCCCTCAATATAGGGTACTGTTGTTCGTTGATGTAGATAATTGCCTGTGTTTGTTGCATTCTCAGCCGTAGTTTGTACTACTTCTTACGCGGCAATAGACATAACCTAAATCTGTCGACCACGAGGCGAGAATGAAAAGAATTTCAGAATATTTTTGTGTGTCTACCACCAAACGCAAAAATTGCCCAAACAGTTCGTCAGTCCATCAAGCTGGAGTATCATCAAACTCGCGTGTGAAACTTGAAGCAACAGATGTGTCGACGAGTTCCATAACGATCAGTAAAGTTCAAAGTGAATTTCAAAGTCTGTGGCCTAGTTGTTGGACTGTAGAACAAAAGAACGATTTTGTAAAGAAAAAATATTGGTTGTATTTTCATGACGGCAAGTTAGGTTGCTCAGTGTGCAAAAATGTTGGAAGTTTAGGTGTACAGAAGAATGTGGGTTTGCGACTAAGAGTGGATAAACTGTGAAATTGTGTCTTATGGAGAAAATCACAAACAGAAGCTAACATCTCTGAGGAAAAGGATTTTTGACCACAAAGAAAGTGCTGGACATAAAAGTGCTAATAAAATAACTGAATTAGGGGAAAAAGAAAAACTTGAGACAGTATGTCTAAAGTCATTAGAGAAAGAAAAGGAAATTACTTGTAAAGTATTTCGTACTGCTTGTGTGTTGAGTCATCAGTCCATAGACTGGTTTGATGCAGCCCTCCACGCCACCCTATCCTGTGCTAACCTTTTCATTTCTACATAACTATTGCATCCTACATCTGCTCTAATCTGTTTGTCATATTCATACCTTGGTCTACCCCTACCGTTCTTACCACCTACACTTCCTTCAAAAACCAACTGAACAAGTCCTGGGTGTCTTAAGATGTGTCCTATCATTAATTAATGTTCCTTTCCATATCGTTTCCCGCATAAAAATGAAATTTCGTATGACTTTTAGTGCCGGGAGTGTCCGGGGACAAGTTCGTCTCGCCAGATGCAGGTCTTTTTATTTGACACCCGTAGGCGACCTGCGCGTCGTGATGAGGATGAAATTATGATGAAGACGACACATACACCCAGCCCCCGTGCCAGCGAAATTAACCAATTTTGGTTAAAATTCTCGACCCTTCCGGGCATCGAACCCGGGACCCCTGTGACCAAAGGCCAGCAAACTAACCATTTAGCCATGGAGCCGGACGTTTCCCGCATAGCCGATTATCTTATAAAATAATTCCGAATCAGCGTCAGTGCTACCCTTTCCCGGTCTGTCCACTCCAAAGACATCAACTTGCCTATTATCTTTAGAGATGATCCTTACAGCTAGAATTTTATGTCTTGTCATTTTTAACTTTTTCGTAGCTTACAAATTCTTATTTCGCCAGAATGAATACTCTCCCTCCTACCATTCCTATCCTATCTCTACGATAAACACTCCAGTTCCGTGAGAAAATGTCTGCATCCATGATATCATTTCTCAGCCATGATTTAACTCTTATTACAATATCTTGTAAGTATACATCTATTAAATTACTAAATTATATTTCTTTCTTTACAGTACTTCGACAGTACTTCTTTATTGTTAGTGACTTTATCAGATAATTTAAACCGAAGAAACCACAAGCCACAGCTTATCCACCTTAACTCCGTACTAGGCCTATATCTGAAATATTTCTAAAGCACATCTTAAAATATAATAGTGAAAATTGTAATTCACTGCGTACTGTACAACTCTCTATTGTATCCAGTCCCCTGTGTTCATGAAATTATAACCGTCTGGTAAGATATATTACGGTAGTTCCTGTAGAAGAGTGTGCAACTTAGATAATATGGCCGAGGACTGGAATAGGCGACCTAGAACTAGAAACAAGCAACTATCCAAATAAAGTACCTGTCTGGAGAGAGTATGAAACACTAACATAAAAACTATACTATAGCTGGTAAAAATCGTCAAGAGGCAGGATCAAATAGATCAACGGTACGACCCACCATAACAGGCATATTTTTTTTCAAAAACATTGGAATGCAGTTATCTCAATTTGTCGAAATTGATAAGGGATATCGGAGGTGAATTATCAAAACAAAACATGTTAGTCCACTTTCTTAATCAGATAGATGTTTGCTCTTCTCTCTAATTCCTCCTTTGAAGATAAAGCCTATAGATGTGGCGGCTTTAATCGAGAGGTAGTAACCATGATAAGTACCAGTGAACACGTGGATTATATAAATCAATTCCCTTTGCCACGTGTTTCTGAAAGGCAGGAGCCTTTGAAATCAATCCTATATCCAACCAATATTATTAAAATGTAATATAACGTGAAGACACTGCAATTGAGATACAGCATTTCTTAATAAATAATTCACAATGTAACAAGCTATACGAACTCGAAACAATCATTAGCAGTTAAGATAATGGGTCCAATGTCCAATAATTTGAGGAAAAGGCCGGGCAGAAGAAGATTACTGCGTTACTTCACAACTACGGACAAATATTTGACAATATCTTACGAGCTCATTAGTTAAAATCAATTGGCATGCATTTGTTCATCTAAAAGTATCCTGAGAGCAATAATCCAAATAGCCTATGATATGTTTTGTTATCATCAGTTTAAATTCAGAATCTATCTAGGTGAAAATACGAAAAGACTGACGAGAAATGTGGTCAGACTACGCTCTCGTTAATCTTCCTATTCTATCAAGGATAGATTATGCTTGACAGGTACGTAAGATCTCTTATTAGGTATGATGTTCGGGAAAGTTAATAGTGTGCTCATTTAGCAATACTTTGCTATTGCTGTGCATACAGTACTGCACAAATGGTTAAGTTCCCTTCACTCGTCGGAATTTTTCTCTTGTAGCCTATACTAACAGTTATCGACATGCAATTTGACATTCATGCTAGTTTTGTGGTGTTGAATGCTGAAATTCGTATCCTGGTTATGGGTGCATCGCGGAAGTGGTTCATGCTGCTCGGGGTGAACAGAAAAGGGATATACACTGTACGGTGTATATATTTTATTATCGCTAGCCGAGTTCTGCTGGTCAGAATTTCAGTAAAAGGCAGTGCCCATCTACTGTACCGTATTGCTTATATACTCGCAAAAGAAACTAAACTAAAACCGCAAAACATACAGTACAGCCATTAAGAGGCTTGGTCTGTCAAGAAGAACAGCAAATTTGTAGTTTTTACGCGACTGCTGATATCGTGATCACAGCCGTGGGACCTCAAGTTTTATGCGAAATCTGAACTACAGAAACGTGACTGTTCATTTCAAAAGTCCCACATGCATTGGCCGAGATTCGAAATGGAGCTGCCTTGGTGAGAATGCACTGAAGATACTGTAATAATTTCGTGTGGTTATTGCAGCCGCGTGCAGCCCTTGTAAGGCAAGACCCTCGGATGAGGGTGGGCGGCGTCTACCTTCTACTGGAAGCTGTGCGTTATTGTAGAGGAAGATCGTGTGAGTTAAAGGAATGTTGGGGACAGCACAAACGTCCAGTCTTCAGCCAAGGGAATTAATCGCTTATGATTAAAAACCCACGATCAAGCTGGGAATCGAACTTGAAAACCAAGGTATTGACCATTCAGCCAAAAAGCTGGACAAATCAGGCATTCGGCTATTACGCCCCAGCCTATCAAGGCGACTTCTGCCCAGCTAGATGCAGATATTGGAGAGTCAAGTATTCAACGTGACGACTTCGTCAGTCGTATTGTTTGGCTTTCTTGAACAGCTCCCCTGAATTTCATATTATCCTCCACTGAGCTCACGAGGCTGAGTGAACCCCATTCCAGCCCAGAAGTCCAGGATTAAAATTCTTGGATGAACTGGAAATCGAGCCTAGTGAGCAATAAACAGGACCTTGTATTTAAGGCTATTCCATTCTCAAGATTTGTAGCTGCTTGATCTTGCTGTTCTCACTGTCGAATTATGATGGCTTGTGGGGTTCGATATTACAAGACCATAAGAACTTCAGTTTCGATTGTTAACAGGAGGACCGAATCGTCGAATTGGCAGTAGCTGTGCCGTATGTTTACACACTTAACTGGACTATAGAAGATGAAATTAAGTAGTCTAATAACATCTTAACTCGTGTTTCTTTTCGTATGGAGTATCCATATTTTTGTAGACGTTAGCGTAGATGTAACATTCGCATATCATTCCTTTTTCTTTTTTCCTTTTCATTTAGATCGGGGATTTGTAAGCGGAAATTCGATCACACTGCCGTACCTTCTCGAGTTGTGTTCCTAGTTTAATGTTTCTTTATAATAATTGTTTACTCCTTCGAAATCGCGGTGATACATACTGTGTACAGAGCTTTTTTCCACGACCTCGCGAGATGGATTTGAGAAGACGGCAGTGGCGTATACTGAGGGCTACCAAGGCTATCGGTGAAGCCCAAACCTCAATTGAGAACGATGGAAATCTAAAGCACATTATAATGTAAGCATGTGACACATTGTTCCACTTTCAAAACTTGAAAGCAGTGAGGAAAAACGTCGCACGTATTTCTAAGAGCTAACCATCGGAGACTGATATCGCAGCCCAGACTCTCGTCCTTCTCCCCTCTGCTCACCCATAACGGCTTGCTGCTGTATATCGGACAGGAGCGGGTCGGGGGGGGGGGAATAGGTTTGCTAGGCTTCGGTCTGTCAGATCGCCACTACTATCAACAATGCGTTACTCATCGTATATACTTCCTCATCTCATACTTCTCACTTAATCATATAGATAACAGAGTGCTGGTATTTCACTCCCGTTTCCTTCTACATCCTTGTAGGAAGGCACTGCAAGACTGCTGTTGTAGGTACAACTGCTAAAATGAAATGTAATGTTTCAGGTTCTCTTTTGTTGGTTTGAATCGAACCCGTAATCATGGGTCAGACACCACCACTGATCTCCCGAGGAAGCTAATAAACCAGTGGCGTATACTGAGGGCTACCAAGGCTATCAGTGAAGCCCAAATCTCAACTGAGAATGATGAAAGTCTAAAATACATTATAATGTAAGCATCTGAAGCATTGTTCCATTTACAAAACTTGAATGCAGTGAGAAAAAACGTCGCACATATTTCTGAGAGCAAGGCTTCGGAAACCCGACATTGCAGCTCAGACTCGCCCCAGTCCCGTCGACTCGCCACACGCGGCTTGCGGCTGGATATCGGATAGGAGCGAGGACCGGCGGATAGTTGTGCTAGGCTTCGGTCCGTCAGATCGCCACTGCTAACTATCAACCATGCGTTACTCATCGTACATACTTCCTCACCTCATACTTCTGACTTCATGATATAGACAAGAGAGTGCGGGTATTCCTCACTCCCGTTTACTTCTACATCCTTCTAGGAAGAGACTGCAGGGCTGCTGTTACCAACACAGCAATATAGTTTTATTTTTATTGGTAGATCTGCTAAAATGAAATACCATCTTTCAGGTTTAGTGTTTTCCTTTGTTGGTTGGAATCGAACCCGTGATCATGGGTCGGACACCACCACTTATCTCCCGGGGAAGCTAATTAACCAGTGAACGATGGGTACGACCGCTGTAAAATAATAATAATAATAATAATAATAATAATAACGGGGCATGGAATCTGTATAGGCTTGGTGTTGACCTAATGGTGATAAAATGAACGGCGAAGATGTCATAAACACCCAGTCCCCGAGCCAGGGGATTAACAGTATGAGAGTGTTGATGCTGAAAACTGAACCGGGACCATCGGACCAAAGGCAAACGTTCTATCCATGTAGCCAGAAGGCCAGACTTTCATTTGCTAAACCTTAGGCTACCATCTCCACTGATCAGGGCTTGAGCATTGACAGTAGCAGAGGCAGGGGCAGCAGCCTGTCAAGAAGCACTGACAACACAGCAGGCTTCTCCGTTGGCTACTGGCTGCAGCTCAAAACGCTGAAGGCTTGACGTTCACTACACCAACCATCGAAAAGTGGTAACCTAAGTCTAGTGGTAGCCCATGTCTTAATCCCAGCATACGCCACTGGAAGACGGTGGATTTTAGCAGTACCGGTAAATCGCAAGTAGTATTCGAGATTTAAATATTTTAATTAATATAATATAACTCTTTACAAGACTTATTTTAAAATAGGTTCACAATTACAAACAAAACGGTAGTATGAGCAATGTATGTTCTAAAACAATGGATGCTGAGTTAGCAATTTCCCACGAGGTCACTGACCCCTAGTTTAGTAAGGCTATGTAGATTCCAGACCATTGTGGTTAAGACGCGGAATAACGTCAAAACCTTGCGTGGAGAGGCCTAATTGGTCAGGGAATGATCTGGGATACTTCTGACCCCTACGTGAGGTTATGACGTCATACACATGCCTACGAGGGCAATGCTAAACTCACTGGCCAACCTAGAGTGTTTTTGATCGCTAGGTGAGGTTATGACGTCATACCCTTACCAACGAGGGCAATGCTAACCTCACGGGCCACTTTGGAGGAGCCGAATCGGACGGCCCCTTGGAGGAGCCGAGTCGGAAAGGTCACAAACCTCTTTGGAGGAGCCGAATCGAACGGGCGCCCATGGAGGAGCCACAAATCGGTTATGTGACCTGCAGATGAGGTCAAGACGTCATTATGATGTGTTAACCTAACCTTGCGTGCGAACGCTAACCTAACCTCACATGCTCTTTATCGGCTCCCCTTGGAGGAGTCCAATCGGTTAGGTGACTGGTAGTTGAGGTTATGACACCATGATGACGTGTTAACCTAACCTCGCTACGAGGAACGCTAGCCCAACCTCAGACAGGCTATTTACGGGCTACCCTTGGAGGAGCCGAACTGGTGAGGTGACTTGTAGGTGGGCTTAACACGTAAGTTAACCTAACCTTGGGCACGAACGGTAACCTAGCCTTACACACAGGCTCTTTGCCCATCTCCCCTTGGAGGAGTGACGGAGCTGTGACGTAATAAGCGCGGGCGATTACAAAAGCAATGCTTATCTTAACAGAACGCGCAGGCCTTCTCCTGACAGAGCTGTGACGTCACAGCGTGGGTGATTTGAAATGCGGACTACTGGCTAAGGGTGCATGACGTTATAACCTAACGCGTGTCCATTCCTTGTCCAGTTTCTCTACGGTGTCGGGTTTGTGGTGAGATGAATCTGTCAAGATCAATTTTTATAACCGGATCCCCTTTCTGACGTCAATCTCATCAGGGAATATAATAATATGAAATAAATGACATGTATGATAGTAGGAAGGGAGAGGGTAAAACCCGGTAGTGGCACATAGCCTTCTCCTGTCGAATAGCGTCGAGAGGTCTGCTCAAGGCTTTAAGTCTCCGTCCGACGGACAAATAATCATCAACAACGTTATATGCCCCCACTCCATATGAGCACTGCGGAGAGGATTGGAATTTAATCAAGGCTTTCTTGGGCACACAATCTAGTAATTAGAAATTGTATACCATCACCTTTTTCACCTACCTTACCCTGCCAGGCTGAATGGCTCAGACGGATGAGACGCTGGCCTTCCGTCGCAAACTTTGTAGGTTCGATCCTGGCTCAGCTGTGTGGGAGGAGGGGAGATATATCACCGCACACTCGCGGCACCTTCGTGAGTTACTGTAAACAAATATCCCGCTAGAAACATAACAGTGCGTTCTTAACGACGACTTACTGAGGTAGTAGAATAACAACAACGGATCCTCTGTTAAAAGTATAACTGATCGTCACGTGAATACGTGTGTTAACGCATTTCCTTTAAAATATATCTTTCTTATTCAAGATATAGCAGGTTGCAAGTAACCTTTTGTGCGCATGTACATCAGCTTGAGGTACACTCTGACGGCGAGTTTGCAAGTTACTGTAAAACGGATTACTCACGCACTCAGCCGTGGGAGAAAATAGGATTGCTGGGGGTGCTATCTATCTAAAGAAATGACAAGCAATTCTCTATCCTTCCGATAGGTGTCGCAGAGTCATATGGCTGATAAGACAGGCTAAGGAGGAGGTACCGGCCGGAAGGAAGTGGTTGCGGAAATGAGGAGAAATAATAGGAACTTACTAGGAAATTGAGTCTAGCAAAGACGTCAGCTAAGCATAATATTAAGGAATTATTGAAAACAGGAAAGGAATTATGGCAAGCATATTTGGCAGTCATACAAAATTTAGCGAAAAATGGAAGGGTATGTATAGGTACTTTAAGGCAGAAAAAGGTTCCAAAGAGGACATTCAAGGGATTTATTGAACAAGGGAAGTGTGTATGTAAGGATATACAGAAGGCAGAAGAATTCAGTCAGCAGTATGTAAATATTGTTGGTTACAAGGATCTCCAGGTAGAGGAGGTAACGCAGTATTGAAATTTACCTACGATACCAACGACATTTTCAATAAGATAAAAAAATTGTCATTAAAATGGATTGGGATGTAGTACCATATCTGAAGCATTTGTTTGATTGCTTTTTGCACGAAGGAGCTATACCAAATGAATGGAGAGTTGCTGTAGTAGCCCTAGCGTACAAGGGAAAGGGTGACAAACAAAGTGGACAGTTACAGGCCAGTCAGCTTGACATTTGTTGTTTGTAAGCTTTGGGAAAGCATTCTTTCTGATTATATTAGATAAGTTTGCGAAATTATTACCAACTGGTTTGATAAAAGGCAGTTCGGATTTAGGAAAGGTTGTTCCAGTGAAACTCAACTAGTAGGATTCCAACAAGATATAGGGGATATTTTAGATTCAGGAGGTCAAATGGACAGTATCGCTATTGACCTATCGAAGGCTTTTGATAGGGTAGATCATGGGAGATTATTGACGAAAATGGGTGCTACTGGATTAGACCAGAGGTCGCCGAACTTATGAAGCTTCTGAGCTACCGTACAGTTTTTAAATCCTACTGTGAGCTAACAAAAAAAGGCTAGGACAGAAATAAGTTTAAAAAATCTTACCTTTGTTTATTACCTACAAACACACATTTCTAATAGATATGAAATTAATTTTAATTGAAATGTATGTAGTAAAAAGAAACTGAAATTGAATTGTACATAAGAAAGAAATTGAAGTGTAGTTAGTAATACATTACAAACGTAAGAACAGATTTTTAATTAGACTTATTAAATTTAATGAGAAAGATGGCCCTCTTTTTGTCATTAGCATGGTTTTTCATGCTGGAAGAGTAGGTAGTGGCTGCCATTCGAATGCAGTTGTCCAAGAGTTCATCAGTCAGCTTGTTTCTGTACTTGTTATTTTATACATTTCATACTAGAAAAAGAAACCTCACACAGATATGTAGAGCTGAACATGGCCTTCAATTTGAGAGCGACCTGGGCCATAATTGGGGACAAAAGTCCAAATATTTTCAGAGCTTGAAGAAAGTTATTTTACTGATAAACCACTTTTAAAATCCATCAGTTCCAACTCCACCGCAGCATTGTCTTCTTGAAAAACAAAATGCTCCGCGACACAAGTAGAGATCTATTCAGCATCAATCTCTATAACAGGCGATCTGACAAACTCTGTGCAGCAATTACGATGCGATTAAAATCTTGGAAGAGTTTGTTGCATTAACTGCTCAAATCTTAAATAATTTCAACGTATTGTTTGCTGCTGTAAGGAGGCGTTGAAGAGCCTTGCTTTTCAAGGGTTTGTATCAAACAGGCAAAGTGTTTGTATTTACCCTGGATGAGATTTTTATTATTATTGAAAACGCGCACATGCCGTGCAGAATACCATTACATTACATTACATACACATTACTTTTCTTTGCTATAAGCTACGATGGATTTCTGTCTATTCCTGCATTTTACAATATGGTATCTATCACAGAATTCCAAACACAGCTCACACACACATTCGTCTTTTGGTTCGTGAAATAATTTGTTACAGCACACCTTGTGGTGGAAACCATGGATCGCCAACCTCGTCGTCACGTGTCGCATATCATGATTAGCTTCCATCCAGGTCCTGTCTTGCATAGCAGGTGTTGCATAGAAGTCCTCCGGTATGTTGTTTTTCTTCTCATGCAGATCTTGTATAAGCTGTTTGAAGCTGGTACTAGCTGGAAGTATGAGCTCGCATCTCAGATCCTCTATTAGGAAGGTCTCCCTGGTAGGCTCATACACTAGCCTCGATCTTGCATTCTGCGGGATTCCTAAAATTCTCTTCAGGTATCTAGCCTTTACTCGCTCCAATTCTTCCAGCTGTTTGTACGTGAGGTATTCTCCCACTAATTCTAGGCCATACGTTAGAACAGGTAGTATCTTTAACCTAAACAGGTCCATAGCTGTGCTAATCGATAGTTGTGTAATGGATGAGATTTTTCCCCCCACAGTTACAACTTTCTTGAGAATGAGCAACATCTGAAATTCTTACGTCAATATCTGTATCATTGCCTTGAAGCTACAAGTTAGATACTTTTTTCGGTGATGTCGGAGAGAAAAGCACAAATCGGGTCTTCTAGTTCATGGAAGGATTCGCCTCGTTCTTTCAAAAATTCTGAAAGGCAGGAAGCAACTCCTTAAAACGTTGTAATGCTATGCCTCTACTAAGCCAACGAACTTCCGTATGAAACAGTAGATCACCATGCTGGCAATCTACTAATTTATCAGTCAGTGCTCTGAACAAACGTCTCTGAATTGCATGTGCTCTACTTTTGTTCACTACTTTCATGACTGTTTTCATTACATTGTTCATACTTAAAAGATTTTCATACAGTGACTGCTGGTGTATTACACAATGGTATGACAGACATTTCGGAAAGCTGTTCTCTTTACGACACAAGGCTATTAATCCCTTCTCTCCGCCTACCATCGCAGGAGGTCTATCAGTTTCTAAGTCCGCCAACTTCTTTACAGGAATATTTTCAGAGGTGATACGATCTTTAACTGCTAAAAATATGTCCTGACCTGTAGTGCGTCCTGTTAGTGGTATAATCTTTACCATCTCCTCTCTTATTTCGAAATTACCAAAAGCTATTCTTGCAAAAAACGGCCAATTGAGCTGTACCAACTATATCAGTCGATTCGTCAAGTTGTAGGGAAAAATAGCTGCAGCGATCAGAGCCAGTTTTAAGTTGTTAAGTAACGTCAGAACTCATAACGTCAACCCTCCTCATTACTGCATTTACAGACAGCTGTACAGATCTAATAACAGACATTATATCAGTTTTATTTTTGAAACTATTAAATAATGAATGTGAAGTTTCTAAATATGCAGTTTTGATTAATTCACCATCTTCGTACGGTTTCTATACTATGCAATAATTTTTGAAACTTTGAATGACGCTGCTGTTGCTTTATCCTTGTCTAATGGTTTTTAAAAAGTTGACTGTTGAGCATTAAGTTTGGATTTTAGCTGCCTTACCTTTTCTTCCCTTAGAGCAGAATCCGGTGGAAAATACACTTGCACAACATAGTAAACTCACACATTTGTCCTCTACCTGGGTAAAGAAGTAATCGGTTTCTCGTTCCGAATGAAAGTGATAAGTTTTTGCATTTTGCTTGAACACGCCATTATCAGAACAAAGATAGCTTAGTATCAATGCGTAAATCAAACTATCCACGTTAATAAATGTCTGATATACACGCCAAGGTTCTTAAACACTACTAAAGGTTGGGCCCAACGCGAGACGAGCTGCTATTGGTTAACGAAATGACGTCACAGAAGGAGCAAAGCAGCCAAGCCCATAGCGCGCAGTTCAGTAGGAATCTCATAATACCAGCAAACATTACAGTTTCTAAGAACTAATTGCAGACCAGACACAAAGTTTACTGCTGTTATAAGATTGAAAGAAAGTACAGCATAGTAAGTTTCATTATTTCTGTTACGAATAAGACGTAAATGTAACGTGACGGCACACTGACCAACGCTCGAAATTTATTAACAAATCCAAGTTCCTCTATTTAGTTTGAGGAAGGCTACGTGCTCTCAAATCTGTCAACATAAATATTTAGAGATACGAAATGTTTGTAATATTAAATGTTGACAGCAGAATTTCCGTAATGTAACTACCGCATGTTAACACACGATATATGACTCACTTCCGCAGATATCGAGTTTAAAACTTAACACATATTATAACAGCAGCAGAAGTAAGTTCATGTTCGAAACCTTGCATAGATATTCCTACTTTTTAAAATTAAATAAGAAAGAACAGGAAAAACACTTAATTAGAACACAGTCCTACCTGTGAGATCAGATGTCATGAAGTGGTTGCTTTTGAAGATAAAATCTACTGCCGTGCCTTTCGCCGATGAGCTGCTATGGAATTTTCAGTCCCTTCCCGAATGTTCATTTGTCGTATGCGTATAAATGTTCTCGTCCTAACATACATTTTTACTATTTCTGGTGGTACAGCGGGGAATTTACTGCTAATTATTTGACACACTTTGCGTATAATATTAGGTATGCGTGACAGTTCAGCACGTCCGTGAAAATTAACTCAAATTTCTTTACATGGTTTAGCCATTCTTCCGGTGGAACGAGTAGACCTCCCCGAGATAACACTTCTATCCATCCCACAGGGGCTGTACCAGAAGATATGGAAAGCATTTCCCCAGTGGGATTTCCCATTGACCTATCATATTTTCTTCCACGGTAGGCGATGTAGCCGGCGAGGTACCGAAATCCCTCTGCTGAACAATCAGGTGTCGCTGTAGATTGCGGTGAATCATTAACGGCACGATTTTCTATCGCAATGTCCCGAATTTCTGTCTCACCTTCAATCATGCGTAATGCTTCAGACATATCCGGCAGTAAATCTACAAGTTTAGATGTCAGTATCACATTATCAGTTTCTGAAATCACTGCAGCTTTATTGGATAACGGAATATTTTCTGAGTTCGCGCCCAGAAGTAACAGTCTCAATCTAAATTTCACCTCGGTTGGTAGCGGATGTTCATAGAAATGCCCGAGTCCTCTTATCTGAGAAAATAAATTTTCCAGACAGTCTTGGTTTAATCGAGCAGTCAAAATGTACTTTATGTTGAGATATTGGAGGTCACTAAAAAGGCCAAATAATGAACGGATGGTCGTCATAAAACCTTTCTGAAATGGAAGCAATTGACTCGATTTACCAACACAGAAATTTCCCACGCAGATATATACACTACAATTATACTATGAACACAGAAATTTCATTCCAGCTACTATTATACTCTTCACGCAACTGACGAAAAGAAAATAACTGCACGAAAATACAGTAGGCCACTATAGAAACCAATAGCAATATACGGAAAGAAACTAAGTATAGATATTACTTGGAAATCCTTTCTTTACAAGGCAGACAGCGATAAACAACGAAATAAGATACACGTGCGGTTGTATGCTACACAGTCACTGTGCTCCTTTGATGACGTCACGCGCAGGACGAGATAAAACTAACATCTACTGCGCAGCCAATCTGGGCCACCCGTGATACACGCGAAAAACATAACGCTTGCAACCTCATGCGTATACAATCAACTATGAGGCTGACAATGTACTATTCTTGACTGACAATGGCAGTTGTGCGGTCTGAGCTCATTCGAGCAACTCCAGGTTAGCCAACCTGAGCGTTATAGCGATCTATCGAAAATGTCCCCGCGAGCTACTATCACTGGACTAGAAAAACGAGTGGTTGAATGGGTGGCTTAATTTCCAGAAAATAGAACTCAGAGAATTAGAGTAGGTTAAGCGTTATCTGATCCTGTAATGATTAAGAGGGGGAGGGTGGCCCCGCAGGTCAGTATTATTGAACCTTTGTTTTCTTATATATAGAAATGATATGATCAATGATCTGGAATCACAGACAAGGCTATTGGCGCATGATGTTACACTGTACAAAGTAATAAATGATAAGATTATAAAATTATTATAAGTTATAAGTGTAGAAGAGGGCCAAGAGCCCTAACTTCACCAATAAATAAATAAATAAATAAATAAATAAATAAATAAATAAATAAATAAGATTGAGACCCACTGCAAAAAGACATCGACACTGTTGTGAGATGGACAGCACGCAATGGTATGATGATGGACGGGTTTAAAAGTAATGTTGTAAGTTTCACTAATAGGAAAAGTCCTCTCAGTTTAAATTGCTGCATTGTTCGGGTGAAAGTTCCTTATGGGGATTGCTGTAAGTACATAGGTGTTAATATATGGCAAGATCTTCATTGGGTATTGTTAAGGAGAGGGCATATACGTCTCTGGTAAGACACCAACTAGAGTAAGGTTCCAGTGCATGGGACCCTCACCAGGATTACTTGATTCAAGAACTGGAAAAATCCAAAGAAAATCAGCTCGATTTGTTCTGGGTGATACCTAACAAAAGAGTAGCGTAACAAAAATGTTGCAACGTTTGGGCTGGGAAGACTTGGGAGAAAGGAGACGTGCTGCTCGACTAAGCGGTATGTTCCGAGCTGTCAGTGGAGGGATGGCGTGGAACGACATTAGTAGACAAAAATTTTGAGCGGTGTCTTTAAAAGTAGGGAAGATCACAAAGTTGGAATTCAAGAGGTCAAATTGGGGCAAATATTCGCTTACAGGAAGGGGAGTTACGGACTGGAATAACTTACCAAGGGAGATGTTCAGTAAATAACCAATTTCTTTGAATTCATTTGAGAAAAAGCTAGGAAAACAACAGATAGGAAGTCTGCCACCCGGGCGACTGCCCTAAATGCAGATCAGTAGTGACTGACTGAAGCTATTACCTACTCCCATTTCTCCCTCCCACAACCACCTTTCTTTTCCTATCCTCTGCATTTCCCACTCCTGCCTTTTCCTTTCCTCCTGCTTCCTCACTTCTCTGCAACAGTTCCCTGTTCCTCATCTTCCCTCTGCTGTTCTACCTGCAGTGACAGAGATTTCTCACCGACACCTGTACTTGACACCTGATCATCATCATCAATACATTGGACCACCTGAGTTCTACAACTCCCTTCTTGTCTTCCCATTCCTCGTATACACCTACCGTATCCCGTACACTGTTTGAGGGAGGGCTACCTTTCTTTCTTTTCTCCGAAATAATCCACTCACCCCGGCTCTAATAATATACAGTAACTATACTACAATTATTCTAAAACGGATTTTAGACGTATCCTAACTACAATTGGTTAACTGAAACAACAGAAATGTAGTTAAGACTAAATCCTTATTAGAAAGTATTTTCGTTGTTTTTTCCTACAAGCTAACAGAAAGTGGAACCGCTGTAAGATCAAGGGTACAAGTATAAATTACACCGGTGACTTGAACTACCTACTCAGAACTGCAAATGCGGTAAGTTATCGGAATCAACGAATCAGCTGATTATTATATTATTTAAATAATAATAATTTCGCCATATTATGATGTTTTTCTGAAGTATAAATGCTATGATTGCTTTGATTGTAAACTGTACGGGAAAAATGCGTGCAATACTAAATAAATTAATTAATTAATTAATTAATTAATTAATTAAATAAACTGCCTTCCCCCCGCCCACATACACACACAGACAAACCCACGTGCCTGTATACGAATTTCCACAACTGTATGAGTGATACACAAAAAAGCGTATTAACTGAAAGAAACGAACTTACTAACAAAAATACCTGTAACAAAACAAATTTTTTCAATTTTCTTTAAGTCGCACCGACACAGATATTATGGCGACGATGGGACAGGAAAGGCCCAGGAGTGGGAAGGAAGCGGCCATGGCCTTAATTAAGGTACAGCCCCAGCCAGCATTTGCCTGGTGTGGAAATGGGAAACCACAGACAACCATCTTCAAGGCCGCCGACAGTGGGGTTTGAACCCACTATCTCCCGAATGCAAGCTCACAGCTGCGCGACCCTAACCGCACGACCAACTCACTCGATCAACAAAACAGACAGCTGCTATATGCGACGAGGCGTGAGAGAACAAATATCCTTAGCAGGTGTTTCTGACAACTTGCAGAAACAAAACATCACTGATCGTCAATTCTAAGTATCCATTCCACAGTCGTAAGCTGCTCTAGGCTAACCTGTTTTCTATATAGCCTATGTGAACTATAACATTACGGGATGATTTTCCACATTAAACTCACCCAGTCACTTTTAAATTTTAATACATTTGAAATAAGAATGATTTAAGAACATTTTTAAAATAAAGAATTCCATTAGGTTACAGACCCCACTGAACTTACCTCCAAGTGCGTTGAAAGCTGTCGGAACAAATCATCTTCGGGTGTAACAGGAATGTCCACATCTGGAAGAGCCGGAAATACAAGCGTTAGTACAGATAAATTGCTATTTAAGGGCTACTATGCTAAGCACGTACATAAACGAAAACAACTGTTGTTATTGGTTATTATATGTACAGTAAGGAATAACAAATAAGATGAATTGGATGAAATTCTGTTCAGTACTTGAGATGTAACACCGCCGGTTTTGACCGCTTCCGACGTTTCTAAGTTCAACAAACCCAAACAGTCACGTGTTCCAGAATAAATTACCTATTTTTGTGATCTAATTTACTAGGAGAATGCACAAAGCATCGACATAAAATGAATTATGATGAAAAATGACCATGAATCTAAAACTATCACTGGATCCAATTCGCAATGTCTTATTTTCTGAGATGATGCTTGTTGTCCAAAGGGGCCCAAAATCCAGGTCACCGGCCCTTCATAGTCGTACTAATCACTGGTCAAGTAGAACCATGGTGTTCCTCATATAGTGATACTAATCAAAGGTAACGTAGACTTCTGGTATTCCTCACATAGTGGCACTAATCGCAAGTTGCGTCGACCCATGGTGTTCCTCACGTAATGGTACTAATCACAGGTAATCTAATGGTTCAAAATTCATCATCCCTTGGTCGCCCCTTTTTAGTTGCCTCTTACGACAGGCAGGAGATACCGTGGGTGTATTCTTCGTCTGCGTTCCCTACCTACAGGGGGCCTTCATTTATCATTATAGTCCCCTGACTGAACAGAAAATCACTGGAGACCAGAAGTACAGTTATTTTTGAATCTGAGGATGTGTCCGTGAATTTCATCTTTGGTAGATGGTTGAGAGTCTGGGTTTGTGTACGTGAGAATCTCTTTGGGAAATCTCGATGTTGGTTCCGGATAGTTGAGTACCTCAGAGAAGTACCGAGCTACCTCCCTGCAATTATCCTGATTATAGACTGTGCAAGTTTAACGTCTTGTTTTCTGAAGCATAAATTCTGTGGGGTATATCCTCGTATCTTTCCAACGAATGTCGTATAGAAGTTTCGTGTGTTGTAGTCTCTGAAGTTTTTTCGATGGGGTACAATTGCTCCTTCATATGTCTCCTCTTTGCCACTTTTGCAGCTTGTTTTCTGGTCTTGAAAAATTGTAATTGAGTCTCATGTGATTTTCTAGTGTTGTATTTCCGGAAGGCTCTCTTCTGGTCTTCCTGTGCTTCTTACATGTTGAGTACCACCATGGGTGTTTCGTGTTCTTCAACGGAATTACCTTTCTGGATTTCTGCATGATCTTGGTGCGGTACTGGTCCCACATGTTCTTCCGTTTTGTTTTGTTTTTTTCATATTCTTCTTTTATATTAGTTTCCTGGATCCGTTTCGTGTCGAGTTTCTGTATGCGTGTTTTCTTGTGGTGGATTCTCTTCGGGCTGAACTTAACTTTGATGCTCGTTAGATAGTGGTCCGAGTCGACGTTCGCACCTCTAAGGAGTTGCTCATCATGGACTTCTTTCTGAAAAAGGTGTGGTTTGACCGCGTGATCGATCTGGCATTCGCCCATTGATTGTATGGGTGACCTCCAGGTCTTCTGTTTTCGAGAGTGTTTCCACAAGGAGGATGACATGATCTTAGAGCTGTACCAACAGAACAATTTATGCGCTGGGAAATTGCCTACGGTCTTTCAATGTTCCTTTTCTCTGCCAATTTGTGCGTTGAAGTCGTCTAGTAGAATATCTGTGTCTTCTCTCGGGACTGTCGTCATGACCCCTCGAGGATGGTCCGAAACTGTTCAACCTTCTTCACGTGCCCCCTCTTGGTGTGAATATTCGTGGAGGCGTGAGCATTAATCAGTGTGTACTTCTTGTTCGCACACTGCACGCGCATTGTCATGAGCCTGTTGCTTATGATTGTGACTTTTTTTATTAAATCGACTATGTTCTTGCGTGCAACACATGCCATAGTCCACATAATGTTTATACCAGGTGGCTCACGGACGCCGTACTTTCTACTTATAAATGTCCCGCATGCATAAGTGATGAGTGGGGTGTCTACCAACTGATTTCAGGGGAACTACTGCCAGCGGGCAGGTTACGTCAGAATATGAAGAGATAAGAAACAGAGTCACACTCGCAGCATCTTACTCAGCGCTGCCGGTCGAATGCATCCCTTGTATTAGTAAACATCGTTTTCGACCGCATAGTTCTAGGCTGGTGTAAGGTACAGCCGCACTATATTTGCTGTCTGCATATCGGCAATGGTTAGTGTGATCAGCAGCGGTGAATACATAGACATTATTTTTAAGCTGGACAACATGGTCGGAATGCAACAGATGCTCCAAACAGACGTACGCCTTCTACACACATATTTCGCCGAACAGTATTCGTTTTTGTTCCATGCAATCATCTCTTTTTTCGAGTTGAATGTCTACACGTGTATAAATAAATAAGTCATTAGATTTCATTTACTGCATCTTTGGTGTGTCTACAAACAGTAGCGGCGGTTAGGGGGTGAGGTGAAGAGGGACAGTCGCTCCCACCCGCACTTTGTAGAGTAAATATGACATTTACACCATTTTAGCCAGCTGGAACTAGAAATTATTTTTAAAAAGCTATTTGTACAAGCCTTATTGTCTTATATGCTAAATCTTTCCTTTACTGTATAGCGCTACGGCAAGTAGTGGAGACGTTGCATATGTTGTGAGGAAGGGTAGTAGGGGTACAAATTTTTTGCCCATGTCGTTGCCACCGAGTTATAATTCACCCGCTTGCCGCGCGCATTCGTCAGTCTGGCAGTCTCTTTATTGTCTGTTAGTTTCTTAGTGTGTATTCAAATACTAATAATAATAATGTTATTTGCTTTACGTCCCACTAACTACTTGTACGGTCTTCGGAGACGCCGAGGTGCCGGAATTTAGTCCCGCAGGAGTTCTTTTACGTGCCGGTAAATCTACCGACACGAGGCTGTCGTATTTGAACACCTTCAAATACCACCGGACTGATCCAGGATCGAACCTGCCAAGTTGGGGTTAGAAGGCCAGCACCTTAACCGTCTGAGCCACTCAGCCCGGCTGTATTCAAATACTAAATGATTATTAATTGCATAATCATGCCGTACATCTATGTAATTATACAGGGCGATCTGGCTGTGGGGTTACGGGCGCGCAGTTGTGAGCTTGCACTCGGGAGATAGTGGTTTCGAATCCCATTGTCGACAGCACTGAAGATGGTTTTCCGTGGTATCCCATTTTCATACCAGGCAAACGCTGAGGCTGTACCTTAATTAAGGCCACGGTTGCTTCCTTCCCATAAGTTCTATCTGTGTTGGTGCGACGTAAAGTCAATTGTAAAAACAGATATATTAATTGTAACTGTAATTTCAACGCGAGAGAATACCAACTTTACATTCACCGGACTAAATTATTTCGTTTGTATTGTGCTATTTTATAAGTAAATGTAATTAATCAGCCCCGTGGATAAGGCCTATTCGTAATAGTTTTTATTTATTTATTTATTTATTTTTTTTTTTTTTTGAGATTTTGATTCAATGCTGTATAATAAAATTTTCACCAGGTCTCACAAACATACTACGGGGCATTTACTTAATAAATAACATAACACAAAGAAATAACTTAGGAACGTTGGTATTAGCTCCTGTTGAAATACGATTACAACTGAATATTTTTTAAAAAATTGGCTTCACGTCGCACCGACATAGGATTTATGGCGACGATGAGACAGGAAAGGGCTACGGGTGGAAAGGAAGCGACCGTGGCCTTAAATAAGGTACAGCCCCAGCACTTGCCTGATGTGAAAATGGGAAACCACGGAAAACGATCTTCAGGGCTGCTGACAGTGGGATTCGAAACTACAATCTCCCGAGTGCAAGGTCAGAGCTGCGCGCACGTAACCCCACGGCCACCTCGCCCGGTATAATTACATACAAGTACGGCATGATTATGCAATTAAAAATAATTTAGTATTTGAATAATCACTAAGAAACTAACAGACATTAAAGAGACTGCCAGACTGATGAATGCGCGCGACAAGTGGGTGAATTATAACTCAGTGGCCACGACCTCGGCAAAAAATATGTACCCCTCCTACCCTTCCTCACAGCACATGCAAAGTCTCCATTACTTGCCGTAGTGCTATACAAATTGGTTAGCGGCGACGAACAGCATTTTGTGCGTATTTCCGTCAATAATTATGTTAATATTTAAAGAAAATAAACGAAGGAATTAGCAGATAAGATAACAAGGTTTGTACAAACAGCTGTTTAAAATAATTCCTAGTTCCAGCTGGCTAAAGTGGAATGAAAAAGTAATGTGTACTCCACAAAGTGGAGGGGCGTCTGTCCCTCCTCGCCGCACCCCCTAATCGCCGCTACTGTTTGTAGACACGTCAAAGCTGTAGAAAAGGAAATCTAATAATTTATTTATGCACGTGTAGACATTCCACTCGATGGAAGAGTTGCTTGTATGAAACAAAAACTAATACTGTTCGGTGAAGTACGTATGTAGAAGACGTACGTCCGTTTGAAGCTTCTGTTGCATTCCGACCAGATTGTCCAGATTAAAATAATGTCTGTGTATTCACCGCTGCTGATCACACTAGCCACTGCCGATATGCAGACAGTAAATATAGTGCGGCTGTACCATACACCAGCCTAGAACTATGCGGTCGAAAACTATGTTTACTAATGCAAGGGGTGCATTCGACCGGCAGCGCTGAGTAACATGCTGCGAGTGTGACTCTGTTTCTTATCTCTTCATATTCTGACGTAACCTGCCCGCTGGCAGTAGTTCCCCTGTTAAAATCACTTATGCATGCGGGACATTTATAAGTAGAAAGTACGGCGTCCGTGAGCCACCTGGTATAATAACGGGATATCTAAAAAATAGAAAAAACTTGGGACAAAAAAGAGCAAAAATGTGGGTGACAAAATGTAGTAAACATTTAAAACGTATCTTCGTATTGTGCATACAAATAATCCAAAATGACTTCTTAAATTTGTTCTGTAGACTGATATAGATTATTTATTCAGCAACCCTGTACTTTTCACTTTTATGTATTTTATCAAAAAGTGTCTCTTCTTCTGATGTTGTTTGAGTCATCAGTCCATAGACTGGTTTGATGCAGCTCTCCACGTCACCCTATCACGTGCTAAGCTTTTCATTTCTACGTAACTGCTGCATCTTACATCTGCTCTAATCTGTTTGTCATATTCATAATACCTTGGTCTACTCCTGCCGGTCTTACCACCTACACTTCCCTCAGAAACCAACTATACGAGTCCTAGGTGTCTTAAGATGTGTCCTATCATTCTCTCTCTTCTTGTGTCCTATCTCGTCAAATTTAGCCAAACCGATCTCCTCTCACAAATTCGATTCAGGCTCTCTGAATTCGTGATTCTATCTACCCATCACACCTTCAGCATTCTTCTGTAACACCAAATTTCAAAAGCTTCTATTCTCCTTCTCTCTGAGTCTGAACTAATTATCGTCCATGTTTCACTTCCATACAATGCCACGCTCCAGACGAAAGTCTTCAAAGAACATTCTAATTCCTGTATCAATGTTCGAAGTGAGCAAATTTCTTTTGTTTGTTTTGCTTGTGCTAATCTGCATTTTATGTCCTCCTTACTTCTGCCGTCGTTACTTATTTTACTACCAAAGTAACAATATGCATCTACTTCCTTTAACACGTCATTTCGTAATCTAATATTTCCTGCATCGCCTGGCTTCGTTCGACTGCACTCCATTACTTTTGTTTTGAACTTATTTATTTTCATCTTGTATTCCTTCCCCAAGACTCTGTCTATACCATTCAGCAATTTCTCCTGAACTTCTGCAGTCTGAGATAAAATAACAATTACATCAGCAAATCTCAGGGTTTTGATTTCCTCTCCTTGGATTGTGATTCCCTTCCCAAATTCCTCTTTATTTCCTTTTCGAAGCGAGAACTTTCGCTCCCCTCGTGAATACAGAGTTAAAGGGGGTTAACTTCCGTTCTGGAAGTAGCTGCGTGCAATTATGCATGGTACATGTACCTGGATAGGCTACTTGGAGCAGAGAGGGTTCAAACCCTTCTTGAGTCATGCCTTTTTTAATTTTCATTTCGTACTCACCTAGGCATCCTCTACGAAGGCTTGACTTTTTCGAACTCTCAGATATTCTTCTAAGCAAGTTATAATAAGAATAAATATCGCCACGTAAGCACCGACTATGGACAAATGCATTGTGAATATCATCTTAAACAGTATGCAGGACTCATTCAACCAAGTAATACGTACATCTCTAGACGTAGGGAATGGTTGCAACTATCTGGGCTTAAGAGAGACATGTTTCTTTGGCAAACTGTGGTGTTTGCAGCAAGATAAAATTGTTTGTACATTCGACTTCAGAACTTGTAAAATACAACGGTTTCGAAGCGATAGCCTAGATTAGTAATGAGTTACGAGACCTACCGTTTGTCGCATCGAGTGGCTACATGGTACTAATCGCAGCTAGCATATGATCGTTTGCAGTGATTCGGAGTTCGAATCTAGTTACGAACTTTTCAATTTTATTTCTATATTATTTACTCAAAGACATTCGTAATTAAGGTTTAACTTCCTTAAGTCTCAAAAGACATTTTCTCACCGTCACAAGAAAAGCATAGATAAGAAAGGAATCATAACATGCGACTTTCAAATGGCAAACAGCTACAACGAACTCCCGGTCTAGAAAGCCAAGAATAATGGCCGAGAGGATTCGTCGTGCTGACCAAACGACACCTCATAATCTGTAAGCGTTCGGGCTGAGCAGTGGTCGCTTGGTAGGCCAAGGCTCTTCGGGGCTGTTGCGTCATGGTTTCTTTCTTATAACGAATAAAGCGCACTGCACTTATTGTCAACATTATGACATTCAACCAAGCAACTGCGCACGTTCGACTCGTAGGGCACCTAACAGAGCATGTCATAATATTTGCAGCAAATTGCAAACACTTACTGTACGGTTAGCGCAAAAGCAAATATTATGTATTTACGGGATGATTATGTGAATATTGTACTACTTTATGGGAAAGCAAGGCAGAATTCACGGGAATCCAGACGCTTGTATCAAGAAAGATTTACTGAAGGAAAGCTACCAACTGCAGATACATGACGACGTGTTGAAAGACTGATGTGTGCAACGTGGTCATTTCATGTATATTACCCCCGTTCAGGATGCTCCAGAGACGTCTGAGAATAACGAAGAAGCAGACAAAATGCAATTGCATACAACCCGCATACAAGCTCACGGGCCACTGGATATGAACTGTTCATCAGTCATGTATCTGTACTGCGCATATTGCACCACCATAAATTCCACCCCTACCATCAACAACTATGCCAGGAACTTCACGGAGATGATTTTCAAAAACGGATAGAATTTTCGCAATGGATATTGCAAAGAGTTGAAACTGACGCGGATTTCTTAACGGGCATTCTCTTTAGTAACGAATCCAGATTTCACAACAACGGAGCTGTTAATCGTCACAACTTCCATTACTGGAGCGTTGAAAATCTTCACTGGATAAGGGGATCTCGATTTCAAGTACAATGAGGCGTCAATGTGTGGTGCGGGATGGTCGGTGACAAGATAATTGGACCATACTTCTTCGATGGAAACCTCACAGGACGACGCTATCCACAGTTTCTTCGTGAATACCTCCCGCTGTTATGAGAGAATGTGGCCCTTATGACACGGTTAAGGATGTGGTTTCAGGAGAATGGAGTTCCTCCACACTGGTCATCGGCAATACGGAACCATTTTGCATAAGACATATCCTGGACGAGGGGGTCCTGTCACATGGCCGGCTGGATCACCTGACCTTACTTACACCACTAGATTGTTTTCCTCTGGGGTTATTTATAAGAAAGGTCCGGACGGTAAGTCACTGAATGCCGATCACTTCATGTGATGTCGAGAAAGTGAGCGTGATGGAGGGAGGAGTGCGGGAAGAAGGAGCGGCCATTGTAATAAGACCGCGCAAATGACAGACCATTATCCGAAGCAGACACACCAAACTTAGGGAAGAAGATAATATGATATTTGAAATATATCACGTAATGTAGGTGGAGGGTACAGTAAACGGTTTTACAGTTAGTTTCACACGTTCAGTCACGGTTTGAAAACTGTCTTCGTTTTAACGTTTATATACATTTCCAGTTATTGTGCTCCCCTTTCTTTCCATATTTCTGTAAGAACGTTACAACTAACAACGTTATTTAAGTTTTCAAATTCTGTAGTTGCTACAGAAATAAAAATGCGATTTTAAAAAGAAAAGGTTGCTACGCTAGGTTAATTTAGGATTTTGTGTTGCTATTTTGTTTTACGTCGCACCGACGATGGGATAGGATGGAAGCTAGGATTGAGAAGAAGCGACTGTGGCCTTAAGGTACAGTCCCAGCATTCCCGCTTCCTTCCCACTCCTAGCCCTTTCTTGTGCCATCGTCGCCATAAGACCTATCTGTGGCGGTGCAACGTAAAGCAACTTAAAACAAAATCAAGTAATGTTGAATCCTGCAAGGGCACATAGAGCCACGCAGTAATTTTACTTTCATACCCATCGACAAGCTTTTTACCTGTTGTCTATTACGAAGTGGTTGAAATAAAAATATTATATTCAAGTTAAAAGAACTACACTTTCACTATTTATTGCAGTATGATGACCGTTATGTTTGAAAGTGCTACAAAAACACTGTAAACACTCCGTATGTGTGAAGTGTAGATATCGTGTTTTCTTAACCTATAACTCAGCCTTGGATGCAGTCTTGAGTGAAATAATAAAAGATAAAATAATTAAACCTATCAAAACACAATTTATAATGAAGTACTGTCGTTATAACCTTCAGAGTTATAATCTATATTTATGGTATTATACGAGTTTAAAAACATAAGACGAAATTCAATGTGTCAATTCTGAACATTTATGAAGTGACTATTATTGTACATGAGCACGATACAGCTTTATGAAATACACAGTTAAGTACCCCAACAAACCGGAATTTATTGTACTATTATTTACGAAAAAAAACCTTGGCATAACAGCCCATTACAGACTTGTTCTGCCGAGTCTGCTGTCCAGCTAGATGGTCTGCAGCTACTGGAGTTCTAAGTGGTCAACCTAACGTCCTCAGCCGTAATGCTTGGTTTTCTTGACTGGATCCACTGCCTCTCGCATCGGGACAGTTCCTCAGTTGTTCTCGCGAGGTTGGATGAAACCCATTCCAGCACAGAATTAAAATTCCTAGACTGGCCGGAAAGCGAACCCGAGGCATCCGACGAAGAGGCGGACACGCTAGCTGTACATCACGTGGCTGGCTACGGTCCTTGCAGCAAAGTCGAGAAAATTCTAGAATGTTCGAAAACGTGAATTTTTATGCTAGAAAAATTATTGCTGTCAGCGAAAATCTAACTCCAATCACCCGACTGAGAAGCCGATATGGTACCTATCGGTTACTTTGCCAGCTCGTGTTTTCCGTGTATAAACGTTTGTAACCACATACGCGTGAATTCAAAATGTATACTGTAGTCTGTTTGCATTTACGTGTTCAGTAAATATCCGTTTTCATCCGAATGCATGTTTCTGAGCAACGTTGACTCTCTGGATAGACGGATTGTGTGACCAATTTACCCATAGAACTGTTTACATCCTTAGCCCTAGTTTTATTACATTCGATGCCTTCGCTACACTACGTTCCATTTAAAACCGTAGCAACAAATTACCATTTCTTCAGTACACATATACGTACTCTATAAGGAGTAGGCCTTCATCTACATTCGTTCAGGAGCTCTTCTATATATTTTATGTTATTCACTTTCCCATTTTGTGTTAACGTTGTACTATTTTAGCGCTTCTAATGATACTTTCACCGAAAATGCACTTAGCTGTTTTGGACACAAAGTGGTGGTGGTAGTTGTTATTGTTTTGAGAGTAAGTATAACTGGGCAACCATTCTCTTTGGACACAAAGTTAGCATCATTAGTGCAATTTGTTTTTGAGAGAAATGTGATCTCGCAAGAATACTGAGCTTTCTGGTGACACTGACAGGAGTCGTCTTATCCCGCCCTCACCCGTGAATGGAATTACAAGAGCAGCGTATCGGTCGGCACGGGTCTCTGTTGACCAGATTCGTTAGATATTTTTACGGGTTTCATTATCTTCTCTAGTTGCCGTCGAAATTTGTGCAAAATGTATCGATCGGATTGTGCAACAAGTGGCAATGGAACGTATTAAATGTAAATTTCAAGATCGTTTTGAATGTGATTTTCCGCGCATAACGCAGTGAAAGACGACTATTACAAGGTCAGATACATTACCTGCAATGTGGTTTTGTCAATTCAAAACATAAGGAAACATGACATTGAGCAGTATCTAAAAACGACGCTGCATAACCTAAAACAGTGTCGCTTCCAAAACTGGGATCTTGGACAAGTTTCTTCGATCGAAACATAATGTTGTGTCTACTGAGGAGCTGCAACTGTGGCACACATAGCTTGCATGGTCATATCACGAAGTTTCTCAGCACAGTCATTTCCTAGTATGGATTTTACAAGTGCTTTTCTCAAAAAGGTATGTGGTCAGCCAACTGCTATCGCAAAAACTAAATCAGAAACTGTTGCTACAAAGGTTCTGTAAAACTGGCTTGAAGAAAAATTAAAATCTGGACTTAGCAACTCTCGCTATAGTAACATGTGACACATCAAAACAGAAAAGCTAAGAAGATGCTTGCTGATTTGGTAAGACAGTTCAAACTTTTAAGCATGCCTGATGAATAGGGTTCGGTTGTTTAGGGCCTAAAAATCGTCCAAATATGGAGGCAAATATGCTCTACTAGTTATCACTCCAAAAATGGAAAAATATGACCAAGCATATGTACTTCCAACGAATGATTTTTGCCACTAGTTCTTTTATATTAAAGATACTATTCATTATAGAATCTTAATGCACTACAATAATTTCCTTGCGAGTTATTTTAACTCAATTCCACTATATCGTAAATTCATTATCAACGAAGATATTTTAATACTGCAGTGGTGACAAGAGACCACAGCGTTGCTTCTGCAAATCAATTAAAACCGTATTAGTTAACCGAATTAAGAATGCGTCGACAGTCCCCGTGGGCACAACATATTTAATTGGAGTAACACAAAGAAATAAAAAACTAAAATATCATACCTCTCATTCCCCACGCGTCTTAGCATTTTTGTATCTAGTACTGTCGATATGCTGCTGGACATCCAGACGCTTTAGAGCACTCACTTTAATTTCGTACACTTTGCAGGAGATTTTTCCTTCGACAGAGAGGCATTTCTCGAACTGTTTAACGCAATTTCTTCATTTAACACTTTCACTGCGTTTTCTTTAGGTATCCTTATTCCAGCTCCATCACTGTTAATATGACTATGAACCCTTGAAAACTGTCTCCGTTGAAATTTTTAAGAAAGGCAAGGGGAGAAAGATAATTTGGGCACTACCTGATGTGGAGTAGTGCTTGTGAAACTTTTCAGCTTTGAGATCCGCGCTTCTAGATTCGTCACAATGCCACAAAAAATTACACAAGCAACATCGCACATCACATTCAAAATACAGTATATTTCCCCGAGCAAAATCCAAAATATGACTTAGAACGACTAAATTGACCGAAATATGACCAAATAATCCTAAATATGCTCAGAAAGTCCAACATTCGTGCTTAATTCCAACAAATACGAATGACGGGGGGAAAATATGACATTTCCTAAATATACGAATCCTACTGGTGACATGAAAATTAGGCTTCTGCGTGCGTGCATTATTCCAAATGAAACAGTAGAAAACAGTTGCAAAATATGTTCAACCGGGCGAGTTGGCCGTGCGGTTAGAGGCGCGCGGCTGTGAGCTTGCATCAGGGAGATAGTGGATTCGAATCCCACTGTCGGCAGACCTGAAGATGGTTTTCCATGGTTTCTCATTTTCACACCAGGCAAATACTGGGGCTGTACCTTAAATAAGGCCACGGCCGCTTCCTTACAACTCCTAGGCCTTTCCTATCCCATCGTCGCCGTAAGACCTATCTGTGTCGCTGCGACGTAAAGCCACTAGCAAAAAAAAATGTTCAAAATTTCGTAACTTATGTGCTGGTAGAAAAATATTTCGGCTATGTTTCAGACAATGCACCTGCCAATTTGGATCTCTAATAAATACAGACCAGGGTAAATTGTATACTACATAATGGAAAATACAATCAAAATGAAGATTCTAACAATAGGTTGTGCTGCACACATTGCTCATAATGTACTACAATCTACAGTGGCAAAGACACTTCCAGCTGATATTAACAATATCTGTCACAAGATTTATCACCACTTTGACATTTATACATTACATATCAGCAAGTTGAAAGAATGTGAGTTTATTGGGATTCATTATCAGCTAGTGCTTCAGCATGAGCAGACTCGCTGGTCTCCCTGCTTCCAGTGGTGGAGCGTATTCTGAGATTGCCTGATGCCTTGAAGAAAAAATGAAAATGAAATGGCGTATGGCTTTTAGTGCCGGGAGTGTCCGAGGACAAGTTAGGCTCGCCAGATGCAGGTCGTTTGATTTGACACCCGTAGGCGACATGCACGTCGTGATGAGGATGAAATGATGATGAAAACGACACATACACCCAGCCCCAGTGTCAGCGGAATTTACCAAGTATGGTTTAAATTCCCGACCCTGCCGGGAATCGAACCCAGGACCCCGGTGACCAAAGGCCAGCACGCTAACTATTTAGCCATGGAGTTTACTGCCATGAAGAGAGGCATTTTAAGTGATGCAGATTCTTCAGTACTTTGAACAGAAAGAGAGTGAACAGGAAGAGAATGAACTGTGGTTTATATTCATTCATGCACAGCTGACGTTATGCAATGACACACTTACAAAATTCAGGAGAAACACATTACTTTAATTAAAGTTGCATCAGAATATAACAATTTACTTCAGGAACTAGAAGACAGAAATGTGAATACGTTCGTTCCAAACTAGTGGGAGGTCGTGTTTCAGGAAAATGTCAGAAAATTCTATTCCCAGTGTACCCTTTATCTGACAAATCTGAAAGATGTCCTGCACAAATGGAACAAGCTGCCTAGTGCACACTGTGACTGCGGAGCTCCACGCCAAACCGTTCACCATATTGTCAGCGACTGCAAGATTCGGGCCTATCATGGTAGTGAAGATGACTTCATACTGGCAAGGTTGTGCTGTAGACTGAGGGACTGGACATTGTTGTGAAGCACATGAAACCTTGCTCAGTTCATAGTTTCTTAATTGTGTGTATTTATGCATTTGTTGTTGATAAAAGTATTCATTGGTCATACGCTAAATAAATCATCTGAAAAATTGGTCTGCACGATTTATTGAAGACAAACTGGAACTCAGAAATACTGTTGTTAAATTCTGCCATGACTTATGAAAAATTCAAATTATGCTTTGGTTTGTACAAAAATGTAACTGTATTGCTCAATAAAAAGGGTAACGGAAGAACATCCGGGCTGTGTCTGATGTAGTCAGAGAAGTCAAGAAGTCAAGAAGTTTGTCGAGTTCATTTTCGCAATTCCAGACGCCAACGCTGACTATGAAAGTGTTCAGTGTTAACCGAGAAAAGCAGGCTTTCAACACAGACAATGGAATTTGTTATGAAAATAAAAACTGACTACCATTGTCCGCAATTTGGCGGGGTGGGGGTGGGGGGCACAATGCCAAAGGCTCTTCTTGAAAAAGTGGGATCATAGTGTCCACAGAAATGTTCTCTCAAGTTTCCCTGACTTACCCTGACCTAAGAAAAATTTCCCTGACTCATGAAAACTTAGCGGCAAGTTAATTCGCCGAACGGCGTGTTTTACAAGGAACAAAAAAGGAAATTCCAGCCTCCACCAATCCCATTGCTCACCTACTTCTCTCTCCCCTTCCTTGTTTTCAATTATTTATGGAAAAACAATTTCACTCATAGGCAGTTTATATATATAAAAACAAATTGTTTAAAGGTAACATGCAGGCCTAACGTATACTAACGTATATTTTATCATATGCAAGGAACAAAGTACAACCAACTTATTAATAGAGTAATTCAAATCTAATAGCAATCTAATAGGCTACTATTTTATGTGGATTTAAAGCACTCTTGAGATCAAAAGTAATTAATTTGTGTTTAATGTAGGTGAATATAATGAATTCCAATTAGTCGAGGTCTATATTCAACACATTCAAATTTGAAGACAAATCAGTCATAGGCACCATAGGTATCTGAATTTGAAATCTTCTGAGGAAAGGTTCAACATTTGGCAAAATACTTCTAAAAGCACTTAATTTTGCCTTAAATAGCGGATTCTTCCCAGCTTCTGAAAGGTACTGAAGGTTTTTCGTCAGTGTACTCTTTCACAGATTTGTCAATGTGATCATATATTTCAAGAATTTGATCAATACAGCATCCATTTTCCAACCTCTTATTGCAGTGAACTTGTAAAGAAATGCGGTGCTTGTTGTTATGTCTGTATATTTAGCATGTCGAGCAGGGCTATCTTTAAAAAGATTGTGCAATGATCTGAAAAAAATTAAAATGGTCCCAGTCAATTTTGGAGATCCCAGTTTTCATGGTTCAATTCACTGTATGCAAACTGCATAGGCCTATATCAAGAAAAGATTTTGCCTCGGGGTTTTGCACTTGCAAATGATTTTCAAGTGTTTAAATAAAACTGAGGTTAACATTCGGCCCATCCATTGAGATTTGCAAAATATTGCCTAAAGGTAAGGACAGTCCATGTGTAAACACATCTAATAAGTGATCTGCAGCTGCCCTGCCTAAAAATACACTATTCCAATACCTTATTGCAACTTTTGAAGATTTACATTCCTGAACCTTACACATGTCCATTTGTCCTCTTTGGACAAATTTGTCTAATGATTCATGAAAACAAACAACGTAGTCAGAGCACAGAGCACTGTTTTAAGTAATTTTGCAAACTTTCTTTAAAATATGGGGCTAATCCATAAGTTTTACCCATAGTAAAGTTTTGAGCAATTTTACTGTCTGGGAACATTGTTTTCAATGCTGCAGAGGTTTCATCACAAGAGTTGAGAAACATTTTTCTAGTGACAACCTGGAGAACCCATATGGCTTCAGCCGATATAATATCATTTTTATTCACACTGCACGTCTTTAAACTCCTTTGACTTGTTCTTGGCACTGCTAATTCCTTTGTAGCTGTGGATGTAGTGCTAACTCTTGGCTGTGTACTGTATCTTCAAGTGGGGATGGAATGTATTCTTTGCAAAGAAGACATTGTTGACTGGGAAGACTTAGCTTTCATGTATTTTATATGAGTAGGTCCTTTAGCATGAGAAGTGACTGCTTGTTTACCCATATTACTAAATGTCAATAATTTACAACACACTTTACAATATGCTGAAGTTACATCATTTACCAGTATGTCCAACCAACCACTCAGTTCAGGAAACACTTTACTGTCTAGCCAAAGTTTGTTAAAAGTACACTGCTAGTTAGCCATTGACATGGGTTTCAAGAAGGCATCCTAGAACTGAAATAAAAAAGAACAACATAAAAATGGTTGAAAGAAATGACACTAGGGCACACAAAAATTGTAGAATTGTTACGCATTTCTTGTGAAAAAATATCTGAAAAGGAAATGCTACAATGGCCTGGGTTACAACAGATTAGAGCTTAAAAATATCCCCTCAAATCCATCATCGGGGAGGATTTCCCTGACTTTCCAGATTTTTTGTCTACTTCCCTGACTTAACCTGACTTTCCAGAATGTGGACACTTTGGGGATATTCAGAAAAATATAACTGGTAAGTAGCATATCGTCGCTGCCGGGACCTCCTATGTGAAATATTTTAGCGTAGACTTTGGCCGGTAAGGTTCTGTCATCTAAGGTGCAGTATTGTGTGAATATTGTCAAGGCATTCTCGCTCTTCATAATGTATGTGCTGCGGGTCAGTACCTCTCCAAAAATCTCACATAGAAGGTTTTTTCCCGGCAATGACGATATCTCATACACAAGCAAGAACTAATTTTCAGAGTTTTTCAGGTGCTTAGATAAATGTACTCTTTTTTCGAGTTGGAAAAATACTGTTACGAATACAAAACTCCGTTTCATCACTCTAATTTGTTTCAGGATGGCCTAATAAATGCACACACACATATTTAAACACAAACAATTCTAACTAGTTATGAATGGCCACACTAATTACAAGTCTATTTACAAATCTCTCTTCTGTACACACACCCGGGAGTCCAGGCCGGCGGCTACCTGGGAACGTCTGTAATCCTTACTTTCACTTTCCCAAAGTACAGTCACCTCCGCGTTCGTAGACAGCCAGATTTGAACACTGGCTATACAACACACGACGACTGTTCGTTGGTTCGATTCCACTTATGGTCCAGTTCTTCACACAGCCCCATGTAGTGAACAACTGAACAGCCCAACAGTATTTCAACAGCAGGACGATACTCACAACAGCGAACATTAACACAGGTCCATTTATCCTCGCAATCACGATAGCGCATTTCCTCGCTGGCTCACGGCGATCCTCAGCCCACAAAGTTGCACGAACACAGTACAATCCTTCGTTCTGTCGCTTGCACCTACACACTGGTCTCTCCGACACTACAACAGCAGCTCACTCGCAGGGGCCTTGTATTTATACCTCGATGTTGGGCTACTAGAACAGTCAGGGTTCGGCTGGAGGTCGAACCTTCCCGACGTATCTTCCAGAAAGCGCATGTAGAAACTAGATGAAGGGAACAACAGAGGAAGGGCCGTGGCATGTCCTCGGGCGGGCTGCGAAGTTCCCCGAGCTGGCTTAGTCGTCCCCTTTCTCAGGTAATACCGAAGGGGCTGCGACAAGGCTGACGGTCGCTTGAGCACGTAACAATATTGTCACCTGCATAGGCCTATATACAATTTTAAGGCAAAATGACTATTCTTCTACCACCTTTCCCACACCTGTGAGGTCGCGGGTGCGAACCGTGAACCACATGTGGATTTGGCCCTGTTTTACGGCCGGATGCCCTTCCTGATGCCAACCCTATGTGAAGGGATGTAATCACTATTGCATGTTTATGTGGTGGTTGGTAGTATGGTGTGTTGTGTGAATATGAAAAGAAGAGTGTTGGGACAAACACCCAGCCCCCGAGCCAGAATTCATCAAACATGATTAAAATACCCGACTCTGCCGGGAATCGAACCTGGGACCCTCTAAACCTAAGGCCTCAATGCTGACCATTCAGCCAAGGAGTCAGAACGGCTAAATGGCACTTATTTTAAATTTTATGATGCCCTAATTCACCATTCCACCAAGTTCCATCGCCATCGGTCTGGTCCAAGCTAAACAGTTCCTTTGTTACACACAGCATAGTCCGAATTAGAATTCGAACGATAATTATGACTTTTTTCAACATGAGAGTTGAGTCTATCAGATTCCACTTACTTGTGCCAAGCTTATAATCTTCACCTGTCCTGTCAGGTCTCTTTCTTTCCATACTTCGATATCAACCCAGATTTTCCCGACAGGATACTTGATATTCTGAATTTATTCTGGAAGTTCTAGTAGTGTTCTATAGCTGACACCATTCCAAAAGTTTTCCCTCACTGTACTTCATATATACGGTACCTACCTTGTTTCAGCTTAGAATTGTTGTAAGAGCTGTAAACTTTTCAGTGCGTTCACTATATCGGTTATGGCAGATACACAGATATCCATTGATCCCATATTGTTGCAATACGTATTATTAACATATATTCGTAAGAAGCTTCGAGAAAGAGCATACAATCTACATAAATGCCTAATTGTGTCTGCCATTCACAGCGATATTGTGAAAATGGGAAGGTTTCAACAGCAGAAATTATTATGTCTTCTTTACAAGAAAAATACAATAAATCTCTCACGGCCACGACTTTTGTACTTTCTTAAAGAAAAATACGTTTCTATCAGCGAAGTTATATGGGTTAAAAGAACAATGCAATGATAACGATCATACTTGAACTACTTAGTGAAAAATACTATCTTTCTGTGAAATGAATGAATCTTTTTTTTTTTTCATTCTGGGGTATGAAAACACACTGTGTCCTCTGTTAGCAAGCCTGCACGGTGGCAATGATCGTTTAAGCAACTGGTTAGCCGGTTCGAGTCCCGCTGATAAAAAAGAGACATTAGAATGGTGGCTGCAAGATAGGAGAGGTGACAGTATGCATTTTCTAATTACTAGATTGCGTGCCAAAAGCCTGAATTAAATCCCAAACCTTTTCGCAGTACTCATATGGAGTGACGGCATATTACGCTGTTGATGGTGATTCGTCTGTCGGATAGAGACGTAAAGCCTCGAACAGAACCTTTGGTGCTATTAGACAGGAGTAGGCTATGTGTCGGTTATGTGCCCTCTCCCTTCCCACTATCATATATCTCGCCATTCATGTTATCTCATTAACTCCACTGATGAGGATGACGCCAGGAAGGACAACTGGTCGTAAAAACTCGCTCCGAAGATTCATCTCACTTCATACCCGACCCCGTATGGGTTGGACACGCAAGTTTGAGGAATTACATCTAAACAAATGTTGATCTTGGTACTTCGTTGTAGGTGTTCCTGTGATAGAGGCATGTTTCGGCTAAGATGGAATTTCGTATGCTCGGTTCTCGATAAAAATGCCTCTCACTCAACGAGCTGAGGTTGTCATTTTGCTGTACATGCAGAGAACTAGGCCAAATGGCACTATCGGGATTCAACAAAACCGAATTTCAAAAAAAAAAAAAAAATCTACGAGATTCCCTTGGTTTTTCTTTTCATCCAAATAAGAGTACGATGTTTTCCAAAGTAGCAATGTTTTGCCCAAGAAACAAACCAGTTAACATCATCAACCAATAGGTCCTGAATAGCTTGAAAGATGACCAAATAACGTACATTACCATTGACTGCAGTGTACGATGATGTTATTGAAGTTAATAATAATAATAATAATAATAATAATAATAATAATAATAATAATAATAATAATAATAATAATCGTAAGACCTCAGCTACCATGTGTAGACATTTCAATTTGACGCCATCTGGCTGTCTGCTCGTCAATTTCGATGTTCCGTTTTACTCCAGGCCCACTAGATGGCAGACCGAGTAAACCGAAACTCTCTTGGGCGTCTATGGCTGAGATTTAATGAATTTTGTCGGGTAAATACCAAATGTGTCGCCAGAGATCTTTTACATGCCGACATCATACGACATGGAGTGTCGAATGGACTTTTTCCGTCCTTCAAAAATCCGACTACCTCTGCCGGGTTTGAACCCGCTATCTTGGGATCCGGAGGCCGACACTCTACCACTGATCCACAGAAGTTAATAAAGCTGGTTTGTGCAATGGAACGAGATTGAATCTACGGAAACTGGACAAAAATATCGTTTATTTAGAAGTTCAGACGGGCTCAGCTTCAGGAAGAAAATATTTTTATTCCAAGAACAGATTTAGCACCTGTGAATGCGGGAATACCATTCGTTCTTAAATGGAGGCAATTTCCTCTAAACTTAGTCTTCTCTTTCACAATGAATAAGCCACCAGGACAAATTTTAAAGTTGGGATGAACCTCCCCGGTGTTTTGGACAGTTATACATAGCTTTTTCAAGAGCGCTCAGATCCATCGACTTCGAAGTACAACTCCAAGCTACAACTGGACTCATATGGTTTGTAAGGAAATACTACAATAACTGTTTTGATTCCATTCAAATTCCGTAAAAAACCTGAAAGTGTGATATTTATACATTATTATTTATTTAACGTATGATGCTACAGTTGACAATCGACTCTATGTACACGTTCTGAACACACCAAAAAGATATACAATTGACTATATACCTTTAAAATACATATTGACTAAGTACACATTAAAAAGGTTAACGTGGAGGGCTATGACAATCGAGAAATCAACTTAAATAACATTTATACACAAGATATATTAAGAGGCCATTTAGAATATCCAATTACTTTATACATAGTAATTTCGACTGTCGAAGAGAGGCTTACATACTAGTTAAATATGCTTTGTTAACATACTACAGAACCCTCAGCTGTTATTTTGCGGTGAATGAGAAATACTATGTGTTGTATACAGGACACTAGAAAATTAAGTATTTCGCTGCAATAATAACAGTATTCAGTCAATCACTGTGCAATAATAATGCAATGTTTATACGGTTAGTTTGTGACGATCCTAACCAACGATGGTTCAGTAAAACAAAATTGTTAGAATGCGTGAGAAATAGAATTGTCGTATGACATTTTCCTGATGTTCTGGATCAATTGTACAGTAACTATATTTTTATCTATAAAATATAGTTATTTACACTGATGAGCCATTACATTTTGACCACCTACCCAATACAGTGTACAGTTAATCGAGCAAACGAAGTGAGAGGACGTATTGTGTGCAAGTGCTGAGCGACGAATATGGGTATTATTATTACACAACAACATAGGGGAGCCTCCGTGGCTCAGACGGCAGCGCGTCGGCCTCTCACCGCTGGGTTCCGTGTTTCAAATCCCGGTCACTCCATGTGAGATTTGTGGTGGACAAAGCGGAGGCGGGATAGATTTTTCTCCGGGTACTCCGGTTTTTTCTATCATCTTTCATTTCAGCAACACTTTCTACTGTCATTTCATTTCATCTGTCAGACATTAATCATTGTCTCAGAGGACTGCGACAGGCCTCGGCAGCCGGCACAATTCCTATCCTCGCCGCGAGATAGGGGCTTCATTCTCTCCATACCTGACCTGGTCATTGACTGGAAAAACAGAATGAACAACATTTGGGCGACCATAGGTCGATGGGACGGACGTGTGAGGTGTGAGCGGGTGGCATTTGCGAAGAGTAACTGGTAACAGTAGGGATTGCAGGCATTGCTGATGGCGGCAGCAGCAGTGGTGGTGGCAATACTACTTCCAATATTGAGTGTCGAGATGAATTCTAGTCGCGGACCATTGGGATCAATTGGCTGGAAGACATGAAGAAAATAAAAATAAAAAATAGAGAGGCGTGTCAGGCGGAACAAACTAGAAACCTTATTCGGGACCAGTATAACGATAAAAGAAAAGGAGATAAAAGAATGTGCAATAGAGGAACAGAGAAGGTTGTGCAGAATTCTGGTGAGTTAGAAAAACTGAAGGCTAAAGTAAAGGGTTTAGGAGGAGGAGTTAAGACATGTAAAGTGGCAAGAAAATATGGTCAACCAGGAAACCAGGAGGAAAATATTTTTATTTATTGCGTACCTGAGAGTGAAACTGAAAATGTACACGATACAGTGAATAAGATGTTGGACGTTATACAAAACCGTATGAAGGGAAATTGCACTGAAGTAGACACATGTGATGTGCACACAGTAGGGACAGTGAAGGGGAAAGGCTAATTAAAGTAAAGTTACTATCGGCTCTGACGGAAAATAAAGTTTTAAGGAGCACTAGAACTTAAAAAGAGAAAAATGTGGGTGAAAAGGGACATGGACTAATATACCATCACGGAACAGAGAATTCTGCGTTTACATGAAGGAAGAGCAAGGAACTCAGGACTCAAGGCGTATATACGAGGACAGCGCCTGATAGTTGCTGATGGTAACTGGTGGCGAGCTTAGATATCACTGAAGGAAATGGATGAGAAACAGCAACAGCTGAGTGGTGCGTACGACAGTTGGAGGAATGTGCAAGATTGCTACGAGTAATGATTGTGCTTGTTCAGCAACACGTGAAACTGCAGACAGTCGAGAGGTTCAGCGCACTGCAAGGTCGACGAAAGGAAGTGAAGTGAACAGGCAGCTGTACCTGCAGGAGTAATGGACGTCAGACTAGATGACTGCCGGTTCGAGTCACGTCTAGGGGACAACAGAGGGACAGAAGACAGGAGGACAGAAAAAGTGGCCATAGATAAAAGTTTAGGCGGCAAGGTACCGGCTTCTCATCGCTGGATTCCATGGTTCAAATCCCGGTTACTCCATGTGAGGTTTGTGCTGGACAAAAGGCGGAGGGGCGACAGGTTTTTCTGCAGGAAACCTGGTTTTCCCTGTCGTCTTTCATTCCAGCAACACTCTCCAATATCATTTCATTTTTTATTTGTCAATCATTTATCACTGCCCCAGAGTAGTTCGACAGGCTTCGGCAGCCGGCACAATTCCTATCCTCGCCGCTAGACTGGGGCTTCATTCATTCCATTCCTGACCCGGTCGAATGACTAGAAACAAGTTGAGGATTTTCATTATTGTACTATTTCTCTCTTCCTATCCGCAGTATAATATATAACTATCTTCTGTAGTTATGGAAAAGAAAGTTTCAGTTTAATAGGTAAAAAGTGAACAGTAATATGTATTACATTCAAATTATATTATTATTATTATTATTATTATTATTATTATTATTATTATTATTATTATTATTATTATGGAAATATTCCCTTACATTGGTGCCAGAATACAGTAGGTTCAATTTGCATTTGAATTCGCTTTTAATTTCTGGATATATGTTAAAAACGCAAAAGACGTGACAAGAAATATAGGATGATTAGTTACAAGATAACGGAGGAGTTCAAGTCTGTTAGTGCTGCGCTGTAAAACATGGCACAACTTAATCGGAAGCTCCGAGTGAAAGTGCACCTCCGCTCCGTTAAGAGCACTAGACTCAGCTATTCGCAAGAGGATATAACTACTACAGTAGAGTAGCAAGGATCGGCCGATGGGGGAGGATTATAGTTACAAAATGATTAAAGAACACAATGAATGTGTGTGTGTGTTTTTTGTGCGCGTATGCAAGACTTGTCTGCAAGACTTGTCAATGTAAGGACACTGATATTTTTTAGAATTTACTTTACGTCGCGCCGACACAGATAGGTCTTATGGAGACGATGGGATAGGAAAGGCCTAGGAGTAAGAAGGAAGCGGCAGAGGCCTTAATTAAGGTACAGCTCCAGCATTTGCCTGGTGTGAAAATGGGAACCACGAAAAATCATCTTCAGGGCTGCCGACAGTGGGGTTCGAACCCACTAACTCCTGGATAGAAGCTCACAGCTGCGCACCCCTAACCGCATGGCCAACTCACCCGGTAGGACATTGATACAAGTGAAATAGGTTGATATTCAGATTGCAGTACCGATACACTACAAAATATTACATTAAAATACAGAACAAGAACAATATGATCAAGGTCAACAGTTTTATAGCGAATGGTATTATGTTCAGTTTAAAATCTAAAATCTAACTTTCGAGGCTTCTTAGAAAATATATTCAAAAGATCTGTTGGTTCCAAAATTATGTTTCTGAATATTTATTTAGTTTATTGTTTATGGAATCGGTTCCACTAAACAAACTCACCCAGTAAAAGGCTGCGCGGTGTGGGTTACGTAGCTATCAGCTTGGAATCTGTAACACCGCCAAATAATGAAAGTATTAATGGAGGGGCGTAGTTTCGCGCGGTAATAGCGATAAGTTCTAAATTTCCTGTAAAAATGCGCGTTAATTTTTTTCCCCCACCAAGTTCAAACGACGCGCTTGTCATTCAATCGGGGGTTCTCCGAAGGCACCGATTGAAAGCACCCAGAGCCTCCGCTCCGTAAACAGCGCTACAGCTCTGCGTGCCTAAGGAACAGCTGTTACGAGCGCTAACCCAGGACGTTATCAGATAGCGCAAGCCTGGAAGGGTCTACATTACACGTTCATAGCTATGGTACTCCGTGCAATACATGTATATATTCCTTTCATATAAGAACATACATAACGAAATGTGTTCAACGCGACGTTTGCATAAAACACGATGCTTTGTAATAAATTCAACGTTGCCATAAGCAATGAAATACAAAATACAAGGCATTTACTTATTTAGGGGCTTTACATGTTCAAGTCTCCTATGAAGCCAGATTAACGCCGAATACTATGCTGCTTCTAAATCGCTTCTGTAGCAAAACTCATGTTTTTACAAACTAAAAAAGAAAGGAAAATAGGCATCGGTTAAAGTAGTGTTTCTGTAAGCAACCGTACAGATACAAAAGTACACAAATACAAATACACTAATAAATTACTGTGTCAAACCTTATGCTACAACCTAAGTAGCTGCATGTTTCAATCATTACGTGTAAACCAAAACAGATAACTGGCGCCTGTCATCAATAGGCGTGCACAGGCCTGAGTCAGCAGGGTCGAGAAGTACAAGCCGACTGAGGAGAAGAGACTAGCGTCCGCGTGCATAGGTCTTTCTACCACGCACACTGCACTTACGGCGGACAAGGTTCGACACCCGTGATCTCAACAGATACCTGACGGCCGTTGAAGAGGACATGTGTTTGGCACAAGTATATTCAATAATCATGTGGCCCAGGCCTTACTGTTCCTTTCAGAGGTTAAACAACTGTAAGGTCAAATTATATATCAATTCTGAGAAATACAGTTTGCCACTATGCCACTGTAAAATTTTATTCCCGCGTGGATTACAGTTGTTTATTCCGTTGAGGATTAGTTTTGCTTTAGCAAATGAAAAACCAACGATTAATATTGAACTTTACAGAACATAAGTCATATGAGAATGGACATTATTTAAAAGACATGCAATTGGTATCACTAAAGTGTATAATCTGAAACAGAAAATGTTACTAAAATTAAATGCAAGGAAAATCTGGGGTGAGTTTGCGAGGTATTTTACTCCCATTCAGTTTTATCCGATACACTCATACTTTGGTATGAAGGAACTTGTTTCGTCACAGAACCTGTGTACTTGAAATTAATGGAAATTGATTATAATCAAACTTTTATTAATGTTAACAAAATTGTTTACATGTCAGTGGTAATATAACACAAGAGGTGTTACGAAGTATCAATCTCTTTTCCAGGTGACTAACATGGGTACAATGTTCTTAGGTAAGAAAGGCAATTAAACCTATCAGCAATTTGCACAGCCATACACAGTACATATGGTCAAGACAGGACGATAAAGCCCGTACTACTGTCGAATAATGATAAACGACAATATAAGTGTGGACAAATAAATAAACTACTGATTGGAGTAATAAACCCTATGACTGAAGGCATGTTACACATTATTTAAACAGAACCAAGTATTATCCTGCACATTAATAACCATAACTGACCGTTCACACTTGAAATGAAACACAATACCTTCATTTACCCGGATATTGTAAAGTATCACTCCTACCATTACAAATTACTCTAAAATACTACTTATTAATACGTATTAAAATGAACTGAGAACAATGAGCATTTTCTTAGCATTCGGTGTTTCCATAAAATCTCTTACTTTTGCATGTGCTTGTGAAAGTGCTAACCTCTGGCGTTGTTGCTGCAACATGATTCTACTCTAGACAAGATGGTTTACTCATGAATACTGTATTGTACGTCCTATAAAATTACAAACCGTCTTCACCACTGTCTGTCAGAGGAAGATACAGTTACAGAGTAATCTGTTTAGCAGAATATCAGTAAGGAAAAGAAGAAACCGAAACATGAAGTCCCTGTTCTTCTTCATAATACAGTGCAGCGACAATATTAAGAGTGGTATTCCCATTTTAAATAACGGTTCATGTCCCTCAAGGTATAGTTATGTATTATAAGGCATCAATTGTATCGGTGTGGTGATTCATTTGTGAAATATGTTAACTCAGCAACATGTCGGCACTCCAAACATTGGACGGCGATGACTGCAGGAAGTAATAGGTTAAAACTAATAGTACGCGAAGATAGGCAATCAAAGTACATTTCTCCTACAGAGCTTAACACTAGCCAGACGTGCATACCACCCATAGGCTCCATCGAAGTCTGGTATTACTTCTACCTGAGCCACGTTTTCCAAATTATTTTTCTCCTTCAGTCATAGGGCTGATGACCCCGATATATTACCATGAACTTAATCACCTGTGACTGCAGTGCATTGTTTTCGTTTCTGTATTTAGCTCTGCATACTGTAACCCGCGAGTTATAGTTATCTATGCTATAAGAATAAAAATGCAGCCTTGAAGATTGTTTTCCGTAGTTTACCATTTTCACACCAGGCAAATGCTGAGCCTGTGTCTTAATTAAGGTCACGGCCGCTTCATTTCCACTCCTAGGCTTTTCCTATTCCAACGTCGCCATAAGACCTATCTATGTCGGTGCAACGTCAAGCAAAATTGTAATAAATAAATAAATAATAATAATAATAATAATAATAATAATAATAATAATAATAATAATGAGATGCTGTTTGTTTGTTCGCTTGTTCCGGATAGGCTCAAAAACTAGCCCGCCTGGTGGCCATGATCATTAAGGAGTGAAGTCTATCTGGATCGCCACCATGTGTTTTACTACATCTGCATAGAGCCATCTCAACCTCAGGACAGGACCACTCAATCCGACCTCTCTCTCCCACCTGATACCCCCACTCCTCTCCTCCTAACCCCACCCCAGACCACCCAACAGGCAACACAGACCCCACCACCCAACAATCACAAACACAGTCAATCAGACATCTCACTCCTACCCGATCATCTGACAACACCATCCGACGCCGGAAGTGAGACCCCTTCAATCTCACAACTGGGCAAGGATATACAGCCCAAACACACTCAAACAGGAAGCAGGCGTAACAAACCTGCCCCCAAGACCAAGCCTCCACCAACACCTAACACAGCTACACACCCCCGCCCACCCTCACTCATAACCCAGTGCTTCAATTGCCTTAAACTGAACCACTCTGCGGCTTCGTGCCCAGAGGCTACCCGCTGCAACAGATGTGGTGGTCCCCACCGCCACACTGACTGCAAGGTACCGAGGGCCCAGGCGAGGTGCGCGAACTGCGAAGGTAGTCACGCTGCCTCTTTCCCTGGCTGTCCCTTTCTAAAGAAGGCAATTCGGGCACACTACAGACACTCACAACACCTGAACACTCACACCATCCTTACCTTTCTACCCAGACACCAAGTAACTATCCCCTCGAACCCAGTACCACCAACTCCCCAGCCCACTGTCCTGCCAGGCTATGATAATTCCACCCTGTTAAACCTGCTCCTTATCCAGTTACTCTCGACCCTAAACACGCCTTCACTACCAAGCAGACAGCTAATCATTAGCTAAGCATATCAAGCACCACATGTCCCGCCAAGAAACTCAACTCCTCATCACAAAACATCTGCACTGCCAAGCCAATTGCCCCCTCACAATCCCAACCTACCTCGCCCTGAGCACTGTAAATAAATTAACGTCAAGACACTGAAGCAACATCGGGAGTGATCACCAACTGGATGGGTGACCCTCCTCTTCAGACTACGTTGGGACTCCGGCAACGGAGCCTCAACGAACTCTCCTCACACCCGCCCCGCAAGGGGCCCAGGTCATATCCTGGCCAGTGAAGAGTTGAAATTACAATCTAGCCTCTATCACCACCGTCATGCTACGGAAGACTACGTTATGAAAAAGCACTCAAGGCCCGAAAGGGGTCGAAGGGCTAAAATTCCTCACTGGTCCTCCGGGACCTATGAGAATGGCTGCTGGTACACCGAGGTTAGCCGTTTCGAGTCCCACTGGAGTGCCAAAAGCCTGGATTACATTCCAAACCTCTCCTCAGGGACCATATGGAGCGAGGGCATATGACGCTGTTGAATGTGATTTGTCCGTCGGATGGACACGTAAAACCTTCAGCAGACGTACTGGTGCAATTGGATAGGAGTAGGCTACGTACTAGCACGCGGATTCACCTCCTTCCTACTATCATACATCACGTCATACATTTCATCTCATTAACTCCTCTGATAAGGCTGACATCAGGAAGGGCATCCAGTCATATAAAAACTCGCTACAAAGATTTATCTCACCCCGTAGAGAAAACGAGACAAGGATTGGACACACACACGCGCGCGCGCGCTCGAAAAATACTGGACCGACTGAGCTGAAATTTGGTAAACTGAAATCCCGAGTCACGCAAGGGATATTATGATTTTGATATATTTCACGGTTTCGAACCAGTGGGGGATTTTACAGTGGTATGTCCCAAAATTTGGACATTTTTTGCCCTCCATCTACTGAAATAACGGGTAAGGGTTTGGCCTTACCAAAAATGTAACATACAGCCTTAAAATTAAATTTTCTGCGGGCAACGGCATACACACTTTCTTCGTAGGCCTAACTAACGGTGTTCGAGAAAATTCAGCTTTATAGTGGTTTTGGCTGTGGTCAACAGCGAAATAACTAAAATAACCAGTAAACGGATGGTCCTATCGAGAAAGGTAAGTGCCGAAATGATTATTATTATTATTATTATTATTATTATTATTATTAGATGCTAAATGGTTATGTATCTGAGTATATATTGGCAACACATTGTCCGCCGGCTACGTACTATAAAATAATGTTTGACTGAATTCTTTAAGTGATAGGTCTATTTCTTACAATTCATTCTCAGGTAAAGGCAACCTCATGATGCGTTTGGGAAATATAGTTCCAAAAAAATGCGGTCCATACCAGCTTCGATTGCACCTTTCTGGCAAAACCAAATCACCAATGACGCTATTTTTTACGCTGAAATTGGAGTGCTGAACACCACTTCCAGAATCGTAACAGATGAAGGACGTCTGGCTACCCTTTCTTACGAAGGCCAGGATCCCACAATGAGGGTGTACCTCAGTGCTGTTGAGCCATATCCACAAAGATTACAACATATCAAGATTAAATTATACATGCAATTCACGATTTTGGAAGTAGCATTCAGCACTAAATTTTCAGCGTAAAAAAATAGCGTAATTGATTTTTTGACAAGGTGCCATCGAAGCAAGAATTGTTAAGCATCCAATCAGTCTTCGGACTGAGGACTCGACATACAACATTATTATTGCAGTAGAAGTAGTAGTTCTCTGTAACATACTATAATTGTGGACTTATATGCCCTCTCCTTCACATCCTTACTACAACTCCTATGTACCCTCATAACCGTATGAAGAGATCTGTAACCTTTATTTACAATCTCGTTTATGTGATTATTCCAATGAAGAGCTTTCATTATTTTAACAACCAGGTACTTACGGTGATGAACTTTCACCCTATGAACGCAATGATTAAAACTGAGAAGATTTTTCCTCTCTGGGAAGCTCACACAACCTGACTTTTCACCCCGTTTACCATCCATCATACCATCTCATAACATTCTCGAGGTTTTTTCTTTCTTTCTTTCTTTTTTTTTCAGTCACTCATAATCTTGTAACTGTTTCATTACTCTACTAGCTGTGGCACCTGGCGCTGCCCGGATACTTTCTTGAACATTTACTTTTAGAATGTATTTATTGTGACGAATGATATTTTACGAAATATTTAGTAGTTTTAGTTATTATATGTTAAGGATGCTAAGTTTGAGTCTTTTTTCGCGTTAAACGTTGTCCTTGTGGCAGTCCAGATTGTCTGGGAAGTAGCTGATCCTTTTGAATAAATAATAAAAATAATTATGCGGCGCGCTAAATATATGATGTCCACGATTTTCCATGCCAATGGGACTGTCACCAATCGGTCTAGGGACTCCGAGAATTATGGATTCAATACTCACCTCGGTCATTTTGAACATTTTCATTTTCACCCCTTCTCAACTCCCATGCCGACGGTTGCTGAACTTGGACTTAAACGGCATACCGAGTGTCACAGTTCATCTCGGAGACTCCAAAAACTATGGATTTCACACTAATGTCTGTTATTTTCTATTATTTTTAAATGAATCCCTCCCCTAAGGACGCTAAGGATACGTCCAGACAATATCCATTCCCCTGCGTGCAACACGCCATGATGCGTTTTATATGGCAGCGTCGTATCAGTCGTATACGGCGTGTCCACACAGGATCAGTCACACGTTTTGTCAGTCTTCACCATGCCACTGGGAAGGATAGACTGGAGGTTACTGCTTCGTGAAAATGTTGAAGTGAAGTTAAGTTTGTGTGAAGTGAGAAGTTGGTGTCATGAAATAAATAATGACCAACGAAGTTACGGCGAATACCATACGTTGTTTCCGAAACTTTTGATGCACGATGAAAATGTTTCAGAGTACTTCAGGATGTCGAAATACTACTTTGATGAAATTCATGAGAGTATTCGAGATAGACTATCAAAAGTGAAATTAAATTACCGTGATTCAATTTCTACGGACTAAAGGCTAGTGGTTACATTAAAGTAAGATTTTTTTCACAGAAGTACAGATAGATACAAAATAATAACAAATCACTGTGAGCTATTAATAAAAGACAGCAGCTGTGCCTAGTAATCACGCATGCCAGTGCCAGTCTGTGCACTCCATGTTTATGCTGTTGTACTTGGCGAAGCGGAGTAGTGTTGTTGACTTAACCCGTCAGCCACTGAGTCACCGGTGATTTCCTTGTACATCGTATCTTGGAATTTAATATTTAGTAGCATTCTTCTCTCTCTTGGAAGAGATTTGAAATTTTTTTAACAAGCTTTTTTTATTTTTATTTTTTTTGGGTATTTGCTTTAGGCCTACGTCGCACCGACACAGATAGGTCTTATGGCGACGATGGGACAGGAAAGGCCTAGGAGTGGGAAGGAAGCGGCCGTGGCCTTACGGTACAGCCTCAACATTTGCCTGGTGTGAATATGGGAAACCACGGAAAACCATCTTCAGGGCTGCCGACAGTGGGGTTCGAACCCACTATCTCCCGGATGCAAGCTCACAGCTGCGCGACCCTAACTGCACAGCCAATTCGCCCGGTAATAACAAGCTTTTAAAATAATAAGTTATCTTCATCCTCAGTTAAGTATCTCTGAAGAAGCTTGAGTTATTTTAGCCTCAAGCTCCGACACGGACTGTCGGTACAGATCCCGCCAGATACGCTGGATTACATTGCGGTCCTTGTGATCTTTGTAGGATGAATCCCACAGGAGCGGATACTTGGAACACCCCTGAAATATTACCTTCTTTGGATGGCTCAGTACTATCTTCATGACTTTCAGCACAGGAGGCAAGCAAGGCCTTTTCTACAGACGGAAGAATCAACTCAAAGCAGTTACTAATTTCAAATATTTAGGGGTGACTTTTCAGACTCAATATAACAATTTCAGCCTAAACCTAACTGAACGTATCATGAAATCATACTTTAGATTACCAGTCACATTATCCATCGCAACTGCCATAAGCTTTTCGATTTGAAGGTCAGGTCGATAGCCACATACGGCCCGGAAAATATGTAGCCTCACCTTCGGAAGAAACAGATGGAGCAACCAGAGAAAATTAAAGCAACATACATTTCCTGAAAAGAGCTCTCTGTCTGTCTAAATTAACTCCATTCCGTCTAAAGTATGAATTCTAGAGACTTTCTTCATAGAGGGACTACGCCTACACTTACACAACGTCGGCATTCAGGGACACTCTGGAGTGTCCAAAGGCACGAAAAATTTTAAAAAAAATTAAAAATTTGGGACGACTTTTATATCACAGACGCAATGATACACCGTGATCGGTCGCGAGGAGGGTACGATCTACGTCACATGGTGACAAGTTTTTCAGTGCATGGTTTCCACTTCAAATTAAGCAGTGTGAAACACTATCATGAGCCAGGCACAGGTTGCATTCTCTGACCTGCAAGATGAATGTATAAATGACTAATGTATATTCCTACTTTAAGCACACTGAAAGCAGTTATACTTTCAATAGCGAGTACAACAATGGCCGGCTCAGGTGAGAGTATTAGTGGCACAACACTACTAAACATGTATTGCAACAATGTGTTATGTTCGCAACCTCATTTGGCAAAAACCAGAGGCGTTAATAAATTCTAACCTTACGTAAAAGTTGTATATTTAACATACAGTATAACCAAGAATACAGGGGATGTTCATTATTTTGGTCTTTAAGTTTAATGAGAAGTTGCAGGCCCATACATCGTCAAGGACCACTTTGAAGCATGTAGTGGTGCAAACAGGGTCACTGACCTTAAGGTCAAAAATTATATATTAGCAATATTTACAGGCAAAACGCGTTCAAAAATACAGCGCAGTTGAAACCCAATACTGCGTTTCCTGTTTCCATATACTGTATATGGTTTGCAGACGCTTTCGGGGCACTAGAATACTTACCACGTACAAATGCAGCCGTGAAGAAGAGGCGCTCCAATACAATTTCGACTTTACAGAATAGAATCTGTCTAATGCAATATCGATAACTAAAAGCAAAGTAATCTCCGTACAGGCCATGAAGACCCTTGGAGGGGGTGGAAGGTAAAGGCTTCCACTATCCGTAACCTCGGCCCTTGATGGGGTAGAGTGGTTAGCTTTACGCCCGGCCGCCTTTGCCCCCAGGAATTGACCTGGTACTCATTTTTGGTGTAGACTGAGTGAACCTCCGGAAGTGGAAATCTCGTTTCTTAAATTTTTCGACTTCCTGACGGCGATTCGAACCCACGTCCTTCCGGGCGAGCCGAGCACGCCTTTACCGCCTCGGCCTGGCAGCCCCTTATCGATAACTAGGGAAATACTATATTTTCCAACGGATCGGTGTTTTCTACAACGAATGACGATTATGATGATGATAATGATACAGAGTACGTAGGCCAAGAGGTGCAAGTTTAGGCTCCAAAAGTTCCTCTCAAATTTGTTTCAGTGGCATATGGGCCTGGATGTCTTCTACAGAACCCGGGATGCTTTATATAGAATAAACAGCGACCAGACAAGGCCTAACCACTATACATCTGAATCAATATTGAAGTCCTGTCTGTGAGACAACGATATTCTGAGAGAATAATCCTTTACTGTAAGACAATTCAACTCATACACACATCAGCGATAGTCGTAGCATAATTTACAAAACAAACCAACATTGCTGTTATCGGTTAGTTTACTACCGGCCCTGATCTCAACCCCATCGAAAACGTATGGTCAGAAAGAGGGTCAATTGGCTTGACATCACCCTAAGAAGCCTAAATGAGCTTAAGTACGTTATTCTGCCTGTCTGGAGGGAAGTGACTGAAAATGGGATTTATATAACCCAGCTCAATCTTCCTAGTCTAGTGGACTGCAGGATGTTATAAACATCGAATTTCTTGTAGGGGAACAACATGGAATACTTTATTTTTACATAACAAATTTATAATTTACATTTACTGATTTTCAAATAGCATACTTTAAGAAGGTAAGATGATAAAGCGCATATACAAGGATTCGAACTTTCAGAATTTTCTTCTTACATAATGTCTTGCGTAGTACTGCCCCATCTAACTGCACTCGCTGCTACACGATTAATTTCAAGATTGTGATCATAAGAATCCAAAGCGGTCGTGGCTTTAATTAAGGTACAGCCCCAGCATTTGCCTGGTGTGAAAACGGGAAACCACGGAAAACCATCTTCAGGGCTTTCGACAATGGGGCTCGAACCCACCATTTCCTGGATGCAAGCTCACAGCTACGCGCCCCTGACCACATGGCCAACTCGCCCGGTGGGTATATCTCATAAAGAGTTAGGTACATCTTGTGGTATCCCTGACTGGAATGTGAGGTACTTTAGGTTTCAATTCCGGTCATTCTTCGTCTTCGTACAGTCAAGAGCGTAAGGTATTCCATGTTCCTCGCATTTCATATGTTATCAAAATTTTAACTATCAAAATATAATTCACCTCCCATATAGATACACACCCTGTGGATACCTACAAACATAAAGGTTCAATTGTTTCTGAGAAAAGTGTACCTAAAAGAAACTAAAACGCCATGCGCTCATTTTTTGAGCTACTGTACATATGCCAACGGTCATATGTTAATGAGAACTACTACGATAATGTATGTCGAGTCCTCAGCCCGAAGACTGGTTGGATGCTTAACAGATCCGCCATCAGCTGTCATAAGTGGCCTAGGCGTCACTGAAGTGGTGTCCTGTTGCTTTCCTCACCGAGCCAGAATGTGTTGTACGTATCAGTCTGCCAAGTGCACTAAATGCGTAAACTAACCGACCCGCTGAGCAACACTTTCACATCATTCAACACAGGGACTTGTTGCGTAGGGAATGGCGTGAATAGCCTCGCTCATTCCTCAGTCACTTTCATATCATCAAAGCCAGGGATGATACTGAGGCACATAACTAAAAGCAACAAACTTGATATTACCCATACCACAAGGCACAGTATACTCTGCACACTGTACCTCACCATAGATGGATCTGGGATAATAATAATAATAATAATAATAATAATAATAATAATAATAATAATAATAATAATAGTAATAATAATCATTGTACCGGAGGTACACCTCCGTTCATTTGAACTGCGCACCTGCTAGAAGGCCATCTGGTTAATGAATCTGAAACTGTGTATTTGAAGTTTGGAGCTTTAATCTTCAGATGTGTCTACTATCGACGTGTGTGCCCCCTCTGACGGGAGGACGGACAATTAATTTTTTAAAGGAATTTCATATTGTCTAAGTTGGTAAACCTTACGTGTTTATTTTTATTTTATTTTTATGTGCTGAGGTTATATCAGCACTGCTAAGGCTTCCTTCTTCCTTATGTTATGGACCAATCAGAAATGTTTGTAAATCTTTTGTAGCCAATTAAAATTGGCGGTGTATAACAGGCATTCTGCCTAGAGAGTTCTGGAATTTTCCCTTCTGCTGTATGAGCTGGGCCCTTTTAGGTCTTTGTGTCTTCTTCATCGCTCCAGTCTAGAGTGCATACGGTGTAGGCCTCAGTGGAGGCAGTGGGCAGCCTTGCCCGTCGTCGGAAGGCCCACCACCTCAAGGTAATGGCAGACATCTTTTAAAACTGTGATAGCTCCAGAAAGTTAACTTGAGGGGAAGGTTTCAAAATTTGTTCTTAATGTAAATTTCTAAAGTTTAATACCGCCGTCTCAATGTAAATTTTCAGGCAAGTCTAAGGACTCTATTCAAATCCCTGCTGGGAAAGATGTAACTTAGGTAATAAAGAGTGTTCATCCTCTATAAATTCCCATTTAGCTTTGTATGGGGGTGACTATGATTTTCTAAAACTCTAAATTTTTAACTCTATTTTGGAACTTAATATTTCGCCATCTAGTCAGTCACCTTATGCAGTACAGGCTTAGTCTCTGTTACTTCAGGCCGTAAGTCCATATAGGATTTTAAGTGTTTTTCAAAGTGTATTTCAAAAGGAGTGCATATGTTTCGCCTCCTAGCATTTTGTTTATGGCCGATTCTCTTAAACCCTTTTTCTTTGTACATTTAGGCCATTTAAAATGGGCACTCATTGCCCCTGTTTAAATTCTAGTTATTTATAGACAATTGTGGATCAGACTGTCCAGCAGAAATTAGAGCAAACACTGTTTTCGAAGTTATCTAGCGTAAATGTTGGATTAGAAACTTGTACCTTTGAGAGGCCGGACTGTGGTAAATTTTGGACCTCATTATCCTAAAGTGTAAGTGAGTGGAGCAATTATGCGCTTTGATATATAGTGTACCTTTAGAGCTATAACGCTCATCCTTTGTAAATTGTTATACGTGATCTGGACTTATAGTCCAACCTTGTCATACGAGCTGACGAGCTCCTGAACTGTTATTATTGTCACTTACTCAAATTATCTATCAACTTTTAAAATCAGAAAAAAAGGAAAGAAATACAATTTCAAAATTCAGTGTTTTAAACTATATTCTGACCTTTTCTCTGTCCACCCATTCACCCCGGCACCTTCTTACACCTCTGGAAACCACGATAATTCCGTAATAATAATAATAATAATAATAATAATAATAATAATAATAATAATAATAATACCTTTGCCTTCTCTTCACTACCATGTGCCTTCTAGATCGAGGTAAAAGAACTTGCCGATGCAACGGAACGGCTGCAACGGCGCGGCGGGTGGGGGAATTCGTGGAATGCATGACGATCTTCCTGATCAATAGCTATGGGCTCCAAATGCACCAAGAGACTCAATTTACAATTCGAACGATCATTATCTACTTACAGGATTATGTTGAACTAATCTCATATGTATTACGTTAACATGGCTTTTTATTACATTACATTACAATACAATGTAATTACATTACAATTAACATCACTGAAAGTGTAGAATTATACCATTCTGAAGCACTAATTCTTCATGACCGCACTTCTACACCATATGGCAAGAAAATACTTCAAAGAACTGTTAATATGCAATTCAGAATGAAATTATCCAAATTAACCATAATGATGCATATTGTACATGAAACCGTATAACATTACAACTCTTCCCTCATCTCTTCTTTTTTTTCTAGTGGCTTTAAGTCGCACCGACAGAGATAGACCTTATGGCGACGATGGGATAGGAAAGGCCTAGGAGTTGGAAGGAAGCGGCCGTGGCCTTAATTAACCTATTAGTGCTCCTAATTACGATAAATGTTTTAAAAACTATTTTTCATAGTTTCTGGTTTATAATGAATCTAGTAAGAAGTAAGAACTGAAATTTCAAAAAAAAAAAAAAAAAATTCATCGAGTAGTCATTTTTGACTGGTAACTTAAGTTGCCGGGGAGCACATACATAGTCAAAATCAGAAGGAAACTATAACTTATTACACTCATATTTACAGTTTACATGTTATTCCAAATTTGTGGCGAAGAGCACATACATAGTCAAAAGGCACAAGGAAACAATAACATTTTACAATCATAATCCACATCTTATTTCAACATAGTCAAAGCCAGAAGGAAACTATAAATTTTTACAATCATAATCCACGTCTTATTTCCAATTTGTGGAAATGTCATTGTCAATTCACTGCTTGTGGAATACCTTGAAGCATTCGTTTGGATGCAGAGGTGCATCACACTTTCTACACAAATACGTTGTGCGATTTCCGCATACTCTACAACGCCTGTACTTGGATGTTCCCTTCTCAATGATGTGATCCATTCTGTCTCGCCTCACATCATCTAACACTGGTGAGAACTCTAATGTTGGTCGGATGCCTAGAGATTGCTGTGGCATCCCAAAAGACTTCAGAAGACATACAGCACATTGACGACGAAATTCCAACAATGCCATATCGTGCCCAAATCTGCGGAACAGAAGCCATGCTTGCACACAGGAAACATCAACGGCCCAAGCGAAGAATGGCCACCACCATTTCTTTATCCTAATATTGTAGCGGTATGTAGCTACTGAACCCGAGTGACTTAGGCCCATAGTCAGTCATGATTTGATCGGTAAAATAATATGGTACATTTATTGGAATACAGAGGAGTGCATTTGAAAATATTTCGTTTATGTTATGTCAAAATCAGAGCGAAGGAAGGACGACAGACTGGAGCCTGACGGATTAGCTCAACACGACAACTTTTAGCTACTTCACAGCAGGGAATATCATTAGTTGGCGTACAAGGAAATACAGAGTCCACAAATAAGTCTTGGTCAGAAAGAGGAAGGGGGAGAGTCATACAAAGGAAATTCACCACATGAGTAATACCTTGGGATATTTTTGGCAGGACGGAAAGTCCGTGACCTCATGGAAAATTACAGCGGCTGAGTGTACGTTCGCTAGCCTAAGTTCGAGCAGGTGGAGATTTAAATCACGTGACCGCTTGCCGGCCAATAGTAAAAATTTGATGGGAGACTCAGGAATACCATCTTAAGGAATGAGGGATGAGATATTTTCGTAACTACAAAAGTATTCAGTAATAAATTATTATGAGTACGCGGATGGATGTAATGAATTTATTAGATGTCACGCATGGAAAAATAATCAATACTTATTGGCAAATTAAATAAATCGAAGGCTGGATTTCTTGGAAACCGGACAGCTGGAATCTCATTGGCTGAAAGAAGACCACGTTGTCAGGGACGCTTACGAAGGCGCGAAATGTGAGGAGCGAAATCCACCCATATCTCCTAAATCTGTGATCACCAGGAGTTCATATTTTATCCAGCAGATATGCTAGCGGAGTGGATTAATTTGATGTAAATTTTAACTTCCAATTCGGAGTGCAAGTACCAATATTAAAAATCCACCCCCTCCCTAAGGGGTATGACGTCAACGAATCCGCGGGAAAAAGGCTTCATCCATATATACGGGGCAAGGGATCCTCGCCAACACACTTGTAGTGAACCTCGGAAGCTGAGTTGACGGACGCAGCACACTTGTAGTGAACACTCGAAGCTGAATTGACGGTCGCCAGCACACTTGTCTTGAATCGTTGGAGCTGAATTGACGGTCGCCAGCACACGTGAATTGAATATCGGGAGCTGAACTGTTGGTCGCCGCTAACTTAGAATTCTACGGACGTACAGTCATTTAATGGCGCGAGCATCCGCCAGTGTTTGTAAAGTGTGATCGCGCTCAAGCAACATGTTAAATCTGGAAATAGTTAACGTAGGACAGTGTTTGTCATTTGTGAATATCAGTGACGTAAAGTAATTACACTGCAAGAGAGTAGTATAAATTATATCACCATAAGTACGTGCATAACAGACTGTGTGACGAGCAGTACTTTCAGGGGAATAGTAGCCTGTACTTTGCTGTATCGAACCGATATTATGAACACGTCAAGAATGCCGTATAAATCGGGCGTATCGCGACGGGCGTAATAGTTGACACCTCGTCGTACGTGTCCAGGTCCAGTGTGCGGTAGTTGGACGAAGATTAAATAGTGTAAATATATTAAATTCTTGGGTCTAGGATAGAAATTTGTTGTATCCAAGTTAAAGTATACAGTGTTAACGTTGTAAATGGTGAAGGTTTGTGGAATTTAAGATACGAGTGTAAAATGATAATGTGCCAGGAAATCTTTTGTGAAACTACGCCATCAAGAATGGAGGAGTAAAACGCAGAGAGGGGCCGGATGGAGCCTCTCGTCTGCAAAGCTGTAATGGAATACCGATAACTAAGATGAGTACTAAACTGTAAATAATATTTGGGAAATGTTATCGTGATGGGAAAAATGGGAATAATTTGATTATACTTGGTTACCTTCTGTAACAAGATGAGTCGCTTAACGACCCCATCCTAAATTTGTAGCACGGACAGTAGTAAATCATAATAATGTAAATAATCGGGTCTTTTATGTATTCAGTTTGTGGGAGATGTAAATTTGTATATATAGTGTAGTACGTTAAGTCATGCATGCATTCATATTTTCTTTGTAGTCAATAATTTTCTTTACATTTGATTTTGATTATGATAGTTAAATAAGACCCGATAGGTGCTTTTATGTTTTGTCAATTTTAATGAGCCATGTAATGACATGGAAGGAAAATCCAGCTTCGCCATACCAAGTGTGTTTTGTTGTAATTAATATGGTCATATTTTCAAAGTGAAGTTGTTAAATTTGTGAGATGCGATTAATATAATGATTTCCACGTAAATCATATCTGGAGTGTTTAGTGCCAGAATAAATCGAGTTTGTACAAGGGGTTATGCGTTAAACATATTACGAGTGGACTACCGTATAACAGGCGAAATTATTATTCTTTTTTATATTAATAATAATAATAAATAAATAATATAACTATTTTTTTTAAGAAGATATTTTTTTTTAAATATGATTTGGAGATAATAATAATTCATGTGATCAAGTGTTGAGTTTATTGGGAATCATGTAATGACGGGATGTCGTTGTTAATTCGGAATTAAAGTGCGTGGTAATTTAATTTGATCAATTAATAATATAGAAATGTAGATCGGTGCTAATAATCCGTACATGTTAATGAACGTGTGGTTTAAATTACGGTCCAAAATTTTTTTTACGTATAAATGTCGCGTTTTAAAGTTGCGATTCATTAGCCGGAACATGTAGTGCTAATATTACGAGACCATGATTGTCAAAATTTGGTAAATATAATTTCAAGATGTTACGATTATTTGTGGAGAATGAACTAAAGCGTAGATCAAAATGAGATAGAAAATGTGAAAGAATCTGCAGTCAGATAATAAAAGGTCGTATGATGTCAGAAATGAATAAATAAGTCAGTTGATAATTCTGTGAGAAATAAATGAATCGAGGAATATTGAGATAGAAAGGAAAATAAATTCCGTACGAGAGACACTTAGGATATTGATATGAGTGTAAAATGTACGGGCAGTGTCACAGAGAAATACTGAGTTACGCAGCGGGTAGAATTCGAACCCGTGACAGCATGTACGAAATAAATAGACTGCACAGCTATTCGTTGAGATACAACGGATCTAAGGATAATGAGAGTTCAGATTCCACATAAATGGTCGTATATTGTATTCATTGTAATGACGAGCGAGGACAATCATGATGTCGTGATAATAATAATAATAAATATTGCAGAGAAAGGATTGGACCGCCTTAATTAATTGAGCGTTGATAAAGATGTTAAACGGGAATCTAAATGATAATATGCAACCGATAATAATAATAACAATGTAGGACGATCTTAAATCATCGCGGTCAGTTAATAATAATTGTCATAATAATAACTGTAATGATGTCGTTGGTTGATCAGTGAAATATTTGTAATTGCGACCGATATCTGTATATATTTTGGCGGAAGTGACCGGTCCATTAATAATAATAACCTCTTAAGTGACATGAATAATAATAATAATATCTTGAGTCACCTATTCATTAATAATAATAATAATCACGAGAGGGATATAATAATAATAACAGTAATAACCATTTGTGTTTGCATCCCGCATAATAATGATGATATTAATCAAACGTGACAGTGCCAGGAACCGTTGAATAATAATAATAATAATAATAATAATAATAATAATAATTTCAAGGATGATAATGTCATGAATATCCGACGATCGTGGATTAAATTGTTTGGCGACAATATCCCTCTATTAGTATGTTTGAATAATGAGAGTGATAATATTAGAGTCATTTGGTACCTCTTTATTGTACGGTTTCCGTATGGGACGATGTGACTGCATACTTGGCGTGTTTGTTTACTTCGCTCGCGATGCGAGGGGGGGTCATTGGCACGGTATTTTCCCACCGCTTCTCGTTATCTCATCTGTGGCAGTAGTCTACTGAGGCTAACTGGTGACAATTCAGATCACATGTAAATAAATGTAAATGCTAATTCATTGGTATGGCATCAGCTGGATATCGTAAGATAGGGACTGTCCGTGGAATCCAGTTTTCGCACTTCACGAGAAACATTACCCAGTCCGAGTACCGGTCTCGGAAAAATGTATATAGCCGGAGTACATCATCTTAGTTAAGTCGGGAAGCCGACCGTAACATGGGTTATGCTCGGGCTCCCGATAGAAGGAAGCTATATCCTTGAGTAACGGTTCGATTCAAATGGAATCGATCCGTAAATTATACCTCCAAAATGTCATTTTATTTCAGAAGCAACGCAGCAAGATATTGATACCACTTGCGGTATGGCAAGTGATTTATATATGTAAAATGTGTGTAAATTCAAATATTGTTGCCACGTGTATCAAAGTTTTATACGTCAAATGGCGTAATAAACCGCTCCTTCTGGCAAATTATTTCAAAGGAAACCACTCTCATAATCTTTTTATTGTAGTTAGATGATGCCCTTTTTAAAGTAATAGTCACTTCCTAGTCCTATCATGGAGTCCTTAAATTCAGTTTACAATCGAGCCTTCCCCATTTTAATTTTAAGTTGCTCCGTTCATCCCCGTGTTCTATTATGCCGTTATATTTATATTTGATGATTTAAATAATGAACCGACACCCCTGAGATAAATGCTAGTCTGGGACTCGGGAGGTGGACGGGTGCACTACGAACTGGTCATTGATATCTACACCACCCACGTGTTTATTATATTGGGCGATGAGACGTGGAATATCCACCAATATTCTTTTCTTCTCTGTACGTGAATATCTGTAGCACTTTTTCTTTGGTTCAGTGCTGTCACAGTTGGTTAGTACTGTTACAACATTGTTGTCATTCCACCTTACCACCAAAAGGTCCTTAGTAGACGATACTGCCGTTGCAAATCTGGGCTCTTTTTCCCATGTTTTCTTGTCTGGCAAGTGCATGCTTGGAAGGCATCTGTTTTCTTGGAGAGTCCCAGTGCCTCCTAATCTCCTCCTTGTTAGCTCCTGCAGGAGAAGTACGGAGGTGAACAAGTACCGGTAATCAAAGTACACCTTAGTACCAGGCACAGGATCTACATAGTCCAACAAACCTAGAACCACATCACCACCCTGGCCTAAGTTTGTTGTTGGAAGATGAGTAGACGCACCACAGTAAGGTTCCACGTGAAATATATAACCAGAAGGATCGGCAGCCACCCACAGTTTGTACCCGAATCTTATCGGCTTGCCGCGAATAAATTGCTTGCACCCATGCTTTCCATAGTATGGTATAATACTTTCATCAATACTGATAGTACTGCCGGGGCATAAAATCTTGAATGAATTATTCAAGAAACTGAAAATTGGACGAACCTTGAACATGCGATCTTCTCCTGTATTTTCGTCATTGTTGGAAAGATGGAGGTGTCGTAAAATTTCCTCGAAGCGCTTACGCCGTATAGCTTCGGTAACTAGAGGTATGTGCACGTCTGGTTCATTTCTCCAGTCAAGTCTTTTTGATGGAAGTGTGTGATAACCTGTGAATAGCATTACTCCAATAAGGGTAAGTATTTCATTTGTTGTACATCCTAAATCATGCACTAAATGCTGAGCAGCATACCTGTTAGTCTCTGTGTACTAGTGAGGTATAGCTGAAGTGCATCTAGAGGACGTGTAACTGTCTCTCGTAACATGTCCTCAGAGGTAGGTTTATAGTTCAGGAATAGTGAAAGAAGTAGACGTTCGGTGCAATTTCCATGACAAAGATTGAAACTGTCGCCTGACTCGTTTACGAGGAATGCTGGCACGAGCTGATGATGTGCTTGGCTGTGGCTCTTCCTCCTCTTCTAAATAAGATCTACCACTGTCATTGTTGTATGTTAGCAACACTTCAGACTGTAGAACACGAGATGGAAGATGATCAAAGTCTCCAGTCACTTTGCATCTGACTTATCGGAGTCCTCGTCGCTGTCAGCTGCTGCATTTTCCATGAGTAGGCAAACTACAATTGTATTAGGCAGTTCTCCATCTTCATTTCCTTTAGCAAGTTCCTCGAGAATTTGATCTAAATTTAGGCCTAGCCCCCTTTTATAAGAGCCTCTTGATGACCTGTAAAATGCACGGCTGATTGAAGGATTGTGTTTTCTAAACTTCTAAACACTGTTAGCATATCAAATAAAACATTTAGTGTTCTAAAAGTTTGTAATATTTTATGTCATTATTCCCTAACTGTCCTGAGTACGTCTTGTCATGTTCTTCAAATCTACCCATCTCTAGAATTTTGTCTGTTTGATCGCCGCGCGCCCACACACACACACACACACACACACACACACACACACACACACACACACACACACACACACACACTCTCTCTCTCTCTCTCTCTCTCTCTCTCTCTCTCTCTCTCTCTCTCTCTCTCTCTCTCTCTCCCTCATATGAACGCATGGAAAAGGACTATACTGAAATACTATTCCTTTTTGATAGGCTTGCTTGTATATTACTAACTGCGGCACATTGGTATTCCAAGTGCTCCTCGGCAACTTTACTTGCCACTAATATGAAATTGTATCTGTACATCAAGATATTCCTCATAAGTGCTTGATTATCAATCATTTCACTTGTATATACTTTCATCTAAGCTAGTAATAATGTTGAACTTAGTAAAATTATTGAGTATGAGAAAATTACATGTTTGAAGTTCTGTAACAACAAGCAAATGGCAGCTGTGTAGTGTAGTTGAATAACTGTTCATTTAGGAAACAATCTGGTCTATAATAACAATGAAGCTCTCTGCTGAGGTTGTAGGAGCCTCCATTTTTACTGTTAAGATCAACTCCAGGGATGTCAATTGTTTTCATATATCACCAGAGCATGAAATACGGCATGGCAACTTAAGTTGCCGGGGAGCACTAATGGGTTAAGGTACAGCCCCAGCATTTGCCTGGTGTGAAAATGGGAAACCATGGAAAACCATCTTCAGGGCTGCCGACAGTGGGATTCGAACCCACTATCTCCCGCATGCAAGCTCACAGCTGCGCGCCTCTAACCGCTCGGCCAACTCGCCCGGTCTTCCGTCATCTTAATACAATTAACATCACTTAAAGTATAGAATTATGATACAATGTCTGAAGAATTATACTTTAGTGCAGCAAAAATTATAGAAATGTACAAAGAACTTCGTACCTACTCCAATAATTTTGAGAAGAGATTCCCCTAGCACAGAAACAGTCTCACTTGAGAGTGAAGGTGTTGGCCATGGCACCGGTATCCTGGCCTTGGACTGGAGCATTGACTGTTCGAGGACGAGGAGGCACTGGGGCCATTACCCTAAGAACAAGTTGTGTCAACACACTGGACCACTCACCTGTATACAAGCTGTTAACACTCCTAATCAGGTGAAGTTCCAGTACTATAAACTACTGTGCATAGGCCTAATGAGAACGAACCATTCAGAAAAATGGCCATATTATGCAAGGCCTTTTTTTTTTTTTTTTTTTTTTTTTTTTTTTTTTTTTTTTTGCTGTGTGTTTTACGTCGCACCGACACAGTCAGGTGTTATGACGGCGATGGAACAGTACAACGCTAGGATTCAGAAGGAAGCGACAGCCCCAGTATTTGCCTGGTGCGAAAATGGGAGAAATAACAAAACCATCTACAAACTGCCAATAGTGGGGTTCAAACCCACCATCTCTCCAATGTAAGTTCACAGCTATGTGATGCAAACCGCGTGGCCAACTTCCTCGATGTACACATGATTATCTATCAATAATCATGTTGAAAAGTCGGAAATGTCACCTTCGCTTAATATGAACTAGTAATCTTTATTTTTATTTTCTTTCTTTTTTAATCTGCTTACCCTCCAGGGTTGGCTTTTCCCTCGGACTCAGCGAGGGATCCCACCTCTACCGCCTGAAGGGCAGTGTCCTGGAGCGTGAGACATTGGGTCGGGGATACAACTGGGGAGGATGACCAGTACCTCGCCCAGGCGGCCTCACCTGCTATGCTGAACAGGGGCCTTGGTGGGGGATGGGATGATTGGAAGGGATAGACAAGAAAGAGGGAAGATAGCGGCCGTGGCCTTAAGTTAGGTACCATCCCAGCATTTGCCTGGAGGAGAAGTGGGAAACCACAGAAAACCACTTCCAGGATGGCTGAGGTGGGAATCGAACCCACCTGTACTCAGTTGAGCTCCCGAGGCTGAGTGGACCCCGTTCCAGCCCTCGTACCACTTTTCAAATTTCGTGGCAGAGCCGGGAATCGAATCCGAGCCTCCGGGGGTGGCAGCTAAACACGCTAATCACTACACCACAGAGTGATTCAAAGAATTTTCATGAATTACAAACTAGATAATTAGAAACATTTTAGTTGTTAAAATAAATTCAGTTCAGTATTAAACCCAGACGGAGTCTTATTCTAATAATTAAATTATTACAATGGAAGAAATAAAAAGTAACTGCGCGAGTAATAAGAGTAGAAACGCGTTAGCTTACTGAACGTTCCATTAAATACTGGATAGGATCAAAGTTATTCATTCTCTCTGAACTGTATATCAAGATTCTGCATTTTAAGCGAATTTTCACGATAATGGCTCGGTTAAAATAAGTCTTTAGTTCTGAAAAGCAGATTGAAAAGATAGTTGAAAATAAATAGAAAATAAATACTTATATCTTCTATTTTAGAAAATAACTTTATGGGTTATAAATAATAGATGTGTTTTTGTATGTGCATTCGGTGCATAATAATGCCTTCATACATTACCCTCCCATTATTTGAACTACGGAAACAAAAATATCTTTACTGTTATTAACAATTGTGAGTTTCTTGATCTAGACTTCCTTCAGAAGTTTAATTTCTTAAAATATCTCGCATCTTTACTACATTGTCATACTGTGTGACAGTACACGTATTACACCACCGCATTATATGGATTATTACGTTTTTCACTATTAAGGTCGTTACTCAAGTCGTGGGGCTTTTTCGCTGCGTGGACGCAAGTGAATTCGGGTTAGGCTTGAGCTTCCTCACAATGAACAATCTAGATACTAAATGCTGTCCCTCTGCCCCAGAGATTTCAGTCTCGCTTTCTGAGAAAACACGTTTTGCTAACCCACATGCTGTTCTTAGAGACCGGTTATCGGCGAATTGGAGGAACGCCAAGCTTGTAGGTTAGTCACTATCGTCTTCTGAGGAATTATTCGCATAAATGCATCAGACAGTACCGTTATGTGGAGGTGAAAGCAGAACAGTCTCCTAACCATGAACAATCTCTCAGACATTATCAATCTAGAAAGAATAAGAATAATATACTGTACTACTTCATACTGTTATCTCTACATAAAAGTTACATAATCACGAACTCAGATGTCTCGTGAATGGGACAGTTGCGCTGCATGCAGAGCTATAGCAACTGAAATTGCAACGGCAAGAGTTTATTTCACACAAAATGTATGTTTTTACAAAGTTGCAGTCTATGCATAAATCAATAAATAAATAAATAAATCAGGTGTTTCGGTCTGTCGTATCAATATACTTCTCCACGATAGGCTATAGCAAACTCAAATATGGGAAACTATTATTAAATTATTATTATTATTATTATTATTATTATTATTATTATTATTATTATTATTATTATTATTATTATTATTATTATTTGCTAGAGGTTTAACGTCGCACTAACACATTAAAGATTTTCAGCGATGCAAGGATGGGGGGGCTAGGATTGGAAAGGTAGCGCCGTGGCCTTAATTAAGGTATAGACAGCCCCGACATTTTCCTGGTGCAAAAATAGGAAACCAAGGACTGCCAACGGTAGGATTCGAACCTACCATCTCCAAAATGCAAGCTCACATCTACACGACCGTAACCGCACGGCGAACTCGCTCAGTGTACGCGAAAAAGAAAGAAAAAACTCCTTAACGGTCACCCACCTTCTGTGAAGAGAAGGTACCATACGTTAACTAACTTACTTGCTCTACTTAAAAAGGCACTTGGACGTCTCCGAAAGCCGTACGGTAAGTGGGCATTGCTATATGAAACGATGGAACGTGGCAGGAAATTATATTAGATACTAGCATGTGGCCACAGCTTCGTCCGAGTTTATTTATTCAACCGCGTTAGATGTTTCTAAACCGTAAAAGTTGTTTGCTGATGACAATGACAGCTTCATTTCTTGGAGTAAAAATCGTTCTTTGATACAGCCATGAGTGATCGGTGAAATACTGTGCCCACGTGTGCTAAAAATTTCAGATATCTAATTTTCGAAGATTTGGCTGGGCACCGCACACATACACACAGACAATTCTGGATATCACGGACTGAACGAAAATAGCTTCCTATGCCATGGACTTAAAATGGCATACAAAATTTGTTTTACGTCGCACCGACACAGATAGGTTTATGGTGACGATGGGATAGGAAAGAACTGAAAACCATATCTCCACAATGCAAGCTCATGGGTGCGCGCCCCTAACCGCACGGCCAGCTCGCTTGGCTTACTATTCCTTGTGTATGTTTTTATATTATATGTTTCCTCTGAATAAAATATATGATTGAGATAGCTGAAAGAAAATACGGTTCAGGTTTTATTGCTGGTATAGTGAAATCCTCGTATCCCCTAACATTTTATTGAATGAAATAAATATCGAGTAAATCTGTAAATAAATAAATAAATACCTACATTATTAAAAGGATTAAAAATAATATAAATAATTAATGAAAACAGGTCTTTCTTTAGCTGTATAAATATTCATCCAAAAGTACGCCTTCGTTAAAAATTTCAGATCTCTGCGTTCCGTAGGTTTGGCTGGGCATTGCGCACATACACACAAACACTTCCGGATACTGCGGACCAAATACGGCTCTTCGTGCCTGGGACCGAAAATGGCTTCCTACTCCATGGATTTAAAATGGCTCCTTGACTTTTATTACCTATCTTATATGCGTTGCCTAGCGACAGTGAATCTATGCATTTAATCTTGGTGACAGCACGTTGGATTGTCATATCCCAACACACGTTTTCCGACGGTTTTTCTTTCATAATTCATGAACGACAGCGAAAATGAAAAATCAGGCTTAGAGGTGCATTCGGACCTCCTTCTATCTACCTATGTAAAAAAATTCAGATCTCTGCATGCCGTAGATTTGGTTGGGCATCGCAAACACACAGACATACACTTCCTTTTATTATAAAGATAGCCTAATAAATAAAGCGCTATTTCCTCTGGAAAGGCGCTGATTCTAGGTTATATTACAATGTATCACATATATGGATATCATCCGACTTGTTCTGTGTACATGTTCTGTTTCGTAGTGCAAACTCAGAAAGTACGATAAACAACAGTCACACTCCAAGAATGTTGTGCGGAATACACTGAAAAGGCTTAAGCTGTTCTGTGGAAAGTAGGAAATATGAGAAACAGAGGCCATGGAATGGACTGAATGATACATGTCAAGTTCGATTTCATCTGCGCTGGTTATGCATTGTATAGCTGTTACCAAGACAGACTCCAATCCTCAGACCGTAATGCTACTCTCGATCGTTCAAAGATGGCGAATCGAGTAGCCGAATATGTTGGAAATGTGGGTTTGTTATGGTTTGTTGTTATCGTATGTAGTCGGTGTAATTTCATGTAAGTTAACGAAACTTTTTAGTTTCTTTGTAGAATATAAGTGTGCGAGTGTATTTAAATTAGTCCGTTGGAACTTAGGATCTGTAATTATATGCAGTAATGTGAGAATGTGTTTGTTTGGATTGGGTTATAAACCAGTTTTAAGTCTAACTATGGCAATGCCTCTCATACAACCATTCTTAAGTTTTCTACGAAATAAAACATTAAGAGAGAAATGGATTAGGAATATAAATCGTGATTATTATGAAGCAGATGAGAAAATTATAGTGTGCATACATCATTTTGAGAAAAAGTCTGAAGTTAGGGAAGACTTTTCTCTAATCCCAAACGATGAACCTATTCGTGTTCTTCGAAACATATTTAGATAGAATATAATTTATATTGTGATATTCGGTTAGTGTCTATGTGCTTCAAAGTGTCGAGTGATTTAGATGCAAGTGTATTTTATAACAAGCTGTGCTTGCCTGCGGAAATGTTTGGCTTAATCTTGTGGAGTATAACACAACTTATAAGTGTGACAGATGGAGCAATCTGTAAACTGATACACAGAAAAAATAGGGACTTGGAGGGATTAGCTGAGTTTGTAACGCAAGCGTTTACAGTGCCAACACCTTCCTATTCCTGCTGTGGTTATCTGTTATGAAGCAAACTACACCGAACTGAAGCTCGTCCACGTGGTTAAATGTCAATGTTCTGAGTCTTTTTTTTTTTTTTTTTTTTTTTTTGCTATTGGTTTTACGTCGCACCACCACAGATATGTCTTATGGCGACGATGGGACAGGAAAGGGCTAGGAGTGGGAAGGAAGCGGCCGTGGCCTTAATTAAGGTACAGCCCCAGCATTTGCCTGGTGTGAAAATGGGAAACCACGGAAAACAATCTTCAGGGATGCCGACAGTGTGGGTTCGAACTATCTCCCGAATACTGGATACTAGCCGCACTGGATACTGGCTGCAGCTATCGAGCTCGGTGTTGTTTAGAGTCCATAGAGTTTTTGTACTCATATTCTTTAATGGTTAAAAACCTATTATATCTTAAGTTCCTAAACTTTTCATTACTAAGGTTACTATCATTGTGTGAAGTGCTGCTATCCCATTCGTCAACGATATGTTAGCATGCCTACCTATATGAAGGATTGTTATTGTGAGCCATCAACCAGCGTGAAAATTTAGGCCTAAGTCAGGTTGGAATCCTGGCGGGTCTGGAAATATGTTGAGATGATTTAAACCATGATGTTACAATAGCCGAAATGATGGAGCTGTGTCGGCAAGAATCCGTCAACGCGATAAGTACCCAAAATATTGTCCTTTCCTTTATTCTATTACGTAGATGCATTACAGTAGTGTAGATTTTCTTTCACGTTATTAGAATGTGACGTATTCATAGGATACAACTTGAGTGATATGATATGATCGTCGCTAGATATTTCGTGACATCCGTGGAGTGTCGTTAATCTTTTAAATAATGGCGTAATGAGAGTCATAGTTTTCCATGCACTATCGAGTTGATTTCGAGGGCGCAATTATAACATTTTATATAGGGATTTTACTAAGGATTTGTTAATTATGTTTTGTGAGTACCGTCTTCATAATTTATTATTTTTTAACATGCCAGTTATTGCATAGATAATTCTTATTGGAGCAATCATAATGCAAGTGATATGTGTCGAGATTGGAACTGTTCCTATAAAATAATGCTTATGTTATGCATGTAAATCTTCGTAAGAGAAATATTTGTTTGAACCGCGAAAACATAATGGTGAATTTCACACGTATTTGGGAATGAGATAGTCTTCTTCGATGATAATGTGCTTGTATGTTTGGAATAAAGAATTAAGAATAAGCATGATGTATACGCGAAATGATAGGAAGTACTGAATGATAGGGTCGTCGATATAATGAAATGATAATATGCGCGATGATTATGGTATAACAGTTCGTTGGGAAATAAGCATTACTAGCAAAGTAACGTAGTCTTCGAGAATCCCAATGAGGTTAATGTTGAGAGAAATAAAGTAGGTGTTCATGTGAAAATATTGATTGATACTGATAAATGGACAAGCATTTAAAGGTTGATAGTTGTATTTCCAAAATAATATTTCCCGAAGGATACTGGCATATACCGAGCTGGATAGCTGCAGTCGCTTAAGTGCGGCCAGTATTCAGTATTCGGGAGATAGTAGGTTCGAACCCCACTGTCGGCAGCTCTGAAAAGGGTTTTCCGTGGTTTTCCATTTTCACACCAGGCAAATGCTGGGGCTGTACCTTAATTAAGGCCACGGCCGCTTCTTTCCCACTCCTAGCACTTTCCAGTCCCATCGTCGCTATAAGACGTATCTCTGTCGGTGCGACGTAAAGCAACTAGCTAAAAAAAAAAAGAAAAAAAAAAAAGAAAAGATACTGGCATACTAAACGTGTGAATGGTCGACAGAATTTTAACCAGTGATACGGTAATGAAACGAATTTCAAGCATTTGTGTAGATAATTGCGGTTGGAAGATCATAGTTGTTGATGTAGCACGCATGTCTTGTAGTCATTATTAGAACTTCAAATCTTCACAGGCAAATCTACGGACTATTCCAGATGCTGTGGGACTATGATAACTCCAAATCATGATTATCTTTGATAATGTTATGTAGCTAGATATTTGATTTATTTAGGTGCAGCAATTTTTAGGATTTTATGAATATGCTGCTACTGTTCTGCAATTTGGGTCATTATTTATTGGGAGATGATTTACGATGATGCCCATGATCATGTCGTTATTAGGTTTCACGACGTTGAATGCAGGTTACTGACGAACACTCAAGTTGTTATTTAAGTTTTCGCTGATTTGCGTGATGATTTTTACGATATATCAATAGAATACCGGAGGAAAAGATTTTGGGCAACAAATGACAGATATAAATGAATAAATGTTTTTCCTATCTTATTCTTGTCGGCGGACGAAAACGAATAATGTAAATAATTAAATTAATAATCAGATATTTTAAGCCTTCAGCAGACTGTCATGTTCGATTTGATGAATTGTTTGAGATATCAATTTAACGATAAATTGATCACCAACATGTTTCTTTAATTGTACGACATTATAATGTTTTATGTGCGAAGAACATAATAACCAACAAAAGCATTCAGATATTTATTCTATTGCGTTGACTGTCATACTCCATTTCCTTTCTTATCCGATCACGTAAATTTTCAATTATTTTGTTAGTTATGTTTCATTAAAAGATGGTTTAATTAAATCGGAATATCCTTCCAAACAAAAATAAATTCTCGATGTTGTTATTTATAGATTAAGAATAAGGATAGTCTCAAACAGTTATCAGATACGTATTCTTGTGATGTCGATAAGAGCCTGATGGTAAATGTAACATGTGACCGGTATTCAACGAACTTACACACTCGCGAGTGGATTTTCATGGATCTCCGTTGACACCAGCCGTGGCATACCCATAAACCCATAATATTATTCGAACCTTTTATTCAGAACCATTCATGAACGGTCGTACATTTCCGCCGTCCAATGTAAGGTCACGTATGTTGGATCACAATGTGCGTATGAATAGACTCCGAAAATGGGTCCATAAATGTGACTGGATGCGGTGAAATAACAGTATCAAGAAGACTAACAGATTCCACTTTAGGGAGTAAGTGACGCATAAAAAATGAAAGGCTGCAGAGCTATCCGCGAATAGCGGATTGTGTAGGGTATAAGATTGTGCAGACGGTTATATTGTGCCGATTGCAGAAACGGTATTTAGACGATGTTTACGGTTAAACAATGTTGCTTTTTCTTGTTTTACAATCTGATTCACTTCGCACCAACACAGACAGGTGTTAAACTACGTCCGCACTGGAGGTGGCTTGCATGAGTAGGTGCTTAGATAGGACCTTAGGTGGGATATGTGGTCGTCGCACTGCCCGGAGCTGTGTTAACTGCTCTCAAGACAAGGACGACTTAGAAATATCTCTATCGAAGAAAATGACTTCTTATTGAGAATTCTAGTTTGAAGTACGAACTATTCTGCCTGCGTTCTTCTTCTTGTTGGGTACACGAAGTAAAGGGAAATGGAGCTTTAACTTTACCTGAAAACACAATAAAATGCTATAATGGCCGCATTTAATTTCAAACAAACAGGTGTTGATAGAAACTTCATCAATATCACAACATGTAAATGTTTTAGGTATCACAAATGAATATATATATATATATATATATATATATATATATATATGAATAAATACACTATTGATTTGTACTTACCATCTTTGCTAGCTTCCCGCGCTATCTCTTCCCAAAGCTTTTTGAGGACAATGGCATTTGTGTAGCTCATGTGATTAATTCTACAAGGCTTCCCTTTTAAACACTGATGACACAAATAACTCGTCCGTTTTCAAGTCAAAAGTGAACAAACATACATAAATCATTATAGACCGTTATGCCTTTCAGCGTTCAGTCTGCAAGCCTCTGAATTTACTAACCGTCACCACAATCCTCTATTTGCAAGTAGTGCTGTGCCCTCATTTTGTTCTATACCTCTTAAATCGTTAGAAACTGAGTCTAACAATCGTCGTCTTGATCTCCCTCTACTTCTCTTACCCTCTATAACAGAGTCCATTATTCTCCTAGGTAACCTATCATCCTCTATTCGCCTCGAATAACCCCATCACCGAAGCCGGTTTATGCGTACTGCTTCATCCATCGAGTTCATTCCTAACTTAGCCTTTACCTCCACATTCCGAGTACCCTCCTGCCACTGTTCCCACCTGTTTATACCAGCAATCACTCTCGCTACTTTCATGTCTGTTACTTCTAACTTATGAATATATCCTGAGTCCACCCAGCTTTCGCTCCCGTAAAGCAAAGTTGGTCTGAACACAGACCGATGTAAAGATAGTTTCGTCCGGGAGCTGACTTCCTCCCAACAGAATAATGTTGATCGGAACTGCGAGATCACTGCATTAACTTTACTACACCTTGATTCAATCTCACTTACTATATTACCATCCTGGGAGAACACACAACCCAAATACCGGAAGGCTAATTTCCATATCATACTCAGCACCTATTTTCCAAGTTCCAAGATATTAGACTGCAGCTTTTCGGCACAACCTGCCATTCAGACCAAGTCGTCAGCATAGGCTAGACTGTTTACTATATTTCCACCTAACTGAATCCCTCCCAGCCACCGTATACCTTTCAGCAGATGATCCATGTAAACTACGAACACCAAAGGTGAAAGATTAAGCCTTGTCTAACTGCTGTAAGTACCCTGAACCAAGAACTCGTTCTACCATCAATTCTCACTGAAACCCAATTGTCAACATAAATGCCTTTGATTGATTTTAATAATGTACCTGTAATTCATAGTCCCCCAGTATAGCGAACATCTTTTCCCTCGGTACCCTGTCATATGCTTTCGCTAGATCTACGAAACATAAACACAACTGCCTATTCCTCTCGTAGCATTTTTCAACTACCTGGCGCATACTGAAAATCTGATCCTGACAGCCCCTCTGTGGTCTGAAACCACACTGGTTTTCATCCAACTTCCTCTCAACAACTGATCGCACCCTCCCTTCCAAGATGCTAGTGAATACTTTGCCTGGTATACTAATCAATGAGATACCTCGATAGTTGCAATCTTTCCTGTTCCCTTGCTTATAGATAGGTGCAATTACTGCTTTTGTCCAATCTGAAGGTACCTTACCAACACTCCATGCTAATCTTACTACTCTATGAAGCTATTTCATCCCTGCCTTCCCACTATACTTCACCATTTCAGGTCTAATTTCATCTATTCCTGTTGCTTTATGACAATGGAGTTTATTTGCCATCCTTTCCACTTCCTCGAGCGTAATTTCACCATCATTTTCCTCCTCCCTATGAGCTAGCTTGTTCGCAACACCACCAGGAAGATTTCCTTTTACGTGGAGAAGATGTTCAAAATATTCCCTCCACCTCTCCAGTGATTCCCTGGGATCTATTTTGAGTTCACCTGAATTACCCAAAACACTGTTCACTTCCTTTTTCCCTCCCTTCCTAAGATTATTTATTACTGTCCAGAAAGGTTTTCCCGCTGCTTGACCTAGGCTTTCCAGGTTATTATCAAAATCTTCCCACGACTTCTTTTTGGATTCAACAACTGTTTGTTTCGCTCTGTTTCTTTCATCTACGTACAATTCCCTGTCTGCCTTGGCCATTGTTTGGAGCCATTTCTGATAAGCCTTCTTTTTACGTTTACAAGCTGCTCTCACTTCATCATTCCACCAAGATGTTCGCTTTTTCCCATCTTTACACATAGTTGTTCCTACGCATTTCCTTGCAATTACTACTACAGCATCCGTGTACGCCACCCATTCTCTTTCTATATCCTGAACCTGCTTACTGTCTACTGTTCGAGACTTCTCACTAATCATATCCATGTACTTCTGTCGAATTTCCTCATCCTGGAGATTGTCTACCTTTATTCGTTTGCAGACAGATTTCACTTTCTCTATCCTAGACCTAGAGATATTTAGTTCACTGCAGATCAGATAGTGGTCTGCACCATCGAAAAATCCCCGGAAAACGCGTACATTCCTAACAGATTTTCTGAATTCGAAGTCGGTCAAGATATAATCTACTATGGATCTGGTACCCCTAGCCTCCCATATGTAGCGGTGAATAGCCTTATGCTTGAAGAATGCATTCGTAACTGTTAAACCCATACTAACACAGAAGTCCAGCAAACGCTTCCCTTTCCCATTAGCTTCTATATCTTCCCCACATGTAACAATCACCCTTTCGTATCTTTCAGTTCTATTTCCAACTCCCGTATTGAAATCGCCCATTAGCACTATCCTATTCTTGCTGTTGAACCTGACTACGATGTCACTCAATGCTTCATAAAACTTGTCAACTCATTTTCACCCTCGGATGGTGAATACACTGACACACTTCCAACTGCCAAATCTACCCACATCATTCGCTCATTTACGTGCCTAACAGAAACTATGTTGCGCGCAATGGTATGCCTGATAAACAGCCCTACCCCACACTCTGCCCTTCCCTTTATAACACCCGTCAAGTACACGTTATAATCTATCTCTTCCTCGTTATCTCCCCTTAAACGAATATCACTTACTCCTAGTACATCCAGATGCTGACTCAGCCAGTTCTACCTTCTTTCTTCCATAAGCCCCATTAATATTGATAGCTCCCCATCGAATTCCATTTCATTCGCCAAGTTGTTTCCAAGGAGTCCCTTGCCTGTCAAATGGGAGTGTGACTCCGGTACTCCCATAGGTCCGAAGCTTACTTAAAATGTGCTGAGCTCGGTAAATTCATGAAGCAGGATGCTATCCTACTTGCACACAGTCCAAGTGAGGATCTCTCCTCTAACGGGTTAGGGACCACCGGTGGATTGTATAGCCCTAGCCGCCTGAGCACAAGGAAGGCCATGACTCAGAATATGTCAGAGATGCCCACTCCCATTCCATAGCAACTGGTATCCCGACTCTCAGGACCATTACTAGGCCACTCAGCCGTTGCCCATGGTTCACGAACTATCGAACTAGGACGTGACTACAGTAACCCACACCATGAACCATAAAGTGAACCCAAGTTGCGCAAAATTTACGTTGAGTACAACAAGTAGTTCACGCTTCTACCTGGATAGAAGCTTGGAAAAACAGCCCCGTTCGTTCGCTAGGATGGACGCTTAGTGACTATCCAAGGAGCCAAGACAAGCTAAGCGCCCGGTGCGGCCACTTCATTCTCGGGAGTTCGTTTGCTTAGACGAATCATCCAAGCGACTATCCTCTATCTAGGCGCTAAGCAAGCAACCTCTGGTGCGGACGTAGCCTTATGGCGACGGTTAAACAATGTTTACGTATGGCATTCCAAAGACGTTATTTATCACTTAGGCACTGTCTAAAACCGATGTTAAACAGGCCATGATTAAACACTGCCGAGGACACTGTTTAGGGGCGTGCTCGGTTCGCCCGGAAGGACGTGGGTTCGAATCCCCGTCAGGAAGTCGTACAATTTAAGAAACGAGATTTCCACTTCCGGAGGTTCACTCAGCCTACAGTACCAGGTTAATTCCTGGAGGCAAAGGCGGCCGGGCGTAGAGCTAACCACTCTACCCCATCAAGTGCCGCGGTTAACAATAGTGGAAGCCTTTACCTTGCACTCCTCCAAGGGCCTTCATGGCCTGTACGGAGGTGACTTTGCTTTGCGAGGGCATTGTTTAACCTCAAATTTTGGGAGTGAATTACTATCAGATGTTATGTACCATGAAACATGTATAATTTGTAATATGTTGGGACGATTCCGGGAAGAAAGGTTATTCCGACGGCCTCCGGTGGGTCGTCTGCTGCGAAATTGCAGCAATTCATTTGAAATGTACGGGGAGGTACAATTTAAAATACGATTTCACTTTCCAAGATATAATGTAAGAGACTTGATTCTTGAGCCTGACACGAGGGGGAATCCATTAACTGTCAACTTGACAATTATTCATGGCAACCGATATATTTTATTTTTCTGGGGATAATTTCCCTGGAATAATAGGTCACATCATCTACATCCATATCAGAATAACCTGTCCCCATCGTCAGAAGGCTGTCACATATGCAACCGGGAGGGATTCTATTGTATTTGCTGCCAAGCACACATAACAGTGACACTACAAAGTAAGTTGTGTTTTTCTCCTCTTTTTTCTTCGGATACTTGTCGCACTAATTCAGATAAGTTTTCGGCAACTATGAGGCAGGAAAAGACAAAGACTGGGAAGAAAGAACCGTAGCCATTATAACTGCACCACTACTTTCCCGATGGAAAAAAAAAAAAAAAAATGGGGAAAATACGAAAAACAATCTTCAGGGCTGCCGATGGCGCGTTTCGAACCTCCGATCTCCAGAATGCATGCTACATCTACACGGACCCGTACAGCTCATTCGGTTACACAGTGCTATAGTTTCATCTTCCCTTCACACTTACCGTAACAACACTATACAAAAAGCTACACTTCCTCGTACGTTAGCCTCGATAATATTTATGAGATTTCATTTCCACGTAAGCGATATTCTTATCTGTAGGCAAGTCACGCTCATGTTTAGCCACATTCTTGTAATGTGCAGTAGGAAGAAGACAGCTGAATAGCGTTCGGCGCGCGCACAGACAAATTCCATTGGTTGCGACAAGCAGAGTTGCATGGAAGATATTTCTGTTTCCATTTTCGAACCAATATTGATGATGATGATTGTTGTAACCAAGGTTGAGATTTACAAAACACAACTTTATTATTCGCTTCAAATGCAAAATACACTATTTATACAAATAAAATGAAATTTAACTTGAAGCAAAATGAATTAGGAATCTTGAGAAAGAGTCTATCTTCTGTACACTATATACAAGTTTACAGTATTTACATCCACTTCTATCTCGAAAAGATAGTCCTTGATATATGAAAAGTCGATAGTCGAAAACTATCAGAAGTACTGACATAAATGTTTTGGAAAATCCTTCCTTGCTGAGTTATAAAAGCAAGTTCGATGTAGGAAGAATTCTTACTTGGCGAAACCAAGGGAGCTTGCATTAATTAGGGAAATATTACGGTATGTAATAGTATGACTGGATATGGGCAGCGGAAAAGGAGCGGTGACCAGAGGTGAGACCTCGTACTGCCAGAAATTCAGTCCACCTGGTCGAAGCACATTTTCAAGAGGAGTAGCCTCCGTGCTCGACGTAGGGTGTATTCTGGAGCTGGACACCGGGGCAAGTGGGCATCTGGACAGGCTGGGAGTTCCTCTTTATAGTACACACACGATGGTTCAGGCACGCGCACTGAGGGCTGCGCGTCGAGGCTAGAAGAATGACACTTGGCGCGCGTGTAGCTGGCTGGCGGAGCGAGAAGGGAGCGCCGGACATACAACAATGATGATGATGCTTGTTGTTTAAAGGGGCCGAACATCTAGGTCATCGGCCCCTAATGGCACAAAATGAGACGAAATGTAATGACAAATTAAAAGTCCAAAATCCTCCAATGACCAGAATTCAAAACGTGAGGACGATGGATGGATGGATGGATGGATGGATGGATGGATGGATGGATGGATGGATGGATGGATGGATGGATGGATGGATGGATGGATGGATGGATGGATGGAATGGAATGGGATGGGATGGGATGGGTGGGTGGGTGGGTGGGTGGGTGGGTGGGTGGGTGGGTGGATATGAAGTTAAAACAATCAGTTGATCCGACCCGCAATGCCTCACATTCGCAGAATCTGACGCAAAACAATAGTATTACTGACCAAGGGACTGAATCGATGATGCTTGAAGTGTAAAGGGGTCAAAATCAAAGTCATCGGCCCCTCATAATGGTACTTATCGCTAGGAGAGTAGAACCATGGTATTTGTCATGTTGCGGTACTAATCAAAAGTAGCGTAGACTCGCTGTATTCCACACATTAAGGTACTACTCACAGGTAATGGAATTCGCACATGTACCTCAGACCTATGGTGTTTCGCACATTGCAGCACCATTTACAGGCAACGCAAACCCATGGTGTTCATCACGTAAGTGTACTAACCACAGGAACTCGTACCATTCCGTGGTGTTCCTCATATAGTGGGTACTAATCATAGGCAAGCCAGAACCATGGTGTCGCTCATATATACTCCGCACGGCCTTACTTCTAAATTGGGTTTCGCAAAACAAATGAGCATCGCCTTTCCTCTGTTGCCAGCGCCAACACCGACTCCAATCCTCAGACTGTAATATAAAAAAACATGGCGGCCGAAGTAGCCGGATTGCTGGTATTGGCTAGTACGAAAATATCACGTACATATTATATAAACTGAGGTGATTTAACATGATAAGTGTAACATCATAGAGAAAATCACTTTTACGCGTATGAAAACGCTTCGCCAACAAGTACGCATCATATATAATCAACTAGAATCACATATTATGTTCTACTAGAAAAGAGACCAACAAGGTGATTATTTAGAAATTTCAATTCGTCAAATAACGTTTTCTCTTAGATTTCACTTTGCTGGATAGATGAAAATACATTATAAAACTGTTAAAATTATATTTCTAACATCATTTTGAATGTTTCAAAATAAATTAAGGTGCAAAATTCCTCGATTTGTTCGCTCTCATGAGAACTGTGAAACATAATTATTTTGTTACCTTCGTTTTGAAGTGGTGGACAATTTCTTAAATTCAGCACCCAATGAATGGGAAATACACCCGAAATAATAATGTTATTGGCTTTACGTCCCACTAACTACATTTTTTACGGTTTTCGGAGTCGTCGAATTGCCGAAATTTAGTCCTCCAGTAGTTCTTTTGCGTGCCAGAAAATCTACCGACACAAGGCTGACGTATTTGAGCACCTTCATATGCTACCGGACTGAGCCAGAATCGAATCTGCCCACTTGGGGTCAGAAGGCCAGCGCCTTAACCGTCTGAGTCACTCAGCCCAAGTACACCCGAAATGATTATGTTAACCCAATGAACGGCCCTGGTAAAATTAACATAATGTTGACATATGGCATGACAGCACTTCACACAATGATAGTAACCTTAGTAATGAAACGTTCAGACACTAAAGATATAATAGGTTTTTACCCATTAAAGAACATGAGTGCAAAAACTCTATTGACTAAACATTGATATTTAACCACATGGGCGAGCTTTAGTTCGGCGCTGTCTGATTGATAACAGATAAGGACAGCATGAATCTGAAGGTGTTGGTAGTGTAAAACCCTACGTTACAAACCCAGCTAATCCCTCAAGTCACTTTCTTCTGTGTAACAGTATACAGATTGCTCCATCTGTCACACTTATAAGTTTTGTTCCAGCCAAACATTTCCGCAGGCAAAGCACAGATTATTGTAAAATACACTTGCATCTAATTCACTCGACATTTTGAAGCACACTGACACTGACGGAATAACACAATATCAGTTATATTGCATCTAAATTAATATTTTTCGAGGAACACGAATAGTTTGGAAGTAGAGAAGTGGCTTCCCTAACCTCAGACTTATTCTCAAAAGGATGTATGCTAGCTACAGTTTTCTCATGGACTTGAAAATAATCACGATGTATATTCCTAATCCATTTCTCTCTTAATGTTCTATTCCGTAGGAAACTTGAGAATAGTTGTATGAGAGGCATTGCCATAGTTAGACTAAAACCTGGTCCACCTAGTGCAGTCATGTTCTTTAATGGGTAAAATCACGATCAAAACAACACATTACTGTGTATAATTACAGATCCTATATGTCCAATGACTCATATAAATACACTCGCACACTTATATTCTACAAAGAAACTAACATTTATCGTCAAATTTCATAAAATGACACCGAATACATACGATAACAACAAACCAAAACAAACCCACATTTCCAACAATTCCGGCTACTCGATTTGCCATCTTTGAACGATCGAGAGTGGCATTAAGGTCTGAGGATTCGAGTCGGTCTTGCCAGCGCGCTACGCCCGGGAGAACAGCTGATGCAATACGACCGCGGTAAACACCCTTTGTAAAATATAATACCGTACTCAGAAAAACTAATGAATATGGATTGAAAACAAATTCACAAAAACTACACTCACTAACAACATCTGACACTAATAAGTATATCATTAAGAATAAAACAGAATGAGGAAATAACGTATCACTCACCGCTAATGGCTGGCACAGGAAGGAGGTTATGACCTACGAAGGGAACACTCCACTAATCTCAGAGTCATCATAGTCACCAAATTTAAAATGTTTAAATTTCAAGGGAAGATGAATTTTACATGCATTACTTGAAAAAATAAATATATAATTAAACGTTCACCACAGATATGACGACGACGACGACTGTTGTTTTAAGGGACTAAACATCGAGGTCGTCGTCCCATGTTCAGAGAGCTTACTGAACAAAGCTTCTCTGAGTTGTGAATCTAGTAAAATTAAAGAAAAGGAAATGAAGGACGGGTCATATCTATAACCTCACGACGTATTATTTAACATTTTCCGCCTCAAATTCTTAAAATTATGGGATGTAGTTGTATACTTTCGATATAGAAGACATGGGTTTGCACTGAATAATTATGGATCAACTTGAATATTAAATCTTGTAATTATGGCAATGAATTATCCATTAAAATTTCAAAAGATCTAGGATATTCGCCAATACAACCTACATTTCGTCACGAGTTATTTTTCTGCGACCTGGAAACAGATAAATACAGTTGAGTCCTGAAAACTTGGCACTCGATAACCCGGCAGTCCGGATAACTCGGCCACACTCTGGCAAGGCGAACAAAAATCCGCGCGCAGTTCCTGGATGTGCAGAAACGGATGAAAATGACGTCGAACAGTGGTTCCAGAATGATACCGAGCAAGATATTATGTCCGATGCAGAAGTTATTGCTGCTGTCACATTTAATGAAAAAATGCCGGAAGGAAGACGTTGAGGACGCCACCGTACAAGCTCCTGAAATATCACATAGTGAGAGACTAAAGACTGTCGAAACCACCCTTCAGTATTTTGAACAAGGTGCGACAAAAATTGTCGTACTGTTCCTTCGTCGTCTTCGTGAAAAAGCAGCAAAACGAAGAGTGCAATGCGGGATACAACAAGACATTACGCATTTCTTTTTTTTTTTAAAGTAGCCAGTTTTTGCAAAGTCGGCTAGTTAATTTTCATTAGAGGCAGCTTTCATAGAGTATTTTTATGAGGTCTATCTTATCAGGTAAATTACTGTACTCTGTGTATTCATTAATTTTCATGTAGTAAAGGCTCTATGCCTTCATGAAGTACGTACTTTTCCTTTGTTTAAGAGTATTTGGGTAGTTTATTCTGTTGTATTCTCAACCAAACAATACATACAAGTACAGTACCGTATTTTCTGAGGCAACACTCGAAGTTATTCTTTTTTAACCCCATTCCCGATAACCCGGCATTTTCACAAACCCTTCGGTCCGCATTAGGCCGAGTTTTCGGGACTCTACTGTATTGTCCCAATACGTAAATCGGGTAACAAATTCAATGAGTACTTATTCTATCGAACAATTTATATTCTCCCTACACTATGCTTTATGTTCGTAAAACATGTCCACCAACGTCACCAGGCAACCTCGCCCTATTATCTCAATCAACCCGCATGGTTTTTCTACCTGGAGGTTCCTGTTTGACAAACCTGGCCATGTTACTAAGTTACGCAACTCACGCCATTGCAGGTAATTCACATTTAGATATCTGCTACGTAAACATTTCGAAAGCTTTCAATCCTGTAAACCAAGCGTTGTGCACTTTAATTGATGGTGCTCTCGCCATGCGATTAGCCTACAATGCGCTCGCTAACAAGACCGCACCGGAGGTTCTGTATGTATCGGTATTCCGGAAGAAAATGAACAGTTTTCATAACATGGTAAACAGCCTAACCACTTTCAATTCAGTTTGAACTTAATCAGAAAAATCAAGATTATTGAAGAGAATAATATGGGTGCCCGTGCGGAACTTGAATTGATAGTCCTTAGCGTTGAATGTTTGTTCATATCTTTTGGGGAGCAGATATACCGAACAAGTTCCAAATACTTCGGAATGTTTCCCTCAAATGCTTGTCTGTGTTCAGAATCTTACTTATGAAACACATCAAGAACAAAGCACGCTCACAATGAACTGACTGATATCTGCAGGATTATTTATTTACGTGAAGCTACAAAACACACAGCAGGACTCGAGGTGGTGGACAGATTTGTTTGTCTTGGTGCTCGGATGAGATCAAGATATGCCTTACAATGGCACGCAATGCGACGGCGAAGCTAACTCGGCTGAGATGTGGATAATTAATAAAGCTGACAGCAGAAAGATTGAAGCGATGGAAATGTGCGTGTACCGCCGAGTCCAATGAGTATCCTGGACCGAGCACAGAACGAGCGCTTCTGTCCTAGAGGAGCACAACAAGAGTAGGCTCATGAAGATCAGCCAGGTCTATTTGAGATACTTAGGTAACTTACCAAAGCCGACTGGAACTATGGAGAAGCTGACCGTGGAGAGCAAGGTACAAGGAACAAAAACTCATCACACATGACATGCCGCCACCACACTCTGTCGAGGATACGTGGATAGAGGTGAGGCAAGCGCCTACTCTCCGGGTGTCACCGAACTTCTGAGAAACAATGAAGCTCAAGAATCTCATCAGTCTGTTAAATGTTTTAAAAATGTATTTGTTTACTGAAAATATTTGATTTCAAAATGCTCGCGTATATGTTGGTGTTGCTCACAGTTGCTCAATGGTTGACAATCTCTGTTTTAGAGCATACCCTACACTTCCATAACGTCTCTGAACGATTTCATATACAAAGCCGAGCCTTCTTTCTTACTGAATTCTTATATAACTGTCGGCAGAGTGGTAACAATGGGTACATCGTCCTCATGGTACCAGTCACTTCCGAGATCCCATGAAGCAATGCTCTCGGACCTTTGCTATTTTCCTTGTTTTCGAATAATCTACAGTCAAAACTCAATGAAACAGCAAATGCTCTATTCGTTGCTGATTGTGCGATATTTATAGGAAAATCAGGAATCCAGCAGATGCAGCTCTTCAACAGTCCACACAGAATGTCTCATCGAATTGGTGCCATACTTGGAAACTTAACCTCAATAAAGAAAAATACAACCACTTGTCTATAACCTTACGCGACTCCCCATTATTGACGTTATACTTACTACCCGACAGGTCAAACATTGTAACTACACAACAGGTGTTATATACGATAGCAAACTAAAACTCAAAAGTCATAAAATTACAAACCATGCTTAACCCTTTCACAGAAACATCATATTCTCTTCTTATGATTATCGGAGCCTCTCTAACTACTATTCTACAGCCTTTCTCTCCAATAAATTATATTATAGAGCAAGTATCATTCTTCGCTGCCGCTGTACCGAACAGAAACCTCAAGTTTAGAGATCAGTCTAGACAGCAGGGTATTAATGGCGGTAAAGTGTAACAGCAGTATATCAGGCAACAGGAAGCTGACCCGAATTTTCTTCACGAGATTTTAAATCGATATTTCCAATTGAAATATATAGTTTCAATGTCCTTCTTCCGTGTTCCTCCCCCACGATTTAAAAAAAAAAACCCTTCCCTACATTGAACAAACAATAACCCAATGATCATTTCACATCCGTCTCCCAACCCACTTTAACCATAGCAATAAGACACACGTGCTTGACATATCATCAAGTAAAGACATATTCCAGGACAAGATAAACAAACCTTTTAAAAAGTTAACGTGAAGTGAGTTGCCACAATCTTGACCTCCGACGTGTTCTAATCAACAAACTATCACTATCCAGAATACTACATAAATAGCCTATATTTTGTTTGAAAGGACGCAAATAAGCTAAAATAATTTTTAGCACAAAACATACTTAAGGGTTTTTTTTTAATTTGCTTTATGTCGCACCGACACAGATAGGTCTTATGGGACGATGGGATAGACTCAGGGAGTCGGAAGGAAGCGGCCGTGGCTTTAAGGTACAGCCCCAGCATTTGCTTGGTGTGAAAATGGAAAAACCATCTCCAGGGCTGTCGACAGTGGGGCTCGAATCCGCTATCTCCCGGATGCAAGCTTTCAGCTGCGCGCCCAAAACCGCACGGCCAACTCGCCCGGTACATGATTATTAGTTTGGCCTTTTCCGTGTTTAGATCTAGATCGTATTACTTCTGCCAGCAAGTCAAGCTCTTATTCACTACCTAACAATGAAGGCAGTGTCGTCAGCAAATCTTAAGTTGTTAATGTTTCTGATGCCAAACGAGATTCTGATGAAATACTACATAGTATAGATTAACCAAGGTAAAAGATTAAACCGGTCTTTTTCTCTTATTTTTCTAAGCAAAGCAGGTCAGAGTCCTCCAGGCACGACTAATCTACTTTGCACTAACGTTATTATCAATTGTACAATATACTCACGAAAGAGTAACGTGTGGTATTGTGGTGTTTGCAGTTAACTGATTATATTTGTATCTAATCTCTTGACTTGAAATAAAAGTACAATCTCAGTACTGAAAGGAGAAGGTCTGGAAAATCTAGAAGAAACCAAATTCGAAATTCGAGCTACCAAAAGAGGTACAGATATAACCTCAAATACGGTTATCAAGGCTAGTAATAAATCGCACTTGGTTCATTTTTCCTTCATGGCATGAAGGGACTGATGAAGTATTAAATATTTTAATGATTTATTCCCCTAGTTGAATTCATTTCTGAATAATAATTAGTTAAAATAATGTTACAATGGAAGATAATAATAATAATAATAATAATAATAATAATAATAATAATAATAATAATAATAATAATAATGGCTTTACTTTCCACTAACTTCTTTTACGGTTTTCGGAGTCGTCGAATTGCCGAAATTTAGTCCTGCAGTAGTTCTTTTATGTGCCAGTAAATCTATCGACACAAGGCTCACGTATCTGAGCACCTTCAAATACCACCGGACTGAGCCAGGATCGAACCTGCCAAGTTGGAGGTCAGAAGGCCAGCGCCTCAACCATCTGAGACACTCAGCCCGGCTACAGTAGAAGAAATCATATCTTAAATGGAAAGAGAAGAACTTTCAAACAGTTATTACCGTCATACCGTCCGGCTCCATAGCTAAATGGTTAGCGTGCTGGCCTTTGGTCACAGGGGTCCCGGGTTCGATTCCCGGCAGGGTCGGGAATTTTAACCAGCATTGGTTAATTTCACTGGCACTGGGGCTGGGTGTATGTGTCGTTTTCATCATCATTTCATCCTCATCACGACGCGCAGGTCACCTACGGGTGTCAAATCGAACGACCTGCACCTGGCGAGCCGAACATGTCCTCGGACACTCCCGGCACTAAAAGCCATACGCCATTTCATTTACCGTCATACCTGTAACAGTCAACCACCCAGCGGCTTAAAAGCGGACGTTTCAAAATCGCTCCATGTAGAGACCTTGACCACATTTAGGAGGAAACAACAAACAAACTTCCTTCTTGTTTGACTCTATAGAACGTTATGGCAACCACAGCCAACTGAAATTACTAATAGCCAAATTAGGGAAGAAATAATAATAATAATAATAATAATAATAATAATAATAATAATAATAATAATAATAATAATAATAATAATAATAATAATAATAATATGGAATCCACTACGCTGGGAAAGCAAATTTTATTTGATGCCATCTAAGATGCCTGACGACAGTTTCGACGTTCCGTTTTATTATGGCACAGTATGGCGACCTGTGGCTAAGTTTTAATTCATTTTGTAAAGTTAACACCAAAAGCGACACCAGAGATCGCTTTCATTGCCGACATCGTACGACATGGAGTGTCGAGTGGACTATTTTCTGACCTTCAAATATTCGGCTACCTCTGCCCGGTTTGAACCCGCGATCTTCGGATCTGGAGGCCGACACTACCACTGATCCACCATTAACTAGCTTAAGATGTTTTACGAATATTTCTCACGAACTGTCCCATGATATAATCCAAATAATGTACAATTTGTTTTGTCTAATATATATATATATTTTTGCTAGGGGCTTTACGTCGCACCGACACAGATAGGTCTTATGGCGACGATGGGATAGGAAAGGCCTAGGAGTTGGAAGGAAGCGGCCGTGGCCTTACTTAAGGTACAGCCCCAGCATTTGCCTGGTGTGAAAATGGGAAACCACGGAAAACCATCTTCAGGGCTGCCGATAGTGGGATTCGAACCTACTATCTCCCGGATGCAAGCTCACAGCCGCGCGCCTCTACGCGCATTGTCTAATATTGGAACAGTTACTTGAGTAATTAATAATTATCGTTTAAAACAAGACCACCGCTCCGTAAAGAAGGGATCAAACAGTTAAAGAGGAAATGGAACAATTAAAATTTGAAATTAGTTCCATTCGAAACAAAAAGCTTGAGGAAAACTAATGGTTAGTAGTGTCCGATGGTGGTGACAGCTGTTTCCAGGGTAAAACAACATTAACCCAAGAAGGAAGCGGAAAAAACCTAAACCCTCGAAGGGTGAAGAGGAAATGTAAAAATCCACTGGCGTCGCATACGTATACTAACTAAATCGTATATATACGACTATCAGCCCTGTTATAGCCTCCTCCAGTATTTCCTGGAAGGGATAAGTGAGTCAGGCCGGAGACCTCCCGACCGGCCTGACGACATATGACTGCCACTCCTTGTATTGTGCATTTCGTCTGGTGTGTCTGGGGATTTTCTGAAAGGTGAAACTAGAACGTTCGTATTCTGTCCGTTCCCCCACGATATCACAATTAATATTATTATTTTTTTTTTTTACGTCGCGCCGACAAAGACAGGTCTTATGGTGACGATGGGATAGGAGAGTTAGTAGGAGTGGGAAGGAAGCGGCCGTTGCCTTAATTATGGTCCATCCCCAGCATTCGTCTGGTGTGAAAATGGGAAACCACGGAAAACCATCTTCAGGGCTGCCGACTGTGGGGTTTGAACCCACAATCTCCCGGATGCAAGCTTACAGCTCCGCGCCCCTAACCGCACGGCCAACTCGCCCGGTGCAGAACTTCATCACCAGATAAATAAAAGCAGGCTCGCCGGGAACATGTTGTTATTGTTGAGTAGTGTTGGAGTACTGGAGTGTTGGTAGACCTTTTAGTTGAGTTGGTGGTGTTGTCTTGTACTTTTATAAATAGCTACTATTTAGTGAAGTGAGGTCATTCTTTGTCAAGTATAATTTTGTGTGTTTGTGTATATATATACTGATTGGATCATCCTAGATTAAATTAGTTGAACGATCAGATGCCTAACGCAATTCTTGAAGAACGCATATAGAAACACTGCATGTTCTACAAATATGATTGATTGTCTTCAATGATTTAGCACACCCAAGCAGCTCGATTTTGATTTAGATGATTTAGATTATTTAGGTGGCGTAAACTTCTGAGATCAGTCCAGTTACTGTATGCGTTCTTCATTCGTTGCTCGTAGTCGAAATTAAAAGTTTGCTTTGATCATTTTGTGATCTTGATGATACCACTTAGAGAAATGTAACTCCTATAGATCAACTTCCTATTCAGAAGTAGAACATTTTCGCGCCGTCTAAAGGTAAACTTCCCATCATTCACTCAAGGACAAAGATTTTCCGTTAGCTGCTAATATTGCGTATGCGAACTAGACTTGTGTGACACTTTGAACTCTATCTACAACTAAGTGCTTCCCCAAGCATGAATTGAGGTGGGATCCTCGTAAGAATATAACCAAGAAGAGGCAAGGAATTTTGGTTTTCTCTAGATTTTCCAGACTTCCTCCTTTCATTACTGAGATTATACTATATTTCAAGTTAAGGGACTAGATACAAGTACATGGTTAACTGCAAACACCATAATACCACAGGTTTGTCAGTCAAGTACACAAGACTAAAACCAATACCTCTTATTACGAGAACCTTATACAACTGATTATAAGGCTAGTGGCAAGTAGATTAGTCTTGCCTGGAGATATCTGACCCGCTTTTCTTCGGGGAAGAAAAAGAGAAAAAAGACGGGTTTAATATTTTACCTTAGTAAAACTGTACTATGTGTAGTATGTCATCAGCAAATCATTTGATTGGGTTGTTGGAATCTCGTTTAGCATCAGAAAAATCAGCAACTTACGGCTTGGTGACGACACTACCTTCATTGCTAAGTAGTGAATAACAATCAAAATCTATTTCTTCAGTCGATCCGTTGATAACTCAGCATCGTAATCCAAGGGCTTCGCTGCAGCTTTTATCAGTTGGCGCCACTCCATTCGATATCGTGCCTTACAGACAGTTAATCACCATAGCTAATTAATAATAATAATAATAATAATAATAATAATAATAATAATAATAATAATAATAATAATAATAATATTATGCCCCACTATTTTACGTTTTTGGAGATGCCGAAGTGCCGGAATTTTGTCCCGCAAGAGTTATCTAACGAGCCAGTAAATCTACCGACACAAGACTGACGTATTTGAGCATATTAGCAAATTAGCAAAATAATTACGCCCATAATCTAATCAACGTCTCCAAGTCCTTTTATCAATCACTCTCTCTTGGACGATTAGTTTCTCCAGGCCTTTCCATAATGTGACCAAAGAACTGTAGAATCTGATAATGTTGGAGAGACATGTCTTTACTCCAACTTCATAGAGGATGGAAACATTTGTTCGCCTAGCTGTCCACGGTATTCTCAGCCTCCTCCACTAGCACCACATTTAAAAACGCGTCGATCTGTTTTCTGTCCACATCTTTATTGTCCAGGTTTTACATCCATAAAGGAACACGGAGAATATGAGTGACTGGCCTAGTCTCTTTTTTGTGTTTATAGTAATTGCTCTATTCTGTCACATCTTCCGTACTTGTTGCATTGCTGTAGTGCCAGATTTCATTTTGACGGTTGGTACTGTCGTCTGTTACTGAGTACAGATAAGTGAACTGGTGCCGAGCTGAGTAGCTCATGCGGTAGACCCATTCGATGTTCCGCCACAGGTATCTTGCAATTTCCCGCAGCCATTCTGTCGCAAAATTTCCACTTGGTCGCTCCGAGTGACCCCTAAAATATTGTGTAGACAAACGTAGGTGGAATACATTGAGTGTACGTGCTATCTGTGGCGTATTTTTCCATGCTTCGCTGGCATAAATCGCTGTTGGCATGACGAGTGTTGTATAAAGCCATGAGTTTTGGCCCTCTATCGACCGTTGAAGCGGACCAAATGGGATGCAAGGGCCGAAAGACTCTTGAGACTTTGACAATTATGTAGTGGACATCTACACTGCCATATTGCGATAAGACGCTCCCTATGTAAGTGAATTGTTTCATTCGTTCGACTGGCTGCTGCCCAACGGTGATCGGTGTGATAGTAGCGTGATTACCAACAAACATGGTTTCTGTTCTATCAACACTAATAAACCAAAACCAAACCCTATGGTGCAACAGACTCGGACGGCCATGGTCTACCAAGTGACCGCTGTTCATTCCGAAGAACTGCGGGTTACGAGGTATCGTGTGGTCGGCACGACGAATCCTCTCCGCCGTTATTATTGACTTTCTAGACCGGATCGAACCTGCCAAGTAAAGGTAAGAAGGAGAGCGCTTCAAACCGTCTGAGCCACTCAACCCGGCTATTAAAAAAAAAACTGCTTCTTGGAGTCGAGGAAAGTTTGAAATTAGCAACTGACAATCAGTGCAACAGAAACCAAATAAATATACTTGAGCAACGGATTAGAAATACAAGAAACCCCCTAAGTGAAGCTAAGAGAAAACAGAGAATACAAGGGCTTCTCGTATAGCTGTGAGACCTGGACCGAAAGGCTTTGGACAGAAAAAAAAACATCGATGCCTTTGAAATGTGGTGCTGTCGTAGAATGCTACGAGTGCCTCGGACCGCAAGAAGAACAAATGCGTCCAATCTTCAGGAGCTGGAGATTTTAAGACGCCTTTCGTCTCGTATCAATGAAAGAATACTGCAGTTCTTTGGACACAGTGCGAGACGACCTGGATAAAATCTAGAGTAGGATAGGACATGTGAAGACTATCACCGGTTTATCTATCTAATGTACCCTGAGGAAAACCGAAGACCGTCCGGCATTGCGAAGCTACAGAAGATTTTTTTTTGCTATGGGCTTTACGTCGCACCGATACAGACAGGTCTTATGGCGACGATGGGATAGGAAAGGCCTAGGAGTTGGAAGGAAGCGGCCGTGGCCTTAATTAAGGTACAGCCCCAGCATTTGCCTGGTGTGAAAATGGGAAACCACGGAAAACCATCTTCAGGGCTGCCGATAGTGGGATTCGAACCTACTATCTCCCGGATGCAAGCTCACAACCGCGCGCCTCTACGCGCACGGCCAACTCGCCCGGTGCTACAGAAGAGATGTAACCAGCAACACCAGTGGGATCACGAAACTCAGAAATGAGTACATCGATTTGTGATGATGATGATGATGATGATGATGATGATGATGCAGTGCTTCTTCTATTATTTATAATTTTGATGGCAAAAAAATGTAGTCAATACTTTCCTTCTGAGCACATAAAAATAGTTGTTCCAACTTCAAAGCAAGCGGGTAACGAAATAATATTAAATTAGAATGGTCTTTGACAGCGATTCTGTGGCTTGCTCCAGATATTCCATATTCGCTCTCGTTAACGCATTTAATCCACGGTCACATCTATAACGTATTCGCTATGATTAAAAGGAAGTTATAGCATAAACAAAATCACATGAAATCTATCAAGTTACAGAAAAAAATCACAGATACACTCAGGAAACGACGATTACAATTTTATGGCCACTTACATTGAATGGATAACAACAGGCTCACAAATAAAATTTAAAACAGCTTTATCAATGAAAAATCACAATAACTGTCTAAAAGATATCAGTGGAGACCTAAATGAAATTGGCATTAATGAAGAAATCATTGAACATAGAATAAAATTCACAATCTTAATTCACAAACATAAATTTCCAGTACAGTCCACCCGACTACATAGGAGATGGACTGAACAGCGTAAAAAGGAACTCAGCGAGAGGATGAAGAGATATTGGGAAGACAAGAATAACAACCAAGTTCAAACACGCTCCTTAGTTGGGCATAACGAACCAAGAATAAAAACAATAGACGCAACAAGTTTATTAAATCACACCTAATACAACAAACATCCAGAACAAATTATGAGTTTGGTATTAAGCTTAAATGTTGAAACACTAATGGCCGGTTTCTGGTACACCACAGTTACCTGTGAGTTACCGAAAAGCGCTTGTAACTTTAACTGTGCTTTTAACTTTAATAAGTTTCCGAAAACTTAAATCCAGATTTATAAGCCCTGGTAATAAACAGTACAGTTATCGTCGGGTTTAGTATCTCTCGTCAATCCAATAGATGTCTCTACGCGAATGTTTTAGGGTTATTTTGGTGATATCTAGTTACTTTTACTAGCAGAAGTTTTCTACAAAGAAAAATGGTTGTCAAATATGTACACAGTCATCTCAATCAATCTGATTCGGCATGTCATAATCTCTCATAATATGAAAATATGTACGATCTAACGATGCAAAAATTAGGTATATATTATTCATGAGTTCTATTTTTGGGCTTATGCCGTGTAAATAATTATAAAACACACTCAACGTTTCAAAAGGAACCTTGCCTTTCTTCATCAGGAGACAAAAGAGAAGAGAAACGACGTATTGATGGTTGCTAGGAGAAAGCAACAAGGAAGCTACAAATGGTGCCCAAGATGTAAAGGGGACGCCATTTTAGCCCCATGCTAGAGACAATGAATAGTGGCAGCAAAGCATTACTCTCTAATGGTTCTGATTATAGGTAGCCATGATTCACTGAGGTTGTAACCTGTATCGCGGTTGAAATTATCTGGATGTTTACGTATTTCAACCGCCTCCCTGATAATTCTTGGGCGATATTGCTTTATACGGGCAAGAACATCCACTTCTTGGAACAAGACATCATGACCAGGTGTTAGGGCATGGTCAGCAACAGCTGATTTATCAGGTTGGTTGAGTCTGATACATCTGGTATGTTCTTTGATGCGAGTACACACCGTTCTCGAAGTCTGCCCAATATAAACCTTGCCACAAGTACAGGGAACTCTGTAGATACCAGGTTGTTGTAATTTAGGCAAACTATCCTTAGTTGGTCGCAGGAGTTGCCTAATCTTAACTGATGTTCCAAAAACAGTTCGTACATGGTACCTACGTAGGTACCTTGATCGTTGTCGTCAGTAAAATTATAAAAATACACCGCAATAACCAAACAGATCACTTTTCACTGATCCAGAACACAACAAACGTAAAAGAAAATAATCACATAAATGAAACGTGCCGCACACTTTGGAACCTATCATTCCGGCACTGAAATTCTGCACTGATGGTGCGATATCCATCTGTTCTCGCTGCAACAGTTGCAGATTTTTTTTACACTGACCACGCAACATGCATTGATAAAAATACGTAACTACTGACGTGAAGTCAACTTGAGAATTTCAATCGAACGTAGCGAGCTAACCCTGACTCAGGGTGTGAAGTGTGTTGAACCAGATAAGAAGTTAACATACACTACAGCTCCCTGCAAGATTTTTAATTAAAGAAGTCCAGATGTTTTATGTTTATTAGGAGTCTGAGACCTCACGTCACCGGTTAAAGAATATAATAGCATTAAAAAAAGCAATGAAAAATCGATATTTATTATTCAGCATATTTATAATAAATGCATACCGGTACCTATGATATTTATTATTTAGTACAAATGTAAATATTAATGGTAAATACTCCATAATTTCAGATTGGGTGTTCACTAACTGTTGGTGGGACTCATGATTCAAAGCCTGACGAAAGAGATCTTAACATTACATCTACACTGAAGGATCAATTAGAGCGTGATGAAAATCCGTTTGACTCCAGTTCTATTTTATTTGACGATTCATTTCCCGTATTGGAAGATATATCTACAGTAGAGGAGTCATGCTTCGAGGAGATTGTAACCTCTAAACAGCTCGGCCAGATGACACCATACAAGTGGAATCAGTGACTAAAGCCAAGTGATAACATGGAAGTAAACGTACTAACGAAATATTGTCGAGTCAGCACACCCAAGCACGTTAAAACTACAATGAATGACTGTAAATATATTATAACCAGTTCATTATCACTTTCGAATGTTTACGAAACTAATACAAGACCTTGTACGAAACGGTATGGAGTGGCGCCTCATAGCGCTATTTGTTGGAATCAGTTCTAACATAGAGGTAACTACAGCACTAGCTGCAGTTACCAGTCGTTGCGGAGATAACTGTGAAAAAGCCGATAACTGTTGTTTCGGAAACTCATTTTAAACGTATCACCATGTTAAGTCACTGATAACTACGCATCTACAGATAACTGTCATTCCAGAAACCGGCCATAAAGCTTAGTGCATAGTAAGTAAGAGTTTAAGAATACTTGGATGTGTTTCACTTAGGAGTAGAAAGACCAATTTTCTTAAAAATAGGGAAATGTATACAGTATACTAATATGTAATGATGGAAAATGTGGAACATAAAATGATTATGCCGAGAAGAATGTAACTCCAAACCAACTGCGAAAGATTACCGTCATTACTGCCGTAATAATCCTACAAAGAGCCTGGTATTCAAACCTAAGCCCTTGTGCACACTATGATATACTTTTCTCTTTCAGTCCTACCATCAGCGTTTTACTAGCAACTTATGTATCTTGGGCTTATTTCGGGCCAGTACAACTACAGGATTAGTCTCGCTTGTCTCATTGTTCTGGTAGCTATTGAGTCGCTAATACGTAACTTACAATCAATAGGGGTGTTGAACAAACATGCTAAGTAGAAGCCTCCTTCAAGCAGCATCAAGCTATAAATAATATTTAATGTCCCTTTAACAATTATGATTGGCCTTGAGAGGTAATGGAATGTCGCAATATTTTTCTGTATAGCGTACTCGGAAATCTAAGAGGAAGGTTATCTAATATTTCAGAAACCATACTTCTCCACTGGTTCGTGGTCTTAACAGCTAAGGTATACGAGAACCGTTATTCTTGTCGAAGACAACTCCTATAACTGCTTTTTAGATAACAATATTTACTTGCGTGCGGAAAGACATCAATTTCAGCATAGGAAGTGTGGATTTGCTGCTCACAGACAAGGCATTCGTGCGATGCCTTGTCATAAAGTGGCGCTTAAAAATTTTCATTACTATCTATCGTGAAATCCTAATAAATTACAAACTATATCGGCTCAGGTTTTAACGCCGTTAAGTCCGTCAAACGTACGTGAAACGTTGAGTTTGAGAATTATATTGAAGAGATGATTCAGTAACCCACCAAGGAAGCTAAAGCCTCTGTCCGATGAATATCCACCAAAGATCTTGCGCTCTTGCGATATAAATTGCGATAGAAAGAGATCGTTGAGTCTGACGACTGTATGCACTGAACTGTTAGGACTTCATATAAACAAAAATATAATAAATAGGCCTACTTCGCAATTGCAGATCAAGATTTGTGTTTTTCATCTTCGCAATTTGTAATATAAAATAACAGACCTCTGCGTCCGACTAGTTGGCTGAATGGTCAGCGTACTGGCCTTCGGTTCAGAGGGTCCCGGGTTCGATTCCCGGCCGGGTCGGGGATTTTAACCTTAATTGGTTAATTCCAGTAGCCCGGGGGCTGGGTGTTTGTGCTGTCCCCAACATCCCTGCAACTCGCACACCACACATAACACTATCCTCCACCACAATAACACGCAGTTACCTACACATGGCAGATGGCGCCCACCCTCATCGGAGGGTCTGCCTTACAAGGGCTGCACTCGGCTAGAAATAGCCACACGACATTATTATATATTATACAGACCTCTGCGGAAATTAGGATGTTAAAAAATCCGATCTGAATTCTCGGGATCGTATGATTGCTCGTATGGAAAACAAATGAATTTAAGAATATATAGTTTACAGTTATTCCGCAGGTGAAGGTCCATTCTTTTGTAAACCCACTCAACTTCATCGGATGAATCTAGAGCTGCTTCTATTAATGCTGCAGTTAGCAAAGAAATAGAAGACGCAGAGTAAGAAGCTGCGAGGAGCAATACTAATTTAATGTTGCCACTGATGCTTTCATGGCCAATGCTTATAGACATGGCTTTTGGGCTTATGCCGTGTCAAGAAAATAAGGTGTAATTCTTTACGTTTCGCAGAAAACTGTGCTCTGCGTCCTCAGAAGAAATCTCGACTGTCCACGAGAAAGGCTTCTTAAACAATGACTCTTTGAATTTAGACGTTATAATAGAAGTGGAAATGGTACGTTCATTTGCCACCAGATGGCTCCCAGGACGTGGCACAACGCTAGCGTTCGAAGCGGAAGCTGACCGAACCATCAGAACCAGTCTAAGCGGTTCACAAAACGTGTGTACGTAACATATGGCATTGGCAGTAGTGATGGGACATTCGATTCATTTGATTCCGTTCACGTTACTGAATTGATACAGTGATCCGATTCACGGCTCATTGGTCACCGCTCCTACTGCATCTGTGTAGTATGTGCTGGTAAGACAACAGCAACAGCATTCAGTGCTCCCAGCTGCCATCTGGTCTTCATACTATGAACGCCTTTCTTAGAAAAAATGCTAGTTACTCTAATACATCGAAGGTTTCCGGCGACGCAGGGTGGGAAAGGTTAGGATTAGGAAGGTAGCAGCCATGACCTGAATTAAGGTACAGTCCCAGCATTTCCTGGTGTGAAAATTGGGAAACTACGGAAAACCATCTTAACGGCTGCCGACGGTGGGATTCGAACCCACCATCCCCCGAATGCAAGCGCATAGCCACGCGATAATAACGGCACGACAACTCGCTCAGTCATTTTTGAAAATATGTATTTTTCTATCAGCTGAGGATTTTTTTAATCGTCATATTTTGTATCAGCTACCCCAGATGTACAGTAGCCCGCTGGTTTTCTGATTCAACATACTGTTACTGCGTCTGTCCACATATGATTGAAGTCTTCTGCAACGATGTGACATATGAACTGAGAGAATACTGAGCCGTTCTTCCCAATATAAAACAGGTACTTTTGAGTGGTCATGAGAATGACTCATAGTCATAGGGCAGGCTAGAGTAAATTGTTAAATGTCAACTAAGTTATAATACTAAGATTCATTAAACTAATAAATAGTATAACCTAAGAGCCTACCTACTGACTAGCTACTTCAGAATTATGTTGTGACTAACTTTTTAACACTGCAAAATAAATCCATCTATTATTTAAACCTCCCTGTAAGAAGAGGACAGTGAATGCAAATGGGAATTATTTTCAAATGAGCTGAGCTCGAGAGTTCACTATAGCATACGATTCTTTCAGTGTAGCATGGCTCACTGTATGTCTCGCTGCAGTGAGCCTATAAGGAGCCGTGTGTATCTTGTGTCTCACTGAGCCGGCTCGTTCACGATTCTTTCGGTGTGCCATGGCTCACTGTATGTCTCGCTGCAGCGGAAGCTCGGCTCTCCGCGTGTCCTGTGAGTGCGCCACTCAGCACTGTCCACTGGGAGTAAGCTGAATCGTGTGCCGTGAGCTCGCCGTTCCTGTGAATCGATTCACTCGGACACTTCAATGAATCGATACACTGCTTCGAACATGCATTCAGTAGCCAACACTAATTGGCAGGTGTATTACATAGACACAATCCTGGAATGAAACATCTGGCGACGAAGAACGTACGAATTTGAAAAACACCGAGACGAAATAACAATAGTGAAGGGATAGGGAAGGGAACTACCCACGTAAATACTTAATGTCTGGCAACCAGGTATTACTTAAATGATAGCCAGTATGGAGATGGACACGCTCAAAGTCACGTTCAAGGGTAATGGTTACAGCGATTTGCAGATTCATAGAGCCCTGCATTCCAGAGAAACGCCCAAGCAAAGCTCACAGAAGGAAGAAGTGAAAGGAACTGCCTACTTGCCTTACATTCGCAACACCACAGATCGAATTGCCAAGGTCCTCCGCAAACACAATATAAAAACAGTGTTTGGCACCGCCACTAAAATTGCTGTCTGGGTAAATCCAAGGACAAATTGTCCCCACTTTTACATCCTGGGGTATACGAAATTCCCTGTACTTGCGGTAAGGTATACATCAGCCAAACATGCCGGCCCATTGGTACCCGTATCAAAGAACATGGACGTAATATTCGTCTCAACCAACCAGACAAATCGACAATAGCTGAGCACGCTCTATCGTCGGGTCATGTCATGTTCTAAGATGTACGAGCTCTTACCCACACTAGACACTACAGGTCCAGAATTATACGGGAAGCTGTGGAAATACGTAGAAATCCTAACCATTTCAACAGGGACACCGGCTATCAATTAAGTAATACCTGGTTGGCAGTCCTTAAGAATTTACCTAGGTAGTTCCCTTCTCTGTCCCTTCACTATTGTTATTTCGTCTCTGCGTTTTCCAAATTCGTACATTCTTAGACGCCAGATGTTTCATTCCAGGATTGTGTCTATGTAATACACCTGTCAATGTCATATGTTACGTACACACGTTATGTGAACCGCTTAGACTGGTTCTGATGGTTCGGTCAGCTTCCGCTTCGAACGCTAGCGTTGTGCCATGTCCTGGGAGCCGTATGGTGACGAATGAACGTACCATTTCCACTTCTATTATAACGTCTAAATTTCAAAGAGTCATTGTTTAAGAAGCCTTTCTCGTATGTGATGTGGACTGCTATATTGGAATATATATACGATTTTCCACGATTTTACGCTAAGCTTTTAACATTCAAAGACCGAACATTACTGCCTATTGGCCATGGGTACGTATTACAGGGCGCAAGTATACTTGCACGACCGTAGGTCGGTAATGTCTTTGAGGTTGAGCCAGAGGTACTCCTGAAGCCTGTGGTAATATGATGGGGAGGGCCCACGTAAAATAAACGGTGGTTGGTTCGCGTGGATGTTGACGGGGTGGAAGGAGTACCTTTGGCTGTAGGGCTGTTTTGTCTTATGTAAAAAAAAAAAAAAAAAAAAAAAAAAAAGGCATCACTGGGATATGTGTTTAATTGACTGTAGTGTTGAAGGTGTGCCGTAAAACTACCTCGTCTATAATATTTATCCATTTACACAGGCGAAAAGTTATTTGTTGCCTAATGGCAACAGTATGCAGTAGAGGGTTAAGAAGCCTTTCTCGTGGACAGTCGAGATTTATTCTGAGGACGCAGAGCAGTTTTCTGTGAAACGTTAAGAATTTCACCTTATTTTCTTGACACGGCATAAGCCCAAAAGCCAATACAGTATCAGGACTAATTTAATTGTAGAAATTGATACTCCTCATACACGCTTCAACTACTTTCAGTGAATTCGATAATTAGCAAAATCTTACGGTAATCGGAAAAACGTTCTTTAAAATGCAGCCTATACTCCTCCAATTTTACATTACGACTTTAGTTGGCTTGTCTCGCCCAGCAATTCATCTACTATGAAAATTCGAACCATATGCAAAATCACATCACTTCAATTTCTTATAACGATAAGTAGTCCGAGGATGCTCGACGACCCGTGTTTTTTGTTACTCCTCCTTTATCGATCAACAGAAACAAGGCTGGAAACAACAGGTTGATGAACTATAGCCTATCACATGCGGGCGGAAGACCCAAGAGCGATAGCGTCCTGTGAAAGCTTCAAGCTAACAAATTTCTATTAGCCTCCACCCCGCCCTTGCGAAACGATCTACGAGGCCCACTCCACACGCCTATGATTTTTGAGTTTATTGAATACTGTGTATTATTGAAAGATGAAACAACTCTCGCGTGATGGTGATACTAAAATTGAGCGTTCGTGAAAGAGATTCTTGATAGATGCAGAGTTCCATAAGCAAGAGCTGATAACAGATACACGATATTCACTTGCAAGAAGGCATTAAGACTGCGCCACTTCAGTTTCAATTGTGAACACTAGAAGTTGTATGTTTCCATTGAATTATGAATGTATGGGAACAAAAGTTGGACTCTCGGCACATGATGTAATTCAACAGCAAGAGGGGAAACTCTATACAGACGTGTAAAAACATTTGTGAAGCATAACGGTTCAGAGGTACTTTGCAAACTATTACGCAAGGAAAACTGCGCTCTCTGTAAAGTGGATTTAAAAAAAAATTATTTTCCTATGACTTTCCTTTTTCTTTTTTAATTTGCTATGACTTTTCCTGAACAATCAAGCGTAACGGCAATCAAACAGTAAAATTAAACAGTATCAAGATATTTAACAGAACAGGTCAGAATTAGCAAATAGAAAAGGTGAAAAACTATGTGAAATTTCATTGGTGTTTTGTCACCCTTGGAACGTTGCCCGAATTCATCTGGGATGTCCTCACACCATACTGACCGGACACTGAGCGGTCCAATTTCCATTTATTTATTCTTTGAAAATACATAACATTACTCGCTACGGTAATTGACTTCTTTGGTGAGTGTCGGGCACATTTTACTTCAAACCGAAGTAGGCTGCCATTTCTCCTCTTATGTTCGATAATGGATACTACTTTCTGTTACAACCAGATTCATTACTCTGTCCAGTGATACAATATGTAACAGAATAGCCTGTGGCCTCTGGAGAGACCTGGTGCAGGTCTTTAGAGTTCACGCCGTATAGGTGACCTGCGCATCTATGAGGATGGGGCCCTACCTCAGATGAATTCTAATGCTGAAGACGGCACAAACACCCTGAGCCCCAAGCCATACGAATTAATTAATAGAAGTTAAAATCCTTGACCCGGCCTGGAATAGAACGTGGGACCCCTTGGACCGAAGGCCGGCATGCTAACCACTCAGTCATGTAGCCGGAAAGAGATGCAATTAAAGTTGTTGAATGGACATAATAGAGCAAAAATAGAGGGTACACGTTAGAGAGGCAAAATTCCTGGTAGTTTTCACAAAGGTATCTACAGGCTTAAAATACACCTGTCGTTGTTTCATGTAAGGTGTTTGGGATCTCCTGGTCATGGACCTGGAATATTTGGTGCTTGTGAGGTTACTCTGATAACCTGTTGGTTGTAGTTACTATACTATTGCGAATATTTGTGGTTAACACGAGCTAGGGTTAAGCTCAAGTGGGCGTGACTTACACGTTAGGATCATTCCAACATTCGTAAGGAGTTGAAGCGGAAAGCAACCCAAGTGGAATTTTAACATTTTAACCTTCTCTTCTCTGTGGTGTCCCAACACCGAGCGCACCCCACTATAAACTCTCAAGCCAGTCATTAATACGTCGCACTTCCAGAATCGCACTCGGACTAGCCGAGTGAAATGCAAAGAATCCACAAACAGCAGAAAGACAATTAGACAATGCTGTAGACCTAAAATTTTGACAGGGTATACTCCAAGTCAGGACATGACAAATTCCGGATGCCAGACCACCACGTCCAAAATTAGTGTGTTACAGAACGCCACGACAAACTTCCCGGCATAAAAGAAGAATTTATATAAGAGGCATTTTAAAGATGAAAACGAAGATATCCGTATTTTAATGCACTACTTCGAGAACTTAGTTTACTTACACAGTAGTCTTCTACTGGACCTACTTCCAACTAGTTATTAAAAATCATTCTAAGGTGCCTTGTGATCACATTTCCCTGGAACAAACTCTTGAATTGGTGTGTGGAGCAGTTCAGTGGTTTAGCAGCCAAATCTTCCCATATTTCTCAGGTATAAATCGGTCATCTCGTGGAGCATTTGAACGAATAAACGTAAAGCTGGAGACTTAAGCAACGGACAGTGATGACAGTGACGACTGATGACGTTATTCATAAAGCTGAACCGACTATGTTCCCGATTACGAGCGTAGTCGGAGAGTTAAAACTCAGTGACGGAATGGCGAATTGAATTTTTTAAAACCAAAGCAGAGGATACATGCAAGAAATCAGAAGGCATATTAAGCAGAGGGCATAGGGCGAATTACCCGCGAATACCCTCGATTACATTCAAGACTCAAAGATGTGTTAAGCTGTAGATTTGTACAACATTACTAACAAGATTTCACAGTTACTTAAAACAGAGGTGCTCAAGCTGGGCGCCCGTTGAGGCTAGCCCCGTGGGGTCGGGGTGACCTTACGTAAATGCGAGCAGCTCACGTAGTAAGCATACTTCGCAGTGAAGCAAGTGAGCGAACACACTAGCAGGGAAGTGGAGCAGTGACGTTCCATTGTGACTATGAAGCACTCCTCCACTACTCAGCAAAATGTTGATTGGGGTACAGTATTAAGAAATAAAAATAACAAAAGACACTATAAGAGCAAGAAAAACAGACTTTTTCAAGATAATCCAGTTTGATTTATACTGCGATCGATAGAGTCATAGTTTTATTTTCTTATTTTTATATATTCAAAGAAAACTGACACGTTACAATGTTTGTGTTACAGTTTAGGAAGATATGGGGTTTAAGTGTACAAGCTACGATTTACAATTCCATGGGTGGGAATGACAGAATTTCCATTAAGAAAAGTAAAATGTCAGTTATTCATTCAGCAAAACGTAATATATTTACATGATTCAGCAAGTTTAATGCTTGATATTTTTTTTAAAGTCGCTTTACGTCGCACCGACAAAGATAACTTAGGTCTGACGGCGACGATGGGATAGGAAAGCAGCCGTGGCTTTAAGGTAAAGCCCCTAATGTGAAAATGAGAAACCACGGAAAACCATCTTCAGCGCTGCCGACAATGAGGCTCGAACCCACTATCTCCCGAATGCAAGCTCACACCTGTGCGTCCCTAACCACTCGGCCAACTCGCTCAGTAATGCATGATTCTGCAGTGTTGCAGTGTTGTGATTTTCCCTGTTCACTGACTTTCTGACAATAGTATTTAAAACTTGTCAGGCGTCCGATGATAATAATTGTACCGGAGGTACACCCGCCCCGCGCATTTAAATTAAACGGCTTGGAGAACGCCATCCGAAATAGAAACCTTGCAACAACTAGTACAAGAAGTTTGAACATTTCTCAACAGATGTTGTATGTTAAGGTTTCCTAAACTGAACTGCTTATACTTTGTTTTCGGTGTGTTAAAGTTTACAACACTTATATCTCTTCCCGCCAACTTTAGGCGTTGGCCAATCGGAAATTTTGTACTTTTATTTATTCACCCGACAACAAAATGTTGATATTTATTTGCTTATACAATGAGAATTGGTCGTGTGTCAGGCCCTTAGCCCAGAGTTTTCTGGAACTTTCCCCTCGGCTATAAAAGCTGGCACATTTTCGGACCAGGCTGTCTTTGTGATCGCTCCAGTCTAAGTGTGTGTTCGTAACGGAGAGGGGGGGGGGACCTTGTCCATCTTCGGGAGGTCCACCAGCTCAAGGTAATGGCAGATTCAGTTTAAAATTCGATAGTCTTTCAAAGCTAGCTCGAGAGGAAGGTTTCCAATCTTTAGTAATGTAACTATTTTCTAAAATGTAAATTTCAAACCTTAAATGTAAATTTCAAACTAGTCGAAAGAACTTTACCGAAATCTAGAACAGAGAGTGAGGTACCCTGTTGTATTCCCTCTCAACTTGATCTTGGGGTGACTATGATTTTGTAACCTTTAAAATCTATCTTGTAATTTCTGCAACTTAAATATTTTTCTCCATCTAATCATCTCCGTAGTATACGCTCAGTCTCTGTAACGTCGGACCATAAGCCCAAACAGGATTTTATGCAATAATTTGAATTTCAAGGGAGTTCAAGAGTTCGCCTCCTAACATGTTGATTTTAGGCCTGTAGCTTTAACCTTTTTCCTTTCAATTAGGCCATGTAGTATGGGTACTTGTTACCCTTGTTAATTTCTAAACTTATTCATTTCTTGGTAAGGCGATTAAACTGCTGAGCCGTTAAGACAATGATAACTGTTTAATTTTGTTAGATGTATGCAGTGCCTCTGATAGGCCTGAAAGGTGTAAAATTGTAGAGCAGATGCTCTTTCCACTTATGTAAAGTAAAAATTGGGAGACCTGTCTCCTTGACTGTTGGTTTAAAGGGAACTGTTGTGCTCATGTAAAATTCTTCTGTAATTAGGGAGCTCCAACCTCATATTGCTAACTGATTATTCCAGACCTCTCTAAAATTGTTGCTCAAGCTTAAAGGCTGAATATTGTACCTGATTTTGTTATTTGCTCAACAAGTGTAATGTTTGAAAGATTAAAAGAAAAGAAAGGCGAAAAAAATATATAACTCAGATTTTAAAGTTTTAAATTACTATTCTGACTGTTGTATATCCACCCATTCATGCCCGCACCTACTTTCACCTCTGCGTTCCACACAATCTCCGGAAAAATAATATCCTCTAAATGGCGAGTGAGTTTCATCACGAGTGACGGAACAGATATTTACTAGCCAGTATTAATAATGTAAATGCATCTACCAAATAGATATACAGTAAAACATAACCTAATTGATTATTTCCGGTAAGCATGATTGAATTGCTGGCGAATTTATCAGACAATTTAAACCCAAGCAACCACAAGCCACAGCTCTTCCGCCTTAATTCCGTATTATATTAGAAATGTTTTTAAAGCACCGCTTAAAATATAATAGTAAAAATTGTAATTCATTGCGTACAGTACAAAATTATTTGAGGTTGTAACTCTTGATTGGATCCGGTAAAAATGCATAATATGCAATGAACAGAAATAAGTCATTTCTTACAAAGTAAATTGAAAACGACGTGGTCCTCTGTCCACTGGAAACAAAATAAAATCAGCACTTCAAAAATTAATACTTATATGAACGTTTACTATCCTTCACTTCTTCTGCACTCCCTGTCACCTCCCATCTCTCGTATAATAGTCACCGAATTTCACCTTTCAATTCAAAATTTAATGTATCTTTTGTTTCTGCATGGTAAGACGCTGAATATCGGGGATAATATATTTAGAAGAATGCAGCTAAATGAAATAGGTTTAAGTGATCGACAGACAAGAGTGACCTGCGTCTATTCTTACATATTTTCAGGGCAGAGACAATCTGTTCGCACAAATACGTGGAACCAAAGATGCCCATTAGCCTAGCTGCTCACCAGTGTAGACGTGGAAATCGATCTTGGTGAACAAATGAATACCAATCAACTACATTAAGGGCCACTCTCCACTTTCCTCAGAGAAAGCCATCATACCGAAGGTCTGTTGACTTCAATTGGATGTCGGAGGGTGCTGAGTTAGAAAATGGCGAAGCAAATATAAAAGCAATTGAAGGTGAACTATTCCATGAAACCTTCATTAAATGCATCAAGTAATCTGTTGAGAGACTGAAAGCTGATCATCACCAATGTCAGCTTGCCTACCTGGTGGCCGTGATCGTTAAGGCGTTGGAGTCTATATGGTCTGATACCGTGGTTAGCCGGTTCGAGTCCCATTGGTCGAAAAAATGTCACCATCAGAATATTGGCCGGCAGGGTAGGGAACCACCAAAATGCGTGCCAAAAAGCCTGGATGAAATTCGCAGAGCTCATATGGAGTGAGGGCATATGCCACTGCTGATGGTGCTTCGTCCGTCGGATGGAGACGTATAGCCTCGAGCACTCCTTGGTGCTATTCGACAGGAGTAAGCTATGTGCCGGATCCGGGTGTCACCCTCCCCTTTCCTACTACAATATACACTACCTGATAAAAAAGAGTTAAGCACCCAGACGGAGTGATTGAAAGTGAATGAAACTTCATACGCTGAAAAACCATGTGCCTTTATCAAACTGATTACAATATGGGATGAAAGAGACAAGGCCGTTGGCAGTTACAGGTGGAATTTTGGCGCCACGTCAGTAGCGTGTCGCACCCCACTGGCCACAGTCCATGCCCTTATGCGGTTCGGAATGGTGTTCAACAGCCTTTGGATCTTCTCCTGAGGCAAGTTCGTCCACAGTTATTGCAGCTGTCCCTCCAGATCTCGCAGGTTGATACTGGGACGGAGTCCCCTTCCAATGTCCAATGATGCACACGTGTTCAATGATGGAGAGGTCCAGGGATCTTGCTGGCCATGGGAGGACCTCAACATGCTCTAGGCAGTCCATAGACATACATGCTGTGTGTGGACGTGCATTATCTTGTTGGAACTCTGTCCCAGGTGCTGTGCCATAAGGGGTAGGACGTGTGAACGCAGACTGTCTATGACGTATCGCTGTGCCGTCAAAGTCTGACGAAGCATTATTAGACGTAACCTGAACGCATATCCTATGGCTCCCCACACCGTGATGCCAGGGATTACGCCTGTGTGTCTTTCCACAATATGGGCAGGATCTGCCCTCTGCCCTCGACGCCGCCAAACCCGCACACGATGGTCATCGGAGGTTATGTAGAAGCGGGACTCATCACTGAACAAGATGCGACGCCAGTCGTCCTCTGTCCGTGCCTCGCGGGCAAGGCACCACTCCAAACGCAGGTGTTGGTGTTCCGGTGCCAATGGCAATCGACGCATGGGGAGGTAGGATTCCAATCCAGCGGATACGAGTCGGCGAGACACTGTGCGGGAACTCACAAGATGTTGTAGTCTCCAGTACATATTCGCGGATGGCGGATGCCAAAGTTATGGGATCCCGCAATGCTTGGCGCACAATACGACGGTCCTCCCTCGAAACAGTGTTTCATGGTCAACCCGAATCTGCACGACGTGTACCTCATGTACCCAATGAGTCCAACATCGGGACACTGACATCTGAATGGCCCACATGCCTGACAATTACACGATGCGACCAACCAGCCTCATGCAGTCCCACAATGCGGCCTCTGTCGAATGTAGACAATTGATGGATAGGCTATCTAACGCGTCTGCGAGGAATCGCGAGTGCTTCGTACTTGCTAAACTGTCTGCCTCACAGCCGTTGATTGGTAACAACTTAATAACAGGACGGTGCCATCACGAATGCACTCTGGTGGGCGTTCTACACATTGCAGATCCTTGTAAATCTAATCATTTACTCACACATCAATGGCATGCATGTATACCGAAATGGGATAATATTGGACCACTCTTTCTGGGTGCGTAACTCTTTTTGTCATGCAGTGTATCATATCATTCATTTCATCTCATGAACTCCTCTGATGAGGCTGACGTCAGGAATGGCATCCGGTCGTAAAAACAAGCTAATAAGATTCATCTCACGTTATACCTGACCCCGTAAAGAAACGGATAAGGGTTGGACATACATACATACAATCAACGCCAATGTCAGCTGGAACATCACTTAAACTGGGAACATGATTGTGATCTTGAAATTGCTTTCTCCACAGTTAGAGTTTGAACGTGAAAGTGTGCTTTATCAAATAACCATCTCATCTCTACCCTGTAATTATGTATTAAGAGCACCCATATTGCTCGTGATATCTGTAAGAAAGGCTAAGTCCACGGTCCAGACAGGATCAAAAAGTTCAGGGACAGGTTTTCCGTTCATATCCATGAATATCCTTATCTCTTCAATTAGTTAAATGAATCGCTTTAGAATCTTACCCCTACTCAGCCACCTAACATGACAAAAAAATCCTGATATTCTGTTTCCAGTGAGGTCAGAAATTGACAGAATTGCCTATGGGTGAGACCAGCATGCCTAAAAAAATTCACTATAGATTAACCACGACATTCATAATATGGTAAATCTTAGTGTCATGGCACAAAGTGTAGTGGCGTTCTACATTTTACTTCTTTGATATAACAGACTGTCCACACAGCAGGCATTTTGCACGGTCACCTGATTTCATAAAAAATGAATAAAAACGAAAAACAGTTCTTCCCACTTGCTCTTCTCCGCCAGATTCGGCGAGGCCCTCTTTCTTTCATTATTTTCGGCCTCCACTTCAAACTCGGGTATCGCCGCAGTGATCGAGAGCGACTGGGAGATCATCTTCACCCAGCCTTCACGGCCTGTGACGTAATCACGTCACTGTGGCTGAAAGGCATACGCTCATCGCCTGCCCGCCCGCTTAAGGCCTGTTTTCACATGTAGGACTGTGCTTCGGCTGTGCTTCGACCGTGCTACGGCGGTGTCGCCTACTCTGTCTTTTCACATGTAGGACTGTGCTGCGACTGTGCTGTGGTCATGTGGTCCTTGTTCATTGCATCTGTGCTCACAGGTTGGAGACATGGATCCGAACGAAGAAGACGTAGTTATTGCCTGCGCAGCGTACATTGTTTTACAACAAAAGAAGAAGAGAAATAAGAATTATAAAGGCATTCATGTTGTTGAACTAAAATTATCACTTGTTCGTCTATTTTTAAGGAAGACAACTGCGCCACCCTACTACTGCAAACTACCACACAATGTATCTCAACCAACGAGCACAGTACTCAGACAGTGCATTGCGCACTCTATGTTATTCTGTGCTCGTTGGTCACTGGATCACGTACGACCGAGTGCTTCCGATTACCACCGAAATAAGACGGAAGTCCGGCTTGGCGACACTAGGGCGACCGTTTCTAATTTTCACATGTGGTACTGTGCTGAGACCAGGCGACGACTGTGTGGGCCGTAATCGCTCTGCTTGGCGATCCATGACAGCACGGTACCAACACGGTAGGGACACAGTCCTACATGTGAAAATACTCAACTGCTGTTCAATGTAAATGGAATGGTTTATACTGTTTGGCGATTGCGGACGACACAGCACGGTCGAAGCACAGTCGCAGCACAGTCCTACATGTGAAAACAGGCCTTTACAATGCTGTGCGCCCGAGCGACAAAATGCCCAGAGTGAGCACCTATGCTTTAAATGTGCTAAAACAACTCCGAAAATATAGCTTTAATAGACTATTTGGTTTTCGTTAATTATTTCTCCACAGGCATATCGTACGTACTGTATGATGGGAGTATTCCAAGCTGACCGACTGAATAGCACAACTGGTGAGGCAATCGCCTCATAGCTCAGTCGGTTGATATTTAAGAATGTTTAAATGCGAGAGAGCAGTGTTTGTAGAATCTAGTACGTTAAAGAATCCTCTTACCAAGCAAAATTTGGAACTTCAGCTTCTATGACCAGTGGCGTAACGTTAGTGCCTTCAAGGTCTGCAATGCAGGCAGGCCGGGGGCTTAAGGGGCCTGCAGACTTCCCCGGAAAAATTAAATGAATAAAGTTATCAGAATGCCACTCTTCGCGGGAAGGGTAACATCGTGATGTGTTTTTCTGGAATGGGCCGAAATAGTATGCTTTACAGTGCTTATATAAAGTAATTTTCGCGTAGTTACATCTGCCTGCAAATGACTGTTATTAGGTTGAGTCTCGCGTTACACAATTGGCACGCTCTTTCACAAATACCTACGCCAAGTTATTATTAAAAACAGTGAATATTGGTACCAAAATGTCAAATTTTTAGAACTACGTTTTACTGTTGCTGTTTCTTCCTCGAAGCCGGCCCCGTGGTATGGGGGTAGCGTGCTTGCCTCTTACCCGGAGGTCCCGGGTTCGATTCCCGGTCAGGTCAGAGATTTTTACCTGGACCTGAGGGCTGGTTCGAGGTCCACTCAGCCTACGTGATTAGAATTAAGGAGCCGTCTGACGGTAAGACAGCGGCCCCGGTCTAGAAAGCCAAGAATAACGGCCGAGATTATTCGTCGTGCTGACCACACTACACCTCGTAATCTGCATGCCTTCGGTCTGAGCAGCGGTCGCCTGGTAGACCAGGGCCCTTCATTCGATTCCATGGGGTTTAGGTTTTTTGTTTCTTCCTCGAAACAATCATTTTGAAAACAAACTTGTACATAACTACTTATGAAATGTTATGACCCAACACAGGCTGTAAACACAGCCTCCTCAGCATCGAATGTGTCATCCATGGACATCATTGAAATCGTCAATGCCGGTGCATCTCAAAGTAAGCTACATGGTCCAGCTTCTTTAGAATCGAATGTGAGTGCAGTAAGGTATTTTAAAATGTGAATACAAAAGGTAGAAAACATTTATTTAGGTTGTATTTCAATCCCTACAATAAATAAATAAATAAATAAATAAATAAATAAATAAATAAATAAATAAATAAATAAATAAATAAATAAATAAATAAATAAATAAATTTCAAAATAAAATATATTTATAAGTTAAACGTTTTGTACTCTTATAGTGCGTCTTTTGTACATACTGAATGGATATTGACTGCATTAAAGTACCTGTTGTAGTTACAATTGATATGTGTTATTGATGGGACCCTATTTTGCTTCCTGTAGGCGGGATAAATATCATATTCGTTACGCCTTTGTCTATGACCGATAGTAGTCGAGAGTGGGTTGAACACGCAGAATTATACAATTAACTCATATCGTAACCGTAGACATCTCGTCCCTCTGCAGTAATCAAATACACTATCTCTTGGATACAATCAGAAAACCGGAATTTAGCAAGATGAAGTTTGTACCTAATGGTTACTGGCCTCGTATGTATTCCTAAATTTAAGGCGTGTTTCATGATGTTGCCATTCCCAATTGTACTTCCGAACTCTGCAGAAATTGCTTGCAGCCATTTAGCAATAATGTTCGTTCTGACATAGCTGACGCGGATTTCAAGGTCTGAGATCATACGCAGTCGAACACTAGCCATTCAGCCAAGGAGTACGCATAAATAATAATAATAATAATAATAATAATAATAGTATCGGTTACCGCTTGCATGTATTTTTTTAATTGGCACCATTTAGGCAACCAATACCGGTATGTCAATTTCGTAATTCCGTTTTAGTCAATGATATGGCGGTGAAACCAGGATTTTATTGGGCAACCTGCTGGCGAGTTTAAATTAATTTTGGGTGTTAACGCCGAATGTGACCTTTTACATGTCAACATTGTATGACAGGCAGGGTCAAATGGACTTCTTCCCGACCCTCAGAAATTCGACTATCTCTACTGGGTTTCTTGGGATCCAAGTGCCGACAAAAGAACAAACCCCATGGCGCAACAGCCCCGAAGGGCCATTGACCTACCAAGCGACCACTGCTCACCCCGAAGATCTGCAGATTATGAGGTGCCGTGTGGTCAGCACGACGAATCCTCACGGCCGTTAAGCTTGGCTTCCTAGACCGGCCAAGTGCCAAACACCCTGCCGCTTATCCACATAGGGGGCTAATGTCTGGTGAATAACGATATTAATTATATGGCTGTAACGGAAAACCGTTACAATTCGAGAAAAGCGACATGGAACAAATTTCATCAGGGCTTTGCCGTCACGCTTAATCCTCATGCCTCATAGCACACGGAACCAGTGGAGTGAGTACAGTAGACTTCCACCAGAGCGCTAGAGCCGTGCTATTGAAGGCTGAGGAAGATCACAACCGCACCGATCAACGCCCACTTATAGTCAAGAGCATGGCCACGCGGCTCAACATGCGGCGGCCTTCTCTACTGCAAGCCACGTCGTCGCGATAACTCAATGACCATACGCCACGATAACATAACACGCCTACCAACATCGCTTCTCTTTTTCCAGGCAACTCTCTTCGTATTCTATACGAGTAGTACATTTTTCCTTCGAAAGGCTGAATTTAGTTTACCATATGGAATAGCTAACGAGCTAACAAATGAGCACTAAACTACAATACTGATATAACAGAAAAGTTTAGCTTTCGATTAAATGAGATTCTTCCATGACAGGAAAACACTAACTACCGGTACCTTACGTTCAAGTGTTTTCAACGCTCTGAATATAAAACGACCACCATAATAAGTTCACATGTCAAAATATATTGGAAAATACTGTAGTTTTACTTCACTACACCTATGGTGCTAAAACATCAAAATTATAAGGTCCAGGCTGCAGCCCAATTTTTGTCCCACAGTGTTTTTAACCTTTTAATTTATCACGAGACTCACTTGCTTACCAAATATAAGACCATTATTAGCCATTATATTTTAAATATTTAAAAACCAATAAATTCAGAATATTATTCACAGTGCAGGATGCGACTGACAAGAAAGTGAAGAGCACTGTTTTGTTTTCGATATTATTATTATTATTATTATTATTATTATTATTATTATTATTATTCGACTCCTTAGCTGAATGGTCAGCGTTGAGACTTTCGGTTCAGAGGGTCCCGGTTTCGATTTCCGGCCGTGTTGGGGATTTTAATCGCGTCAGATTAATTCTTGTTTCGGGGACTGGGTATTTGTGTTTGTCCCTACACTCTCCTTTTCATATTTAGACAACACAACACAGAAATACGAAATAGTGATTTGGCCCTGTTTTACGGCCGGAAGCCTTTCCTGACGCCAACCCTATTTGGAGAGACCCCGTAGGTGTGGGAAAAGCGGAAGAAGGAGAAGAATATTCTTCCTGAAACGTTTGAGGTTGCCAAACTGGTAAAGAATATCATACAATACAAAATTAATAATCTAGGTACAATTTAAAATAAAAAATGCACAAAATCTAATGATAATGTAAAGAAGTGCCTTTGCTGGCAAAGATATAGTGTTTACAGTGCACTATGTCTTCTGGTATGGGCTAGAATAAATTTGTTACTTTCATTGACCTGTCTCAGTTTTATCCTTGACTTTGACAATATGAAAGTGGCTGCGGTATTGGTGATGTTAGTAATGCCATTCCTTATGCAGCCAGTCCCTGCTATTAATGGTGTGAAAATGTCGCTCATAGGGTCGGTTGGTGCAGTCCCTGCTATTAATGGTGTGAAAATGTCGCTCATAGGGTCGGTTGGTGCACGCATTTCAGTGGGCTTGGCAGACTGATATGCAATAGCAACTTCTGGCCCAGTGGGGAAAGCAACTGGAAACTACCTCACTACTCATTTCCCGAGTACGCCTCTTCAGTGACACCTAGGCAATCTATGACAGCTAATGGTGGACCTGTTGAGGATCCAACCAGCCTTCGGGATGAATACCCAACATACACATACAATGTAAAGAAAGCAATCGTTCGTGACAAAGTTATATAGAAGAAGCACAAAAATTATAAAAGATAAATATTTCAATGACTTTATTAAGAGGGTGGTGCGCGGAGGTGATGAACTACAGCTGCTATTGTTTGTTATTTTATAATATGTTCCGCTTTACAGGCTCTATATTAATATTGCATCACGTATTGCGCACAGCGTCAGAACCCACATCATCAGCAAAATTACAGTTATGGGATAGCTTTATTATGAATGATACAGCGCTCAAGACCGGTATCGGTCAACGGGCTTAAAACGACTCAATGCTGCGAACAGGGTATGTCTGTCTGTCGTCAGTCAGATGTTGAGTGATCAATGTGGAGGACACGGAGATGTCGCGTACTCGTGTGAGACAGCGTTATCAGCACCTGACGAGAGTTTGAAATGGAACTCATTTTGGGGTCTCCATTTGGCCGGCTGGTCGAATCGTGAAATATCCAGATTTGTGAGACATTCGGATGTGACAATGGCCAGATACGACTGCATAGGAACGTGAGAGCAGGCATACTCGTCAAGGTTTCTGTCAACCACCACAAGGGAGGATCGCCGTATTGTGCATCAGGCACATCGTAACCCCTTCACATTTGCTCCTGCCATCCGAGAACAAGTAATGGACTCCCTGCAACATGCTGTGTCATCCCACACGATTGGTCAGAGACTAGCAGCAGCCGGACTAGGGAATTACTGCCCCATGCGTAGGCTGCCATTAACACCACAACACAAACGGCTGCGTTAGGAGTGGTACCGTGACCGGGAAGTATGGACTTCTGGTGAATGGCGTCGTAATGTGTACAGCGATGAATCGCGGTTCTGCACAACCCCGGATGACCATCTGCGAATATGGCGGCGACCTAGGGAGAGGTCCAATTCTTCCAATGTTTTGGAGAGGCACAGCGGTGTTACTCCTCGCATCATGGTGTGGGGAGCCATCGGGTACGACTTCAGGTCACGGCTGGTAGTGATCGAGGGAATTCTGACGGCATACCGGTACGTCACGAACATCATGCGTCCTCATGTGTTACCTCTCAAGCGACAGTATCGCGGTACGATTTTTAATAGGACAATGCTCGTTTACAAACATGGAGATGTACTGTTCATAGTCGCACTATTTTTTTCAATAAGAATGCTACAAAATGCTGCATTTTTATCTGGCGAAAGATACAAATACAAATATAACTTCAATAAGGTGTTAGCGTGATAATAAATACTTCCTTTTCAGCAAGATAGGGCTCAGTCGTACTAGACTGTGACAGTGCGTGAATTATTCCATAGGAGACTAAATCTTCCAAAAGCGGGCATTATGCCATCATGATCGCTCACTTTCACCTATTACACCCTTTTCTCCCGAAATGCAAATAAATATAAAGAAATATGAAATACTCGAATTCAACTGAAATTCTAAGGAGAACATGTCAAAACCTACAAAAATAAAAAAAATAAATTGCTAAAGAGAGTTTGGATGTACAAAATAGGTCTCACCAATATTCAAATACAGTAGTCTGAAAGACTCTAGTGTGATTATTTAAAGGATACTGCCTGGTAACTGAATGCTATTTTTATTACAAATCCAATAATCATATTGCAATAAGCATCTAATCTGCCAGTTTTTAATAATAATAATAATAATAATAATAATAATAATAATAATAATAATAATAATAATAATAATAATAATAATAATAATAGTCATAACAATCCTCGGCTTTTGTCAACTTTTCTGGCTTCGTTTCTCCACTTGACACAACCATATGCCTGGTCAGGGTGTAGACCTACGATCTTCAGGTCGTTATGAAGGGCGTCGAGCCATCGCTGCTTCGGTCTTCCTGAAGATCGTCTTCCCGCAACTTCATGGTCAAACCTCTTCCTGCGACAGACGTGCTGTCAGCTTGAAGCACGTGCCAGTACCACCGCAGCCGACTTTCCTCCATGCTGTCTGTGATTGGTGCACATCTACGACGGATGCCATCATTTGTCATATGGTAGTGGAGTGTCAGGCCCGATGTCCAGTGAAGCATTCTGGCTTCCACAACGGCAAGTCGATGTTCCACTTCCTTTGCTGCAGGCCAACACACTGCATCATATAGTGCAACTGGACGCATTACTGACGGCTTGGCTTTTTCGGTACTGAGGGTCCCATCGGCAGTGATGGCTGAGCCAAGATATTTGAAGGAATTTATTTTCTGCAGGTCGATGCTGTCAATTTGGACGGTATCCATAACATTTTGATGTATCGTCATATACTCCGTCTTTTTAATGCTAAGACGTCCGAACACTTGTGGGCGGATTTCCATGCTTTCAATAATTGTACCTGGAGCTCAGTCTTGCTCACAGAGGCCAACAACACATCATCGGCATACAGGAGGACCCATGGTTCCGATTTCTGCAGGTCTTTTGTAAAAGCGTCCATGATTATGATAATAAGCAGAGGTGAAATTGCCGATCTCTGATGGGCATCTACTGAGATGGGAAAACAACTTGACAGGAGAGCAGCTGACTGTACCCGGCTTTTAGGACCATGGTAGAGTTGTTTCACCAATTCTAATAACTTCTCACGAACGCCATGCTCACGGAGAGGAACCAGATCTGATCATGATGCACATGATCTTATGCTTTCTCCATGTCAAGAAAAGCTAGGTGTTCGTTCTTCGACTTCTCTCGATGCTTTTCGATAAGCAAGCGAGTAGAGTGAATTGCGTCGGTTGTCCCACAGCCTTTTACGAGTCCGAACTGGCTGGTGGTAATGTTGAAAATATTCCGGATTCTTTTATCGATGGCTCGTTCGAAAACCTTCATCCTGTGAGAATGACGTATCGGTCGGTAGCCAGAACAATCTGCAGGGTTACCTTTCTGCTTCCAGATTGGAACTGTTGTACCGTAGATCCACTCGTATGGTATACTGCATTTCTCTCTTCAATGATCATGTGTTCAAGAAACTCGTCAACCTGCCAGCTGGGTCCCAGAACCTTGGTTTCCAAAGTTCTGCAGGAATATAATCCGGTCCAGTTGCTTTTCCGGATTTAATCTTTCGTAGCGCTTTGACCATCATCTTTAATAAATGGTTTAATGGGTCCTTGGACTGGTGTTTACTCTGGAATTGGAGGGTGCGGTAACTCTTCGTAACAAACGTCCTTGAAATAATGTCTCCAATGATCTACAGAGTTTGTTCGCTCCGTGATTAGCTTCCCATTCTGATCGTTGATGCTATAACTGCTTTACCGTATCCGTAAGGAGTGAGGTACTTTCCCGTTGTTTTCCTCTTCACTTCAGAGAGTTCAGGCATAATGCAATGTGTGGTGGGTGTGTAGCTTTCCTCACTATGCACAGCTTTACAGTCAGCTGTCTTTCCTAACGATCCCTTCGTAGTAGTAGTAGTAGAATATTTCTCATAATATCCACTGCCCGTCAACCCTGTAGTAGTAGTAGTAGTAGTAGAATATTTCTCATAATATCCCCTGCCCGTCAACCCTGATGTTGGTTCTCCATACAAATGCTGGGGCTGTACCTTAATTAACGCTACAGCCGCTTCCTTCTCCACTCCCAGGCCTTAGGGGATAATAGTAAATTCATGAGCTGAGTGATACAGCACCCAGCATTTGCTTGGCATTTTATGACCGTGGGTTCGAACCTACTATCTCCTTTTATCTATGACATACATTCTGAAGGTTTTTTTCTACCAACGAAAGACTACACAAACTTAACACCTTAACGATTATGGCGCTGAGGTTTTTCGGTTCTGACACATAGTTTTTAATCTCTAAGTGATGTGAACATTACAGTAGACAATTAAAAGTCTCTAGAGTTCAAATCTATAAGCTCGAAATCTTACAATCAAAAATTCAGTGTTCTAAACACCAAAAAACCAATAGCGCGTTACGCTGTCCCCTGCCTGACGTAAGAGGCGACTAAACGGGGTCCAAGGGACTCTGAATTTTGGTGCGTGGGTTGGCGATAATAGATAATCCATTAACTACTGCACTGCAGTGGCGAAAATAATAAAAACAAATAATAATTGTATTTTCTCATGTACAACTATTTGGCTCAATCTTGACTGCGTGCATGCCAACAACATACTATCAGCGCATCAATTGTAATTAGTATATTTATGATTTCCGTTTGTTTAATACTTGTTTTTGACTATGTTCGATTCATAGCCAGGTCAGAGATTTTTTCACGGTATCCCCTGCCTGTCGTAAGTAGTGACTAAAAGGGTAAAATCATTTTATTTTTATGAACAAGGTGGTTTACAACAGACAATGTATGTTCTATACACCAAATATACTGTATATAGGTTGGAGGCATTTAACAAATTTAAGGTGTGTAGCCATCTTGCTCTTTACCGCACAAAATACATTTCCAGTCCCTCTCTCCTCCCTCTACCAACACAATTGAAAACAGGATTGAACGTGCACAGCTGTTGCGACGAGATAGCCAGCGCCGTCCGAGCCATTCAGCGTAACAAAGTAAGTATACAATTGTATGTGTGTGGTCGTGTTGGTAAACAACAGCACGTTGAGTGAGGCTACGCCCCTACAAGATGGCGTCTTTGAGGTTAGGCTTGCTCTCTTATTCAAAATCCGCGCCTTACACGTGCTCGTGTTGATAAACCAAAGCACGTAGTCTTGTTTGTAAACAAGAGCACGTGGTACTTGGGTTCAATGGCCTTACCAGGGGTCAAGAACTCGGGTGTTGACTCAGCACAAAAAATGCTGACACGGTGTTTTAGAACATACATTGCCCTACTACTGCCAACCCTCACCAGACTAAGTACATGTCATCTATGCGGTAGAATCTGCGGGTTCAAGACTGGCCTCTGCAGCCATCTAAGTAATCACAAAAACTGAGTTTAGAAGAAGACAATCATACTCGTCAGCGAGTGATAGCCCATCACAGCATGTAATTGGAGGAGAAAGGAAAAGGAATAGGAGGATTAAAAGACGGCATCCGGGGACATGAGCGTATTGGGTTCCTCAGGACAGCTAGAGGATGGATTCAGCAGTATCCCGAAACAGGAAATTCCAGTAACATGTCGGTAGCAGATTAGTAGATTGTAGCGTGTTTCAACACCAGCCCAGAATAATTAGCTGATGAACGCATCACGTCAGAATCCGTTTCTGCATGCGGTGTGGTGCAATTAAAGCACAATACTGAGTTTCCTGGGTCCATGGACACTGTTCGACGACGAAACCGTTCCACTGCTATCTTACGAAGTAGAAGCGCGGCCATTAAGCCGAAGCTCTCCGACGAACATCAGCTCCAACGCCTAACATTTGCCGAGGAAGATATCGATAGTGACCGGAAAAGTGTTTTCTCAGACGAATCTTCGTTTTCCTTCGGCGAACGATGGTCCAGTACGATTATATAGAACATCGCGTAATCGATATGAGCCCTGTATATCAAGAAGTCTTCCCATAGTTGTCGCGAGTCCTTGTCAGTATGCGGAGTGGGAATGGATGTCCTCCTGTGGACTTAGAAAACACAGGGATACAAGGCCGGCTAGATGCAGTCCAATCCATTCATAATATGAGTGACATTATGATACCATCACTGCGGCAACTTTCAAAAAGACCAATCTCCCTTATACACATCAGGACGAAATCAATCTTACAGACTGGCCGCCTTACGCACCGAATCTCAGCGCAATTGAAAACGTGTGGACTGAGACAAAGCGCATCATAGGCGGGGACTAGCTTGCCCCCGTCCCAAGGTCCCAAGATGATCTTTGGGACCAAGCCCTTGATGCTTCGGAGCAGACTGCCGAGAGCTAGTAGTACATTGCTCGTCTCATGGCTTCCATTCCTCACAGGCTTCAAGTGGTAATCGAAGCCGAAGTACTTTATACGAGTTACTAGACGAGATCGCGGTGTGGTTCAGATTCCACGTAAATATATATATCCTGGCTGCTGTAAAAATATTCTCAGCAGTCAATTATCTACGGTAAGATATTCTTATTACACTTGGCACTTGGGGTCAGTTAGCCACCTCCTCCGCAGCACCGTACGATAGCTAGTAATAATGCCAATAATAATAATAATAATAATAATAATAATAATAATAATAATAATAATAATAGAAACTTGGATCCGAACCTCGACTGTCAACTACTATATCCGACACTGTCCAACCGTTTTGCAGCCCGAGCTATCTTCTCTGGCCAGTGTACAGATAAATCGAGATACATCTATTGAAATACAGCAATTCTCGTTATCTGCCAATGTCCTTTAATCAGAGGAATCAAAGACGAGGCCATTTATGTAACGATGAACTAAAACTAAAAATGAGTATAATTAAACGCAAATAATAAGAAAAATAAAAAAGGAATAATATGCCTTCTCTCTAAGCTTACCACCTTACCTAAGCTATGAATAGATCAAATACTATCGTACGGACTGCTACACAGAGAAAGGAAACGAAAAAAGAGAATTACTATAACTGTTCCCTGCTAATACTGTTAAGTGTATTCCAAAACGTGACTGTGCTTACAAGTTGTTCTAGTTAGCCATGATTAAAAGAATGTAGTGAGAAAAGGGTGGACTGGAATCAATGCAGTTTATACCTTGTACCTTTGTACGTTACCACTCATACAAAACGCCTCTACAAATTGAACTACAGCCCACTGTCGGAACAAACAGCATAAGCTCCACTTAGCGATGAGGTATGTTGTTAATGGGCTTGTCGGAAAGATAGCTGCTCCTTTACCTTCTAGAAATAGACTTGTTGCTCGTGTGTTATGCGTTGATCTAGAAACCGGATCTCGGTGGTCCAGAAGCCAGATACTAAGCTCGCCGGACAAAAAATTAGTCACCCCCGGAAAAATCATTACAAGCATCATTTAATACCATGTTACTCTGCCTCTGGACTTCATAACCGCCTGGATTCGGCTAGGAAGTGAGTCCACAAGGTTGTGCAGGTACGTCGCATCGAGGTTAAGCCACTTGTTAGGAATGTATCTTCAAACACCATATTTATTAACATTCAACTGTTTGATATATGTACCAACACACATTTTAACGAGAAAAAATAAAAATTTCCAAACACCACTCACTGAGGATTTGATTGCACAATTCAACCAAATTGCGAGGATGCTGATGTCTGCGTTTTACTCGCTGTTCCAACATGTCCCACAGATTTTTAAATGGGCCAATCAAGATGTAATAAGGTGGGAAGAGTGTTCATAAAACCAGTCACATGTGTGTCCAGCCCGATGAACTTCGCTGTTGTCATCTTCAAAAATTGGAGAATCAATAGCATACTCATCATGCAGCAACACCTGATCATTGCGACGTAAAGCAAAAAAAAAAAAAAAAAACCTGATCATCCAGAATGTTTAAATAAACATGAAAGTTCTTGTTAGTGGTCACCTCAGTGAGCAGAGGGCTCAATCCATGACACGAAAAACACCCCCAAAACATCATAGACCCACCTTCGGCTTGAACCTGACCTTGCACACATCCAGGATGAAATGCTTCATTTGATCTTCGGTGTACTTGACTACGTGCGTCATTGGAATACAGGCAAAACGTGATTCGTCAGACCACATTACGCTGCGCCAGTCGGCTACTGTTGACGTTCGATGCTTTCCAGCCCATTGACGACGCGCAGCTTTGTGTCAGCAATGGCCTCTTGAACGGTGACCGATTCCAAACGATCATTGCAAGCAGGTCCCGTCGCAATGTTCTCTCGCTAACAGGTTTGGACAGACCTTCATTCACTGACTACAGCAATTCCTGCGACTTTGAATCACAAGCTGTGAAGCGTCTCCGATCCCTCTCAGTCAGGATCTATTCCCGACCGCAATTCTGACGTCGTGTTTCGTGGCCACGTGTAATAAACCACTGCTTGTAGACACGTTAAACCAAACGATTCCAACTGAGGTGCTCCCATGGCCCCGGCTGGCCCCGGCAGCAGCCCCGGCGCTGTGCTGTAGCCCCGGCGAGGTGGTGGGGGAAGGAGGGGGAAGTGGCAGAGGCAGAACCACAGATCATCAAGTCAGCGCGCAGCTTACGAAAACAATATTTATGACAATTCTGTGAACACATAAACGATTTATTCTGTACATACATTGCGTTTGCCTTAATGTACTTTCAGCGTTTAAGTCGATTGGTGACATCGTTTTGCGGCAACTAATTTACCAATATTGGGTACAATCGATTTGGCAATAGAGATTCTAAGCACAGCCTTTAAGACAAGATCAGACAGAGAAGTCCTAGTTCTACATTTATTTAAATTCAGAACTCAAAACATCTGTTCGCATGCATAAGTTGTACCGAACATTGTCGTAAATTTTAAGGCCAGTGCATGAAGTCTGGGAAATTCTTGTGGATGAACACCTTTGTAAAAGGAAATTAAATCACCGTTGTAGTGGTAGTACCTGTCCTTTAGGATTGCGTTGCACTGTAGTTTTATCAGCCCTGTTTGGAAATATGATGGTGATTTTTCATGACGCGCTGAAAATGGGGTCATAAATATTTAAAGTTGACGTGCCATATCATTCATTTCTTTAAACTGGGCATTGAATTCATGGTGCAAAGTCTGTAACGACGTCTGATAGCCTCTAACATTTTCGTAAGTAGACAAATGTAATGATTTTAATAAAGTAAAATTGTCAAAATATCCGGCTTCAAGCTGACTTTTCAATAACAAACTCTGCATTCTGAAAGCCTTAATTCTATCACAAATGGTGCTAATCAATGTGTTTCTCCCTTGAAATGAAATATTTAAATCATTCAAATAAGACATTATGACCGCCAAGAAAGCGAGGTCAACTATCCATTGTTTATTCCGCAAAGTCGGTTTGGAGAGCCTTTCATCTCCATGAACAGAGCAATTTCTTCAATTATTGCAACTTAACTGGCGCACAATACAATAAAAGGGAATGTCGCTACATTCTGCCTCCAGATCTTTAAAAAATTCTTTGAACTGCCGATGGTTCAAACCTTGTTTTCTGTAGAAATTTACACATTTTGACACAGTATCCATAACAGAGTTAAAGTTACGAAAGTTTTTTGCACATAATTGTTCTTGATGTAAAATATAATGTACTGCGTGGAGTAGGTGGAGAAGGAGGGGAACGGTGCTGCTGAGTGCATCAATAGTGCGCCCCAGCACTAAGTGGTCGAGTTGGAAAGGCCTGCGTTAAACAGTCCGCTGCGAAACACAAACAAATCCAGCAACTTTACGTACCGTTTGCCCATGGGCATGACCAAACACGATCGCCCCTCTTTTGCCACTCTGTCACATCTTTACATCTACCCATGTTGACGTACACTGTCCGCTTGAAACATCAATGTCCCACTGATCGCTACTGCCTTATGCTCACGTACAGGTAGTGCGCGTGCGGTTGGACACGGGACTCGTTCGCTGCATTATCTGTATAGGCATAACGAATCGAAGAAGTAGTGTGATCTCTTCTCCCTCAATAGCATGTATTGAATACAGATCGGGTTGGCATTCTCCACTACACAGCGCTCCAGTCGACTTTGGCTACATGATCTCCACGAGTGTATATGTGCGATATCTGAAGTTTTTAATCGGTTGGACTGTTTTGGTGGTTTCTGTGCAAACTTTTGATATACAAGTGCTTACATTATTACTTCATAGTATTGATATCTGAAATGCTATTGTAGGAAGCATTAAGCATTAATTGGGTTTCTTGCGTGCGTTGAGGTTATCTCCGTGTGATAATTTTCTTGTTATTTAATGCAAGTAAACAGCAGTTTAGCCCTTACATGTTTCTGAGAGCTTAATGTGATTAGTGAAAATGCCTTGCTGTTTTGTACCAGGATGCAGATCAGGCTACAGGGACTGTAAAGAGGTAAGACGGTTTTTCAAAACCGATAAAGATAAGGAACATTTAATCAAGTGGAAAAGGGCTGTACCAAGGAAGGATAGGGAACTTACTGAAAAGTCCAACATCTCTTATGCTCACTTTTCAGAAGATTTAATTGTTAAATTTGAAAATTTTGTGATAGGAAAGGAAGTACTTCTCCCAAGAGCCAACTGGCGATTGAAAGACTATTCTGCTCCATATATATTTCCTAATTTTCCTAAGTATTTGTATAGTACTGTAACTAAAAGGAAATCGCCCCAAAAAAGAAAATCGTCTGATAATCTTCTAGCAAAGACATCCCCCAAATGTTCGACATTTCTTGATTCTGAATCCCCTTGTGATATCAGCAACATTCAGTTTACCAACACGCCTAAATCCGATTATTCTAAATTTGAATCGTTCAAATTAAAACAACAATTAAGGAACCTAAAACGGAACTTGGCTAGGGTAAACAAAACGATTAAGTTACAGAGGGCTAAAGTTTATGTTCTGCAAAATGAACTTGGTAGGATGAAACAGAGACTTTCAGGACAAGGTGCCTGTCAATGTAAAGAAGGGCTATCTGGGAAACAAAAAAAAATATTGTTGACACTATGTTGCAAAAGTGTCAGAAAAAGAATCCCAAAGGTATGAGGTATGACAGTGAGATTCTTTTTCAGATAGTTTTTTGCTACACATAACATCACCCAAGGGTTATAGACACCGCCTGAAATATGGTTTGCTGCCCCTTCCATCTGAGGTGCACTTAGGAGGTTGTTTAAGGGTTTAAAATGCTCATATGTGTAAATAAAAATGCTCTTGATGCCATTAAAGACTACTTCGTTGAAGAAAAGGTTGATTTGCATCTAGTTTCCTATAATTTCTTACATGTTTTAACATCATCCTTATTCTAACTGTATTGGTTTTGCTTCATGAAATGGAATGTCCATGTTATTGTTCTTATTTATCAAATGAATTCCATCACCACGAGCCAGTTCCCTCAAGAACAAACTTGCCCAACAGATTTGATAATCTGATTTCAGGTCACGAGACGGTGATACTTGTTGAACTTCATTTACTATTCATTTGCAACTGTCGATATCATCATCATCATCATCGTAATCATCATCTCAATTTTCTGATTTGTTGAGACCTGTATGCAGTCTTACCGCTGTCTCTGAATTATTGAACTATATTAAGATTTTTTTCTCTAATGAACTTAGATTAATTAATATATCAGATTATGTGTATTTGTGTGTTGATACGTTGTAATAATTATATTTCAGGTTGGTAATGTTTGCTTATTGGTTCCAAAAATGATGTGTATAGGCCTACTTTTGATGACGATTTTATCTTGAATGTATGTTGCCATGTGTGTCTGACAAAGATACCATTGTCGAAACTGGACTATTACAGGAGACGACTTATTAAATTATAATTGGGCACAATAAGGTAAGTGAAGATGTCAAACTTATTAATGCCTAAGAGGACCTCTTACGGTGTTTTAACATGTAAAAAAGGTCGCAAGTGTTTAAAAGTCGCGTGCGCACTAAGGTGACTAATTTTTTTGCCCGCTGAGCTTATGTCTGCTTCTGTTTCATGACCAGTTCTTTAAAGCTTTACCCAGATTGGTGGTCTCTAATGTGGCAGATTCTTCGATTTTAGCTAGCGGCTAAATTTTGTGCGGTTGAGTCTACCTTCCAGTGAACGTCATGTTTTATACCTTGTGAGATTTAATCTGCAAATAGTAAACTGTTATAGCATGTATCTTGACGTGAACACTTATTGTATACATTCTGAATTTATAGTGTAAATATTTATAATATTCTACACGGTTGACAATGAATTTGTACGAAAATAAAGGTAGTCGATGGTGCTCAGTACCTAATTGCAAACATAATTCCAACACAAAGATAAGATTTTTCAACTTTCAAGAAAACGAGCAACGGCAAGTAAAGTGTATTTAAAAAGGCCAAAAAATTAACAATAGAATACTCAGAATTATAAGAATTTCTATAGATTCAAATTAACTATAGGCTTAATTATAACATCGTGAATCCCACGTTTTTCCAACTGTGAATATAAGCTGTGGTAACTGTATACTGCAGAAGGGAGGATTTATTTAAAAAAGATGCCGTATACAGTCATTCAAAGGAAAAACTGCACGATATGCACTTTGAATCTATGTCGTTTCTGTATTTCCTAAGAAACCAGTTGCGGTTCCAAGAATATTCATTACATCATATCCATAAAAAAACGAACACACGCACAAAAAAAAACCGTTTTTGCCTTTGCAAAAATCAAATGATCTTAAATATCTCTCTCGGTCATGGCTTTCTATCAATGGCTCAATTTCAGATGACCGCAAGCCATAAGACGTAACCTGCACGGTTGCTAGGTAACACTGTATGACCATTGATCCATACCTTACATCACAGCCTGCTAGGTAACATCGTCTGGCCATCCATGTGGTGGTGATTTGTCCTTTTTACAAGTTGCTTTACGTCGCACCGACACAGACAGGACTTACGACGACGATGGAATATAAAAGGGCTAATAGCGGTAAGGAAGCGGCCGTGACCTTTAAGTGTGAAAATGGGAAACCACAGAATACCATCTTCAGGGCTGCCGACGGTGGGGTTTGAACCCACTACTTCCCGAATAATTGAGAAATTCAAGTGTTTTGACACTACCTCACCCTTCTTACTTTCTTACCTACCATTTCTGATGTTGATATCTGATTTTAAATGTGATTTATTTAAGGAGCGGATCAGGAGAATTTTATACATATTTAAAAATGAAAATTAAAGAATTGCCAATTTTTGTTTCAAGATAATAGAGAGAGGAGGAGTTGTATCTAAGATCAGTCACATTTCTTGGAAATTCTGAAATATCAGAAATAATGAACAACTCCGTGTGTTCGAACAAGCGTAAATAGCTGTAAATTTTAATTAGGGAGATGGTGGTTTCGAACCCCGCCAACGGTAGACCCAAGAATGATTTTCCATTTTCTCATCAAGTCCGCTATCTTCCCAATCCTAGCTGTTTCATATCTCGCCGTATACGTTTAACTAGTAAAAAATAAAAAGACCATTTTTACAAAGTTTTCATTAACTAGGCTATGTCTACCCTTTAGTACCGTTTCTTGATACGGGATTGAGAATGAGGTGAGATGAATTTATATGGCTTGTTTTTACGGTCGGATGCCCTTCCTGGCGCCAACCTTAGTTGAGGAGCTAAATAAGATGAAACCGAGCTCGATAGTTGCAGTCGCTTAAGTGCGGCCAATATCCAGTATTCGGGAGATAGTCTGTTCGAACCCCACTGTCGGCAGCCTTGAGATGGTTTTCCGTGGTTTCCAATTTTCACACCAGGCAAATGCTGGGGCTGTACCTTAATTAAGGCCACGGCCGCTTCCTTCTCAGTCCTAGCCTTTTCCTGCCCCATCGTCGCCATAAGACCTATCTGTGTCGGTGCGACGTACAGCCAATAGCAAAACAAAAACAAAATTAAGATGAAATGAATGATGGTGTATGAAATTGGTTAAGGAAGGAGTGGAAGGAACTCTCCCGGCATTTGTCTGCAAGTGAAAATGGGAAAACACAGAAAACCATTCTCAGGATAGCCGACGGTGGGGTTCGAAGCCACGCGTCTCCCGAATGCAGAGCTTGGCTCCACAGCCGTTAACGCGTTAACACGCGCGGCCACTCCGTTCAATAGTAAGTTTTCAGTACTTACGAGGAAAATTCGCATATCCACGTGCTATTCTGCTTTCCTACAAATTATGCGAGAAAAAAAGCAGCACAGGTATTATCGGCACACTTTTTATGGATAGATTTACACCCTAGTGCTGAATCGGTCGACCTCGGCAATCTTCGAGATTCGTACTGGCAACCTTTGAAACACAAACTATGAATCGCTTGTGCATCGCTGTACGACATCTGGCGTACACTTTACGTACTAGTACTGTTGTTGTTTACACAGCAAAGACAAACAATAGAATTCATGCTAGGAACAAGGTTCACATCGAGAAATGTTATATAATGTGTGTGTGGCACAGTTGTTGGATTAAGACAATAACTGTTTAGAAACTTCATATCGATCGATATATTCTCGATTCTTTTTTTTTTTTTTTTGCTAGGGGCTTTACGTCGCACCGACACAGATAGGTCTTATGGCGACGATGGGATAGGAAAGGCCTAGGAGTTGGAAGGAAGCGGCCGTGGCCTTAATTAAGGTACAGCCCCAGCATTTGCCTGGTGTGAAAATGGGAAACCACGGAAAACCATTTTCAGGGCTGCCGATAGTGGGATTCGAACCTACTATCTCCCGGATGCAAGCTCACAGCCGCGCGCCTCTACGCGCACGGCCAACTCGCCCGGTTATTCTCGATTCAATTCAAATTTCATTTTCATTCAGTTGGCAGCACCACCGGAACCGGGAGAGCTCCCTCCTTACTCCTCAACCCCGTACACAATTCTATCCAGAAAAAGTGTGCGGATAATATGTTACTTTTAGGAGAGGGTAACGGAGTGTGCTGATGAATCGACGATGCGGAGATGGTTAGCGAAATTCAAGCCGGGATTTTCAGAGAATTACTGCAGCTGTGGATCGCGTTAAACTCTCCAACAGTGATTGTTAATCTCTTAAAGGTACACACTAACTCAAAGTCAAAATTAATATCAAGGGACTCATCTGGAACAGAATTTTAAAAAAAAGCACGGGTCATTAATATTCGATGAAGCTTAGCACACATTCGTTATGTTTCGTCCATACACAATCTGTGAGAGAAAAACTGAATTTACTACGGATTTAAGACCAGCTTGAGGGTATGGAACACACTGCACTCAGCCTACGGAACACAACTGAAATGAGAAGTAGAGTAAAATCAAATGTCGAACGTGGTCATCTGCAACTCCAGGAGAATGTCAGGATGATACTAAACATAATGCCCACAGCTGCTTCCTTAAGCATTCCTACAGTAGTTCCAATTAATCACTAAAAACACACTTTCCCACTAGACACTCAGCACAGATTTAGGACAGATTTTACGTTCACTACGTACACGCGCTATTTGACTACGATGTTCCAAGTACCTTATACTGACAGCAACGACAACAATAACCACCACCACAACTCTGCACCAAATCTTCCTGAAACCTGATAGCCAAAACAAATGCCTTTAATTTCCTGAAAGCTTCACATCCAGTAACATAATTCCTCATAATGTGCCTCGGTCTACAAACATGCTAGAATGTTTATTGCCCTAGTAGCATTTACTGATTACTTGTGGCACAGTGAAAATCTGGTTCTAACAATCCATTGTTATGGGCTAAAAGACAAATAAATAAAAAAATAAAAAATCCATGTTTTAGACTAAAACCACACAAGCTTAAATTCATTTTATTCGCCGCCAATGGTCGCACATTCCCCTCTACAATGCCTGTACACTGACCGGCAAAAAAAGCAATCACTTTCATTGATATAAAATCTTGATGTATTCCGATAAAATGTATCGGTTTTCCAATATTCATTTCAGTCTTACAAAAACAATTTTTCTTACATTTTACAATTATTGATCTTTAGTTTTTTTAGTTCTGAAGTTGGTTTTTGTCAATTACTATTATACTTATGGCCAAACAAGACAAAGTTAATGTTTGCACTGCACTTCATGAGGACACTGGTCATTTAAATGACTATTGGTAAACCGACACATTTTAGTGGAATAAATTAAGATTTTACATTTTATACGAAATTAAAGTGATTCACTATTTTTGCCGGTCGCTATAAGTACTTTGCATACGGTACCAATATTCCGATAAATATAGCAAATCTTCCGGTTCAGTTGTTTCTTGATTGGTGGAACTAAAGTATTTCTAAACGTTCTACTAATGTATAGACTACAGGAAGTATCCTCAAATAAGTTAAGATATAGCATCAAATGATAAATGAAATGAAATGAACGTAATCAGGCAGATCAATGCCTAAGTCACGGAGAACTTTCCACACTTATCTCCTTGAAAATGAACTTTACATTTCTTTCAGGTACTTAGAAGAAGTAGCCATCAGCCCTGTTCACTTACTCTACGTGATACATTGCTATGATTGCCATTAGTGTGTATATTAGTAATAAATTAAGGTTACCTGATTATTTTCACGCCGGCCCCGTGATGTAGTGGTAGCGTGCTTGCCTTTTACCCGGAGGCTCCGGGTTCGATTCTCGGCCAGGTCAGGGATTTTTACCTGGACCTGAGGGCTGGTTCGAGGTCCTCGTAGCCTACGTGATTAGAATTGAGGAGCTATCTGACGGTGAGATAGCGGCCCCGGTCTAGAAAGCCAAGAATAACGGCCGAGGGGATTCGTCGTGCTGACCATACAACACCTCGTAATCTGCAGGCCTTCGGGCTGAGCAGCGGTCACTTGGTAGGCCAAGGCCCTTCAAGGGCTGTAGTGCAATGGGGTTTGGTTTGGTTTTGGATTATTTTAACAATTTAAGGGGAAAGATATAAACAGATAAAGACTACATTTGCATTGTGTTGTATGCTAGTTTGCCTTTAGGTTGCATTGTTTCATACACATTCCACAGGATGAAAATACCCATTCTACTGTAGTTATATGCTAAGAACATTCGTTCTACTAATGTTCTACTTATTACTCCACATTACCAACAGAGGTTTCCTTGCCGTTCCCAACTCTAAAGGTTGTTTAGCATAAATAACGAACGACTAAAGAAATCGCAACCAGAGTGCACAATGAAAGGAAACCATAAATACCACTAATCTATTTTTATATAAATGACGACTTAAAAAGTCATAGAATGTCATTGTTCACCTAAAACCATACTAATAATGAACAATGAAAATGTGGAGATTCCTTGGAACAAGTGATCGAATACGGGTACTACAGGGACAAATTGCATCCATGGACCAAAAGCGAAATTCGGAAAACGGAAAGAGTAACCATGGCCTTATATCAATATCCCCGATTGCCTTATGTTAGATTTAAACAATTTAACCGCAGAACACATTCACTTTTATTTTATAAAGGTGTAATCAATAACCGATTTCACGGTATATCGAAAGGTTTGATATTAAAATCAACGAGCACATCACAGTTGTTAACTCAAACATTCTGTGAATATAAATATGTGTACTCTATGCGTATATAAGAGGCTCTGGGGTTACTCTCGAAGTACCAACTAATCTCTTATTACTCCTATAACATTCGGCAGATACCTGTACAAATTCCTTTTTTTCTTCTTTTGCTAGTGGCTTTACGTCGCGCCCACACAGATAGGTCTTAAGGCGACGATGGGATAGGAAAGGCCTAGGAGTTGGAAGGGAGCTGCAGTGGCCTTAATTAAGGTACAGCCCCAGCATTTGCCTGGTGTGAATATGGAAAACCACGGAAAACCATCTTCAGAGCTGCCGACAGTGGGATTCGAACCCACTATCTCCTGGATACAAGCTCACAGCCGCGCGTTCCTAACCGCACGAGAAACTCGCCCGGTGTACAAATTCATGAAGTATTGTCCACTTTGTATTACTCTTCGAAGATACGCTTTACTTTCGTACCAACAAACGAACAAAATATTAGGAATCCGGTTAGTATTTAGAATCTAAAATCATTCTAAAATAAACAAAAATTTTCGTCGCTATAAGACCTGTCTGAGTTGGTCTATGCAAAACCAATAGCAGATAAAAACTATTTATAATCCACATTTTCGCCACGCAACCCAATACAGTTGATCGTAGACTATCTTCCTTCACAGTCAACGAGCATTTGTTACCATCAAGATTGAAAACGGGTCAATTAAATTAGTAATTTAGAAGTAAGTTCTAAAAAACTAGGTTCCAATGCTGCTTCATTCCTACGATACTTTACTCGAATTCTGCTCAATCTATTGCTTACGTTCCTATAAGGCTTGATTACTTTTTATTTCGTAACGGAAGTTACCACCAATCAAATGTAATTTTCATGGTGCTCAGAGTTCATTCTAACCAAGGCAACTCACCGAGGTCAGGCCAGGGGCAGGACGAGTCCAGAATATCCAGCACACAGTGTGGGGACGGCGGCCCGTAGTCTCTGGAAGCCAGGGCGATGCCCGGCATACTGTAAGCACGCACTGCACCACGAATTCTGACTACCCACCGCGCGCCACAACACAACACTAACCGGCTAGCCAAGCAACATGCTCTGACGTCAGCGAATGGGAGGCGTGTCACAGGTAACCGCCGGATATGACTATTTTCGCCAGCACGATAAACCTGTCCTTCACAGCATAAATTCCTCAGTTCTGGACACTTGATGCAATTGAAGAGTCTGCGAGTCGTAATCCTACATGGACTATTTCGTAACTGCCGTAATGAAAGAGAATGGCAGCAATGCAGGAAATTGTGCGTTCACACGTTATGCATTTACAAGGTCAAGAACCTTCAACCATTACAAGTCCTGACTTCAAAGCGATCTTTCAACTTCCAACTTCTTCTTCTTCTTCTTCTTCTCATTATTATTATTATTATTATTATTATTATTATTATTATTATTATTATTATTATTATTATTATTATTATTATTTATAGTTGGTTCATGGATCAATGACCTATTTCCCGATCCTTATGGAAGTGATAAATTTGACAATGAAATGAAACCTGTAATGCGAGCGATCGAGAAAAGTCACTATGCCTATCTGGGGTCGAGCTACTGTATAGAAAGTCCATAACCAGAGGGAGAAGAGGTTTACAAGAGTTCAAAACCCCCACCAAATAAAAAGGAACTTTATAAACGTAAACAGAACATGAGTTCCATTTGTTTTCCCCGCCTAAATTGTCATCTTTGCAGTAAATAAATGGAGCGACGTTAGTTAGTCTAAAATCGTATTCAATCATCACAACATGTACCTGGTGTGAAAGCTTCTGGTTTCTGCCATTTTATTTTCTTATACTGTAGCGAACGTAGACACCCATGGCCCTTTTTTATACACACAAACACACACACACATTATCACGTGACCGCACCATGGTATTCAGCGGGCCTCCAATGGATTCCGTAAGGGCCATCTTTCCTTGGACTATGATATAGGCTACTAGGTGTATGCTGACAGACAAGCATAGTTCACCTTCTTGATAGAGAAACTGGCTACAACAAAGTCACATCTGCAGACAGTGTACCAAGGAGAAAAGCAAGACAACATATAGGTAGAGAGAGTGTGATATATCCTTCACTCCGACGGGAATGCTTTTATTATGAGCGCACGCTAGTTTTCCGCGTGCGGGTCAAGGTCAGTAGCGGGAAGATAAACCACATAACAGTAACACGAACAATTTTAAGTTCATTACTTACCAAATTATGAGAGGAGGTGTTGAAACTGCCTACCTTCATTCTCCACACATTTTTGACACCTCGTTAGGAAATTATTCATCATCCGCTGTAGTTCACGTTGAGGGAATCCTGGCAATTTCCTAAAGAACATTATGTTTCAGTTCTTGTACTGTGTGTGGGTTCGTCTTGTGCACGGCATTTTTTTTTTAAATTTACCCCTAAAGATAATCGCAGGCGAATAAATCGGAGAACCGAGGAGGCTAAAAATCCCTACCAATAACGTTTTTCAGTAGAAATACTTTGTGAATTTCTCTCGTGAATTATTCGAAATGTGAGCAGTGGCAGAGTCCTGATGAAAAATGCAAAATCACGCTCGCTGTCTGTTAATTCTCTGAAAGAGAGGGTTAGTGTGGTGTTCACATAAATAACGGAATCACCCGTATTTCCAACAACAAAATGGTCCTATGATTCTTTCATCACTGATGGCACACCATACACCGATTTTAACATCACAGAGGGACACCCCTCACGCACGACGTCATGTTTAATAGCACTCTCGTAACGATTGTTTTGTGTACACACACAACCATGGAGGTGGAATCAGGCCTCGTCCGAGAAGAATATTAAAAGTGGGTCTATTTGTTCAATGTATGCATTTTCCAGATTCCACACACAAAATATGCGCCTACGTAGAGGGTCACCTGGTTGAAGAGAACGTACTTCGGTTATTTTATAGGGATTTAAAGTGTAATATTTAATGGCCTTTTACCCAGAAACCCATATGAAATTACCACTTGTGCAAGGCAACGAAGTGATTTCTTTAGAATTTTCCAAACAATTACCAATGCCATCTACTTTTCCTTCGGCGAGAACCCTACGCTGACATTTTTGGCTTCTTAGACTAGATGCTTCCAGTTTTTTTTTTTTTTTTTCAATTTTGCCTTACGTCACACCGGCGCAGATAGGTCTTACGGCGATGATGGGATAGGAAAGGGCTAGGGGTGGGAAGGAAGCGACCGTGGCCTTAATTAAGGAACAGTTCTAGCATTTTCCTGGTGTGAAAATGGGAAAGCACGGAAGTCCACCTTCAGAGCTGACGACAGTGGGGTTCGAACTCTCTATCCCCGGAATGCAAGCTCACAGCTACGCGACCCTAACCACACGGCCAACTCCATCGATCCTCAAAATGATTATAAAGATCATGGAATTGTTTACAACTTGTAAAGTCCACACCCAGGTATCTTTCTTGAAACCGTCTTTGAATTTCAGGAGCTGACCGAGTTAACACATATGAATAGTACAGGTACATAAAAACACGCTGTGCCGTTGAAAACGCACGAGACATAATATCATTTGTGACTAATTACAGAAATAAGAAAATAACAAAACACACACACACATGGTAACAGCTGAAAACGACTGGAACATCGGACACGTGCACAAGGTCAGTTAGCAGAGAGGCGCCCGCACAAAATCAAAGGCCGGAGTCAGGAAACAGAACATGAGATGACTAGAGCCCTGCACGGATGCGGATATCCGCGGATGCGATGTTAGTGTCTTGGAGGATACAAACTGTATGACAGTGCGGATAATTTTGGTGATCATTTCTAAATAATGACGTTTATTGATTTTCACTCAGGTATACTCTTGTATTTGCTTGTGGATAGGCAACCCTTGACACTGGTATGGGAGAACAGTGATATATAAAGAGCCTTGAGACCATAAAGCCGAAAATCTGACCTAAGCCTAGCTGGCTCCTGTACTCAATAGAAGTAAGAAACAAAGGTCAATACGTCGGTGGTTGTTGCAAGAGAAAGTCCCTCATGTACCTGTGACTGTAGGGGTTCTGGTGCCAGGTGTCAGGCCTATTGTATTATGTTAACAGATCTATCCGTTTCAGTATCTTAGGTGTAACATATTGTAGTTAAATATTTAAATATCCGCGGATAACCATTTTGCGGATGCGGATAACTATTCGCGGATGCGGGTGAAGGAAGTACGGATGCAGAGCGGATGCGGATATTATTTTGTAAATCCGCGCAAGCCTCTATATACTGCACCATTCCCTTCCTGCACGCGGCGAACGGGTTGGGAGATAGTTTATAATAGTAAAATCACCACGCGCCGGAATAACACATATTTGAACATCCTGTGCCTACAGTCCTCTTGCTTTTCCCTTTAGTACTGTATCTGAAGATTTGACTTTGTGGTAGCCAGATAACAAGGCCAGCCAAACCGTGTAACGCACATTTGATCATGTGCTTTCGCAAGTACATGTTTCCTTGGCTGTCCAGGGCCGGCAAACTGGACTTAGAAATCACCAAGTGCTCGTGTAGTCGCAGTAGCAAAAGTGAGCTAAAAGCTTTCGACTGTGTACTTTGTACTTTGAAAACGTTAGGTACGGAGATTTAAAGCGTGTATTTAAGAAGTCACAATTTTGACTCAGTGTTACCATTTTCTACCCTATTACACAATAAGAGCGTGATTAGAACAATCATTTTTCTAAGTGCACATTTAAGATACATAGAACAGTTCGTTACAAACATTGGCCTATTCGCGTTAAAAGAATGATCAATCGTTCCAATCAAATATGCACCATTTTGTTCGAACACTAACTGAAAAAAGTTACAATCTCCTGAAGGCAGGAACTGAGAACTGAAAATGAGCGGGCAATTGAACCCCTCTACACAAGTACCTAAATCTTACACATTGATATGATTGTAAAAGAAACACACAGGGTCTATTTCATTAATAATAATAATGTTATTTGCTTTACGTCCCACTAACTACTTTTTAAGGTCTTCGGAGACGCCGAGGTGCCGGAATTTAGTCCCGCAGGAGTTCTTTAACGTGCCAGTAAATCTACCGACACGGGGCTGTCGTATTTGAGCACCTTCAAATACCACCGGACTGAGCCAGGATCGAACCTGCCAAGTTGGGGTTAGAAGGCCAGCGCCTTAACCGTCTGAGCCACTCAGCCCGGCGGTCTATTTCATTAATGAGGAACCCGTTCTAATTCCAGGTCGGGAAACAAAAAGTCGTTCTTCCTAATTCCCGTACGCAATATTAGCTGCTGGTGAATGATGGATATTTTATCTTCAGATGGTGCGAAAAACATATGCTTCTGAATAGGGAGACGATGTGCACGAGTTAAATTTCACAAAATGATCAAGAGAGACTTCGTCCGACTCGTTAACTGAATGGTCAGCGTACTGCCCTTCGGTTCAGAGGGTCCCGGGTTCGATTCCCGGCCGGTTCGGGGATTTTAATCGCTTCTGATGAATTCATCTGGCTCGGGGACTGGGTGTTTGTGTATGTACCAACACTCTCCTCTCATATTCAGACAACACACCACACTACCAACCACCACAGAAACACGCAATAGTGATTACATCCCTCCATAGAGAGTTGGTGTCAGGAAGGGCATCCAGCCGTAAGACAAGGTCAAAACCACTGTGCGACGCAGTTCGCACCCGCGACCCCACAGATGTGGGAAAAGTGGTAGAAAAAGAAAAGAAAGAAGAATCAAGAGAGACTTCACTTACAGCATGAGCAACAAATGAAGAAAGAGTCACTGCACCGATCATAAAAGTTCATTCCAAGTCAAATGAGAACGCCTCAACCAGCGGATATTGCGCATATGAATTAGACGTTCAGTGACGTTATCAATGATATTTTTAAAAAATGTGTTTTCCCGATCTCGAAGTGAGATGGCTTCCTGCAAGTTTTTGTACGATCCAAAGAATTTCAGACCAAGATATCTCAGAAGATTTCCTGACTTTCTCACGATTAACTATAATTCTAAGCCCCTTCTTAAATGAATACACAGCAATCCAGGACGGAAATATATTCTCAATTAAAAGTGAAATACATAATTTACCTAATGTACGTGAATGAAACAAATAGGAAAAATCTTCTCAGTTTTAATTACTGTGTTGATGGGGTGAGAGTTCCTTTTGGGGATCACTGCAAGTACCTAGGTGTTAATATAAGGAAAGATCTTCATTGGTGTAATCACATAAATGGTATTGTAAATCAACGGTAGAGATCTCTGCACATGGTTATGAGGGTATTTAGGGGTTGTAGTAAGGATGTTAAGGAGAGGGCATATAAGTCGCTGGTAAGACCCCAACTAGAGTATGGTTCCAGTATGTGGGACCCTCATCAGGATTACTTTATTCAAGAATTGAAAAAAAAATCCAAAGAAAAGCATCTCGATTTGTTCTGGGTGATTTCCGACAAAAGAGTAGCGTTACAAAAATGTTGCAAAGTTTCGGCTGGGAAGACTTGGGAGAAAGGAGACAAGCTACTCGACTAAACGGTATGTTCCGAGCTGTAAGTGAAGAGATGGCGAGGAATGGCATTAGTAGACGAATAAGTTTGAGTGGTGTCCTTAAAAGTACGAAAGATCACAATATGAAGATAAAGTTGGAATTCAAGAGAACAAATTGGGCCAAATATTCGTTTATACTCCAGGAAGGGAAGTTAGGGATTGGAATAACTTACCAAGGGAGATGTTCATTAGTTTTAAATGTTTTCGCAATCCTTTAAGAAAAGGCTAGGAAAACAACAGATAGGGAATTTGCCACCTGGGCGACAACCCTAAATGCAGCTATGTAGTGATTTATTTATTGACTGACTTCTGTTTCAGACGTTATGTGCAAAAGTAGTTAATTATGACCAGAATTTATCAAGGATCCCTTCGTATGACCCTCAAATAATTATACCTCAGGCAGTGTGCCCAAAAGAAGAGCTCTTAAGGTTCGAATTCCCATGCATACAGCAATCATCCAAACCCACTCAGGAATTGTAAAAATGGTGATTTCTAGTTTTTCTGGTGCATCAGCTGTAAAACATTAACTACAGCTTCGCATACCAGTATGGATACTGCAGAAACATGAATATGACCAAGAAATGCAACTGTGGGAGAAGCATTATTAATTTCAAGTAGCCCTAATGATTTAAGGAAAATGGTCAAAACTCAGAATAATACCACGTACAGTATTAACTGTAAAATTATCTTATCAACACAGTATATACACAAATAGAGTTATTTACAAATAAGAGAAAGTCACTATCTTCACAAGGTAAGTAAACATATTTCTGCGCCATCATACACGTGTGGCTGAAGATGCTGTATCAGTGCCACAACATGATACGTAAGATATTTTGAGATTTCAACACAACACTTCTGTAGAACACTGATGAAAAAATTATCACACGTAAGTGCCCACTGCGAGGTGAAACGTCCAAAAGATTTTTAACATTCCAAATTCGATCAAGTTTCTTGAGAAAATAACAACCTCCGAGCAGTTCTTTACTTGGAGTATTGGGTGACGACCGCTGGATCCCTACCTGAATCAGGCATTCTTTCACTTATGTGCTATGCTGCTTACTTTTATCTTCTAACCCTATCTGACCTTCCTTGGTGAAATCCTGTTTTCTTCCGGTCCCGAACGTCTCAGGAAGTCTTTCATTTTCTCGTCTTTCATGGCTCTTCAGTTCACTTTTCCAATACCTTCATTTTCAAAGTGTTAGAACTCTTGCTCCTTCCCAGGCTGAGGTGGCTCACACGGTAGACGCGCTGGCCTCCTGAGCTCAAGTTGGTGAGTTCGATCCCAGCTCAGTCCAGTGACATTTGAAGGTACTCAAATACGTCAGCTTCGTGTCGATAGATTTACCGGCACGTAAAAGACCTCCTACGGGACAAAGTCAACCTCGGTGTCCCCAAAAACCGTAAAAGAGTAGTTCGTTGGACTATTATTATTCTTCCTCCTTCTGTGCCTCGAGGGGGATGATTATCTCACTGTAAAATAATAATCGCCACCATCACGGGAAATTTACGAGTAACATAACATTCTTATTAAGTGATTAATGCTACAAGAGCAGGTACATAAGAGAGCATCGAAGAAAATATTTTGATCATATTGCGGGATAACAGGAGGGAGTGGAGTGGAGTGGAGTGGAGTGGAGTGGAGTGGAGTGGAGTGGAGTGGACGTGATCAGCTTGGTGGCATAGCTGCTGGTTTCCCACCCTAAAGCCTAAGGTTCGATTCTCAGTCGATCGTGAGTTGAGATTTTCATCTCAAAATCACGTGGCGTTAGGCCTTAATAACCCAGTTAAAACTAAAATGAGCCTGGGTAGTTCCCGCGACCCTAGAAATACTGGGATTAGCTGAAGAAAGTATGCCGAGGAAATATGGAAGGTAGATAACAATAAGCAATCAGGTTGCAGCTAAAGTTGATGATACAGGCATAAGGAGATTCGTTCAGTAACAGAGGTTAGTCAAGAGTCAAGACTTAATGATCCTAACATTGCAGTTTATAAATGTTCATGGATTATTTACAGCAAAGTTTCAAATGGTACAGTGGAATGTAGGTGGAAAGAAATCTTGAAAGCAGTTCAGCTTATGCTGATAGCCTAGGCCTATTTTAATGACAGATCGTACTAAAAAGTTACAATCGAGTATCTTGGAACCTGAAGGACAGCGCAGTGAGACGAGTACGAAGGTCAACATTTGAGAAAGTAAGGTAATATTTGTACGGAAGAAGCCTAAGTTTTCAATAGACAGGTAGGAATGATGAAGGAGATGAACTATTGCAAGTAGTTGTGAGGTACTTTCTTAGAATGACAGTTTAGTCACAGAGCTCGAATAAACATATAGGAAAGACAACCGTGAGATTGAATATGGGATTGATGTCATCTTGTAGGAAGCAACAGCTCTGTCTGTAGGGTCTATATCCCATTTGCTTCACGAGAGCGAAAGCTGATTGAATTGGGGATGTCTCACTTGTAAGAAGTAATTTACTGTATTTAAAAGTAGTCAGAATGATGGCCAGAACGAACAGGTGGGAGTGGCGACAGTTTCTCGCACGACGATATAAAAGGCTGACATTACAATTGTCTATCTGGACGAAACCGTGGAAATGAACTGTGGATGTCGTGGGAAGGCGAACATAAGAGGATGATTACCAAGGAGCCCAATGAACTCAGTCGTAGAGGGTTTAAAAAAAAAAAAAAACAAAAAAAAAAAACCAGGAGACCTACCATCCGACGATGATTCCAAACTAAGTATAGAAAAGAGAATAAGCAACATAGCTAACAGTAAATAGAGTGTCGGACTGAGTGGCTCAGACGGTTGAGGCGTTGGCAGGTTCGATCCTGGCTCAGTCCCGTAGTATTTGAAGGTGCTCAAATACGTCAGCCTCATGTCGGTAGATTTACTGGCACGTAAAAGAACTTCCGCGGGACTAAATTCTGGCATCTGGGCGTCTCCAAAAACCGTAAAAGTACTATCTGCGTCTGATGAGAAGTCACGGCAGGTTGTAGGTGCGGCACGAGTAACAGATATTAGGCTCTTAGCTACAAACATCAGTCATGACAGACAATGCGAGCTCTCTGAATCAATGCATATTCATTATCAAACTGTTCATTAAGCAGTACACCCAGTAAATGTGTAACTAAGGCACAAATGTACAGACATTTTGAAACTTCTCAACAGCACTTCAATTCGCAAGAGTACTGCGGACGGAACAGGTGTTTATTGTCAGGCCTTGAGACTCGAGATAGGTGCATGCGCGGCAGCCTTGTTTACTCCTCTTACCCCGTAACTTCTTGTCAGACGACCATAGTAGTAGCGAATGACATCATTATTTAGTAAATCGATTCTTATGGAGATGCTTAGATCGAATGCTTAAGGGTATAATAGCAGTGGCATCACAAGGGGAGCGGAGTTACCATGCTCAATGAACATATACTTATAGAACGACGCACGAAAAACCGACCCGTGTACAGACTGATCCTGCGTCGTTATTGTCCTTGTCGCCCGCCTACTGTCACCTATTGTTTCGAATCTGCTGCGACTATGTATACTTTACCAATGTCAATGCGGAAGCCGCTAAGACTGTGAAATGTTCAGCGAGATGTTGTGTTCTCTGTCAGTGGAGATATGGCGTGGAATGGCATTAGTAGACGAATAAGTTTGAGCGGTGTGTTTAAAAGTAGGAAAGATCACAATATGAAGATAAAGTTGGAATTCAAGAGGACAAATATTCGTTAATAGGAAGGAGAGTTAGTGGTTGGAATAACTTACCAAGGGAGATGTTCAATAAATTTGCAATTTCTTTGCTATCATTTAAGAAAAGGCTAGGGAAACAACAGATAGGGAATCTGCCACCTGGGCAGATCGTAGTGATTGACTGATTGATTGAAGTTTAGGCAGAACATCTTTAAACCACTTCTCGAACATATTACCGCCCATCTCCCCATGGTAATCCTTTGTGGATTTTGATTCGAATAGGAGCAGTCCTCCGTCAACGAACCCATTTCCATTCCCAATGTTAAGAACAACGAGTCTCTTTCCCTTCCCCGAGGGATTTCTTACACTACCCGATAATCCCTGGAGAAACGCCTACTTACAGGACTTTATATTAAGGTTCTTCCACACTTTTGACGTAGTGTGACCCGCATTTACCCACGTCTCGTCAAGATAGTAAATCGGCCTAGAATCCTCACGAAACTTCCGTATTTGCCGCAAATACTTGCGCCTCCACAACACTATTTCGTCCTTCTCAATTAATGCCCACTGGCGATTTCGTGCAAGGAACTAAAAATTCATTATTTTTAGAAGCCTATGCAGAGTTGAATGATAGAAATTAGGCAAATCATCGTCCCTATTCACCAAAGATAAAATTTTGTTCAATGTGGGAATTTCAATACCTGAAAAAGAATTCGTGATTTTTTTTACAAATGCCATACTCCGTGAAATTCTGTCGTACTTTTCAGTCAGTTGTTACACTTTCCGAATTTTTTGCGGTATCACCACCTTTCCACTAGTTTTTACCTCATTCCTTGCACGATAGATGCTGGCCTTAGAAATACCTGAAGCACTTGCAGCTAAAAGCTGTTACTTCATCAAGAGTACGTTCTGGGTAGTCTTTGCAAAACTTAGTAAATACATTCAAAGCGCATTTCTTTTCGCCTCTGGTCAGTGTTTTTCCCTTCCGGCGACTAATTACAGAAGGCCCAGGTGTAACCTGACAAACCCCGGTCAGATATTATTATTATTATTATTGTCATTATTATTATTATTATTATTATTATTATTTATTCATGTGTATATTTCAATTATGTGTGTATTTAGCCGTCGCGGCTTAGTAACTCTTTTTGGAACTCTCATCTATATATATAAAATAGCTTGTCCTGACTGACTGACTAACTGACTGACTGATTCATCATCGCCGAGCCAAAACTACTGGGCATAATGAAATGAAATTTTGGGGATACATTCATATTAAGATGTAGGTGCTCGCTAAGAGACGATTTTTGGATATTCCGTCGCTAAGGAGGTGAAAAGGGGGTGAAAATTTAAAATGAGTGAATCTATATCTCAAAACTTTAAAAGTTTACAAATGTAAAAATTGGTATTTAGAATCTTCTTTAAAAATAAGGAAATACGTATTTTTTTGTTTTCATAAAATCCCAATAGGAGGGGTGAAAAAGGGTAAAAAAAGGGGTTGAATGCCTTTAATCAGGATACCGGTACTTATATCTCAGAAACTGAAGGTATTACAGACCTGAAAATTGGTGCTTTTGATCTTTTTTGAAAATAAAGAAACACGTATTTTTTTGTTTTTGGAAAATCCAATTAATGGGAGTGTGAAAAGGGGGGTGAAATTTTAAAATCAGTGTATCTATATCTCAAAACTTTGAAAGTTTACAGATGTAAACATTGGTATTTGGAATCATAATTAAAAATAAAGAAACACGTATTTTTTTGTTTTCGGAAAATCCCAATAGGAAAGGTGGAAAGGGGTGAAAAATGGGTTGAATGCATTTAATGAGGATACTTATATCTCAGAAACTGAATATATTACAGACCTGAAAATTGGTATTTGGGATCTACTTTAAAAATAAAGAAACAGGTATATTTTCGTTTTTGGAAAATCCAAATATGGGGGGTGAAAAGGGGGGTGAATTTTTAAAATGAGTGTATCTACATCTTAAAACTTGAAAAGTTTACAGATGTAAAAAATAGTATTCAAAACCTCCTTTAAAAATAAAGACACATGTATTTTTTGTTTTCGGAAAATCCCAATAGGAGGGGTGTAAAAGGGTGAATAATGGGTTGAATGCCATTATTTTAATTAAGCTACTGATATCTCAAAAATGAAGATGTTACAAACGTGAAAATTGGTATTTGGATCTCCTTTAAAAACAAAGAAAACGCGTTTTCTTTAGGGGGGGGGGGTGTAGGAGTGTGAAAGGAAGTGAAAAAAGTGAATTATTTTTATGGGGATACTTATATCTCAAAACTGAAGGTAACAGACGTGAACATTGGTATTTGGAATACCCTTTAAACATAAAGAAACATGCCTTTCTGTTATTTTTGTGGGGGGGGGGGTAAATAAACTTAACGGCGGTGGGGTGTAAAAGGAGGTGAGAATAGTTGATTTTACTGTTCATAATGTACTTATAAGGAGCCTCCGTTGCTCAGGTGGCAGCGCGCCTGCCTCTCACAGCTGGGTTATGTGGTTCAAATCCCGGTCACTCCACGAGACATTCGTGCTGGACAAAACGGAGGCGGGACAGGGTTTTCTCCGGATACTCCGGTTTTCCCTGTCATCATTCATTCCCGCAACACTGCCCAATATCATTTCATTTCATTTATCATTCATTATCCATTGCTCCAGAGGAGTGCGACAGGGTTCGGCAGCCGGCACAGTTCCTATTGCCGCTGCCAGATGGGGGCTTTATTCATTCCATTCCTGACCCTGTCGAATGACTGGAAACAGGCTGTAGATTTCTGATGTACTTATTCTGATCATGAACCGATCATTTTTTATCTTTCCTGGGTTCGTTTTCAAGAGCCATCTTATTCTTCGGAGAACGTCCTTAGATTACAGTACATTCTCATGGCATATAAATAAAAATTTAAACACCTTTGAAACAAACGACAGGAATGAGATTGACCGTCCAATTGCTCACCTTTATAATAAGGTCTTAATGCACGGAATATGTCATTCGTATCACCAGAAATCCCGCACACTTGGCTACGCGCGATAATGGTGCTGGTCACATTGTTAACAATGACAGTGGCAGCAGATGTAATTTACCGCGAAGTAGCGGTCTTGCATCTTGCTGTGGGGTCCAGAACATCTCTAATAATAATAATAATAATAATAATAATAATAATAATAATAATAATAATAATAATAATAATAATAATAATAATAATAATAATAATAATAATGTTCTGGACCGTCGTCAAATGTGCAGACCGCGCTGGAAACGGGTCCTGGACGGGTAATGACTAAGAATGCAGTCCAGCCGCGGGTTCAGTACCGCCAAGGCACCCAAAAGGACACCACGCCGGATCTCCTCAAGGATTTGATCCATATTAAAAATTCTTATAGGAAAAGATGGCAAAGATTTAGGGACCCAACTGACCGGGTGAAATACCTGGACATAGCCCGGGAAGTACGAAATCGATTGCTGGAAAGAAAGATTGTAAAATGGGAGGGAACTTGCCGTAATCTATTAGAAAACGAGTCAGATCGCGAATTTTGACGGATTCTCTCAGATAACCAGTCAGATCGCGAATTTCGGCGTATTATATATGAAACAATAAGCATTCAATTATAAATTTCAGTATAATACCGTAGCGAAGCACGGGTATCTTGCTAGTTATTGTATATAATCTCGATATTTATTTGGGACTAGCGTGTTTAGTTCACTCAGTTTATCTCCTGGTTGTGTACCTACGTGACGATTCTCCGAGTGGATGTTTACGTGTTGACGGAGCTGAGGTAGAGAAATTCCCGGAACTGGGCTATTTTAAGATGCTGTTGTGTTGGCTTGGGCTAGTGTGGTGCAAGCACGCGTCAGTAGTCGGAAGTTGCAGCTTGCAGTGTGCAGAGGTGATACTTGTGGTAATGAAGGAAGTGTTTGGTACGAGTTGAGGGAAGAGGTCCCATGCCATGTTGGGAGTTTTTGGAGATCTTCAGTTGACGGAACCAGGAAGAGTGATGCTGGAGTGGGACAATATTCTATGGTTAAGAATATCTATATCAGGTAACGTGTTGGGCCGTTCCAAAACACAGTATATCAACGCTATCAGCAAAAGGGAGTCCATTTTCGAAAAAGTCATGACTGCGTGTGTATAATATGCGTTTCGGGATAAACTGAGTTCCTATAGAGAGAGAGTTACTTCATAATATAGAGACATTAATTATTCATATTAATATTCTGTTTATTTTACTATATATATGTTCAAGGGTGTATTACGACGAGCTATGCTCAGATTTTAAGATATATTCTGGTTTAATTGATTAAGTAAATTTGTGTGATATTAAGATATATTCTGTTTAATTTTATGGGTGGGGGAAAGTACCAGATGGACTCCTTTTCCAATATTATTTTCCAGGTATCAGTGATTCAGATCTCCTTGTTACAAGGCAACGACTCTGGAAAATGAGTCTCAACAGCCGGCAAATTTTAAGAATTATTTATTTGTATATTTATGGCTCCCAAATTCCATTAGTCATTATCAGTTAATATTTATTTAATAGAAAGATTTCACAGGCTCATCCTTGCATAAGGATTATCACAGATTTATAATTACTCTAAATATGTATACAGAAATTGAAACAAAACCCATACAAGGGAAAGGCAACTACACTAAACTACGCTACACAACAATATTATGAATTAAAACCTATACATATACAGTCTTCAACACAAGCTTTAATATCTTAATGGGAAGACGAATAACGCACAATACTCTGAATATCTCGACATGGACTGTCTTGCTCACCGCTGTATGTTATGTAGCACGGACCATATTAGCCCGAGAGCTCTTTCGCCTGCGGGACTGCACCCCTTTTTCAGATACCGTAAGAGGATTCTTCATTAACACGTATAAGTCTAAGTAAACCTAGCGTGATTTATATTAATACCATCGAGAATGATATGGTTTTGATTTATTATTTCTGTTCAATAATAAGTACTAAGGAGAAAACAATTCGTGCAATTTCTGATTTGTAGGGTATGAATATCAGACGTAGTCTACCTTCCCTCTCTCTCCTTCTAATGTTTTTTCTCCCTTCAGTGTGTTTATCCCATCTCTCAAGTACGCTAGGATGGATTATAGTCAGATATCTCTAATTCAATTGCTCGTGAGGTGTCGTTATAATGCATCGGTACCAGTTCTGCATGCTACTACTGTGGCATTAATGGTAAAGGAGTTGGACAAGCAGTCATGAGGTCACACATTCGAACACAACCTACTGCTTGTTACTTTTTTAGAGAGATAAAGTATAAATGCTCCTGCCTTTTTATGACTGTTTTAGTAATTACACTAAGTTCATGAATTCATAATGCCATAACTTTATAACATTATTTATTATGCCATGTTGGCTTCAAATATACAGAATTAAAGACTTCATTCTCAACAGAAATATATTTAGTGACATAAAGAAAAAACTTAGTGGCGTCTGCCGTAGAAAATTCAAACAATTAAAAACAAGAAAAAGCCACGATTATATACCAGAAGATTCGCGAGCGCCGTACTTTCTACTTATAAATGTCCCGCGTGCATGAATGATGAATGGGATATCTACCAACTGATTTTCACAGGGGCACAACTGCCAGCGGGCAGGTTACGTCAGAATATGAAGAGAGAACAACCCGACGGTCGCTCGCAGGAAATTACTCAGCGCTACCGGTCTAATGCAATTAGTAAACCTCGTTTTCCACCACACAGTTCTAGCCTGGAGTATGGTATAGCCGCACTATACACTGACTGAGCAAATGTCATGGGATAGCGGAGCACTGATGCGCAGGTGTGTTGTCTGCGCACCACACGCCCCCTGTGCCAGAGGCAGTTGTATAGGAGACCTTGTGAGCATTGGCTGTGTATGTGACAGGTGTAACATGGAACGTCGTCGTGAGCTGACACCGTTCGAACGTGGTATGGTGGTCGGCGCCCGACGGATGGGAAATGCGATTTCGGAAGTGGTGCGGGAATTCGGCTTCACACGATCAACCGTGTCCAGGGTGTATCGTGAATGCTTGAATGTGAGTGTCACCGTCCACAACGGACGAACGACCGGCCGTCCAGCCATCCTAGATGACGGTGACCGGCGACATCTGAGACGGATTGTCAATAGTGACAGGCGGGCAACCGTGCAACAAATCACGGCTGAATTCAACACAGGCCGTGCTAGACACGTCTCCCAGTGGACAATCTGTAGAAAAATGGGTTCTATGGGGTATGGGAGCCGGCGTCGCACAAGGGTGCCACTGTTAACCCAACGTCATCGGGCTCAACGACGCGCATTTGTCGCCAGTCACCAGGGATGGACACTGGAACAATGGCGTAACGTGATATGGTCGGACGAGTCACGATTTCAACTGCACCATGCCGATGGGAGGCACCGTGTATGGCGCAGACCACACGAAGCGATGGATCCCGCCTGCCTCGAAGGTATGGTCCAGGGCGCTGGTGTCTTTGTTATGGTCTGGGATGCATTTTGCTGGTATGGAATGGGCCCCCTAGTTGTTCTGGAAGAGACTTTGAATGGTTCGCGGTATGCTGAGCTGCTCGGAGACCATCTCTACTCATTTTGGCCTTCCAGCGCCCAGGCGGTTCTGCGGTGTTTCAAGATGTAACGCGCCGCCACATCGCTCCCGCGTCGCCCGGGAATGGTTCCAGGCACATGCAGCGCGGGTCCAACGACTGCCATGGCCACCCAGGAGCCCCGATATGAAACCCTATCGAGCATATCTAGGATGTCCTGGAACGCAGGCTCCGTGCCATGGATCCTGCACCCACGAACAGACCAGCATTCGCGGCCGCTCTGCAAACGATTTGGTGTCAGCTGCGTCCAGAGGACTACCAGGGACTTGTCGACTCACTTCCACGGTGTCTCACTGCAGTTCGCAGGGCCAGAGGAGGCCCCACACGCTATTAGGTGACTATCCCATGACATTTGCTAAGTCAGTGTATTTGCTGTCTGCATATCGGCAATGGCTAGTGTGTTCAGGAGCGACGAATACACAGACATCATTTTAATCTGGACAACTGGTTGGAATGCAGCCGAAGGTCCAAACAGACATCTGCCTTCTACACACGTATTTCACCGAACAGTATTAGTTTTTGCTTCATACAAACAACTCTTTTATAGAATGAAATGTCTACACGTGTATAAATTAATAAGTCAATAAATTTTCTTTTCTGCATCTTTGGCGTATTTACAAACAGTAGCGGTGATTAGGGGGAAGGCGAGGGGGGACAGTTGCCCCTCCTCCACTTTTTGGAGGAAACATTACATTTTTATTCCACTTTTATCAGCTGGAACTAAGAATTATTTTTGAAAAAAGCTATTTGCACAAGCCTTGTTGTCTTCCTTTATGTTCTTTAATATTAACATGCGTATTGGCGGAAATACGCACAAAATGCCGTTCGTCGTGGGTAACCGTTTTGTATAGCGCTACGTCAAGTAATGGAGACTTTGCACGTGCTGTGAGGAAGGGTAGTAGGGGTACATATATTTTTGCCAAGGTCGTGGACACTGAGGTATAATACACCCGCTTGCCGCGCGCATTCGTCAGTCTGGCAGTCTCTTTAGTGTCTGTTAGTTTCCTAGTGTGTATTGCACCGTTCCCGCGTCCAGGTGAGGATACATGAGATCCAGACTAGCTCTTGATAAATGATTCTATCTGATTAATGTTGCTGGGTTGTGGGTTCCGCTTGAGAAAGTACGCCGATGGCCTATGGTAAATCTCAACCTACGCAGAAGGACGTCTCCAACACGCTATCAGTCGGATACCATACTTGCATGTCGCCAAAATTAATAGCAAATATCAAGTCAATACGATATTTCAACTAATTCGCATGTGTCACCAACGAAAATCGCAATTACAAATGAGTTACTACAGTCTTACATCTAGTTCTTATACTAAGTAGGCATTAAAAGAATTATGGAGTTTCACTACTCAACTTTTATTGACTATTCAGTCCAAATATTAAGGAAATGTTACCTAACATTTCGTTGAAAATGCCTCACACAACGTAGATAGCTACAGTTAAGTTGAGATAAAGAAAAATGGGTTTGGAAAAACTCGTAATAAGCAGCTGAAAACTAGGCCATAATTATCGATTCATTAACCCTGACCTGTTGAAAATCTAAGCTATATATAAATAATGTTCGAAGAATCAATTGAACAATTAAAACATATTAATCAAATAAAACATACTAAATAGAGTTGTAAGAATTAGATGCATACAATTGGTTTAAAATGAAAAGAAAATTACACTCACTATACACATCATTTCAGATTATAGTTTTAAAACAGAATGTAGAACGCAGTGAAAATAGTCAAATAAATAATTCATTAAGATCTGGAATCTCTTCTCTCTGAGCTGAATCGCTCCTCACCCAAGTTCTGTCATTTAACCTTTAACTCAAATATGAATAGTGAAACGAATATCACTTTGTGCTAAATCTAATATCTGTGTCCATACACAGTAGAAAATCATATGGGAAAGCAATATCTGTTTTCTGAGGACTTCAGTTAACTAATATGCTTGAAAGTTCACTTTGTTTTTCATGTTTCATAAGATCTGATCTCCATATAAGCAAATTCAGGTCCGCTCTAAGTCGTGACTGATTTCAAATTAATACTATCATATGGCTTATGTGGTTAATTCACATAATTATTATCTTAATCCATGGTTAAAATTCAATTTAAGTGCGTGTCGGGCTGAATGTAGCATTGCCAAGTGTATTTAATTAAATTTCTAACAAATTATACCACAAGTGGAAAAACTGGCATGTTAGAAGACTCTACCTTCATCTAAAAATCCATACATGAATGACTAAGCCACCAGTGATGTGTCAACATACTCACATAAAATCAAGAATTAGGTCACCATGTGTGAGAGTACTTGAAAATGGTCATAAATAACTCAGTGAAGGCCTAAATATCATCGTTATTAGCCTCTTGGCTCATCTGATGATCCTACATACTCAAACAACACTGTATTGATGGCATTGAGATCGTATCCTAACCTACTTTGTGTATCTGGGAATAAAAATAGCAATTGAAAGCAGTACATTTCAATATATATCTTAGAATGCATAATTTGCACGTACTATCATCTCACAGAAGACTACTATGACCAACCTCTCAAATAAAAATAAATATCACCATCACAACTTAACATCCGCTTATATTAATACTTCATTCTCCATTTGCCATTCCAAATATCACGTAATATCCATATCAATGCCTTTCAAGCACCCATCTCATTAAATACGATGCATATGTGCCATAACCTTCACATATAAAAACATTATCCTTACCGTCATAGTGTCAAAGAAACGTGTATCATAATACTAAGCTGTACTACTATATTTCGTCGTAAACATTCCCTAAATACGATCTCTTAGCTTGCTATACCGATAAAGCCATCACACATGTATATTGACATTCATATTACACTTTAACACTTCACTGATAACGATTAAAAAACATCTATTACTTTCTCTCACACCACATTGATAAATTTGCGAACGGCTTTCACTGGTATATTACGCCTATATATGGGATTGACAGTAACATCAGATGAATACCTACATCCATGTAATTACACTTCAATATTATATACGCACGTACAATGTCACAAAACATATCAACACATAGCCAAAAATAAAGGTTACTAATTACGAAAAACGACTCATAGGGGACTTAACTTATTGGGCCCTGTTTGCCATCTCGCTGTTGGTCATCGGGAATGGTAGGCCTCGCTCCATGGTTCTGCTTTAGGTAATCGGGTCCATCTCGTCTTCTCAGCTGACATTCAATCCTCCTGGGTCATCAACCTCGTAAAGCGCCACCATAGTCGGAGTAGTCTCTGCCTTGGTCTTTTACAACATCATAGTGGTCTCTGGTACGTTAGGAACAGAATAATACAATGTATTAGTTAATGTTGTCATCTTGCAATTTAACTTCGCTTCGTAATGCCTATGATATCAGAATAAAATGTGCTCTGGGACGATTAGTTTCGATATAGTAGTTCTAACTGTGCTACTATTTGTAAAAACTCTCTCGCTTGCCGAGCGAATGCGATTTCTCCGTGCTTATTAGAAATGCACTTGACAGCTGGTTGGACTCTGCTGTCTACGATGTGCAGTATCAGACAAATATAAAATTTCTAAGTCCAGCCGTGACGTATTTGTTGTACCAGACTTGCTAACTCCTTTTTTGCTGGTCTTTAAATTTCGCGCAGTTATTCAATCTATGAAGTTGACGTTGAGCGGGCTGCCGCGGATTTTATTCTCCGTCAATATTTGATCTTAAAATCAGATAAGCTGGCTTCTTTCTTTGCTCGACTCCGTCTTACTTGCCGTAGTGTAGAATGTTCTAATGGAAGTCTCTTTTTTCTTAATAATTGGTTTAAATAATCCGCTTCTGTCATTCTTTTCTCACAGCCTTCTAAGTATGGTTCTTTCGGTGACTACCGGTTGAAAGGATTATCATTTCGGTTCGTACCGATGTTAGTTGCTTTCACATTGACCTTTTAATGGCTTGAACTCCATTTTTGTTCCTACTGATGCAAATATAGAACGGTGAAATGGCACAGTATTCAAATACTCAGTGACTTTTAATTGTATAATCATGTCGTACTTCAATGTAATTGTACCGGGCAAGCTGGCCGTGGGGTTAGGGGCACGCAGCTGTGAGCTTGCATCCGGAAGATAGTGGTTTCGAATTCCGCTGTCGGCAGTCCTGAAGATGGTTTTCCGTGATTTCTCATTTACACACCAGGCAAATATTTGGGCTGTACCTTAATTAAGGCCATGGCCGCTTCCTTCCCACGCCTAGGTCTTTCCTGTCCCATCATCGCCGTAAGTCATATCTGTGTCGGTGCGACGTAAAGCCAATTTACAAAAAAATATATTTAATTGTATTTTCAACGGGAAATAATACCAATTTTAACTTCACTGGACTAAATTCTTTCTTTTGTGTCATTTATTATGTAAATGAATTTAATAATCCCCGTAGTTTATTTGTAATAATAGTTTTTTTCTCTGAGATTTTGATTCAATGCTGTACAATAACATTTTCACCAGGTCTCACAAACAAACCACGGGGCAGGTTAAATACATTTAACACAAAAGAAAGAATTTAGCCCAGTGAAGGGAAAGTTGGTATTATCTCCCGTTGAAATTACAAATTGAATATTTTTTTTTACAATTAACTTTACGTTGCACCGATACAGACAGAACTTATGGCGACGATGAGACAGGAAAGGGCTAGGGGTGGAAAGAAAGCAGCCGTGGCCTTAATTAACGTACAGCCCCAGCATTTGCCTGGTGACAATGGGATATAACGGAAAACTTCAGAGCTGCCGACAGAGAGATTCGAAACCACCATCTCTCGGGTGCAAGCTCACAGTTGCATGTCCCTTAACCTCACGGCCAGCTCGCCCGGTACAATTAAATAGAAGTACGGCCTGATTATACAATTAAAAATCACCGAGTATTTGAATACACACTAAGAAACTAACAGACACTAAAGAGACTGCCAGACTGAAGAGTGCGCACGGCAAGCGGGTGAATCATACCTCATTGTTCATGACCTTGGCAAAAAACAACAACAACAACACATAGGCCTACACCTAATACCCTTCCTCACAGCACATGCAATGTCTGCACTATTTGTCGTAGCGCTATACAAATCGGTTAGCCGCGACGAAGACTATTATGTGCGTATTTCCGCCAATAATTATGTTAATAATTAAAGAAAATAAAGGAAAGAATTACCAGATAAGACAAAAAGGCTTGTAAATAGCTTTTCTTAAATAATTCTTAGTTCCAGCTGATTAAAGTGGAATAAAAGTGTGATGTTCACTCCACAAAGTGTTTGTAAACACGCCAAAGATGCAGAAAAGAAAATTTAATATTATTTTATACACATGTAGACATTCCACTCTATAAAAACTAATACCGTTCGGCGAAATAGTGTGTAGAAGGCAGACGTCTGTTTAGAGCTTCGGCTGCATGCCGACCAGGTTGTCCAGATTAAAATGATGATTGTGTATTCGTTGCTGCTGAACACACTAGCCATTGCCGATATGCAGACAGCAAATATAGTGCAGCTGTACCATACACCAGGCTAGAACTATGCGGTGGAAAACGAGGTTTACTAATGCAAGGGGTGCATTAGAACGGTAGCGCTGAGTAACATGCTGCGATCGACCGTCCGGTTGTTATCTCTTCGTATTCTGACGTAACCTGCCCGCTGGCAGTAGTGCCCCTGTGAAAATCAGTTAGTAGACATCAGTTGGTAAACATTCCATTCCTCATTTGTGCATGCGGGACATTTATAAGTGGAAAGTACGGCGCTCGCAGGCCGCCTGGTATTTAGTCCAACTTCCTCTCAACTAGATCACATATTGCGGTCCAGTGGGCATGGAGTTGACTTATTCTTTTCAAATAACGACTGTTCTCAGCAACGGCATCCCAGGCACCCTGGACGTGCTTCCACAAATCATCAGGACGTCTTGGGGGGGGGGGGAATGGGCCTTTTTTTTTTTGCATACGCTTCTTCGCTTGTTCCCACATATTCTCACTTGTGTTCAAGTAAGGAGAGCGACGAGGCCAGTTTATCAATTCGATATCCTGTCTGCTCGCAAACCAGTCTCGAATCAATTGAATTGAGATGTGGGGATTGGATGATTATCCGACTGAAAGTGAAGAGTTTCATCAAGATACAACAACCTAGTGTAAGGAGCCATACAACGTTCCAGCAACTGTTTGTATTTATGCTGGTTCAGTTTTCCGCGAATGCGATGGGTTGTGTCCACTCCACGACGAGCATTCCGCCCACAACATCCCCAACATGGTACAGACACTCCACCTTTGCGCACTCGAATGACGACGTATCTGTAGTCGAATCGGAAGCCAGAAGAACGATATACCAAAGCGAGTCCTTCCTTTGTAGTAGAAATGGTGGCTTCATCAGGAAAGATTACCCTTTTCCAATCAAGATACAAACTAAAAATAAACGCTCCTCCTCAAGAGCATCCCTAGGAATGGCATGTCGATATCTCAAATTAGCTACCCTTAAACGATTTCACATGGTCTGGTCTCGGTCGGGAAAATGAACACTGCCTTCAAAGTAGCAGCCGTGGTTTCCCATTTTCACACCAGGCAAATGCTGGGGCTGTACCTTAATTAAGGCCACGGCCGCTTCCTCCCCACTCCTAGCCCTTTCCTGTCCCATCGTCGCCATAAGACGTATCTGTGTCGGTGCGACGTAAAGCAACTGAAAAAAAAACAAAGTAGCAGCGGTATGAAAGGGATTCCTTTCAACCTCTGCCTGTACTCTGGCGTCCTGTTGTAGTGTTGATATTTTCCTTCTACCACTCCCAGCTTTTAGGCGAAAATACCCAAACGTCGATAATTTTGCACCCATCTTCGAGCTGCCCTTTCTGTAACGTGGAAACGTCCAGCTGCTTCAATCACAGCCCGTATTACACCTTATTTCGTTCCTCAATACTTTGTGGAGCCATGTCAAACGGTCAACTGCAAAGTATCAAGGAGAAATGGCGTCGTTTGTTATCTTACAGAGTGTTAGCCACTACCTAGAACGTAAAATATTGGCAAAGTATTCACAATGATACAAATATAAATTTTAGAGCCGCTACTACAATTACAAATACTATTACTGTCATAAAATACACCTATACATTTACAGTCTTGTCAGTTACTATATTATTTGCAGAGGTAAATTCAAAAGATTTAAAAGAAAATATAGTACATAATCTCCAACTAAGAGCCGTAATTTGTTTCCTAAAGACGTGCATTAAGATTAACTGTATCCAAAAAGCTCGTAATTCCTTAATCATTACTCTGATTACAAGTTAAGAAATACTACTGCGGCTGCAGCTGTTACTATAATCGCAAAATAATATCAGTAATAAAATAAACCTCTTGTATAGCATTATTAAATAATCAGAATTAAGTTATTGTTAGCTGTAGTGGTTCTGAAAATGTGTTGAACTGCACCAGTACGAAGTAAATCCCGTACAGCTCAGTCGGATGAACGTCGAAATGTAAATGCTATGTCTCAGGCTCAAATCTCGTCGCTCTTTCATGTTATATCGTTACATCGTAGTATAACGTAATAACATAAGGAGAAGGAAAAACTAACATTATCCTGCACCTGTGTTGTTTCAAAACTAACATCGTCGTTGTCGTCTAACTCGTTTCCGAGTAATTATCTTCTTCCAATAAATTCATTTCTATCTGTGGATGTACTTTCGATTACTGAACAGACCCATCTTAGCATGAAACAAGCGTCCACACAGATTGCACAGAATTGTTTGAGGAGGACGCGGATGTGCTGCATGGAGTTTTCATGCAAATCCATCTTATCCTAGGGGAGTGATAATGGTCAGTACGTGGCCGAAGCATTGTACAGGGTAAGATATCTTGTACGTCGTCATCCGAGTCGTAATGTGTTTGAAAGACTGGACAACGGAAAAGAGTGCTGTCGGCGCCCCACCAATTCCAGATCGTGGTCGTCCAGGTACTCGTTGAACACCACAGTTGGAGGACAGGATGCAGGCAATGATCGCGAAGGACGATGCTTAGAGCACACGCAAGATTGCACAAAAACTTCAAGTGCAACACAGTCACGCCCATGCTATTCACCGGGAGGACGCTCTATACTCATACAGATATCTGTCCGTTCAGCACCTTGTGGAGGGTGATCGCCCGCGTCACACACAGTTTTGTAAATGGCTCTAAAGAGGTGCACGGCAGAGAAGTGTACCTATTACCAAGAATTCTGTGGTCCTATGAGACCTTATTTACAAGGTTCCGTGTCTTAAATTCCACAAGACCTACCTATAAGCCCATGAGAACCCGTATGCTGTGCGGGAAAGGAAACATAAGTTCGCTTAAGGATACTTTTTCTTGCTAGTAGTTTAACGTCGCTCTAACACATAAAAGGTTTTCGGTGACGGAAGGATAGGAAAGGAAAGGGCTAGGATTGGGAAGGTAGCGGCGTGGCCTTAATTAAGGGACAGCGTGGTGTGAAAATAAGAAACCATGGAAAACCATTTTCAGAGCTGCTGACGGTGGGATTCAAACCCAACATCCTCCGAATGCAAGCTGACAGCTACGCGGCTCTAACCGCACGGCCAACTCGCTCGGTCACTGGAGGAAAAACGTGTGGGCTGGGCTCATCGATCCACACCTTTTACCTGAACATCTGAAAGGCAGAAGACATGCCCATGTTACATGGGGAAATTATGCCCTTCGCCCAAGAAAGCATACCTTATGCGGTACGACGTAATATGTTGTTCCAGCATGACGGTGCAACTCTCCAATATTGTAACGAGTTTCACCAGGAACTGAATAGACAATACCGGTGTCCACGACGATGAATAGGTCGAAGAAGGTCTGTATCCTGGCCCTCGAGGTCCCTAGACCTGAATAGCTTGGACTACTTCCAGCGGGGTCACCTTAAGGAGCTGGTATACAGGGAAATCTCTGTGAACGAGCCCGAATTTATCGCTCGCCTGCATGCAGCCATTGCTACCATCCAAGAAGAGGAGGTTCGCGAGGCAACCCAAGGTGTAGTGGGCCAAGCGAGGAGATGCCTGGAGATGGCGGTGGACATTTTGAGTAGCTGCTGATGTAAAGCCTAGTTGTCCAGCAACAAAATCATTATTACGCCTCTTTCCTTAGTTTCACTGGTTATGGTACCCGACGGATTCTTTCCAATATCTCCGTCATTATGGCCCGGAGAATGAATAGCTATCCAGTACTTAAATTAATCTGTATAACGTCATCTATCTGACAGTGACTGGACGCCATTTTTCGTACGCCGAAAGATGCAACTTTGAATCGAATGAGGCAGAGAATACGGAGGGTTGTTTCCGATCTCTAGTAAAACAAAAAATCCAGTGACTTGATTCTTACCTTACGAAAAGTCACGTCTGCTCCACCGAGCAGGTTCTATTCGTCGTCCCTTTACCTGAGCTATCTCTCCGAACCGCTGTTTCCATGTTATTGGCTTTACGTCTCACTAACTGCTTTTAAGGTTTTTGGAGACGCCAAGGTGCCGGAATTTAGCCCTACAGGAGTTCTTTTACGTGCCATAAAATCTACTGACACGAAGCGGACGTATCTGAGCACCTTCAAATACCACCGGACTGAGCCAGGATCGAACTTGCCATGTTGGGGTCAGAAGGCCACCGGCCTCAACCATCTGAGCCATTCAGCCCGGCAGATTTCACAGAAATGTCGATGCTTCCTGATTCATTCTTTCCAGTAAAGTAAGAGTCGAATCACAAGTGTAACTGGAAGCATTAACTTGATGCACCCAAACTTTGTTTGTGTCTCTTCCATAGACAGTAGGGATCTCAATGTGGTAAACTAAAGTCGGAACTTCATCCTGATAACACTGGGTGTGATAACACCACGGCGGTCAGTTTTCCACGGTAACACTACCCTGCGATGACCATAAATCCCTTTGAGAAACTTCCGTAGCATTCTGCAGGCCTATACCACAAAAAAATCACCCCTTGGACGCGGTTGTGAGGACTGTTTTAAGAGGAAGTACAACTAGGTAACCATCCTCTATCACCACTGATCAGAGGAAAAATGGAAGAGGTCCGACATTTCGAAGAATGAAGGTATCATAAAAAGAAAGCGAAGGGCCACGAAGGGCGTAAAAATGAAAGATACTCTAGGCCCCACAGACTTAATACACTCGTGGTCGTAAGAAAACAAGAACTGACTAAGGGCGATCGGACACGAAATACGAAAGCGAAGAACCTGATACACGTAAGTCAGACTCAACTAGGAGAACGGTGGTAGCCAACCCACGCTCCCAAGATGAAAGCTCCTGGGTCCCCTGTTAGTCGCATTTTACGACGGGCAAGGGATACGGTGCATGGATATATTCTAACACCCCCCCCCCCCCTCCCACCCGTAGGAGATCTCCTTGGACACGGAAAACAATTCTAGTTCCTTACTCGTATAAATTATATGAGTAAGGAACTGAAATCACAGATAAGGGTTTTGGCGGATGATGTACTGTATGGAGTAATAAATAAGTTACAGGATTGTGAGCGACTGTAAAAAAGACCTCGACAAAGTTATGAGGAGTACAGACAATGGTATGATGGTTAACGGGTGAAAAGTCAGTTTGTACGTTTCACAAAGTGAAGTCCTCTCAGTTAATTGCTGTGTTGATGGGATGACAGTAACTCACGGGGATCAATGTAAGTACCTAGGTAGTAATATAAGGAAAAATTGTAATTGGGGTAATCACATGGACGGGATTGAAAATAAGGGTTGCAGATCCCGTCATATGGTTTATGAGGGTATTTAGGGGTTGTAATAAGGATGTAAAGGAGAGGGCGTATAAGTCACAGTCACAGTATGGTTCTAATGTATGAGACCCTTACCACGAATACTAAATAAGAGAAATGGAAAAGATTCAAAGGAAAGAAGCACAATTTGTTCTGCGTGATTTCCGACAAAAGAATAGTGTTACGAAAATGTTGCAAGCTTTAGGCTGGGAAGACATGGAAGTAAGGAGACGAGCTGCACGAATGAGTGGAATGTTTCGAGCTGTCAGTGAGCTTTGAATGACGTTGGTGGACCAATAAGCTGAAATAAAGTTTTAAAAGTGGGCGAGATCACAGAATGACGATAAAGTTGGAATTCAAAAGAGCAAATTGGGATAAATATTCGTTTATAGAAATAGGAATTGTGGATTGGAATAATTTATCAAGGGAGATATTTGATAAATTTCCAACTCCTTTGAAATCATTTAAGAACTGATGGCGAATCTGCCACCTCGGCGATAGCCCTAAATGCAGATCAATGGTGACTGAATGACAGACTTTTTTTTTTTTTTTTTTTTTTTTTACAACTTGCTTTACGTCGCTCCGACACAGATAGGTATTATGGCGACGATGGGACAGAAAAGGTCTAGGAATGGGAAGGATTCGGCCGTGGCCTTAAGGTACAGCCCCAGCATTCGCCTGGCGTGAAAATGGGAAACCACGGAAAACCATCTTCAGTGCTGCCGACAGTGGGATTCGAACCTACTATCTCCCGAATACTGGACACTGGCCGCACTTAAGCGACTTTAGCTAACGAGCTCGGTGACTGACAGACTGAATAGCAGGCAGTCACTTAGGTAAACATAAGCCTCATCTAATGAGACCATCAATTTACATTTTTCTCCTGTCAGGTGATTTTCATACAGTTCCTTACTGTTACTGCGACGCTCTGAAATGTGACGAGGCAATAATTTATAAACTCGACTCTTATGACGTTTTTCCACATTCAAAACCTCGTCTATAATGGCATGGGCATTTTTAATTACTATATCTAGCTGGCTTACTATCAGAGAGAAGGGCCTTGGCCTTCCTTATCATGTCTGGGATACGAATAGTAGGTCGCGGTTTTAAGTGATTTTTTTTTTCTTTTGAAATTAATCCCATTCTAGCCTTTCTATTTTTATTCACACTGAATTAATTCCTTTCCTCGATACCACTAAATTTCGCTTCTTGCACATTTCAACAGTAGTAGAATAATTATACTTTGGGTCGAAATGTCCAGTGAAGTAGCCGTAGCCGTACCAAAACAGTTCAATTTTCATAGGCATTACGACAGCAAAACACCTGCTACTACTACGAAGACTAACAGAAAATTGGTGTGTTCGCCTCCGAGATCCCTGACCCTGGCACTCAGACAGCAGCGTCACTATATCATTCCAAACTCGTTACCAGAGATCGGAAACGAATATATGAGAAACGCACAGACAGAAATTTGTGAAATAAGCGCATACACGGAACATGCGACCACGGGAGTTGGATTTGCCCGGATTGCCGTATTCCTGCAAAGTAAAGTCATAGCTGGGAACCAGGCTTGGAATCATTATGCATTTTAAAATGACAAATATGCTCTAAACGTGTCAAAATATGCATAAAGTATTGAAATATGCATTGAAAAACATAAATCTGATATCAATTAGCAATAAATTTATATTATAAAAATTAACGTTACACTTGAAGCATCGTCAAAATAATTTAAAAAACATTACATGTCGTACCACAAAAAATGCCCAGATTCTCAATGAAATTCACAAGTCGTAATCACAGACTGGTGCAATACGTTCTCAAACACAGACTTGCGCCTATTTTCACTTAAACTGTTTTTGTACTCACATGCAACAATTGGAGCATACTTCGACTTAACGAAATAAGAGCGTTCCAGTATCGATGCACCGTCAATATTTTCTTTGCCTTGGAGAACACCAGAATTTTTTCGAGTTCGAGAAGACCGGAGGTTTTTAACACTACACTCCACATTCATTCGAGGAAACTTGATTTGTGAGATTCATTACGGATCGTTCAACTACTTCAACAATTCCAGTACTGACGTGAACGACATCCCTTTTCCTGCAATTTCTTGATGTCTAACGGTGTGCACATCAAACTGGAAAGAATGTTGCTCACGAACACCATCTTAGCTGAACACTTCTTGTTCTTATAGCAATTGAGGCTATAATTGTGTGCAAACCCGTCACATGTGTACGAGGTGCTTACATGCCTGGTACCCATTCTGAGGCTGAACTCAGTCCCAGGAAACTGCTTGCGCCTCAATATATGTCCTTGCCCGACTTCACGCCGTCTGATGCGGCATGCAAAACAGCGCATGATGTTCTTACTTATATCTCAAAAAGTAATTGTCCAATTTTGAAAATACTTACATATTTGAACTTGAACGCAGATGATCTTTTAAATCAGCTGTATAAATTTGTGCCGTTCCATTTAAAAATATGGAGTTAGTATCAATATCTCGGTTGTTAATCACCCCATGAGACCGAGTAGCACGTTATTTTAAAAGACCCTGCGTACCATTTATGAATATGAAAACATAATGCTGATATCTTTAATGGTTTAGAAGTTATTTGCGTGTAACATGTTAGGTGAATAACCCTGTATATCCCAAGACTTCCCATGGCTTTACACATAAGGTGCAGCATCAATGCAGGCCACGACAACATGATCGTAAAGAATGCGCGATGGCCACAAATAAACAAGTGCATCGTTGAAAAATGAAGCAACTGTGGAGTGATTCACCTTTTTGTTATTGTCCTTCTCTTCTTTCTCTCCTATAATTCCAAACACGAAGTTAATTACAGATCTTTGATGCACCTCCGTATTTTCGTCCAGCAAGACCCACCTTTTCCCTTAGTTTGCCTAACACCACTTTATAAAGCTCAAAAGTATAATGCTTTCAAATTGTTGGTTCATCTGGCACTGGTTGCTCGTATATCCCTCCAGCAACAGAACTACGTTCTTATTGCTCAGCTTAGCCAGTGGTATGTTTTCCCAGACAAATACTATACAAGTCTTCATTTAATTTATTTCGTGTTGGTCCAAATGTAACTAAATCTGTAGTTACAAGAGGCTGGCGTTTTTGTTTCAAGTTTACTATTATTGTATTTCGTCGCTTGAAAATGTTGAACTGGATACTTTTAGTTGCTATTACGGCTGCACTACAATATTTACCAAACAAAAAACTTCCGTCAGTTGAAAAGTCTTCAAACTCGCGCGCACATGCTTCCAATACTTCAATAACAGTTTTTTCCTCCTTATGCATTATGAATTACGTAGCAAAAACACAATCTTTTCATGTACTATGAATCACAACCTGTCGCAACACAACCAAAGCAATTCCTTATAAGAATTAATTGTGAATGAAAGGACATTGTATGTAACTATTTACGAGGTGGGGGAAAGACAGCCCCGTCGTAAGTGAAATTCCAGGATTTTTTTTTTTTTTTTTTTTGCTAGTGGCTTTACGTTGCTATTTTGCTTTACGTCGCACCGACACAGATAAGTCTTATGGCGACGATGGGGTAGGAAATGCCTAGGAGTTGGAAGGAAGCGACTGTGGCCTTAATTAAGGTACAGCCCCAGCATTTGCCTGGTGTGAAAATGGGAAACCATGGAAAACCATCTTCAGGGCTGCCGACAGTGGGATTCGAATCCACTATCTCCCGGGTTCAAGCTCACAGCCGCGCGCCTCTAACCGCACGGCCAACTCGCCCGGTGGGCGAAGAATCAACAGGATGCCGCTCCTAACTTTTACGATAACCATGGGCGACGAAAAATTAATTGAGTGCGTGCGTATCAAGAACTGTATGATTTATCGCACAAAAAAACAGCAAGTTTTTCAACCGGCGTGATACATTCTCGGAACGAAGTATTCATCTGTTGAATACCTGCTTCAATAAACCCCAACAACCGCATAAAATCATAATGCGACATACGGAAGAACTGGTAGAATTTTAATTCATCGTCAACTAATTCTCGAAATAAGGTGAAAATTTCTTTTTTTTTTTTTTTTTTTTCGCTTTGTCAGCATTTGACGCACCCTGAACCTCCGACTAGGCTTATTCTCCTCTTCTTCGTCCAAAATCAAAACAATTTAAATTAATGATTCGATTGAAAAAGGCATTTTTATTTTTGGCACTATTGTACTGTTTACTAGCGGATCTACTGGGATAGACCGAACAGATAAGGGGGATCGAGCGTCGATCGGCTCGACCGCGGCACGTAGATCGATCTAGTTGACGAGTGTGGAGGCAGGTTGTAAATGTTAACGGGCCCCTATCTACACCTCTGGTGGAGTGGAGTGTAGCTATGGGCTGCGAATGGACTCGCGAAGACTCGAGTCTGGGATCGTAAAACTCGAGGCCGAGGACGCTGGCGGCGTTATCTGCGAGCCGCGTATTGAAACAACACGATGCTTAATATTGTAGGTAGGCCAAGGACAAGTATTGGGTCTGTTTCCCAATAATGCACAGTGATATAATGTACAAACTGATGTTGCGATGCGGTACTTGACATCACTAAAGCAGTGTGTACACAGTCGCCCTTTGAAACAGTCGTTAATCCCGAGGCATACACACAGTACCTTACCGAAAAAGTAAGTACGATATTATACGGCAGGACAAAATACCGGAGGTGGAAACAATATAATTGTTATTCTTGGATACCTCATCAAATGCCCAGAGCATTCCTTCAATCAATAGAACGTTGTGGGCGTTCAACTAGGGCATTCGTTGTTCTACTGCACAACAATATATACAGCCGAACATGTAGGCTACATTATGACGTATTTACATGAATGTATAGGCCTACCCAACAAAACCATATTGTAACGTAAACTAAGGAACGTGTGGACACAGGTGCTTATGAACCACAGTCTGGCTCCGGTTAGCGTGCTGGCCTTTGGTCACAGGGGTCGCGGGTTCGATACGCGGCAGGGTCGCGAATTTTAACCATCATTGGTTAATTTTGCCGACACGGGGGCTGGGTGTGTTTGTTGTCTTCATCATTTCATCCCCAGTATGACGCGCAGGGCGCCTACGGGTGTCAAGTCGAAAGACCTGCATCTGGCGAGCCGAACATGTCCTCGGACACTCCCGGCACTAAAAGATAATACGCCATTTCATTTTACCGGCGCACTGTGTGAAATTGTAGAGATCAGGCAGGACAAAAGTACATTTTCGACTAATCTATTTATATTATAAAGGGCATTATTGTACGCTCGTGACTATACAAAGAATACCTGACCGCAAAGCTTTTAAAGCTGAGTGTGGTATATCTGATCTCTACCATATTGTGTGAACATTGCGCCCCTTACCGAACTTTGCGTCTCGCACTGGCAATTGTCTGCAGTGTGTTCAGATGAATCTACGTAACTAGCGACTGTGTTAAGATATTTTTAATGTGAAATAGGGATACAGCTAGATTAAATCTGTTTACCCTCCAGGGTTGGTTTCTCCCTCGGACTCAGCCAGGGATCCCACCTCTACCGCCTCAAAGGCAGTGTCCTGGAGCGTGAGACATTGGGTCGGGGGATACAACTGGGGAGAATGACCAGTACCTTGCCCAGGCGGCCTCACCTGCTATGCTGAACAGGGGCCTTGGTGGGGGATGGGAAGATTGGAAGGGATAGACAACGAAGAGGGAAGGAAGCCTACAATGAATAGTTAAATTATGTTCCTAATCTTCACTCCGTATCTCAAGTTATCAAAGGCTAACCTACTGGGCGATATAATGCAAATATGCAAACTCATATCCTCATCCCGAGGTGGTGCAGCTCCTTTCGGGAAAACCCCCATTGCAGGTGAGCTGCATGTACCATTTCAATCACATACCAGCCTTCCTGACATTCTAAAATTTCTGGCGGTACCGGGAATCGAACCCAGGCTTCCAAGGATGGGAGTTAATAACACTACCCGTTACACTACAGAGGCGCTGTAATGTACGAGCCCAACTAAATATAGACGAAGGAGAGAAGGAAGAATGTCATTGTGTGATAAACTAAACGAATGATATTTCAAAACAAATATGTTACGGTCTTACACTCGCGTGCTTCACGTTATGGTCATAATTTACGTAGCTGTTGTAATAGTACTTAATGATGGGGCATTTCTTCCGACTGCTCGGCAACCAGGTCGCAGTTACGGATGGTGACGTCACAGTGGAGACTCGAGTACTTCGCACGGGTTACTCGGCGAGGCTTGGACTCGCCAGACTCGATTCTCGCGAGTCCAAGCGTCATTCGCGCACATCACTACACTAGTGGAGTGGCGTGGAAAACAGTGGAGCGTGTGAGAGGGGCCTAAAGATCCATCGTGGTGCACACAGGTCTGGCTAGCTGTGCGTTTATTTCGATGTGCGTTTTTTTTCTTTTTTTTTCTTTTTTTTTTTTTTCACCATCGGCAACAGCCCTCCGTATGACGGACGGAAATTGCTAAAATACCTCTTAAATTAGCATTTTTTTTTCACTCCAGTAGCCCAATCTCTTAAACGTTCTGCTGAAGGGTACTTAGAGAAGAGATAAGGAAAATTGATTAATGAATATCGTTTTAAATTATTCAATTTCAGAAATTACAAAAGATGCTGTGCAATATCGGAGCATTGTAAACGAAGTTCACAATAAAAGATACGGAATTGCTATTTATTGTCGAATATCTCCGGAGAAGTGCCTTTGCTGGCAGGACCTAGTGTTTACAGTGCACTATGTCTTCTGGTATGGGCTAGAGCAATTTTGTTACTTTCATTGACCTGTCTCAGCTTTATCCTTAGCTTTGACAAAATGAAAGTGACTGAGGTATGAGTAATGCTAGTAATGCCATTCCTTCTGCAGCCAGTCCCTGCTATGAATGGTGTGAAAATATTGCTCATAGGGTCAGTTGGTGCATGCATTTCAGTGGGCTTGGCAGACTGATGTGTAATAGCAACTTGTGGCTCGGTGAGGAAAGCAACGGGAAACTACCTCACTCCTCATTTCCCTAGTACACCTCTTCAGTGATGCCTAGGCCATCTATGACAGCTGATGGCGGAACTGTTGAGGATCCAACCAGCCTTCGGGCTGAGGACTAAACATACATACATCTCCGGAGAAAAGGTACCGTATCCAATTGATCAATCTTCACAAAAAAAGACAACATCCTAGCCCAATCGGTCTGAACCCGGTCGGTAGGGGATAATCTACAATGCTAATACAAGAACGAACCTGCTTTAGGGAATATCTTGGTGAAGAAAATGTGGAAGTTGAAGAAATTACTTCCAGAAACCATGGCTTACAAAGAAAAAACTTAGATAAAATATAAATACATCAATCATTTTAGACTCCTGCTCAATAATAATAATAATAATAATAATAATAATAATAATAATAAATCTCTTCCATTTGTCTACAATCTCACATTCCACCCGACTGCGACAAAATTGGATCCTGTACGGAAATACAACTGCGTTAATTGCAATTGGAATGCAGTGACCTCATACCTCCACAACCATTACAACACCGAGTAGAGTAGGTTTCGGCTTAACAGCGGCTGGCTTTAACTAGCCTTGCAGCTCTACATTCGGGAGGCGGAGGTGCTGGTCCCTACCGTCGGCTGTCCTGAGAATGGTTTTACATTCTCCTGCATACAGGTGAATGCAAGGATAGATCATTTTATAGGCCACGACCGCACCCACCTCGTCCCTCTCCGAATTACACCCCCTAGCCTGAGAGTGGGCGTAGTATAACCCTCTCCAAGGCGACCCGTACCTCTTCAGGGTACGGAATGAAAACATTGAGTACCGGTAGTAGTAGCTATTACAAATTAATACTCAACAGCATCTCATAAGATGCACTGAAATGTTTGAATACGTAAGACTTTTTGCCTTCAGCCACCGCAGGGAAGAGCAATATGCAATCGTATAGCCCAATTGCAGAAAAGCCAATCAAAATTTGATCGGGGTTTGATTGACAATCGCACAACACATCGTCAAATTAATGTGTAAGATCTATGGTTCAAATCATACTTTGGGAAAACGAGTTGTTACAATTCATGAATTAATATTCATCTAGGAAATGCCGACCACAGCAGCGCAGTTGGTCAATTTATCTCTCTCTCCTTCTCTCTCGTTTGCAAGATATTAAGTTATATTTCAAGCTGATTCGTTACCCTTTGAGGGTGTTTAAACGCAAGAACTTCGCCTCGTTAGATTCCAGTACGTTAAACTAAACGACTACTGCGGAACAACATTCAGACATCCCGGAGTATCCTGAAATATTCTGAGACATTTTTACTTTGTGCCCTGAAGAAATCAATAATTGTACACAATCTTCCAAAAAAATTCTGAATACTTTCCGAACAGAGCACATATTTATTTATTTATTGATTTATGTATTTATTTATTTATTTATTTATTTATTTATTCACGAAGTACAGGATACAGCTACACTGAGCAAATTTCACTTGCACTGTCAACAGACTATTTAACAAACGTAAACTTTCATAATAAAATATAACAAACATAACAAAATATAACAAGATCAGGTACACAGCCCACTAATAACAACTGTCCAGATCGAAAACCATGAAAATGTCCATATTCATAGCCAAGTCGTCGTGGGTCAAGATGACGGTATAATCCCTTCACATCAACTTATCTTTACGAGACTATTTACACCCCTCTCGAATATGCTTTTATTTGATGCTATATCAAGCTCTTGTCTCCTATTAATATTGTTAAAGAGTGTTGGGAGGCGGATTAGGAAAGATCGTTGAAGTATTGAGTGCTGAGTGTGGGGAATGTGGAGAAGATCTTTGGTTCTGGTGGAGCGGGAAGGAACACGGAGAGAGAAGAGTGAGACAAGATGTTCCGAGCGGTAATGCCCATTTAAGATCCCGTGGAGAAAACTCAGGTCAGCTACCTGTCGCCTGATGTGCAGCGGTGACATATTAATTGCCATTAATACCTGCTGCGTAGACATATTTCGGAGCTTGGGGTTTCTGTTCCTTACAATTGCAGCAAAGAAGGACACTGCTCTGTCTAACTACTTAGTATTGCAGGGGGAGGCTGTTGTCCAAATCGGAGAGCAGTGGTTTAAAAGAGGTTGAATGATCGTGAAGAAGACGTGACGAAGAGCAATGGGTTCAGAAATTGCTGTGAAGCGATAGAGAATCCCTAGTAATTTCATAGCTTTGGTTGCATATGTTTCTATGTGGGACTTAAATTGTAATTTTGTACCGAATATTACACGTAGGTCAAGCTGTTGCGTAACTACGGTGATGGGCTTGTCGAGTAGGTAATATGATGTCGGTAGAGGAGATTTACGTAGTGTTATAGTCATGTGGCTGCATTTTTGTGGATTGGAGATAAGTTTCCAAGTACGGCACCAGTTCGAGAGGGCATTAAGTGAGGACCGTAGGATAGCTGCATCTGCTGGATTCCTGATCTCCCTAAATATCTTGCAGCCGTCAGCAAAGAGTAGGGTATTCGCTGTTTCGTTGAGTTCGGACGGCAGATCGTCCATAAACAAAGAAAACAGCAAGGGGCCAAGAGTACTGCCTTGTGGGACACCGGAGGTGACTGGTAACCATGAGGATACCACACTCTGCCAACGGCCATGTAGGAAGCCAGCAAGAAGGGTCAGAAGACTGCCATGTATATTAACCCTCATATCAGTAAAACGCACTACACTTGCTGTCAAATCCGTCCCACGTGTTATACCATCTCCTATACTTTTTTTTTGATTCGATGAAGAGGCTAATAATTTTCTGAAGATTATTTTCAACTTTGAAGGCGGAGTCTTAGCTTCTCGACTAGTCTTCCCTCTGTGGATGGAGGCGATAGAGTAACATCCACGGTATCCCCTGCTTGTCCTAAGAGACGATTGTTTCCACTTATGTGTGCCAGGATCCTCACTTTCATATTTGCTGTGCTATTTACCTTAGTCGACTCTCGTTATAGAGTCTTGCTTCGTGGCCCTTGTCTTTCTTTTAACGATACCTTCATTTTTCGAAGTGACGGACCCCTTCCATTTTTTCCTTCAATTAGTGTTACGGTACTCTTGTAATAATAATCACCACCAACACCATCCACCTAAACTATTCTGGCATATTGTTCACTTAATCCAATATATAGGCCTATATATTTAAGAATTTGCTTTACGTCGCACCGACACAGGTCTTATAGCGACGATGGGATAGGAAAGGCCTAGGAGTGCGAAGGAAGCGGCCGTGGCCTTGATTAAGGTACAGCCCCAGCATTTGTCTGGTGTGAAAATGAGAAACTACAGAAAACCATCTTCTGGGCTGCCGACAGTGGGGTTCGAACCCACTAACTTCCGGATGCAAGCTCACTGCTGCGCACCCCTAACCGCACGATCAACTCACCGGTAATCCAAAAAATATTCATTAATATATTCGTTATACTGTAGGAAAGTAGTGAGCCTACATCTCCATTCGAAAAATAATAAACATGCAGCAACGATAATTATTGTTATGTTAGTATCAGTAAGGAAACTTCGTGAGAAATAACTACCTACTAAGTGCCCTTTCGGGACCTTTCCAATAATATTTAAAAAAAACTATAATCTGGTCACCATTGAAACGATCTTCAGCCTGCAACAAGCGGTCTCAAAACAGCCCACATTATGACCATCATAAACCAGCATACAATGCAAAACCACCAGTATATTTTACAAGGAAGGGAGGGATATAAAAATGAAGTGGAGCCTAATTCTCTACCTTTAAGTAGTATGACACAATGTTCTACGGTAACACGTCCTGATTCTAGACCACCGCTGTAGTGATTGTTTTTACCCGGAGTAGATACAAATCCGGGAATTTACTTCATCATAATGAAATACCGTTATATTTCAACGTATTATCCGGTGCTTATTAAGGAAATGAACATGTTTATAAATCATTTTAGACGATGAAATCAAGATATAAGGAAACTGTCAACTGTAATACAGCACATTGGCATACTCACCGAAACAGGAGTAGTCTCCGACCGGTGATAATTCCGGGAAGAACATTTCTGACACCTCCATCGCACCACTATCTTGGAAACCGTCAGTTATCCTCATAGCGCTAAATTATTCACCTTCTGTTTCCAAAAAGAAATCTGTCAACGAACACCAAGAACATGACATTCCCTACCTTTTAACAGTTACAACTCGCCATACTGCCTAGCCTATACTTGACGAATGTTTTCGTTGGTAGTTCAGTATGATGCCACTCACTCCACTCCAGCGCTATTCCACGTAACCGAGATCATCGAGTGGCAATTATCAGTCGGTGTCTCGAGTAAATAAACTGAAATAAGTTAAGTACCCATAAATTCCTCCAGAGAGCAATAGCTACAGTGACTATATGTACAGTGTTGCCGCAGCCCGACCGCCATGTTTCAGCCAAGTACTCAGCTGATAGATGAAGGAGAGTGATATATTATGATTATTGTTTCAATAAAGAATAGTTCATCGCTTTACGATGCTATTTATTTTGCTTAGGCATTAGTACAGCCCGTAGACCGGCGTAATTTTTAATGTTACAAGTGAGTGGAATTAGTGAAATCTTACTTGGAGAGCGTCTCAGAGGAGAGGTGTGTTCTTTGCGATGTCCAGGAACCCACGATCCCGCCCCAAGAAGTACACTGACTGACAGAGCAAATGCAACACCAAGAAGGAGTGGTTCGAAAGGGATGAAAGTTGGGGAAAAACAGAGACGGCACGGACGAATAATTGATGTTTATTTCAAACCGATATGCAGGTTACAAAATGCGCACGGCATCGACTCAGTAGGATGTAGGACCACCGCGAGCGGCGATGCACGCAGAAACACGTCGAGGTACAGAGTCAATAAGAGTGCGGATGGTGTCCTGAGGGATGGTTCTCCATTCTCTGTCAACCATTTGCCACAGTTGGTCGTCCGTACGAGGCCGGGGCAGAGTTTGCAAACGGCGTCCAATGAGATCCCACACGTGTTCGATTGGTGAGAGATCCGGAGAGTACGCTGGCCACGGAAGCATCTGTACACCTCGTAGAGCCTGTTGGGAGATGCGAGCAGTGTGTGGGCGGGCATTATCCTGCTGAAACAGAGCATTGAGCAGCCCCTGAAGGTACGGGAGTGCCACCGGCCGCAGCACATGCTGCACGTAGCGGTGGGCATTTAACGTGCCTTGAATACGCACTAGAGGTGACGTGGAATCATACGCAATAGCGCCCCAAACCATGATGCCGCGTTGTCTAGCGGTAGGGCGCTCCACAGTTACTGCCGGATTTGAATTTTCTCCACGCCAACGCCACACTCGTCTGCGGTGACTATCACTGACAGAACAGAAGCGTGACTCATCGGAGAACACGACGTTCCGCCATTCCCTCATCCAAGTCGCTCTAGCCCGGCACCATGCCAGGCGTGCACGTCTATGCTGTGGAGTCAATGGTAGTCTACTGAGCGGACGCCGGGAGTGCAGGCCTCCTGCAACCAATCGACGGGAAATTGTTCTGGTCGATATTGGAACAGCCAGGGTGTCTTGCACATGCTGAAGAATGGCGGTTGACGTGGCGTGCGGGGCTGCCACCGCTTGGCGGCGGATGCGCCGATCCTCGCGTGCTGACGTCACTCGGGCTACGCCTGGACCCCTCGCACGTGCCACATGTCCCTGCGCCAACCATCTTCGCCACAGGCGCTGCACCGTGGACACATCCCTATGGGTATCGGCTGCGATTTGACGAAGCGATCAACCTGCCCTTCTCAGCCCGTAAAGTCGTCTGTCTGCTGGAAATGCCTCCGTTGACGGCGGCCTGGCATTCTTAGCTATACACGTGTCCTGTGGCACACGACAACACGTTCTACAATGACTGTCGGCTGAGAAATCACGGTACGAAGTGGGTCATTCGCCAACGCCGTGTCCCATTTATCGTTCGCTACGTGCGCAGCACAGCGGCGCATTTCACATCATGAGCATACCTCAGTGACGTCAGTCTACGCTGCAATTGGCATAAAGTTCTGACCACTCCTTCTTGGTGTTGCATTTGCTCTGTCAGTCAGTGTATATTTACTTTTATAACCTAATAAAGATTATTACACGCCATGCTCATTTCTGAAGTAGGTACTTGTATTCTTATTGGCCAATGTAAAGTGGCACGTGATCTCCTGCCCGTCAAGTATGTTGATGATAATCCGTTACCAACCGCAGCACAATAAAAGCGCAAGTCGTATACGAAACTTGGGGCCCAACGCCACTTCGCGGCTTCTAACCGTCCAGACCAATGGTCTTGTCCACGGCAAGAATCCTAACCGTCCAGACCAATGGTCTTATCCACGGCAAGAATCCTAACCGTCCAGACCAATGGTCTTGCCTTGATCCTATCCTAACCGTATACGAAACTAGGGGCCTAACGGCGCTTCGCGGCTTCTAACCGCCCAGACCAATGGTCTTGTCCACGGCAAGAATCCTAAACGTCCAGACCAATGGTCTTATCCACGGCAAGAATCCTAACCGTCCAGACCAATGGTCTTGCCTTGATCCTATCCTAACCGTATACGAAACTAGGGGCCTAACGGCGCTTCGCGGCTTCTAACCGCCCAGACCAATGGTCTTGTCCACGGCAAGAATCCTAACCGTCCAGACCAATGGTCTTGTCCACGGCAAGAATCCTAACCATCCAGACCAATGGTCTTGCCTAGATCCTATCCTAACCGTATACGAAACTAGGGGCCTAACGCCGCTTCGCGGCTTCTAACCGCCCAGACCAATGGTCTTGTCCACGGCAAGAATCCTAACCGTCCAGACCAATGGTCTTGTCCACGGCAAGAATCCTAACCATCCAGACCAATGGTCTTGCCTAGATCCTATCCTAACCGTATACGAAACTAGGAGCCTAACGCCGCTTCTAACCGCCCAGACCAATGGTTTTGTCCACGGCAAGAATCCTAACCGTCCAGACCAATGGTCTTGTCCACGGCAAGAATCCTAACCGTCCAGACCAATCGTCTTGCCTAGAGCCTGTCCTAAACGTATACAATTTGAAGCATAGTTCCTAAGTACAGAGGTTGGCAGCACTGAGCACTGGTGCAGAACATCCTTTCCAAGGCGGCCGCGAGCGAGAAAACAAATGACAGTCGTTACGCGTCTGTGTGAATAGCGGTCCACGGGCTGGACTAATGATTTTGCTTATACTGGATATATCAATCAATCAATACTGATCTGCATTTAGGGCAGTCGCCCAGGTGGCAGATTCCCTGTCTGTTGCTTTCCTAGCCTTTTCCGAAATGATTTCAAAGAAATTGGAAATTTATTGAACATCTCCCTTGGTAAGTTATTCCAATCCCTAACTCCCCTTCCTATAAATGAATATTTTCCCCAGTTTGTCCTCTTGAATTCCAACTCTATCTTCATATTGTGATCTTTCCTACTTTTATAGACGACATTCAAAACTATTCGTTTACTAATGTCATTCCACGCCATCTCTCCGCTGACAGCTCGGAACATACCACTTAGATTGAAATAATAACATTAAGTTATTTATTAGACCACCTAATCAATACAAAATCGTCTTGGATGATTTACATAAATTTGTTAGCTAATATCATCAATACGGACCAAAAATGATATTTATTACATGTAACATACCACTTAGTCGAGCAGCTCTTCTTCTTTCTCTCAATTCTTCCCAACCCAAACATTACAACATTTTTGTAACGCTACTCTTTTGTCGGAAATCACCCAGAACAAATCGAGCTGCTTTTCTTTGGATTTTTTCCAGTTCTTGAATCAGGTAATCCTGGTGAGGGTCCCATACACTGGAACCATACTCTAGTTGGGGTCTTACCAGAGACTTATATGCACTCTCCTTTACATCCTTACTACAACCCCTAAACACCCTCATAACCATGTGCAGAGATCGGTACCCTTTATTTACAATCCCATTTATGTGATTACCCCAGTGAAGATCTTTCCTTATATTAACACCTAGATACTTACAATGATCCCCAAAAGGAACTTTCACCCCATCAATGCAGTAATTAAAACTGAGAGGACTTTTCCTATTTGTGAAACTCACAACCTGACTTTTAGCCCCGTTTATCAACATACCATTGCCTGCTGTCCATCTCACAATATTTTCGAGGTCACGTTGCAGTTGCTCACAATCTTGTAACTTATTTATCACTCTATAGAGAATAACATCATCCGCAAAAAGCCTTACCTCCGATTCCACTCCTTTACTCATATCATTTATATATATAAGAAAACATAAAGGTCCGATAACACTGCCCTGAGGAACTCCCCTCTCAACTATTACAGGGTCAGACAAAGCTTCACCTACTCTAACTCTCTGAGATCTATTTTCTAGAAATATAGCAACCCATTCAGTCACTCTTTTGTCTAGTCCAATTGCACTCATTTTTGCCAGTAGTCTCCCATGATCCACCCTATCAAATGCTTTAGACATGTCAATCGCGATACAGTCTATTTGACCTCCAGAATCCAAGATATCTGCTATATCTTCCTGGAATCCTACAAGTTGAGCTTCAGTGGAATAACCTTTCCTAAAACCGAATTGCCTTCTATCGAACCAGTTATTAATTTCACAAACATGTCTAATATAATCAGAAAGAATGCCTTCCCAAAGCTTACATACAATGCATGTCAAACTTACTGGCCTGTAATTTTCAGCTTTATGTCTATCACCCTTTCCTTTATACACAGGGGCTACTATAGCAACTCTCCATTCATCTGGTATAGCTCCTTCGGCCAAACAATAATCAAATAAGTACTTCAGATATGGTACTATATCCCAACCCATTGTCTTTAGTATATCCCCAGAAATCTGATCAATTCCAGCCGCTTTTCTAGTTTTCAACTTTTGTATCTTATTGTAAATGTCATTGTTATCATACGTAAATTTTATTACTTCTTTGGCCTTAGTCTCTTCCTCTATCTCAACATTATCCTTGTAACCAACAATCTTTACATACTGCTGACTGAATACTTCTGCCTTTTGAAGATCCTCACATACACACTCCCCTTGTTCATTAAATATTCCTGGAATGTCCTTCTTGGAACCTGTTTCTGCCTTAAAATACCTATACATACCCTTCCATTTTTCACTAAAATTTGTATGACTGCCAATTATGCTTGCTATCATGTTATCCTTAGCTGCCTTCTTTGCTAGATTCAATTTTCTAGTAAGTTCCTTCAATTTCTCCTTACTTCCACAGCCATTTCTAACTCTATTTCTTTCCAGTCTGCACCTCCTTCTTAGTCTCTTTATTTCGCTATTATAATAAGGTGGGTCTTTACCATTCCTTACCACCCTTAAAGGTACAAACCTGTTTTCGCATTCCTCAACAATTTCTTTAAACCCATCCCAGAGTCTGTTTACATTTTTATTTACCATTTTCCACCGATCATAGTTACTTTTTAGAAACTGCCTCACACCTGCTTTATCAGCCATATGGTACTGCCTAACAGTCCTACTTTTAAGACCTTCCTTTCCATCACATTTATTTTTAACTACCACAAAAACAGCTTCATGATCACTAATACCATCTATTACTTCAGTTTCCCTATAGAGCTCATCTGGTTTTATCAGCACCACATCCAAAATATTTTTCCCTCTGGTTGGTTTTATCACTTTCTGAATCAGCTGTCCTTCCCATATTAACTTATTTGCCATTTGTTGGTCATGCTTCCTGTCGTTCGCATTTCCTTCCCAATTGACATCTGGCAAATTCAGATCTCCCGCTACAATCACATTTCTTTCCATGTCGTTTCCCACATAGCTGACTATCCTATCAAATAATTCCGAATCCGCATCAGTGCTACCCTTTCCCGATCTGTACACTCCAAATATATCAAGTTGCCTATTATCTTTAGAAATGAGCCTTACACCTAGAATTTCATGTGTCTCATCTTTAACTTTTTCATAGCTTACAAATTCTTCTTTCACCAGAATGAAAACTCCCCCTCCCACCTTTCCTATCCTATCTCTACGATACACACTCCAGTACCGTGAGAAAATTTCTGCATCTATTATATCATTTCTCAGCCATGATTCAACTCCTATTACAATATCTGGTAAATATATATCTATTAAATTACTTAATTCTATTCCTTTCTTTACAATACTTCTACAGTTCAACACTAACAATTTTATGTCATCCCTACTTGATTTCTAGTTCCCTGTTCCCTTATCACCGCTCCCTAGGCCATCCCGTTTCCCTGAATGTACCTCCCTATTACCCTTCCAAACAAATTTCCTAACTTATACATACCACTGTGGTTTAAATGAAGGCCATCCGAGCGCAGATCCCTTTCTCCTACCCACCCATTAGGATCCAGAAATTTCACTCCCAGTTTCCCACATACCCACTCCATAGTCTCATTTAAATCCCCAATCACCCTCCAGTCAGTATCCCTCCTACACAGTATTCCACTAATAACAATCTCCGCTTTCTTAAACTTCACCCGTGCTGCATTTACCAGATCCCACACATCTCCAACTATGTTGCTACTTATATCAGCTTGCCTTACGTTGTTGGTACCAACGTGAAACACTACCACCTTCTCCTTCCCCTCCTCCCTCTCTTCTACTGTTATATTCAGAGTCTAACTATCTAACATTGTTTGTATACGTGGTTTACAACAAGTTACAATTATTTAAGGGGTTAGAAATTCTGTTTTTGTACGTAAGCAGGCCCCGATTTACAAATGGGCGGACTGGGCATTTGCCCAGGGCGCCAGTTTTTGAGGGGCGGCGGCCGGCGGATCGAGTAATTATGTCCTGCGTGAATTACGTTTTAAATTCATTACACTCAAATTAATTTTACATTCCACAAATTATTCCAATTATTTTATTAGCCTATATAAAACACTTTAAATTATTCTAACTTTAAAACCTGAATTTCATATATATATTTAAATTTTATGAAGAAAATGTGTCTTATTCCTAAAATTATTTACTTACATACAAACTATCAAACTGAACCAACGGCTTTCTAAATAAAAAGAAAAACAGCCAGATGCTTATTTGGCTGTTACCTTTATTTGGCTTGATAAGTTTAATTATGAGAATTAACTGTATTTGCATAATGTGCTGTTTTAAAACTCATAATCCTGAAAACTGTAATATTTAATTTGTAAACAATTACATTTTAGGGGAACAGGAAAACGAGCAAAGGGGCGTAGGGGGGGGGGGGGGGGCAACAATATATTGTTTGCCCAGGGCGCTAACTACTTGAAATCGGGGCCTGTACGTAAGCCTAAAAGAAATACACTTATAACTTATTATAATACGTGTGGCATGAAAGAGTATACTCATTGAGTTAAATAATATATGCCATGACTGTAAAGTCAGCTACATTTAGGCCCAAAGAGAAACGTTGAACATTATCATTACATATCGGATGTTTAAGTTTTTACCTACTGCAGGCCTATTGTTTTCCATAAGACCCTCTACCGGTATCTGTGACAGTTATCCGTATTATGCACCTAGCATCACGGTAAATTACATTTTATAAAGTCTATACGCACCTATTTCGACGTTACGACTTATTTTTTCCTTTCTAAGCTTGTAAAACCTTTTTTGCTTTAAATCTTATACATTTCATAAAATGAACAGTAATGTTATTAATTTATTATGTACCGTAATTAACTCTTCACAGAAGGCATCTAAGATAAAGATGCTAGCCAAGCAGGCGAGAGGGCGGGTGTGGGTGTTGTGAGACGAGTTTGGCACCAGGATTCTGTGGGTTTCACCGTTTCCCCGTTACTTGTCTCGCACATGCACTACACTGAGTAGCAGAACAAATATTAGAAATTTCTCAAAAGTGAATTATTTAATTTCTTCAGTAAAGGAAGTAGCCTATTTTCAAAATCAAGTAGCTTCTGCCCCTAATTCAGCACCAGTTTTAACAATGACGGAGAGTGATATGATTATTGTTTCAATAAAGAATAGTTCATTGTTTTGCGATGCTATTTATTTTACTTACACTGTTCAAGGCTGTTCAGTATTAGAGTGAGAACATCCATTGTACAGAAAACACTGTCAACAATTTCTCAGAAGATGACTCGTTGTGTACCGGTATTAAGATGGCCCACAGTGTACTACAAGAGAAGTAACCAAGGGATCTGGCATATATTCGTGCTAATTTCATATTCGTAACAAACATGATAAAACATAAAACAAAACAATTACTAGTCAAAATTCAGTCTCACTGAATCATTGCCTGTCATTAACAAAGCAAAGTGACAGATGAAAACATTCAAACTAATGCTGTCCACACATAAATTTACACCACAACGTTTGGAAATGTTGTTAATGATTTACTGCGCACAAAATTATGGTTGAAATGTAGTGAGAATGACAATGATGCATAAGTTAATTTGTTGTTGTGTTGTAAGCTATTTGCCACTTCTAGTGATTTGATCTCAACCAAATTTAAACTATTGTACACAATTGCCACCATATAATGCCTTTCATGCTCTATTTTAAATACCGGTATTTTAAATTATCATTATTATTTGTATTCGCACAATACATGGGCACCTAAAACTAATCTTTTTGGGACCTAAAGATCGCATCTCTAATTACCATATTCCTGGTTACATGGTTCTGGGTACGTGTCAGAATATATCCTAGCATACAACACAATACAATAATTTACAATTGAATTAGTAATGATTAGCAGTGTTAGAATTAACAGTTCTGTGAATATTAATACATGAAAGAGTCTCTATGATGAGCATACTCAAGATGTAAGAATTTAGAACCTATAAAACGACGTCGACATATGCAGGTAAAATATCCTTAATAGGCTCCGTTTTGTTTTTCATGAATAGCACAGTGGGCGGCCGCTAGCATTAGACTGGTGAAAGGTTCAGAATGTCCGCCTGGACAGGGTCTACAAAGTTACTCTACTGTTGAGGTATACAGTTTACACCGATTTTACGTGCATAAGCATGACGTTATGAAACCATCAATTTATTCATTGATTGGCAATTAGTCCGCCTCTGTGGTGTAGTGGTTAGTGTGATTAAGTGCCACCTCCGGAGGCCCAGGTTCGATTCCCGGCTCTGCCACGAAATTTGAAAAGTGGTACGAGGGCTGGAATGGGGTCCACTGAGCCTCTGGAGGTCAACTGAGTAGAGGTGGGTTCGATTCCTACCTCAGTCATCCTCGAAGTGGTTTTCCGCGGTTTCCCACTTCTCCTCCAGGCAACTGCCGGGATGGTACCTAACTTAAGGCCACGGTCGCTTCATGCCCTCTTCCCTGTATATCCCTTCAGTCTTCTCATCACCCCACAAGGCCCCTGTTTAGCATAGCAGGTGAGGCCGCCTGGCCGAGGTACTGGTCCTCCTCCCCAGTTTTATCCCCGACCCGATGTCTGACGCTCCAGGACTACCCTTGAGGAGGTAGAGGTGGGATTCCTCGCTGAGTCAGAGGGGAAAACCAACCCTGGAGGGTAAACAGATTAAGACGAAGAAGAAGAAGAAGATGGGCAATTAAAGAAAACTGCCGAAAACCGAAAAAGTAGTTAGTGGGTCGTAAAGCCAATAACATTATTATTAAAGAAACGAACAATGGAAGTATTTACTTCTATGGTCATGGTCCCAAACAGGAAATAAACACCCCTTACATCCTTGTCTTAAAGCGCTGCGGATATCAGGCTGGAAAAACATTAGGGCAAAGAAAGAATAATAATGTTACTGCTTCAAGTCCCACTAACAACTTTTACGGTTTTCGGAGACGCTAAGGTGCCGGAAGTTAGTCCCGCAGGAGTTCTTTTGCGTGCTATTAAATCTACCGGCACATGGCTGACGTATTTGAGCACCTTCAAATACCACCGGACTGAGCCAGGATAGAACCTGCGAAGTTGGGGTCAAAAGGCCAGCGTCTCAACCGTTTGAGCCAATCAGTCCGGCACCAAGAAAGAGAAGGAATGAGGCTGTCCCCCAAAGCAGGGCAAGAACCGTGCAAACCCACTCGGGCCCAGGATTTGTCACTCCGCTACGCACAACACATGAGTCCCTGTTGTCCCTGTTAGTCAAATTTTACGGCAGGCAGACAATACCGTGAGTCTATTCTAACCGTTACTTACAGAGGTTGTATTTAACCGCAGCGCTATACTCAACCTTTCACCATCTAATGGCGAGCGACTGCCACTGGAATGTGGTAGTGGATCATTTGAATTGCGCCGGTAGTGTACCACAAAATACTTCAGTTAAGAAATATCAAGGAAGTCGAATGAAAAGACGAAGCACATTCTAGTGTACTATTTACTGTATACCTTAATAATATTCTTTTTATTTCAGATACTTCTCCGAGGCAAAGGGAACTTGATAAAGCATTAGTTGGTATGATAACGAAAGATCATCAGCCCTTCTCGATAGTTGAGGATACTGGTTTTCGAGAGTTTGTTCAACTATTGGATCCGCGGTATAATATTCCAACGAGGAAGAGGCTGCGTCAAATGACGGAGGAAGCTTACGACCGCAGAAGGAAAGAAATTGAGACGGAGATAGCTGCCATTGACCACGTACCGCTAACTGCGGACATGTGGACATCTTCAAACACGGAGGCATACTGAGCTATAACATGCCATTTCATAGACAGTACATGGACCTTATGCAGTTTGTCACTTACAACTTCACGGTTTAGAGAGGCGCACACTTCATCGCTAATTTCAACCTCATTTGTTGAAACAATAAATGAATGGCAGTTAAATGGCAAGGTCACGAATATCGTAACGGACAATGCTGCGAACATGAAGGCTGCTGTCAGAAGCATTACGAACGTTCAGCACTTGCCCTGTTTCGCTTATACTCTGAATCTTGTAGTAAAGCAAGCAATGTCTGCAGTTCCCAAAATAGAGAGGATCAGGGAGAAGTGTCGCTGCATCGTTGGCTTTTTCAAATCCAGTTGTTCGGCGAAAGACAAACTTGAAGCTGTTCAGCAGCAGCTGGATAAGTCACGCCATAAACTGATTCAGGAAGTGGACACACGATGGAACAGCACGTTTGCAATGTTTTCGCGACTTTATGAGCTGCGACCTTATCCTGTTTTGCACATGCACCGGAAGGTCTGAATCCAGACGAATAGGAAATAGTGTCACGTGTACTCTCATTATTGTCAGCGTTTGATACTCTCACACGCGAAATATCATCGGAAAAACAGGTTTCCCTTTCAAAGGTTATTCCGATGAGTAAAGCACTACACACTGAATTCCACCATCTCACATCAGCGAGTCTTGTGACCCTGTTGAAAAGTTAGAAGATAATCTTCTTCAGCAGATCCAAACTAGGTTTGCTTTAGTAGAGGACGTAAAGCACATGGCACTTGCAACACTATTAGACCCACGATTCAAGAACGTAGGGTTCAAGAGCAAAGAAAAAGGGAAAGAGCACGTAGGGCTTCTCACAAAACTTTGCACAATGATTTTGAAAGAAGAACGCCAGTTCCCAAACTGACCGCTCGTGTCGGCCACTGGAAGATCATCAGCGACCATCTACGAGTGTAAGTCCCGCACCCACTACTACGTCGTCCCTCTGGACGCCATTCGATTGTGAAGTCCAGCAACACAACGACAAACATACCGGTACTGCAACTTCCGATGCAATTATGGAGGTTCAGAAGTATATAGGCGAGGCACTTCTGCCGCGTTCCGCGAACCCTCTGGACTATTGGAAGAAGAATGAAGGAAGGTACCCAAGTCTGGCGCTACTGGCAAAAAGGTATCTCAGTGTGGCTCGTCTGTACCAGCAGAGAGAATATTTTTTAAGACAGGACTGACACTAAACAAACAAAGGAATAGACTGTCTGGGAGTATGGTAGACAACCTTGTTTTTTTTTTTTAAACACGAATGATGTGTAAGATTGTTGCCTTATTTTCACTAATATTCTTATATTATATTACACCTTACTGTTACCCTGGCTGCTTCTATATCTTTTCTTTCATCCTGGAAGCTCATCTTCACACTCGAACTGTGCGTATGATTGAGATCTTTGCCCTTATGGCAGTTTTTGGAGCTATGGCATTCTACATCCAGTCTATCACCCACCTGGCTGTGCGGTCATATACATAAGCAGATAACATACGAAACAGAAATTCGAAGTGTTTAGCCAATAATAATAGTAATAATAATAATAATATTCAAGAGAAAAAGGCAAAGGGGGCATGGTTCAGTGAGGTACAGAAAGATCTGCAGGAGATTGGGATCTCATTTGAATATATCCAGGAGCGTGTCCCACTTAAGAAAAAACTCCAAGAACATCAGAGTTTCCTACCAAAGCCGAAGATGAAAACTGGATAGGCATGGACGGAAGAACGAAAGGAGCAACACCGTATACGAATGAAGGAGTACTGGACCAACATTAAAGCTCAAGGGAAACAGTTGAAATGATGTCGTCCTTAGTTGGCCGATACGAAACAATAATAATAATAATAATAATAATAATAATAATAATAATAATAATAATAATAATAATAATAATAATAATAATAATAATAGGGGCCGATGACCTCGATGTTAGGCCCCTTTAAACTACAAGCATCATCATCAATAATCATGTCGACCCACTTTCGCCATCTACCCAGAAAGCAAATGACTTGGCGTTCTCCCGTCCAAGCTCTCGGAGAGTTCCAAATTGATCATGTTGCAATCTCCAGGAGAAACAGCCCTGAGATTATGAATGTCACGTCAAAGAAAGGCATCAATGTGGCCTCAGATTATTATATGTCTCTCATCAAATTCAAACCAATTCCTGCAAACACAAGGAAGACAACCAAACAGATCACACGCTTCGACAATGATAAACTTCGGCAAAGGGTCAAGGAGTTCCAGGAGAAGGCTAGACCAAATGACTGTGACTTTAACAACGCCAAGAGTCTCCTTGTTGAGGCCGCCAAAGACATTGCAGAAATCAAGAGAAGCAAAAAGCATGCCTGGTGGAATGGTACCTGCGAATCAGTCCTCCAAGAAAGACTCAATGCGTGGAAACTGTACTATGCTACGAAATCAGAAAATGATTGGGAAACCTACAAAACCCAACGTGCCCAAGCAGCTAGGGTGTTCAGAATTGAAAAACGTAAATACGAAAAATCCATTGAAAAGATAGAACAAAACTTTAGGAAGAATGAAACCAGAGAGTACTACAAAGCCTTCAAACGCAAACTCACTGGCTATAAACCACCATCTCTATGGTTTGAGCGAAAGGACGGCACACTGGCGATGTCAAGTGAAGAAAATTGCAGCATTCTGGCAGATTACTTCAAGAATTTACTTAATTGCTCTAAACCGCAAAGCGCCATTGAGACCAAGGAAGCCTTACTCAGGTACCCAGATTCCAGACCACCCGACAGAGATGAAATCAAGCGCCACATTGCCCGTCTCAAAAATAACAAAGCGCCGGGGGAAGACTCAGTAGTAGCAGAACTATGGAAATATGCCCCAGAAGAATCACTTGATATCTTGCAAAAGCAAACAGAAGAAATTTGGAACAAGGAGACCCTACCCGAAGATTGGAAAATAGCTTTGATCCATCCATTACACAAAAAAGGCAGCATGAAGAACATCAACAACTACAGAGGGATATCTTTGTTACCGTGACTTACAAAATTCTATCACTTGCCATCCTGGAGCGTTTGGAAGCACAAGTCGAACATCAAATAGGTGAATACCAAGGAGGGTTCAGAAAAGGTTGCTCAACAGCTGAACAGATCCAAAATCTCAAAACGATCATCAGATATTGTACACTAAGGTCCAAGCAGTATGTGTCTGTCTTTGTGGACTTTAAGAAAGCGTACGACTCCACTGACCAGGATGTCCTGCTAAACATCTTAAATGAATTTGGAGTTGATTTGAAACTGCTGGTATTATTAGAGCCACTCTGACCGATACAAAATCCAAGGTGAAGTTCCACGGATATCTCTCGCATTCCTTTGACATCAAAACAGGAGTCCGACAAGGTGATGGGCTATCCCCGTTACTCTTCAACTGTGTTCTTGAAAAGATCATCAGAACCTGGCGGGTGAGATTACAGGAAACCAACTACAGTCCATTGAGAATTGGAACCAAATCCAAGGGGATCGCAACAGACTGCTTAGCATTTGCCGATGATATTACTGTTCTCTCAAATGACATAGAAACCGCTAGAGCTCAAGTTGAAATTTTAAAGGAAATTGCCGAACAAACTGGTTTGCAGATATCGTTTGAGAAAACAGAAGTAATGACTAACATCAAAGAGGCTCCACCAAAACTCCATACAAAATACGGGGACATCACCCGAGTAGACAAATTCAAATACCTGGGTGAGATCATCATGAACAATGGACTGGATAAAGAAGCACTTCAGGAGCGAGTACACAAACTGGAAATAGCCTATCAAACATCCCGCACAATCTACAACAAAAAATGCCTTTCCCAAAACACCAAGATACGTCACTATGAAACAGTTCTGAAGCCAGTAGTTCTATATGCAGCCGAAACCCTGTCTCTAAATGCCAACAAAGGACTCCTTGAAGAACTGGAGAAAAGAGAACGCAAAATAGTGAGAGGAATCTTCAAATCAAATCAAATCAAAATCTCTTTATTTGCAAATGAGGTGTCTACCTCGGTGGCAAATGGTACACTAAAATACATTATTGTCAAGCACTAAATTTTAAATTAACAAGAGACGAAGAAAATTTTCCTAGAATACAATATTATACAATTTACGCTAATAATTTGTTCTATTAAACACACACATCATCCTTAATAAATTTATATTGTTTACAAAATTCTACTTATAATATCTTACAAACATAGTCAACTCATATACAGTATGTGAAATTACTTCTAATAATAATATACAACTGGTATAAGATTAAAATTAACATTGAATTTATTTACATATTTATATTTTACCCATTTTGGAACCTAAGTAGCATAATGACCTGCTGCGTCTTAACCAGAGCCCCTTTTGCCACCACTTTTCAGAGTTCCTGAAGGGCCTTCACAGCTACCGTAGCGGTCCCAGGGCCCTCGAAGTCCCCACTGGACTTCACCCCTACAGGCAGTCCCCTACTTGGGCTGTCCCAACTCCATAGACCAGGGGATGGAATTAATTTAATCACACACATTTTTTATTTACAATATCCTGCACTGGTCGAATGCCCTTTAACATTTCATTTATTTTCTCTGTTGTTGTTTATTCTCTTCTTGAATATCTGTACAGATTTTGGAAAACTGGTAAACTGTTCCACTCCTTCACGCCCTTCCCAATGAATGAAAATTTACCCCAATCGCTTCTGCTAAAATTCCTTCTAATTTTGTACTTGTGGTCAGTTCTACCAATATAATTATTTTCCAACTGAAGCCTCTCACGGATATCTCTCCATGCTGCTTCTCCTGTATAGGCTCTATATAATCCTGTAAGTCTAGTTTTCTCCCTTCTCTTACTTAAAGGTTCCCAACCAAATTCCTTTAACATTTCTGATACACTACTCTTTCTCCTAAAATCCCCTGTTACAAACCTTGCTGCTTTCCTCTGCACACCATCTAGTTCTTTTATTAGGTATTCTTGGTGAGGATCCCAAACACTGTTTGCATATTCCAATAATGGACGAACCATACTTAAGTAACTTTTTTCTTTTAATTCTTTGTTGCATCCTTTAAGTAGCCTCATTATGACATGTAACGATCTGTATGCTTTCCCAACAATGTCATCAACATGACCCTTCCAGTGCAAATTACTTTCAAATCTCACACCTAAGTATTTGCACTTGCCATCTTTAGGGATAACTACCTCATCCAAAGTATATTCAAATTCAGTTTTAAAGCTCCTGTTTGTAAATGTTGTAACAGTTGATTTGCCTCCATTAACCTTCGTATTATTTTCTTCAACCCACTGTTGGATACTTTCAAGGTCCATTTGTAATTCTGAACAATCCTCAATGTTATTTATTTCCCTATAAACAATTATGTCATCTGCATACAATCTTATTTTCGATGTTATATTGTTCCCTAAATCATTTGCGTATATTAAGAAAAGTAACAGACCGATTATACTACCATGTGCAATTCCCTTCCAAACTTTCTCTTCCTGTGATATATTATTTCCTACTTTGACTTTCTGAACCCTTGAATTTAGAAATGTTCTTATCCAACGTATAACCCTTACGTCCAATCCTATTCCCTCCAATTTCTTTAATAATATTCCATGTTCCACTCTATCAAAGGCTTTGGAAAGATCTATGGCTATGCAATCTAACTGGCCTCCTGAATACAACTGATCTGATATGTCCTGCTGAAATCCCACCAGTTGTGCCTCGCAAGAAAATTTCTTTCTAAATCCATACTGGCTCCTCATGAACCAATTTTTATCATCACATATCCCTCTGATATACTTTGCTATTAAACTCTCCAGTATTTTACAAACTATACTGGTCAGGCTGATTGGTCTGTAGTTCTCTGGTTTCCTTTTATCACCCTTTCCTTTATAAATTGGTATTATTATAGATTCCTTCCATTCCTTTGGTATTACACTATTATTTATGACATAGTCAAAGAGAAATTTTAAATAAGGCACTATATACCACCCCATTGTCTTTAATACCTCCCCAGTAATTTGATCACTTCCTGCTGCTTTTCCTTGCTGAAGCAGTTGGATTTCTCTGAAAATATCTTCATTTGTGAATGAGAAGCTTCTTGTTTCCCTATGTGTCTCTCCCTCTCTATCTTCTGTTATGGTTTCCAAGTCCTGACAATCTTCTACTGAATCTCTGAATTCCTTACTGAAGAGGTTTGCTTTCTCAGTATCTGTTAAATAGTGTCCACCCCCTTCTCCCACCATTGTAGGAATTTGGATTCCTTTTCCTTTTTGATTCCTGATATATGAATACAGCTTTTTCCATTTCCCTTTGTGGTCATTACCCTCTTGAAAAATGCCATTCATATAATTCTCTTTTGCTTCCTTTTTTACTCTATTCAGTTCCCTCATTAGCTGTTTTCTAGTTTCTCTATTCTCCCTACCCTCTTTGATTTTCCTGTTTACTATTCTACATTTTTTAAAATTTTCTTATTTCCCTTGTATAATAAACAGGGTCTGAGGTCATTTTACCCTTCTTAACAGGTACAAATCTCTTCTCTCCTTCCCAAATGATTCCTTTAAATTTAGCCCAAAGTGTATCCACATTACTCCCTTCACTTATTCAACAACTGAATTGTAATTTAAGGTAAGTCCCAAATTCATCAACTTTAGTTTTTCTGTATAATTTCTTGTCTTGTGTGACCCTCTTATTAAGCCTTTTTTGTACCAGTCCTACATCCATTATTACAGCCTTATGGTCACCTATTCCTTCAATTACCTCAGTTTTATCAACAATTTCCCATGGTTTAACCAAGAATACATCTAGTAAGTTATTGAGACGAGTCGGTTCTTGTACTACTTGTGTAAATCCTCCCTCCCAAATTAACTTATTTGCCAGTTTCTGTTCATGGGCTTCACTTGCAGCTCCATTCCATTCAACTTCAGGCAAATTTAGATCTCCCCCAATTATTACCATATCATTATTATTGTTTTTATGAGTATAATCTATTATTTTCTCAAATATTTCCATGTCTCTTTCCTCTCTTCCAGGCCTGTATGTTCCTATAATTCCCACCTCCTTCATATTATGACAAACTAATTTTATCCCTAATATTTCATCCCTTTCATCGGTAAACCATTCATGTGAACAATAAGTTTCCTTCACCAGAATAAACACCCCCCCCTCCCTTTTTATCTCCTCGGTCTCTACGATAGACTGTGTACCCTTCTGGAAATACTTCTCTATTACCCACCCCTTCTCTCAACCATGATTCTACTCCTATCACCACATCAGTCTCATAAGATTCCATCAATGTACCGAATTTTAATTGTTTATTTACTACACTCTGACAGTTTACCAAGAGCAATCTCAGACCTCCTTCCTCCCTAAAACTTGACTGTTGCAATTGGGTAACGTTTGACTCATGAGTTGAGAACGTCCCTGGAACCCAGATCCTTGTACATAGATCTTGATTTAAGGGTCTGGGTTTTCTGGCAAGTTTCCCTGTATGTGCCAGTTTAGTGGTATGGGTTTTCTTCAGTACAGATTAGTTTGCAAATCTCTGTTGATAATTGTAGCAATTTGTCTACAGAGATTTGCTTTTCCATTACCATTCAGATGTAACCCATGCCTAGTGAACATTTGCCTGCCAAGACCTAAAGTATCTACTACATAGACATTTCTAAAACTCTTACATAATCTCTTGATTTTTATATTTACATCATGTACAGCTTTGTTCACACATGAGTCCTCTAAAAGGTCATACCTAGGTGGCACATTAACTACAATTACTTTTGAGTCAGGTAGTTTGGAAATCTTACCTCTGAGAGTCATAATTAGTTCCTCACCTTCATTTGCAGCAATGTTATTTGTACCACTCACAATTACCACATAATTGTCCTTCTCTAACACAGGATCACAACTTGAAAGGACGTCTTCAGTTTTGGCACCTGGTTTTATTAGTCCTAAAACCTCAGTTTCTGGATTCTGCAGCTCATCCTTGATGCCTTCTGCCATACCCCGCCCTTGACTGTCTGCGTAGAGATGAATCTTTGGCGATCTTGACTTTGGGTTGGTTTTCTTCTTCTGTAGGTTACCTCCACTGGATTTAAAATTATTTGGAAAACTTGGTGTGTCTTCTTCTGGAACTTGCTGAAGTAACTGAAATCTGCAAAGAGTTTTTTTTTTTTTTAAGTTGTATGCAGTTTCTCCCATATGTTTAACATTAGGCCTAAAATGGCTACGCGTCACTTCCGTCCACGGCGATCTTTCTTCTCCAATGTCTTCTTTATCTTCCAGTTTCTTTATTCTGTCCTTTAAGCTTTCATTTTCATGTTTCAGAGCGCATAAGTCTTCTTGTAGCACTCCTAAAATCTTAATTATAGTTTCGTATGTCTCTCTTTCTTGTTGTTCTGCCTTCGGATCAAAGTACAGAAATGAAATCCATCAAAAGAGATCCAACAAGGAAGTCTACAGCAAAATAGAGAAAATTACCGACACAATCAGAAAAAGACGTGCACGATTTTATGGTCATCTGAAAAGAATGGACGGAAGAAAGTTAACTAAAGAAATCTTTCACTTTTTTGATTCAAACCCCAAAACCACAATTCCCTGGCTTAGAAATACCAAAGAAGACCTGCAAATGCTACATATCTCAGCTGAAGACGCCCTTAACAGAGATCTCTTCTGCAAGAAAATATTGTCGAATGGGCTAAACCGAGACGAGCAACCGAAGAGAAGACACGGTGCCCCTTGGACAGAGGAGCGTAAGCAGGCCCACTCACAAAGAATGAGGGAAATTTGGGCTCTAAAGAAGGCCAAGTTCAGTGTCAAATGCAACAAGACTTAACGTGGTCCTTGATGGCCCCAGCAAATTATATATAATAATAATAATAATAATAATAATAATAATAATAATAATAATAATAATAATAATAATAATAATAATAATAATAATAATAATAATAATAATAATAATAATAATAAATTATTTCCCCCGCCCACCATCCCTGATGGGCCTCTGACTTCTGCCCAGGATGTAATAGTGTCGAGGGTAGTAAACAAAGTATACTCCTGCAACGGTACAAATTACTCGCATGTATACAAATACTGTTGCCGCAACATTGTACGAAGAACTGGTTGTGACGCGTCGTCTTTGTACTCTACATACAAATGACGTTCTGGAGGCAGTCTGTATATTCTGGGGAGGCATTTGCAACGAATCGTCGCACATACACAGATTTTGGCTCTGTCTAAATTGCAGATACAGGTTGAAGGGATTACATGCTCAAAATATACAGAAGTGCACAGCAAACACCGGACGAGGCTGTATCGACTAGCTCAGTAATCTAACACAGCCTTCTTGAGGTTTCTGGCTGATAACAAGCACGCCGCTAGGTCGCCACGCGTCCAAAAGCTCGAACTTGTTCGAACTGTGACGTCATCTGTTAGAGCAGCTCGAGCCGGGCTCAAGCACATCACTACTAGCTGTAGCCCGAGGCAGACTCCGCCTTTGGTCACGTGGCTGCTCAAGTTTGCTTCGAACAGGCTTGAACCTCGGCGCGTATCGGGTTGGCTCGATCCCGTTCGAACACGGGTATCGTTTGTCCATCACTAGCTGTAGCCCGAGTCAGAATCCGCCTTCGGTCACGTGACTGCTCGAGCTTGCTTCGAACAGGCTCGAACCTCGGCGCGTATTGGGTCGGCTCGATCCCGCTCGAACACGGGTATCGTTTGTCCATCACTAGCTGTAGCCCGAGTCAGAATCCGCCTTCGGTCAAGTGACTGCTCGAGCTTGCTTTGAACAGGCTCTAACCTCGGCGCGTATTGGGTCGGCTTGATCCCGCTTGAACACGAGTATCACTAGCTGTAGCCCGAGTCAGAATCTGCTTTCGTTCATGTGACTGCTCGAGCTTGCTTCGAACTGGCTCGAACCTCAGCGTGTATCGGATCGGCTTGAACACGGGTATCGTTTGCCCATCACTAGCTGTAGCCCGAGTCAGACTCCGCCTTCGGTCACGTGACTGCTCGAGCTTGCTTCGAACAGGCTCGAATCTTGGCGCGTATTGGGTCGGTTCAATCCCGCTCGAACACGGGTATCGTCTGTCCATCATTAGCTGTAGCCCGAGTCAGAATCCGCCTTCGGTCACGTGACTGCTCGTGCTTGCTTCAAACAGGCTCGAACCTCGGCGCATATTGGGTCGGCTCGATCCCGCTTGAACACGAGTATCGTTTGTCCATCACTAGCTGTAGCCCGAGTCAGAATCTGCCTTCGTTCATGTGACTGCTCGAGCTTGCTTCGAACAGGCTCGAACCTCAGTGCGTATCGGATCTGCTTGAACACGGGTATCGTTTGCCCATCACTAGCTGTAGCCCGAGTCAGACTCCGCCTTCGGTCACGTGACTGCTCGAGCTTGCTTCGAACAGGCTCGAATCTTGGCGCATATCGGGTCGGTTCAATCCCGATCGAACACGGGTATCATCTGTCCATCACTAGCTGTAGCCCGAGTCAGAATCCGCCTTCGGTCACGTGACTGCTCGTGCTTGCTTCAAACAGGCTCAAACCTCGGCGCATATCGGGTCGGCTCAATCCCGCTTGAACACGGGTATCGTTTGTCCATCACTAGCTGTATCCCGAGTCAGAATCTGCCTTCGGTCATGTGACTGCTCGAGCTTGCTTTGAACAGGCTCAAACCTCGGTGCGTATCGGGTCGGCTCGATCCTGCTCGAACACGGGTATCGTTTGCCCATCACTAGCTGTAGCCCGAGTCAGAATCCGCCTTTGGTCATGTGACTGCTCGAGCTTGCTTCGAACAGGCTCGAACCTTGGCGCATATCTGGTCGGCTCGATCCCGCTTGAACACAGGTATCGTTTGCCCATCACACGCATAGAGAGTGGGATTGAGTCGACCCTATACGCACCAAGGTCCGAGCCTGTTCGAAGCAAGCTCGAGCAGTCACATGACCGAAGGCGGAGTCTGCCTCGGGCTGCAGCTAGTGATGGGCAAACGATACCCATGTTCGAGCGAGATCGAGCCGACCCAATACGCACCGAGGTTCGAGCCTGTTCGAAGCAAGCTTGAGCAGTCACGTGACCGAAGGCAGATTCTGACTCGGGCTACAGCACGAACGTGCAGATAAGTAGACAGCATATGAAGTGAAGCACCGTTCACGCAGGTGTGTGTGTGATACTGATAACAAAGGTGCGTGCTACATTCAGTCATTGTCATATATCTTATGGGAAATAAAGATTGCCCATAAAATTAGAAGGCTTAGGTTATGATAATATGCCATGAAAGAGGACAAAGCACGTTTCCGTAATATTCTCTGCGTATTAACAGGAGTATTTCCTCCCAAGACAGTACTTGTGTGCCTTGTAACAACTGTACATTTGACACAACATTATGAAAAACCAAACCAAACCCCATGGCGCAACAGCCCCGAAGGGCCATGGCCTACCAAGCGACTGCTGCTCAGCCCGAAGGTCTGCAGATTACAAAGTGTCATGTAGTCAGCACGACAGATCCTCTCATCTGTTAATCTTGGCTTTCTAGACTGTGCAAAATTATGAATACGGTAATATTATTCTTACAATGTCATGCTTTGGGCGGCTAAGACAGCTGTGCAGCGTATCAGGCGAGGTTCTCCTTCTGTCTCAACGTTGGGGGGTTTGAATCCACTCCTTATGAGAGAATTACCCTTTTTGCTCCTATAGAAGAATTTGAGTAAGAAAGGATTGACATCTCATCAATCGTATACACAAATACATGTATAAATATTATGATGCAGCAATGTTACTGTCTGATTGCATGAAATATATATGAAAATCAAAAGTGACTCGCGATTTCAAGCTGTATCCTTTACAATAATTCAAGTCAATCGATCCAGTAGTTTTCGCGCCCATCTGGAACAAATAAAACAAGACATCATCTTATGGTGTTTAAAATCCTGATCCTGCCAGGTATCGAACCCGGGACCCCTGTGACCAAAGGCCAACACGCTTACCATTGAGTCATGCACCCGAGCGAGAAATGTGTCAACAACAACTGCAGATAAAATATACATTTTTAGTCTTATAACCATTCAAATATGTAACTATTACGACACGTGGATGGTTTCCTTTTTCTGTCTTTATGTGGCCCAAACAACACATTTTAGTAGAGATTTGGTTTATTCGGATGGAGGCACTTGTAACGAATCATCGCACAAACACAAATTTTGACTGTCTCCAATATATAGGTATGGGTCGAAATTATATTATGTACAAAATACACGGAAGTAACAGTAAAGATGATAAACCGGTACTGTCCAGCATAATACTCTTACATATCCTTCTCAAGTTTGCTGGGTGTTAGTAACAGCAATGTGCTAGGTTGCGGCGCACACGAAAGCTCGAGCAAAGCTTGAACTTGCTCGAACTTGCTCGAACTCTGATGTCATCTGTTCGAGCAGCTCGAGTCGGGCTCAAGCACATCAATACTTTACAGTGATCCTTGTGAAGTACTTTCACCCCATCAACTCAGTAATTGAAACTGAGAGGACTTTTCTTCATGGTGAAATTTACAACCTGATTTTTCATCCTGTTTATTATCATACCATTTTCTGCTTTCCATCTCACAACAGCGTCGAGGTCTTTTTTCAGTCACTCACACTTCTGTAACTTATTTACTACTCTGTACAGTATAACATCACCTGCAAAAAAAAAAAAAAAAAAAATCTCTGATTCCAGTTCTTTACATTTATATAGATCAGAAAACATAAAGGTCCAATACTACCCTTCGGAACCCCCTTCTTAATCATTACAGGGTCAGATAATGCTTCACCTACTCCAATTCTCTGAGTTGTATTTTCTAGAAATTTAGCCACCCATTCAACCACTCTTTTGTCTAGTCCAATAGCCCTCATTTTTGTCAGCAGTCTCCCATGTTCTACCCTCCTTACTTGGATAGTGATACAGTCCATCTGACCTGAATATTAAATTTCTGCTATATCTTGCTGGAATCCCAAAAGTTAAGTCTCACTGCAATAACCTTTTGCAAACCCAAACTGTCTCCTATGAAACCAATTTTGCAAACATGTCAAGCTGAAAGAAAAGTATATAATTAATCCACCTTAGTCAATACATAAATGTGTCTTAAAGGAAAATCATATAGTAGATAGATGTTTTAGCCCCATTGGGCCTTTTTCAGCCTTAAAAATAAAATATAGCATTAAAAAAATGACCCAAGGAACACCATCTCTGTTGCTTGTATCTGGCTGTTGTCACTTCTTGTCAGTGTAGCAGCTTAGACCGTAGGTCCATAAGTTAGGATGGGAAGTAGGAGGATATGTAGAATGAATGTGTCAATATCAATTCATGTCTGTAACCACTGTTCACACTTTTTAAGCCATTTCTTACTTCAAGCCTTCATACACACTGCCTGGCAAAAATGTTAAACACCCAGAAGGAGTGGTCCAATATTATCCCATTTTGGTATAAATGCATAACCCACCATTGATGTGTGAGCAAATGATTAGATTTACAAGGCTCTGTAATGTGTAGAATGCCCACCCAAGTGCATTCGTGATGGCACCATCCTGTTGTTGATAAGTTGTTACCAGTCAACTGCTGTGACTCAGACAAAGAGGACTACGTAGTCTACAGTACGAAGCACTCGTGATGCCTCGCAGACACGTTAGACAGCCTATCTACCAATTGACACCATTTGACAGAGGCAGCATTGTGGGGCTGCATGAGGCTGGTTGGTTGTATCACGCAATTACCAGATATGTGGGCCATTCAGATGTCGCAGTGTCCTAATGTTGGACTCAATGGGTACATGAAGGCAGCCGATCACGTCGTGCAGGTTTGGGTTGACCAAGAAACACCATACTGAGGGAGGACCGTCGTGTGGTGCGCCAAGCATTGCGAGATCCCACAAGTTTGGCAACCGCCATCCGTGAATAAGTACTGATCGAGCTCGATAGCTGCAGTCGCTTAAGTGCAGCCAGTATCCAGTATTCGGGAGATAGTAGGTTCGAACCCCACTGTCGGCAGCCCTGAAAATGGTTTTCCATGGTTTCCCATTTTCACACCAGGAAAATGCTGGGGCTGTACCTTAATTAAGGCCACGGCCGCTTCCTTCCTACTCCTAGCCCTTTCCTGTCCCATCGTCGCCGTAAGACCTATCTGTGTCGGTGAGACGTAAAACAACTAGCAAAAAAAATATGTACTGGAGACTCGACAACATCTTGTGAGTTCCTGAACAGTGTCTTGACGATTTTCATCCGCCGGATTGGGGTCCTACCGCCCCATGCGTCAATTGCCATTGACACCAGAAAACCAACACCTGCGTTTGGAGTGGTGCCTTGCCCAGGAGGCACAGACAGAGGACGACTGGTGTCGCATCATATTCAGTGATGAGTCCCGCTGCTACATAACCTCCGATGACCATCGTGTGCGGGTTTGGCAGCATCGAGGGCAGAGGGAAGATTCTGCCCATATTGTGGAAAGACACACAGGTGTAATCCCTGGCATCATGGTGTGGAGAGTCATAGGATATGCGTTCAGGTCACCTCTAATAGTGCTTCGTCAGACTTTGAAGGCACAGCGATACGTATAGACATTCTGCGTCCGCACGTCCTACCCCTTATGGCACAGTACCCTAGGACAGTGTTTCAACAAGATAATGCATTTCCACACACAGCACGTGTATCTATGGACTGCCTAGAGCATGTTGAGGTCCTCCTGTGGCCAGCAAGATCCCTGGACCTCTCCATCATTGAACACATGTGGAATGACATTAGAAGGGGACTCTGTCCCAGTATCAACCTGCAGGATCTGGAGGAACAGCTGCAACAACTGTGGACAAACTTGCCTCAGGAGAGGATCCAAAGGCCACGTGATGTTCTCTTACCAGCACAGATTCATAGATCTTGAGACCATGTAAGAAAAAAGTTATGCCTCTATAATTTATACACCTTTTACTATCTCTTTTCTTGGATAAGGGGTTAAGTCCTTTTTTCCAGTCATCTGGTATAACATTCTCCTCCATATGGCTTTCATCAGTCTGCATATCTAAACCACACAGACTGGTCCAAGTGGCTTGATCATGTGCATGTTAAACTCGTCAATCCCTGCTGATCAGTTGCTCTTCATTACCTTGATGGCTTGCTGTAATTCCAACCAAAAAGTGGGATAAGTCCTTTCTTCCAGTCATCTGGTATAACATTCTCCTCCATACAGCTTTCATCACTCTGCATATCTAAAGCACACAGGCTGGTCCAAGTGGCTTGATCACGTGCACGTTGAACTCGTCAATCCCTGCTGATCAGTTGCTCTTCATTATCTTGATGGCTTGCTGTAATTTCAACCAAAAAGTACCCTCCATCTTACTGATTGAAACAACAATTGCTTTTCAATCAATCATTAGTGATCTGTATTTAGGGCAGTCGCCCAGGTGGCAGATTCCCTATCTACTGTTTTTCTAGCCTTTTCTTAAATGATTGCAAAGAAATCGGAAATTTATTGAACATCTCCCTGGGTAAGTTATTCCAATCCCTAACTCCCCTTCCTATAAACAAATATTTGCCCCAATTTGTCCTCTCGAATTCCAACTTTATCTTCATATTGTGATCTTTCCTACTTTTAAAGACACCGCTCAAACTTATTCATCTACTGATGTCCTCCCATGCCATCTCTCCACTGATAGCTCGGAACATACCACGTAACATACCACTTAGTCGAGCAGCTCATCTCTTTTCTCCCAAGTCTTCCCAGCCCAAACTTTGCAACATTTTTGTAATGCTACTCATTTGTCGGAAATCACCCAGAACAAATCAAGCCGCTTTTCTTTGGATTTTTTTCAGTTCCTGAATCAAGTAATCCTAGTGAGGGTCCCATACACTGGAACCATCTGCTACTGCACTACTGCTGGTGATTTCATTTGAATCGAGCAGCTGATCAAAATAAGATTGAAAATTTATTACAATCTTATCTATGTTATATGCCATCTAATGCATTCAATGGCTCTAATTCCCTCAGATGTTTGCCCTTAATCTCCTAGCATACTGGAAAGCAATTTTTCGTGTTACAGGATTTCAGATTGTCTGTCAGCTCCTGTGTTTGATTTCTGGTTTTCTGTCTGCACCATCTTCTTCTCTTTTTTTTTTTTTTTTTTTTTTTATACATCAAGTTGAGCCTCTATGGACTGCGTGGTAACAACCAACTTCATTTTAGTGTCTAGGTCTTGTTCTTGTTCCAGCTTTGTCTTCTTGCCAGTATCTTCTGAGCCCAGCGACGAGTGCCTGTCCTTTCCTTCAGTACAATTTCTGTTTCTCCTCAATCTCTTGTAAATTACCAATTTTTTCCGTTTTATATAAACCTGATTTTTGGCTGATTTCTCTCCTTTATAATTTGTTTTATGGTGCTAGTGTTATTCTGTACTATATTATTATATATATATATATTATCATTTTTAACTTATTTTAACTTCTAGCTCAGTGAGGAAAGCAACAGGAAACTACCTCACTCCTCATTTTCCTAGTATGCCTCTTCAGTGACGCCTATAACAGCTGATGGCGAACAAGTTGAGGATTCAACCAGCCTTAGGGCTGAGAACTGAACATACATACATACATACATACATACATACATACATACATCTTATATTATTTTTTCATGTTTAAATAATTTCTAATATTGTAGATTACTGTAATTAAACAAACTTTATAAGTCTCATATTTCAAAATTTGATCAAAATATGACAAAATATTTTTAAAATATAGTAAAATACAGGCAAACCCCATTATACGCGGATTCATTATCTACGATTTTGCATATACGCGATTTTGGTTTCAAGTCTATTGCTGCCATCCGTTAACAGTACGTGGAAGCTGCAATGCCTTAAGACGGGTACAGACATACATGCCGAACCTCTATGCGCATCTTTTGTCTTGTTTCTCGAGACGTGAATCGTCAGTTCCAGTAGGTAGAGCTGTGAAGTTGCACTTGACAGGTTTCGTATTTAAAACGCTGGATAAAAGGAAAGTCAGAGTGGTTGTCAAAGGAAAGAAGGGTATACCAAAGTCGTATTCGTTAGAAACAAAGTTAGAAGTTTTGGGTCGCTATGAGAAAGGTGAACGTATTGTTGACATTCAGCATGCTTTGGAACTTAGTGAATCCACTGTGAAGAGTACTCGTGACAATGTGGAATCAATTCGAAAAGCTGCTCAAACTTCTACTAACTTATGTGTGACTAGAGTGACCAAATCTCGCTCGGAAGCGATGGAAAGAATGGATTGGTTTGAGCATCACAACCAACAACACATGCCTCTTTCTGGAGCTGCTATTCAAGCTAAGGCCAAGAGATTGTATGCAGAGCTGATGTACCCGTGCTTCGCTACGGGATTCTAAGAAAGACTGTCTTTGTGGTTTTCCTAACTACAGTTAGTTAACTTAGGCTATTACAAAAATGTCAGTAGGAATGTAGCGATTAAAAGCAATGTTATCATATAAAATACTCGCTCAAATGAAAAACCACACTTCTCACTTTTAACGAACAGTGCTACGATGCCGATCTAACAGTTCAAAGTTCCAGTGTTGGTATCACCAGGCCGCAGACAGCCGAGAACACTCCTCTGGTATTGTTCTGTTAAATATACACACTGCTCATTCCAATCAGTGCCTCAGAGTAGGGATTGAATAGCTCGAATGCTATGATGAACCAGTTTGTTACGTACCAGTAGTATCAGAAAATGTATGAACCACAGGAATGGCATGCTTAAGAAGAAAGTTTTCTAACTCCCCAGGTACTTCCCGCCAATATTCAGGCAGGCTGTTACACTCAGTACGACTGGGCGAGTTGGCCGTGTGGTTAGGGGCACGCAGCTGTGAGCTTGTATCCGGGAGATAGTGGGTTCGAAAACCACTGTCGACAGCCCTGAAGAAAGTTTTCAGTGGTTTCCCATTTTCACACCGGGCAAATGCTGGGGCTATACCGTAATTAACGCCAGGGCCGCTTCCTTTCCACTCCTAGCCCTTTCCTATCCCATCGTCACCATAATACCTATCTGTGTCAGTGCGACGTAAAGCAAATTTTAAAAAATTCTCGGTATACAATAGTAATCCCATCTATCGGACATGACTGGCAACAGAAGACACAAAACACATCACAACAAACAATGGTCACTGTAATGTTATTGTTGTTCAATGTTATGAGCTTTCTGTATTGTAGGTTTTCACATTTACTTTTCTTTTGACTCTGTGATATTAGGGCTCTTACAAAATTATTTATAGCGTAGACTGTAGTTCCTTATTCCCCAACTTTACATAACGATTTTCATTAAATTCTGTCTACCCATTTTCTTGTGACTTGGCGCTGATATGGACTTAGCAACAAAAATCCAAATTCATGAATATCTCCGTTATCATAGCCGGTACAGTAAAAATGTATAAGACACAAATGATCGGAAATTTAATACTATGTAACTTTAGTAATGTAGATTTTGTCGATAGGGCCATTAATAACACAAATATTTGAGAATTAAATTTTAGGCCTTCCCCTAAACTACCATTCCACTCAGCGTGAATAAAATTATTTATGACCTAGATTGTAGCGACTTATTTCCCGATTTTGCATACTGATTTTCATTGAGATAGGACTACTAATAACATACAAATGTGAGAATTTAAGTTTAGGCCTTCCCCTAAACTATCATTTATTTCAGCGTGAATAAGATTATTTATGGCCTAGATTGTAGCGACTTATTTCCCGACTTTCCATACCGATTTTCATTAAGATTGGAGCACTAATAACATAAATATTTGAGAATTAAAGTTCTTTCTTCAATTTAGGCCTTCCCCTAAATTACCACGTCTCTCAGCGTGAATAAGATTATTTATGGCCTAGACTGTAGTGACTTATTTCCCGACTTTACATATTGATTTTTATTAAATTCTCTTGAGCCGTTTTCTCGTGATGCGTGTACAGACAAATAGACAGACAGACAGACAGACAGACAGACAGACAGACAGACAGACAGACAGACAGACAGACAGACAGACAGAAATTACGGAAAATTAAAAAGTGCATTTCCTTGCTACTATGGACACTACCGATACAGAAATACCATCCTTTTTAAATTCTGAGCAATGTACAGACAAAACTCTTATTTTATATATATAGATTGTGTGTTTCAATGTTAAATTTTTAAGTGTATAAATTTTGTATTAAAATGCATTTCAAAAACATGATAATGGTTATTTTTTGTAAAAAAAAATACTAAGAATCACTGCTATTTTAAACTTAATATGTGAGTAAACGGAAACCTAACCCTATATTTTACATATAAAATGACTCTCGATGTCCGCAAAATCGGTTTGCGCGGCAAATCCGCGGAACGTAACTATCGCGTATAATGAGATCTACCTGTAAATTGAACTAAATTTTACTTATGAAAATGAAAATCACAGCCTGTTTTCAGTCATTCGACTGGGTCAGGAATGGAATGATGAAGCCCCCATCTAGTGGCAAGGATAGGAATTATGCCAGCTAGCAAAGCCTGTCGCACTGCTCTGGGGCAATGATTAATGAACGCCAGATGAAAGAAATGATATTGGAGAGTGTTGCTGGAATGAAATATGACAGGGAAAACCGGAGTTCCCAGAGAAAATCCTGTCCTGCCTCCGCTTTGTCCAGCACAAATCTCACATGGAGTGACCGGGATTTGAACCACGGAACCCAGTGGTGAGAGGCCAGTGCACTGCCACCTGAGCCACGGAGGCTTACAATTAAATTTCACTTATATTAAAGTAAAATATTCCTGGATAGGCCTGTTGATTTAACCAGCCATTTTGTTATCTGACCAAGGTCTGGTCCTTAGGAGGCTAGTTCAAAGGGTATCCATTGGTGAAACTGGATGCAAATGAAATGTTTGAAGTTATACTGCAAACACACTACACCTTTCACAGTCTCAATTGTGAACCTGTTTCTGTCCTTTGTCCACAGTGAAAATATTCCCTCTGTGTTTGCATTATGACTTGGAAAACAAAATAATAATTTATATTTTTGGCAAAATACCTAATAATAAATGAAACTTTCAGAACTCAATTTATACTCAATTTATGTACAGATACAACCTCTAAACAATGTTGAGCTAGAAGAAAAACGGAAGCAAACAATAGTTGTAAACAAAAACTGCTGCCTATTTAAATGTGGTGGTGAAGTTGATAACTAAATACCGCGTGAAGTTTCATTTCTTTAAACCCCCCAAAAAGAGGACATTTGTCAAGTTATTCGAAAATCCGGCCTAACACTTTTCATGCTGTTAAAAAGAGGACATGTCCGGGTAAAAGAGGACATATGGCATCTCTAGTGTTACAGCCCTCACCGGCGTTGACCTACTGAGTGACTGCTGATCAGCCTGAAGGTCTACAGATTATGAGGCAATGTATGACCAGTGCAATGAATCCTCTCAGCCATTATTCTTGGCTTTCTAGACCAGGGCTACAATCTCACTGTCAGATAGCTCCCTACTTGTTCTCGCATTAGCTGAATGAACCCCAAACTAGAACCTCAGATCTAGAATTCCCACCGCTAGACCGTGGGTCTGGCTTTGTAAATAGTAGCACAAATAACTTTCCATACATCGTCCATTTATGATTCTCCCATACTCTGTTACAACCTGTTTGTTGATGCAGGACCAGATATGTCTGATTCCACAAATAGTTTATGGTTTATTCATTTGTTCACTATGATACTGTTAGTGAACTGTCCCAAACATTTTCAGTTCCCCTTGCTTTGAGTACATAAAAAAATTCCTTTTCCCTTCAATGAATTTTAATACTTTTTCTATAGGAGAATTTGTTCATATTTTTGGAAAAATTATAATGCTTATCCAGTTCTTTGGCTAAATGGTCGGCACACTGGCCTTTAGGTTAGAGGACCCCATGTTTGATTCCTGGCCAGGTTGGGCATTTTAACTTTGTCTAGTTAATTCTAGGTTTCTGTGTACATCTTCACTTACATGCAACACATCATGCTACAAACCACCAGAAAAACATACAATAGTGAATACTTCCTAACATACAGGTTTGGTGTCAGGAAAGGCATCTAGATGTAAAACTAAATTCCACACAAAATGCCGACCCTAGGAAATTGAGAAAAGACCAGGAAGAAGAATGCTAAATTTTCAGTAATTTTAAAATTGACTTATCTTTTATCTCAACATTATAACAAGATGGTATGTCATCCCTTTTCATGCCTACTCCAGAAACCCCAGTGACCTGTTTCATCTTTCAGAAAGTGCTGTAGTGTGGCTGAAAAATGTGGACCTGGACTTATGAATTTGTTGTTATAATCACCATATGATTAAATAAATAACAAGGTGGTACTCAGTTGTAGAACAGAAACTGTTAAAAAGAAAACCCATTGGAATGAAACTGGCAGTCTAGTTTTCATAAATCCCATTAGTGAGTAGTCATGGCAATTCAGAACATCCTTGTGTTCAGTGTGTTCAAACTCACTAACTTGTTTTACTCCTTAAAACAAAAATTAGTACTAAAAAATCATACAACTAAGTAGTATTGTTGTGTAGTAGTAGCAGCCCATTTTACGGTAATTACCTTATTGTCGTGTGATTTGTGAACTATCCTAAACAAATTTCTTTCCTTTCATTTTTATTTTGCACAGAATAAGTTACCTTATTTTTCCTTTTCTTTTCATTATTCAGTAAAGAATGGATAAGCAGTGCAAGTGTAGGAACTGTGGGTGTGGCCAGGCGTTAAAGAGTATGAGGGAGGAGTTGGAGAGTTTGAGGTAGATAATTAGGATTCTCTCAGAAGACAGGAAGGAAAGTAGGCCTCCCTCAAACAATGTACAGGATACAACAGGTGTAAAAGAGGGATGGGAAGGAAAGGGGGGAATTGTAGAAGACAGGTGGTCTAATGTTTTAAGGGGAAGGAGACTGCAGGCTAAGGGGTCCATTCAGGATCAGAATTCAGGACAGGTGTCTGTGAGAAATCGGTACAAGTCACTGCAGGTAGAACAACCGAGAGAAGATGAGGAACAGGGAACTGTTGCTGAGAAGTGTGGAAGTAAGAGGAAAGGAAAAGGTAGGAAAGGGAAATGTAGAACAGAGGATACGAAAAGACAGGTGGAACAGGGTCATGGGATGGAGAAAAGGGAGGAGGAAGTAGCTTCTGCAGCTGTCAGGAAAGATAGGACTGACCAGGAGGGGAGGGGATCAAATGAAGTGGGTAGGGTTGAGGTACTGGTCATGGAGGATTCCATTGTTAGACATGTGGGGAAAGTGTGTGGAGGAAAGGGAACCAGGGTAGAGTGTTATCCAGGAATTAAGTTAAGGCAGATGTTGTGGAAAGTACAAGAAAAAGAGAAGGGAAAGGAGAAAGTGGTAGTGTTTTACGTTAGTAGCAACAACGTAAGGCAAGGAGGTGTAAGTACCAACATAGTTGGGGATGTGTGAGATCTGGTAAATGCAGCACGGGTGAAGTTTAAGGAAGGTCTTAAAATAAAGACTATTAGACAGTACCATATGGCTGATAAAACAGGCATGAGGGAGTTTTTAAAAAGTAACTAGGATTAGTGGAAAACTGTAAATAAAATGTAAACAGACTCTGGGATGGGTTTAAAGCAATTGTTGAGGAATGTGAAAATAGGTCTGTACCTTTAAAGGAGTTAAGGAATGGTAAAGATCCACTATATTATAACAGAGAAGTGAAGAGACTAAGAAGGAGGTGCAGGTTGGAAAGAAATAGAGTTAGAAATGGCTGGGGAAGTAAGGAGAAATTCAAGGAACTTACTAGGAAATTGAATCTAGCAAAGAAGTCAGATAAGGATAACATGATGGCAAGCATAATTGGCGTACAAATTTTTGTGAAAAATGGAAGAGTATGTATAGGTACTTTAAGGCAGAAACAGGTTCAAAGGACATTCCAGGAATCATTAATGAACAAGGGGAGCGTGTATGCGAGGATCTTCAAAAGGCAGCAGTATTCAGTCAGCAGTATGTAAAGATTGTTAGTTACAAGGATAATGTCCGGATAGAGGAGGTGACTAATACTAAGGAAGTATTAAAATTTACCTATGATAACAATGTCATTCACAGTAAGATACAGAAGTTGAAAACTAGAAAAGCAGCTGGAATTGATAAGGTTTCGGTGGATATACTAAAGACAATGGGTTGGGATATAGTACCATATCTGAAGTACTTATTTGATTATTGTTTGCATAAAGGAGCTATACCAATTGAATGGAGAGTTGCTATAGTAGCCCCTGTGTATAAAGGAAAGGGTGATAAACATAAAGTTGAAAATTACAGGCCAGTCAGTTTGACATGCATTGCATGTAAGCTTTGGGAAAGCATTCTTTCTGATTATATTAGACATGTTTGGTAAATTAATAACTGGTTTGATACAAGGAGCCGGCCCTGTGGTGTAGGGGTAGCATGCCTGCCTCTTACCTGGAGGCCCCGGGTTCGATTCCCAGCCAGCTCAGGTATTTTTACCTGGACCTGAGGGCTGGTTCGAGGTCCAATCAGCCTATGTGATTAGAATTGAGGAGCTATCTGACGGTGAGATAGCGGCCCCGGTCTCCAAAGCCAAGAATAAGGGCCGAGAGGATTCGTCGTGCTGACCACACGCCACCTCTTAATCTGCAGGCCTTCGGGCTGAGCAGCGGTCGCTTGGCAGGCCAAGACCCTGTCCTTCAAGGGTTGTAGTGCCATGGGGAGTGGGGGGGGGGGGGGGAGGGTTGATACAAGGAAGTTTGGGTTTAGGAAAGGTTATTCCACTGAAGCTCAACTTGTAGGATTCCAGCAAGATATAGCAGATATCCTTGATTCAGGTCAAATGGACTGCATTGTGATTGACCTATCTAAGGCATTTGAAAGGTAGATCATGGGAGACTACTGGCAAAAACGAGTGCAGTTGGACTTGACAAAAGAGTGACTGAATGGGTGGCTATGTTTCTAGAAAAGAGAACTCGGAGAATTGAAATAGACGAATCTTTACTTGACCCTGTAATAATTAAGAGGGGAATTCCTCAAGGCAGTATTATTGGACCTTTATGTTTTCTTATATATATATATATTGCGCGGTTCCCGGCTTCCTGAGAGGACGCATAAGATCCGGGCTAGCTTAATTACGATCCTTATGACTAACATAAACTATCATTTGGGCTATGAGTTCCGAATATGAGAAATACATGCCATACGGAGCCAAAGAAATCTTAAATTACACTTAGATACAACTCTCATACATTACTTATTGAATTTCTTACACTACCAAGATGTTGCAGCATTCATCCACTTAAATCTAAGTCTCTACGCTACGATACACATTGAAAGAATGGTTTAAGTTTTACAAGTCTTATTTATTACATACTTGTTTCAATCCAAAGGTCGAACATTATGCTATCCTCCCTAAAGAATTTCTAATAGAGGAAACTGCACGATCACTTGATTATCTCATCCATTTCTGGCGAGCATGGCCTTAATTTGTTAAATCTCTATTTCTTCTACCCGAATGCATAATCAATCATTTCACCTCCTCTCTTGACATCTCTCCATACCAATATTTCAGTTATCGCATCCTCATTTCCGGCGTAAGGAGAAATCGAAGAAATGTCATTATCGGGTAAAAATACATGCAAACGACGTTCACCTTGAATCTACCGGTAATTGACACGTCCGGCACCCACTGTGCATTATAAGAAATGCTATTTGAGTTAGTCATTTTAAAAATGAATATATTGAAATCTCTTGCACTAGGTGCTTAAGTCTTGACTGACTCAAAAACATCAAGGACAGCATGGAATATAGGCAAATTATTGAAGTCCGTATAACCAATTATTTAACTGAACATTACCATAATTCAGCTCGTAATTAACAAATTAAAAATTATAAGTCCAAAGATGTCAAACTCACCATTTTGGGTTTTAAAAGAAATTATTAAATTAAAATAAAGTCAAAAATTAATAGACTGAAACAACTTATCAAAACATGTTTGGGTAATTACAACGTGTGGATAATTAAAACTTGTGTGGGAAATTAAAATATTTGGGTGCACCCTAGCAAAGAAAAATATTTACAATATGATACCTTACAAGCTAAAGTGTAGATTGAGGGTGGTTTCAAGATATTCAGGACGCATTTTAGGCCTAAAACCATATCTCATGAATTGGAATTCTCCTCTGTTGCCTATGAAATTTTTGAGTTAATTGCTGGCTCTCACTCGGAGCTCATATTAATCTGCTGACACATAACTATTCCTATCTTTCACACAACATATCCATAGATACCTACAAATGTAAACTTGGGAGGATAGTTCCCTAATATTTCTACAAACAACTGATTTACAATTCTGAATATTCATGCTTCTTATTTCTCTTATGCGCAGATATTGATAAGTCTTCTCTTAAATTAATGTAATTTTAATAAATGGTTCAACAAGTACCAGTAAGTTCCATATACTATTCTAAAATCTGAGTCTTCTCATCATCTGAACATACGTGCGACTTTATATTGTGCCCTACTGGACCCTGAAGTTCCGGCCAGGCGAAAGCCGGTCTCGAACCCAGAGTACAGTAGTGAAAGAACTCTCACAGACGTGAGCTGGTGCACATAGTCTTACCTGAACATATTCCTCTTCACTCAGCCGAATAAGCGTTCTTCTCAGGGATAACATGGGGATAACGGGGCAACAAAAGATAAACATGAGGATATGTGACTAATCAGGTAAGAATCGGCTAAATTAAAATAAAATAAAATATCTAACAGAAACATCGCTGCATTCAAAGTTTAACAAATAGGGATTTATTACATAAAATTAAATTATTTACAAATGAAAGAGCTTTTCATTAAGATAGGGTAAAATAACGCTGAGCCGATGACAACCAGTTCACTGCCTTCACGAAAACTGCTGTGCTGTAACAAGCATGTTACAATAGTGTAAGTAACGAACTCTAGAAAAACGGATATCTGCTGAAATACACATTATTGAATGACTCCCATAAAATTTACTATGCCTCGTACCGTCGAACCCCGGTGCAAACAAATATCACCACAAAAAGTACAATGACCTGACTCGGTCACGAACCCTAGTCCCATGACGAGTAAGGCGTATAAGATACATATGCAAACAATATAAAAAGAACATAACTAAAATATCCACGAGTGTCTATCTCAAATGGGCCAGTGTTAAAAATTAACGTAGAACAAATAGGACATAAAAAAGATCTCTCCCTGCTTTCAAAACATCAAGGTCCTCCCCCCCTTCGCACACTTGACAAGCTGCAGATGGCAAAAACCAATTCTCAAGCCTGTGAAGTCAAGCTCAACGACCTTCACCATCCACCACTTCACTAGCGACAGCTCCCTAATTTATGAGCTCATCTGGGCGGCAGGCTAAAAATCTCGCCTTTCAAAAGAAACACCTCACGTAATCTGCTGCTAAAAGCCCTCTTTTAAATACACCTGGGCTATCTGCCCTCGTCTCAATATCACCAGCAGTATCGCAAATCTTACTTCCGCCTCTCATGGGCTCAACCTTGGTGCTACAAAAACACTAATCATTAAGCGATAGTCACATGGCCATACTAGGCATCTCCAAATACATCCAATATACTCTCAATTGTGCTGGGCTCTCTCATATCAATCGCAAATCTTACTTTTGCCTCTCATGGGCTCATATCTCTCAAATATTCGGACTCGCTCGCTCTATCAGTGAAGCTGGGTGAATTACGGGTTCCATGCTGGTCTCAACTATCCGTATCTACGTCTGCAGAAACAAATGCCTAAATGCGATATAATAAAAAGTGCCTGTCTGTTAGACTAACCTCCTATGACCAAAGGAGTTCGATCAGACCCATAAAAAATCACACGTACGTTAAAATAATACACTCGAAATAAAATACAAACACGCTAACAAGGAATCTACACATTATCATCTACCCTAATGTACGGGGTTCGAGCTTGAGGCCTAGCTCTTAATTACAAGGAAAATTTTCCTACCATAACTAATCTGTTGACTGACGGCCCCCATATTCCTATCTAAATTTAAATGACATGCTTGAAACAGAATTGGAAAGCTCTGACCTTATGTTATCGATGACATAACGGAGCGGCCCTCCCTGTGGACCACTGAATTTACCACATCATGATAGACTGCGGCGCTGGCATCAGATACTGTTGACCACTTGGAGACATTCTTTCTTGTGTGGCGCCTTCGTACAGCTCCCTCTGTAGTTGGAAGGTGTCCCCTTCGACGTCGCGCTGATCAGGTGCTCCCAACGTTCCTGGATCGATGCCCGTTGTCGTGTTGGCTTCAGCTCCTGGTTGTGGCTTCCTTGCAATGATGATGTCAAACACTCGTTCTGACTTGATGCTGGGGTAACTGAAAATAAATTCATATATTACAGACTGTCCAAACTCGATGCCTGTTTCCACTACTATCGCGTCTCACACGTCACACAAGTCTCGTTCAGAGTTTTAAACCTGGTACACAGTTTCTTCACTACTTTAGGTCACTGTTATTTCATCCCTTCACTCGGACAACATGTCGTTTCTGAATTCCTATCCTGAGCCAATCTTAATTCTAGCAGTTCGTCAGTCATATCTTGACCTCACAGAAATATGAAGCTACTAGTTCATTAGTCTCTTATAAGCAGTACCTCATCTCCCTATAGCATATTCTCACAGGTAAAATCTTAAATTCAGCTGAATATTCAAGTTGATTACTTACTTCCTCGCAGATCTAGCAGTACTAGTAGCATGTGCAGCTCGAAGACAAAGCGTTGTTCTCAGTACCAACACGCAGTATGACGACTCGTTCAAGCGGCCTTCTGGTCCAAGAATGAGCCTGATATGCCAGGCGGTCTTATTTTATAATCCCGTATAGCGTCATCACGCCGCTTGATCGCGTGCAATATGCGCGCGCCCGCGAAGTTTTTCCCGCATAAAGTACATCATGAGCTCTAATTAACGAATGCATTTATGAATGCAGCCCTAATGCATATCAAAATAAAGCAGAAATTATACAGGTTGCAATTCTTGTCTCAAATCCAATGCAACTCTTCCGTACCCAAAGATATTAATTTAATTATTTCTTCCCTCCTACTATAAGTTTTGCCGGGATCTGGGAAGCGTCCCCAATCTTCATCAAGAGGCTTGGCTTGGGACATAACTCCTTTTAATGAGTTTCTGGAGATTTCTCATAATGACGCTCTCGCTCACTTCACACAAGAACGCTTCTTCTGGACTCCTTTATGACATATACTGTAAGACACTGGCTTCGTGGGTGGCCTCGTGTGATTCCAATATACAATACTAAAATTAATACAATTGTCCCATGAACAGTATGGTTCATAGCCCCCCGTGAACGACAAAATAAAATTTTGTCAAGAATTTTATTTTCCTAAATGTCGAAATCATCTTCTCCTTGCAATCATATATGCTGTCAATCTTCAAAACTTCATGGCACGGGACTATCTTCAGCTATCCTTCCTAACTTGGTAATAGGCATCCAGCAGAGCTAGAAATCTCCGGTGGTTACTCTCGCAGCCTTGACATTCCCTTTCTTCTCGCTGCTCAGATAGCTGTTTAGGATGGTTTCCTGGAGCAATCATATTTACTTCTTCTACTTCTTCACCACTGGGTACCTCTGGTTGTCCTTCTTCGCCGTCATGTTCATCTTCTTCCGGAATGACAACTTCCTCTCCTGCAATATCTTCGGTGTCTTCCTCCCCAAGTTCTTCTTCCTCTTCTTCTTCTTCTTCTTCTTCTTCTTCCTGATTGTCTAATTGGTATTGGCCTGGGCTGAAAAAGGGCTTAAGATTTGCCGAGTTAAAGACCTTAGTCACCGTAGCGTCCAAGCTTTGTACCTTGTATGAGTTATTTTCATAACTATGAATTATTCTATACGGTCCAGTGTATAGCTCAGCGAACTTGTGGTAGTATCTCTCCGTAGGGTTAGAGACAGTGGGTGTCTTAACTAACACCAACTCGCCCACTTGTAGGGGTCTATGATACCTCTTGTTCCTTGTTCTTCGCAGCCGCTTCTCAGCCTGTGCTTTTAAGTGTTCCGCCACGTTACTAACACATATCTCTCGAGCTAGTTGAGGATCCCTAGGGCAAGGAAATACATTTTCCCAAGGACGTTTAGACAGCTCATTATTGTGAATCCATGCCGGAATCATATCGGTCGATTCGTGTCTGGTTGTGTTAATACACTCTGTAATAATGGGCACTACAGTGTTCCACTTATAATGTTCTCTCGGGCAGTATATCCTACAATACTTGGATATCTCCCTCATGACGCGTTCACTCGGGTTAGCTTGCGGATGTCTGATGCTGGATAAGACATGCTTAATTCCTAGTCTTTCTAGTTCACGCTTAAACCCTGCAGCAGTGAATTGGCTCCCATGATCACTTAAGATGCTCTCAGGCTTACCCATAATGGGTATTATCTTCCTTTTGATCTGCGATAGCGTCGAACGAGTATTCGCCTTCTGAATAGGGCATAATGTAACAAATTTACTGAACACATCCATACAGACAAGGATGTACTTTAAGCCCCTAGTAGCAGAGGGTAACGGACCGAAGAAGTCTATTGCATATAATTTACGTGGTCCCGTAGGTATCAGTGGTCGTGGCGGTTGCTTCAGAAGGTACGGATTGGGTTTCACCCTCTGACAGATGTCACAGGTACGCAGGATTTTCTGTACCATCGACCTCATTTTAGGCCACACGAAAGTTTCCTGCAGTATTGCTACCACTTTATCAATTCCTGAATGTCCTGTCGAGTGATGAGCTATCCACACCAAGTCAATCTGTAATCGAGGAGGCACAACAATTCTAAATTTCGTGTGATTCTCATCTACGAATTTATGTAAAATATTATTAAAGTAGTGATAATTTGCCGCTTTGCGCTCCGCTTCAGCGTACTGTGGAGTCCCGGGTTGGAGTTCTTTCCGAAAGTACTGGATCAGCCGTCCGGTCTCTGGGTAATTTTCCTGTTCCTCATGAATATTCCGAAGTCTCGCCAGTATATTCTGATCCTCTTGGTCTAACATAGTTAAGTGTATTGTAAGTTCCTCCGGATTAGGATTTCTGCTCAACGCGTCAGCGAGTACGTTCAATTTCCCTGGGCAATGTTCTACCGTGAGGTCGAACTGCTGGACGTAAAGTGCCCATCTACTGACCCGTGCATTAGCCATGTCCGTCTTAAGAATGAAGGTAAGTGCTTTGTGATCTGTTCTAATCACTACTGGGAATCCGTATACATACTTTCTCCAGTGTGCTAAGGCAGTAACTATGGCTAACATCGCCAACTCGGTGGTCGTGTATTTCAACTCGTGTCCTCGTAATTTTCTACTCATGAAAGCCAAATATGATATTTTATGCTCCCTCTCGGGTGTTTCCTGGTAAAGCACTACTCCGACTCCTACTGCAGAAGCGTCCGTCTGTATGATGAACTTCCTATCGAAGCTAGGGTACCCCAATTTTACGGAATTTTATAAAAGTACTTTAGTGTTTACGAAAGCTTTTTCTTGCTCTTCTCCCCATTTCCATCTATTATTGGTCTTCAACATATCTTGAAGTGGCGCCACTGTATCCGTGTAACCGGGACAATGATTGGAGAAAAAGTTCGTTAGGCCCAAGAACTGCCTAACGTGTTTAATCTTGATTGGCCTAGGAAAATTCTGTATTGCTGCAATTTTAGCTGGGTTAGGCCGAATGCCTTGACCGTCGACAACATGTCCCAGGAACAGTACCCTGCGCTGACAGAAGTGTGATTTCTCAAACTTAACCTTGAAATTGCATCGCTCGAGGTCCTGAAAGAGTAAATTCAATTTTTCCAGGTGTTCTTCTAGGGTTTTAGTGCAAATTAGTATATCGTCGATGTACCGAATCGTAAACTCCTTTACCTCGGGACTGAGGTTCGATTCCAGTGCCCGGATCAAAGCAGCACAACTTGAGGCCAGGCCAAATGGAAGACGTAGGAAAATATACGTCTGATTGTCAAATAAAAATCCGGTTAGCATATTTGTACTTGGATCCAAGACGATATGGTGAAAGCTTGAGGTCATGTCTACCGTACTGAAGAATTCCATATCTCCGAACTTCTTAAGAATATCTTTAAGGTTTGGAGGTCTCTCATACTCGGGGACTAGGCGTTGGTTCAAAGATCGGGCGTCTAGGCACACGCGCACAGTTCCATTTGGCTTGGGCACTGCACATACCGGGTTTAAAAACGGACTCGGGGACTTGGCGATTATCCCGTTCCTCTCCATGTCTTCGATTACCTCCCGGACCTGGGGTAGCATTTTCTCTGGAATCGGATATGGTCTCTGTTTGAACGGCTCCCAGGTATTTACACATAATTTGTATTGGTAATTCGGGATCTTTCGAGGCCTCGAACCAAAGACCGTCTCATGCCTCATCAATAACTCCTGCAGCCGCCCCTTTTCTTCCGGACTAATCTTCGCTTCTTCGATTTTACTCGGCAACAGATCCAAAAATTGTTCTCTCTCACTGTTCTTCCAATTCGGATACCAAAATTTCGAACTCCGGAATAATTTCTTCGTGACCCTGTAGCCACCTTTCTGAATCAAGTTCTTCCGTCTGCATGTCCATTGTCCAAATACGTTCACCGGTTTGGTAATCCTGGTTCTTGTTTAACTCTATTCGTTCCTGGTTACCATTTAATTTTAACTGGATAGAGTTTGTACCCATGTCAATAACAGCTTCGTATTCTCTTAAGAAATCGGTTCCTAATATAAGATTGTATTCCATTTTAGGAAGCACAATACATGGATGGGACACCAGTAAATCTCCAATCTGGATGTCAAGTAATACCTGCTCCTTACAGGACGTTACTTTGTCAGGTATAATACCCTTAATTTTGACCTTTGAAATTGGTATGGACTGGATACGAACTCTGCTTTGAATTTCCGAAACTAAGGCCTGTGATACGACACTGACCGTGGCTCCAGTATCAGCCAGAGAGCATACGTTTAAACCGTGAATTCTCGTATAAATTACTGGTAATTCTTTAGGTCGGGGCAAGTTACTTTTAATAGGATCCTCTAGTAGATCATCTGGAGTGATAAACCAATTATGAATAGCTACAGTCATCCAACCGGCATCCTCGCGAAATATTCTATCTCCTTGCACTAAATTTCTGGTTTTTTTAATCCTCCCTCTCGATCTCAGCAAAGCTGGGTGCATTTGGGTTGAGACTCTTCGGCCTGGCTCCGTTGTGAAATTCTTGGTACGCCAAGCTCGCCGCTCCAGGAGAGTTGGCAGCACTGTGAGTTCGTATTGCTTCCTGCCATGTGTCGCGTGTTGACATATCCGCCGATTCTCTTACTCTTGAGTGGTAGGCGCCCTCTTGTCTGCCACCATGTCTCGGGCGCAGTGAACTCTTCCTAGGCCTGTCATATCTCGCTTGGTTCCCATTCCACCGCTGGCTGTTACTTCTGGGGTTGTAACGATCACCGTCTCGTCTCCAGTACGGCCGGTCATTCCGCCGCTGTTCAAATGAATTCCTTCGGCGTTCTTGCCCTCTGCATCGGTCCGGTTCCTCCTGCCATGTGCTCCATCTTCGAGGTCGCCAGTTCGTATCTCCTCTGGGTTTAGGATTTTCTTCATCTCGTTCCCTCCGGGTAGGCGTTTGAGTGCCGGAATTTTGACACTCCTTGTGGCTTCTTTCTCCCATCTGTTCTTCCGCCTGTACGTTCACATTATGGACAGTCTCTATGGCCCTTATACGTGGCTGATGCAGTGCAGACGTCTGGTCCCAGAGCCTAAGCATTTCTTCCGCTGCCACCGCCGTCGTAACATTTGCCGCGATCGGAGCCCTCTGTACCTCTACAGGCAGCTGTCTGATAATGGTCGTGACGATTTCCATTTCTTCGGGCTGATGATCTAGCTCTTGCAAACGTAAATATTGGGAAATAAAGAACTCGCTTAGTCTTGTGGGAGTACTATTCGCATATCTACGAGCGTAGAGCTCCATTCTAAGCGCCAACTGATGCCCCTGAATCCAGAATTTATTCAGGAATGCCCGTTTAAACTCATCATAATTCTTAAATGATTGCCCAAACGCCTTGAACCAGGCTCCAGCAATCCCTCCAAGATACTTTTCAGCCGTGCGTAGTCTGCGCTCTGGTGGTATCTGGCCTTCGTCCATGTATGTCTCTAACTCTTTAAGGAATGAACGGGGCGTGACCTCTCCATTTCCCTCGAATTTCTTAGGTTTCTCCTCGGGTGCCCTAATCCAATGATAACCCGGGAAAACACTGGCCTGACTGAATAGGGTTGAATTTCCTATCCTTGGCTTAGCCCTAAATGATTCTCCTAGTATCTCATGTCCCTCATCCTGACTTTCATTCAGGCTGTCATCTCCACACTGGCGTTCTATCGGGCTATGAGTCCTACTCAGCTTCCGCTTCTTTACTCCATTTTCTTCCTCAATTTTTAATTGGTCCAACTTATCACGCATATTCTCCATTTCATGTTCTAACCCTTGTATTCGCTTCTCAGTTGTCCGTTGTTCCTGCTCTCGGCACTTCTTCAAACCCTGGACCTCTGCGCTGACTTCCTTCCTAGTCTGTTGTAAACCCAGTTCTAGTCCAGCAATTTTAGCCTTATTTTTCTCGGTCGTCCTTTCATATTTGTCTACCACTTCTTGAGTCCTAGCCTCTAGTTTTTCTTCTATTCTGACTAGTTCTTCTTGAGTATGGTCCATACGGACTACTACTGCCACCAGCTTTTCTCTAAATGTTCCTAGTTCGGACTGAGTCTCCTTATCTTTTTCTTCCCTACGCTGTTCTATTCCCTCGATACTATTCTTTACTTCCCGAATTTGCTTCTCTACCGTTCTGTGCGATTCTTCAACCTGTTGACTCAACTTCTCGGTCGTGGTAACACAGCACAGCCGTACATTCTCTATTTTCGTATCTAATTCTGCTATGGTTTCCCTAGTCGCTTCATTTTCAGAGGCCAATTGCTCCAAACGAATGCTAGTTTGTTCCTTTAGCTCAGTTATTTGGTTAGCTACCCGTGTTTCGGTGAGTACTAATTGTTCGGTCACCTTTTCTTCGCACTTCGCGAATTTCTCCGTGAGTTTCTCGGTCATGGTTTGTGTAACCTTTTCTTCGGACTCTGCGAATTTTTCCGTAAGTTGCTCGGTTAAGTGTACTTTAAGTTCTTTTATCTGATCGGAGTTCCTAATTTCCTGTTCTTTAAAATTTGTACTGACTTGGTCGTTCAAACGCTCACCAAGCGCCACAAACTGTACCTCGCTTTTGGCACACTGTTCATTGAATAGCTCCTTTAGCTGATCGCTCAGGTGCCTCAGCACCTCTCCCATGTCTACCGACATTCAAGATTCACTCGTTATAAGGTCCGGCGGAAAAACCGCTCCGTATGTCATCGATTAAATTTCAACTACTATAAATTTCCTACACTTTCTAATTTATAAAATTGTTCCTAACTGCTAAACTCTCGAACTTCCAAAGCCTAAATTGGCTACCTCAATCTAACATCATGTCATTCAAACATAGGGTAACCGTCAGCACAACACTATGATACAAAATATATACAACACAAACACAAAATTCTCCAACAAAATGTCATAAAAACAGCAAAAACTACAACATGCAAAAATCCAAGCTATACGATTATACACCTGTAAAACACAACACCCTGCAGGTCAAATCCCCGCACGAATATCATCCATCACTCCAAGGTAACCACAAAATCAGCACAGCCTCGCTAATCAACATCCACTGCAATATCCATATACTAATAGTACGACCAAGGGACAAATCAATCACGAAATACCCCTCTGAACTGGCAGTCATTCAACCTCACAAGTTTTAACAACATACTCCTAATATATCACAAAGCTAACAGTACAGATCAAAGACCAAACTTGGTATACCTGCACAACACATAATTGAATGCAGCTGTCATAACAAATGCCTGAAATCAAGCCTTGCACGACCTTTATTTACCGAAATATCAGGTCCTGCGTTTATAGACACAAGCTATGACCTATAGCCCTATTCTATGGGGAAAATCAGCAAAATACACCTTGGCTGTGTGAGCTCGTTTACACAAATATCAAGCATCACCTGACGGCATAAGAAAACAAGCTGTATGACCCTCATTACTGCCCTATCGGGTCCTCAGTTAGCCACACCAAGTTCACAATGTAGACAATGGCGCTATGGTCCCTTTTACTGAAATACCGGGCCATTCGTTACTCGTCGTCATTAATACTATGGCGCTATGGTTAGCCCTCATTTACGGATATATAGAGCCACACCGTTGCTTGGCGACAAAATACTATGTCGCTCTGGTTAGCCCTTTACGAAAATTCGGCCAACACGTTGCTCGGCGCCATAAATACTATGTGCCCTACTGGACCCTGAAGTTCCGGCCAGGCGAAAGCCGGTCTCGAACCCAGAGTACAGTAGTGAAAGAACTCTCACAGACGTGAGCTGGTGCACATAGTCTTACCTGAACATATTCCTCTTCACTCAGCCGGATAAGCGTTCTTCTCTGGGATAACATGGGGATAACGGGGCAACAAAAGATAAACACGAGGATATGTGACTAATCAGGTAAGAATCGGCTAAATTAAAATAAAATAAAATATCTAACAGAAACATCGCTGCATTCAAAGTTTAACAAATAGGGACTTATTACATAAAATTAAATTATTTACAAATGAAAGAGCTTTTCATTAAGATAGGGTAAAATAACGCTGAGCCGATGACAACCAGTTCACTGCCTTCACGAAAACTGCTGTGCTGTAACAAGCATGTTACAATAGTGTAAGTAACGAACTCTAGAAAAACGGATATCTGCTGAAATACACATTATTGAATGACTCCCATAAAATTTACTATGCCTCGTACCGTCGAACCCCGGTGCAAACAAATATCACCACAAAAAGTACAATGACCTGACTCGGTCACGAACCCTAGTCCCATGACGAGTAAGGCGTATAAGATACATATGCAAACAATATAAAAAGAACATAACTAAAATATCCACGAGTGTCTCTCTCAAACGGGCCAGTGTTAAAAATTAATGTAGAACAAATAGGACCTAAAAAAGATCTCTCCCTGCTTTCAAAACATCAAGGTCCTCCCCCCCTTCGCACACTTGACAAACTGCAGACGGCAAAAACCAATTCTCAAGCCTGTGACGTCAAGCTCAACGACCTACACCCTCCACCACTTCACTAGCGTCAGCCCCCTAATTTATGAGCTCATCTGGGCGGCAGGCTAAAAATCTCGCCTTTCAAAAGAAACACCTCACGTAATCTGCTGCTAAAAGCCCTCTTTTAAATACACCTGGGCTATCTGCCCTCGTCTCAATATCACCAGCAGTATCGCAAATCTTACTTCCGCCTCTCATGGGCTCAACCTTGGTGCTACAGAAACACTAATCATTAAGCGATAGTCACATGGCCATACTAGGCATCTCCAAATACATCCAATATACTCTCAATTGTGCTGGGCTCTCTCATATCAATCGCAAATCTTACTTTTGCCTCTCATGGGCTCATATCTCTCAAATATTCGGACTCGCTCGCTCTATCAGTGAAGCTGGGTGAATTACGGGTTCCATGCTGGTCTCAACTATCCGTATCTACGTCTGCAGAAACAAATGCCTAAATGCGATATAATAAAAAGTGCCTGTCTGTTAGACTAACCTCCTATGACCAAAGGAGTTCGATCAGACCCATAAAAAATCACACGTACGTTAAAATAATACACTCGAAATAAAATACAAACACGCTAACAAGGAATCTACACATTATCATCTACCCTAATGTACGGGGTTCGAGCTTGAGGCCTAGCTCTTAATTACAAGGAAAATTTTCCTACCATAACTAATCTGTTGACTGACGGCCCCCATATTCCTATCTAAATTTAAATGACATGCTTGAAACAGAATTGGAAAGCTCTGACCTTATGTTATCGATGACATAACGGAGCGGCCCTCCCTGTGGACCACTGAATTTACCACATCATGATAGACTGCGGCGCTGGCATCAGATACTGTTGACCACTTGGAGACATTCTTTCTTGTGTGGCGCCTTCGTACAGCTCCCTCTGTAGTTGGAAGGTGTCCCCTTCGACGTCGCGCTGATCAGGTGCTCCCAACGTTCCTGGATCGATGCCCGTTGTCGTGTTGGCTTCAGCTCCTGGTTGTGGCTTCCTTGCAATGATGATGTCAAACACTCGTTCTGACTTGATGCTGGGGTAACTGAAAATAAATTCATATATTACAGACTGTCCAAACTCGATGCCTGTTTCCACTACTATCGCGTCTCACACGTCACACAAGTCTCGTTCAGAGTTTTAAACCTGGTACACAGTTTCTTCACTACTTTAGGTCACTGTTATTTCATCCCTTCACTCGGACAACATGTCGTTTCTGAATTCCTATCCTGAGCCAATCTTAATTCTAGCAGTTCGTCAGTCATATCTTGACCTCACAGAAATATGAAGCTACTAGTTCATTAGTCTCTTATAAGCAGTACCTCATCTCCCTATAGCATATTCTCACAGGTAAAATCTTAAATTCAGCTGAATATTCAAGTTGATTACTTACTTCCTCGCAGATCTAGCAGTACTAGTAGCATGTGCAGCTCGAAGACAAAGCGTTGTTCTCAGTACCAACACGCAGTATGACGACTCGTTCAAGCGGCCTTCTGGTTCAAGACTGAGCCTGATATGCCAGGCGGTCTTATTTTATAATCCCGTATAGCGTCATCACGCCGCTTGATCGCGTGCAATATGCGCGCGCCCGCGAAGTTTTTCCCGCATAAAGTACATCATGAGCTCTAATTAACGAATGCATTTATGAATGCAGCCCTAATGCATATCAAAATAAAGCAGAAATTATACAGGTTGCAATTCTTGTCTCAAATCCAATGCAACTCTTCCGTACCCAAAGATATTAATTTAATTATTTCTTCCCTCCTACTATAAGTTTTGCCGGGATCTGGGAAGCGTCCCCAATCTTCATCAAGAGGCTTGGCTTGGGACATAACTCCTTTTAATGAGTTTCTGGAGATTTCTCATAATGACGCTCTCGCTCACTTCACACAAGAACGCTTCTTCTGGACTCTTTTATGACATATACTGTAAGACACTGGCTTCGTGGGTGGCCTCGTGTGATTCCAATATACAATACTAAAATTAATACAATTGTCCCATGAACAGTATGGTTCAATATATTCTAACGACTACTCTACTAGTTTCTTCTGAAGTATACTAGCTAATGTGATCTGCATTGTGCGAAGATACAATTTATACACCTACAGTCAGCCATCAGTGATAGGGTATTGCCTAAGAAATTACTACACGTCCTTTCGCTTGAGAATAGATTATAATTGGAAAACATCTGTGACATAGTGCATGTGTTTGGTTCATCCTCCTAACTGAGACTTCATTGGTACTACCAAGTATGCACGCTAACCAACAGGTGTCACTTCGATCATACTAGGACTTTCTTGTGCTTGCTCGTAATAGAAATAGTACATATAAATGCTACATATTCATTTCCACTTAGTAAAAACTCAACTTGAAACCATTAAGTCCACTACTACATCACCGTGCTCATATTCGCGAAGAATTAATAACTACCACCATTCTAAATTATCAATCTCATATCAACTTCTCTTAAAATAATCATTATTATACTTCCAAACATATATCCCGTCTCCTTTACTAAATACGTATCCACTCCATTTAATCGTGGCATTTATTATTTTAATCACGGTTCATGGACATATTTCACGACATTATGACCTTAATTCCGTCATAACCTTAAATTATTGTAAACATATCTGTCTATTTAGCAAGCATATCCTACTGCTGGTTCCTAACTTGACATTCTTTGGTCAAAACCAACGTACACGCGTACCTAAGTCTCTTTTGACATAGTATACAATTTACTGTCACCTTAACGAACTCAGTATTTCACACTACATGGATCACATCTCGAACGTAGGCTTTTATCACTGATTGACTACCTATCTGTGGGTTTGTCATTCATATACGAAGATTACCTAACCACCTTTGCTCTAATTCAATACACCACTTTCGTCACTTCATTATTTCGCACGGAACAACTTAACAAATCATATTACACTTACATATGAACATAAAACATTACTACACTAATTTAAAAGCAAGACTTATCCGAATTCAGCAGCTGCAGTCGTCGGCATATGTCCAGCTGACAGGACATAGGGACACGCCTCTTTTTACTTCCCTAGGTGAATGGGAAATACTGGCATAATTCTCCTCTGGGCTTAGTCATCTCTCGGCAGGCAACGTCATCCGACGGCACCCATTTGGGCAGTCTGGCCTATCATCTTCTTAGAACATCTTGCTCATCTCTGGACTAGTTGGAATAGAATAATAAACAGAATCAATTAGCATTGCCATCATGAAAAGCCGTGATAATCTGCTTAACGCAAAAGATTGCTTTCCTTGAAAGAGTTGATCTACTTGACAAATAATACTCTTGGGGTAGTATAATTCTATGACTTGAAACGAACAGATTCTTCTTCTTTATCTTTCCAGGAGTTATTATAGGATTCCCACTTCTGTATTTCTTTGACTTGGGTGATATCGAGTAATACGTCAGCAGAGACTGTCGTGACGTAAGCTTGTCGTAGTTTATGCTTGAGTTTCCACGTATCTTAAAGTTCGCGGAACGAAATTAATAATCTTTTGCTTGATCTGCGACGCAGCTTCCAATGAATCTGCTCCTTGTTTCTGCTGAAATGATCTCTTGTCGATACCTTCTTTAATTCTGACGTAGATGCTTTCCGTCTTCGACTCTGATTTATAAGTAGCAATTCAATCTCGTTTTCTTATTTTTTTAAATAATAATTGTTAGTAACAATCTTCACATTCGTTCTTTTTCACTGCCTTCTGGATCTAAATTCTTTTCTCTAGCGCCTAAGGTAAATACTTTGCTTTCGCTTGCGGTATCGTCAGACATTTTGACGTTAATTATTCTCGGAGACCTGTACTCCATCTTTGCCCTTCTTACGAGCGGAACTTCTTATAACAGTGAAATGGCACAATATATATATATAAATTATATGCACAATGAAGTGGAATCAGAGATAAAGCTTTTTGCAGATGATGTTATTCTGTACAGAGTAAGACTGTGAGCAACTACAAAATGACCTCGATAATGTTGTTAGATGGACAGTAGGCAATGGTATGATGATGACTTACTTGACTAATTCCTTTAATTCCAGATGGAACAGAGGGCCTCGACACAAATTTCTCCAGCTTGTCCTATCTGCCGCGAATGTTCACCTCCCTCCATATCTTATTAACTCCAGCAATCTCCTTGTCTATGGTTCTCTTCCAGGTAATCCTCGGTCTGCCTTGCCTGCGACTGCCTTGTGGATTCCAACTCAATTGCCTGCCTTGTGATACTTTCTTGTGGTCTTCTCAGGGTGTGCCCAATCCATTTCCATTTTCTTCTCATTATCTGTTCCTGTATGGGACGTTGACTTGTGGCCTCCCAAAGGCCTTTGGCAACCATATTCTCATAATGTACCTCAAACACCAATTTATAGAAGTCTGTAGCCTTGTGGTAATGTCTTTGGTCACTTTCCAGGCCTCAGTTCCATACAGTAACAGAGAATTAACATTTGAGTTGAATATCCTTAGCTTCATTTTTATATGAATGTGAGGGGATCTCCATACTTGCCGTAACTGTGCAAAAGCTACTTTGGCTTTATTTATACGACTCACCACATCTCTAAAAGCACCTCCATCCTGGCTTACCATGCTTCCTAAGTAGCAAAATTCCTCTACCCTTTCTATATCAATTCCATCTAGAGTCAAGCTACAATTGTTACAATGGTTTATGCACATTTCCTTAGTCTTTTTTTATTAATCTTTAAGCCTACTACTTTAGCTTCTATTTTTAAGTCATTCAGTTTGATTTCCATGATCCAAAAACATTCTGCAAGAAGACAGAGATCGTCCGCATAATGCAGTTCTTTGCAAGTGATTAATCTCATGTTTTAATCCGTACTGAAATCTGTTATTTGCAATAACAAAGTTTTTATTGTAATCCACCTGTTCAATACATTATAATGTTGTCACATTTAAAATATCATCATTAATAAACAGGTTATTTGTGGGACATGTTTGGCTCCCGTACAGAGCATCATCAGCCAAATCTGAATCTCAATGAATGGTTATGTTCGTAAACAATTAATCAAGAATTATTGAAAATATTTTTTTTTTTTCACAAACTTAAACTTACTCCATTAGAATATCATAAAATACATAATCTTTGGTGACATGCCTTAATAACATGGGCTTAGTAGGAGATATACATTAAAATTGTGGTAGAATGAGTTATTCTAAAATACTTAAAACAAGCAGCATGTTTAACATCTTTGAACGAGGTAAAATTCAATCTTAAGAACTAAATTTGAAAATTTTTTGTAATGAGATCTGGTAAAAAAGTTTTATATCCTTTAAGGATAAGAGTCTATAAAGATTCAAAGATCCCTTCGATTTGATAATTGGATTTATGACAGGATCAAATCTGAATCTCGAAGAATGGTTACATTTGTAAACATTGACTCAAGAACCGTTAAATCACTATTTCACAAACTCAAACTTACTCTACTAGAGTATCATAAAATACAGAATGGTTGGTGACATGCCTTTATAACTTGGGTTTAGTAGGAGAGATACATTAAAATTGTGGTGGCTAGTGCATACTGTGGAGGCCACTGCGTAGGCTACTTGGTGCCACCGGCAGTGCCAAAGCACTATGAGAGACGGTATGCGTCTTGGTGGGTGTGCTAATTACCAACTGATGAACCCAACTTAACACACTGGGGCAAAACACTGGCAACCAGGAATGAGTTAGCTGGAAAATTTATATTGTCCAATAACTGACCATTTATATTGGTATTATAAATTTACTCATTCGGGACAAATATTTCAGGTTCCCTATGGGAATCAACATCTATATCACAAGTGGTATGTTCTGAGCTGTCAGTAGAGAGATAATAATAATAATGGCATGTGGCCTCCGAAGAGGCCGAGTGAAGGTCTTTCGAGGTGACGCCGTATAGGCGACCTGCACATCTATGAGGATGGGGCCCTACCTGTGATGAATTCTAATGCTGAAGATGGCACACACACCCAGCCCCTGCACCATTGGAATTAACCAATGCAGGTTGAAATCCCCGACCCAGCCGGGAATCGAATCCGGGACCCTCTGGACCAAACGCCAGCATGCTAACCATTTAGCCATGGAGCCGGACAGTGGAGAGATGGCGTGGAATGACATCAGTAGACAAATAAGTTTGAGTGGTGTTTTTAAAAGTAGGAAAGATCACAATATAAAGTTGGAATTCAAGAGGACAAATTGGGGCAAATATTTGTTTATTGGAAGGGGAGTTAGGGATTGGAATAACTTACCAAGGGAGATGTTCAATAAATTTCCAAATTCTTTGCAATCATTTAAGAAAAAGCTAGGAAAACAACATATAGGGTATCTGCCACCTGGGCGACTGCCCTAAATGCAGGTCAGTAGTGACTGATGATTGATACTAACTTTCGAAGTTTTTGCATACCACTGAAATAAAATACAGACGGATTGTGAGATTTAAAAAAACTTAATGTCAGAATTAGCTGAGTTTTATTTTAAGAAATTAAATATCTGGACACACAACACATGAACAAGTACCTAAAGAAATGGATACAATATTGCTTGAAGATTTCTGTAGAGATCATTCACCAATAGTTAGAGAAAACTGACTAAAATATATTAAAACTATACAATTTTATACAAACTGTAATAACAAAATATACATAAGAATACATCTCAAACATGTACAAAAATAAACAAAAATTAACTTCTACAAAGGACTGAAGAATTGTGTAATATTTTTATAACAAATAAATTCAAAAAACATATTATTTGTTGTGCACTGTCACACATACTTTAAACAAAAAAAATGTACCCAAATTAAAACTCAAATTTATTAAATAACAGTGATTTAAAGCACCCATATATATTCATTCAGAAACATTCTTAGGTTGGAATTGTCACTTCTTTATATTAGCTTTACAACCATTTCATAAAACAAATTACATAACATCATTAAAATGCCACACCAACATAGAAGATAAAATTACTAACACATTATGGGACACTACCACAAATGTACGTTTCAAAAATAAATATTTGCAGGAATTTCATTTTACATGTATTTATTTTTAGCTTATGTGTAATTTGGGCAGGAGGGAATAGTACACAGTGAGGTGCCAGGGTTTTCAGGCTAAAACATTTCTTCCCAGTGTAATCATAATTTACTTCTAGTTAAATGTCATAATATGCTATAACAGCCATTTCAGATTTTCAGTATCTGTAATAGTCAGATATTTATAGGTAGGACTAGATGTGAATCAGGAAGTTATTCCTTCAGTACTAATTACATTTTTTTCTTCATGTGTAGACTGAATTTTGAATGGCATAACAGTCTGTAATGAAGATGTATGTAATAAATAGTACACCACTACTTTTCTGTAAAGCTCATCACAGAATGATTTCCTGAACTAGAACCAGAAAATGGTGTGAGCAACAAGCAGCTATCAAGAACTTATGGAGGGGTTTGCAAATCAGTTCAAAATTAAATATACAAACATAAGAAGATCCTTTAGTAGTAAATATAATATATAAAATGTACATTTTTTGACAAACTAGTGAACAACAAACACAAATATGATAGAAATGACAATTTATTTAAATTTTCTACTACTGGCTTTCTAGGGGCCTAGTTTTGCACTAAATATGAGTTGGGTTGTTTTTAAGACCAATTCCCAGACAAGTTTACTTACACTTTCTGGATTTGAATGGCATTATTGGGTTGAAAATCAATATTTTTCCAAGCAGGATGAATTATTTATAATCTTGACCATACTGGCCAGTGATGGGTCTGTATTGATTTAGTCACATTAACTAAGTTATGTTGGTGCATCCGCCTAGTCAATACTGTACCAAATCAATTGTGTAAAAGATTTAATTCATTATTCACTCGAGAATAGATAGTGCATGTTTCGAGAATATCTGAATTCATTTCTTCAGCTATACAGGTTAAAATAACATATTTATGTAAAGACCTTATACGAAAATGAGGACGGGCCCACTTAAAAGTTAAAACTGTACGATGTACAATAACACAAATTAAAAGTTGAATCATAATGTCTTGGATTATGTTTCCAATCTTGTCGTCTTCATATAAAATCTATATTGTTATTTAATAAATTATTACTGCAGTTATTGTGGGGCACTACCTTGGTGTGGCATCAAATGTGTCCTTGTACGCGTAGTGAAAACACACTTGTCCAAATCTCTTGTCCTTAGATCTAGTAAGCTGTAAAATAAGCCACCGTGTTGTCAATACGTCCCCAACTGAAGACTGGTAAGTCAAGAATGATTCTGCCAGGTTGAATAAAAACAATTGTGTTCTGTAAGAAGATGAAAAATTATATCTTGGTGTGACTGCAACACGTAAAGTGCAATGGGGCTCCGTGCATGAAAATAAGAATGTTTGATTCACCAATAATATGAAGGCAATGGAGTTAAGTACCGTGCCACACTACAACAGAGAGTGGGATAATGAATCAACTGAGTGGAGTACAAGTAAAGTGGACTTGGATTGGGAGGGGGAAGTGTATGGAAGGAATCACAGTACCATCTACTTGCTTTCGTCGTCATACTCTCATCTATATTTATCACTTGTTCTCTTTTTTCTCTTACTCGAATATTGTGTTTCAAACCTAAATCTGGTTCTCTTCTGCCATTTTACCAGTAAAAATGGGTACTGTAAGAGTTATGTAAATAGAATAAAGAGTAAGATCTGAATAAAACAAAAATGCTTCTAGCAGATACGAAAGAAAAGAAAAACTTTATGGACACTTACTTGTATTAATAGACGATCATACGGTCTGGCCAAACTGTTTAACAAACATAATATTACTGTATCTTTTAGGAAGCTAGAGCTCAAGGAACGGAAAATACTAAGGAGGATTTTAGGACCAATAAGAGAAGGGGATGGTACTTACAGGATAAGGCACAACAATGAGATCTATGACCATCAAGAAGACATAGTTACATCCATGAGGAAGAGGCGATTGACTTTCTATGGGCATTTGACTCGTACGAGTACTTACAGACTTACCAGCAAGATCTTTACCACTACAGGCAGAGGGAAAGCATCCAAAAATAAATGGATCACCACAGTGAAGTCCGACTTAGAACAGCTGGGGATTTCAGAACAAACCATACAGGATCGGGTATATTCCGGCAGTTGACCTTTCAAGGTGTCTTTCCAGAGTCTCTCACCAGCAGACGGAGTACAGGCACTACCCGACCGAAGTGAACCGAGGAAAGGAAACAAGCACACAGCCAGAAGATGAAAGCTTTCTGGGCGAAGAAAAAACAGAATTTCCATACAAGGAGTCGAAACGAGCCCTGTGGTCCTCAGTAGGCCCAAACGACAATAATAATAATAATAATCATAAAATCCTGTTCAATTCTAATAGTGTAAATACGAATAGTATTTATAGTCAGGCGGGAGTGTACAAATTGTCTTGTCAAGATTGTAACGAATAGTATGTAAAACAGTCAGAGAGAAGTGTGGCGGTATGCTATAAGGAGCACGTGAATGCAAGGAGACACTCTACATACACTGCTACGTGTTAACACATCTACGAAAACAATATGATTTTACAAATATTGAAAGTGACATGGTCATACCACACCCATTAATTGAAGGTAAACAAATTAAAGCACTTGAAAAACTGGAAATCTACATGGCACAAAAATTTGAGGGGGAGAATAGCCTTAATGAACACATGCTAAAAGAGCACCAGTTATTTAGGTTGGCAACACGACATTCTAGTTAGAGAAAAAAGAGAACGAGTGATAAACATTGGGGGAGTATGACAACAAAAGCAAGTAGGCAGTACTATGCTCCCCTCCATACACTGCCCCCTCCTAATCCAAGTCCACTTTAACTTCTGCCTTCTCGGTTGATTCATTATTCCACTGTCTGTTGTAGTCTGGCACATACTTAACTCCACTGCCTTCATATTATTGGCAAGTCAAAAATTCTTATTTTACTTGTTGCTATCACACCAGTATATCATCTTTCATTCTTCTTAGAGAACACAATTGTTTTTATTCAACCTGGCAGGATAATTCTTGACTTACCAATCTTCAGTTGGGGATGTATTGACAATACGGTGGCTTGTTTTACTAGGTCTAAGGACAAGAATAAGAGATCTGGACAAGTGTGTTTTCACTACAAGAAGGACACATTTGATGCCACATAGTGCACCACAATAACTGCAGTATTATTAAATAACAATGTAGATTTTATATGAAGATGGCAAGATTGGAAACATGATCCAAGACATTATGATTTAACTTTTAATTTGTGTTATTGTACAGTTGTTAGCGTAAATTATATAATATTGTATTATAGGAAAATTTTATTCTCATGTTAATTTAATATTTAGTGCTTGACAATAATGTATTTTAGTGTACCATTTGCCACCGAGGTAGACACCTCATTTGCAAATAAAGAGATTTTGATTTGATTTGACTTGATCTTGCAGTTTTAACTTTTAAGTGGGCCCTCTTCCTTTTCGTATAATGTCTTTACATAAATATGTGATTTTAACCTGTATAGCTGAAGAGAATTCATATGTTCTCAAAACATGTACTATCTATTCTTGAGTGTATAATGAATTAAATTACATAATTTATTTGGTCCAGTATTGACTAGGCAGATGTACCAACATAACTATTTAAAGCAGGATGAACTCAATACAGACATTTTTAGCAGTCTTTGACAAAGGGATACTTATCTGAAACTATTCCCATAGAAATAAACAGAATTGTTACTTTTCATTAATTTCTCTATAAGTTTGAAGGCCAAGTGATACAAATTTCATAGCTACAGCATTAATTATATCGAAAGTTTTATGAATGACAGTTAAGGGGACATGATTCCTATGGTCATAGGCAACAGAATAGAAGTATTATTTTGTCAAAATTTGCTAAAATATTAAATTTTTGGTCATCATATTTTCCAAACTGGTACTCCTAATTAAGTTACTGTTTCAAACATTTGAATACACTGAATATTACAAGGCTTCACTATAAAAAAATTTAAAAAACCATTAGATCTTCACCTATCATATTTTTAAAAGAAAAACTATACCATAAGTATAAATATTCTTTGTGTTATCAGTTTTTGATATCTTGGCAAACTGACTGCTATGAAGTATATACAGAAAGCATCAATGACACATTTCTGATGATGGACTGAAGCAACAAACCTATACTTTTGCTAGTCAATGTAATCACAGATCTTTTCATAATGTAGATAAATAAAATAAGACCTACATTTCTAGATCAATGATGTTTTCAGTTTTATGTTACTTATTTTGTTGATGAGGACATGTAGTGGTTTAATTACTGGGAGGAGTATTAGGGTTTGATTTAAAGAATAAATACAAGTCTCTGATTTCTTCTTTCCAACCAAAAACAAGTCAGTTCAGCACAACGTAAAAGGAAATACTAGAGGCTTGAGAGGTCAACGTTAAGGCACAGTATTGGTAATACACTGGTATTTAGGATTAAGAAAGGGAAGAGTCTTAACCTACAAACACCCATTGGTCACCTTGTTAGGAGAGGTACTTCAACCTTTACCTTAATTTGGGAAGCATTTTCAACTAACTGCATTTTGCTATATTTGTATATATGTATGTATATGTAAGTAGATAGTCACTCAAAAAACACACACAAGTTCCTTGCAGGCACAACTGTGCATGCAAGAGTCTATCAAATATCGAATACAGTTCATACCCTCCTGAACACAGTTTGTCTGTATGGCTAACATTATTTGATTATTCTGGGCAATGAAATAATGGAATGTAAGGAATTCAAACTCTTATTAAACTGGTAAATTATGAAATACACATGCCACTTGTAACTAGGTTTAGCTGCCCAAGTACAGTAAAACTTGCTCAAGGCAGAAACTTGTCCAATGTTAATGAAATATTTATGGTCCCAGCAAAGGCATTCCAAGTCTGCATGTTATTTATGTTGTATAAAGCAGAATCTGTTCAATGCGGAAACAAAAATAAATGATCAATATATTTGGTCAAAACTTGCTGTGTATTGTGGAATTTGTGCTTTAGCCGTGTAATTTATTTTGGTACACACGGTACTGCAGACGTAGTAGTAGAAATATTTCACTTGGAGGCAAGTCATGGGTCTTACTATGTTGGTCAAGTGGGATCTGAGTTTTCCAAATTCCTCAAAGAAAGGGATTTACTCCTGTCAATCGCCTGACTGTTGTGAAGGTGAAACAACTGGATTTTCTTTTCTTTCATAGAGATCATTATCTTGTACCATATTTGAGCCCATTTCTTATGTAAACAGATTTAAAACAACTTTCATATCCTATCAGTAGATTTGTATTACTTGTAAAGACAGGACAATGGCCTAGAAGTACATGTTATTAAGAATGAACAAGAAGGTGAAGCTTATAGAAGCAAGTGAATAGGCAAAGTTGCTTGTGCATGAAATTATGTTGCATTTCAAAAGAGAAAACTGTTTCTTTTTGCTAGTACAGTTGTTTAACATTGCACTAACACATCAAAGGTTTTCAGTGAAGCAAGGATGATAAAAGGCTAAGATTGGGGAGGTAGCAGCCATGGTACAACCCCAGCATTTGCCTGATGTGATAATGGGGAAACCAATGAAAACCATCTTCAGGGCTGCCGATGGTGGATTTGAACCCACTATCTCCCAAAATCAAACTCACAGCTACGTGACCCTGACCACACAGCTAACTTGCTAGGTAGATGAGAAAGAATTCAGGTTTATGAGTTATTAAAGCATAAGGATGACATTACTAAGCAGTGGTTGAAGGGCAATGGACAAATGAAGACGAAAGCTAAAAAGTAGGTAATGAAGAAATCAATGATTTAGTTTGGGAATGGTTCGTCAATGTTTGTTTGAAAAACGAGCAAACCTATGTTACAAAATAAGGTTCTCGCTGTTGCCAAATCACTCAACAACATCTGCTTTAAAACATACCTGGGTACCTGGAGAGTTTCAAAACAAAGCACAATATCGTATGAAATAAAGTTTACAAGGGCGTCTAAAGATGTGGATGGAAATGTAGAGGCTGAGTGAGAATCGAAGTTACAAAACTTAACTTCTGGCTATGAATTTAAAGACATATTCAATGCTGATGAAACAGGATTGTTTTCTCGTGCCTTGCCTTCAAAACTACTTACGCTTCATGGGAAAAATTTTGGTGGGGGTCAAATATCAAAAGAAAGGCTTATGATTCTGTACCAACATAAATGGTCCGTTATTGGACATTATAAATTTTCCAGCTAACTCATCACCAGGAATGAGTTAGCTCCTGCCAATCGCCTGACTGTTGTGAAGGTGAAACAACTGGATTTTCTTTTCTTTCATAGAGATCATTATCTTGTACCATTTTTGAGCCCATTTCTCATGTAAACAGATTTAAAACGACTTTTGTATCCTATCAGTAGATTTGTATTAGTTGTAAAGACAGGACAATGGCCAAGAAGTACGTTATTAACAATGAACATTCGGGACAAATATTTTGGTTTCCCTATGGGATGATACAGATGTTGATTCCCATAGGAAAACCAAAATATTTGTCTCGAGTGAGTACATTTATAATACCAATATAAATTGTCCGTTACTGGACATGATCAATTTTGCACTAGCCATGAGTCTTGGTGGGTGTGCTATTTACCAACTAATGAGCCCAACTTAGTACATTGGGGCGAAATGCTGACAACCGGGAATGAGTCAGCTGGAAAATTTATAATGTTCCCTATGGGAATCAACATCTATATCATTATGATTCTGTTGTGTGATAACATGGAGGGGTAAATGGAAAAGCCCCTGGTAATCGGCAAATCAGTGAAAGTAAGGTGTTTTAAAAACTTTGACTTGAAGAAGTTTCCAGTAATTTTACTGGAGTAACGGAAAAGCCTCGATTACCTGTGCTCTAATGGAAGAATGGCTGAACGGATTGAACTTCAGGATGAAGAAGGAAAATCACAAAATAAACCTTTTCCTTAACAATACCAGGTGCCATCCAAATGTGATGCCTTCCAAAGTCAAGCTGGCCTGGTTTTTACTTAACACAACCAGCGCTGTTAAACCTGGACCAAGGAAAGATTTTCACCTTCAAGTGTCACTACAAGCATTTTTATTCAGCATTTACTGATCATAAATGTTGATAAAATTGACAACACATACGCCCTTACATACTCAGTTTCCGCACTGATGCTGTTAACTGGATTGGTTTGACAATGATGCAGATCAAACCTCAAATGGTTGTAAAGTGGTTTGCAACAGGCGGATTTGCAGAGATTGATGACTAGGTTCCGGATTTATAAGCACAATAAAACAGTAAAATAAGCAAGCAAATAAGCAAGACATTCTTTTAAAAAAGCACCACAATAAGCAGAAGTAAATACATGAAAAATCTGATAAACTATTTGTTTTGTAGAACTCTTTACTTTCTTCAAGGCTGTTACAGTATATAAGAAAGGTCATTATGAGATTTTCCGTGTGAAAGCTCCTGCATCTGTTAGTAAAGAACAATTTGTACAGTGATTCTTTTGATGTCACAGATGCATGTGAAAAGCACCACAATTCTTCTTTGGTGAATTCCTCTTCAACATCCATTCCTTCACCAGAAGGCTTTTTAGAAATTTGACAGTGTTCTGTAACTATGATTTTTCAATAATACCTGACTAAGCTCATCAAATGCATTTTTAGCAATGCTATTAGTTCCTGAAGACAATGTAATCGAAAATGTGCCTATCAGAGAAAATGAATGTTGCAAGGAATTATTTTGATCTTCATCTGTGTTATATCAGGTAATTTGGAGAAATGGTTATGAATGAACTCAATATTTTCTTGGATGTCATTTTAAGCAAAATATTTCTGGTCTGTGGCAATGTTAGCAGCAACTTCTGCATTTAAGGAATACAAAACTGTTTTCACTTCACTGAAATGTTCCGCATAGTATGACACGGCCTCTAACCATGAACCCCAATGAGTTAAAACTGGCTGAGGAGTTGTAGTTAGAAGCAGTTCATGAACATTTTTACTTCTAACTGGTGACTTTAAAAACACTTTCTTCACAATGGAGACAAGAATATTCACGTCTTTAAAATTACTACTAACAGTTCCAGCAAGACGATGTCAGCAAGGTACATCAGGTGAAATAATTTAGGATAAAGAAGTTTTAATTCAATCCTGCTGTAACAATATATGGAGCAGCATTCTTTTACAAGTTGTTTTACGTCACACCAACTCGGTTAGGTTTTATGGTGACGATGGGATAGGAAAGGGATAGGAGTGGGAAGGAAGCGGCCATGGCCTTAGTTAAAGTACAGCAGTCTGAAAATGGGAAACCATGGAAATCCATTTTCAGGGCTGCCGACAGTGGGGTTCGAACCCGTTTTCTCCCAAATGCAAGCTGACCATGGGCCACTTGCTCGGTAATACACTGTTATACCTTACTGCTTCCGGCCACAAGAAAGCTAATGAGTCATGGAAGTATTATGCAACAGTGGAATGATTTAATCAGTAAAATATTTGTATATTAAGGAGAAATGATCTTCTGCACTGCCTGCTTTTACAGCACCAACCACAGCCCTGCTGCACCTGTGGTTTCATTTACAGAAATCCACATTCAGTTTATACTGAATACAGTATCACAAATTACATCTTGAAAACACTCTGGCACAGTTTTTGCACAATGTAGATTTGCTGGATACCTCTTTTGTTTGTGTATTTTTCTAAAAATAACCTAAATGAAAAAAAATGAAATGGCGTATGGCTTTTAGTGCCCGGAGTGTCCGAGGACAAGTCTGGTTCGCTAGGTTTAGGTCTTTTGAATTGACGCCCATGTTGAACTCGAGTGTTTACCTACATTAGCTGTAATCAGCTGCTGATTTAACTTATATTTCTTTTCAGCCCCCTCCTTATGCCACATTATATTAATATGCTGCACAATGCCATATTTTTCCTTTGAAGAAACATTTTTTTTCTCTAATAATAATAATAATAATAATAATAATAATAATAATAATAATAATAATAATAATAATAATAATAATAATTTGGTCCTTCCTAAAATTATTATGTCCAAACTCATTTACGCATTTTTATAACAATGCTGATTGAGAGGTTTCTGTGTCTAAGTTAACTACAGCCCCGATCACACTAACCTTGTTAACCCAATGCAGGCTGTAGCAAGGTGAACTAAAAGCTTCGAACTTGGGGATTCAGTTAGCTTGTGAAAATATGCAGATACCTGATTGGACTGCTTAATCACAGAAGAAAATTGGTGCAGCTGGAAATTCAAAGCTTCCCCCTAATTTTAACTACGCAGTAAAATTTCACAACATCCCGGGCTCTCCCTTTTACACTCACATCGAATCTTTGCTTTTCTCTCACGCATTCGACAAAAGTTGATAAATAGGGAAACAGTGCTAACTGATAAATGACGGACAGGAGTGAAATATACACTTTCTAAAAATCATATAATAAGCAAGCAAAAACATTTTACTGCAAAATAAGCATTTATAAATGCTATTAAACATAGTCTAAAATGCTTATCAAGGTTTATCTTACGAAGTATAAACTTTCTGCTTACGTTCAGAAGTGTGGGAAAGAATTCGCACTTTGTTGTCGAAAAACCAACCTTCACCAGTGCCAACACAGATGACCAATGGTCCACAAGCTCTGCCATTATATGAATGATGGTTGTAAACATAGTATGAGGGCCGCGTACCACCTTGCAAGGATATCAGACTGTAGTTAGTATTCCTTTGGACATTGCAAGAATGAACCAGAAATGTTTCATAACAAGGACAAGAAATGTTTCATAACAAACACAAAATAATTGAATGATTATTACTGTATTTAACTAGCAACAACATATATGCAGTGAATGGCAAAATGTCTCTCTAAAATGCACAAATAAAAAAATGCCCTGAAAAGGAATCAAACTCATGATGTTTGGATCTGCTTGTGTCTACCTTGGAAGAAAAATAAATGTGAAGGCCTATAATGCCAAACGGTCATAAAATTGATCAACAATAACATGTAGCATGCTTTGTCTCTTCTGCTGCCACTCATCTCCGATAGTTGGTAACATGCCATTCCTCTAGTTATATATATTTTGATAACTACTAGTATGTGATACACTGTAAATTTAGTGCCTCTTAAATCACAGCTAAAAATCTGAGAGAAAAGCTATTCAATTAAACTAGAACTGCATTAGTTTCCAACCTTCCACAAAGAGTAATTACAATAAGTCACTTTCAGGTTCTACTGAAGATTATCTTTGAACCTACATGGTCCCCAAGAACATAGACAAAGAGTAAACATGTATGGAAAGTTTACTATCAAATGTACAATAATTACTTTCTTGACACATTGTATACATTCATAATACACACTTTAATTTAATAAATATCTACCTCTAAATACACCTAACAATTAATGAAATTTACAATACCTGATAAAACACACAGAGAGCAAACAAAGTGATATTTTTACCAACACCAAAAATTATTCTTAAAAAGCAATGGGAAACAAAATGATATCTAGTCAAAGAAAGAAAAAGTAGAGAAGAACAATTACTTTCATAAGCAAGGACAATATAGTAACACATACCGCAAAGTTTGAGAAAGAAAATGTTTGATATACGCCAATATCAGTGTAAGATGGAAAAGAAGACAAGATGGTGTGCGTCAGCCTTCTCTGTGGCACGCTTCTACTGTGTCTGTGTATGTTGGCCCTCTTTTCTACTTTTTTCCTTCCAAGACTTTATTGCCTGAATTTCTGTTTTAATTTGAAGAAAACTATAAAGTACTTTCATAAAAATTTGTGCCTTGAAGAATCAGCATCGCTGCTTTAATAAATACATTAA